>NC_140584.1:849321371-850521371 GCF_964204655.1 Triturus cristatus
ATGTCCCCATTGCGGGTCTCCGTCTCTGTCGGTAGAGGTCACCCTTGAAGAGGAAAATATTATGATGTAAACAGTATGTTAACATTTCCATTAGCATCTCAGAGTGCTCCAGGTAGCTTATGGATCTCGTTTGTAGAAGGTGTCTGACAGCAGCTATTCCATCAGTGTGAAGTATAGATTTATATAAAGATGTTACGTCTATCGTCGTCATGATGAAGCCATCTTTCCATGGGATTTTCAGAATTCTACTGAGGAAATCCATTGTGTCTCTTAAATAAGATGGCAGAGATGTTACATAATTCATTAAGATTTCAATGAAGCAAGATGTTGTTTCAAGCAGAGATCCGATGGAACTTACTACTGGTCTTCCCGGTGGATTAATGATTGACTTGTGTACTTTCGATAGGAAGTAGATTGTTGCAATGATGGGGTGGTTAACTTTTAGATATATGTATTCTTCGAAATCAATTAAACCATCCCTGTAACTTTAGATGGTATTCTTTGGTTCAAGCTTTCCATTGGGTTCTCAACTGATTTTTCATAGTGATCTTCATTTCCCAATTGTCTATTGGCTTCATTTATATAGTCAGAGATTTTGGACCACAATGTTACCGATTTTGTCTGAGGCTTTGATGATAATCTGAGGGTCATCACTCAGTTTTTTGAGGGCTTTGCATTTTCCTGTTGTTAAATTTCATGATTTTGGATTTTTCTTTTTTCGATTGATTCTGGAGTTATTCAACACGATTTTATTGATGTCCTCTCCCATGATTTCCTGGAATAGGACAATCTTGTTACCCGGTGGGAGTTGTGGTAAGAACATTGATTGTGCTGTCAGCCCACCGTCTCCACCTGTTCAGGTTTCAATTCCTATTCTCTGACAAAATTCTTTGTTTGATTCCAGAGATTGTCCCATTTTTCCTGCTGTGGATTCACCCCCTTCCCCCAAGGATGTTAGTGCCCTTAGGGAAGGTATGTTATTCCGGTTCAGAGGTGATATGTTCAAGCTAGCCGTTATTGATTGCATTGGGATTTGTGGTCTGTGTTCAAAATATTTTTTTAAGTTTGATATACACATATATATATATATACACACACAAAGTTTGTCAGCGGTACCCCTGCACGTCGGTAGGCGTCATTGTTCGGCTCCGCGTACGTCGGTGGCGTCGTAGCCGCCGAGATGACGTAGTCGGGGCTACTTAGACGCGCCCATGCGTGCTGACGTCAGTTCTGTACATGACTTTTCCGCGCCAGGAACGCAGAGCCATGCCAGAGACCGACTACTGGTGCAATAGAACTAGGGCCCTGAAAGGGATGACTTGAACCCTAGAGAACAGTTCGCAGAACGGGGCGGATGGGCGGGCGGTAAGGAATCTATCACTAACTAAAGTCTCTTACAGATATATCGTTACACAAGTTAGTAACTTGTGCATCTGAAAGAGACACGTTAGTGATAGATTCCTTACCTTAGAATACATACCCAAGCAATACCTACCCTGGTGGTGGGTCTGCGAAGTGAGATTACACCAGAAAAGAACCAAACGTCCAAAGAAGCCGTCTCTCCGGACCCGACTGTCAAAGCAATAGTCCTTTTTTTTTAAATTAATTTTTTTAGGTCTCGCCTACACAGCGCGCATGCGCTGCATAGGAAAGAGACCTCTTGAAATCGATTCAGCTTTGCAGGCAAAAAACGTGCACACGTTGCATTCCTTTCCATGCAACATATGCACGCTTGGCGATTCCCTTGCGGGAGCGAGCAGCACCATATGTTAGCAATTAATGCGTTGGCTACCGCAAGGAAAACGCTGCCTGCTCTCGGCCGCACCCCCCCCCCCCCCTCTACTTGGGCGAGGCGCGTGTGAACGAGACAGCCTGGCTGTCACAAACACTTGCTGGCTGTGGTCAATGACCATGCAAGAGAGGGGAAATTACAAGAATGGAGACAGCACTGATAAACACTATCACATTTTTGGATTTGCTTACAGTTTATGACTTCCTGGGCGGATTGCCATGAAGCTTGCCAGTTAACTCTGCAGGTTAAATTTCGGCATGGCAAGATATACAAAGGGAAAATAGTTATGGGGTGGTGAAAAAGTGTAAAATTTCCCTTTTCTTAATCCCACAGAATTGATTGCAAAAAGACAGAGCAAAAACCGCCAAACGGATCTACATCAAACTTGGTGCAAGCATAGGACTTTACACAGAAAGCATACTTTTATTTTATAAATAAACATCAGGGGGAGGTCCACTTAGACTAGCACATATGCAGGTTTTTTAATGGCTTATTTATTACAAGTATTTGGCACTGGACTAAGTTCCTATTTGTATTTCCATTTTATTTTGAATCTGCATGTGTTTCAGTGTCTCTAATGAATTAAATCGTATTATCGGAATAACTGCCTTTGTCGTAAGATATCTTGGGTGGTCAAAGATGGCTGCTGGGCCTATGGGGATTCGAAGTTGTGAATAACAGCAAAATCGCCACCGCCTTTCATCCTTCCAAGTTCAATAACACGAGCACCTGACAGCTAACTGACAGTAGTGAGAGGAAGGGGTCTGTGTGTATGTCACAGGCCGAAATTCCCACAGACCCCAGATGCCTCCAACTCGCCTCTGCTGCCTCGGATGCTCTCCGTGTGGTCCAGCCCAGACTGTCTTTGGTTAACCCCAAGACACGCACTGGAAAAAAACACAAGCTCTTGCGGACATGTTAACCCACTGAACACGGTTACAAATGTTGATAGACTGCTTGCTGGCGTGCGGTATTATGCAGTGACTCCTATATATCAACGCTTCGCCCCAGGACACCAAGGCCTGCCCTCACCTGTCCACAACCAGTGGGTGTCTCCAGGCCGCCTGAGGATGCGTGATATGGAGCACGCGGGGCCCCATCGATTCCGTGTGAATTGGCATTGCAGTGAGTCAAGAGAGGGCCAGGTGCTCATCCATCTGGTCGTGTCACTATCCCACCGTGTCACAGGGCTCCAGGGGCGACGCTCTGCAGGCTGCACTGCATAGTTCATTAAGTATTTAGGTTGTATCTGCGAAGAGTTATGTTAGCGTAATATGACCGTCACGTATTTGTAATATGTGCTGGAAGGTTGGTGAGGCACGTGGTAAGCAGAATTAATACCCTCTTGTGTAACCGTTTGTGCTACCTTGTTGATGTTTCTTGGCGCTAAAATGTTAGGATCTCAGATGGCAATGGCATTTTAGTGGCCTATATTGAGAGAATGAACCGCCGAGTTGGCCCTGTTGGGATTATTACTCCTGTCTGGTCCTGTAGGTTTTCCATCAGCGCCTTTAGGCTTGTCTCACTGTGTTAAGAGTGTTTGCAGTCTCACTGTGCTAAGAGTGATTGCAGTCTCACTGCGCTTGTCAGTGTAGAATCATTTTGCCCACTTAACTTCCCGCCCTGTGCAAATAAAGAACAGGATATATTCATTTCAAAGTCTTCTCCTGAAAAGACTGCACCACACTGATATATTAAAAAAAGCATTTTCAATGCAATAGGTCGCGCATTTGCGAGAGTTTGAGCTATTGGCATTGTAAATGACAATGTCTTTAATTTATGTGTTGGTTTTTAAAACATAAATAAAAGGCATCGTCATTTACAATGCCAGTAACTTAAACTCTCGCAAATGCGAGACCTATTGCATTGCAAATGCTTGTTTTTTTATAGTCCTCATAGCACCACCGATTGGCACACGAGGAGACACCCTTCGTAAGTACCCAACATCGGCTATAAAGTAGTCAGAATTTCTGGGTTGATTATTTCGAGATTTTTCGCTGCCCTCCCAGTTACTACAGAAGGGTGTAATCATTGGACAAGAAAAAGTAAAAAAAAAAAAAAGGTCTTCAAAATGTTAACAGATTCCATAGCCTGAGAGTACTTTTATCCAGTTCTCTAAACCAACTGACAGAGTTTTTCCAGGCTTGCCATGAAGGGGCCTCCACTTGAGTCCACACTTAACAGATTTCTCTTCTTGCTAGTAGTACTAAATAAAAAGATCAGATAATGACAGTTCGCTAGCAAGTGAAGCTTATCTTTATCCTGCTGGACTATCCCAAACACAATTAACTCAGGGCTTACCTCTATGTCGACCCCCACGGAGCGCGATATAGACATACCAACTGCCGACCAGAATCCTCCCTGCTTTGGGCAGATAGCAAACATGTGCACATCATCAGCATCTTCGCTGCCACATCGCTTACACTTTGAATCTGTACTTCCTTTTATCTTCTGCAGTTTTTTCGGAGTCTAATAGATTCTATGTAGAGTAAAAAAGTGATTTTTATTTAAAGTAGCCGGTTTAACCACCTGATAAAGTGTAGTACATGATACTTGCCATAAATCCGCCAGCTCTGCTTCTGGCAAGCTTCCATCCCATGCGCTGTGTGGCAATTTCTTATTTGCCAGTTCTGCATCCAAAAGAAGATGATACCAAAGTGCCACCTCTTTTTCCTTGCTGCTGTGATCTGAAGTTCCAGCTCTAGTTGTTCTGAGTTTCTATCAAACCCTTTCTGAGTCTTAAGCCAGGAGTTAATCTGGTAGATTTGAAATCTAGATATTGCTCTGTTTGTCTTATCATGCCAATAGCTCCAGGTTACCGTTTGCCCACCATCTATCAAATGACCCCACTGCCTGACATCTGACTTTTTAACTGGTCTTGTCAAGCTATCTAATAAGCATTCCGGGGAACCAGGAGAATCCCAAATAGGCGACAACCTGCTGTACTAAGGAATACCTAGCCTGGATCTTATCTCGTACCAGGTTCTTGCCACTGACCTAGGCATTTTAATCTAGCTTAAAAAAAAAAAAATTCTGAGCCCCATATTTATAAGAGAAGCCCTCCTCAGACAAACCCACCAGCATGGCTTTAAACATAGCCCCTATAAGAGATTCATCCGGTCTTTGTAGAAGCATCCTATTATTTTTTATTGGAACGCCCTGCAATAAATTTGAAAATCAGGGAGACCTAATACCCCACTCCTACTTTCCATCTCAGCTTCTTCCAGGAGAGGCGTATTCCTCTACTAGCCCATATGAAAGAGGAGATCTTCCCTTGCAACTTCGAAAGTGTCTTTTTTTCAAATTGCAACGGAACATTATCAAAGAGAAAGGTGAGCTTTGGCAGAATGGACATTTTCACCAAGTTAATCCGACCATAGATCGTAAGAGGAAGATTCTGCCATTTCTTTAATAATACATCTATATCCTTTCCTACTCTTTCCAAGTTAACAGCTGTTATCTTCCCAAGATCTTTAATTATTTTGACCCCCAGATATCATATTTCCTCAACACATTATTTCTTCACTATCTTGATTCCAAATCATTACTTCTGTTTTTTCTTCATTTGCCGCATGCCTCGCCAATTTACCGAATTCTCTCACTTCTGTCATAAGATGTGGAAGAGTTGATATTACATCTGAAGTATAAACCATAAGGTCATCCGCATAAAGCAAGATCTTTCTAGAATAACCCCCAATTTTAAAAGTTTAATTTCTTCGTTTAACCTTAAACTCTGGGCGAAGGGTTCTATATATAGATCAAATAATGCAGGAGACAGAGGACATCCCTGTCTTGTTCCCCTCTGAATTCGTACAGAGCGAGACAAACCATTATTAACTAGAATCTTAGCTGTTGGTACACTATAGATTTAAAAAATAGTGTCTATCATATTTTTGCTCAAACCAAAATGCTCTAATGTGATCTTTAAATATCTCTAATTAACTTGATCGAATGCTTTTGCAGCATCTAGTGTAACAATTGCGAGGGGAGAGTTATGTGTTATAGCTAGATCTATAGAACCTATCAGGGAATAGTTAAGTTTCTTCATATCTCTCTCTGAAATAAAGCCTTTTTGGTCTTAATGGATCAGCTGCCCCATAACCTTGTTCAGGCATGCCACTAAAACCCCAGAGAAGATCTTATAATCATTATTAAGTAATGAAATTGGGCGAAATGATTGGCAAAGTGTCAAGTTCTTGGCTGGTTTCGGAATCAAGGAAATAACTGCATCATTCCATGACAGCGGAATTGGGCTCCTGTCTATCAATATAGAGTTAAGTAGTTTGACCCACACCGGGATAATTTCTTCCCGTAATATAGAATACATTTCAAAGGGAATCCCGCCAGGGCCTGCAACCTTGCCTTTTTTTTGCTTATTCAAAATATAAAGGATTTCACTTCCATCTATTTCTCGTCCCATATATAGGGCTTGAGCTTCGGTAAGTTTGGGAAGCTGCTTACTTACAAGCCATTCTTGTATTTCTTGTTCAACTACCTCTAGGTTTTCTGTATATAATTCCTGGAAGAAGTTAGTAAAAGCATCTCTGATTTTTTCCACTCTCCTCAACCAGGAGCCCAGATCTTTCCTATATAATTTTGATTTCTGTCTAACCTGGTTTTCCACGCCAGGAGCTTCCCACAACTCTCCCCATTTATAATATCGTTGGATCTGCTCACCTCCCATTGCTGGGTAAATTTCTCCTCCACCATAGTTCTAAACTTCAACCTTAATCCTTCCAACTTAACTGCCCACTCCTTTCTTTCTCTTTCCGACCCTTTATTCTCTTTTAATAGACTTTCTGCTATACCTATGTCCTCCTCTATTTTATGAAGTTGTTTTTTCTCTTCCCTGGCCCAGCGTTAGAATTTTAACAGTACCTCTTAACCATGCTTTACAGGCATCCCATACTGTGTGCACCGGAGTGGAGCCTAGATTCTGGGAAAAGAACATCTCCGTATCTGAGCACACCTTCTCTGTTAGCGAGGGCTGTCATAAAATCCTTCTGTTCATCGTCCACCTACCTACTGCGTAAGTGCCTCTTCTCTCAATTTTTAAAAGCAGTGCTGCATGATCTGAAAGATGTATAGCCAGATGTTCTATCCCTACTAAAGACTCTGCTTCCTTTTTATCCATAAACAGGTAGTCTATTCTTGAGAAGTGGCCGTTCTTTTTACTATGGACAGAGTAACCCCGACGTTTACCCTCAACTTTACGATACACATCACATAAGTTAAAATTTTCCATCATATCCTTTAAATATGTCCTCGTCATAATGGAGGTAATTATAGCCCTGGGTGACGACCTATCAAGCTCATTATTCAGAAGAATATCAAAATCGCCTCCAAGGATAATGGGGGATTGAAAGTCAACCAAATTAGAAAAGAGTTTGGTAAGAGGTCATACATCATCTATATTCGGGCCATAATAGCTTGCTAGGGTATACCTCACAGAGGAAATTTGGATCTCAGCTATTATCCACCGCCCACCGTCATCTGCTCTATATCTAAGAAGCTTAATCCCTGAGTTTGCCCTTAATATTATTACTATCCCCTTAATACAATGAGCTTGATCAGTAGACACCCACCCTCCAATCCATCTTTGCTTAGAAAGGAATTCCTTGCATTCCTGTCTCTGATGGTGTATCTTCTGAAGCATTATTATTTGGGCATTTTGATCTTCTAAATACGGTATTATAATAGGTGCTCCATAGCTGACTTGAGGACATAAATCTTTTCCCCCCACTTTTTTCCCCTATGCTCCCCCACCCTTAGTGACCCCTCCCCTCCCCCCCGGTGGAAACCCTCCCCAAAATATATATTTTGTAGACATCCCCACTGCCTACCGAGCCTATACAGAGGGAGAACCATATAGCCTTTATAATCATCACTTTTACGCCTTTACCCACCACTCACACTCTAACTATTATTTTAATTCCCAAGCTTCATTTCTTGAATACATTAATCTACCTCGGCTGGATCAGAGAAGTTATGCATTTTGTTTTGCCACATCACTTTTAAAAATGCCGGAAACCTCAATTGTACGGTTGCCGCTTGTTTCTTTAGTTCTTCCATCCTAGTGCCCAGCTCCCATTGTCGGTCAGCAGTCTCTTTTGAGATGTCCGACCTAATTCTGTAGGAGGCACCCATTGCATGTAGTGCTTTTTTATTTAATGCCAGACTCAGAATTTTCTCTTTTACTGAAAATGAAAGGAAATTAACCAGGATCTTTTGCATTTTTTTCCGGCCAGCGTGTAATTTAAAAGGATCTCTGTGGACCCGCTGGATTTCTGCTTCTAAGTTTAGCGGCGCAACCTTCTGTGAAAACGAACTACTCAACAACGTTATCACATATGATTTAATGTGAGATCCTTCCAACCCTTCAGTCACGCCCACAATTCTGATATTTTTCCTGGCATTATTTTCCAACCTTTCAATCTTTTACAAAAGAAATCTCTTTGTTTTGTAAAACAAAGAGATTTCTTTCGGAAGGCAATAGTGCTTTGTGAAGGTATGCAACGAGGCCCAAGTGGCCACCTGACAGATGTTTTGCAGGGGGACACTGCGTCCCAATGCTGTAGTAGCTGCTGTCGTCCTGGTAGAATGGGCGCGCAGCCCAACCGGAGGCTCCTTTTTTGCCAGAGAGTAACAGGCTTTAATGCACAAGACAACCCATCGGGAGATAGTCCACTTGTGCACAGCCCGACGTTCCTTGGCACCCACGTAGCCAACAAAGAGCTAGTCATCCACCCGGAACTGTTGTGTGCGGTTGAGATAGAACGAAAGAGCACGTTTTGGGTCCAGACGGTGGAGCGTCTCCTCTTCTCTTGAAGGGTGCGGAGGCGGAAAGAAAGTGGGCAGAGTGACAGTTTGCCCGAGATGAAAGGCAGACACTACTTTTGGTAGAAAGGAGGGACGCGGCCGAAGCACAACCTTGTCCGGATGAAATCGCCAGGAAAGGAGGTATGCAGGAAAGAGCCTGGAGCTCACTCACCCGCCAAGTGGAGATGATGGTCACCAGGAAGACAGTCTTGTTTATAACTGCAAAGGACAGTTATGAAGAGGCTCAAAGGGAGCGCACATCAAGTATGTGAGAACCAGATTCAAGTCCCATTGAGGCATCACAAAAGGAATAGGAGGGAAAAGGTGAGTAATGCCTTTGAGAAATCTATTGACAACTGGGGACTTAAAAAGAGAGGGCTGATCAGGCAGCCTAAGAAAGGCAGAGAGAGCAGAAAGATAGCCCTCGATAGTGCCCAGAGCAAAGTCCTGCTGGGCCAAAGAGAGAAGGAACAATAGGACCTCAGAAAGAGGGGCAGAAAGAGGATCTACAGCTTTTGCTCTGCACCATGCCACAAATTATTTCCACCGACAGGCGTATACCGTTTTAGTGGAGGGACGCCTGGCTGCCAGAATCACATTATAGACTTCAGGAGGCAAGTCAAATGGAATCAGCTGTCGCCGCTCAATCTCCACTCAAGGAGGTGGAGACTGGACAGGTTCGGGTAGAGGACCGTCTACTATTGCTGCGACAGGAGATCCTCCCGAAGAGGCAGTCGGATCGGGGGATCCACGCTCATACTGAGGTAGCTCGGGAAACCAAACTCTACAAGCCCAGTCCGGTGCCACAAGAATGGCTTGGGCCCGGTCGCGTCTGATCTTCAACACTCTGGGCAGAAGTGGTATAGGCAGAAAGGTATCCAATAGCCCGCAACTCCACTTGCGACGAAAAACGTCTCCGTGCGAGCGCCGCCTTGGAAACTCCAACGTGCAAAACTGCTGACATTGCGCGCTCTCTTCAGTGGCAAATAGATCTAACCAAGGTTCTCCCCACTGCTGAAAGAGACCTTGCACCACCTCCGAGTGAAGACGCCATTGGTGATCCAACATGCACCTGCGGCTGAGTTCGTTCGCCATGGCGTTGGTGGTACCTGCCAGGTGTTGAACCACCAAGAAAATGCCTTGACATTCCAGCCACGTCCAGAGACATAGAGCCTCTTGACAGAGGGTCAACAACCCAACCCCGCCCTGCTTGTTGCAGTACCACATGGGGGTGGTGTTGTCTGTGAACACCTGCACTACTCTCCCCTTGACAGAGGGAAGGAATGCTTTCAGTGCAAGTAGGATCGCCCTAAGCTCCAAAATGTTGATTTGGAGCTTGGACTCTGCCGGAGACCAGAGGCCTCTAATCTCCACCTCTCCCATGTGGCAGCCCCATCCCAGGAGGGACGCGTCCGTCACTACTGTGTGCTCCGTTTGGGGAAGGGAGAGGGATCTGCTGTTGACCCAACGCTGGTCTGTGAGCCACCACTGCAAGTCCTGTGCAGTGCCCTCCGAGATCTGGACGTAGTCGGACAGGTTTCCCCGATGCTGCGTCCACTGGAACTTCAGGTCCCACTGGAGAGCCCACATATGCCATCTGGCATGATAGATCAGCAGGATGCAGGAGGCCTTGAGGTCCAGCAGCCTCAGGGTTTTCTTGACCGAAACCCAGGACCAGGGCCGAAAGATCAGAATGTCCCAGACTCGCTGTTCGTGAGGCTAAACCCAAAACTGCGCCGTATCCAGAACCGCTCCGATGAAGAGGAGCTTCTGAGAGGGAACCAGGTGCGACTTTGGCACGTTGATGGAAAAACCTAGCAAATGTAGGAGGTCAGCCGTAGTCTGGAGGTGGGAGACTACTGCCTGGGGCGAGCCCGCCTTCAACAGCCAGTCATCAAGATAGAGGAAGACTGAAACCCCTGATCTGCACAGATGAGCTGCGACCACCGCTATTACTTTCGTGAACACCTGAGAGGCGCTGGTAAGGCTGAAAGGGAGCACGGTGAACTGAAAGTGCTCGTGGTCCACCGTGAACCATAGGTAACGCTGGTGGGCTGGCAGGATGGGGATATGAAAATAAGCATCCTGCAAGTCCACCGCTACCAGCTAGTCTTGCGGGTCTAGGGCAGACAAGACCTGAGCAACCATGAGCATCTTGAACTTCTCCTTCCGGAGGAAGCGATTGATGTTCCGGAGGTCTAAGATAGGGCGCAGACCTTTGTCCTTCTTTAGAACCAAGAAGTAGTGGGAGTAACAACCACAACCTACTTCTGGCATAGGAACACGCTCGATGGCCTCCTTGGCCAAGAGGGCCGCAACTTCCTGCTGGAGAAGTGCCAAGTGATCCCCCGACATGCGGTGGTGCTGAGGTGGCATTGCTGGAGGGGTAGACTCGAAGGGGAGGGAGTAACCCCTTAACACTATCTGTAGAACCCACCTGTTCGAAGTGATGGTGAGCCAGTTGGGAAGGTGATGGCGAATCCTGCTGCCCACTGGCGTCTGGTGGGCCTAAAACACCGGACTAGGAAGGTTTTGAGGCGGCGGTGGCAGGAGCGGTGGTGAATTGACCTGCCCGCTGTCCTCGGGACCCACCACGTCAGGTCCGACGTCCGCAGCTGCGCTGAGACTGCGGTTGCGCAGGCCTGAAAGGAACGCGATTGGGCACCTCGACCTGGACCTAGAAAGGAGCTCGCTTGGTGGCGAGACCCAAGGACTGGGCCGTAGCCCAAGAGTCCTTAAAGCGTTCCAGGGTGCTATCCGCCTGGTCACCAAAGAGGCGTGTGCCATCAAAGGGCATGTCCAACAAAGTGTTCTGAACATCCCCGGAGAAGCCAGTTGTTCTTAGCCAAGCGTAATGGCGGAGCACCACCGTTGAGGAAAGTGCCCTGCCGTGTGAATCGGCCGTGTTAAGGCCACAACGGCTAGTGAATTTAGCAGCATCTCTCCCCTCGGTAATGGCCTGGGAGAGCACCGCCCGAGCTTCCAAAGGCACTGAGGCAGCACCTGTGCCACCGTGTTCCACAGAGAATGTGAATAGCGGCCCAACAGGCACGCAGCATTCACCGCCCGCAACCCGGAACTGGCCGAAGTGAAAATCTTTTCCCCAAAATTGCTCCAATTTCTTAGATTCCTTGTCCGGAGGGGCAGAAGGGAATGCGCTCGGCGAGGCAGAGGCCTGGACAACCATACTATGAGGCGTTGAGTGTTGTGTGAGAAAGCTGGGGTCACCCGGCCCGGGCGATGGCAGCGCACCACACTCTTATCCACAGGAGCCCCTTTGTTGGGTTTTTTCCAGGTACTCAACAGGACGTCAGTAAGTGCATCGTTGAAGGGCAGCAGCGGCTCCGCAGAGGACGACGCTGGCTGTAGTACCTCAGTCAGGAGATTGGTCTTGATAGGTACAGAAGGGAGGTCGAGGTTAAGAGTCTCAGCCCCCCTACGCAACACCACAGAAAAAGTCCCAACCTCCTCCGTAGCCACGGAAGGGGGGGGGACAGTGTACCAGGATGTGGAGAGAAATCCAGATCCACTGGACCTTCCGTATCACCTTCCCATTCTGGCTCATCCTCGCATTGAGCTGCGAGAGGGTCTAAAGACCCCTCCCAGTCCTCCCCTTCGTCCACCGGTTGTTGAAGAGGCCGGTAAGGACGAGGTGCCTGGGGGAATGGGATAAACTCTCCACCCAGACACGGAACCGGGGGGTAATAGACAAACCCCGGTTCAGCGCCGTCTGGCGCCGCCCCCGGTGCCGAGGCGGTGCTGGAGCCGGCACTGAGGCCAGTGCCGTAGGGTATCGTACCAGCGTATCCGGGGCCAAAGGCGGTGGCACAGGGGCAGAACCACCCAACGGGTCCACGGGGCCTGAAGGCGCTCCGGAGGGACCCGATGGGCCAAACAAACGGCGCATGGCCAACAGGAAAGCCTGCATTTTGTCCGGAGTCGCGTGCGGGCCTGTAAAGGGTGGGTAGGCCGCAGGCAACAACGGAGGCTCCATCGGAGCAGCGGGGAAGTGACCGCCTGCCCCCTCAACTGCGTCCTGTGACCGGCGAGGGGTAGATGAAGAGTGACGTTGCTTCTTTGACTTTTTATGGCACCGTGACTTACCTGTCCCAGAGTCCGACGAGCGATGGTGGCGGCTCCGCGACTTGGACCCTCGACCTCCCACGTAAGCGGAACCGATTGCCGGACCTCTAATAACTTTCGGGAATGCTCCCGCAAAGCTTTCGGCACCATGGCCCGACAATCAGGGCACGCCTCGGGGTCATGGGCGAGCCCCAAGCAGAAGAGACACATGTCGTGCGGGTACACTACCGACATGTTCCTAAAGCAGGTCCTACATGACTTAAACCCAGGCATCCCTACTGCACCAGGAGTCGAGTACTCGACAAGAGAAACAAGTTCTCAAAAAGCAAGTTAAAATATTAACTAGGGGCACCTCTCTCGCTCGGATCTGCGCGTGCTGGCGTGGAAAAAGAAAAAACTGAAGTCAGCACGCGTGGGCGCGTCTAAGTAGCTTCGACGACGTCATCTCGGCGACTACGACGCCACCGACGTACACGGAGCCGCACAACGACACCTACCGACGCACAGGGGTACTGCTGATGAAAACTTTCCAGAACCAGTCTGACACCTGGGGATATTCTAAGGTAAGAAATCTATCACCAACGTGTCTCTTTCAGATAGATGCATCCTAGAGGAGGAACAAATGTCCTCAAACAGACCTGTAACATCTAACCTCCAGACAGAATAATGCATGTCAAAAACATTCCAGGAAAATATAGAAAAAGAAGAACTTCTAAGAAAGCCTAAAATTCTCCTACTATGCAAGGCATGGCCGAAAACAGCCTGAAGGTAAAAAAGTTTCAAACACTGCCTCTTAGATAACTTTAGACACAGAGTTTACACAGCCACCATGTTCCAAAACTGAACACAGTAATTTCATATACCTTCCAATAAAGAATGAAACCTAGACTCGGAGTTACCACCGCAATTCATCAACAAAAAGAAGGACCTCAAAGGAACATGCATTCCGCCTAAATAGCGAAAAAGGACTGCGCTGATTATCTGGACAAGGAAAATCCGAGTAAATGCAAAAACAGATTCACCCTATGTACTACGTCTAATAACCGGCATAACAATAGGTCTCCATAAGAAATACTAAAAGAGAGAAGTCATGCAAATTCAGCATACTGAACTACTTCAAAGAAGTATGTGAACAGATAAGCTTCCCAACCAGAAGGCACTTCTCTTTCAAAAACCTTTTCAGCGCAAAGCTTATCCTCAGAGGTAAAAGAAAAAAGGAACACAGCCCTCCTTTATACAGCAATAAAAATGGCATTGAAGCAAAAACATCTGCTCCTCACAGGAACACCATCCGGTGCACCAAAAGTGGACATGACAATGCCCCAACAAGGCTTAACACCGGATAAAGAAAGAGCTTTTATCATCTATACAACCTAAGTATAGGCCAAATAGCATATAAATAGCGAATGAGGAATTATGTTTCTGTATTCCTTCGTCTTCCACGGGGGTGTCTTAATGCCGCATCGGCCTGAGCCCCAAAGAGATGGGCACATCAAATGGCATGTCGACCAAAGTCGACTGTACAGCCTCTGAAAAACTTGAAACTGCCAACCAAGCACGACACCCTAGCGCCACTGCCGAAGCTACGTCTCGACCTACAGAATCTGTACTGTCCATGCCACACCTAATTGAAAGCTTAGCTGCCTGTTGACCATCTCTTATCAAGCTACCAACCTCAGAACAGAGGTTATCTGGAAGAGATTGCAACATATTCTGCAAAGGATCCCACAAAGCATGGGAAAAACGCCCCAGCACACAGGAAGTGTTGATGGATCTCAAGACAGAGCTAGCAGAAGTAAAGATGTGTTTGCCACATGTTATGTTAAATATTTTTATAACGTGCAATAGTTACTCCGAGGAGTGTCCCAGCGCGAAGCCAAGGGGGGGAGAGAACCAAGGTAAAGAGCTAAAGGAAACTTATGGAAACAGATAGGTTTTAAGGAGATGCTTAAAACAGACTGGGTCCTGAGTATTACGCAGGAAAAATGGGAGAGCATTCCAGGCAACGGCAGCTTTGACAGCAAGCGAGCTCCCCCCAATCCTAGACCGGGAGAAGCGCGGAACCCTAGCAAGTAAAAGAGCTGACGAGCGAAGTGCTCTAGTTGGAACATAAAAGGCAAACCGCCTCTGCAGATAGATGGGACCCAAATTATGTAGGGCCTTGTGGGCGATGACCAAAGCCTTGAACTTAACCCTCTCAATCAGGGGCAGCCAATGCAGGGCATGAAGATGAACGCGAACAATACAACTTCTAGCGATACCAAGAAGAAGCCTAGCGGCCGCATTCTGGATCACTTGTAGTTTATTCAAGGAGTAGCCGGACAGGCCAACATATAGGGCATTGGCATAGTCCAGGCGGGACAAAACCAATGCCCGAACAACCGTTTCCTTAGCCGATCTAGGGAGAAGAGGGAGAAAACTCCTAAGAACCTTAAGAAGGCCAAAGCAACCGCCCGAGATCTTCTTCACCTGGACCGAAAATGACAGATTGTCCTCGAACCAAACTCCAAGGTTTTTAGCGGAGTTCCCATTAGAAGAGAGAGGGGGAAAATCCGGGGGCCAAATCTTACATCTAAAGTCCACATGCATCTGGACTCCTAGAATGCTTATTCACTGGAGTTTTTGGAGCAGAATCCACATCATGTGAAGATGTTGCAGCCTAAACCACTAGGCTACGAGTGGAAGGATGTCTATGGAGGCAAACTGGATCCCCAAGGTGTAGGCAAATGTCTGTGAGCTATATCCTGATCCACTGACACCCCTGACTCAGACTTCGCCCAAGTCCTTAATAAAATATCAAACATGGCCTCACTTTATGGAAGAACCGGCTCTTCCCTAGTCTGTCCTTGGTAAAGGACCTCAATCGGAGGGTCGGTAGACCTCCGCACCGTAGGTAGTGACAAGTCCAAAACTGTAGCCACTCTCCTCAACATATCTGCAAAGGAGGAACTCGCCTCAGTTGCAAGACTGGGGGAGAAAGTAACCCCAAAGCTGGTTAAGATTCCAGCCCACTAGCCTCTCCAAGAGCAGATCTCCAGCTCTATTCCACCTGAGATGCAATAACATAAGAAATGGGCTGAAAAAAGCCCTGTCTCAGCTGACACAAGGTGACTTTCAGAAGTCTCCTCCTGAGGAGGAACCAACAACAGCACATTCCAATCAGTCTGTATAGTCGATTCCGCATATGACGCTGTAAGACGCCGAGAAGGTGACATCTCAACATCGGTAGGAGGAGGAGAGACGACTTCAACCGACGCCGCCGTCAGTGTCGGAGTCAGCTGATCGAAAACAGGCGCCGTAGGTAGAGATCCCAAAGGACTGTATACATGCGCCGAAGCAGAGCCGGCCAAAGTCGATCGCCCGACCAAACGAAACCGATGGCCCAACCATCACTGGGGTCAAACCTTCTGACAGACGGGGAGACGCAATGCAGTCTCCACATGGTGAAACTAGGGCATGCCACAACTTCAACCGCTTCCTACCTTTTGAAGTCTCTGGAGAACAACGTCCTCTGGACCAACCCATACTTCTAGATTGACCCGCGAACAGACCTCTTTCTGGGACAATGAGGACCGAGGCCAGAAAGTCTCCGAAGATCGCAACATACGTGCCGCCAGCTACTTCATCCGGCACTCCTTAAGCGCCTTCAAAACCATATCCGGTACTGTAACCGACATTTGCAGACTACAGGATTCACAAGGCTTAAAGCCTGACGACATGGAGAAAGAAGGGCACACTGTTCCCAATGGCAAGCTGTCGAAGCAGGCCAAAAACGGCCCAAGCAATCGCTTCTATGGATCCGCATTGTAGGGCGGAAAGTAAACTGAAGTCTGCGCACCGGAGGGGACTTGTATGGCTCCACAGATGTCATGACTGGAGTCGACGTCATCACGGAGCCATCCCGCAGTGCGCAGAGGTACTGCTGAAAATCGGAAAATAAAAAATAGAATTTCTAATGAACCTCATCTTGATCAGGTCTTTATGGAGGAAGAAAGGTAATTGTATTTGAAATTCAGAACAGGAACCCTTCCTACCCTCGCTTATACTAAAGTTAGGTATAAGGGTTCTGCTGGCGCTGACTTGTGCCACGATTCCTTTGGAGGCGCCAAAATAACTATGCATTTTATGCTTCTATGTGAGAAGTTACTCCACATTCTATCTGCGGTCACTGTTCATAAATCATACCTTCAGACTTGGCAAGAAGCCCTGCTACATTGTTACCAACAAGCATTTTTAATGCAATAGGTCTCGCATTTGCAAGCTTTTAAGCTATTGGCATTGTAAATAACAATACCTTTTATTTATGCGTTTTTAAAAGTAACACATGTATAAAATGCATAATTATTTTAAATGCCACTAGCTCAAACTCTTGCAAATGCAAGACCACTTTAAAGGATGACGCGCCCCTTTCGTTAGACGCTGCTTGTGCATTCAGGTTACAGTGAGCAGCATGTAAAGAAAGCGGCGCGGCCAACAAAGCGTATGGGGCACTTTCACCAAGAGTGAAAAAAAAATTGTAATTTAGAAAGGTTCTGTAGCGTGGCTGCTAAAGGGAAAGAGGGCTGCGCTATTATTTAAATAAGCGCAGCTCCTAAAGGGAAAGCGGCCCGTGCTGTAAAATAAATAATTAAATAAGCGCGGCCGCTATAGTTAAAGCGGACCACGCTGTATTTAATTAAATACATTACTAAAAGCGTGTGGTGATGGAGTGGGTGAAACAGGTGAATCTCATTAAAAAAAATAGTGCTCACCGACTTATTAAGCAGACCGTGTAACAACACTAGTAAAAATCCGGTAGTTATAGAAGGTTACAAATGCAGAGAAGGCGGTACCAAGGAGGAACTATTAGCCTATTCACAAATGAAAAGCAACGATTTTGCAAGGACAGTAACAGGAGCCAATTTACCAAAGTATGGTATCCAGAAGTCCTGGACTTGAGCATACGTTCTGTGATCAAGCTGCTCCTCCGGTAGGACCTGCTGTCGCAGCAACAGATCAGGGAACTGCACCCAGGCCTTTGCAACCACCACCTTCATGCGTGGAGTTTGAGTAACAGTTAAATACCTTCAACCTTCCTCTGAAGGTAGTTTACAACCAGGAGTCCCTCAATGAAAACTGTATACGCCTGTCATTGGGTTACATTTGTGGTCTGGTCAGATTGACTCCCTCTTGGCCTAACTGTCTGATACTGTGTTACTTGTTCTGTCTTTCTTCCAGCAAGACTTTGCTATGGGCATAATTTGAGGGTTACCTTTCAGCTCCCTTGGCCTTCTTATGGTTGCCTTGTCAGCCCTATTTGTTAAATCACCACCTGAGGTGTGATTTTTGAAAGGGCTCCAACATGTTTCTCCCTTCTCCTTTTGTCATGCCCCAATGAGACCCTAATCTGGGCCTGATTTATCTGATCTGCACTCAGTTTGAGCCGCTTCACAGCTGTCCCCTCTGGCTCCTTACTGACCAAGCTTCTTATTGACATCACCTCTGCACAGAGTGAGCGTGAACTTCAGGCTCAGTGTCAATCCATCGTACACTTCTTCCCGGTCAATTGAGTCCCACTCGAGTCGGAACTAGTCTTTCAGCGAGTGACACCTTGGAAACTCCAACGTGCAGAAGCATTGTCATTGTGCTTTCTTGACAGTGGCGAATAGCTTGAGCCAAGGTTCTCCCCACTCGCGGAAGAGACCTTTTGCAACCTCCTTATGTAATTGTCAATCGTGATAAGCAAGGCACAAATAGCTGAGCTCGTCCACCCTGGCATTCCAAAGATCCTACCAGCTTGTTCACCACCAGGAAAGTTCTATGGTGGTTCAGCCACTTCCGGTGTCACAAGGCCTACTGGCACAGGGTCCATGACCCCCACCCAGTTTATTGCAGTACCACATGGTGGCGGTGTTATCCGAGTGCACCTGTACTAGCCAGTCTACCCTTGATGGATGGAAGGAAGGCTTTCAACACCAAGCGGATGGTCCTCAGATCCAGAAGGTGGATGTGGAGCCGGGACTCTGCCAGTGACCAGAGGCCTCAGAACTCCGCCTCTCCCAGATTGCCACTACAACCCAGAAGGGATGCATTAGTCACCACAGGTGGGGAAGGGAGAGTGGTCTGCTACTGACCCAATCATGGCTAGTGACCACCACTGCAGATCTTTTGCGATCTAAACATGGTCGTAGTGTCCCCTTAATGCTAGGCCCACTGTGCCTTTAGATCCCACTGCAGAGTCAGCATATGCCACCTGGGGTTCTTGACCTGCAGGATGCAGGAAGCCATCAGTCCAACCAGTCTCAGGGTCAACCTCACTGAAATCCAGGATCAAGGCTGAAATAACTGGATCATAGCCTCAATGTCCTGAACTCTCTTTCCCAGGGTGAAGGCACACAACTGACCCATGTATAGAATGTTTCCGATGAGGGGGAGTGTCTGAGAAGGGGTCAGGTGAAACATCAGCACATTGAAGGTGAACCCCAAAAATGACAGGAGGATTGCCGTAGTTTGGAGGTGGATGATAACTGCCTGGGGTGAGTGCGTATTTAACAGCCAGTTGTCAAGGTATAGTAAGAGTGGCACCCCTGACCTTTGAAGATGTGCTGTCACCACCGCCATCACTTTCGTGAAGACCCAAGAGGCGCTGGTGAGACCAATGGGGAGAATGGAGAACTGAAAATGGTCCTCACATACGACAAATTGCTGGAAGCATTGATGGGTCGGCAGGACAGGAAAATGAAAATAGGCAACCTGCAGGTCCAACACCATCACCCAGTCTCCAGATTTGAGGTCATACAAGAGCTAGGCCAGGGTTAGCATTTTAAATTTCTCCTTCCGGAGGAAGGTGTTGAGAGGGGGCAAATCGAGAATAGGCTGACGACCTCCGTCTTTCCTGGGCACCAGAAAGTAGGGGCAACAACAACCACCCCCTGCTACTGACACTCTCTCTAAAGCCTGGTAGCATGCACAAATTTGTAGGATCTACCTGCATGATGTGGTTGCTTGCCAACCAAATAGAATCAATGGATTCTTCCTCCCACCAGATTGCTGTGACCCTGTAAGGGTACACTAAAGAAGTTTGGCAAGTGTGGCGGTGGGGATTTGGAATGGTCAATGGCCTGAGGGGCACATTGACCTTGGCCGCTACGGACACCTGTTTCTCCTGTGAAACCAGCTGGATCCCATGAGGAGGCTGGACAGGTTGGTGGTAAGCGACGCATCTGCCAAAGCCACAAAAGGAGCACTGGAACTGGTGCGGTTGGCGAGGCAGGGTGGAAAGGTCCACAAAGCAAGAGGTGGCCCTACATTCTTTGAAATATTTTAGGGCAGAGTCAGCCTTGCCCCCAAACAGGCGAGTCCCATCAACTCAGTCGAGCACAGCCACACATGGCAGCAGATGGCAACGCTGGTGCCAGTTGCACGCACAATGAAAATGGTGGTGCTGAGGTTTAAACGAATCGTGAACTTGGCCACATCACGACATTTTTTTTTTGTTCAGAAACAAATTTTGTGTCACTAGTCAAACATAGGGCAGAGCCCCTTAATACAAAAGGCATCTGGCATATCATATCGCAAAGCATGGTCATTGACATTTAGTTTACATATTATCGAGATAGAGAGTGTACAGAACAAAACAACTTGAACATATTGAACCCCCTCCTTTGCACTGTACTACTGCTGTCTCTCTTTTGCCACCACAACGTCCACTCCGACAAATGATTCCCATAGCTATGTGATTAGTCCATCACCAGATGAACCCCCCCATAGCAGTGAGGGCGTAGACACATCTGCAGGGGGCACCGGCTTCAAATGCAGACCTCAGTAATCCGCCCATTGTTTCAAAGTCTTGGGGTGCTTTTGCGGGCATCTCCTGGCCTTAAATACTGGTATCTCCAAGCCCATACAGAAGTCTATTCCGTTCTTCCATGCCGATAGAGAAGGTGGGGCCGATGCCTTCCACAACCTTGCAATATCTTTTAGCCAGAGTCAGCCCCAGCAGCAACAAGTGCCTTTTATAGATATTGCCCCCGATACCCTCCATGATGTTCAGGATTATCAATCTTGGTGGGGTGGGGAGATCCCACCCAAACACCTCTGCAAAGCAAGTGAGAACGCCACGTCAAACCTCGTGAGCGCTGTGCAGTGCCAAACCGTATAAATGAGGGACCCCTCCTCCCAACCACACCGCAGGCATATCGGGGATGACACCAGGCCTGCCGTCAACAGCCTTAACCAGGTGTAGTAGGCCCGGTGTAAATATTCGAATTTGATAAGCACAGCCGAGTTGCTATTGCCACCCCCCCCCCCCCCACCCCCCCCCCCCCCCCCCAGGGAGGAGGCAAGTGCATCCGTCCAATCATCCCCATCTATTTGGCCAAGATCAAAATCACGACCTTCTTGAATCGCCTGGCTGATATATTCGGGGAAACCCAGGCGGACTTATGCCACCAAATCTCAAAACAAACACAAGGAGATGAAGGACAGAGGGCTGAAACTTTTCAGACACTCACCCCCAGTCACAGATCTGGGTTAAAACCATCATCGTTCTTTAGCTCACTTCGCCACCCCAGTTCAGACTCAGCCATATGCAAATCAGATCCTGTTCCTCATGGGAACAATCCAGCCCGAACTGCCGAGACAGGTTTTCTCTGGAGTGGAAACAAGCATCCTGGGACCGGATTCGGGGTAACACCCCTCATCAGCCAGGCTGGCTTGAATCCAGTGACAAAGTGAGCAAGGGACACATGTCTGGGCATAGCCTGCCAACCTAGGGCGAACATGGCAAACACTAGGAGATGATGTACGGAGAGCTGAAACTTTTCAGACACTCACAATCCCAAAAGGCATGACAATACCAGCCCAACAAACATGAAGAAACAGAACGCAGGGCCAAACTAGTGGACTAGTGGTAGGGAAAGTGTACTGATTGGAATGGCTGGTGGAAGCCTGCCCCATGAGAATTTCTGGCAAAGGATGTTGGGGCAAGAAAGTTGGGTCGCAACGTGATCGGTCTACTAACTGGCGTGCCACAGCATGGCTTGGCCCAAGCTCCCAAAAGGGTGTCCATCTGATCCTTGTTGAAGGGCAGGAGGGGCTTAGAAAAAGTCTGGCCCAGCTGCAGGACCTTGGTCAGAACATTAGTTTTTACCTCCAGTGTGGGGAGCTAGAGATCAAGGACTTCAGCTGCACTGCACATGACCATAGTGTAGGATGCAGATTTTTCCCTGGCCAGTCTAGGAGAACAGGAAAAAGCTGCCTCTAGGGTGCTGTATAGCCCACTGCTAGTCCTCCTACCAGTTGTCAGGTTGATAGGGCTGAGCAAACTCAGCACCTGGGCCACAAAAGTTATCAGAATTTGTGCCAAAAATCTAATGCACAGAACATTGCCTGACTAAGTCAAGAACAGAATTGGGTGCCTCAGGTGAGATGTCGGTCAAAGTCAGAATGGTGTCAAGTCGGCATCGGAGAGGACAATTGGGGTCACTCCTTGGGGCTGCGAGGCCAGCTTTGTCAGAGACGTATCTGGATCCAGTGTGGTTTTAGGTGCCTGGAGTGGCATCGAAACAGGAGTTTGATGCAAGACAGGACTAAGCGGGAGCAACTGGTACAGAGGTTAAACCCACTGGCAGTATTCCAGGTCGGAGGCCGCTCAGCTCCTTCATGCCAGAGGAAGTTGGTAACAAACAGAAGAGAGGGAGCATAGCTGTGCGGACCTCTTTGATCTGTTGTGGCGTGGCTGAAGTTCCCAGAACTACAGGGTGTGCTGGAACAGGCTGCAGAATCGGCTCCAGTGTCTACCGCTTGCTTGCTCAAGGGAGTGCGAGTGACATGAAGGAGCAGAACTACGCGTTAACTTTTTGTGTGTTTCTTCTGCTTACCAGAAAACTTGGAAAGTTAAAAAACAGACTAGACTCTGGAGCAGCTCTGCCGACTTTGTAAATGGGAACAGTACTGGGATCGAACCTTCGATGCAGAACGGGACTTGCAGTAATCCCGGAGTTGCTTTCTTATGCTTGGTGACAAAGCTTTGCCTGGCATTCCCTGATATGGACTTTGGGTTCATCGATGTGTAGTTTTCACACGTCTTGGAGTCGTGGCTCCACCACAGGCACACCTGGAAGGGGATCCGTCACAGACATCTTTTTACAAAAGTCCCTTTAGGGCTTTAAACCTATGCTTTTAGGGGGTGACTTACCTTGCAGATGATCATAATTTTAGAAAATTGAGATACGGTGTCTCAGAGAGACGAGCGAAAGCTCTGGGTCAGTGTTTCGAGGCACATTAAAAAAAGGAGCTGACATTAGCACAAAGGAGTGGCACCTATATAGGCCCTGCATCTAATTTCTGTAGTGTAAAGCAGTCAGTGCAGTGCCGGAAGGTGCCACCTTCCAGCAAGCAGAGCTACTACCAAAAAAGTTTCCGAATCTAGTCTGACGCCTGGGGAATATTCAAAAGGTGAGGAATCTGTGGCTAGAAGTCTATGAGAAACAGGTCTACTGTATTTTGCACAAGCTTTCCACCAAGGCATCTACAGGCATACAGTCAATGGCTTCTGAATGTGCAAGTCTTCAACCCCCAGGATTTCACATAGACTGTAACAGACACCAATACTCCAAGAGGACTTGGGCCCAGATGTTCATGATCTTTTTGAGAATCCGAGGCAATAGAAGGAGGGACAGGAAGGCATACAAGAGTCCACTATTCAATTCCAGCCAGAATTTATCAACCAAACGTCCTACAGTAAGGTCAACACTCAAAATCATAGAAATTTTGCATTCAACAGTGACAAAAAGATCTAGCCAGACTTCACCACTGCTGGAAAATGCCCTGCACTACCTTTGGATGTATATGCCAGTCGTGAGCCGCTAGGTGCTGCTTGCTCAAAACGTCCACTCGAACATTCAGGGACCCTGCAGGGTGGGAAATAAATGGTGCTACAGCCAACTCAAGAGGCACAGGGCCCAGGGCCCCACTGCCAATTTGCTGCATTGTCCGTGTGAACCTGCAGCAGCCTCCCCCCCTTTTGGATGGCAGAAAGGCCTTCACAGGTAGATGAATGACCCTCAACTCGAGCAAACTGATGAGGATCTGAGGTTTTTTTTTGGAGACCAAAGTCCTTTAATCTTAACCTCTGCAGATGCCCTGGCATTGCTTACAATGATGAAGCAGGAGGCTAGAAAGCCAAGAAACATTAGCCAGACACCTTTTTACAGTATCTAATGCAGAGTGCGAATTGCAGAATCTGGGACAAACCGGTTCATAAAGAGTTGAAATTGTTTGCATAACACAAAAAAAAATTGTTCCATCTCCCAGAGTAAAGGATTTCGTGGAGGGGCGACGAACTGACAGAATGATGCTCACCACCTCTGAGGTATATGAAGGAGCTTAGATGTTCCCGCTCAATCCCCAGACAGGAAGGTGGCAGCCTCTGAGAATGGTTCACAGCACTCCAATCCCCACACCAACGGGGAGAGAAGTTCCAGTCTGAATGGCCGCTTGAGCTGGGGACATTGGAAGAAGTGATTAAGGTCGACATGCCATTCCCTTCTTGGCCAATTAAAGGCAATCAGAATCACTTGGGCCCGGTTTTGGCAAATCTTCAGAATCAGAGGAATCACCTATGCACTACCCCCCACCCAAAGATGCCCTTAACGGATACGGGGGGTGCAGAACTGGCACTGTCATTGAGAAGTCCACCTTGAGGAGTGCACCAGGGGGCGAAGATGCCCTGAACTACTTCTATCAGAAGATGCCACTCGTGATCAGAAAGATAAAGGTGGCTCAGACTGCCGGCTTTGACATTCAGAGTCCCCGCCAGGTGATTGGCTGTTAACCAGATTCCCCAGCAGTGTGCCCAAGAACACAGTTGAGACCCTAACACCCTCTTGCTTGTTCACACAACAAATCGCCATCGTATTGTCTATCAAGTACTGGACAGACCGACTCTGGATGGAGAGGAAGGCCTTGAGTGTATGTCGAGCCGCGTGCTGTTCCACAAGGTTGATCCGAAGTACATGCTCTTCTGGAGACCAGAGGCATCTGATTTCCAGATAACACCTTCACCCTAGAGTGGAGGCATCGGTTACTACACTGGCCACGGCAGAGAGGGGACTGAAGGCCATCTCACAAAGCAGATTCTACTTGTTCCCACACTAAGCCACACCTGCTGCATCACTTAGGGAAACCATAATGGAGTCCAACAAGTCTCCCCTGTGCTGGTACCACTGCCTGCATACATACATGACCAGTAGAAAGCAGGACACTAGCAAGCCTAGCAGGCGCAAGACTTTCAGGACCGGCACTCATGTACCTTTCAGGACTAATGGATCCATGTCCTGGATGTCATAACTTCTCTGCGGGGGAGGAAAGACGCAGAGAAGGGTAGTGTCTGGAACTGATCCTATGAACAGGATGCGCTGAGACGACTCTAGTGGAGATTTGTGCAATTGATTGAAAAGCCCAGGTTGTACAGTAACAAGACTGTCGACTGCAGATGAAGCATCACCATTTCCAGCAAATCAGCCTTGATCAGTCAGTCATCCAGGTATAGAAAGATGGAAATTCCTGAGATGGGCAGCAACCACCGCCATCATCTTGGTGAAGCATCGAGGTGCAGATGTCAACTCAAACAGCAGTTCCACAAATTGCTAATACGTATAACCCACTGCAAAGCACAAGCACATATGTTAGGACTGCAGAAACGCAATATGGAAAAATGCCACCTGCCGGTCAAGAACCGTCACCCAAAACCAACTAAACAGGAGCAAGGGTCAGTATCTTGATAGGGAAAAACGGATAGCCCTAACCTCTAAAGATTGGCAGGGACTACAGCCATCACTTTTGTGAACACCCAAAGGGCGCTGATAAAGTAGAAAGGGAGCAGGGAAACTGAAAATCCTCCAAGCCGATTATGAACTGCAAATAACATCTGTAAGGCTGCAGGATCGGCACATGAAAGTACTCACCCTGGATGTGCAAGGCAACCTTCTAGTCACCCGAATACATGGCAGACCGAACTTGGATTTAAGCGAGCATTTTGATTTAGTCCTCCATTCAAAAGGTGAAGATCCAAAATAGTTTGAAGGCCTATGCCATTCTTGGGCACCAGGAAACAGCGGGAAGAGCAAACCTTCCCTACTTCCAAGCCTGGTACCCTCTTAATGGACAATAGAGTCTGCACCTCTTGTAACAAGATGGATGAATGCATCTCCTAAAACCGTTTTGATGTGGAAGGGAGTTGAGGTAGCTCAGAAAGGAATGGTAGGACAGAGCCCCGCTGAACCATCTGGAGGACCAACCTGTCGGATGTGATGGCCTGCCACCCTGGAAGAAATGTCTGATCCTGCCTCCCACAGGGTGGCTTTGTACCACACAGGGTAAACTGAAGCAGCTTGGAGGCTGATGCTACAAGATTTGAGGACTGGGTGAAACTGTGTCCCTGGAGACCTGCACAATGTCTGCTTGATCCCCATATTAAGTAACAAAAGGACTGGTGTGACTGCTACAGTGGTGCTGGTGTCCAGAGACGTCTATGTCTTCCCCCTGGAGTAGCCTAAAAAATGTAGGGGCTGCTGAGACAACCATCAGGCACGGGTAGAAAGGGCCTAAGTACATGCTCTGGCTCCTTTTAAATGCTGATGGCCAGAATCAGCTTTTTCGCCAAAGAGGCAGGACTCATCAAAAAGTAAATCTATTATAGACACCTGCACATCACTAGAAAAGCCAATGGATTGCATCCATACAAGGAGGCGTAGTACCACATTAGAGCCCACAACACACCCAAGCAGTCTGCCTTATCCAGGCAAGTACTGCATTCTAAACATCCAGAATTCTTTGAGCCAGAGGCCAGAAACTCCTCCGAGATCAAAATGCATGATAATAGTGGCCTAATAGGCAGGACGCACTGACAGATCTTAATGCCAAGTTGGTGGAGGAAAGCATTTGCTTTCCAAACACTTCAATCCTTTTTGGTCAAGTTGTAGGAAATACATTAGGGTTAACTTTACTGGTGGGTGCATGGACCACTAAACTCTTAGAAACCAGGTGCAGGGTAAGAAAGTTTGGGTCGCCTGGCGTAAGTCTAGGATGCCTGGTCACTAGCCTGTTCACTGTTGGGCAAGAATAAGGCTTTACCCAAGCACGCATAAAGGTAGTAGTCAGGCCGGCGTTAAAAGGAAGATAGAGCTCGATGAGGCTGGCCCCAAGTGGAAAACCTCAGCAAGGGCTTTTGTTCATAGCTTCCTATGAAGGCAGCTGCAGGTCCAGGACCTCCACTGCACACAATCATCATAGAAAAGGATGCACTCTCTTCCGTAGGGAGTCCAAGAGAGAACACAAATCGTCATCTCGTTTTCTTGTGGTCACAATGAGGCACTCTTGACCCCAAAGTGAGAGAGGATACAATAAGAATGGTATGTGTCACCACATTTTCACCTATTTCCTAACAAGTCAAGAAAATTATTTCACGCCACTTGCATGTTTTGAATGCACAAAAGCTATCATTGGAATGCCCTATTTATGTATTTTGTAAAAATAAGAACATCAAAGATCACTTAAGGAGAGCCTGCCTTCCAGCATCAAGAGCAAATCGCACATTACATGACTTCAGGGCCATGGCTTCCCTAGTTGGCCATCGAATGTGTGGTAATTGCAGTGTGCACGAGTACACTATTGAGACAAAGGAATTTGCCCATAAAATTGCACAGACTGCACCGACTCATTTTTTTTTTTTTTTAACTGTAACACTGCTAATGTAATTTATGTGACCTGTGACCTGGTGTAAATTTTTCAGACTACACAAAGTGAGGATAACAATATGCCAACATAGGAGTTATCTGAGGTGTAAGGTACCCAAAGCACCTTTCGTGGAACATTTTGAAACACTTTGTCACAATGAAACAATCTTTGTTGGCAAGTGATTGATGTTGTGAAGGCGCATCTCTGCAATCCTTAAAGAAGAACCCAAGTGGATTTTGAAAACTAAATGGTTACTTACCAGTAGGAGTAGTTTTGCAACTTGACGTTTTTTCTGGATTTACATGCTGTGCATCATTCCACCATCTAGTGGGTGGGTACCAAATTGTGTCTGTTTCCTTTTGTTCTCTCCCCCCACCCCTCCACCTGGGGGAGCCGTCGACCACCATTTTGTGCCAAGTCCATCCCTTGTGTGACGTCAGACGACGCCCCGGAAGTCCCAGTGCGTGGTAGCCATCTTCAGATTCTTTTTTTCCTTTTCTTTCTATGGTAAAATAAGGTACGTTGTCAATTTTCTTTAGTTCTTTGTTTTTCTTTCACGTGATCTTTTCTCCCACCTGTTTGCATTCCTCCTCTGAGGGGAGGTGGGTGGGTCGCCTGTGAATCCAGAAAACTCTTCACAATTCAAAACTACTCCTACTGGTACGTAACCATTTTATTTTGCAGCAATAATTATTTTCTGGATTCACATATTGTGCATTAAATTATGTAGCGGTTTCCCCCTCCTTGGGATGGTTGTGGTAGGATGAGGAAGACCCTGCGATCAGGTGTTGAAGTACTTTTTGCCCCACTTGAGCTTCATTTGTCATCTGTATATCCACGCAGTAATGCTTGGTGAAGGTGTGTGGAGATGCCCATGCCATCACTACACATATAGCGTCTATTGGCACATTCACAATGGAGGCCTGGATTACCCCTTTTTCCTTGTTGTTTGAGCTTTTGGCCAGGAGTTTAGTGTTTTACCTGCTGAGGAATAGCATACCTGAATTGCTTCTACAATCCAACATACAATTGTCCCCTTTGTCAGACTTGGAGTGAGAGACGAACAATTGATGCCCCTTATGGAATTATTTTATCTCCTGTAGATAGTATAGTAAAGCCTTTCTTACATTCATGGTATGAAGGCTTTTTTTAGTCGTGCTTATGGGTTTTTGAAGAAAACTGATAGTTGAATGCTTTGATTCATGTGGAAGTTGTTTACTGCCTTAGGTAGGAATTGAGGTTGGTCCTTAGGATAACATTGTCCTAGAGGATTTGCAAGTTTGGCTCCTCAATATTTAATGCCTGTAGTTCACGGACTCTCTGTAGAGATCTTACAGCTATTAAGAAGGCAGTCATTAACGTGATGTATCTGGGTACTGCTTTGTGCTTGGGTTCAAACGGTTCTGTCATTAGCTGTGTAAGAACTGTGTTTAAGATGGATATCGGGGCTCGTTTTGTATAAAAATATTATTTTTGTTACTTTATTTCCTAGAATCAAGCCGGCCCGGCACAGGTAAGTGATTTATACTTTGCAGTAATATTACAATTTTGAATTGCAGTTGTATATAAACTTTTGTTTGGTTACAGTTAGAATTATTGGTAATGCAATGCTGTGCAATATTGTACATATACTTTGTAATGACTTTTCAATAGCAGGTCATGTAAATTACTTTGCAGATTAATTTTCTTACACAGTACAGTATACCTGGGTACTACACCTGGATACTAACCTGGGACATTTTCTGTAAACAGGTAAGTAAAAGCATTTTAGTTATTTGGATACAGTTTTAGAGATTTTCATAGATTTTCCAACTCCACACTTAGAAACTTTTTCATAGAAAAACAGTCAATGTTATCCTATGGGAGAAAATAGTGTTATCGGTTCAGAGGTAAGTACTTAGTTGTGGGAGTTGGGTTTCTGAGGTTAGACTCGGGGGTCCCCCAGGGTCGAGTATGCACTCTCAAAGCACCCTCAGCGGCACTAGGGCGGCCGGGCGCAGTGTGCTGAGGCACAATGTTATTCAATGGGGGATAAGGGGCCTCCGGTTGGTGTCTGCTTACGAGCAGGACACATGGTTGTGGGAGCAAAGCTCCTGGACTTCAGCTCAGGGCAAATCGGGGTTCAAAACTGCACCAAAGGTGCACCCTCATCGGCATTGAGGCAGCCGGGTGCAGAGAGCGGTTTTGGCGTTGGGCGCCCTCTTACTTTAAAGGGGGTTGCTCTGGTTTGCAAACACACTGCAGGCTCAGGGATGAAGGTCTTCTGGGAGTGATTACCACTTGGAGAGGTAAGTTTGGATGCTGGGAGTTGGTTAGACAGTCGGCAGGGCGACCTAAGGCTGTGGGGCATCGGGTGCAGGGGTGTCTTTTAGGGTCAGATCTTCTTACTAGCTCCTGATCATGGTTGGGGGGGACCTTCCGGATTTAGATTGCAGGTGTCTGCTTGAGACAGGTCAGGGATCTCGTGTCAGGATCGCCGGGGAGACCTCCTTGTGGGTTTGGGCCACTCAAACTCGGACTGTGGGCGACGGGTGCAGAGTGGTGCAGACTTGTGGATTTCGCCGAAGCAGGAGACTGTAGGTGAACAAATCTGGTGTTCACGGGAGACAAAGTCTTTTCTTTGGAAGGCAGGGCAGGTCCTCGGGGTTCTTGAGGTTGCTGGCTGCAGGACACACCAGAGTTTCACTTCTGCAGGTTTGAGGTGGGAACAGGCCGGTAGGGCTGCGGCCAAGTCCATGGGCAGCGTCCTCTTCTTCGCTTTGGCACGGCTGTTTGGTCATTCTTCTTGTAGTCGTTTCTGGTCTCTGGAGGCAAGGTTCGGGGGTGCCCTTAACCTAAATACTAGATTTAGGGGTGTTACAGGTAAGTAAAGATTGGGACCAATGGGTCCCTTCCTTGGGGTGGGTACACACCCTATTATGCCTCTCTCTGGTGCGCTGGGTCCCCCAATCTACAAGATGGCAGGGACTGAGAGCTGTACTTCACCCTGCCTCCCCCACCTGAGGGGTGGAGTTGGCAGAGGTGGGCGCACATCCCTTCCTCACTTGGTTTTCCTGCCGGTTCTGCCGCCCAAAGTGGCGGTCAGAACCAGTGAGGCCCAGTCCCTAAAAGCTGCAACAGTCCTGGGGAAGCTCCCAAAGGCGGCAGGCCTTTGAAGCTTCCCCTTTGTGGACCCTGCCCATCCTGAGGGAGGAGGCTTAGCAACTCGTCCCAGGATGTGCATTGTTTCAGGCCCCCAAGAGCAGCAGGCTCTCGACCCAGGGGTCCAGAAACATGTCTGGTGGTGGCAGCTGAAAGCAGCCACTCAGCCTGGACACTAGAGTTAGGTAATTTTTCAGGGGCATCTCTAAGATGCCCTCTGTGTGCATTTCCCATTAAATCCCACACTGGCATCAGTGTGGGTTTAATGTGCTGAGAAGTTTGATACCAAACTCATTTGTAGCGCTGCCATTATGGTACTGTGAAGTTCGTAATGACAAACTCCCAGCACCATATCCTTTTAAATAATGGCAGCACTGCACTTACAATGTCCAAGAATGGACTTAGACACTGTAGGGGTACAGGGATCATGCACCTGTACCCTCACCACTGGTATAGTGCACCCAGCTAGATGGATGACTGATCGATGACATGACAATGGGTTGTAAGCATGGTACACAGGGATGTGTGCCATGTCGACTCTTCACTTTGTTCTGCACCAAAACACGTAGCCTGCAAAGGCAGTGTGTGAGTGTAAAGGTATAGGATCTCTAAGGGTGGCACAATAAGTGCTGCAGCCCTTAGAGGCCTTCCCTGGTCACAGTACCCTGGGTACCTGGGGTACCATTTACCAGGGGCTGACCTGTGGCCAGAGAGTGCCAATTGGGTTTGGTCTACAATGCAGTTTTAGGGAAAGAACATAGGCCCTGGGTACCTGATTAGCAGGAACCCAGTACACACTCAGTCAAAGTACATCAGCAGCTCAGCAAAAAATTGGGGCAACCACGCAGAAAGAGGGCACTTTCTCACACAACCCTCCCTAACCTCCCCTCAAACGAAAGAGGATGAGACTAACCTTTCCCTAGAGACTTCATTGTCTAAGTAGAAGAACCTGGAAAGTCCATTTGCATTGGCATGAGCAGTCCCAGTTCTGTGTTCCACTATAAAAAGTCCATTCCCTGTAGGGAGATGACAACTTCATCAGTTTAGGATTTTCACCTTTTATCTGCATTAGCCATTTGAGGGGTCTGTGATCAGTTTGAACTAGTAAGTGAGTGCCAAACCAGTATGGTCTCAGCTTCTTCAGGGACCAAACCACAGCAAAGGCCTCTCAATGGCACTCCAATGCTGCTTCCTGGGGAGAAGCCTTCTGCTTATAAAAACAACAGGCTGGTCTTGGCCTTCATCATTGGTCTGGGATAGGACCGCTCCTATTCCTAGCTCAGAGGCATCAGTATGCACAATGAACTGCTTGATATAGTCCGGAGCCTTGAGAATTTGTGCTGAGCACATGGCCTCATTCAGGATGTCAAAAGCCTTTTGACAGCTAACTGTCCAGTTTACCTTTTTGGGCATCTTCTTGGAGGTAATTTCTGTGAGGAGAGTCACAATGGACTAATATCCCGTTACAAACATCCTGTAGTACCCACTCAAGCCAAGGAATGCCCTGACTAGGGTCTGGGTTGTTGGAGGTGCCCAGTCCAGGATGGCCTGGATCTTGGGCTGTAAGGTTTGCACTTGGCCTCCGCAAACAAGGTGGCCCAAGTATACCACAGTTCACTGCCCTATCTGGCATTTGGATGCCTTGATAGTTAGGCCTGCAGATTGGAGGGCTTTTAAAACCTTCCCAAGGTGAATCGGGTGACCCTGCCAGGTGGAACTAAAGACAGCAATATCATCTAGATAAGATGCACTAAAGGATTCCAATCCATCAAGGACTTGGTTCATCAACCTTTGGAAGGTGACAGGGGCATTCTTTAAACCAAAGGGCATAACAGTAAACGGATAATGCTCATCAGGTGTGGAGAATGCGGTCTTTTCTTTTGCTCCTGGTGCCATGCCAATCTGCCAGTACCCTGCAGTGAAGTCAAAGGTACTTAGAAATGTGGCTGCATCCAATTTATCTATCAGTTCATCTGCTCTTGGGATAGGGTGAGCATCTGTCTTGGTGACAGAGTTGAGCCCTCTATAGTTCACACAGAACCTCATTTCTTTCTTTGCACCCTGTGGATGAGGTTTGGGGACTAGAACCACTGGGCTGGCCCAGGGGCTCTTAGAGGGTTCAATAACCCCAAACTCCAGCATCTTGCTGACTTCAGCTCTGATCCTTTGTTTGACTTGCTCAGACTGTCGATAGATTTTGTTCTTTACAGGTGAACTGTCACCAGTGTCCACATCATGGGTACACCAGTTTGTCTGACCAGGGGTCATGAAAAAGAGCATAGCATACTGCTGCAAGACTTGCTTGCAATCAGTCTGCTGTTGGGCAGTGAGGGTGTCTGACAAGACCACTCCATCCACTGACCCATCTTTGGGGCTGTATGAGAGGAGGTCAGGTTCACTCTCTGTCTCCTGATCCTCATCAGTCACCATCAGCTTGGTGAGGTCAGCCCTGTCATGGAAAAGCTTAAAGCGGTTCACATGGATCACCCTTTTGGATGTCCTACCTGTGCCCAGGTCAACCAAGTAGGTGACCTCACTTTTCTACCCAAACCCACACCTTTTGCCCTGGTTGAAATTCTACCAGTGTAGCTTTCTGGTCATACCAGTGCTTCTGGCTGGCCTCAGGATTTTTGGAAGCTTTTTCCATGTACTTTGCCATTCTAGACCTTAGGCCTAGCACATAGTCCACAATGTCTTGTTTGGGTTCTTGGGGAGGCTTCTCCCAACCCTCTTTTACACAAGACAAAGTGGTCCCCTGACAGGATGGCCAAAGGGAGAAGACCCTACTCCCTTCTGAGGCACCTCTCTGTAGGCGAAAAGCAAGCATGGTAATAGAACATCCCATCTCCTTTTGAGTTTTTCAGGGAGTCCCATAATCATGCCTTTCAATGTCTTGTTAAACCTCTCAACAAGACCATTGGTTTGTGGGTGATATGGTGTAGTAAACTTGTACTGCAGGCCACACTCTGTCCACATGTGTTTTAAGTAAGCAGACATGAAATTTGACCCTCTGTCTGAAACCACCTCCTTAGGAAACCCTACCCTGGTGAACACCCCAATGAGGGCCTTGGCTACCGCAGGAGCTGGAGTAGTCCTAAGGAGAATCGCCTCACGGTACCTAGTGGCATGATCCACTACCACTAGAATAAATGTGTTTCATGATGCTGTGGGAGGTTCAAGTGGACCTAATATGTCCACACCTACCCTTTCAAAGGGAACCCCAACCACTGGTAGTGGAATCAAGGGGTCCTTTGGGTGTCCACCTGTTTTGCCACTGGCTTGACAGTTGGCACAGGAGCGGACATACTCCTTTACCTTCTGAGACATCTGGGGTCAGTAAAAGTGGCTAACTAGCCTTTCCCAGGTTTTGGTCTGGCCCAGATGTCCAGCTAGGGGATGTCATGAGTTAGTAGGAACTTCCTGTACTTCTGAGGCACTACCACTCTCCTAGTGGCTCCAGGGTTGGGGTCTCTGGCCTCAGTGTACAGCAGTCCTTCCTCCCAATAAACTCGGTGGGTACCACGGACATATCTCTTTTCCTGGGTAGCAGCTTGCTGCCTCAGACTTTCAAGAGTTGGGCAGTCCTGCTGTCGAAGGCACAGCTCTTCCCTAGAGGGTCTCCCTGGGCCTAAGAATTCAACCTGGTTAGGGTCAAGTCCATGGGCTCAGTTCCCTCAGGATTGTCCAAGTCCTCTCTCTGAGGAGAGGGGTCCTGATCCTTTTGCTGTACAGAAACTGGTCTCCCAGTCTTCGTACTTTTCCTCTCAGAAGGTTGGGACATACTTTCAGGCTCCAACACTTCTTTTTCACCCTGCTTTTGGTTCTGTGCTCTTGTTTTCAAACACACATTTTCAGGGATGTCCAGCATTGCTGCATGGGTTTTTAATTCTACTTCAGCCTATGCTGAGGTTTCCAGGTCATTACCAAGCAGACATGCAGTTGGAAGCTTTGGAGAGACCACTACCTGTTTCAGTCCAGTAAACTCCCCCGTCTAATGTCACCATAGCCATTGCATGGTTAGTGGTAACACGGTCAGCATTGATGACTGGGTAAGTTTTATCAATTAGGTATTGCTCTGGGGAAACCAGTGTATCGCTCACCATAGTGACATTGGCACCTGTATCCCTCAGGGATTCTATCCTAGTCCAATTAATCCAAGGGTATTGCAAACATTTCTTTAAGTTGGGGGGCCACACAGCTAAAGTGGCAAACTGAACTTCCCCTTCTGTGACTAGAACTGCTTCAGTGTGCACCCCGATTTGCTCTTGGCACACCGATGATCCCATCTGGAGACTGGCTACATCAGGAGTAGCTGTAGTAGGATTAGGGGGCTTCTTGTTAAGACAAGTAGCATCTCCAGTTAAGTGTCCCAACTTCTTACAGTTGTTACACCAGGCCTTTGCAGGATAAAAGTTATTTCCCCTGTACCTATTATTGGACTAGGAAGAGTTTTGGGACCCACTCCCTTGTGCAGGTTTTTGGGGGCCTTTTGAAGACTCAGGTTTTTTGTCTTGGGGATACTCACCACCTTTCCCCTGGGGAGGTTTTGTAACCCCCTTCTTTTGGTCACCCCCAGTTGTTGTTTTTGTCACCCGTGTCTTGACCCTATGTTCTGCCTTATTTCCCAATTCTTGGGGAGAAATTAGACCCAGGTCTACCAAAATGCTGATGTAACTTTTCATTAGTGCAATTACTTAAAATAGATTCTTTCATTAAAAAAAAGTAAAGTCCATTGAAATCATGCACATTGTGTCCAGTTAACCAACCATCTAGTGTCTTAACTGAGAAGTCAATAAAAGTTAATCCAGGATTGGGTTTGTGAGCCCCCTGAATCTAATTCTGTATTCCTCGGTTGTGGGCCCAAAGCACTCAACCAGAGTTCTCTTCATGAGGTCATAAGCGCAGAACCTGCCCCTGAAAAGTTCAGGAGTCTGTCTCTGCAGTTACCAGAGAACAGTCCCCCAGTGTGACTTCTTCACTTTTCTCATTTCATAAGCCCTCTCAAAGGCTGTGAACCATTTTGTGATATCACTCTTCATATTTATGGACAATCCCTTTGGGGATTTTAGGATCATAAAATTGCTCTTTATCCCTATTAAGTGCTCTTTCTTTTTCTAGAGCCAGGAGTCTGGTCCAAACTTTTGGTCAACCTTGCTAGCAGGTTGTCCTCCTCATTGAGGCTGTCCTCAATGTCCTCAGTAACACCTGGTCCACCTGTGAGGCCTCTAGGTGCAGAAAGGTTTATTCTGGGAGTCAGGGCCAATGGGGCCCCTCTCTCCCTATGAAGCGTGGGAAGGGGGGTTTAATGGCATCCTCATCCCCTCCATCTTCTTTCTCATCTGATTGGTCTTCACCATTCTCAGAGAGATGGTCCTTAGCATACCCACCCAACAGCTCCTGGAGCTTTCGTTTGGTGGGATGGGACCCCATGGTTATATTTTTAAATTTGCATAGGGACCTTACCTCCTTGAAAGATAAGTGGAGGGAAGGTGTGAGGTTGAGCTCCTCAACTTGTCTTCTATGCCATTGTGGTTTTCTTAAATAATAGCTGGGTTCTTGTTGTGAGACATTGTTAAAAAAAACTTCTAACCCCTCTTATCCCTAACTAAAGTGAACTTTTTAGAATTCTAAAGGGACCAAGTTAGTCCAACAAATGCAACAGTTGTATAGACCACCGCTGATCCACCAATGTAGGAAGCTGGCTCTGTATATTCTATACCAAAATGAGGTAGTGTGCATAGAGTCCAGTGGAACCCCAAAGGTAGGCAGAGGTAAAAGTAGATAGCACCTTAACCTCTATTTGTGGTACTGTGGGCGAGCAGTAAGGCTTTATCAGAGGGTAGTGTTAATCATTTGTTGTACACACTCCGTCAGCAAATGAATTCACACACTCAAAGACTGAACTTCAGACCAATTGGTTTTGTATAACAACATATCTTTAAGAGACATAGATCAGTTATGGATTTCTCACCTAAGAATTACTCCCAGGCGTTAGACTGGATCTGGAGAATTTTTCTTCAGCAGTACCCCTGCGCGTCGGTGGGTGGCGTCAGTCGACACCACGTTTGTCGTTGGCGTTGTGGTCGCCGGAATGACGTCGCGGTATCTTAGATGCCGCCCCTGCTCGCTGACGTCAGTTCTTTACAAGGCATTCCATGCCAGAAGTGCAGAGCCATGCAAGACACTGGTGCACAAAACTAGGGACCTGAAAGGGAGTCTCTTACCATAGAAGTCAGTTCACAGAACGGGTAGGATGGGTGGGTGGTGAGGAATCCATAGCTAATCTAGTTCTCTTACAGATATATCGTTACCAAAGGTAAGTAACTTGTTTATCTGAAAAGACAATTAGTTATGGATTCCTCACCTTAGAATAGATACCCCAGCAATACTAACCCTGGAGGTGGGTCTGCAAACAAGTTCACACCAGAAAATCCTGGAGAACTGAACCTCCAAAGAAGCCGTCTCTCCGGACTTGGCTGTCCAGGCAGTAGTGTTTTGTAAACTTGTGCAATGAAGGCCACATAGCTGCCTGGCAGATGTCATGAAGGGGGACTCCACGTCCCAAAGCAGTAGTAGCTGCCGTCACCATGGTGGAATGGGCATGCAACCCCACTGAAGGTTCCTTTTTCGCTAAGGAATAGCAGATTTTTATGCAAAGAACGACCCCTTGGGAGAAGGTTCGTTTTTGCACGACCTGACCTTTCTTGGCATCCACATAGCCCACAAAGAGTTGGTCATCCACCCGGAATTGTTTTGTGCGATCCAGATAGAATGAAAGCGCACGTTTTAGATCCAGTCAGTGGAGCCTCTCCTTCTCTTTAGAAGGATGCAGAGGCGGAAAGAAGGTGGGCAAAGTGATAGTCTGTCCCATATAGAAAGAGGTAACCACTCTGGGAAGGAAAGAAGGCTTAGTGCGAAGGACAACTTTTTCCGGATGATCAGCCAGGAAAGGAGGCCTGGAAGAAAGAGCCTGAAGCTCACTCACCCTGTGAGCAGAGGTGAGGGAAACCAAAAAGGCAGTTTTAAGAGTCAAAAGTCTGAGAGGACAGTTATGCAGCGGCTCGAAAGGAGCGCACATAAGGTACGTCAGAACAGGTTCAAGTCCCACTGGGGCATTACAAAAGGAATTGGAGGAAACAAGTTAGTAATGCCCCATAGGAAGCGATTTACAATGGGGGACTTGAAAAGAGAAGGGTGATCAGGAAGCCCAAGAAAGGCTGAAATGGCCGAAAGATAGCCTTTTAAAGAGCCCAGAGCAGAGCCCTGCTGGGCCACAGAAAGAATGAAGAGAACCTCTGAAAGGGGTGCAGAAAGGGGATCCACAGCCTTTAATGCGCACCATGCCACAAATTTGTTACATCTACAGGCATATACCTTTTTGGTGGAGGGACGCCTGGCTGCCAAGATAATACAGACTTCTGGAGGAAGGTCAAAAGCTGCCAACTGTCGCCACCCAATCTCCACGCAAGGAGGTGGAGGCTGGACAGGTTTGGGCGGAAGACCGTTCCCTGCTGCTGCGTAAGAAGATCCTCCCGAAGGGGCAGTCTGATCGGAGGATCGATGGCCATGTGCAGAAACTCGGGATACCGAACTCTTCGTGCCCAGTCTGGTGCCATAAGAATGACTGGGTCCCGGTTGCGCTTGATCTTTTTCAGTTCTCCAGACAGAAGTAGTATAGGAGGAAAGGCGTATGGAAGACCGCAATTCCACTCGCAACTAAAAGCGTTGCCGAGCCAGTGCCACCTTGGAAATTCCAACACGCAGATTTGCTGAGCGTTCTCTTCAGTGGCGACTAGATCTAACCAAAGCTCTCCCCACCGCTAAAAGAGACCTTGCACCACTTTCAAGTGAAGCCGCCATTCGTGATCCATCATGCACCAGCGGCTGAGTTTGTCTGCCCTGGCGTTCACAGAGCCTGCCAGGTGTTGAACCACCAGAGACATGCCCTGATATTCCAGCCACATCCAGAGATGAAGTGCCTCCTGACATAGGGTCCATGACCCCACCCTGCCCCGTTTGTTGCACTACCACATGGCAGTGGTGTTGTCCGTGAACACCTGCACTACTATTCCTTTGACAGAAGGAAGGAATGCCTTGAGTGCAAGACGGATCGCCTGAACTTCCAGAAAGTTGATGTGGAGCCTGACCTCTGATCTCCGCTTCTCCCATGTGGAAGCCCCACCCCAGAAGTGATGCATCTGTCACCACTATGAACTCTAGTTGTGGAACGGAGAGGGATCTGTCATTGACCCAATCCTGGTTCGTTAGCCACCACTGCAATTGGTGTGCAGTGCCCTCCGAGATCTGGAAGCAATTGGAAAGATTTCCCTGATGTTGTGCTCACTGGAACTTTCAGGTCCCACTGCAGAGCCCGCATATGCCACCTGGCATAGTCCACAAGCAGGATGCAGGCGGTCATGAGACCCAGTAGCCTCAGGCTCATTCTGACCGAAACTCGGGATAGAGGCTGAAAGATCAGAATCATAGCCCGAATATCCCAGACTCGCTGCTCGGGAGGATAAGCCAGAAACTGCCCTGTGTCCAGAACCGCTCCGATAAAAAAGAGCTTCTGAGAGGGTATCAGGTGTGACTTCGGCACGAGGATGGTGAACCACAGCGAAGGCAGGATGTCGGCCGTAGTCTGGAGTTGGAAGACTACAGCCTGGGGCAAGCTCGCCTTCAACAGCCAGTCGTCGAGATACGGGAAGATTGGAACCCCTGATCTGCACAGATGAGCTTCAAACACCGCCATCACTTTCGTGAACACGCGAGGGGAGCTGGCAAGGCCAAAGGGGAGAACGGTAAACTGAAAGTGCTCGTGCCCTACCGTGAACCGTAGATAACACAGATGGGCCGGCAGGACGGGAATGTGAAAATAAGTGTCCTGCAAGTCCAACACTACCATCCAGTCTCCAGGGTCGAGGGCAGACAGGACCTGAGCCAGTGACAACATTTAGAACTTCTCCTTCTGGAGGAAGCGGTTGATATTCCTGGGATGCAAGATAGGACGCAGGCCCTTGTCCTTCTTGGGCACCAGAAAGTAATGGGAACAACCACGACTCTCTTCTGGGGCAGCAATGCGCTGGATGGATCCCTCGGCCAAGAGAGCCGTAACTTCCTGTTGGAGAAGGGCCAGGTGATCCTCCTACATGCGATTGAATTGAGGTGGCATGGATGGAGGGGTAGTCTCGAAGGGGAGGGAATAGCCCCTTCAGTATATCTGCAAAACCCACCTCTCCAATGTGATGTTCAGCCAGTGGGGGAGATGAAGGCGAATCCTGCAGTCCACTGGAGAATGGCGGCCCTGAAAGGTCGGACTAGGAGGGTTTGGAGGCTGCTGCAGAGGGAGCGCTGGTCAACTGTCATGCCAGCTGGCCCACAGAGCCACGATGGTGGGACCCACGTCCCCGGCCACGCAGAGGCCGGACAGCCTGCGTAGGTCTGTGGCTCTGGGCAGAACGTGGCGGGGCACCACTTCCGTAGCCACGAAAGGGGCTAAAACCAGACTGCGCTGGGCAGGAGGTGGAAGCGAGGCCCAAGGATCTGGCCGTAGCCCTGGAATCCTTAAAGCGCTCAAGTGCGTTGTCTGCCTTGTCGTCAAACAAGCGACGGCCATCAAAAGGGCATGTCCAAAAGTGTTGCTTGGACATCACCCAAAAAGCCAGTAGACCTCAGCCGGGCGTAGCGTCTCAGGGCTACTGATGTGTAAATCGACCTGCCTTTTGAGTTGGCGGTGTCCAGCCCACATCTTATGGCGAACCTTGCTGCGTCTCTCCCTTCGGCAACTGCATGGGAAAGCACGGCCCGGGTCTCCTCTGGGCACTGTGGCAGCACCTGCGCGACCGGGTCCCACACCGAGTGGGAGTAACGTCCCAAGAGACATGCGGTGTTCAAAGACCGCAGTCCTAAGGTGGCGGTAGAAAACATCTTCCCAAGGTGGTCCAGCTTCTTGGATTCCCTATCAGGTGGTGTGGTAGGGAATGCGCCCATGGAAGTCAATGCTGGGATCACCACGCTCTCAGGGGTGGGATGTTGAGATTGGAAAATGGGGTCGCCCGGAGCTGGGCTGTGGTGTCGGGCAATGATCCTCTCCACAGGAGCTCCTGTGTTGGGCTTGGACCAAGTGCCCAAAAGGATGTCTGTAAGGGCCTCATTCAACGGCAGCTGGGGCTCCGAAGAGGCCGCTGCCGGCTGAAGCACCTCGGTCAGGTGGTTAGACCTGACCGCCACCGTAGGGAGCTCAAGGTTTAGGGCCGCCCTACGCAACACCACTGCATAAGATGCACTCTCCTCCGTACCCACGTTAGGTGTGAGATAGCATGCCAAGGTCACCCAACTCCTCTCTCCAGTCCGGTTCCTCTAACTGGTCTGCCAAAGGGTCCACAGACCCCTCCCAGTCCTCCTCGCCCTCCTCTGATAGCCACTCAGGCCGATAGGGAACCCCAGGGGAGAACAGTGGTACAAAAGTACTGGTCAACGCCAGTACGGCTCCGTGTCCATACTGAGAGGAAGGCCGACGTCGGCTGGGACACAAGCGGCATCGGAGGGGGCGGAGGTGTCGCCACCGGATTTGGGGCCGGATGAGGTGTCACGAGGTCGATCTGAGAATCCTGCAGCGTCGGAGCCATAGCCGCCGGCATCGAACGCCTAGAACCCACAGCCGAGTCTGCGGGGCCGGAAGGCGCGCCGGCGGAGTCTGGCGGCCCAAAGATGGAATGAAGGGCTTCATAAAAGCTATGAAGTAGGACAGGGGTCTCTCCGGCTCCCAGGAAGGCTAGAGTTGACCCAACAGTCTTTGTGGGCGGAGCCTGACGACTGCCTACCGCTTCTCGCGTCGTCCGACGGACAGGGAGAACGCGAAGAGAGACGGTGCCTCTTCGCTTTTTTCTTGTGCTTCTTGGGTTCATGGCCCAGCAGTCGGACATGACTTTGGGTCGTGGATGCGCTCCAGACACCAAAGGCACACAAGGTGCGGGTCCATGACCGACATCAGTTTGTGACAGGAGTCACAAGCCTTCAAGCCAGTTCGAGGACGGGACATCCCTGCGTGCACCAGGAGCCAAACGAGTCGAAAAAATGTCGACAAAAATTCTCAAAAAGAGTGTCAAAAAGTGACTCGAGGTACCGCTCTCTCCGGATCTGCGTTAACTGGCGCGGAAAAAGAAAGAACTAAACTCAGTGCGCAGGGACGGCGTCTAAGTAGCTACCGTGACTTCATTCCGGTGACCACGACGCCAACAACAAATGCACAGTTGACAGACGCCACCCACTGACACGCAGGGGTACTGCTGAAGAAAAATTCTCCGGATCCAGTCAGACGCCTGGGGGTAATTATAAGGTGAGGAATCCATAACTAATTGTCTCTTTCAGCTATATTCTTTTAGTTATTTTTTTTCCCCTAGAACCAAGCATGCCTGGCACAGGTAAGTGATTTATACTTTGGCGTAATAAAATAGTTTGAATTGCAGTTGAATATATACTTTTATTTGGTTACAGTTAGAATTACTGGTAATGTAATACTGTGCATTATTGTACATATACTTTGTAATGACTTTTCAATAGCAGGTCATGTAAATTACTTTGCAGATTACTTTTCTTACATAGTGCAGTATAATTGGATACTGTACTGGGATATGTCCTGTAAACAGGTAAGTAAAAGCGTTTTAGTTATTTGGATACAGTTTTAGAGATTTTCCAAATCCACATTTAGAAACTTTTTCATAGAAAAACAGTCAATGTGAGCCTATGGGAGAAAATAGTGTTATTGGTTCAGAGGCAAGTACTTTGTTGTACGAGTTGGACTTCTGGGGTTAGACTCAGGGGTCCCCCAGGGTCGAGAAAGAACTCTCAAAGCACCCTCAGCAGCACAAGGCGACCGGATGCAGAGTGCTGAGACACAATGTTAACCAATGGGGGATAGGGAGCTTCCGGTTGATGGCTCCTTACGAGCAGGCCACAAGGTTGTGGGTGCAAAGCTCCTGGACTTAAGCTCAGGGCAAATAGGGGTTCAAGACAGCACCAAAGGTGCACCCTCAGCGGCACTGGGGCGGCCGGGTGCAGAGTGCTGTTTTGGTGTTGGGCGCCCTGTTACTTTAAGTGGAGTTACTCTGGTTTGCAAACACACTGCAGGCTCAGGGACGAAGGTCTTCTAGGAGCGACCACCACTTGGAAAGGTAAGTTGGGATGCTGGGGGTTGGTTAGACACCGCCGTTGGGCCACCCAAGGCTGTGGGGCATCGGGTGCAGGGGTGTCTTTTAGGGTCGGATCTTCTTACCAGCTCCTAGTCGCGGTTGTGGGGACGGGTGCTGAGTGGTGCAGACTTGTGGATTTCGCCGGAGCTGGAGTCTGTGGGTGAACAAATCCGGTGTACACGGGAGACAAAGTCTTTTCTTAGGAAGGCAGGGCAGGTCCTATGGGTTCTTGAGGTTGCTGGCTGCAGAACACACTGGAGTTTCGCTTCTACAGGTTTGAGGTGGGGACAGGCTGGTAGGGCTGGGGCCAAGTCAATGGGCATGCTCCTCCTCTTAGTTTTGGCACGGCTGTTCAGTCCTCCTTGTTCATCTTCTTCTTGTAGTCGTTTCTTGTCTGAGGAGGCATGGTTTGGGGTGCCCCTAAATACTAGATTTAGGGGTGTTACATGTAAGTAAAGGTTGGGACCAATGGTTCCCTTCCTTGGGGAGGGTACACCCCCTATTATGCCACCCTCCAGTGGGAGGGGGGCATATACCTCACTCGTGTTGGCTGGGTCCCCCCCATCTGCAAGATGGTGGGGACTGAGAGTTGTGCTTCACCTCGCCTCCCCCACCTGAGGGGTGAGGTTGGCAAAGGTGGGCACACATCACTTCTTCACTTGGTTTTCGTGCTGGTTCTACTGCCCAAAGTGGGGGTCAGAAGCAGTGGGGGCCAGTTCCTGAAAGTAGCAACATACCTGGGGAAGCTCACGAAGGCAGCAGGCCTTTGAAGCTTCCCCTTCGTGGACCCTGCCTATCGAGGGGGGAGGAGGCTTAGCACCTCGTCCCAGAATGTGCATTGTTGCAGGCCCCCCGAGAGCAGCAGACTCTCGACCCAGGAGTACAGAAACATGTCTGGTGGTGGCAGCTGAAAGCAGCCACTCAGTCTGGACACTAGGGTTAGGTCGTTTTTCAGGGGGCATCTCTAAGATGCCCTCTGTGGGCATTTTCCATTAAATCCCACACTGGCATCAGTGCTTCTAAGTTTTCAGTTCAGCCATTATGGTACTGTGGAGTTTGTAATGACAAACTCCCAGCACCATATACTGTTAATGGCAGCACTGCACTTACAATGTCTAAGAATGGACTTAGACACTGTAGACATACAGTTCTCATGCACCTGTACCCTCACCACTGGTATAGTGCAACCAGCTAGAGGGGTAACTGATCTATGCCAGGGCAGTGGGTTGTAGGCATGTCACATAGGGATGTGTGCCATGTCGACTCTTCACTTTTTTCTGCACCAAAACACGCAGCCTGCAAAGGAAGTGTGCGAGTGTCAAGGTACAGGACCTTTAAGGGTGGCACACTAAGTGCTGCAGCCCTTAGAGGCCTTCCCTGGTCACAGTGCCCAGGGTACCTGGGGTACTATTTACCAGGGGCTGACCTGTGACCAGAGAGTACCAATTGGGTTTGGTCTACAACGCAGTTTTAGGGAAAGAAAATAGGCCCTGGGTACCTGATTAGCAGGAACCCAGGGCACACTCAAAGTACATCAGCAGTTCAGCAGAAAGTGGGGGCAATCATGCAGAAAGAGGGCACTTTCTCACACCGTACCCTCAGGTTTCCGGAATGTGCTCTCCAACCCTTGTGGGATGCATCTGTTGTGATGGTCACTGGGGGAGTTGGTGATTTGAGTTGGTGATTTGAAAGGTCTGCCCAGTGTTATGTTCTTAGATGTCCACCATTGTATCTCATTCTGTACCTTTTCTGTTACATCTAGATCCTCGCAACTCCCTCTGATTTGTGACCAACTGCCGCACAGCCATTCCTGTAGAGGGTGCATATGTAGACCTGCATGGGCAATTAAGGGAATGCATGATACTATCGTGCCCTTCAGTTTCATAACTATCCTAACTGTCAGAGACTGTCCCTTCTGGTAAAGGCGAGTTTGCCGTTTGATAGCTTGTATCCTCCTTTGGGTCGGGAATGCCCCTGCAATCTTGGAGTTTAATCTTGCTCCTAGGAAGGTTTTTTTTCTTGTGCCTGTCTTGTTGAGTATTTCTTGTGGTTTATGGAAAATTCCAATCCTTGCAGCATTGTGATCACCCGATGAACGTGTGTGTAGCATCTTTGCCTTGAACTTGCCTTCACCTGCCAGTTGTCTAGATAGGGATGAACTTGGATTCCTCTCCTTCTTAAGGACGTTGCCACTGCTACTAGGCACTTTGTGAAAACTCTTGGTGCTGATTTTATTCCGAAGGGCAAGACTTTGAATTGGTAGCGAGGGTCCTCTGGATGAACCCAAGGTATCTCTTGAGTGCTTGGTTCATGGGAATGTGCAGATAGGCATCCTTCAGGTCTATTGTCGCCATGAAGTCCCCTTTTTGTAGTTGTCAACACTACAAGATGTAATCCCACATATTGAAATGCTGCATGCAGATGAATTTGTTTATGAATCTTAGATCTAAGATCGGTCTTGGCGTGAGATCTTGATGAGGCACCAAGAAATAAGGTGAGTAGTTCCCTTGTTGTGTTCCCTTGTTGGCACTTTCTCTATTGCCTGCTTTTCTAGGAGTTCCTTTATTTCCTCCCTTAATTGTAAGAGTTCTATTCTTTGGAACCTCTTCTTCCTTGGTGGATTTGGTGGAGGTTTCTTTGTTAGTTCTATATAATAACCGTGGCATACCACATTTAAAATCCAACTGTCTGTAGTTATGTTTTCCCATTGAAGTAGGGAATGTGCTATTCTGCCTCCCACTGGTGTTGTGTAGGGGTCCTCCTTTGTGGGCAAGTCACTTGACGTTTGCTCCTCTCCCTCGAGGGTTGTCCTCTGGCTTTTCCTCTACCACGAAAGTACTGCCTTGGTTGCTGCTACTAGGATTGGTATCTGGACTGCTGGTCTGACTGATGTCTGTTGATGGGTGGTTGATTTTGTTGTTGCCCTGTTGAGAAGACCTCCCTTCCTGTGAGTGTTCCGAGGTTAAATCCTCCTCTTTTGAAGGTGCTCCTTTGTTGCATGGCCCTCATAGCCTTGGCCACCTCAATGTCTTTTTTTATCGAAGTGGTGGTCGCACCTGAAGAATCTTCGTCCCCGAGCTTGCAACCTTTGTTCGTTCTTGAGCTTCTCCATTGCAATCCATTGAGTTCCCAACGGCTCAAAAGTACCCTGGACCCAGCCACCCGAGTGCCCCTGGCAGTGCAACCTCTACTCTAACCTACTTCCCCATTTGCCCTGAGCAAGTGACCAGGAGCCTAGCTCCCACAGCCGCGTGGCCTGCTATCCAGCAGCCACCAACCAAGGGCCTCCTGCCTCCCATAGGATAACATTGGGCCTAACTCACTCTGCACCCGCTGCCCCTGCGCCGCTGAGGGTGTAACAACTGTACTTACCTGACTCTGTGAGACCCCTGAGTCTATGTCCAGAACCTTAACTCTGCCAGTCGAGTACTTACCAAAAAGCCAATAACTCTTTTCTTCCATAGGGTAACATTGACTGGTTTCACTTGAAATTTCTTCTAAGTGTGGAGTTTCTAAACTTTAAAATATTCACCTAAAATCAACCGAGTAACGAAAACGAAAATACTCACCTGCTATCAGGAGAGATCCCAGGGCTGGATCTTGGTGCCCAGCACTGACCCTGAGAAGTAATTACAACCGTACTTACCTATAACTTGATTTTCTTCCATAGGAAACCATTGACTGTTTTTCTGTGAAATTTCTTCTAAGTGTCGATTTTTGCAAACTGCAAATATTCTTTAGAAATCAAACCAACTGTGAAAACGTAATTGCGTACCTGTTTTAGATAGATGTCCCAGTGCTGAACCTAGGAGCCCCAAAACACACAAGATGATGGGCGGAATGTTGCACATTGGCAAAACATTCACCCCCAGTCACAGATCTGGGTTTAATCCATCCTTATTTTGCTCACCACGCCACCCCAGTTCAGACATGGCCATATGCAAATCAGTCTTGACCCTGTGCCCAATGGGAACAGTCCAGCCCGACTGCCAAGCCATGTCTTCCGTGGACCGGAATCAAGCATCCTAGGACCGGTTTCGGGGTTTCACCCCTCTTCAGTCAGGATAGCTTGACTCCAGTGGCGTAGTGAGCACGGGACCCACGTCTGGGCATACCCTTCCCACAGACTGATTTGCATATGGCTGGGTTCAAACTGGAATGGCATGGTGAGCAAAAAAACGATGGATTTAGGCCCAGATCTCTGTACTGGGGTGAATGTATGACATTGTTCTGCATTCTGTCCATCAACTGTTGTTTTTGCATTTGTCCAACCTAGGAGCCCAGCACTGGATTACAAAAGTAACAAGAACATACTTTACCTGTAATTTGAATTTCCTTCCATAGGATAACATTGCCTGGTTTTTGCTGAAAAAGTTTGTGTTCATTTTGCAAACTTACAAATATTTGTTAAAAATCGCCTGTATAACAAAAACAAATTCTTTCAACTGCTTACAGGAGATGCCCTAGTGCTGGATCCAGAATCCAACACGGAGTTAGAAAAAGTAACAATAACCCCACTTACCTGCTAAGTGAATTTCCTCCCATAGGATAACATTGGTGATTCTATGTGAAAAAGTTTCTAAGTGTCAACTTTTAAAATACAAATATATCGCTTAAAAATCACAACTGTAACCAAAACGCTCTTACTCAATTGTTTACAGAAAATGTCCCAGGACTGAATCCAGGATCCAGTCTTGTGGTTAGAAAAGTAATCGTTAAAGTAACGAATTGCATTTAACTAGAAATTCCCATTGAGCTCAATGTATTATTGTGTGAAATTATGTTGCCTATTGCAACCACTGTAACTGTTATATTCAAAAGTCTATTGCCTATTGAAAAGTATTTATCTAAACCATCTCATCCTGAGAAGGTATGTGTTGATATCCATTGTTGGTTCTAAAATAAAACTATATCTTTTTATACAAAAACCATTGGCCTAGAGGTCAGTTCTTGAGTGTGTGAGACCATTTGCTGACTGAGTGTGTACAACAAATGCTTTACACTGTCCTTTGATACTGCCTTACTGCTCGACCAAGCTACCACTTTAGAGAGTAAAGTTATATCTAACTTTAGCCTCTGCCAAACCTCTGTGGACTCTATGCACACTGTACCTATTTAGGAACAGTATATACAGAGCCACTTTCTTACACTCCTCTTCTGCAGCACGACTCTTTGTTCCTTCTTGTTACGTCGAATCTGAAAAGGCGAGGTTCGAAGGTGCCTCTAAATACTTGATTTAGGAGTGTCAACACCCCCTAATCTGCCACCCTCCAGTGAGAGAAGGGCATAAGCTACTTCCTGGTTGGAGGGGTCCCCCAAACTTCAAAATGGCGGGGACTGAGGTATGCTTCACCTCACCTCCCCCACACCTGAGAGGTGGGGGAGGCAAAGGTGGGCACAAATCCCTTCCTGGCTAGGTTTCCCAACCAGTTGCTTATAGCAGCAAAAGACTGGTGGTACCTAACAAAGGCGGCAGGCCTTTGAAGATCCCTCTCTGACGACCCTACCTATAGTCGGGGAGGGAGCATGCACCTCAGCCCAGGGTGTGCTTTGCTCCCAGACCCAGAGAGTAGAAGGCTCTCTACCTAGGGATCCAGAATCCGGTCTCGTGGTGGCAGATGGGTGGGAGCCATTCAGGAACCACACCAAAGTTGGTCGTTTTTCAGGGGGAATCTTTAAGATGCCCTCTGTGTGCATTTTTCATTAAGTCCAACACTGGCATCAGTGTGGGTTTAATGTGCTGTTAAGTTTGCAGATTTCAGTAAAGCCATCATGGAGCTGTGGAGTTTGTGTTGACAAACTCCTACCCCTCGACCTCAAAATGGATTCACTACACTTACAATGTCTGAACGGCACAGACACTGTAGGGGCATAGTGCCCATGCAGCTATGCCCTCACCGGTGGTATGGTACACCCTGTCTTTAGGGCTGTAAGGCCTGCTAGAGGGGTGACTTGCCCATGCCACAGGCAGTGTAGGTGGGCATGGCACACAGGGGTGTGTGCCATGTGAGCTCAAGTTAGCTCTGCACCAAAACACCCAGCCAGCATTTGCAGAGTGGGGGTGTTAAGGTGAGAGGTCTCCGAGGGTGGCATAATACATGCTGCAACCCATGGAGGTCTTCTCTGGTCACTAGGCCCTTAGTGCCAGAGGTACCCTTTACAAGGGACTTCGAGGTGGCCCAGAGGTGTGCCAATTGTGGGTACAAAGGTACAGTTTTTAGGAAGGAACATAGGTGCTAGGGCCTGGTTAGCAGGATTCCAGCACACACACAGTCAAGTTGGCATCAAGTATTTGGAAAAACGCTAGGGAGTAACCATGCAAAAAAGGGCACTTTTCTAAACAAACCATTTAGAAATCTTATCACCACAGGTGATTTGATCAAGTACGGTTGGCCTGGTTAATGTAAAAAAGTCAAAAGGGCAGACAGATAACTGTTAAGTGTGCCTAATGAAAGTCCTTGCTGGGTTAGAAATAAAACAAACAATATGATGTCCAATAGTGTGGCCTGAAGTGGATCAGTGTTACATGTGCCATACGAAGCAACAAAGCGCACAGTGTAACCAGACTTTTTAGAGGACACCTGGAAGTCAGGATAACATCGGAAGGAAGACTGAATGCAGTCAACTGCCGCTGCTCAATCTCCACGCATGGAGGTATAGATTGTGCAGGTGTAGGACCATGCTGTGCTGCTGCGACAGGAAATTCTTTCAAAGCAGCAGCCTGATCAGAGTACAGATGCTTATGATCAGAAGTTCTGTCTACCACTCTCTCCAGCCATATTCAAAGCCACTAGGATGACCTGGGCCTGCTCGTTCCAAATCTTCAGAACTCTGAGCAGAAGCAGCAGTAGTAGTAGAAAGGTGTACATAAGTTCTGTGCTGTGTTTCACTCCATCTGGAATATGTCTCCGAGCGACAGCCTCGTTGGAATCTCCAGCACCCAAAAGATTTGGTATTGTGTTCTCGAAGGTGGCGAAAAGATTTAGCCAGGGTTATCCTTATTGCTGGACAGGGTTCTCCCCATTGCTGGAAGTTGCCCAGTGTCACCTCGGGGTGTAACTACCATTCGTGATCTGAAAGGCACTGTTACCAGTGTTTGTTGCCAACCATGACCAGGGAGATTCCAGCTCAGAGCAGAAATGCCTCCTAGCACAGGAGCCAGGATCCCACCCATTCCTTATTGCAAAGCCTCATGGTGGTGGTGTTGTTCATGAGAACCTATACCAGCCTCACTGTAATGGACGGTAGGAAGACTTTAAGAGCCAGGCTAATGACCCATAGCTCAAACAGATTAATATGAGATGGGTCTCTGCTGGAGACCAGAGTCCTCTGATATCCACGGCTCCTAGATAACCTCCCAATCCCATCAATGGCCATCTATTATCACGGTCAGCTCTGGGTGGGGCAGGGAGAGGGGTCTGCCACTGGTCCAATTGCATTGGGCAACTACTGCAGGTCTTTTGCAGTGTCCTCTAAAACCTGAATGGAATCTGCAGGTTTGTGTGGGACTGGGCCCCCATGCGATTTCAGCTTCCACTGCAGAGCTCGCATATGCCAAATGACAGTCTCTGGGAATCATGCAGGATGCCAAGAGGCCCAGAAGCTTCTAAGCCACTGTAATAAGACCCAGGAGTGAGGCTGAACGCTTAGGATCGTAACCCAAATGTCCCAACTCCTCTTAATGGAGGGAAGGCCCGAAATTGCATTGTATCCAGGATAGCTCAATTGAAAATGAGCCTTTGCAAAGGGGTCAGGTGTGACTTTGGCACATTGACTGTCAAACACAACAATGCCAGGAGGTTCACAAGCATCTGCAGGGTGTCCGCGACTGACCGTGGTGAGTCAAAAACTGGAATCCTAACCTCTGTGCTTTGATCATCTCCATTACTTTTGCGAAAATTTCAGGGGCACTGGTAAGGCACCAGGGGAGTATGGTAGACTGGGAATGCTCATGGCCCATCTTAAACCTCAAGTAGCGCCTGTGGGACCGGTACATGAAAGTAGGCGTCCTGCATGTCCAAACCCACTATCCATGTACAAACGAGTCACATGGAACTCATTCTGTATAAATACATCCAGCAAAAATTACTGTAGTCATCGTACAACAGTATCTTGACAAAATCGGGATAACAGGTTTTACTGTATATTGTCAATTTAGGTATCTCAAATTGCATCCTTCGTTTTGTGCAAACATTATAACAAAGAGAAAATGTACAAAGTGACCACCACATGAACAACCACAACTAAGCATAGAGTGACAAGTGGTAAAAAAAAGTTATGGGAATATTGGTTTACAAACAGCCATACAGAGTTCTTGTTAGACCAGACTACAGTAATTTTTGCTTTGTAAATATTCAACAAATTTGTAAAGAATGAATTCCGCGTGAGCCACGGTTGTTGTTTGCACATGTATTCCCAGGTTCACATGGGCATTTGGGTTGCTCTTGTTTCTCTCAAAAAAAAAGAAGCCACTATCCAGTCGCCTGGGTTCCAGGGCAAAAGAACTTGGGGTCCTTATTAGCATCTTGCATTTGTCCTTCTGCAAGGTTTTTAGAGGCAGGAGATCTAAAATATGACAAAGGTCTCTCCCATTCTTCCACATGAGGAAATAGTAAGATTAACAGCCAGTCCACATTTCTGGGGCTATGGCTCTCTCGAATGCTCCTTTGGCTGAAAGAGCGGCAATTCTTGGAACATGTAGGACAGGTGCTGCTTTGAAAGATGCTCTGATGTGGGAGCAGGTGTGGCGGGTCTAGAAAGAATAGTATGGTGCAGCCATTTTTAACATTCTGCAGGACCCACCTGTCGGATGTTATCCTTTGCCCTCTGTGTGCCATTGAGAGCAAACTAAAGTGGCTTAGAGGCTGATACTGCAGGGGTGGATGACTGGGAAATGCATTGCTCCTGAAGGCCTGGGCGTTTTCTTCCTGCCCCCAAAAATACTGGTGCCTTATTTGGGGACAATAAACCTTGGCCTGGCCGGTTAAAAACCCTTTGTAGTAACCTCAAAAGGGGCAAAACTGTTGAGGGTACTGTCCCGCAGGGGTGTAAAGGCCTAAGTAATGTGCCACTGTGTGGCTTTTTCCTGAATCTGCCTTCTTGCCAACCAGGTGAGGCGGATGAAATGACATGACCATTACTGATGTATTCCTATGTTCAAGAAAGCAACTAATAAAAATTTTTGAACACAAAAAAGAGGCTTGCACATCACTAGAAAGCCTGCAGATCTCATCTACGCACGTCGCTGAATCAGCATGCTAGTGGCAACTGACAGTTGTTTGCTGGGGAGATACAAGGAGGGACCAACAACAGGAGATTACCTGCCAAAAAAACTCAATGAGGCCCTAGGAAAGGGTCCTGATACTTACAAACACACACCGGTGCAGACAGAGGCAAATATCAGAAAGATCCAACAATAGGATAATTTAATCAAAATAATTTGTCAGTTTTATTTTCATGTTATCAAAAACATTACCTGTCAGGGGTAGCCCTTCTTAGTATGAGATACAAGGAGTGATCTTACCAAGCTGTTCCAGAGCAGTTTTGGGCCAACTTTGCTCACATCATCCTGCCAGACAGTCAGGATGCTGCAAAGTACATCATCCAGTCTTGGGACACACTGACAGCTTGAGCAGAGCAGTTCAATCAATCAGTTAAGTGGTACTTCTATAGAACGGCTTATCACCCAAGAGGCTATCCAGGCAATGTGCTGAGGGTATCACTTGAAGAGCTAGGTCTTGAGTCCCTTACTGAAGTGAGTTAACAAAGGTGAAGTACGGAAGGGTGCTCCAGGACTTGGTGGTGAGGTGGGGGAAGGAGCGTTCTCCGGTGCAGGAGTGGCGGATGCGTGGTATCTGTGCGAGGGCGAGATGAGCGGAGGTTCCTGGGAGGTAGGTGGAATTTCAGGCAGCAGTCCATGTAAGCGGGTCCTTAGTCATGGAGGGCTTTGAGGGTGTGAGTCAGGAACTTGAAATGGTATCTTTTCAGGATGGGGAGCAAGTGCAGGTCTTTCAGGTGCTGGGTGATGTGGAATCCCTTTGGCAGGTTGAGGATCAATCTGACTGCAGCGTTCTGGATCATCTGGAGTCTTTTCATGAGTTCAGTGTTGGGGCCTGCATAGAGTGCGTTGCGGTAGTCCAGCCGGCTGTTGACGAGGGCCTGCTCACTGTTTTCCTGGTGCTGATGGGGAGTCACTTGAAGACTTTGTGGAGCATGTGGAGTCTGTGGAAGCAGGCTGAGGAGACTGCGATGACCTGACATTTCATGGAGTGTTGGCTGTCCAGGATAATGCAGAGGATGGGGCAAGGTCTTTCGGAGTGGGGGAGGGTCTGAGTTCCTAAGGCCACCAGGAGTCATTTCAGGGGGGGGGGGTTCTGGCGAAGATCACAACTTCAGTTTTGTCCGTGTAGAGCTTCAGGCAGTTTTCCTTCATCCAGGCCAAGATGTTCTGCATACAGTTGTGGAAGTTGTTTTTTGTCGAGGTGGGGTCTGCTGAGAGAGAGAGAGGACAAGCTGGGTACGGTCAGGGTAGGAGATGATATTGATGTCGTGGGTTCTAACTGTTTGTGAGGGGTGTCATTTAGATGTTTAAGAGGGTTGGGATGAGCCTTGCGGGACGTCACAGATGGTGTCCTTGGGTAGTGAGGTTAAGGGAGGGAGACAGATCTCCGGGTGCGCCCTTTGAAAAAGGATGCCATCCATCTGAGCGCCTCATCTGTTATTCTGTTCTGGCGCAGAAATCGAGGAGTGTGTGGTGGGAGACTGTGTCAAAGGCTGCAGACAGGTCGAGCAGAATCAGGGCGGCTGATTTTCCTCTGTCAAGTAGGGTGCGCATGTCTTCTGTAGCGGCCATCAGGGCTGTTCCAGTGCTGAGACTGACTCTGAAGCCTGAATGGGAAGGGTCCAGCAGGTTGTTTCTCGCACGGTGTTTGGTGAGATGGAGGTCTATGGCCTTCTCCAGGACATTGGCGTGAAATGGGAGCAGTGAAATGGGACAGTAATTCTGGAGCTCGCTAGGGTCTGCAGAGGGTTTCTTGAGGAGGGGTCTCACTTCTGCATGTTTCCAGGTGTCGGGAAAGGAGGCTGTGGTGATGGAGGCGTTGAGAATGGTGGTGAGCTGATGGCTGATCTCATCTCTTCCGAGGTTAAAAAGTAAGTGGTTGTACTGGACAGTGGGTACTCCCGAGTGAATGGAATTCTTTAGAGTGATTGTGTTTGGTGGGCTGAGTTGCTGTAGTGAATGAGCCACTTTTGTGGTCTGACACCCTGTGATGACCCTCAACCACCACCATTTTGTACTGACTTAAGTGTGTTATGTTGCCCTAGCCTTAATGTAGGATGGGCTTGCATATGCCTGCTTCTCTGCTGTCTTTTAGTGGAATAGTCTTGCCAAGAATAGAAGGTATGGGATGTCGAGGTGCAGTGTTGTGGGTGGTGGTGCACACATGTGCTCAATGTTGTATACTGAGGGATTAAGTGTATAATGTTATTTGGGTTAGGTGAATTATGACTTGGACCTATTGGCTTTGACGTGGTCTAATGTCATTCTGCCTTCTGAATTTACCTTGCTTCAAACTTTTCTGTGTGCACAGTGGTGCTTGTAAGTTGTGTGGATGAGAATTATAGGCGCTAACTACTGCCTTTGACATGGTTTCATGTCATCCTTGCTTTACTGATTCCATCTTGCTTTGGGCCTTTGTGTGCATGGCTTAACTAACTTTCTGTGCCTGCACGAAGAAGAGGGCATGTTCTGCTCTGCCTCCTGTTTTTCGCATTTTTCCGACTAGAGAGAACTGGTTCTTATCAGAGGAATGTACATGGTCTGTCTTGGAGCCATAGCAAGGGCCTGATCAACCGTTGCTGTGACCTTGTAGCAGGCTGGTACGGGCTCTCATGAGAACTAGGGGGCGAGGCTTGCTAGAAGCTTCGCTGTGTTTGGATTTGTATTAAAAAGGGGAGCCTACACTGGCCTGGTGGAAGTTCACGCCATGGAGCAGACGTGCTGTCACGCGAGAGTGGAGGCTGGTCTCACCTCTGAGCTTTCGCCCGGTTCAAGCAATGGACTCCCCTTGAGCGAAGTGGGGTGAAATGATGGAGCAGTAGGTGAGGTGTCTCTGCTACTAACGGTCTCTTGATTCTTTACTGATTCTCTCCTTTCCTTCTTATTTTCTGATTCTTATATCCATACATATATATTTCTATATATATATTTGCTTTGATTGTGTATTTCAATCGCTTATTTGATATGTGAGAGTCTGCCATGATCATGATATATTCGGCCTGCCCGTGATTTATTGTGTTAATAAATTTATATATTCCATATGTTTGAATTCGTCTTTTCCTTGAAGCAGAAGGTGTGGACTCTTCTTGGCCAAGTATTCTGTTGTAGAAGGATGGGTGAATTCCCTTCTAGCAGGTAATTGTGTTATAGGAAGTTGTTCTACTCCTGGCAAGTGATGCGCAAATATCCTTGGTATATTGTTTTCTTGCCTTGCCTTTGGAGGAGTGTTGAAAGTTTGCCCACCTTAGGAAGTGCTGTGTATATGTTATATTCCATAAGTTTGGAACTGATATTCTCTCCCTGGGAAAGGGACGGTACATACCTTGGTCCAGAAGGGAGATATAAGTTTGTCATTACAGTTGTTCCCATGCATTGACTGGGTGGTCAGCGTTAGTGATTGATTGGGACGCTGAGGTCGGTGAGTTGGGGATCGAAGTATTTGTAAATTGCGCTATCTTGTTCTGGAAGTGGTTGGCGAGGGCTTCTTGAGTTCATGTGAGGAGGGGATAGCTTTCTTTGTGGCCGACAGGCAGATTAACTTTCTGACAATGGTGAAGAGTTCCTTGGTTCGGTTGGTGCAGGTCTCGATCTGGTGTGTCCGGGCTTCCTTTTTGTAAGCTGTGAGCTGGTGGTGGTAGTTAAGGGCCAACTCGGTCGGTGTTTCTGCTGATGTTCCATCTTCTTTCCAATTGTTTGCATCTGCGCTTCGAAGTGCTGAGTTCCAGGGTGTAACAGCTAGCACGTTTGCTGGATTTGCGCATTTTTGCTAGTTTGGTGGGATCGTCTCGGTCGGCGGCACTGGCGATCCAGGCGCTGAAGTTCTCTACTGCCTAGTTCAGGTTGGTGGAGATGTTGGACTGTGTAATGCTGAGGGCATCAGTCCATTAGTGCTGAGTGGCGGTTGGGGGTGGTGCGGGGAGGTCTGGCGAGGGTGAAGTGTATGATGGAGTGGTCCGACCAAGTGAGTTCCGTGGTGTGGCTGTATCTGATTCTGGACATGAAGATGGGGTCCAGCATCTGTCCTGCTTTGTGCATGGGTTCTGTGACCAGCTACTGGAGGCCAATGTTGTCTTGCCTAATTCTTTTCCGGAAGTCGGTGCAGTTGGTATCAGTGGTGTCGCCCAGGTGGAAGTTCAGCTCTTCCAGTAAGACGTAGTGCTCAAATTCAATGGTAACTGGGGTGATGAACTCAGCGTAGGGACTCAAGACCTGGCTCTTCGACTGATACCCGCAGCACAGGGCCTGGATACGCTCTCGGGTGATCATTCGCACTATATAAATACCGCTTGATTGATTGAACTGCTCTGCTCAGGCAGTCGGTGTGTCCCCAAGACTGAACGATGTACTTTGCAGCATCCTGACCATCCGACTGGATGGTTTATACCAGGTTGGCCTGAAAATGCTCTAGAACAACTTGCCAAGATCATTCCAACCATATCCCATAACACATGGTTACATCTCCCTAGCAAACAGCTGCCATTGATTGGCCAGACTGTTAGAATGGCATAGGAGAAGATCTGTTCTACAAATGCCTCAATTCATTTTGAGTGTCAGGAAGAATCATCGGGGGAGAATTGGAGTCCGCCCGATTGGTGGAAGCCTGAACCACCAAACTTTCTGGTGAAGGGTGCTTCATCAAAAAATCAGGGTTGTCCGGTAATGGGCTTTGTAGTCTGGCAACCTGCCTATTTACTGTTGGACAGGAACAGGGCTTAGACTAGGTCCCTTTAATGGAGTCATTGAGGGCTTCACTAAATGGAAGTAAGGGTTCTGATCAGGTTTGTCCAGGTTACAAAACATTTGTTAGTATGTTAGTTTTGACTTCCACAGTCGACAGCTGTAATTCCAATATCCACTCTCATTACCAAAGCAAGAGGTACTTTATTCAGTTGGTGGTCCAAGGGTAGGAAACACAACCCAGTGTCCAGCCCATTGGCCCCCTGCAAGTCCATGTATAAATTGTCATCTTCTGTCCAAGTGATTGAAATGGAAGAGGGGTGTATCGGCATGACGTCTGGAAGCAACGTCAGTTTGGGTTGAGCCGAGTTTGGCTCGGAATTAGGCAAGAATATGAGAGCAGAGTGTTTGTCCGGCCCCATAGGTGCCAGCGTTGATTTTGGCGCCTCATCGGATGTCGGCTCTGGCGTTTGGAACGGAACATGAGGCGGGTTCAGGAGGCACAGACTGCCCCAGGTATGGACCCACTGGCAGTGGCCTCACTAAAGATCTCCTCGGATCCTTGGGGTGCGAAGCTGGAAGAGTGGCAAAAATTCATAACATGGGCTCTCTAAAGTCCTCAATCTATTGTAACATCACCCATGGACATGAAAACACAGGGTGCATCAAGAGCAGGTGTGGGACTGGCTACTCAGCATGGAACCAGGAGCAAGACTGCAAGGCACCTTGCAACTTCTCAAGCTGAGAGTGGCGGCACTATGACGAATGCTGAATGACCTACTTATCCTTCTGCTTCTACTTCCTGCAAGACTTTGACCAGGACATGGACCTGTTGAAGGAATGGTCTCGAGAGCAGGAACATGTTTACACCCTTGACTTCAAGCGGGATTTCCTAGAATTGTTTGGGTGTTCAACGACGTACTGCTTTGCTTCGGGCTCCCAAATCACCTTCTGGTTCATAAGGGCACACTGCTCGCAGGGCTTGGAGTCATGTGCTGAACCCAGACACTAGAGAGACACCTCAGGCTGATCTGGCACATACCTGTATTTTCAACAGTCCCTACAAGGCTTAAACCCTGTAGTTTTAGGAAGGGACATATCTCTTTTGCACACTGGAAAAAATTATTTTGCAAGAAAAAAAACTAAGCAGGGGAAATGGTTGGGAGAGCTCTCCAGATGTGTGTATGAAAGAGCAGAAAGAATGGAAATGTGGTTGACACATAGGAGTGGCTCTTATATGCGGCTCCATCAACACTTCCGGGGCGGAACAAAGTCAATGTGGAACTGCACGCCACCACCTAACCACTGCACAGGCGCGCTGCTGCTGCTACAATCTTTTGGGTTCAGTCTGGCACCTGGGGATACTCTAAAAGGTGAGGAATTTACGGTTAGAAGTATCCATTAGAAAAATGTATGCATCATTACACTGTTCTAAGCTTGATGTTGCCCGTCAGGTAATAACTTTTGTAGTAGGCGAACATTCAAAAGTTACACCATATCTTCACCTTCCCCATGCAACTCTTTAAACTTCTATTGACACCACGGAAGCTGAAAACAAATTATACAGTGGTTACAGGAGGAGCAAAGTTAAACTCACAGCTCATTCTTCAGTTGACAAATAGCATCTCTCTTAAAACAGCAAAGCCTGGATGTTGTAGAAATGAGGTCTGCAATGACGGCCATGAGCTCAGTCAGGCCAGTGCTCAGACTCTGCTCTAAAGTTGAAGGAAAGATAAACTGATCAGCAAATTGTGGGTGAAAGACATGAAAGATGCATGCAATAGATAATATTTGAACCACAAGATTGACTAAATAAGATTTTTCTTTATCCAGGGTACTGGACTTCTCTTATTATCACCATCTACATAGACTTGACATCCAAATTCTGCCCTATTCGTTGATCACGTATTGAGCCTGCCCACATATTTACCCTTTACACTTCAATTACACAAAAAAGTGTGTTCTAAACGTGTGATATAAACAGCTCCATTCATACAGTATTGTGTACCATTGTCATGTTGCTCTATGTGCTACTCCCCAATTCATTTTCACAGAGTTTTGCAATTAAATGAGCCATCCAAATTAAAAAAAATATTACTTACCTGTAACTGTAGTTTTCCAGCACGTGGAGACTGCTGCACCAGTCCCAATATGGTACACAAAGCCCTGCCAAGAAATTGAATATGAGTGACATGATGGAGTTGGTGTGATATGTCTGTCAGTTCAATTTAAGAGAAAGCTTTTGCACAGCACAGTGGGAGATAGTTCACTTTTTCACCCACAGTAGCCTATTGTCCAGACCTAGTCTCCTGATTAATATACTCAGGAGAAACATGGCCAACCCAGTTATTTTATGAAAACTCTTGAGCCCTAATTATGACCTGCATGGTACTGGAGCAATTTTACTTAAAAGTAAAATCATGTGAATTTACAGTTTGTGTGGTAAAGTCATCCCAGGACTGTGCAATTTCAAGTAAAGCCACATAGAACAGAGAATTACCCTTTGGGAACAATTTTTACAAGCATTAAAATCTTGCGACAATCCCCTATTTCATGCTGTTTCACTGTATGCCTTTATCACCTGCTCTGAGCAGGTAGCAAGTGCATGTAGGGTTTGGTGTGTGGTGTGGGAGGTAACGAGGGAGACTGAGAAAATAAGGGGGTCGAAATATATTTTTGTTGTTTCCCTCGTACAATATTGAAGCGTTACCAGTAAAAGACGAATTCTTTGTCTATTGAGGTGCCAGCAAAATAGAAGGAAATAACTATGTAGATTGTATGGGGAAAAAGAAACCTTTAAGAGAATCTAACAAGCCGAACCTCTAGCAATTGAACCCATCTGATTTGCAGAATTAGAATATCATTCTGAATATTAAGAAAAAGTAATAAATAACAAATGGGTGAAATATCCATGAGAGCAGATCGCTGCCAATTTATCATTGAATTGTACAAAATAAATGGGTGCGTTATGATTTTGTTTATAATATCTTTCAGCCTAACCTAAGTGGATTAATTATGAAGGTTAAAGTTTGTTAAACATACAGATACTCTCCCCAAGCTTAAGATAATATAATTGATGTGCATAGTAGAAATAAATCTAATTTGGTGAGGGATCTGTTATCCATAGTATTGAAATTGTATCAGAGTCTGTGGCCAACAGATGTTAATCGACAATGATACTATGATGGAGTAGATGAATTTCTTAAACGTGAATGGCTCATTTAGGACTTTGGATAGGTTTCTCCACAAATATTATTTAACGTTGTTGGTGGTATTTAGGAATGAATTTCATGATTAAATCACTGGCACGAAAAAAAGAGTGATTTTTGTAATTCTACATTTAGGATTTAGGCCTGATTTAAATTGTGTTGATTCATTATAGATGCACTCTATGATGCGGCATATTAACCTAATTGGATGTGTGCTGAAGTTGATTACTGTCCTGATAAAAAGGAGACTCGCAATCAGATAAAGTGTCATATTGTCGCCATTGCTGCAATGGTGGGGATGTACACATTTTGTGAATAAAGATGCATTATTTGTACCGTAAGGGAAGATTGTGAGGATAATTACCGCCCATACAATATTTTAGCTGGCTCATTTTTGGTTTTCCTTGTATGTTTAGGATTGACTGGCATTGCATATTTAAATATTTGATTCTCTGATGGATGTAACAACAGGATGATGTTGTAGTAGTAGGCTGGCTCAGTATATAGTGTCCACCTATGGTTAGGCACTGTGCACTGAGTCCAGGCTACCCTTAGTGATAGTGTTTTCAGTCCTTGATAACTAAAGCTCTCAAGAGGTAGCTGTGGAGAGCAGCTAAGTCTTATTCAGGAGAGTGTAAAGTGGGTACATTTCCCACTGAGTCAGTCAGTAAGCTTTCACACAATAAGGAACCAGACCATACTTCGAATTTTTGTTTTATTTTTTATAATTCTTTTTATTGAACACAAAGAGAATGGCATTTTGGTACAGGACAGATATAATTAGAAAGCATTACTGTGATAAGGCAAAACAATCAGTCTAAGAGGCAGGGACTTAGGGTGTGAAAGGTTCTTCCAGGGGAGGGACGCAGATATTTCCTCTGTACACATTCCACTTGTCCCAAATTGCTGTCCACTTTTTGGGGCAACCCCGTGCAACATATACTGGTTTTTCACTCAACATGCACCAATCCAAGTCTGCTTTCCAAGAGGCCAATGTAGGCGACAATCTAGACCCCCCACAGTCTGGCAATGTTCCTCTTGGCTACCATCAGACCCAATGTGACCCAAGTTTTCCCCCTGTTGTTCACATCGGTAGGCTCCCAGACGTTTAACAGACATCGCTTGGCTTCAGGCAGCAGTCTCTCCTCGAGCACCTCGTTTATACACTCGTGTATCCCCTTCCAATAACGCTGGATAACGGCACATTCCCATATTATGTGTAAAAAAGTACCCTCTTGACCACATTGCCTAATGCACATCCCATCAGACGTTCTCCCCATGCTAACAAGCCTGGTCCCCGACACATAAAACCTTGGTAGGATCTTCAACGGAAACAGGCGGAGTCTGGAAGAGATTGCAACTTCTTTCGGAGATGACAACGCCTCCTGCCATTCTTCATCGTCAAGTTCTAACCCGTCTCTCTCCCACTGTCCCCTGATCTGGACAAGTGGATCGGAGGTGTTTATTAGTTTTTTGTATGTGAGGGAGATCGCTTTTGTGGGCTTGTAGCCATCTAACAACCGGTCTTCCAGAAGCGACGATTCTGGGGGGGAGGGGGGGGGGGGCGGAGGGATTCCCCTTCGGGCAAGTTTGACGTTAGTGCATGCCGCACCTGCAAATATCGGAAATATTATGAGTCGGCTCATTCATAGTCTTTTCGCAGGCGGTAAAGGACAGCACTGCCCCCTTCTGCCATAGGTCCCCAATCCTTGAGATACCAATAAAATCCCAGTTTCCCAACCCTTTGGAGGTTCGCAGGGTTCCCATTTGCTCAGCATCCCACTGTCGAAATGAGCCTTTTTAGGCGCCTACCGGTGCAGGGGTTCACCCGTCTCTGTCTACGTGTCCTTAAACCAACAAAGAAGAGATTGGCAAAGAAGCTGGAATTCAAAGAACAAGTTTATTCACTCATGAGTGAGACCACGTCCATACAACACCCTCAAGTGTTCCAGGAGGCAGTGACTTGAATACACATACCATGGGTTTTATATACTGTGTTTGTTGCGGAGTAATCATGGAGACTCAAATAGAAGGTACAGTTCTTCACAGAAATAGTTATCGACAAACATGGGCAGATGGATATCACTTAGTCAGCGAACTGGGAGGGGAAACAGAACTGCTTACATCAGTAAGACATGATGGACAGTTACATTTTCAAACAGGTGCATTCTAGCAACTACAGGCCTCTCTGAGCTCATACATTGCTTGAGCTTAGAACAGAAGGAGTTAACTAAAGCTGATGACTCAAGCAGAATAGAAAGGCAAGCAACAGTGAAGACGGAAGAATCACATGGCTAACTAAATGGACGCCACAACCAAGATGGCTTCAGCTCATGCCAACTAAGAAATGATTTTCGATTTCCACACCACAATGGCTTGGCCAGTGTGAGCCTCCGGTCCCAACGCAAACATTTGTCCGCCGCTCTCCAGACATGCACTGACTGCTGGGTAGGCCCAATGAGTAGGATCTTTTTAGCATAAGAGTAGATGGCTCTGTTAAAGTTACCCCCAGGAAGCTGCCATTTGTCCAACCTATATCCGGGGTCATCCCCGCATCGATACGTGCATTGGTTAATTGCCGCTAAGTGAGCAGCCCAGTAGTATCTTTTTATATTGAGAGCGATCCCCCCCAACATACCATGAGAGTGCCAGCTTCTGCAAAGCAATGCGGGCCTGCCCTCCCAAAGCAACTCTCTCTGAAGGCTCTCAATGTCTTTAAAGTAACGAGCTGGGATTGTTTCCGGGTGGTTCTGCAAGGCGTACAGGAAACGGGGTAAAGCCATCATTCTAAAAAGTGCTGCTCGTCCCAGCAGGGACAACGGCCATGCCCTCCAGTGAGCTACGTCCCGTTTCAAGCGCTGGAGAGGGGGCAGCAGGTTTCGTGTATATCTTGTCATCTGTGATATAAACACCCAGGTATCGGAAGCCGTCACGGGCACCTGAATTGGGTAGCCCTTTATGGGAATTGGGGGCTCACCGCTGAGGACATAGACCACCGACTTGGCCCAGTTGATCCTGTAACCAGAGTTCTTCCCAAAGTTAGTGAATATGTAGATGGTGTTTAGAAGCGATGTTTTCGGGGAGGCGAGATACAGTAGAATGTCGTCCGCATACAGAGCGATACGGTCCTCCGACGTCTCTGCCCACTTAAGGCCCCGGATTGTCGGATCTCGCCGGATCCACGCCGCCAGTGGCCCAAGGCAGAGGGTAAATAGTAGTGGGGACAACGGACAGCCCTGACGTATCCCACGGCTCAGCTCAAACACTTTCGACTTTTTGTTGTTGACCACAACCTGAGCCAAGGGTTCGCTATAGAACAGCCGCAACGACCCAATGAATTCAGGTCCGAAACCTATCTCTTTTCACGACCGCAAAGAGATATGCCCATTCGACGGTGTTGAATGCCCTAGTGGCATCTAGAGACACAACCGCCGCGGCTCTCACCTGCCCATGGGGAGCCGATCGCGGAATCTGGGACACACCCGCCGGTGATCCGCACAGCGGGGGCAGCGCCGTGCCCCCCCCCCCCGACGAGTTTTCGGACGAGCCGGGCTCCTACCGCGTCGGGTTGCTGACTCCGAGGCAGTCGTACAGGCCACTAGCCACGGCCTTGCAATCTTCAGAGCCGGCGTCCGAGGCATCGCTGCTCCGCCCCCTGCAGCACGGCAGGATTTCGCCACAGCTGGACAGCGGAAGACTACTGATGCCGCCCCAGCGCCCGGGAGCAGAATGATTTCGGCGGATTTACAGGGAAAAGGCAAGGTTTTAGTGGAGCTCCCTAAAAACGCGGCCATCATGCTCTGTGACATAGCCACGCCCCCCCCCCCCCCCCATACTTTGTATTTCTTAGCACACACTAGACACCAACTCAGTATATCTCCTAGCCGGAGATTTCAATCACACACAAGAATTTCTACAGAAATAGGTAAGTAGCATAAGAAAACAATAGGGCCCAACCATAAACTAAAATAGTGAGATGCGAAGTAAGTTCCGACAAGGGACTAGTACCCAGGGATTGAGGACCACTGAGGGAATCACAAAACCACCAAAGGGGAGTCGCCAGGGACCCCAAGGCACCTGGGTGCAGAGTGGTTACACCGGGTCAAATGTCTACAGGATAACACAGGGTAAGTCGCGGTTGGATTTTTACAGTTCTAGGGTCTTTTACAAAGGATCCCAGAGAAACCACTTGGATCAAGGAAGGTTGGAGAGCCACCCCACCTATGGATACCCCAGAAACCAGGATACCTACACCAGGGAGCCCAAGTGCTTAGGTATGAAGTGATGTCAGGATCGCCTATAGATACACATGGAGGTTTGTGGAAGATCGGCAGCTACAGAGTCTCGTGGACCAGGCCGGTGGAGCCAGGATGCATAATCCAGATGAGAACGACCTGAAAGCAGAGGGGACAGACTCCAAACCACCCGGAGGCGACCAGGAGGCACAGTAGCACAATACCAGACCTTTGCAAGTGACACAGGAGCAACAAAACTCCTTGGTATCTTCAGACATGTGGGGGCAAGGAATGTGAGGGACAAGCCTTTCCCAAGTCCTGCTTTGTCCAAGATGCCCTGCAAGGGGTATGTCATGTGCTAGGGTCAAGTGGAACTCCCTAAACTTCTGAGGGATGACCAACCTCCTGGTGGAACCAGGTTTGGGGTCCTTAGCCTCAGAATAAGAGGCCATCCTCCCAATAGACCTTGTGGGTCCCCATTGACATGCCCTGCCTCTGCAGCAGCTTGCTGACTGGATCTCTCAAGAGAGGGGCAGGATTTGTGCTCCATACTCAATTCCTCCCTTGAGGGTCCCCCTGCACCCAGCAGTTCTGCCGTGTCTGGCCCAAGCTCTTCTGGGGCTGTTCCCTAACAAGGGTTAAGATCACCTTCATGAGCAGACTGAGCCTTTCATGACTTCTGTCATGAATTCTGAGGGGAAGGATACATTTTTACCCTTCCTACCTCTTTTGTTGGTAGCAGTCTGGGCCATTATTCCAGGCTCCAATTCTCCTTGATCTCCCTGCTTCTTGGCCTATTCTCTAGTCCTCACAAACACATTCTCAGAGATCCCAAGAATGGCTGCATGAGTTCGTAACTCCACGCTGATATCTCTAAATAATTTCCCATTAGACACACTACAGGAATGTTAAGAGGATACCACAACCTTTTTAGAGCCAGTACTGCTACTGGTGCTACTGCTAGGGGCACTAGAGGGAATAGTAGCAGTCATGGTGCCTTTCTTAGGGCAAAGGGGATCAGATGTTCTATGGCCTTTTTTGCTTACAAAGCACCAAGGGGTTTTAGTATTAGTAGAAGAGGATGATTGTGACCCACCCCCAGAGGACGATTTTTGTGGACCTGAAGAAGACTCTTTCTTGCTATCTTTCTACCCATCTTTCTCTTGGGCCTTAGTTTTATCTTACTTTTTCTGGTCATCCCCACTATGAGACTTATTGCTAACGCTGGACTGAACCCATTTGTCTGCCTTCTTTACATATTTCTGGGGAGGAGTGAGATCAGAGTCCACCAGGTATTGGTGCAGCTTCTCAGACACACTGTCCTTAAGGATTTGCTCTCTCATTATCAAATTATACAGTCCATTATGGTAATGTACATTACTACCATGTAACCCGCCTTCCAGAGCCTTAACTGCACAGTCCATGAAATCAACCCAGTCTTGTGAAGAAGATTTCTGGGTATCCCTGAACTCAATCCTGTAGTCTTCACAAGCAAGTTCCAAGGGTTCAATAAGTGCCACTTTCAAAATCTTATAGTTGTCTGCATCCTCTTCTCTAACTGCTAGGAGTTTGTCTCTCCCTTTATTTGCAAAGGAGAGCCAAAGGATAGCTGCCCACTGCTTCTGGGAGATCTTCTCGACTTTGCAGGTCCTCTCCATAGCAATAATCGTCTTGTGGATATCATCCCCAGTTTTAAAAAGGGGCACTATCCTGCTAAGATTCCTAGAATTAAGGTGTTCCTCCCAGACTCTAGTCTCTTTATAGCTGTCACCATTGGGGTCTAACCCCCAAGTTCTTCCTCTCCTCGGCTCCTAGGACTTCCCTTTCAAGGGCCAACTGCTTCCTCTTCAACTTGAGTTTGGCCTTCTCAAGCTTGAGCAGATTGTACCCGTTATCTAGGATGGCATCATCTAAATTAAAGTGAGTGGAACTAGCAACTGAAGCGGAGGAAAGTGAGAAAGAGGTAGCCCCCCCCTTCTAGGAACCCCTTATACCAACCCAGGGGGAGTGAAAGTGGCCCTACTGTCATGTACCATCAGTACCCCCCTCTCCAGTCATAGGGTTGTCCATGAGATGGTCTTCATGGACAGGGCCAGTAGTACTACATACCTTTTGCTCTTCAAGTTCCTCATCAAGGCCTTCCTCCTCCAGTGACCTTCTAGGATTCTGGAGGTCATCTTGGAGAAGTAACTCCATAAAAAAAACGTCTTAGCGGGGTTACTACCCGTTTTAAGTCCTCTAGGTTTGCACAGGGTCCTATGTTTCTGGAATCCAAGGGCACCGTACCTAAATTACTGAGTCTCACTAGATTCCCCAGCAGAGGACATGGTGCTAGTGTAGTGCACCCTAATCTATAATCTAGCAATCTAAACTTCCAAACCGGTTGGAGAAAGGGCTATGCTAGACCCTTGTCACCCAACCTAAAAGTTTGGAAATGTATTACCTAACAAGTATAGTTTAATCACCAAAGGTAGTATTGGTTTCATATGGAAATCTTACTTATGACTAAGTGGTAAAGCAAATGTAAGTGTTTATCCCACCTCTGCCACCAATGTAGGAGGGCTGGTTCAGTATATAGTGCCCACTTATGATGAGGCACTGTGCAGTGAGTCCAGGCAACCCTTGGTGATAGTGTTTAGGTCCCAGACAACCAAAGTTATCAAAGTGTAGACGTGGACAGCAGCTAAGGCTTATTCAGGAGGGTGTAAAATGGGTATATTTACCACTGAGTCAGTCGCACAAATTACTACATGTGTAATGATATATCTTTAAGAGACATTAGTTAGTGATAGATTCCTTACCTTAGAATATCCCCAGGCGTCAGACTGGATCCGGAAAGTTTTTTTCGCTAGCAGTACCCCAGCACGTCTGTGTGTGGCATCGTGCGGCTCCATGTCTTTCGCTGGCGTCGTATGCGTCGAGATGACGTCGCGGAGACTAGTTAGGCGCCAACCATGCGTGCTGACATCAGAAACTGACCACTGGTGCCATGAAACTAGGGCCCTGAAAAGGGATGACCTTAACCCTAGAAATCAGTTCGCAGAATGGGGAGGATGGGTGGGGCGGCAAGGAATCTATCACTAACTAATGTCTCCTATAGATATATCGTTACACAATTAGTAACTTGTGCATCTGAAAGAGACACGTTAGTGATAGATTCCTTACCTTAGAATAGATACCCCAGCAATACCAACCCCGGTGATGGGTCTGCGAATAGATCACACCAGAAAGTCACGGAGAACAGAACGGCCAAAGAAGCCGTCTCTCCGGACCAGACTGTCAAGGCAGTAATGCTTGGTAAACGTGTGCAGCGAGGGCCACGTAGCTGCCTGACAAATGTCCTGCAAGGAGACGCCGCGTTCCAAGGCAGTAGTTGCTGCCGTTGCCCTGGTCGAATGGGCACACAGCCCCACAGGAGGCTCCTTCTTAGCCAACGAGTAACAGGCCTTGATGCAGAGAACGACATACCGAGAGATGGTCCGCTTGTGCACAGCCCGACCTTTTGGCGCCCACGTAGCCAACAAAGAGCAGGTCATCCACCTAGAACTATCGAGTACACTGGAGGTAGAACGAGAGCGCACGTTTTGGGTCCAGACGGTGGAGCTGCTCCTCCTCTTTTGAAGGATGCGGAGGCAGAAAGAAGGTGGGCAAAGTGATGGTCTGCCCAATGTGGAAGGACTTGACAACCTTTGGCAAGAAAGAAGGACGGATCCTTAAAACCAACTTGTCCGGATGAACATAAAGGAAAGGAGGTTTGGAAGAAAGAGCCTGGAGCTCACTCACTCTTCTTGCAGAGGTGATAGCTACCAGGAAAGCCGACTTGAGAGTGAGAAGACGCAAAGGACAGGTATGAAGGGGTTCGAAGGGAGCGCACATCAGATATGTCAAGACAAAGTTTAAGTCCCATTGAGGCATTATGAACGGCACGGGAGGAAAAGTATGCATAATGCCTTTTAGGAAACGGTTAACAACCGGGGACTTAAAAAGATAAGGCTGTTCTGGAAGCCGTGAAAAGGTGGAGATGGCCGAAAGTTAACCTTTAATAGTGCTCAGAACAGAGCCCTGCTAGACCAATGAAAGAAGGAACAGAAGGATGTCGGAAAGAGGGGCAGAAAGGGGATCCACATCCTTAGCTGTGCACCATGCCACAAACTTGTTCCACCTGCAGGTGTATACCGTGTTAGTGGAGGGCCGCCTGGCCGCCAGAATGACATCACAGACTTCGGGAGGAAGATCAAAAGCTGTCAACTGTCGCTGCTTAATCTCCACGCATGGAGGTGGAGGCTGGACAGGTTCGGGTGGAGGACCGTCCCCTGCTGCTGCGACAGAAGATCCTCCCAAAGAGGCAGACGGATCGGGGGATCGATCACCATGCTGAGTAGCTTGGGATACTAGTATCGTCGTGCCCAATCCAGAGCCACAAGGATGACTTGGGCCCGGTCGCGCTGAATCTTCTTCAGCACTTTGGGCAGAAGTGGTATAGGCGGAAAGGTGTACAATAGACCGCAACTCCACTCGCGTTGCCTCGCAAGCGCCGCCTTGGAAATTCCAACGCACATAACAGATGACATTGCACGTTCTCTTCGGTGGCGAATAGATCTAACCAAGGCTCTCCCCAGTGCAGAAAGAGACCCTACGCCACATCAGAGTGCAGACGCCATTCGTTCATCCATCATGCACCGGCGGCTGAGTTTGTCCGCCCTACCGTTCAGAGAACCTGCCATGTGTTGAACCACCAAGTTAATGCCTTGATGTTCCAGTCATGTCCAGAGGCGCAGAGCCTCCTGACATAGGATCCAGGACCCCACCCTGCCCTGTTTGTTGCAATACCACATGGCGGTGGTGTTATCCGTGAAAAACTGCACCACACTTCCCCGGACATAGGGAAGGAATGCCTTCAGTGCAAGTCGGATCGCCTGAAGCTCCAAAATGTTGATCGGCATCTACGCCGAAGACCAGAGTCTTCTGATCTCCGAGTCTCCCAGTTGACGTTCCAGAGATCCAAGATGATATGCAGGCCCCCTTTGTCCTTCTTGGGGACCAGAAAGTAGTGGGAATAACAACCACTCCCTACTTCCGGCCCAGGAACGCACTCGATGGCCCCCTTGGCAAAGAGGGCCGTAACTTCCTGCTGGTGTGTTGCCAAGCGTTCCCCCGACATGCGGTGGTACTGAGGTGGCATGGCTGGAGGGGCTGAATGAAAGGGAAGGGAGTAACCCTTGCGGATGATCTGCAACACCCACTTGTCCGATGTGAGAGCGAGCCAGTGGGGGAGGTGATGGCGGATCCTGCCATGCACCGACGTGGGGTGCTCCACAAAGCTCGGATTAGGAAGGTTTGCAGGTAGAGGCAGCGGGGGCGGAGGTAGACTGACCCCCACGCTGATTCCCAGACCCACCCCTGCGGAAGCCGCATCAGCGCGGAGGCTGGTTCTGTACAGGCCTGCTGAAGGAACGTGCCTGGGCACCCCTGCCTTGGCCACGAAAGGAACGAAAGCCAGGAGTGGCCGGGCTTTTCGTGGAAAGACCCAAGGACTTGGCCGTAGCCCGCGAGTCCTTAAAACGCTCCAGCGCACTGTCGGCATTACCGCCAAAAAGACGGTTGCCATCAAAGTGCATGTCCATGAGAGAGCTCTGTACATCTGGCGAGAACCCGGTAGATCACAACCAGGCGTGGCGACGAAGCGCCACAGTCATAGAAATAGCTCTGCCTAGTGAGTCCACGGTGTCCAAACCACACCGAATGGCGAACTTAGCCGCATCTTTACCCTCGTCCACAGCCTTAGACAGCACGGCCTGGGCCTCCTCAGGACACTGAGGCAACATGTGTGCAACGGCATCCCACACCGCGTGGGAATAGCGGCCCAAGAGGCATGCGGTGTTCACCGACCACACCCTTAAGCTGCCTGAAGAAAACAACCGCTTGCCAAACTGCTCCAGCTTCTTAGAGTCCTTACCCGGCTGAGCCGTGGGAAAGGCACTCTGGGACGTCGAAGCTTGTATGACCAGGCTCTAGGGCGTAGGATGAGTGGTCAGAAAGGCAGGGTCACCCGGCGCCGGGCGATGACGCCTGGCGACATTCTTATCCACCGGGCCCCCCGTGGCAGACCGCAACCAAGTGCCCAGCAAGATGTCAGTAAGGGCGTCATTAAATGGCAGCAGGGGCTCCGACGAAGTGGACGCCGTCTGGAGCACCTCAGTGAGGAGATTAGTCTTCAGGGCAACCGTAGAGAGATCAAGGTGGAGGACCTCAGCGGCCTGACGAAGTACCATCGTGTACGGGGCGCCCTCCTCCATGGTAGGCGGAGGAGAGGCAAACACTGGGTCAGAGGAGAGATCGAGGCCTCCGGCCTCCTCTAACTCATCTGCCCAGTCCTGCTCAGAGTCACACTGACGAGCAAGAGGGTCCTCAGACCCCTCCCAGTCATTCTCCGCTGCATGCGGGACAGGCTGCAGCGGCAGGGCAGGGACCGGGGAAGGAACAAACAGCACCGGGAACGGCGCCGGACGGGGCCAACCCGGTGCCGTGTCCCAGTGCGGATCCCAGGTAGTGACTAAAGTGTCCGAGAACCTGGGCAGGGGCGGGACAAATGGTACGCACTGCAGCGCCGGAGGCGGCGTTGGGACTGGAGCTGGCAGCGCGGGACCTTGTGGTGCCGTGGCCGGAGTCAGCAGCACAGGATCCTACGGCGCCGGGGCCCAAGGCCTAAACAGGCGGTCCAAGGTGGCAAGAAATTCTTGCACCTGAGCGGAAGTCGCCGACGGACCCGAGTAAGGTGGGTAGGCCGCGGGGACTCCCGGGCTCCAAAGGAGCCACAGGGGCAGAACCCCTGTCCCCCTCATCCGGGGTCGACGGGGGGACGTCAGAGAGCGAAAACGCTTCTTCGACTTCTTTTTGTGTAGTCTCTTACCCGAATCCGAGGGTGAAGACTTGAAGCCCGAGGAGCAAAGATGGTGGCCTTGCGAGCGTTCCCTGGAGCGGCCCCTGGACCGCGAACGGCGTGGGGACAAGTGCCAAACCTCAAACAGCTTCCGGCGCTGCTCCCTCAAGGCCTTCGAGCCATGGTCAAACAGTCCATGCAGGCCCGGGAGTCGTGGTCGCTCTCCAGGTAGTAGGGACAGACGTCGTGGGGGACCGCCACCAACATATTGCAACGGCAGGCCCCACAAGACTTAAAACCAGGCATCCCTACGTGCACCAGAGTAGACAACTGACAGGAGACAAAAGCCTCAAAAAGATAGTCAAAAAGTGACAGAGGTATGTGCTCTAAATGGTTCTGCGCTTACTGGCGATGAAAAAGGAAGAACTGACGTCAGTGCGCACGGGTGGCGACCAAGTAGTCTCCGTGACGTCATCTCTGCCCATACGACGCCAGCGACGGACGCGCAGGGGTACTGCTAGCGAAAAAAACTTTCCGGATCCAGTCTGACGCCTGGGGATATTCTAAGGTAAGGAATCTATCACTAACGTGTCTCTTTCAGATAGTAAGCTTTCGTACAAGGAAACACACCAGGTGAGTATACAAATACTTTGTATTTCTTAGCACACAGACACTAACTTGGTAAAATCTCCCTGCCGGAGATATGAATTACACACCAGAAATACATCAGAAATAGGTAAGTAGCATAAGAAAACACATAAGGCCCAACTTGGGGGGGAGGGGGGTGCAAACCATATACTAAAATAGTGGGATGTGAAGTAAGTCCCAAAATGGGACTAGTACCCAAGGATGGAGGACCTCAGGGGAATCACGAAACCACCCATGGTGAGTAGCCAGGGACCCTGGAGCACCTGGGTGTAGAGTGGTTACACCGGGTCAGACGTCCAATGGATAACACAGGGTAAGTTGCGGTAGATTATGACAGGTCTAATACCTTTCCGAAAGGACCCCAGAGGAACCACTCGGATCAAGGAAGGTTGGAGGGACACCCCACCCCATGGATTCCCCGGGATCCAGGAAACCTACACCAGGAAGCCCAGGTGCACAGGGATGAAGCGATTTGAGGTTAGTGGAATATCTGCAGCTACAGAGTTTCATGGACAGGCCAGTGGAACCAGGACGTGGAATTCAGAAGAGAAGAATCTGAAAGAGGGGACAGAGTCCAAACCACCTGCAGGTAACCAGAAGGCAAAGGAGCACAATACCAGCCCTTTTCGGAGGTTCTTGCTGTAGCGCGGTGATGTTGAAGCATCAGCTGTGGAGTCAGGGTGAGGATGCAGGAGCACAGGAGTCGTCCACAAGCTGTCCCACACCGGTCGACGAGTGCAGGAAGGTCAGTGGCTAGCAGGACCACCAACAAACCCTAGCAAAGGCAAGCAACTGACTGCAGATGTAGATGCTGTGTTGCAAACCAGCAAGGTCTGTGGGACTAACCCAGCAAGAGTAAGTCAGGGCCGGCCCTCAGCACACAGGAGAGCCAGCAGGAATCAATGGAGGTCCCTCAAGGACCCTCTGTCAGCAGGCACAGGGCTTTCTTGAAGCGCTGCGGTGTTGGAGGCTGGGGGCTTCTTGGAGATGGAAGAAAGTTCGTGAAGACAGCCAACAAGCCTTGGTAACGGCAAACAGACAGTGCACAGGGAGGCAGTTCAAGTCAGCTGGAGAAGGATTACAGTCGCCCAAAGTACAGGGAAGACTAGTCAGGCCTCTAGAGAGCCAGCAAACCACCACCTGTGTTGCAGAGCCGGTCGATGTCTGTGGGACAACAGGATCCGCAAACCGGTTGTCGTCATAGAGGTGTCATGCTGATGCAGGGAAGGGAATCCTTCACTTCAAGGGAGAATCCTTCTGGCTTGGATGCAGGCTGGTTCCTTGGTGACTTGGAGGATGCACGGCCATGGAGTTGCAGAACTTGAAGCACAGGGACACCGATGCAGCAGGAAATTTCCCACCAAAAGCAGTCTTGTTTTTGGTCCTGGCTCGAAGAACAGTAGAGTTCCAGTGTCCACCAGCAGAAGAGTCTTTGAACAGTCTTCAGGCGACACATTTTGAAGTTGTTGTTGGGACCCTAAGGGCCCACCCCTCATGAGAGCCCTTAAGTAACCTTAAAAAGGAGAAAGAACTCTTCTATGGTGACCCGCCTATCACACGGTTCAGGGACGCTACTCAGCTGGCCTAGCCAGTCAGATGCTCCGAAGGGACAAGATTCAACATGGCAGAATCAAGTGGCCACCTGGAGGAGCTGGCCAGTATGTGGACACTCCCGTGTCCTTGGTGTAGTTTCATGCCAGAGCGGGAGCCAAAAGCTCCTGACCTGAGCAAAACTGTTTTTTGCAAGGAGGACACCAAATGTGCCCTTCAATGCAGTGTGGTGGAGCTCAGAAGCGACCCCACCCTACCTAACTCTAAACAAGAGGTGGTCACACCTCTCCTTTGCAGGAAATCCTTTGTTCAGCTTACCCTGCCCCAGTTAAGCTCATCAGTAGGGGGTCGTAGCAGCGTGGGCTGACAGGCTGACCCAGTAAGTCTACACAGGTAGTTATTGAGGGGAGGTTATCTAAGGAGCCCCCCAGTACTTGGTATCATACAACTAACACTGGAATCGGTGTTGTTGCATGATTCCAACATGTTTGATACCAAACATGACTAGGTTCAGGGCAGCAATTATGTAGTTGGACATCTTGACTTGCCAGTGTCCACTACATACTTTATAACGTCTGTCCCGCACTTACAAAGCCCAGGAAATGGAGTCCGGGTATGTAGGGGTACCTTTGCTCGTGCAGGTGTACCTACACACACAGAACCCTACCTTTGGACTGAGGGGTCTACCTTAAGGACAACTTATAGGTTAACAGTGCAGCGACCGGAAAATTAGGAAAACCTTAGTTACAAAGTGAGAGGTGCAAGTACTATTTCACGCACACTGTAATGGCAGCTCAGCAGACAGTTTGCATGGGCTCCCACGGGTGGCATAAGACATGCTGCAGCAAATGGGAGACCCATGGTGTACCAATGCCCTGGGTACCTCAGTACCATTTACTGGGGACTAACAATGGTATTCCAGTATGCCAAGTGTGGGGTGTACAAAGTACTTACCAGAGAATCTAAAGGAGAGAGCACTGCCACTGGGGTCCTAGTTAGCAGGATCCCAGTGAACTAGTGTCAAAACATACTGACACCAGGCAAAAAGTGGGGGTATCTATGCCAGAAAGATCATACTTTCCTACAGATGTTTTTAAAATCTAATAAAAAAAAGTAATAAGCATATTCTTGTACTACTCAAAATAATGTTTTCATTATTTTTGTGCCTTAAATAGTAATACTATTGAATAAGTATATTTCTAGAATTCCTCACAAAAATGATTAAATTAGAAGCAAGATGGCAACAGTGTAAGGATGGCCAAGCGCAGCCCTCCCCGCTGCTAGAGCCGGTTTGGGAACTGCCTGCTGGTGCACCCCACTCCCCTCTGCTAATGTGTGTTGGAACGCGCCACACTCAGTTGTTGGAGGTTGTCAGGGAATGGCATAAACAGAGATCTGCGAGTACCGAAGGAGCTGATTTGAATAGCCAGCACCTGAGTATTTGGAGAGAAAGGAGGCAACTCCGGAGGGCAGCGGTGGTGAAAGCGATGGGGCCAAAAAAAGCAGGCCTGCCGAAAAACCAAGCGGGCAATTTGAATGAAGGCGGGGCAGGGCGACAGAAGCCATGCTTGCGGAGGAGTGTCGCAGGAAATCCAAAGGTTGACAGGAAAGGAAGCACTGGAGGCTTAGAGATGTAGATACTGACCACAGGATTGGCAGCAATGTAAAATGGCGTGGAAGAGGAACTAGCCGGGGAGAGGGTCTCTGGACATGGACTACCTGGCAGAACAGAAAGTTTTAAAGAGGGGCGAAAAAAAAGGGGACTCCTTATTAAATATAGGCGTAGAAACTGATGCAGAGGAGCACTTTATCAATGTTGGATCAATCGGATTGGTCAGGGGAGGACCTGGAATCCCTTGAAGGCACTAGTATATCTGGTACTATTACATCTGGCCTTGCACTGTGTGTCATGTGTCTCTTTTTTTATCGTTTTATCTACCAGGCGGACTACTGTGGAAACCATACCGCGAATAGCACCGGGCCGATTTATATGTATAAAAAAACCTTTCAAATAAATAAATATGTATCCTACTCAACTGGATCATATGACATACATTTGTTTTACCATGTTAGTGGCATGTACCGACTGTTATGCTTTGATTTCATTCCAACCCCTTTTTTTTTATATATCTAATACATTAATACATGTATTGGTATTTACATTTTATATCTTCCCTGAGGGTCGGGACTCCTCTTGACACTTCTTTTCTTGTCTTCCACCTCTATTGCCGATTCCACCTGCCATGGATTGGGTCAACGGATAGTACTGTGGGCTAGCCCTTATGATAACACCTCACACGGCAATCGGTTACACAAATTGCACTCTATGAATTGTGCTGGACATTGGAAGTATTATGAAGTTTAAAATTCGTTATACAACCAGAGAGAATGAATCAAACACTTGATGGCTTAAGTATATCAAGACCATTTGTGATTGCAATTACTAATCCATCTTTGTCAGCAATACATGTTCTCGAATTCCATTTTCTGGTGTATGACCTTGTTTAATGTAGTTTGTGCTTTTTTGTACACAAATGTTACTGTTCTATTAGATTTTAAGTCGTGTTTGTCAAAATGTCACTATGCATTTGTTTTTATTTTATTTAATAAGCTGTACAATTAGATGTGTCATTGTGTGTTAGTGTGTATTTTTATATGTTGTATATTTATCATATTTCAGCCCTGAAGAAGTCCACCTTCTTTGGAACGAAACCTGTTGGCTGGATTTTTGCAGTGTATTTAAGAAGCATCAATAAACGAAGATTACAAATGGATTTATACAGCTTTTCTTGGTTAACTGTTAAAACTATTGCAAATATTCTGAATGTGGTGCACCTCTGATTGTAATGTCTGAAAAAATGATTTCCCTATGATAGGGTAGCACCATTTGGGCAGAGGGTGCATACAGGGAGTGCACACAGTAGGGTGCACATCTTTTTAGGACACGTTTTGGGGATACAACAGTGGAGGTTTAGCAATTTGTTGAGGTCGACTGCCCCCTTTTCTTTTATCTTAGAAAGAATAGCTCAAGGGCCAAACGCTGAATATTTGAGGTTGACTGTCACTATGCTGTAGTATGGGATGCTGAGGCAGCCTACCATCAAATGCCACTTTTGTGTGTGTGAGGATCTTTCCTATTGATTCGCAATCCTTACATTATTTCTTTTGAAAGGAGGAATCAAAAAGGGTCCTCAAACCTATGACTCAGTTGTTCTTTTAAAATATATTTAATTAAGAAACTTTAAATGACTTCACTTGTGCAGTGGAAAATATTTTTTGAAAAGCCATTTCCTTATCTTTTCAAAAGTGTCCCCCCAGGATCTCACATATAGGTAGAGGTAGTGAGTGTTTATGACTACAAATGAAGATAACATGATGGAGATCAATATATTGAAAAGAGCAGCTCAACTACAGGAAAAACTGATGCTAAAGAAAGTAAGCAAGTGGGAGACCTAAGAAGGAGAGACTTGATTGGGAATTCAGAATTGAACGATGTCATTCCACATGGCATCCAGAACTTATTTAAAGTTCTCAGCAGGGAGTCTGAACTCCATAATATATTTTTTTATAATACTTGAAACTGAAACGCATGCTGGAAGCATCAAAAGGGTACCTGAGGAACTCACTAAAGATCTTGGAATATTCATCCTTGAAATCATACAGTGGAGGGAAAGGCAAAATCAAAATTATGTCTAAAGCTGCTTCACGCCTGACAATCTTGGGAAGTAAAGAATTAAAAACATGCAAATACTTAAAAAAGGTGTGCTATACTAGGGAAAGTTTGTTTTAGGTTGAAGGAAGAGGCCAAATTGCGGGGATGTAGAAGGAAACAGGGAGACTACATGAAGAGAATGGAGATCCAGAAATGTTGCTAGGAGGTAAAGAGGGTTTCGTCAGTAGTGGTAGGTTAAAGTCTTAAACTGTTCTAAAAAATAACACCAGAGCTACTAGAGCACCTTGAGATTACAACAGGTCAAGGTACTTCTGTCTATTGGGCTAGCAGTAACAAAATGGGACATAGCCACAATGAAGTTTCAATTGTTGTAATACAAGTTCTTAAACATGAGTATCTTTAATAAATTCAGAAACCCAAAATATCCTAACCTATATGCAGAATCCTGGAACACTAACAGAGTTTTACTGAGCTAGATAAAACATGCATATAAAATATATACATCCACACACATACATTCAACTAGCGCCACTGACCCAGTACTTTGATTCATGCAGATCAAGTGGGTAACTGTGGATTTGGGAGGCGAGATCTATTTGTGGTTTTTGTAGATCTTTGCACGCCCTTTGATGTAGTTTCCAGAGGGAAGGTATGCACTACTCTTTGGTAGATGGGAGTCCCAAAGAATGCCTAAATATTATTATACGCCTTCATGAAGGAAGCTACGCCACAATTCGATACAGCACCAAGGGCGAACTAACGGACCCGGTAACTGTCAATAAAGTGGTCCGAGAGGTCTGTGTACAGGCTCCCACACTCTTTCTCCTCTACATTAACTTCTTCATAGCGTATTTAACCAACTGTGTCAATGATTCTCCATTAGCGGTACAGGAAATCCCAGGTTTATTCTATGCGGATGACACCATTTTATTAGCTAAAACCAGGATAGGGCTGAACAACTCAGTGAATAGCTTTTGTTTATTTTGTAAAGACTTCAGCCTGGAAGTAAATGTTGCTAAGACTAAGCTGATGATATACACAAAAGGGAAGAGGCTTCTTGGTGTAGTCTCATTGAATTTAGAGACTCTAGCAAGTTTTGTTGAGATCAATGATTTTTGGTGTGAGATTGGCGGACTCTGGATCTTGGCTCCCCCAGATAATTAAAAGCTCTCAGGCCCCAAGTCACCAAGCAGGGGCCATTATTAGAATGGCAAAAAAAAGCACAATGGTTCCCTGTAAAGCCTGCGGTAGACATCTATAAAATGCAGGTAAGGGGTGGCACTCTGTACGGGGCAGAACTCTGGGGACACGAACTTGAGCACTCTTGGAGTTAAGGAGAATAACTTTCTCAGGGCAATAACATGTGTGGTGAAGGGGACCCCCCTGTTGCCCCCAACATTATATCTTGGAATCCATCCTGATGCTGAACTTGCAGCGTTAAGACTGCTATTGTATTGGGTCCGCTTATGGACTTAGAGAGCTGCAAAGTTACAAGTCTGGCTTTAGTGATGTTATGGGGTGGAAGCAATGCTTGAGATTGAGTGGTTAAAAAATATGAAGAATGCATGGTCTGAGCTGGGACTAGAAGAGTTCTGGGATGAGCCATGGGCTATCCCGACTAATGCTGCTCCAATGGTTAAAGAAAGATATTGGGAGTTGCCAAGCTCATGGATTGAACAGGACAGCCGTAGAGGAACATTGACCAAATGTTTTTTTGATGCATAAAGCTGTATTCAAGGCTGAAGAGATCTTGGATTACAATAGACCTTCATGTGCCTGCAGTTTGTTTTTACAGTTCAGGTACGGCATTGCTGCCTTTACCACACTTTGGGCTAATTCGGTAGATGGTACCAGTAGCAGTACATTTTGTACCCACACCGATGAAACATACAAGCACCAACTCTTTTTCTGCAATAAATACGTCTTGCCCAGAAGGAGGTGGATTGCTCCCTTTTGCAAAAATGTGTAAATTACAGACCCAATTAGCCCCCTCCGGATCTGTAAGAGTGAATCTGCCCAAGTGGTAGTGGTCTCAGTCTCTAAATATCTTTTTGCAGACTGGGCCATTAGAATAAAAATACTATTGAAGCTCTAAGGGTTTGTGCTATGAGACCCTGAGTGATGTTGATATATGTACATTTACTATTTTGTGTTTTTAAAATTACATGATTTTATGACTTAACAAGCCAGAGCAGTTTTATGCATGTGCCATTTTTTAATGTTTTAAATCAATGCATTTAACTATCAAAATGAATGGTGCATTGTTTTATTTGTTGTATGACGATGAAATAATTTATCTCGATCTATCAATATACTTTGAAACTTTATAATATATATTGAGTTGAGGGTGCTCTATACAGGAGCAGCCTTCCACCTAAACTCGGGAATTACCCAGAATTCTCTGCTTTGTGTATGTATATATATATATATATATATATATATATATATATATACACATACATACATATATATATACACATATATATAAGATCCAGTCCGGGGACACAAGAGTAACTAGGGCCTGGTCGCGCCTGCTCTTCTTCAGCACTCTGGGCAGAAGTGGTACAGGCGGAAAGGCATACAGGGGGCCTGCAGTTCCACTCACGATGAAAAGCGTCATCGAGCAAGTACCTCCTTGGAAACTCCAACGTGCAAAACTGCAGACATTGAGCGTTCTCTAAGGTGGCGAACAGATCTAACGAAGGCTCTCCCCACTGCTGAAAGACCTTGCACCACCTCTGAGTGAAGATGCCTTTCATGATCCACCAGGAACCAACGGCTGAGTTCGTCCGCTCTGGCGTTCAGAGAATCTGCCAGGTGTTTAACCACCGGGGTTCTGCCCTGATGTTCCAACCATATTTAAAGTCGAAGAGCCTCCTGACAAAGGGTCCACGACTGCAACCCACTGTTTGTTGAAGTACCACATGGCGGTGGTGTTGTCTGTGAACATTTGCACTGCCTTCCCCTTGAGGGAGGGAAGAAATGCCTTCAGCGCCATGCGAATCGACCGGAGCTCCAACAGGTTGATATGGAGCCCGGAGACCAGACTCCTCTGATCTCCCAGGTGGCCGCCCCATCCCAGGAGTGATGCATCCGTCACCACCATGAAGTCTGGTCACCACCGTGATGTCTGGTTGGGGAAGGGAGAGGATCGGCCTCTGACCCAAACCTGTTTCGTTAACCACTGCAGTTGTTGCGTAGTTCCCTCTAAGATCTGGACGTAGTCTGAAAGATCCCGTGATGCTGAGCCCACTGGAACTTCGGGTCACACTGCAGAGACCGCATATGCCATCTGGCATGATCCACCAGCAGGAAGCCATGAGGCCCAGCAGCCTCAGGGTCATTCTCACCAAAATCCAGGATAGCAGCTGAAACATCGATATCATAGCCCGAATATCCTGGACTCGCTGTTCGGGAGGATAGGCCTGAAACTGCACTGTGTCCAGAACAGCCCTGATGAAAAGGAGCAACTGGGAGGGAGTCAGGTGTGACTTTGGCACATTGATAGTGAACCCCAGCGAATGCAAGAGGTCCGCCGTAGTCTGGAAGTGGGAGACGACAGCCTGGGGCGAGAATTTTGCAGCATCTCTACCATCTACCACGGGTTGGGAGAGAACGGCAGCACTTGCGCAACCGTATCCCAGATTGTAATGAAGTATCGGTCCAAGAGGCACGCGGTATTCACGGACCGCAGTGCCAAGCTGGGGGAAGAGAACATGCGCTTCCCAAGATGATCCAGCTTCTTGGATTCCCTTTCTGGAGGAGTAAAAGGGAATGAGCCCTTGGAAGAAGAAGCTTGGACCACCAAGCTAATGGGGGGAAGGGTGTTGGGTGAGGAAAATGGGATAGCCCGGAGCCGGGCAGTGGCGGCGGGCAATCGTCCGTTGCACAGGAGCCCCTGTCCGTGAAGGCTTCGTTGAAGGGCGAGAGGGGTTCTGACGAAGATGCAGCAGGTTGAAGCACCTCTATCAGGAGATTAGTCCTGACTGCCACTGTAGGGAGCTCCAGGCCTCGGCTACCCTATGCATCACCACAACATAGGATGCTCCCTCCTCCGTAGCCACGGTAGGGGGAGAAAGCATGCCAAGGTCTGGGTAAGTGTCCAGACCACTGGCGTCACCCAAGTCCTCTCTCCAGTCCGGCTCTTCCAGCTGGTTTGCCAAAAGGTCCAGTCCTCACCACCACCTTCACGGCAATAGGGAACACCTAGGATGAACAAGGGAACAAAAGTACCCTCCGACGTCGGTCTGGCTCCTGGTCCATCTCAGGGATGAGGATGGGGACGGCATCGGCGGAGGGCGTCATCACCGGGATCGACGCCGGGGAAGGTCGAGTAAAGTCACGTGGATCCAGGCCTGGATCCATGAGGGCCCTCCGGAGCAGCCTGTATCGAAGGCCCACGGCCCCTGACCGACTCTGCAGGGCCTGAAGCCGTGCCAGTAGAGTCGGGCTATCCAAAGCACGGTAGAGGGCTTCAGAGAACGTACAAAGCTGGGCAGGGGACGCCCCAGCTCCCAGAAACTGAGGGAGGTGCAGTCGTACCTGAATCAGTCACCGGAGATAGAGCTTAAGAGCGACGACGCTCCAGATCCCGCATCGCGTCAGCCGACCAATGGGGAGAAGGCATAGAGTGACTGTGCTTCTTCGCCTTCTTCTTGTGCTCCAACTTACCCAAGGAGTGCCAAGACTTGGACGCGGTGTGGTGGCTCTGCGAACAGTCTCCAGGCCTTCCCCTCGAGCAAGACCGTAAGCGACGCAGAGCAGACTGCCATGCCTCCAAGAGCTTTCAGGACAGCTCCGGCAAAGACTTCAGATTCATGGACCAGCAGTCGGAGCACAATTTCGGGTCGGGGTCACGCTCCAGACGTCAAAGGCACACGAGGTGGGGTCCGTTACAGACATCAATTTGTGAAAGACCTCGCAGACAGAAGTCGAAAAAAGCTCAGTCAAAAAGTGACTAAAGGCTTAAGCTCTCTCCGGATCTGCTCTAGGCAGGCGCACAAAAAGAAAGAACTGACGTCAGTGCACAGGGGCGGCGTCTAAGCAGACACCGGGACGACATCCCGGTGACCTTGATGCATGCGACGGACGAGGAGTCGACTGTCACCACCTACCGATGTGCAGGGGTACTGCTAAGAGAAAAAATTCTCCAGATACAGTTTGATGCCTGGGGGTAATTCTAAGGTAAGGAATCTATAACTAAGTGTCTCTTTCAGATGCTTTTATTAAAGAGGACCCCATTCTGTCTTGGGAAGAAGCGGTGGTTGTCACCTTTTTCAAGAAGAGGGACAGACACCTTTCTGTTATCGTCAGATTTCCCTCTTAGATCGCTCTCTCAATATTGCGGGCAGAAATATTGCCAATAGGCTAGAGCGATGGCAGGAGGAAAATCAAGCTCTATCTATATTGCAGTTTGGGTTTTGCCCCGGAGGGGGCACAGTGGAACAATGCCTGAACCTTCAATTGGTCATCAGCAGGTATGTCAAGGCAAGGAGAGTGTCGATTCACCTAGCGTTTACGGACCTCTCCTCTTCCTTTGACTCAGTCAACAGGTCCAAGTTGGGAGGCATTATGGACAAGATGGTTATAGATCAGGCTAGAATTGCTTAATTGCAGAGGATGCATTGAAACTGTCTAATAGGGTTAGGTATGGTCCTGATGGTGAACTATCCCCTACTACCAAATCCTCACAGAGGGTCAGGCTGGGGTGCATGATTGCCCCTTTATTATTTTTAATCTATATTAATGATCTGGCGCTGCACCAGACTAAAGCAGGAAAGGATATGCCTATGGTGAAATCTATTGCCCTCCCTGTTTTATTGAACGCATGCTGATGTCGCAGTTTCAATTTCTAGAACCGCTTATGGGATACAAGGAGTTTTAGATGATTTTAACAATTTTATGGGGGAGCATGACCTAAAAGTTAATCTAAGCAAATCCTTTTCTATGTATATTGACCTCAAAAGAAGAAAACAAGATCCTTTTTCTTGGGAGGGTTTGAAATTTGCAGGGTAAAAACTTTATCTCGGTAACCCGTTGACCAAAATTTGCATTGACACATTCTTTTGAACAGCAGGGCAACGCAATGCCAAAGAGTCGCAGAGTCAGTCTTTACTTTTGCACATTAACTAGGGGACAGTGCGGGGCGTGGCCTGCGGAGCTGCAAAATGGTCGCTAGCTGAGCAAGCTCCGCCGGCCAAGAATTAATCTTAAATAAATCCGCGTGCCCATTCCCAAGAGCAGCCCGGAAAGCAGAGAATCACGTGAGCCAACTTGCGTCCCTGCGATCGGCTCTGGAACTGAGAGGTGAGCCCCGGCGGAGAAGAGCCCAGCCACGCACATTGGAGCCGCTGGTATGTGGGCCAGCTGCACCGGAAATTGAGCCCGCGGCGCTACTTGTGGGGAAGGCTGCCCGCTGCGCGGGAGACATTTGGCCACTTCCGAGATCGGGAAGTCGGTGAAGAGCGCTGGCCCGCTAAACAGCATTGGGCTACGCTGCCTCGGTGGGGAGGCGCAAGCTAGTGGAGACAGCGTTAAGGTGCGGATGGGGGCAGGTCCATGTGGGTGTCCCGCTGGCTTACCACCCCATAGTTGAGAAACGAGGGGCAGCGCCGGGACCCCGGGCCGCCCGCGGCGCGAGCAGAGACACTGCTGGAGGTGTACCAGAAGCAGGCTGGGTGGATTGGAGCTAGGTGCGAGACCTGAGTGCCATTTTGCATCCCTGCGGAGGCGCCCTTCAACAGCGAGCGTGCCTGATATGGAAGTGGGACCGTTCTGTCTGCCCAGAGGTGTCCAGTGTCAGAGTGCATCATAGGGCAAACCCAGGCGTGTGGGACACAAAGGTGGCTCAATTTGTGGGGACGCACTTAATTTTGCTGAGCCTAACGGGTGCGCTTTGCCCGCAGGGGCTCTCACTATCTGGGGTCCACGCCCGGTACAGCATAGTAACTAGAAGCTAGAGATTTGGTGCGGATGTATTGGGCTGGAGGGGGCCTGGCAACTAGACGGCAGCTCATCCCATAAACAGACCTGTGTGGCATCTGTTGGCTCAAAAGTTTAGAGGTTGATCCCCTCCACGTGGACTGTCTGCGCCACGTCAAGCCGGACGGCCTTGTGGGAGACACTAGCGGTGCCTCGGCAGGCCATGGGCAAACAGGACGCAAAGCAGCCGAAGCGGACCTTCGACCATATGCGAACCATGAGACTCACGGAGTCGGATACAGAGGTCGGCGTGGAGAGGCTGCCAGAGTCACAGACGGAAGACTGAGGGGAGGATCCACGCACCTTGATGCTTGAGATGAGATCTAGCCTTCGGAACATTGACACCTAGCTGGATACCTTGACTTCCCAACTTGATGCTGTCAAAACGCAGGTGGGATCGCACAAGATCCGGATCGATGTGCTTGAAAACCGGGCCTCAGACTTCCACGAGTTCCAAGTTGAAACCAAGAAACAGCTATTACATATGGACAAAGTCCTGCGCATCATTTGCGCCAAGAACGAGGATCTGGAGGGTAGGTCCCGCCGCAATAACCTGCACATTACTGGCATACTAGAGACGACGGCCATCACCAAGATGGAGACCTATATAGTAGACTTACTCCGCGAGCTCTTTGATCCCAAACCTATTCACACTGGAGCGAGCTCATCGTGCCTTAGGTCCCAAACCCCCGGTCGGAGCTCAACCCAGACGCATCCTGGCCAGGATCTTGAACTACCAGGACTGCAATCTTATCCTGCACCTGGCCCGAGAGAAGGGGACTATCACATACAAAGGTAATAATATCTCATTCTATCCAGACTTCACGCCCGCTGTGCAGTCGGCCAGGCATGGGTTTCTACCTGCTAAACAAATCCTGCTGCAGGCCCAGATTTCCTATTTGCTACTATACCCCGCCAAGCTCAAAGTCACTCACGATAGAACTACACATTTCTTCACGGATGCAAAGTCTGCCCTCAAATTTGCTAAACACATTGGTGGGAAGAAGTCCAAACAAGGTTCCAATTTTGTGGACTCTGCCGGGGCCCGGCTGAGTGACAAAGACTGATGAGGTTTCAGCCCTGATGCGTCCCATGCCGGAGTTGCTATGCACCGAGATTGGTTATGGCCTGTGAGTTCCAGTTCTCTCTGATACAGAGGTTTGTTGTCATTTAAAATGCTTACGAGCCGGGCATGGCTGGTTACACAGCACGCTGAGTTGGGCTGGGACCTGCAAGTCTCCTACTGTTTTGGGCTTCACAGCCTGACTATGCTCCTGAACTGCTTGTTACGATGTGTTGGTATCATTTAAACTTATTGTGAGACAGGCACAGCTCTATGCAGTTCTTTTGGGCACCCTGTGTTAGCAGGGGAGTATGCTGGTGGTACTGCACCCCTATGGGGGAGATCCTTATTGCTGTTTTCTTCTTTAAGATGTTTGGGACGGGTCTTCTACAACCTGGTTGGGGGGGTCGGGGGGGGGGGGGGGGTTTGATGAACAAGTTACTTACCTTCGGTAACGATGTATCTGTAAAACATTAGTTAGTTAGATTCCTCACCTTAGAATATCCCCAGGCGTCAGGCTGGTCCCGGAAACATTTTTTTAGCAATACCCCTTGCGTGTCGCTAGGCGTCGTCTGCGGCTCCGCGTCCGTCGTTGGCGTCGTGCGCCGGAATGACGTTGGAGTACTTAGACGCCACCCTCGCGCGCTGACGTCAGTTCTTGTACATAGCTTTCCGCGCCAGGAACGCAGAGCCATGCAAGAGACCGACACTGGTGCAAAAAAGTCTAGGGTAGAACAGGATGGCCTTAACCCTAGATGTCGGTTCGCAGAACGGGGAGGATGGGTGGGTCGGTGAGGAATCTAACTAACTAATGTTTCTTACAGATACATCATTACCGAAGGTAAGTAACTTGTTCATCTGAAAGAAACACGTTAGTTAGATTCCTCACCTTCGAATAGATACCCCAGTAATACCAACCCCGGTGGTGGGTCTGCGAACCAAGATCACACCAGAAAGTCCTGGAGAACAGAACGGCCAAAGAAGCCATCTCTCCGGACTTGGCTGTCCAGGCAATAGTGCTTGGCGAACGTGTGCAGTAAGGCCCAAGTCGCCGCCTGACAGATGTCCTGCAAGGGTACTACCCGTCCCAGGGCAGTAGTCGCCACTGTGGCCCGGGTAGAATGGGCCCTCAGCCCAACAGGAGGGTCCTTTTTTGCCAAGGAGTAACAAAGTTTAATACACAACACGACCCACCGTGAGATGGTCCGTTTGTGTACCGCTTTCCCCTTCTTAGCTCCTACGTATCCAACAAAAAGTTGGTCGTCCACCCGGAACTGTTTGGTGCGGTCCAAATAAAAGGACAGCGCCCGTTTTGGGTCCAGACGGTGGAGCCTCTCTTCCTCTTTTGAAGGAGGCGGAAAGAAGGTGGGCAACGTGACAGATTGCCCGATGTGAAAGGGGATCACAACTTTTGGTAGAAAAGAAGGACGAGTCCGGAGGACAACCTTGTCCGGATTAACAGAAAGAAAGGGAGGTTTAGATGACAGAGCCTGGAGCTCACTCACCCGTCTAGCCGAGGTGATAGCTACCAGGAAAACAGTTTTCAGGGTCAGAAGACGAATGGGACAATTGTGAAGAGGCTCAAAAGGAGCGCACATCAGAAAAGTCAGAACAAGATTCAAGTCCCACTGAGGCATTACGAAGGGGAAAGGAGGGAACATGTGAAGAATGCCTTTGAGACAACGTGAAACAGGGGACTTGAAAAGAGAAGGCTGATCAGGAAGCCGTAAGAAGGCAGAGAGTGCAGCAAGATAACCTTTCAAGGTGCCCAAAGCAGAGCCCTGCTGGGCCAAAGAAAGAAGAAAGAGGAGAACCTCAGTATGAGGGGCGGAAAGGAGGATCCACAGCCTTTGCTGTGCACCATGCCACAAATGTATTCCACCGACAGGCGTATACCATCTTTGTGGAGGGACGCCTGGCTGCCAGAATGACATCACAGACTTCAGGAGGCAAGTCAAATGGCATCACCTGCCGCCGCTCAATCTCCACGGCTGGAGGTGGAGGCTGGACAGGTTCGGGTGGAGGACCGTCCCCTGCTGCTGCGACAGAAGGTCCTCCTGAAGAGGCAGGCGTATCGGGGGATCGATTGACATACTGAGTAGCTCGGGATACCAGAACCTTTGTGCCCAATCCGGAGCCACTAAGATAACTTGGGCCCTGTCGCGCCTGATCTTCTTCAGCACTCTGGGCAGAAGTGGTATAGGCGGAAAGGCGTACAACAGACTGCAACTCCACTCGCGACGAAAAGCGTCTCCGAGCGAGTGCTGCCTTGGAAATTCCAACGCGCAGAACTGCTGACATTGCGCGTTCTCTTCGGTGGCAAATAGATCTAACCAAGGCTCTCCCCATTGCCGAAAGAGACCTTGCGCCACGTCAGAGTTCAGACGCCTTTCATGATCCATCATGCACCGGCGGCTGAGTTCGTCTGCTCTGGCGTTCAGAGAGCCGGGCAGATGTTGAACCACCAGGGTCATGCCCTGGTGTTTCAGCCATATCCAGAGGCGCAGAGCCTCCTGACAAAGGGTCCACGACCCCACCCCGCCCTGTTTCTTGCAATACCACATGGCGGTGGTGTTGTCCGTGAACACCTCCACGACACTTCCCCGGACAGAGGGAAGGAAGGCTTTCAGTGCAAGCCGGATCGCTCTCAGCTCCAACAAGTTGATATGGAGTTGAGACTCCACCGGAGATCAGAGGCCTCTGCTTTCGCCGTCTGGCGTAATGCACCAACAGGATGCAGGAGGCCATCAGCCCCAGAAGCCGCAGCACTAACCTGACCGAAACCCAGGATAGAGGCCGAAAGATGTGAATCAGAGCCTGAATATCCCGGACCCGCTGTTCCGGAGGATAAGCCCGGAACTGCGCCGAATCGAGAACCGCTCCGATGAAGAGGAGCTTCTGGGAGGGTCTCAGGTGTGACTTCGGCACGTTGATGGAGAACCCCAGCAAATGCAGGAGGTCGGCCGTAGTCTGGAGGTGGGAGACGACTTGCTGGGGCCATCCCGCCTTCAACAGTCAGTTGTCGAGATAGGGGAAGACTGGAACCCCCGATCTGCGCAGATGAGCTGCGACCACCGCCATCACTTTCGTGAACACCCGAGGGGCACTGGTGAGGCCGAAGGGGAGCACGGTGAACCACCGTGAACTGCAGGTAACGCCGGTGGGCCGGCAGGACGGGTATGTGAAAATAAGCGTCCTGCAAGTCCAACGCTACCATCCAGTCTCCAGGGTCGAGGGCAGCCAGAACCTGAGATAAAGTTAGCATCTTGAACCGTTCCTTCCTGAGGAAGGCGTTGACGCGCCTGAGGTCCAAGATAGGGCGTAGGCCCCCTTTGCCCTTCTTGGGAACCAGAAACTAGTGGGAATAGCAACCACGGCCTACTTCTGGACCAGGAACGCGCTCGAAGGCCTCTTTGGCCAAGAGGGCCGTAACTTCCTCCCGCAGAAGATGCAAGTGATCCTCTGATATACGGCGGCACTGCGGTGGCATGGCTGGAGGGGTCGTCTTGAAGGGGAGGGAGTAGCCCCTTCGGCCGATTTGCAGCACCCACCTGTCCGAAGTGATGGAGCGCCAGTGGAGCAGGTGATGGCGAACTCTGCCGCCCACTGGCGTGGAATGGGCTTGAAAGTTGGGACTAGGAGGGCTTTAAGACAGATACTGCCGGGGTGGAAGTGGACTGACCGGCACGTTGTCATCTAGTACCGCCATGGCGGAACCCACGTCCGCATGCAGGTTGGTTCTGCGGCCGGTGGCTAGGCGGACGTGAGGAGGCGCCCCTTCCTTGGCCGCGAAAGGGGCGAAAGGCGGAAGTTTGCGGCCGAGAGACCCAAGGACGTGGCCGTAGCCCGGGGGTCCTTAAAACGAGCCAGCGCACTATGCGCCTTCTCACCAAAAAGGCGAACGCCATCAAAGGGCATGTCCATGAGGGTACTCTGGACATCCCCCGAAAAAGACGTGGACCTCAGCCAGGCGTGGCGCCGGAGCGCCACCGTGGTGGAAATCGCCCTACCCAGCGAGTCTGTGGTGTCAAGTCCACACCGTATGGCATGTCGTGCTGCATCTCGCCCGTCAGCAAGTGCCTGGGAGAGACGTGTCCGGGCCTCCTCCGGACACAGGGGCAGCACGTCCTCCACCGCATCCCACAGAGAGTGGGAGAAACGGTCCAAGAGGCAAGAGGTGTTCAAAGACCGCAGGCCCAAACTCAGGGAAGAGAACAGTTTCTTTCCAATCCAGAGGAGCAGACGGAAAGGAGGATTGGGAAGTGGAGGCCTGGATAACCAGGCTCTCGGGGGTGGGGTGTTGGGGCAGGAAACTGGGGTCACACGGAGCAGGGCGGTGGTGCCGGGCCACGTTCCGATCCACAGGAGGAACTGTGGAGGGCTTGGACCAAGTGCCCTGCAGAACGTCGATGAGGGCCTCATTGAACTGCAGCAGAGGCTCTGTGGAGCTTGCTGACGGTTGAAGCACCTCTGTGAGGATATTAGTCCTCACGGCCACAGCAGGCAACTCGAGCCCCAAGGCTTCGGCCGCCTTGCGTAGCACCACTGAAAAAGCTGCACCTTCCTCCGAGGCCACAGTCGGAGGAGAGATGAAGCCAGCGTCCGGTGAAGTGTCCAGACCACTGGCATCCCCCAGTTCGTCTGCCCAGTCCTGTGAAAGTTGGCCCTGGATAGCCATAGGGTCCTCAGACCCCTCCCAGTCGCCCCCGTCGTCAGATTCCTGATAAACAGGAGGAATGATCGGAGCCGGACAGTAGATGAAACGCTCATCCATCGGCGTCGGGTGCGGCGCCGGGTCCGGACAGGGGCTAAATCGGGGAACGGCGTCGTCCGGAGACGGCGCCGGAGGTGGAACCGGTGTTGGCGCCGGAGGCGTCGTGAGGTCGACCGGCGCCGACAGAGATCCAGGCCTGGATCCCTCGGGGACCTGCGGCGTTGGGACCGAAGTCGTCGACGGCGCCGGGACCGGAGCCGCCGGCACGCGAGGTCGCCCAGTCGAGCCCGCGGGGCCCGAAGGCGCGCTGGCAGGCGTCGACGGCAGAGCCAGGCCCCTCATGGCCGAGAGGAAGGCACTGACCTCCGCTGGAGTCGCGTCAGTCCCAGGGACCGGCGGGTATGGAGACGGACGCGGCTCCTGCGGCTCCGACGGAGCCGCGGGGGTGGGACCACCCTGACCCTCGTCCGAGTCGCGCGACCGGCGAGGGAAGTCCGAAGAGCGGGGTCGCCTCTTGGACTTCTTCGAACGCTTCGACTTACCCGAAGACTTCGAGCCCGACGAGCGATGATGGTGACTGCGGCTCCGCGACCGGTCCTTGGACCTCCTCCTGGACCGGGACCGTGAGCAGCGCGGAGCCGAGTGCCGAAGCTCGAGAAGCTTACGGGACCGCTCCCACCTAGCCTTCGAGGTCAAGGCCTGACAATCGGGGCACGACTCCGCGTCGTGGTCGGCCCCCAGGCAGTAAAGGCACCGGCGATGGTGGTCCGTCACCGACATCAGTCGATGACAGGAGTCACAGGCTTTAAACCCAGGCATCCTACCGGCACCACAGTCGAGTCGACAGAAGACCAAAAAGAGTCAAAAAGTTTAGTCAAAAATTGACTAAGGGGTAAGCTCTTCCCGGGTCGGCGCTGTCTGGCGCGGAAAAAAGAAGAACTGACGTCAGCGCGCGAGGGCGGCGTCTAAGTACTCCGACGACGTCATTCCGGCGCACGACGCCAACGACGGACGTGGAGCCGCAGACGACGCCTAGCGACGCGCAAGGGGTATTGCAACAAAAATCTTTCCGGATCCAGCCTGACGCCTGGGGATATTCTAAGGTGAGGAATCTAACTAACGTGTTTCTTTCAGATGTTATGTTTTTAGCCAGAACATTGCTATACAGTTCAGCCGACCGTAACACGGTACAACCGGTCATGATACTGTGTTTCGTTCCTACTGTAATATTACACTATATTCTGTTAGCCATTGTTAGAACTGGGGGTCTCTAGTAGGCAGAGGTAGGTACCTTTGACCAAATAGGGACCCTTCTAAGTCAGGGAAAGGGGATTACACTACTGGATAACCCCTGCTCACCCCCTTCCTAGCTTGGCACAAGCAGAGGCAATGTGTTAAGCATTTGTGAACACATACAGATGTGAGAAAGTGCCAACTTTCTAGCATGGTAAGCCCCAACGTTTTGCTGAATTGCTGATGTACTTTGAGTGTGCCCTGGGCTCCTGCCAATCAGGTCCCCAGGGCCTGTGTTCCTTCCCTAAAACTGTATTGAAACCAAAACACAATTGGCATCTCTGGCCACAGGTCAGCCCCAGGTAAATGGTACCCTAGGTACCCAGGGCACTGTGACCAGAGAAGGCCCCTAAGGGCTGCAGCACTTATTGTGCCACCCTTAGATGCCCTGTACACTGACACCCACACACTGCCTTTGCAGGCTGAGAGTCTTGGTGCAGAACAAAACAGAGAGTCGACATGGCACACATCCCTGAGTGCCATGCCCACAAACACAGTGCCCTGGCATACCTCAGTCACACCTCTACCTGGGTGTAATATGCCAGGGGTGTGGGTACAGGTGCATGAGCTCTATACCCCTACAGTACCCAGGTCCATTCCTGGGCACTGTAAGTGCAGTGATGCCATTAAGAGTACATGGTGCTGGGAGGTGGTCCTTACGAACTCCACAGCACCATAATGGCTACACTGAAGACTGAGAAGTTTGGTATCAAACTTCTCAGCACATTAAACCCACATTGATGCCGGTGTGGGATTTAATGTAAAATGCACGACAGAGGGCAACTTAGAGTTGCCCCCTGAAACTAACCCACAACCCGTGTCCTGACTGAGAGGCTGCCTAGGCTGCCACTCAGGAGACAGGTTGCTGGCCCCCTGGGTGGAGAGCCATCCGCTCTTGTGGGCCTGCAACAAAGCACATCCTGGGGCGAGGTGCCAAGCGTCCTTCCCCAGGATGAAAGAAGACCTGCCGTGCAGCTGCTAACAAGAGGACGACACCAACTGACTTGGCCCCAGCCCTACAGGCCTGTTGACCCTCGAACCTGCTCCTGCTAAATCCCAGAGTCTCCTGTGGTCAGCAACCTCGAAAACCCCGGAGGATCTGACTGCCTTGCTCATCCAAAGACTAGGACTCTCACGAGCAGTGGTTCTGCTCAAACAGCAACAACCCCTGGTGCCAGCCAGCAACCGCAAATCCAGCACACTCTGCACCCGCCAACCCCCGGCCTGTGCCCGAGTGAACAAAGACCACGAAGGCGTCCCCCCGGCGACTGAGACCAAGAATCTAGGACCCTCCTCGACGCTCCTGACGACGCCTGCAGCCTCAATACCAGGGACCCCTCCAACCGCGACCAGCCAAGGGTAAGATTTCCCGACACCAAAAGACACCCCTGCACCCAGCGCCCTGCGGCACCCTGTGCCCAACTCCTGGGTGCCTACCTAACCTACAGCTTCCCAACTTGCCTCTCGAAGTGGTGGTCGCACCTGAAGAATCTTCGTCCCTGAGCTTGCAGCCTTTGTTCGTCACGCAGCTTTCCCATTGAAATCCATTGAGCGCCCGACGGCTCAAAAGCAACCTGCACCCAGCCCCCGAGTGCCCCTGGAAGTGCAGCATCTGTTCTATACTACTTCCCCACTTGCCCTGTGTAAGTGACCAGGAGCCCAGCTCCCACAGCCGCGTGGCCTGTCTGCTAGCAGCCACCAACCAATGACCACCCTGCCCGCCATTGGCCTACTCTCTCTGCACCCGGCTGCCCCTGTGCCGCTGAGGGTGTAACAACTGTACCTACCTGACCCTGGGAGACCTCGGAGTCTAACCCCAGAACCTTAACTCTGACAGTCGAGTACTTACCTGAAAGCCGATAACTCACATTTTCTCCATACGGTAACATTGACTAGTTTTCACTTCGAAATTCTTCTAAGTGTCGAGTTTTGAAACTTTGAAATATTCACTAAAAATCACCCGATCAACGAAAACGAAATTACTCACCTGTTACCAGGAAAGATCCCAGTGCCGGATCTTGGTGCCCAGCACTGACCCTGAAAAGTAATTACAACTGCGATTTTCGGATAACCAAACTTTCCTCCATAGGATAACATTGTCTGGTTTTTGCCAGAAATTCTTCTAAGTGTCGATTTTTGAAACATACAAATATTCCTTAAAAATCGCCTGTGTAACAAAAACGATTTCTTTCAACTGTTTACAGGAGATGCACCAGGGCTGAATCCAAGATCCAACCCAGAGTAAGAAAAACCTATGCAAAGTAATTGATATTGCATTTACTTCAAGATTCCCATTGAGCTCAATGTTATAATTGTGTTCAACTTGTGTTGCCTATTGCAACCCCTGTAACTATTGCATTTAAAAGTCTATTGCTTATTGAAAGTAGTCAACTGGAGCATCTCATTCTGAGAAAGTCTTTTTACACCTACTTGTGGTTCTAAAATAAAACTACTATATATTTTTATATACAAACCATTGGCCTAGAGTTCAGTTCTTGAGTGTGCGAGACCACTTGCTGACTGAGTGTGTACAACAAATGCTTTACACTGTCCTCTGATACTGCCTTACTGCTCGACCAAGCTACCACTTTAGAGAGTAAGGTTAAATTTAACTTTAACCTCTGCCAAACCTCTGGGGACTGTTGGATTCTGTACACACTGTACCTTACCTTGGTGCAGTGTATACAGAGCCACTTTCTTACAACAGTAATACAGTGAAAACACTACAGATGGACACCACACAAGTTTTATAAAAGTAAGTATTCTTTATATAGACTTAACACAAGACCACAAACAACATAAATCCACACTACTGTACTCAAAATAGACATAAAGATGGTAGAAGTTACTTAGTGGAAGTTGATGATAAATGTTATGTTATGTTATGTTAATAACTTTTATTAGGCGCACAGCTGCCCCAGCGAAGGGGCGTCCTGGCGCCTGATCAGGTACACAACACAACAGGTCAAAGCTAAGGAGAAGAGAAATCAAATAGCAGAGGCAAACAGATGTGTTTTAATGGTGCGTCTAAAAAGAGTCAGACTATTTAGGGCGCGAATATGTAAAGGAAGGGAATTCCATAGATCAGCCGCCAGAACACGGAAGGAGCGTCCTCCCATCCTACTCAGCCTGAACCTAGGCTTAGTCGCCAGATGGTAAGATTCAGACCTGAGAGACCGCGTGGGGACGTATGAAGAAATAAGGCCCGCCAAAGCAGGGGGAGAGGAAAGCTTCAGGATCTTAAATGTCAGACAGAGAGCCTTAAATTTGATTCTCTGTCTGACCGGAAGCCAGTGAAGGGAGGTCAGAACAGCAGAGACAGAACATCGTCTCGGAAGGCCAACAATGGCCCGTGCAGCAGCGTTCTGCACCCTCTGAAGCCTAGTAGCCTCAGCCTGGTTGACTCCAAGTAGCAAGGCACTCCCGTAGTCCAGCCGGGAAAGAATAGAGGCCTGAACCACCAGTTGCCGAGTGGGAGGGTCAAAGAATTTGAGGACTGACCTCAGCCCTCGCAGAATACCAAAACAGGTAGCTGCTGTCTTCTTTGTATGGCTGGTATAAGAAAGATTAGAATCCAGCCAAACCCCCAGATTTTTAACTTCGGCCGCTGGAATGGGGGACACCCCCAGTTCAGAAGGCCACCACTGGTCTCCCCAAAGTTCCGCATGCTTCCCCACAACCAGGACCTCGGTTTTCTTAGCATTGAGCTGTAGGCAGTTGCTACGCATCCAGCTAGCCACAGCTATAAGTCCTGCACGGAACCTGGGCGCAGTCACCTCAGGGTCCCCACTGAGCGTCACCGCCAGCTGCGTGTCGTCGGCATACGATGTCATGGTAAGGCCACATTGCCTGACGACAGCGGCCAGCGGTTTCACATACAAGTTGAACAATGTGGGGCTTAAAGCAGAGCCCTGAGGGACTCCCAGTTCCAAAGAATGGAAAGAGGACTGGCCAGGTGGAATGGCTACTTTGAAAAACCGGTCCGAGAGGAAGGAGCGGAACCACTGAAGAGCCTTCCCCCCCAATACCCACTTCCTCCAAGCGCCGCATCAGAATGTCATGAGACACCGTGTCAAACACGGCGCTCAGGTCTAACAGTAGGAGCGCCGCAGTCTGCCCCGCATCCAGCACTGACCGCAAATGCTCGGTCATAAAGAGCAAGGCAGTTTCAGTGCTGTGTTGAGCGCGGAAACCATTTTGACTCTCGTCAAGAATGTTATTACGAGAGAGGTGGGCAGACAGGATGGAATTCATGTGTGCCTCAGTGACCTTGGCGGTCCAAGGCAGGAGGGAGATGAGCCGGTAATTCTCCGGGAGCAAGGGGTCAGAGTTGGGTTTCTTCAGAATAGGGCTGACCACAGCTTGCTTCCAGGATGGCGGGACCACGCCCTCACTGAGGGAAAGATTAATCAAGTCCAAAATGGGTTCACGACAGAGAGGCGGGAGACGGGTAAGGAACTCCGGCTTCAGTGGGTCTAAGGGGGAGCCAGATTTAATTTTAAGGCTCAGAGTGTCAAATACCTCGTTAGACATGGCCGGCAGGATGGACAGAGTTTCGGACACCGAGACCTTCATATCACTAAGAGCATCCCCGGAAACAGATGGTATAAATCCTCGATAGATTGTCTGCACCTTCCCCACGAAAAAGGATGCCAAACTTTCACAGTGAGAGTCCTTGCAGATTTCTTGCGAGGTGGCCCGTTTCCCCATCAGGTCTTTGAGTACCTTGAAAATTAACTTAGAAGGGTTAGGGCTGTCGGAAAACTCAGCTGCATAGTAAGCGGCCCGGGTTTGACAGATAGCTCTGTGATAGGTCTTAAGCTGGGCAAAGTACAGTGATTTTAACGTGGGATCAAAGGATTTTCGCCAGGCCCTCTCAGCTTGCCTGCAAGTTCTCTTGAGTTCGGCAAGAGTCTCATTATACCAAGGGCTACGATTTTTAACGTGACATTTAGCCCAGCGCAGAGGTATAAGAGAGTCGAGGGCAGTAAGGACCCAGTTGCAAAACTGTTCATATCCCTGTTCCACATTCTGCAGTTTGCCCAGGGGCTGTGCCTCCAATATCCTGACAAACTCCTCCAACTTGAGTTTACGCCAATTGCGCTTTAAGATCTGTTTATCCACAAGTTTAAATTGCGGGTTTTCTAGGGGACATGACACCTTAACCAGCAGATGGTCAGTCCAACCCACCACCATCGGGTCAGATGATCTAGCCCGAACTAAGGTGGTAAAAAAGGGGTCAAGTATATGACCTCCTATATGGGTGGGGGAGGTGACTAGTTGGTTAAATTGCATCGCTTCCAGGTCCGCTAACAAGGAGCTGATGGATAGAGATGACGTCTGATCAAGATGTATATTTAAGTCACCTACTATGCTAAAGTTAGCACACCTAGGAGCCAGCGAGCCAACCACATCCGCAAGGGCGGCCTTAAAAGCAGTGTCGTTCCCAGGTGGATGATAGATAAGCACACCACTGAAGGTAAATTGATGACTGACCCTTACCTTAAACGAGGCGCTTTCACACATTGGAAGATCCAAAGCCTTCCACTCAGCTGGGAAGCAGGATTTAGTCGCCATGGCTATACCACCTCCCCTAGTCGAGCGGTTCAAAGTAAACACCGTGTAGGTAGAGGGGAAAGCCAGATTTATAATGGCAGTGTCAGCGTCCTGTAACCAAGTTTCGGTAAGAAAAATGATGTCAGGAAGGTCCGTATCTATCATGTCCCGTAGTGACTGATGGTGCTTGACCAAAGATCTAACATTCAAGCTCCATATATTGAGTTCCTGCTCGGTGCAATCCGTGTGAATGCCACGGGCAGTCCCTTCAGCAGGGCGCACCCCAATGGGAGTGGCCAGGGAAAAACAACCGCAAGAACAATCATAAGGTCCCGAGAGAGGAGGTACAGGGACAGGGTTACACGCCAAAAGGCTGTCTCTTATGGAAAAGAGATCAGCACGATCGTACCTGAGTGTCGCTATGTTACACATGATGGTGCAATGGCAGGAGGCCAGAGTCCATAGCCCGCACCCGCTACCTCGACGCGGACGAGCGCAGACGGGCAGGACTCTGGCACGACTCCGGCTAAGCGACGGCGTCCCACTGCGCGTTCCCGCTGCGCGGGAGAGGACGACTTTGTAGGAGAGTAGGGTCTGCAATCCTATGATCACCCAGATTTTTAGCTTTTGCTTCATTGGTTTACGACTTTCTCCGGCTGTGGGCCTGCCAATCAGACCCACAGCCTAGCTGTTCTCTCTCGAAATTAACACACATGTACGTTGGGTGCATCCACTAATTGGAACTGGGCCGCCTTGTCAGTCCCTGTCTCAGCATGCCACAGGTATCCAGGGCATCGGTGTACCCAGGGCCTACCAGGGGCTGAAGCATGTATTATGCCACCCCTGGAATGGCCGCCCAAATCTGACACAACTGGCTGCACGACAGCTGGGGCCACGTGGTGTAGGTGTAGTATTCCTACACCTAAACCCTAAAATGGACACATGGATTCCTATCAGTCACTCCTATGGCAGGCCTTATCAATCCTGAAGGCAGAGTGCAGGGAGTCATGTGGGATGGTGCTCTGGCGCGAGCTGAGCCCGTCGGCGGCTTGCGGAACCAAGTCCTAAATAGCCGTTCCATGGTGACGCGGGCCAACTACTTTTAATGCATTTGCTAACTTTGGCCTCACATCACCTATACATGTCGAGTAAGGTGTCATACGAATGGGAATCCGAACCCTCGCCAGTCCTGGTGACGGGGTTAGCATTCCCCCCTTTTAGAGGGACACGACATGGAAGTAACCTTGAACCCCGGTTAAAGTTGACTCAAGCCTCAACATCACAAAATGGATGCTGCCACCAGACACAAGTCTGACCTCCTGCTGCTGGGGGACCTTCCAGCAAGGGGAGCTTGGACAAAGGGTTTCCTGTCGAGGGCGGTGTTAGCACCGTCCCAGACAGGGTTTGTGTATCCCAGGTAGGCAGGGCTGAAAGGAAGGTGATTGCAAGTGGCACCCCGGTGCTCACTGTGCATAGCCCGGCTCAAACCAGTTTCGGGGGCACACCAGCCCCTGAGCTGGCGCGAAGCCGGACAAAGGATAGGGGTGTAACCACCCCCCTCCTGGCTCCACCCATAGGTAGAACCTAGTCACGGGCCAGCCCCTTTTCTTAGAATAAAGGTAGGAGCGAGTCCCCTTCCCAAATTGGATAATCAGATAATCGGATAACTCCGAATCACGAACCACTTTCCACGAAAGGAACTCTTGACTATTTCTGAAGACTCTCCCTTGTGGCTAAGGAGTAGCCACCCTGCACCAGCAGGCACCACCTAAGCGCTTGCGGTTTGCTGTAAGTCTCTCCTACGGATCAAGACTGCCCAGCTCGACGAGACCCGAGTCCCTGCCATCTCTGACCTTTTACCTACCTCATCAGCCCAGCTGAGAGACGTAGGTGTGACGAGACCTGCGGGACCGGCCATCTTCAGAACCTGCACGACGCTTATCTAGCACGCCCACCGAGGGACCCTCGAGTGAGTGCACCTAGGGTTTGAGAAGCCCTAACCCTGAGCAGCTCCAGCATCGAAGTCTGCCTCCCCAGCATCCCCGAGATCGGCGTGGGGGCCCTTCCGCTCCTTGTTGTTCACCGCGTTGTTCGACCACTTGCCGACCGGCTTGTGGCCCTCTTCACGACGCACCACGATTGTTTCATCACTAGTCTGGTTGCTCCAGACTGGCTCTTGCTCCCCTTCAACAGAGGAGTACCACGGACCCACCTGGTCCACTCCCGACGCCATCTTGACTCCCCCGCTTGGGTTGCCTCTGCCAAGATCCGCTGCCCCTTCCTGGGCCCAGCACCATCGACCGCAGACACCTTCGTGGGACAGCTCGCCCTCCATCCTGGTCGCCGCCGCGCCTCCTGGACCGAGGAACAGCCGAGTCCGACGTCACCCACTCACCTGGTCGAGGTGACTTCAGCCGGTACCCTCCTGGTACCCACACGATCGCTGGCTAGCGGTTGAGAACTGAGTCCCCTCTGCTTTCAAGTTTCCTTCATCACCGATCCAGGCTTGGATCGCTCTGAACATCGTCACTGGTCGCCTTCCAGCAACTTCTTCTTTCAGGCTCCTGAGACTACACGAGGACTCCCGACATCTTGCCGAACTTCACGCAGCCGCAGCCTCCGGGCTAGGTAACTCGAGCATCTCGGTGCTCCATCGCAGGTTCGCTCTACAAGTGTCCAGTTCCTTTTTTTCGTTTAGTCCCACTGATCGGATCACTCCGGAATCAGTACCTCCAGACTCTAACCATTCGCATTTCACTGTTAGTGTAGATGGTTTCTCGTGCCCCTCGAGCATTTGTGTAAATTGTGCAACTGAAGTATTTTCCTAAGAGTTTTGTAGTGTGCTTAGCTCCCTGACTCATAAAGAGCCAGGGTAGTCTTGTTATAAATAAATATCCTTTTATTTTCATAACAACTTGTGTGGTGTCCTTTCACTTGGTGTTCAAGGGGTATATGTGATGGTAAACAGCTGGCTTAACACGCCCTCTAGAGTTTAGCCTAAAGACTGCTCGTATCCACGCTACTAGGATAGCTGGTCTATAAGGTTGACTTACAACCAATCATCAATAAGGGTCGTTTGGAATGATACACAGTGATCACTAGAATAGTGAGCACTACATATCAGGCCAACTTCTCACAGACTTCAAATAGGCGTCTCCCAAACCAGCTCGAGCGTCGGGACGCTCCAAGATGGCGCCCGCGCAAGGACACACTCACCCCAAACAAAGATGGCGCCCACAGCTATCCAGCCCCAGGACCCGGACCCGCCAAATGGCGGTGAGTTTTCAACAAATTAAGTGCGAGTGAGGGGACAGAAGCCCAGCAGAGCGGTAGATAAAATCAGGGGATAAAAAAAAGTAAAGCAACCAAAGTTCTCACAAAAGTACCTGGATGCGCAACGCAAAACAAACAAAAGGTTCGCAGGGATGGAGATGTGTTGGTTACTTGCTTCGGGGGAGACGATGCGTCACGTCTCAATGCTTAAGCAGAGTAGGGGATGCGTCTTGGTCCTTACCTGAGGGGAGGTGATGCATTGATTCTCGTACTGCGTTCCGGTTACGATGCGACAAGATGACGCCTTGATTCGACGACGTGAAGACTATGCGTGCATGCCTGGCGCCTGTGCGGCGAACTCTGTAACTTTGGAGCCGCGACAGGCCCTGCGACACTCTTCTCCGGTGATGCGACTGCGACCTCAGCGGCGGCGACACGCTTCTCCGGTGATGCGACGCCAACAGCTGCGACAAGGTGCTTCTCATGGAGTCGCGCTCCCAGCGACACGCAGGCTTCTGCAGAGAGCTGGTGGTGAAGTCTTTTGTCCCTGAGGCTTCAGCAGGAGGCAAGCACAAGTTCATGCCCTTGGAGTAATATTCTGCAAGATGATGAAAGTTCTTTAAAAGTTCCTTCTCCTCTCCTTGACACTGAAGACACCACTGTAGGCCAACCCACCAACACAGCACAATGGCAGGGGGCAGGACAACTCCTACAGCTTCCTTGGTTCTTCTCCTTGGCAGAGTTTGGCTTGCTGTTCCAGAAGTGATCTTAAGTCTTGGGGTCTGGGTCCCCATATTTATACTACTAAATCCATTGTCCTCTGAAGGCAGATGGGCCTGTGTGAGAAAGTGCCATCTTTCTTGCATGGTGTGCCCCCACTTTTTGCTAAATTGCTGAATGTACTTTTACTGAGTGTACCCTGGCCTCCTGCCAACCAGGTGCCCAGGGCCTATGTTCCTTCCTTAAACCACACAAACTCCAAATTGGCAAACCCTGGTCACATGTCAGCCCCTAGTAAATGGTACCCTAGGTACCCAGGGCCTTGTGACCAGGGAAGGCCTCTGAGGGCTGCAGCACTCATTTGTGCTACCCTTAGAGGCCCTTTACCCTTACACACACACACACACACTGCCTTTGCAGGCTGAGTGTCTGGGTGCAGGACAAAATGAATTGTCGACATGACACACCTCTCTGTGTGCCATGCCCATCACCTACACTGCCATGGCATATATCAGCCACCCCTCTGGCTGGGTGCCTTATGCCCATGGTGTGGGCACAGGAGCAGGAGCCCTGTGCCCCTACAGTATCCAGGTCCATTCCTGGGCACTGTAAGTGCAGTGCTGCCATTTAAGAGTACATGGTGCTGAGAGCTCGTCAAACACGAGCTCCACAGCACCATAATGGCAACACTAAAGACTGGGAAGTTTGGTATCAAACTTCTCAGCACATTAAACCCACCCTGAAGCCAGTGTGGGATTTAATATACCAAGCACCCCAAAGGTCATCTTAGAGATGCCCCCTTACAACTAACCTACAATCCACGTCTGCTCTGAGGCTGCCCAGGCTGCCACACAGCAGACACGTTGCTGGAACCCTGGGTGGGGGAGCCCCTGCTCTCCCGGGCCTGCAACAATGCACATCCTGGGTGAGGTGATAAATCTCCTCCCCCAGGATGAGCAAAGGAAAGCTTCAAAGGCATGCCGCCTCTTGGAGTTTCCCCAGGCCACTGCAACCCCCCACTCTGGCGGGAAGCTTGGCCGGAAACCCCATACAAGGACAGGGGATGTGCCAGCCTGCCCACCCCACCCCTCAGGTGGGGGAGGCGAGGTGAAGCACATCTCCGGGCTCTTGCCATCTTGAAGATGGGAGGCCCTACCCTATCAGGATTAGGCTACTGCCCCCTTCCCACAGGAGAGAGGCAGGATAGGGGTTGTACCCACCCCAGGACAAGGACCCATTGGTCCCTGGCCTTCACCTACCTGTAACGCCCCTAAATCTAGTATTTAGGGGCACCCTGAACCTTCCTTCCGGAGATTCCAGATTCAAAAGACTACAAGAAGAGCAAGAAGAACAAAGACCTGCCCTGCAGCTGCTAAAAAGGGAAGAAGACACCAACTGCTTTGGCCCCAGCCCTACCGGCCTGTCGACTCCCGAACCTGCACCAGCGCGGCATCTCTCGTGGCCAGCAACCTCACCAACCCCGGAGGACCTAGCTACCTTTTGGCTCTAAGCCCCTGGGACTCCCATGAGTAGAGGCTCTACTCAGAAACCTATTTCTAACCCCTGGCAGCAGCCCGGAACCGCGAACCCAGCACACTCTGCACCAGCCAAGCCTGGCCAGTGCCGGAGTGGACAAAGACCCTGAGGACGACCCCACGGCGACTGTGACCCAGAGTCCGGCACCCAAGGACCCCCCTCGACATTCCGGAAGAAGCCTGCAGCCTCGGAACAAGGTGCCCCCCCCAACAGCGATCATCAGAGGGTAAGATTTCCCGACACCAAAAGGCACCCCTGCACACGGCGCCCTGCGGCCCCCTGTGCCCAATCCCGGGGTACCCACCTAACCTACAACTACCCAACTTAGCTCTCGAAGTGGTGGTGGCACCTGAAGCATCCTCGTCCCCGAGCTTGCAGCCTTTTTCCTAACCGGAACATTCCCATTGATTTCCATCGAGCGCCCGACGGCTCAAAAGCACCCTGCACCCAGCCGCCCGAGTGGCCCTGGCAGTGCAATCTCTACACTAGCCTACTTCCCCACTTGCCCTGAGTGAGTGACCAGGAGCCCAGCTCCCACAGCCGCGTGGCCTGCTAGTCAGCAGCCACCAAACCAGGCCCCCCTATTCCTCATAGGCTAACATTGGGCCTAACTCTCTCTGCACCCGGCCGTCCTGAAACCGCTGAGGGTGAATGAATATGCTACTTACCAGTATGCATCTGTTCTTGGCATGTAGGGCTGCTGACATTCATATCTGTGCATAGATCGCCGCCTAGTGTTGGGTCCGGATGTTTGCACGTTGTTGTCCTGGAAGAGTCTTCGAAGTATCCTTGGATAGGTGACTCCTCCCCTGGACTACAGTGCGCATGGGCATCCTCTCCATCCTCAGATTGTTTTTCGCCATTGTGGCAGTGATGGAGTAGATACAGAAAGTGATGACCATGCTTGCAGTAATTCTGAGAGCTGCAGCTGCGACAGGCGCCGGGGAGGAGGGAGGGCGATATGAATGTCAGCAGCCCTACATGCCAAGAACAGATGCATACTGGTAAGTAGCATATTCAGTTCGAGGCATGTGGGCTGCTGAATTCATATCTGTGCATAGAATACATAGCAGTGCCCTCTATTAGCGGCGGCTACCCGTGCCAGCTGCAGCGGTCTGAAAAAGTGTTTTGAGAACAGCCTGTCCTACAGCTGCCTGCTGTTTTGACTGCACATCTACGCAATAGTGTTTTGTAAATGTGTGTGTAGTGGACCATGTGGCTGCTCTGCATATATCATGCAGGGGAATATTTCCTAGGAAGGCCATGGAAGCCCCCAACTTACGTGTTGAGTGGGCTCGTGGTGGAATAGTTAATGTGCGTTTTGCCTTTTGATAACAGATTTGAATACACTTAACTATCCATCTGGCTATCCCTGCTTTGGAGATGGCGTTACCTTTGTGGTGTGGGGCAAAGGCAACGAACAGTTGTTTTGTCTTCCTGAATGGTTTAGTCCTGTCGATGTAGTACATGAGGGCCCTCCGTACATCTAGTGTATGTAGTGCCCTTTCTGCAACAGTTTGTGGGTTTTGGAAGAAAACGGGCAGTTCAATAGTCTGGTTCATGTGGAACTGCGATATTACCTTGGGCATGAACTTGGGGTTGGTACGTAGTACGACCCTGTTAGCGTGAACCTGAATGAATGGCTCTTGAACGGTTAGTGCCTGGAGTTCACTAACTCTTCTGAGGGAAGTGATCGCCACTAGGAAGGCCACTTTCCAGGTAAGGAATTGAATCTCGCATGAGTGTAGAGGTTCAAAGGGTGGACCCATCAGGCGTGTGAGGACCAAGTTGAGGTTCCACATTGGAGCCGGTGGGTGACTAGGTGGAATGACTCGTTTGAGCCCTTCCAAGAATGCTTTGATGGCAGGCACTCTGAATAGAGAGAGGTGCTGCCTGGTTTGCAGATAGGCTGATATTGCGGTCAAATGGACACGTATAGAGGTGTACGCCAGATTGCATCTATATAGGTGTAAGAGATAACAGATGATGTTTTGGATGGATGCGTCCAGCGGGTTGATGTCATTATTACCGCAATAAATGACAAACCTTTTCCATTTGGCTGCATAGCAAGCTCTGGTAGTGGGTCTCCTGGCCTCCTTGATGATGTCCATACAGTCAGGTGGCAGGTTGAGATAGCCAAACTCTAGGACTTCAGGAGCCAGATCGCCAGATTCAGCTGTTGCGGATCTGGGTGCTGAACCTCTCCATGGTTCTGCGTCAAATGCGCGGGTTTGATCCGCAGCCTTTGATGCGGCACCACGGAAAGTTCGAGGAAGGTGGTGTACCACGGCTGGCGTGCCCACGTGGGAGCAACTAGGACGAGTGTCAGGGAGTGTTGTCGGAGTTTGCGGGCCACTAGCGGTATCAATGGCGCTGGGGGAAAAGCGTACGCAAATCTGCCGGACCAGTTCATCCATATCGCATTGCCCTGCGACTGCGGATGTGGGAATCTGGCGGCGAAGCTTGGGCATTTTGCGTTTTCGCTTGTCGCGAATAGGTCTATCTCCGGATGACCCCACTGCTGAAAGTACGGTTGGAGTACTGATGGGTGTAACTCCCACTCGTGCATTTGGTGGCTGTGTCTGCTGAGCAGATCCGCCATCTGGTTGTCCTTGCCAGGGAGGTGTTCCGCCATGAGGAACATGTTCCTTTGAATGGCCCACTTCCACATGCTCTGAGCCAGATGAGACAACTGTGGAGAGTGTGTGCCTCCCTGTTTCTGTATGTAGTACATTGCGGTCATGTTGTCCGTCCGGATCAACACGACCTTGTTGCATAGATGTACTTTGAATGCCTTCATGGCTAGGAAGATTGCCATCAATTCCAGAAGGTTGATGTGCAACTTCTTTTGTTGTGTTGTCCATAGTCCTTGCACTGTGTAGTGGAGTACATGAGCTCCCCATCCCTGGAGAGACGCGTCCGCTGTCAGTACTATTTGTGGGACAGGCTCTTGGAACGGTCGGCCCTTGCAAAGGTTTTGTGGATTCCACCAATGCAGAGAGTTGTATGCCCGACCGCTCACCAACACTAGGTCCTTTAACTGTCCTTGAGCCTGATTCCACTGACGTGCTAGGCACTCCTGAAGTGGGCGCATATGTAATCTCGCGTGCGGGACTATGAAGATGCAGGAGGCCATCATGCCTATCAACTGCATGAACACTCGCGCTGGAAGTGAGTGATTGGGTTTGAATTTGGAGATCAGCAGTTGTATGCTGTCGATCCTCACTAAATTTGGCTGAGCTGTGGCCGCCAGAGTGTCTATAGTCGCACCTAGGTACTGTTGTACGTGTGCGGGCTGGAGATGGGACTTTGGATAATTCAGTGAGAATCCCAGACTGTGAAGAAGGTGAATGGTGCGGGACATGTGGCTTGCACATTGCTGGGCTGACTTCGCTTGAACGAGCCAGTCGTCTAGGTAGGGGTAGACGTGTATATGCTGCCTCCGTAGATGTGCTGCCACCGTAGCTAGGCACTTCGTGAAAACCCTGGGCGCTGTTGTCACGCCGAAGGGAAGGACTTTGAACTGATAGTGCTGCCCCTGAACAGTGAACCTGAGGTATTTTTTGTGTGAGGGGTGGATGGGTATGTGAAAGTACGCATCCTTGAGGTCCAGTGTGGCTAGGAAGTCTCCCTGCTTGAGAAGCGGAAGGACTTGCTGTAGAGTGAGCATATGAAAGTGCTCTGAAAGAATGTACTGGTTCAGGGGTCTCAGGTCCAATATAGGTCTGAGCGACCCGTCCTTTTTTGGAATTAAGAAGTAGAGGGAGTACACTCCCGCACCCTGCTCGTGGATGGGTACGACCTCTATAGCGCCTTTTAGAAGCATACTTTGCACTTCTTGCTGTAAGAGCGTTAAGTGCTCTGAGGGCATAGGACGGCTTCTTGGTGGTATTGTGGGTGGAGTGGAGGTTAACTCCAGACAGTAACCGTATTTTATAATATCTTTGACCCACCTGTCCGTGGTGATGGAATTCCACGTGGACAGGAACCTTTGTAGCCTTCCCCCGACAGGTGTTATGTGGTCGGGAGGAAGGGAGAGGGCGTCACTGCTTGTTCTTGGGGGAGGACCTGGTGTTGCCGTAGCCGCGTCCTCTGCCCTTTGTGCTGGAGCCACGATATCCACCTCGGGTGTTTTTATCATAGGTGGTCTGTGTATTGCCTTTGTTATATGTTTGTTGTGACCCCTGTCCTCTACCTGCTCCCTTGTTTCCGGGGCGACGAAAGGAGCCGCTCCGAAAGGACTGAGTTTGTAGTGCGCCCATGGACTTTGCAGTGTCCGTATCCTTTTTTATCTTTTCGAGGGTGGTGTCAACCTCTGGCCCGAATAAATAGTCGGGGTTGACGGGCTGGTTCAGTATATTGTTTTGTACCTCAGGCTTGAATCCTGAGATCCGTAGCCAGGCATGTCGTCGCAACATGACGCTTGTGTTTATGGCTCTGGCAGCCGTGTCTGCAACATCTAGTGCGCATTTGATGGAAGCGTTCGTTAGTAGCTGTCCTTCTCTGATGAGCATTTCTGCGCCTTCCTTGAACTGGTCAGGGAGATGTTGGAATATTTGCTCAAGTGTGTCATAGTGCGCTCTATCATAGCGAGCAAGGAGCGCCTGAGTGTTGGCTATGCGCCATATGTTGGCAGCTTGGGCGGCAACTCGCTTGCCAGAGGTTTCTAACACCTTGGACTCTTTGTCCGGGGGAGGAGCGTCACCTGTTGTTTGCGAGTGTGCCCTCTTGCGTGCATTCGCTACGACGATGGAGTCGAGTGGTAATTGTCCTCTGATGTAAGTAGGATCCCCAGGTGCTGATCTGTATTTTTTATCAATCCTGGGGTTTATCACTCGTGCCCTGGTGGGTTCTTTGAAAATGTCCTTGGCTGGTTTGAGGACCCCCTTCAACATTGGCAGAGTCTTTACATGTCTTTCTGAGGATGCAAAGGTGTCCATTAGAAAGTCATCTTCGATGGTATCAGAGTGAAGCTGCACCCCATGGTTATTGGCAGCACGTTCGATAAGAGCATTGAACGCTGCAGTATCCTCCGTAGGAGATGTCTTTGCCCCATAGAGTTGTGGATCCTGTGCATCGAGAGGTGCACTGGGGTCTGCAGGGTCGCCCCAAGTTTGATCAGGGTCCTGCTGGTCATCAGGGTCCGTGTCTACATGGTAGGGGACTTGGTCAGCCATGTAGTCCTCCAATGCGTCTGTATCGGAGCGTGTGGGGGAGAACCGGTGTGGGTCCTGGTAGGATGAATGGAAGGGTTCATAAAGGAGAGGTTCCGATTCTGCAGGCAACTTCCTTTTTAGTGGGATCCTGAAAGGGTCCAATGGCGGCTCCGAAGTTATCCTTCGGTCCTGGAGAATCATTCTGCCAGTGCCGGCGTCGATGATACGTGCTGGAGACGTCTCAGCAGGTGTGACCGTAGGTTGGGTGACCCGTGTCCTGAGTTGGAACATTTTTGGGATTATTAACGGAGGCAAGCCGAAGGTAATGTTGGTCGGCACCGAAGAGGCTGCGGGAGCTCCGACCGAACCGGAGCCCGATGTGTCCTGGAGGACAGGTGTGGTTTTGCTGCCTTGCGTCACACCAGGTCGTACTTGGGGCGCCTTCGAGGCTTTGGCACCGGCCAGGCTCGTAGAGGCGGCCGTAGATTTTTTCGGTGCCGGCGGGTCATCGAGTCGGGGTGAAGAGATCACCGTCGAAGTCTTCGATGCCTGAGGCTTAGGTGTCGTCGAGGGAGCGATGTGAGACACAGCAGGCGGTACGGCCCTTGGTGTCGTCGGTGCCGGTAGCCGAGCAGGTTTGTCGGTGCCGATGGCTTTTTTCCGTTTGTCGACTCCAACGTCGCCCGCCTCAAGTTCGGCACCGAAGTCCCTCTTGGTGCGGTCGGTGCCGACGCGGTGCGCTGGCGTCGAAGGCCTCGATCCGACCAGCGCTACTTTCAGTTTCGGTTTCGGTGGAACCTGAGCAGCTTTCGGTTTCGGTTTTGTGATAGGGAAACCAGCCTGTTTATGTAGTAATGGCTGCCGCTGAACGTCCGAGGCCGGGCCCGAGGGCGGGGCCGAAGAACTGCGGGATGGGTCTCGGGTAAGGCCCGAAGGCGATCCCTCGACCGGAGCCATAGGCTGTGGCACTGGTGTTTGAACGGTTTGAACAGGTAGGCCTTGTTCATCATTGGAGCTACTTTCTTCGGCCCCGAAGGCCTCCTCGTCGTCTCCTACCTCGGTGTCGTCTTCACCTCTGTGGAAGAGTGACTCGTCTTCCTCGTCCGATCCGGGTTCGTGTTCGGAAACGGGACTGGAGGGCAAGACTTCCAATTCCTCGACGTCCTCGGCCTCGCCGAAGATGTCTGTCGGGGCCGGTGCCGCGTGCTGCGCCTCGAGTCTCGCCGCTCGTCGATTCCGCAGAGTCTTCTTCGAGCGGAACCGGGCACAGGCCATGCATGTCGATTCGTCGTGGTCCGGCGAAAGGCATTTGTTGCACACCGGATGGACGTCGATGTGTGGGTACTTCGCATTGCATACCGGACACCTTTTGAATGGCGTCCTGGATTCCATCGTCGAAGTAGTCGATGGAAAGGTAAATGCGAAAGCAGTCGGTGCTGAAAGTTAGTAAACTAACAAATTCTATCGAAACCCGATCGATAAACAGTACCGACGCGAACTAAAGGCCTTTTGGCCTTGAAAAAATATTTTCCTAACTTGAGCTAAGATAGCACATCCGAACCCAATGGCGGAAAAAAACAATCTGAGGATGGAGAGGATGCCCATGCGCACTGTAGTCCAGGGGAGGAGTCACCTATCCAAGGATACTTCGAAGACTCTTCCAGGACAACAACGTGCAAACATCCGGACCCAACACTAGGCGGCGATCTATGCACAGATATGAATTCAGCAGCCCACATGCCTCGAACCTGACTGTACCTACCTGACACTGGGAGACCCCTGAGTCTATGCCCAGAACTTCAACTCTGCCAGTCGAGAACTTACCCTTAAACCGCTAACTTCATTTTCCTTATAGGGTAACATTGACTGGCTTTTTCTTGGAAATTCTTCTAAGTGTGAACTTTTCAAAACTCAAAATATTCACCAAAAATCAGCCGAGTACCAAAAACGAATTTACTCACCTGCTCTTAGGTGAGCTCCCAGTGCTGGATCTTGGTGCCCAGCACTGACTCTGAAAAGTACCCACAACTATACTTACCTTTAACTCATTTTTATTCCATAGGAAACCATTGACTGCTTTTCTATGAAATTTCTTCTAAGTGTTGATTTCTGCAATTTCTAAATATTCCTCAAAAATCGTATAACATCTGAAAACGTAATTACTTACCTGTTTTGGATAAATGTCCCAGTACTGAGTCTAGCCACCCAGTACTGGATTACAAAAGTAACGATAACCTACTGTACCTGTAACCTATATTTCCTTCCATAGGGAATCATTGATTGTTTGCTCTGAAATATTTTCTACGTGCTCACTTTTGAAATAGCTAAATATTAGTTAAAAATCACTACAGTACCAAAGTCGACTTTCAACAGCTGATTCTGAGAACTGACCCAGGACTGGATCTAGGATCCAAGCCTGGAATTACAAAAGGAATCTAAAAAGTAATCTGTTGCATATAATTTGAATTTAGCATTGAGCTCAATGTATTGTGTTTAGAAATAGAGTTGCCTACTGCAACTATTTGTAACTGTTTACTAAAAAGTCTATTGCATATACAAAAGTATTTTTATGAAACATCTCCTGTCGAGAAAGTATATTTTAATTCCAAGTGTTGGTTCTAAAATAAAACAAGCATATATTTTTTATATACAAACCATTGGCCTAGAGTTCAGTTATTGAGTGTGTGGAACTATTTGCTGACTGAGTGTGTACAACAAATGCTTTACACGTCCTCTGATACTGCCTTACTGCTCGACCAGGCTACCACTTTGGAGAGTAAGGTTATATCTAACTTTAACCTCTGTTAAACCCTTGGGGTCTGTGGACTCTGTACACCCTGTACCTATTAAGGAACAGTATATACAGAGCCACTTTCTCACAGCCTGTACCTAGTCCAAACCAGTTCTGTGCAGTCCTGGAGCACTTTGTTTACAGGACTCCTTCTTTCCTTTGGCAGGGTGGGCCAGGGACATCAGACGCACCACAAGAGGTGGAGCCAGCATTGTGGAAGGCAAGCACAGCCCTATTCAGACCCAGGTGCTACTCCTCCCACCACTCTACATGCAGATAGGTCTATTCAGCCCTGTGCTGCCTCACCCTGTCTCCTCGAATCTCCCAGCCCCTGTCACTCACAAAACCCTTGATCCATGTTTTTAACTATTTCCTGAACAGAAGTTCTGATGCAGCGCATCTCAGCTGGAGCGACAAAGTGTTCCAGGCTTTTGTTCCTAGTACAGCTATCGTTTTTGATCCTTTAGTTCTCAGACGATAGCTGGGGGCTGCTAGAAAGTTACCCGAAGATGACCATAAAGGCGTTGTGTGGAATAGGGGCATATTCTGGACCTAAGATATGTCCGCTCTGATGCCTTTATGACTTTATATGCGATTGTTAAAACTTTTAACAGGATCCTTTTATGAATTGGCAACAAGTGCAGGTGTTGGAGTGCTGCAGCTGAAGGGGATCCTCTGGGAAGCCTGAGCACCAACCTGACTGCTGCATTCTGGACCACCTGGCTGACTTTAGCTGCCGTAGAGCCCCCGTTAATTCCTCTTTAGTAATCGGGGCGCCCAGTGACTCACCTGCCTCTGCCTCCAGTTGGGGAAGCTCCACTACAGCCAAGAATTCCCAGATCGCTTCTTGTGGCTGAGAGCTTTGTTTCTTATACACAAGTCAGGTGATTAGCAAGAATGTCAAGGATCGCCAGTTGGTTGTATACCACTTTCCCATCGCTGTTATTTGTATTATGGGTGTTGCCGGTGACTCTCCAACTTAGTGAGCAGGGCCCCCGACCTATCCCCCTCTATATGTAAGCGTTTTTGGTACGCTGTATAAGTGAATTTTTTCCAGTCTCCGCAGGGACTCTAATAGCTCCCTGCGGGCAGCACACTATTCCCTCATAACGTGGGGAGCAGAAGGGAGATCCACCTCCAGCCTTCACAACTTTCTATCCCTGCGGTTTTATATCCTTTTCCAGCTGACGTCGCACACTGTGTGATGTCTGTATACAGACTCATCTAATCTCTACCTTCATGTCCTCCTAGTCGTACACTCTTGTGGATGCCAAGCCCCAATTATCCTCAAAGTACCGAAAGATCGCTTTGGAGACCGTTGCGGCAAAGGGTGGATCCTACAGTGCTTCTCCCTGCAATCTCCGTGTTGGTATTGATGGACGGGGACGTCTTGCCCTGTGAGGAAGCAGCAACAGTGAATGATCTGAGAGATACCTGGGCAGCTAGAATATCCCCTCTACCTCAGGAGCTAGTTCTGTCGATAAGAGACAATAATCAAGTTAACTAAACATATTTGTTGCCGGGGTATGACAGGAGAAGGATCTTTGGTCCGGGTGTCGTAATCTCCAAATGTTACACAGTTGGATACCCTGTATAATATCCTGCCAGTCTTGGTTTTGCATTCATTCGGGGAGGTTCACGGTCCAAACTTCTGTCCAGGACATAGTTGAGATCAATTACCCCCGTCCCTAAGTTTGGGGTCGCAGCAGCCAAAAGGTTGGGGGAAAAAACTGGGCAGTCCAAATTTGGAGCATATACATTAATAAAACATATTTCACGACCTTCTAGTTTGCCATTTAGGATCACATAGTGTCCCTCTGGGTCTATTACATGGTGCAAGTGCTGGAACGAGACCCCGGGTGCCACCCATATGAAAGCTCCCTGTGCAAATCCAGAATAAAAGGTCGCATATATTTGCCCTCTCCACCTTCGTCTTATGCAGGGTAATGTATCGCCCCAAACGTGAGTTTCTTGTACAAACGCTATGGACGCTATCTTTTCAGATAGGCAAACACTCGTTTTCGTTTTTCAAACATTGCTATACCCCAAACATTCCAGGCAAGTAACTTCATCATGGGGGAAGCTAGATGAGCCATCTTGCATTAGTTCCCTCCATCTCCCCCCTGCCCCCACTTCAAGGTGTATGTTTTGTAGCATTAGTCTGACACTCCAGCACAGGAATCCAGAAACCATCCCCAACCATTTTGTAACTTTAGCAACGGTGTCAAATGCCTCAATGCCCCTACCCTTGGGCAGTAATGCAGATCAGAACCCACCCCCCAGTGGGAAGAGCTAGGATCTGTTCTTCCTGCCCCAACACCCACTCTCCCTTTAATCTGCACAAAACAAGTAGCCACAGTACTATTAACCACAATACAAGTCTCTAATTTCTCTCAATTTTGGTCGTACCGAAAGCCTTTTGCCAGTGATTTTTGGAACACTAGTGGTCAAGTAACTGGCGGAGTGCGAGGCCGTAGCCTCCAGCTCCCCGCTTGGATCTCAACCTCTGAGGAGGGCAGGGTCTCGCCGCCAGCAGCAGAGTTTATTAACATTTTAGAACTCCCCCATTTACATCGCAAATATAAAACAAATAAATGTATGCACTTATCTAGACCACATATAGCTAGTCATGCTCAGTTGTGTTCAACAGGTAGTGTCTTTGGAGGTGATCGAGTCCATTATCAAGTCCTGTGCTGCTATCCCTGAAATCAACACAATCTCTGCCATCTGCAAGGTTCCGTCGGAGCACACCTGGATCCACCCGAGCATCTGGCATCATCTTAGAGTTTTTAGGTTCTGCCTCTTTTGGCCCTGGACTGGACCCATTATTCTCGAGGATTTGGAAGACCCAGTGGGGTGGGGGAAGCCCAGACAAACGTCCGTCCCTCCATTGGCATCTAACCAATCAGACACTTCCGCTGCCGAGAACAGGGCTTCCCCATTGTACTCAATCCGCAGCTTGGCTGGGAAGAATAAGCTGTACTTAATCCCGGCTTCTAGTAGTCTCCGATTAACCGTCAAAAATGTCCACCTTTGATCCTGTACCCGCTGCATATAGTCGGGGTAGACTGCAATGGGGTGGCCCTCGAACTGTGGAGGACCTCTGGTGCGGGTGGTTGCAGGTTTGCGTCTCTGGCCAGTTAATTGAAGAATCAGGCTATGATAGCCACCGGCGCGGCACCAGCACTCTATGTGCCCTAACCACATGAAAGAATTTGGAGATCCCTTTGGGAGCCAGGTCCTTTATAATCCAGTTCTCCAAGAATAGCTCAGCCGAGGGTCCCTCAGCTTGTTCAGGGAACCCCACAAATCTCAGAATATTCCTTCGTGATCGCCCGGAGTCCTCCGCTCGGTCGTCGAGCTTTATCACTTTTTTCTTTAAGTCAATGAATGTTTCCCGGAGAGAGCGGACCTCCTTTTGAAGGGTATCCACTTTTTATTCATTGGTGGTGACTATCAGAAACCTTACGTAGTTCACATCCTAGCATGCTGACGTTAATGGCTACAGCATCTATTCTATGGACCAAATTATCCCTGGTGGTTTGAATCGCAGTCAGTATATCAGCGAGTGAGGAGTCCTGATCTGCGGGATGGGTGGCCCCCTCCCCTTGCTTCTCAGGACCCATTTCCTGCGGGTCGGGTCCCTGGGGAAAAGGCTGGGCATAATTTAGCATCTTGCTGGCTTGCACCTTGGCGCCCTTGGGTTTCACCACTGTGGCTTCTCACCCAGTGGGTGGCCTCTGCACATCTTGCAGTGATTCCCACACTGTTGCAGATACTGCCTTACAGGCATATAGTGAGATTGAGGTAGTGCTGTGGCTCTACTTTCTTTAAAGTGGTCCAGGCGGGAGTTGGGTTTCTCATCAGAGGTGAGACACGGGAAAAGGCAAACCCATTAGTATCGTTTGAACCTCACCCAAGAAGCCTGTGGGTCTCATCCACGCATGGCACCAGAGCACCACTCTAGTCTTGACTGATCTGCCTAAACAGTCAGTGATGTCCAGGCTCAACAGTATGACATAGATGGCCATATCATGGCAGTCCTGAATTGTCTGACCCATTGGTGGGGAACTCCTCCGGGACTGAAGGCAATATCTCTGTGACCAAGTTGAATAATGCGTAGGAGTACCTATCCAGAAAACAGCTGGTGATAACTGATCGAACGGAAAGGCTAGTTGAAGGGGACAGTTGTTTTCTGAATGCTTCAAGTATCTTATCTTGCTATCTGGATGGATCATTAGAAAAGAGTTTGGGTTGATCCAGCGATTGGAAGCTCGCAAGGCCGCATGTAGCAGGTCTATGGCAATGTGCTACCCTGTCTATTTACAGGTGAACAGGAACAAGGTTTAGCCCAGATGACTATGAGGGAAACAGACAGGGCTTTGTTGTAAGGCAGCAAGGACTCAGACAAGGTCTACCCAGCCTGCAAAACTTCAGTGAGCGCATCGGTTTTTACTTCAACAAACGGAAATTGTCCAGGACTTCAGCAACTCATCTGATGAACACAGCAAATGAGGATGTCTCTCCCTTTGAAGTATCCAGTCCACTTACCTCTTGAAGGTCCAAATGGAAATTGTCATCGTGTTGTGGGGGAAATACATCCTCATTATCACCTTCATGGCCAAAGGCTGGCCAGCTTTGACATAATCCAATCTGAATAGTTGTTAGAGCTCTGGATGGCGGCTCCTGGGCAAAGGTGCTGTTTTATGAGTCAGTGTGAACACTGGCAGGTCAAATCAGGACTGTTCCAGGTATCAACTTGGAAGGAACCAACAGGATTGAGGTGCTGGTCGTGGAGTATGTTTCGGAGTTCGAGCTGAACCCAAAGTGTGTGCGGGAAAGCCAAGGGTGGACTCACCTGCAGTATAAACCTGAATGGAGGCCTCCGTGGATCATTGGGGCCGGAAGTTGCACCAGAGGAGACGGGAAGGGAGCCAGCGATTTTCTTTCTTGAATGCCTCAACCTGTCAAGCATTGCTGATTGCACCAGAAATTAAGGGAGCATCGTGATTACTTGCGGAAGGAGCTCCTCAGCAGCAGAGCAGAAACGAGACTGGGGGCAACTTGAAATCCTCACAACTTCTCAGAAGGAGATTGGTGAGGCAGGGATAAGGTCTGCTTGGAGTTTTTAGATTTTATCATACCCAAACACTTGGACCATGCTGAAGATCTGCTACAGGAGAAGGCCAGACAGTGAAACTGGTCTGCACTCTCTACTTTGATCAGGAACAGTACTAATGAGACTCTTGCCGAGGATCGGTGAAGTACAGCTTCGCAATCCTGAATAGCCCACTGGCGTAGAAGGCACACAATTCCCATGGCTATGAAGTCATGGCCCTCACCCAAACACCAGAGACATACCTTGAGATCAATCACAGGCATCTGCCACAAGGCTTAAACCCTTTCATTTTAGAAAGAGACATGTTCCATTGCACACTAAAAAAATAATTGTGGGTTAAAAAACTCATCAACTGATGAGACAAAGTATGGAGCGATATCCGGATCCTTGTACAAAGGCACAGACATAAAAGAAATAATGGCAGTGAGCTTTTATGGCTCCTATATGAGTCTGCAGTCATTACTTCCGGGGCACAGTGAAATCAACCCAAAGCACGCAGAGGATATCCAGAAAAAGCATACGGATCCAGTTTAACACCTCTGGATATTCTAAAGGTGATAATCTGCAGTTATAAGTATCCATCAGAAATGAACTGGTCCCTGTATTACCGCACTAAGGGACGGAGATATGTCGGTCCAACACTGCACACGATACAAATTTGGCATCTGGCAAACTCGCAGCTGGGATGGGCCAACGTTTCTAACCAAGGCAACACCATTATGGTACACTCAGAAAATAGGCATGCCAGGGTTTGATAGGTGGGATATGATAGGCATCTCGGTCGTGAAGGACTTGGTTAAAAAGGGGGCAATACTCAAATTTGAAGATCCCCAAAAGATCTACCAGATGGCTCCGGGGGAGGTATTTAGGTACGAAAACAAGTTACTTACCTGTAACTTTGGTTCCCCAGTATTGGTAACTTTCATAGATTCTCATGCTTTGTATCATTCCCCGTCGTCGGAATGGGAGCCTCGGAGATATATATATATATATATATATAGATATATATATATATATATATATATATATATATATATATATATATATATATATGAGGAAAAATAGGTTTGCCAGGACCAATCAGCACAGCCTCACCCCTTGGAACCTTCCTGAGAGAACTCAGAGCCTCAGATTTTTGTAGCCGTTGTGCCAACAGCCACTACGTCAGTAAACCGGCAGAGCTTTCCCAGGGGAGGTGGGTGGGCGCATGAGAATCTATGAAAGTTACCAATACTGGGGAACCAAAGTTACAGGTAAGTAACTTGTTTTCTTACCCCAGTATTGGAACTTTCATAGATTCTCATGCTTTGTATCAGAATAGCAAGCAGTAAATCACGACAAGCACATTTCGGAAAACACATGGCTTTACAAACTCATCTCAGTGTACATGATAAAACAACCATTACTGAAACCAAATGTGCTTACCAGGATGGAGGGATTGTAGGGAAAGCTCACCTCTCATTGAAAAAGATTCCGGAGGACTGCTTGACCAACAGCAGCTTCATCTCGTCCCACCGATTCCAGGTAGTAGTGCTTCGTGAAGGTGTGTACACTGCTCCACGTTGCTGCCCTGCAAATGTCCTTGATCGCAACTCCAGCAAAGAGAGCCACTGAAGACGCCATCGCTCTCGTAGAATGGGTCCGGGCCCTTTTATCCAAAGGTTTGCCCGCAGCCTGATGACAGTATTGAATTGCACTGGAGATCCAGCGGGAAATGCCACTCTTGGCGAGCGGCAACCCCTTCCGTGGTGCACTGTAGGCAATAAATAGCTGAGTAGACTTTCTGAAAGAGCGTGTGCGCTCGAGATAGAATTTCAGACATCTCTGGACATCCAAAGAATGCAATGTTCGTTCCGCCTGGGTGGAAGGACGCGGAAAAAAGGAGTTCAAAATTAAGGGTTCATGGAGCGCTAGGTGGCGCTAGCCAAGATGGCCGCAACGGTGTGAGGCTCCTGGCTGCCGGACCCCTCGTAGTCGCCCCACATCCGTAGATGCTGTCCTAGGCTGGATCCGCTGTCCGCCGAGTGTGGAGGCCCCGGTACCCGACCCTCGGAGCGAGTTTGACCTGTCTTGGTGCCCCCGAGGCTGAGTTGGACGGCCCGCAGCCCGCGCCGGCGCGTGGACGGAATCCCTCGGGCTCCCTGTGCGGCTCCATCTGCTGCGAGAGGCCCCGGCGCACCACGAGGGGCAAGGCCGCACGATCCCCATCAGCTGCTGCGGACCCGGAGGGCGGGCGCTCTGACCGTGCTGCTCCTTCCTGGCACCTACTTGACGGCGGTGAGGCTCCGGTCGGCGGGTAGACCGGCCCGCTTCAGCCTCGACGGCCCGGGGCCGCCCGGGGGCTTGTGTTGCTGCCTGTCCACACTCCACCTGGACGTTCGGCCCGGCGCTGCCTCCCGGGAGATGGGTCGCCCTGGCCGCCCCGCCGTGCTCTCCTGGCGAATCCCCGGCTGGCTGCATCTGGAGGTGGCGTAGGCGAAGAGCGGCTGCCTCGTGACCGGAGGAGCTGGGACCCGGGCCCCCATTGATCCGCTTCTGAGGTGAGCTGGGGGAGGCGAGGCTTGACGGACACTGCCCGAGGGTGGCGAGGCCCTTGTCGGCGGGCAGATAGGCCCGGGGCGGAAGCCGCGGCCTGCGTGGGACGAATCCTCCTGCCCCCCCCCCCCCCGCTACCCTCCCCTGGCGGGACCCTGGTGGGGAGACCTGGGGGGGGGGGTGGGTGTGAACGGTTGCCGCGCCGGAGATAAGCTGTGCCCTTGATGTAGACCGGCGCGGACTGCGGTGGTGGCCCCCCTGAGGACCTGCGCCCCCCAACTCGGGCACATTGCTGGCGGAGAGGGGTCCCCCCCCCCCCACCGTGCCCTCTCTGGAGCCGCGTCTTGCCCCCCGGACCTGGGGGGGGGGGGGGGTTGGGCTGTCGGCCCCGGACCTCCTGCTGCCTTGATCACACCGGCGTCCCGGTGGCCCCCCCCCACAGTTCACCGTTGGGCACCAGTGCGGGCGGACGTTCTGGTTGGTGGCCCCCCGCTGTGGCGACAGCGACCTGGTCCGGATCCAACGGAGTGGCCGGGTTGCGCCCTTGCTCCTTCTTTTCCCATCGCCCTCCCCCCTCTCCGGCCTGGTGCGGGGGGCTGTCCCGTTGTTGAGTGGGGGCCGCCTGCCTGTGCTCCATCGGTCCGCCATGGGCAAGGAGAGGGGCCCCAAGTTGCCGGGCACGTCTCATCAGACGCGGATCGACCAGTTCGCCAGCTCGGACCCTCCGGGCGGGGGGGGGCCTCGGCCCCGAACAAGGACCTGGCTGTCATCCTCCAGGCCATTGATGCCTCCCGCACCTCCCTGGAAGGGATGGTTGGGGAGGTGAAGGTTGATGTCGCGCTTTTACGGCAAGATCTCCGCAACGCCACAGCCCGCATTACGGAGGCGGAGTCCCGGATCTCGACGGTGGAGGACGACATTCACTTGCTGCAGGATCAGGTCCGGGAGCTCACCACCCACTCCAAGGAACTGCACAGGCGGGCAGAGGGTGCCGAAAACCGCGCCCGTCGCAACAACCTCCGCCTGGTGGGTTTTCCGGAGGGAGTGGAGTCTGGCCGTGCCGATGATTTCCTTGAGCAGTGGTTCAAGTCCTGGATGCCGGAGACCGGGATGTCGACTTGGTTCGTGGTGGAGAGGGCGCACCGGTCACTGGCGGCCAGACCCCCCGTGGGGGCTCCCCCGCGCCCGTTTATCCTACGGATCCTCAACTTTAGGGACAGAGACGCTATCCTGCGGGAGGCACGAGTGCGTGGGCCTTTGACTTTTAACAACCACACCATTATGGTTTTTCCGGACTACACCCGGGAGGTCCAGGAGCAGCGCCGCTCCTACACGGATGTGAAGCAAAAGCTGCGCTCCCTGGGTCTTCAGTACCAGCTCCAGTTCCCGGCCCGCCTTCGTGTTGTCTTCCAGGACAAGACACTGTTCTTTGATACCCCTCGGGCGGCCTGGACTTGGCTCACTGAGGAGCGGCCTCTGCGCCCACCCGCAGGGGTGTCCTCCACTGCGGGGTCCCGAGGCCGAGAAGTGCCCGTAACCCGACTGCCACGGCGCAGGAAACGCACGCAGTCCCGGCTGCGCCGAGGAGTGGCGACGATCTGGACCCGGTCTGCCAACGCTTCTGAGAGACGTGTGAGGGACTCGTCGGCCTCCTCCGGCGCATCGTCTAAGGCGGCAGGGGGACCCCGGCGTTGCTCGTCACCCAGGCCGGGTGGATCCCCTGTCCCTCTCACCGTACAGTCGGACTTGTCTGACCTCTCCCGTAGTCCTGCCCTGTGATGTGTGGTCTGCCCCGGGTATCCACGGGGGGGGGGGGGGCGGGGGACCTGTTCGAGGGCGGGGAGTAGGGGTCTCTGCACTCTAACGCTTTCTTGCCACTACCTAGGATGTATCACTGAAATCCGTACCTCTGGAGGGGTCCACTACGCTCTTATACCCGAGCATCTAAGCTTGGGGTCTTGTACCTGTTGGGTTGTTCGGGCGACAGATGCTTCCGTTTTCGAAGTGTAGGGTGGGGGGTGGGGGCCTGGGGTTGGGGGCATGTTGGTTGTTTCTTTCTGGGGGAATGTTTTGTTTGGGTTGGATTTGTCTTTCTTTGAACGTCTTTCACTACACCACACTCAGTGCATTGCCGTGCCCCTCCACACACCCACACGAGCGTGCCCCGCTGCCGCTCGCCCTCATGCGCGGTCCAATGCTCCTCCCCGGTGTGGGACCCATGGTCCTGGCCTCTCACGGCCATCCCATCATTAAAGTGCTCTGCTCTTACCATTCCCATGGGTGATCTCACCTCCAAGGCTCGGGTGCGCATTCTGTCATGGAACGTGAACGGATTATTCGACAGACTCAAACGCACTGCAGTCCTTAAGTATGCCCAGCGCGCCGAGGTCGATGTCCTCCTTCTCCAGGAGACCCACCTGCTGGGTGAGAGGTGTCCCTTCTTGGCCAGGTACGGGTACGACCGGGTGTGGCACTCGGGATACTCTCGCGGATCCCGGGGAGTCGCCATCCTGCTGCGCCGCTCCGTCCCCTTTGTCTTTTCCCGGGTGATCCGAGACCCCCAGGGGATGGGGATCGCTATCAGCGGTACGCTGGACGGTCGACCGCTCAATTTCCTGTCACTCTACGCGCCACCCATTGAGTTGTCCCGGGCACTATCCCAGGCCGCATCTATGTTGGCTGATCTCCCACCGGGTGCAGTTGTTGTGGGTGGGGATTTTAACGCTGTCTCCGCCCCGCCACTGGACTCCTCCGGTCTGGTATCGACGCCCCGCGCTGCGCGGGCTAAGCAGCTGGTGGGGTGGGCAGAAGCTCAGGGCTTATGCGACGCTTGGCGAATCTGGCACCCACACACACGGCAATACACCCACACCTCAGCCGCCCACCACACTCACGCGCGGATCGACGCTATCTTTGTCCCTTCCACCGAATGTGCGGGCATCCAAGACGTCCAAATCCTTCCTAGAGGGATATCCGATCACTCATCTGTCCTCCTGGGGCTGGGCTCCCCGCCCCAGGGGAACCGTCAGATGTGGCGCTTCAATGCCTGGTTTCTCCGGGATCGGAAGCTCTGCAGGGGGGTGGGATCCGCGTTGGTGCAGTACTTTGGCGACAACGACGGGTCAGTCTCGTCGGCGGGGACCCTCTGGGAGGCGGGTAAGGCCACCGTCAGGGGGGCCGCCAAGGCGCTGGTGGTGCGCCACCGTCAGACACAGCTCCGGCAACTCACTGCCTGCGAGGCCCGGGCGTTGCGTCTGGAGCAGTCGCTAGCTGCGGATGGAGATCCGGCTGTAGATAGACAGCTGCGGCTTTTGCGGGAAGAGATTCGCCAGCGGTCGCTAGACGCGGCTACACTCCTCTGGCAGTCCTCGGTGGCACGGGTCTACGGGTGGGGTGATAAGAATGGTGCTCTGTTACACCGGCTGGTTACATACTCTGTGGCGTCGCGCATTATCCCGGCGGTCACCGATTCGGAGGGTCAGCTTCAGTCCTCCTCCGTGGCCATGGCAAACGCCTTTGCTCAATACTATGCACAGTTATACCGCACCTGGGCGCCAGAATTGTCCCTAGTCTCGCTACTTGCAGCTCATAATTTAAAGCTTCCTTGTCTTCGGTCCAGTGACTGGGAGAGTCTGGAGGTACCCATCTCTCTAGAGGAGATTGGGGAGGCGATAGGGCGCACATCCGCGGGAAAGACCCCGGGACCGGATGGGTTCCCTCAGGAATTTTATGCCGCCTACAAGGACCTTCTAACACCTCGGTTGAGCGCCCTGTATGCCGAGGCGGTTAAACGCGGCTCCTTTCGCCCAGAGGCCGACATGGCCACGATTGCGGTTTTGCCCAAGTCCACACCACCCTCTTGTGATAGGTCGGCCTATCGGCCGATTTCCCTCTTTAATACGGATATCAAAATCTACGTGGCGGTCCTGGCACAGAGGCTTCGGCCCTTCTTGTCACACCTGGTCCACCCAGACCAACGTGGCTTCATGCCGGATCGGGGTACTCGCCACTGCCTGCGTCGCCTTCATGTGGCTCTGGCTCACCGCCACCGCATATCCCCATATCTCACGGTCCTACTCGCCGACTTCGAGAAGGCCTTTGATTCGGTTGGGTGGTCCTATCTATTCGAAGTCCTGGCTCAGATGGGTTTCGGCCCCAATTTTGTCGGAATGGTACGGGTCCTTTACGCACGCCCTCGTGCTAGAGTGCTAGTTAATGGGGCGTTGTCGCAGCCGTTTCGGATCGGCCGGGAGACGCGGCAGGGGTGCCCGCTGTCGCCCCTCCTCTTTGCCCTTGCTATGGTACCCCTTGCCGCCCTGGTCCGCGCAGATCCTCTTCTTCGGGGCTGGGAGTGGCCGGACCTTGTGCCCGACAAAATAGCCCTTTATGCGGACGACGTATTGCTGTACCTTAGCGACCCGGCACAATCTGGTCCCCGTGCGCTCCATCTCTTGGCCCTTTTCGGCCGTGCGTCCGGCCTCTATTTGAACCCACACAAATCGGTCCTAGTACCTCTGCACCCCTCCCGGGAATGCTTTGACTGGCAGGACAGGATTCCCCTCCGCCGGCTGTCCTTTAAATACCTGGGTATTTGGATCTCTCTTCTCCCAGAGCTGAGCTGGGCCCTTAACGTGGCCCCTCTGGTCAAGAGGGCCAAGGCTGATCTGGCGCGCTGGCACTCGCTCCCGCTTAACCCGCTGGGGAGGGTGGCACTCTACAAAATGATGGTCCTCCCCCGGTTCCTTTACGTACTACAAAATACCCCCGTGTCCTTTCCGCGGCCTTGGTTCCGCGAGATGGACGGGCTGGCTACTCGATTTTTCTGGGGTGGTGGGAGACCGCGGCTGGCCCTCACTACGTGTCGCCTGCCCACCTTCGATGGAGGGCTCGGTATGACCAATCTCTACCTCTACTATTTGGCCACTCGCCTCCTCGTCATTCATGATTGGTTCGGAGGGGGATGGTCCGACCCGGCCTACAGGGTGGAACTAACTGCCTTGGGTTTCCCCTGCATTTTGGATCGTCTGTATGGTGCCCCCATTCCCGCTTCCTGCCCCGACATCACTAGAGCGATCTTTTTGGCCTGGCGAGCGGCGCTCCGTCACACCCGGTGGACCGGGCGGCTGACTCGTGCCACTCCCCTTTGGCACGGGACGTGGTTGCGGGACGTTGCTGCCCTGGAGGGTTTTCAATCATGGGACCTGCTCGGCATCTCCCTGATGGGGGACGTCTGGCGGGGGGGGCGCATGTGCTCCTACGCGGAGCTACAGGCGCGCTTCTCCCTACACTCATCACAATATTACAAGTACCTCCAGCTGCGCCACGCCATACGCACCTACACTCCCCTGGATGTTCGGTTGCCGGACCATAGCCCCCCGGAAGCTCAGGTCCTGTGGGGTAACCTAGGGAGGGGGGGTATTTCCCGTATACTCCGTTCTCTTATTAACAACACCCCCGCGGTCCAGGATGGCTTAAGGGGCAGATGGGAGGGGTGGGTGGGGCCCCTGGACGAGGTGGACTGGCGGGACGCCCTTATGGCCCCCCGGCTGGTGACGGCCTCAGCCAAGCTACGGCTGATTCAAATATATTATCTCCACACAGCATACCTTACACCGGCGCGTCTACACCGTGCGGGCCTCTCAGCTGACGCCTCTTGCCCCGCTGTGGTTTTGACCCGGCCGACTTCATTCATATGGTGTGGTCCTGTCCAGATCTTGGGGATTACTGGAGGGGCATAGAGACTGATCTCACTGAGGTACTGGGCTGGGAAGTGCCACACAATCCTAGACACGCCCTGCTGGGCATCACTGATGGTCTACAGGGTACCCGCGCAGAGAAGCTGTTCCTCATGACTGCGTTCATGGTGGCCAAACGGGATATTGCAGCGGCATGGAAGCACCCACAACCGCCTACCTTGGCCAAATGGAGTGCTGGTGTAGACTGGTGCGCGGCCCAGGAACGGACTCTCTACCAGGCGAGGGGCTGCCCCAAGAAATATCGTAGAGTATGGGGGAAATGGTTGGGCAATGTCTTCTGAGTGGGTGTGTTGGGGGGTGGGGGCGGGGGGTGGGGCTTTGGGTGGGGACGGGTGGAGATTGGTCCCATTCCGTGTGCTTGCACAGTGGTGGTTTGTCCGGCTCAATGTTTCTTATTGTGTTTTTACAAAACCTAATAAAACTTGTTTATCAAAAAAAAAATTAAGGGTTCATTCAAATGAAACTCCGAAGGCACCTTCGGGATGAATTTTGGGTTGGTTCTCAAAATCAGCACATCCCTCTTTAACTGCAGAAAAGGCTCCACTATAGAGAGAGCCTGGAGTTCACTAACCCTCCTAGCCGAAGTTAATGCCAAGAGAAGGGCTAGTTTCCACGACAGGAAATTCAAGTCCGCCTTGTGAATTGGCTCAAAGGGCGCTTTCATCAGTTGAGCCAGTACTAGGTTAAGCTGCCAGATAGGAGGGGGTGGTCGGACCGGAGGAAACATCCGAAATAATCCCTTAAGGAACTGCTTAACAATCCTTGCGGACCATAGAGATGGCCCCGATGTCTTCCGTCGAAAACGGGATATGGCAGCCAGATGTACCTTGACCGAAGAGTGCGCCAGACCTGATTTAGCCAGAGACAGGATGTAAGGCAAAACCTGATGTGGCCGGGACTTATAAGAATGGAGTTTATTCCTGTTGCACCATAGACAAAATCTCTTCCATTTTGCCCTATATGGCTTATTAGTGCTTGGCGCCCGCGCCTGAGATAAAACATCCCTGCACTCCCTGGAGAGATTCAGATGACGGAATTCTCTGTGTTCAGGAGCCACGCTGTCAAGTGAAGTGACTTCGGATCCGGATGGAGCACTTGCCCCTGATCTCGCGACAACAGAGATGGAATCAGTGGCAAGCGAATCGGGCGATCCTGGGAGAGAAGCAGGAGTTCCGTGAACCAGAACTGCCGTGCCCATGCTGGAGCAATGAGAATCATCTTGCATGGTTCCGCCCTGACTTTCCTGAGAACTCGAGGAATGAGGGGAATGGGAGGAAAGGGAGGAAAGGCGTAGCAAAATGCGCCGAACCAAGCAATCGAAAGGGCATTCCCCAGAGACCCTTGATGGGGAACCTTGCTTGCGTAAAACCGGCACTTGGCGTTCTTCGGGGACGCAAAGAGGTCTATGGTCGGAGTACCCCATCTCTTGAACACTGCCTCCAGCGTGGCCTGATCTAACTCCCACTCGTGAGTCACTTCCGTCTGTCGACTTAGAGCATCCGCTGTGATGTTGAGACACCCTGCTAGGTGCTCGGCTTGCAGAGTGATCTTTTGAGAGATCGCAAAATCCCAGATCATCTGAGCTTCTTTGGACAGAGTCCGCGACCTTGTTCCCCCTTGCTTGTTGATATAGTGCATGGCCGTCGTGTTGTCTGTCCGGACCAGCACTGCATGATTCTGAAGTCTGGGAAGGAACGCCAGCAAGGCTAAGTGAATGGCCCTCAGCTCCAAAAGATTGATGTGGCGTAGTCTGTCTGCTGGACTCCAGTGACCGCTGACCTGCAGCTCCTGGAGGACAGCTCCCCATCCTTCTAGGGAAGCATCTGTGGTCACCACCATAGGAGAAGGAGGGATCCGGAACGTTAATCCTCCTGCGAAGTTCTCCTTCACCAGTCACCATTCGCAGGCTTTGCGCATAGCAGGTGTTATCCACACCTTGTCGTTGAACGACCCTTCTGCCTGGCGCCATTGTTTGTCCAACTCCTCCTGCAGAGGGGGCATATGAAGCCTTCAATGCGGTATTAAAGGTATGCAGGATGAGATTGATCCGAGTAAGGACTTGTACTGTCGAACCGATACATATCTCCTGTGCAGCATTTGGCGAGCGGAAGTGGTCAGTTTGCCTTGACGCTCCTCCGACGGACGAGCCGTGCATCGTTTCGTGTCCAGAATAGCCCCAAGGAACTTCCGTGACCTGGTGGGTATCAGCACCGACTTGGACATGTTGAGCTGAAGACCCAAATGGGCGAACAACCGCATGCAAGTTGACACGGCCCGAGACGTTGCCTTGAACGACGGAGCCTTGACGAGCCAGTCGTCCAAGTACGGGAACACTTCCAAGGACTGCTTCCTTAGAAAAGCAGCGACTGGTGCCAGCATCTTCGGGAATATTCGGGGTGCTGACTGAAGGCCAAACGGAAGCACCTTGAACTGGAAATGGCTCTTGCCTACTGTGAAGCGTAGATATTGCCTGTGAGCTGGGTGGATCGGAACATGGAAGTATGCATCCTCTAAATCCAGGGACGCCAAAAAATCTCCCGAATTGAGTAGTCGTAGAATATCCTGGAGAGTGACCATCCTGAAAGAGAGTTTGATGAGATAGGTGTTGAGCTCCCTGAGGTCTAGTATAGGACGCCATGTATCTTCCGTCTTCCGAACCAGGAAGAACCTGGAATAAAACCCGGTGCCCCTTTGTGAAAGAGGTACGGGCTCTATCGCCCCCTTGATGAAAAGTTGGTGGGCTTCGAGATGTAATAGTCGGAGATGTTTTGATGGACGGCGTCCGGAGCTCTTGTTGGAGGAAGATCTTGGAACTCCAACGTATGGCCACTCTGAACAATATTTAAGACCCACCGGTCCGACGTTAAAAGAACCCAGCTGTCCAGACAAAAAGATATCCTGCCCCCGACCGGTGTTCTTGGTAGGGGAGGAACAGTAGCCAGAGCCAGGAGGCCGCTATTGCCTCTTGGCGTTGTCTCGTCCCTGACGATTCTGACGTCCTCTCTGGGACTGTCGAGAGAAAGACGCCGACTGTCCTTGGCGTTGGCTGGAGTATTGACCTTTATAGGACTGTCCTGATTGTGTGGAATATTGACGTTGGTTTCCTCTGTAATTAGAAAACCCCCGACCACGTGCCCCTCTGAATGGCACTTTGCGATAGTTCAAAGACCCCAAGGACTTAGCTGTATCTGTGTCCTTCTTTATGCTTTGGAGGGCGTCATCCACATGCTTACCAAAAAGCATCTCCCCGTCAAAGGGAAGGTCCAAGATCTTATTCTGGACCTCCTGGCGAAACCAGGTCGCCTTCAACCAGCCTTGACGGCGCAAGACCGCTGACCCTGCCAAAGCCCTGAAAGCAGTAGAGGCTATGTACATCGCACAGTCAATGACTTCCGAAGAGTATCTTTCCCCTTCCATCAGAACCTGCTTGGCTTCCTCTTGACTCGACTCTGGTAGCTGGTCCATGAACGGCTCCATGTCGCACCACATCTGGCGGTCGTACCTGCCTAGAATAGCCAGAGAATTAGCTGCACGCACCAACAAGCTGGCCATGGTGGAGAATCTTTTTCCCACATTGTCCAGCCTCCTGCCTTCTTTATCCGGAGGCGTGGTTAACGGAGTGGACGGATTCTTTGACTTGCTTTGTGCGGCTTGTGATATTACGGAATCCGGCTTAGGTTGTCCTAGGAGACATGCAGGACTGCCCTCAGGGGCCTTGTATTTCTTCTCCAGCCGGGGAAGAACCGGAATGACCATCGCCGGATTCTGCATCGTTTTAATTCCCTCATCCCAGACATGTTCTATGATGGGAATTGATCTGACCGACTTCCTATACTGTGCTTTAAAGTCATATAGGAAGCAGTCGGACTGCTCCACTGTAAGGGGCAGACCAAATCTCTTGGATGCCCGTTCCATCAAATTATGGAAACCACCAATATCTGCTGGAGGCGATATATTTGTCTCCCGGCCCACATCATCCGGATCCTGCATACCAGTGTCATCAGGGTCCCCATCCGGATCCCCTGGATCAGTAAGAGGGATCACCTGCCCCTCGTCGTCCTCATCTGTATCCAAATCTTGTGTTTCTTGATCGGCAGGTTCCGTACCTGAAGGTTGAGGAACCACTAACGGTACCACCGTTGAAGTGATACGAGGTATGTCCCTTGGCAGAGGTGGCAAGTCCATTGCCATGTCACGTGGCACCACAGACGTAGAAGGACGCACCGGAGTGAGATCTGGTAATGACGGAAAACGAGCTTTATAGTCTTGCAGCATCATTTGCAAATCCGTCACTAAAGCCACTGGCAAGGCTATCATATCCTGCCTCAGAGAGCGGGGGTGTACTTCCTGTGTCAAGCTTTGCCGCCCCTCCTGCACCTCTGGACCATAAAAGTCCTCAGTATCCCTGTCCTGCTGTTTCACATTCAGGTCTGAAGGGCTGTAGGCGTCCCCATACTGCCCATCCTCTTCCTCCGAGTCATCGAGAAGCATGGATGGTGGCAAAGGCGTGACCCGCCTAGGAGAAGTCATGTCCGGCGTAATCTTTAATCTCTGGATGGCAAATCCCGAATTCTTCGTCGTCGACGGTCCCGTCGACGGTCCCGTCGACGGAGTCGATGGCAAAGGGATTCCCTGCGTCGACGAACTCGACGACATCGTCGACTGAAGGGTAACTGTCGTCGACGGGGCTAGAATCGTCGTCGACGATGACGTCGACAGTTCCGGAATCGTCGTCGACGGAGCAGTCGTCGACGGAGCCTTCTTCTTCGTCGACGGAGCATGTTTCATCGTCGACGGAGCAACCGTCGACGGTCTCGTCGACGAACTCGTCGTCAGCAACATCGACGAACTCGTCGTAGTCATCGTCGACGTGGTCTTCGTCGTCGACACCGCCGTCGAAGATGAGAAAGTAGCCGTCGTAGACGATGAAGTAGATATCGTCGACGGTCTCGTCGACGACCCCATGGAAACAGTCTTAACTATGGAGATCGTCGTCTACGTACCTGCTTTAGCCTGCGTCGACGGACGCTGTTTCTTCACTGAAACTGACTGAGGAGTTTCTGCAGCATGTTTCTTCACAGATTTCTCCTTCTGGGACGGAGGGGAAGATGTTGCAACCTCCTTCTTGTCCCTAAGGGCTACGTCCACACCAGCAGCCTGTCCCTGCCTCTCCTTTACACTGCCGTGAGGAGATTTCATGGGACCAGCCTCCTCAGACCTTTCAGAGATCCCGTGAGGGGCTTTGAGAGGGGGTTCCGCAGAGGTGGAGGGAGATGACCTACCCCTCTTCTTAGATCTCCTGGAGGAGGTACCAGAGATTGATTCCTCCTCATCCGAAGAGAGAACCTCCGTCCTGGTCTTTAGCTTCTGCAGCCACGTCAGCAACCGACCCTCTCTGTCTCTCAAGGTTTTGGTAGAGAAGGTCCGACAAATTTTACAATCTGTGGCCTTGTGTTCCGGGTACAGGCAGTATATGCAGTTTTCATGCTTATCTTCCACAAACAGTCTCTTCTTCCCACAAGAAGCACAATATCTGAATAAAGCTTTCTTCTCCTTTTCTGACATTATGTCACAAAAGATGGCAAATAAAGATGACTAATAGTAAAATTCTGAGAAACTGAGCAGAGCTCAGTGGAGACTCCCTAGCACAACGTGCGGTAGAAAAATCTGAGGCTCTGAGCTCTCTCAGGAAGGTTCCAAGGGGTGAGGCTGTGCTGATTGGTCCTGGCAAAAGTTTGGGCTCTTTTACACAAAGAGGGTGATATACTACAAAATGAGATGAGGCCTAGGCCAATTTTTCTCTTTTGTTTCTATGGTTATACATATATATATATATATATATTTTTGTTTACCGAAGCTCCCATTCTGACGACGGGGAATGATACAAAGCATGAGAATCTATGAAAGTTCCAATACTGGGGTAACTGCAAATAAGACATGCCTTGCGGGCGGCCTTCCCGAGCTGCGAGGACATACCGGACTCGTCACCTCTGGAGGATCGCTTACTCGACGGCCCATTGCCATCTAAAGCAATATCCTTGACGTACCAAAAACTTAGTAATAATTTACCAGATAATTTTGGCAAGCTCTAGGAGCAGTGGGAGAGAGACCTGGGGCCGATTGAAGAGGAAGATTGGCGATTGGCTCTTATGTCACCTAGGGAGGCGGCCATCACGCTTAGATTTAGACTGATACAACTCAGGATTTTATATCGGTCATATATGACGGGGACAACCCTTGCCAAAATAGGAGCGAGACAGAAAGACCTATGCTTAAAGGGCTGCAAGCAGCTGGCTACCTTCTATCACACACTATGGGAATGCCCGCTGATACGCGGTCTCTGGGAGAGAGCCACGAATCATATGCAGTCTGCATTGGGAAAGACGGTGGGCCTGACTTGCTTGCTAAACATATGGGCGGACTCGGACCTGACTGAAATTGAACAACAACTGGTGACGCTGGGGTACACGTTGGTTAAAAGAGAACAGGCAAGGGGATGGGGTGGTGTGGCACCGCCTGCAGTATCGATCTGGCTGAAAGACCTAGATAGGTGTATGTTTGCCAGGGGATGCCTGAAGAAATGGGATAAAAAATGGTCAATATGGAACAACTACAGGGGGGAGATTTGTGTATCACCCATGGTGGAATTGGAAATGCGTAGAAATGTGGGCAGAGACGTAACTTTTTAACGTATCTGCTTTCTCAACATCTGTAATATGCATGATGATGAGTAACTTGCTATTAACATATGTCAATACTATATGCTTGTCTGTCACAAACTTTTCTCAATAAAAACAAGTTTAAAACAAAAGAAAAAAAAAAGAAATGAACTGGTGCAACTGACAGTGAACGCATTCTGGGTCTTTGAAGACTCGGACTTCCTACTCGTGACATTGTTGAAGTTTCTTTCTGGTGAAGGGGCAAGATTGTTTTTATGTTAATTCAATGAGGATTTAATTTCTTTAAAAAAAACTGAAAATGTTTTTTTCCAATGAAATCACTGAGAAAGAGGATAGTTTTCCCCATTTTAAATCTAATACGGAATTATGCAAGAAGGCCGAAAAATGCAATGTTTGTGGATATGGTAGACCTCAGGGAAAAGGGAACAGAGTTGGGTGAGTGACTCCTTCCATGAGGTGATGGGGAGGAAGCAAAATCACAAAACATTTGGGCCAGACAGACTAACATGTGAACCCATAATTTTATGCATGTGAAATAAGTTGGTTAAAGAAATTTAACTCATCCTATACACTTACATTCACTATGCTCACACAATGAATCCTTGCTCAGAATCAATCCTACTGACTCCTAACCTACAGATACATGCACAGCACAATGACAGCATCCACGCACAACATAGCAATTAATAAAAGAACAGACGAATAAGGTCAATCTGATCTCAGTCTTACACGCTTGACAACACTAGTGGTATGGGTGGTGAGTGGGCCACAGGCTCCACAGTACCTGCTGGCTTTGGAGTGGTTGGTTGAACTTTAGTGAATGCGCTTGTTTCATTCCCCAGGATGGAAGGATTTGATTCTTTGGGCTGATCTAAAAGAAAGGATAACAGTCAGAAACTGTGTCTTGATTAGTCTGGGTCCAACTCAGTTTTTGTTACTTTTCAGGGTCACCAATACACAGAACGTATGCTGTAAAATGAAGCCGATTTCACTTATGTAACATCTAACATAGAATGGGCTTGCTTTCCAATACTCTTTTGCAAGAGATTCACAACATACCTTCTGTATCTTGTTTGGATTTCAAGACACTGCTGACACAGAATATGGTCCCTGCACCGCTGGTGTTGCTGGCAGGAGAGTTTGTGTCCCATTGAACTGCTGCACCCACATCCTATAAAAATGGAAAAATAAAATACATTTTCAGCATAAGCTAGCGCTATATAGCACAGGTGGATGGGCACAGGATCTAGCACTGCATGCAATTACTGGGATACAGGGGAAAGAGTGCCAGGCCTCGGAAAGGTCCTGCTACCAACACCATCACGTAAAGCTGAAGGCGATGTATAGTGGTGACAAGAGCAAACAAATAGTTGAGTGCAACGCCTGGCAGCAGAACAAACCCATATACATCCCCCAAAGAGCATAGTCAAAAGTCATACTCAGTAGGGACTGGACTCTCAGACAATTTCCCTGAAACCAACCTCTAAAGTTCCTATAAACAATATCTTTGAAACTTACTGGAATAAAAACACAATTAAAATACACTTACAATGCAAAACCTAAGGGCTCAGTGGGAAAAGCAGAGAGAATGGCATTATGCTTCCAAATCAAAAACTAACAACCCCTAAAACTCACCAGTTGTGGTCCAGTACTGAAACCATACCTTGCACCCAGATTGAACTGCTAATGACCTCAGACACAACAGATGCCTTCACAAATGACAAAGCCATCAGTTATGACATCCCATATTACCTTACCACCAACATTTCTGATAATATAACTGAGAAAGCAATATAATTGGTTTGAATACATATCAATAAACAATGTTGTGCCGCCAAGTCTTTTAGAAAACCACAACTAGTGAAGTTCTGGGATTTTAAGGTTTTGCTTTGGAACTATTATGTTACTTTAACTTGGAATGTTTCAGTATACGCTCACAAACAATACATATACATCTATATTTGTTCAACCATTGATTTAGGTTGCATAGATTGACATGCTTGAAATATTTCTCATCATCAGCATAATCCACAGTAATTGCAGAGAATGACCTAGTAGTTCAGAATAAAAAATTTGGCACATTGCACCTTCCAGAACATTGCCAAAAGATTCTGCAGGCAGCCAGGGTGCCTTCTACCGTAAGCATTTATGTTACGAAATGGAACCGGCTCTCAGTGTGGGCATGTTTTAAGAACTACAACCTTTTCTCCATGTCCCTCTACCTATTTCTAACTTTTGTTCTGGACCTTTTCAGATACTTGAAACAACCAAATAATATGCCTTTTTGTCCCCCAGAGTAGTCAATGATTTGTTTTAAAGTACTCTTCCACTTTTGTAACAGTGAAATGCACAGCAATAATAGAGCTGCATCTAAGCATTTTTCTGTCAGAATAGGAAATGTTTTAAAAAATGTTTCGTTGTCTGAGTCATCTGGAGATACATCTCGCTTCTGAAGCTGACGGGCGGAACATCATATCAGTGCCTTCACCTGAAAAATGTATGCTGGTAAATTGAAGTGTGCTGCCAACATCTGTACTGTAGACTACATATAGTTTATGACTAAAGTAGTAAAGTATACAAGAAAACTGCACATAAGCATTTCCTAAGAAGGGTTTCCTGCCTGACCGTGTGGAATAACTTGATAGCTTTTGAATCTATGAAAGATCCCATGTTTCAGAAACAAGTTCTGTCTATTCTGAAATGCAGAATGCCATCTACTCCACTATGGAAAGATCTCCCACAAAGCCCCACGTGAAGCAGCTTACTTCTTTTCTTGCCTTGGATACCATACTCTGATGGAGGCCTCGATATAAACATCTACATAACTATTTCTAGAGAACTTTGTTACTAAGATATTGTACTGAGTTCCAAGACTTCTGAAATCAGAGCTACATTTATGGCAACTCAATCAAAGAAGGTAAAATATGAATCATAGAACTGGACTAAAATAGTTAAAGTAGTAGCCTTAAAAGAGGCATGGTACTGAACCTTTTTCTTCTCCAGCACTAGATCTTTCATATATTTATGTAAATTGATACTTGTATAGCGCACTACTCACCCGCAAGGGTCTCAAAGCGCTTGTACGAATACCGCTGTGGAACCCATCCTGGCTTTCCCTGTGAGGCGTCCACTCCTGGGCACCCCCATGGTGGAGGCCAGGCATCCTTAGCGTTGTGGGGGCCGTTGTGGAGATTAAGCAAGCTATTGCCCAGAGTTGCAGAGTGGGACTCCATGATTGGAATGGCACCGAGGCGAGAATTATCAGGTCCGTGGAATTTTTGAGCACAAGACCCGCCGAGGCGGGGAATTGAACCCTGGTCCCGGGCTAGACCTCTGCATCAGGGTCTGCCGCTCTAATCATTGAGCCACACTTCTCCACTTGCACATGCTTGAAATAAGAACAAAGCAGTATTAATAGCTATTGGTGAAACAAGTGTCTGAAAACCAACTGGTTTCCAATACAGTTTCAGTTCCATAGCATCAATAAGACAAAAAGAGTTTTTATTAGATTCAAGCAGAGTTTGGTCTTCCAACTTAAAAAGCAATATTGTGATGAAGAGTGAAGGATTCTGCACCTCTGAAGCAAGCTGTAGGATCGCTCACTCATGCAGTTCTCAACTTGTCCTCCCAATGAGGACAAAGAGGTTCTTCAAAAAATTGTTTTCGATTATTTCTAACTTTGCTGAGGGTTATTATAGTCATAGGCGGTGATTTTATTCCACATAAAACACTGCCTTAGACAGCTGTAATCCAACTCAATTTAAACAGGCACCTTCGAACTCTAGAGGGCCTGGGTTTGCTAGACGATTGGAGGAAGTTAGACCCTGGAGAATGGAATTTCACCTTTTCTCTGATGTATGATCAAACACAAGAATAGATTATTTTTTTCTTACCAGATCAATGTAAAACCTGCTGATTGACAGATATTAAAATGAGTTCTCTTGCATCACACACTAGTTGTGCTGAAGTAGGACATAATTCGAAATTCAAATGCACCAGGCCAAGGGCAAGTAAATGAAGTCTCATTTAGAGACCCCATCTTTACACATTCCATAAAATAATCTATAAACCAGTATTTGAGAGAAAATGCTGAAAACAAAGTAATATGGTTGTAGGAAAGTGCCTCTTTTTGCATTGTTGCCGCCACTTTTTGCCAAATGTTGATGCTCTTTTACTGAGTTTGCCCTGGGTTCCTGGCAACCAGTACCCAGGGCCTTATGTTCTTTCCCTAAAACTGTACTGTTGCAAACCCAATCGGCAACTCTCTGGTCACATGTAAGTGCCTTGTAAAAGGTACCATAAGTACCAAGGGCACTACGATCAGGGAAGGCCCCTAAGGGCTCCAACACTTACTGTGCAACCCATACACACACACACACTGCCGTTGCAGGCGGAGTGTTTGGTGCAAAGCAAAGTGAAGAGTCGACATGACACACATTCTTGTGTTCCATGCCTACAATTCACTACAATTGCATAGGTAAGCCACCCTCCTAGCTGGGTCCACCACTGGTGAGGGTACAGGTGTATGAGCTCTTTACCCCTACAGTGTCTTAAGTCCATTCGTAAACAATGTAAGTGCAGTAAAGCCATAAAGAGAATATGGTCTGGGAGTTTGTCATTAAAAACTCCAAAGAACCATAATGGCTTTACTGAAAACTGGGAAGTTTGGTATCAAACTTCTTAGCACATTAAACCCACACTGATGCCAGTGTGAGATTGAATGAAAAATGAACACAGAGTGCATCTTCGAGATGCCCCCCTGAAAACTAACCTACCACTAGTGTCAAGGCTGAGTGGCTGCATTCAGCTGCCACCACCAGACATGTTTCTGGACCCTTGGATCGAGAGCCTGCCGCTCTCAGGATCCTGAAACAAAGTACATCCTGGGTCAAGGTGCCAAGCCTCGCCCCCCAGGCTGGGTAGGGTCCAAGAAGGGGAAGTTTCAAAGGCTTGCTGCCTTTGTAAGCTGACCCAGACATTTGCTGCTCCCAGCAACTGGGCTCTACTGGTTCTCACCCTCACTTTGGGCGGGAGAATCGGCAGGAAAACCAAGATAGGAGGAAAGGTGTGCCCACCTTTACCAACCCCACACCTCAGGTGGGGGATTGAGGTGAAACATAACTCTCAGTCCTCGCCATCTTGAAGATGGGGGGACCCAACCAACCAGAGTGAGGCTTATGCCCTCCTCCCACTAAAGGGTGGCATAATAGTGGGTGTACCCACCCCAAGGAAGGGACCCATTGGTCCAGACATGTACCTACCTCAAACACCCCTAAATTTAGTATTTCGGTTCTACCCCGCACCTTACCTCCTCAGAGAAGAAGAAGGACCGAAGAGCCATGCCGAAGGAAGGAGTACACCAACTGACTTGGCCCCAGCCCTACCGGCCTGTTCTGGCCTCGACCTGCTTCAGCGGAATCCTGGTGTGTCCTGCAGCCAACAACCCCCAAGAACCTGGAGGACATGCCGTGCCTTCACTAAAAAGAATGTGTCTCCCGTGAGCACCGGATTTGCTCACCAACAGACTCTGGCTCCGGCCAAATCTGCGAGTCTGCACCACTCTGCGCCCGACTCCCACGGCCCGAGTGGCCCAATACCACGAGGTGGTTTCCCCGCGATCTTGACCTGGGATCTGGTGATCCATGACCTACCTCAAGTCTCCCGATGACGCCTGCAGCCCTTTCTGGAGGATTCCCCCCCCCCCCCCCTTGCGACCAGAGCCGGTAAGAAAAACCCAACGCTAAAACACACCCTTGCACCAGACGCCCCAAGACCTTGGTGGCCCAACTGGCGGGGTTACTAGCATCCAACGACATTCCAACTTACCTCTCCAACTGGTGGTCACCTCCAGAAGATCTTCGTCCTCAGTCTGCAGTGTTTGTTGCAACCGGAGAATCCCCATTGAAAACAGGACACCCAACGCCAAAACGGCACCCTTCACCCAGCCGCGCTGTGGGTGCACTTTGTTTGCTAATTTCAACCTTCGTTTGCCCTGAGCTTAATTTCAGGAGCTTTGATCCCTCAACCTTGTGGCCTGCTCGTGAGCAGCCACGAACCAGAGGCACCCTGTCCCCCATTGGATAACATTGGGCTTCAGCACTCTGCACCCGGCCGCCCTAGTGCCACTGAGGGTGCTTTTTGAGTGAATCCTTGACCCTGGGGGAACCCCTGTTCTAATCCCAGAAACTCAGCCCTCAAGGTCGTTTACTTACCTGCAAAACGATAACCCCATTTTTCTCCATAGGATTGCATTGATTGCTTTCCTCTGAAAATATTTTGGGTGTTGAGGGTGTTTTGTATGGAAACCTAAGAAACTGTGATTTAACAAAAACTGTTTTACTCACCTTTTATCCAGGAAATGTCCCATTGTGATATCTAGGCATATCACACTGAGTAGAAAAAGTTATCTGAAAAAGTAACTTAAAAAGTAATCACAAATTAACTGTAAAGTTACTGAAAAGTAATTTCAACTGTTTCTGAACATTTGACCTACCTGTATTTACATTCAATTGCATTCAACTATATTATCAGAAAAGTATTATTTTTACTTACCTGCACCATGTCTGACTTGGTTCTAAAAATAAAATACAACAAAGAAATACTTTCATACAAAACAATTGGTCAGAGTTGAGTCTTTGAGTGTGTGAAATCATTTCTTGCCTGAGTGTGTAAAATAAATCCTTACACTATCCTCTGATGAAGCCCTACTGCTTGCCCACACTACCACAAATAGAGAGTAAGGATTAGTTACTTACCTGTAATCCTAGTTCTCTTCCAGGGGTATACCCATCATAGTCCTAAACACTGAATAATCCCCGCCCATGTGCGGGAATCCTGGAGCATATAGAAATATACAAATATATATATATATATATATATATATATATATATATATATATATATATTCACTGAAAAAACCATAGGTTTCACACATGTTATAGTTAGCTGTACATTTCACTCGTAAAAAACCAATGAAATTCCCGCGTTATAGTTAGTGCAGGCAACTATAACTCACGCGACCGCAATCCTCTGCTGATGCTAATACTGTATTTCGACACTTATTTGCCCATGTCTTCTTCCATTAAATTTTAGCTATACATATATTACAAATATTTTTTTTTCATAAAGACACATATGTCATCAGCAGAAGATTGCGGTCGCGTGAGTTATAGTTGCCTGCACTAACTATAACGCGGGAATTTCATTGGTTTTATACGAGTGAAATGTACAGCTAACTATAACATGTGTGAAACCTATGGTTTTTTCAATGAATTTGCAAGGTTTTTTAAATGCTAATTCCTAACTATAACGTGTGTGAAACCTATGGTTTTTTCAGTGAATTTGTACGGTTTTTTAAATGCTAAGTTACTTTACGCCATTCGTGGCGTGCGCGCCCAGTTAACGCAGTTCGTTCCGTGCGCGCACGGTGCGCTTCGCGCACCGCGCGCCCACTTTACGCAGTTAGTGCCGTGCACGCACGGTGGTCACGCGGTGCGCTGCGCGCACCGCGTGCCCACGTTAAGCGGGATGGGCCATGTACGCACGATGCGCTTCGCGCACCGTGCGCACATGGGGAACATATTATGCGCATCTTTGTGAAATGTATTCTTTGTTAAATTCATAGCTGTAATATGCCATGCACAAATGGAGCCCTTCGGGCACCATTTGCACACGGGGTGGGGAGAATGTGGATAATTTTCGACCTGGTTTCGACCGATTCGAATGTTTACTAAGAGCTAAGAGCCAATCAAAATCGCGCTCGCGCACGCCACCGTACGCATACGGTAAGCGCACCGTAAGCGCACCGTAAGCTGGCTCAGATATATATATTGATTTAAAGGCTATTTTCTCAGAATCTACTGAACAGATTTACACCAAACCTACAAAAGGCACTTCCTTGACCTGAGGACTACCTCTCTGCCAAATTTCAAGTAATTCTGTTCAGCCGTTCGGGCTGTAGCTGTGTCTAAAGGTCCTATGGAAAAATGCATGGGAAAAACGCGTTTTGGGACCCCCCTTTTATCTCAGCCCCCGCTTCACGAATCCCCCCGAGACTTTCAGGGTAGGAGCGGAGCTCAACGCCCCACCTATTTTGAAAAATTCGCAAGGATTCGTCGACCGGCGCCAAAGTTATTCAAAATAGAATGTTGCGGATTTCCTATGGAAACGTGGTCCTAACTATAACTACCTACTGGCGACCGCCAGTAGGTAATATATATATATATATATATATATATATATATATATGTTGGGAAACCACAAGCGCCTAGGATTCCCACGACATACATATATACATGTATATAAACACAAATATGCAGCCTAACACAATTCCAATAGAGCAACATGCCATAATTACAAAGGTTTATCTTGTACAAAAAATAATCTTAGACATAAACTCTGTAAAAGAGAACATACACTGTAATAGTGTCATATAAGAAAACCTTTATTTTCAGACAAGTAAAGAAGGTAATAGCAGGCAGTTGGCCCATAGGCTGCATAGATGAATAAACATCACAGTACAGTAAAAAACTGGCACCTCGCCTTGAAGGCTTCCAAGAACTTGGAAACCGTGCCATTAAGACCTCCAGGAGCCCCTCTGCTCCCATCATGCACCACAGGTGACAGTTAGGTCGGTTCTTTTTTATGGTGTACTAACTTGTGACAACCTGATAAAAAGATGCAATCACTACAAAAAATATACTAAAAATGCTCGTCCGGGGAGGAGGGAGGGTTGCTTATGACTATGACGAGTATACCCCTGGAAGGGAACTAGGATTACAGGTAAGTAACTAATCCTTCTCTTCCAGGGGATACTCATCAATAGTCATAAGCACTGAATAGAGTAGCAAGCCCATACCCACTACCTCGCGGACGAGCAAATAGTATAGAAAAACAGTAACAGAGCATCTTAACATGACATCAAGCAAATAAATTCCTCAGAGAGGCTTGCCCAACTTGGGCATCCGCCTGTGCATTAGAATCCAAGCAGTAATGGCGGGTGAAAGTATGAACTGAGCGACAAGTCGCTGCTTTACGAATTCCTGACATAGGCACATTCCTTAGCAGGGCCGTAGTAGAAGCCTTCCCCCTGGTAGAATGTGCTTTAGGTTTGCCCTGAAGAACCTGGTTAGCTAGTTGGTAGGTCAAAGATATGCACAAAACTATCCATCTAGAGATGGATGTCTTAGAAGCTGCTGAACCAGTATTTATGACACCATAGTTAAACAACCGGTCCGTGTATCTCAAGGACTTGGTTTTGTCAAGATAAAATGTCAAAACCCTCTTGAGGTCCAAAGAATGAAGAGACCTCTCCGGTTGAGTAGAGGGATTGGGGAAAAAGGTGGGAAGAGTGATTGTCTGATTGATGTGGAAATGTGAGACCACCTTTGGCAGAAAGCTGGGATGGGTCCTTAAAACCACCCTGTTGGCATGAAAAACCGTATAAGGCTCTCTACAACACAAAGCCTGGATCTCACTAACCCTACGGGCAGAAGTGATGGCAACTAAAAAGGCCGTTTTCCATGATAAATGTTGCAGAGAAGCCTTGTGAAACGGTTCAAAAAGAGCACCCATACGTTTTGTAAGGACTATGTTGAGCTCCCAAGGAGGAGATGGGGATCTCACTGGGGGTAAACCTTTTTCAGCCCTTCAAGGAAATCTTTAACAACTGGCATTTTGAAAAAAGAAATCCGTGATGCAGATTTCCTGTATGCAGTGATAGCTGCACCTTAATCAAAGAAAACTGCAGACCAGACTTGGCCAAATGTAGTATATATGGCAACAGTACCTGCTCTTGACCCTTGACCGGATCATGAGCATTGTCCCTGCACCACAGATAGAACCGCATTCACTTGAAAGCATAGGATTTGCTGGTGGATGGTCTCTTGGCTTCTTTCAGGATCGTCATACAATCCGCTGGTAGGTCTAGGTGTCCGTACTGAATGACCTCAGGAGCCATGCTGTCAATCTGAGGGAGGTGAGATTGGGATGAAACACTCTCCCCTTGTTCTTGGACGACAGATCCGGACGGCAAGGCAGCCTCCGGTGTGGCACCTTGGACAACTGCAGAAGGTTCGGGTATCACCACTGACGCAGCCACTCCGGAAGCTATCAGGATCATTCTGGTGTTGGACCTGTAAAACTTGTTGATCACTGCCAGGATCAGTGAAAGCGGTGGAAAGGCGTACAGTAATGTCAGACCAGTTTATCAAAAGGGCATTCCCTCGTGATCCTGGTTGGGGAAACCTGGACACGAAGACAGGGCATTTGGTGTTGGCCTTGTCTGCGAAGAGGTCAATGTTTGGTACTCCCCATTACCAAAAGATGTCTTGAGTGACTTCGGCGTTTAGCACCCAGTTGTGCCCTTCTACGAAGTCCCTGCTGAGAGTGTCTGCTTGGACGTTCATAGAACCCGGAAGATGAATGGCCACGATGCTGAGTCCTCTTGCGAGAAGCCATTTCCAAATGGTCTGTGCCTCCAGAAAGAGTCCTCGACCTGGTGCCCTCCTGCTTGTTCAGATAATACATCGTTGTGGTGTTGTCTGTCTGAACCAAAAGGGAGCTGGACTGGAGATAAGGATACAGAGACTTGAGAGCCAGATGAATGGCTCGTAACTCGAGTAAGTTGATGTGATATCCTCGCTCTGTCTCCGACCAGAGATCTTGCACCTGAAGGGACCCCATGTGTGCTCCCCAACCTTGCAGGGAAGCATCTATGACTACAGTCTGAGTGGGAATCACCTTTAGCAGGTGTGACCGTTTCATCCACCATCTGATGGAGTCCTTGGCAGACTGAGGTAGGGTCCACGGTCCTCCCAACGACCTGAGAGTTGCATCCACTGGTGTTCCAGAGACTGCTGTAGAGGACGCATGTTCAATCTGGCATTGGGGACGATGAACACGCAAGAGGCCATGGAGCTCAACAGTGACGAGACCTGTCTGACTGTGGGATGACTTGCACTGAGAAGATCGCGACCTTGGTTCTGATTGAAGATAACCTCTCCTCCGAAGGACACATGCTTGCCTTCGCGGTATCTAGCGAGGCGCCTAGGTAATGGATTCTCTGGGTCGGGTTGAGGATCGATTTCTTGAAGTTGACCTGAAGTTCCAGCGTGTTCAACAGCTGAAGACAGTAGTTGAGATGGCTCTGAAGTAGAGAAGGAGTGGCACTCTTCAGTAGCCAATCGTCCAGATTGGGATAAATGAAGATCTTGCGTTTGCGTAGGAATGCTGCCACCACCGCCATGCACTTTGAGAATGTTCAGGGGGCTGACTTGAGCCCGAACGGTAGTACTCGAAATTGAAAATGCTGACGGTTTATTTGAAAACTGAGAAATGTGCGATGCCCCCTGGACACTGGAATATGGAAGTAGGCATCCTGCAAGTCTATAGCATACATCCAGTCTCCCTGATGCATATGTGAAAAAATCTGGTGTAGGGTCAACATCAGAAATTTTTCTTTGCGGATGAACTTGTTCAAGAGCTGTAGGTCTAGAATAAGTCTGTATTCTCTTGCCAGGCCTCTTTTTTCGACTAGGAAGTAACAAGAGTAAATTCCTTGTCCTTGCTGTTTCAGGATGTTCTCTATGGCGTTTTTTTGTAGAAGACTGTCCACCTCTTTCTGCAAAAGTAGAAGATGATGATTGGATCTGCTTTGAAGTGGAATTGATGGTGAGGCTTTGAATCTCAGCAAGTATCCATTTTGAACAATACTCAGCACCCATTTGTCGTTTGTTATGGATCTCCACTCTTCTAGATGAAAAGTGACACTTCCTCCTACCGGAGTGGCTAACGGGCCTGAAGGAAGTCTCTGCTCATTGTTTGGCTGGCTGCTTAGCAGCTGAAGACTGCTGCCTGTTTCCTCTCCCTCTACCAGGTCGTCGTTGATGGAACTGAGACCTCTGCTGTTGCTGATTTTGGGATGACCACTGAGGGGTTTGAACCCTCTGTTGGGAGAAATGTCTGTCATACGGGCGGAAGCATTTCCTGAATTCTTTCCGCTTCTCTAAACCAACAGCTTTCACAGTATCCAATTCTGTCTTCATCTTGGCCATCTCATCATCCGCATGAGAACCAAACAGTGAAGACCCATTAAACGGAAGGTTGACAATTCTCCGTTGGGCATCTGGCTTCAGGCCTCGGAGACGGAGCCAAGCCAAGCGCCTGGAGCAGATACTGTGTGAATAACCGTGAGAGGCCAGATAAGAGGAGTCTGCAGCCGCACTTATGACCTCGTTTGCCATGAAGTATCTCCTGAAAGTCCTGTTGGTCTTCTTTCTGGAGTTTTTCTGTGAATCTGGCAAGGGAGTCCCAGAGAGACCTATCATACCTCCCCAGGAGAGCTGAAGCGCTGGCTACTTTCATCACAGACACCGAGGTATTACACATCCTCTTACACATAGAGTCCATATTCTTGCTATCTTTCTCTGGAGTAACTGACGAAGAAGATGCAGTAGAGTGTGCCTTTCTGGCCGCCGCCACAATGACTGAGTCTGGAGGGGGCTCTGAGCGCAGGAAAAGCGGGTCTTGAGTCGGTGCCTTGTATTTTTTGGCAATACGAGATGGTACAGACCACACTGTGGCAGGGGTTAAGAAAGTTTGCATGGCAGACTCTATGAGGCCTGGGACCGAAGGCAGTAGAGGCCTGGTTGACGAATGATGGTGTAGAGTCTCGAATATAACAGATGAGGAGACCGTAGGGGCCGACATACTGATGTTGAGCTTCTTCGGCCCTCTGCAGAGAACGTCATTGAAGGTTCCGATGTCGTCAATTGGGGAAACTCTGGATGGCGGTGTTGCAGAAAGAGTTGGGGAATAATTCCTGATAGAAGATCTGGTGGATGTTGACCACATTGGAGATCTTCACCTCCTCCTCTTGGGAAAGGGAGTGTGATGTGAACGAACTCTCTCCCGTGATCTTGTGTGACGGGAGGATGGAGACCTTGACCTTCTCTGGGGTCTTTTTGGAGAGATCCTTGAAGATGTTGTTGCAGGAGGAGTTCTGCGACCTCTTGATGGAGAGTAGGTGCAAGAATAATCCGAATCAGGATTTCTATGACCAGCATCCCCTGTTACAGAATGTCCAGTACCTTCCAGCCACCTTAGCGAAAGATTAAAAGAATGCGACTTCTTGGGCGGAACCGGAGAGCCCTCCGGTAAAATCTGAACAATGTTAAGGCCCGGGCATGATGAAAGTCTCCTCGACGTCAAACGCCGTGACCTCGACGTCGACCTTGCCTCCTCTGCAACCTCCTCAGAGACGACTACAGGAGTTTTGTCTCTCAACGTCGACAGATGCCTGGATGACACCGTCTGTGCTGTCTTCGACGCCGACTTTCGTGGCGGCGAGATGCTGGAGGATTCTCGTCTCAGATCTCGACGTTGTGTTCGACATCGAACGCCCTCGCGGGCGAACAGGAGACTTCAACGTCGATCGCCTCGGGCACTTCTTCAGCGTCGATTTTCTAGATGGTGAGCGCCACGACTGCAACGGAGACCTAGACGTCGACAGTCGGTAAGCTCTCGGCAGGATCTTCGCCGGCAAACCCCTCGACACCGACCTCCTAGAAGGTGGCGGAGTGGGTCCTCGCCGTTGATGGATGTTTCGACATCGACGGGTGCACGTCAGGTCTCTCGGGACCAGCATACTTCGAGCCCGAAGTATATCTCAACGTCTACTTACTTTTGTGCGACGGAGAATCTGTCCCTCGACGCTGATGTGTGTCTGTTGCTTTTTCGACGGCGAACTCGACACCGGCCAGTCAGGGATCTGTCTCTTTCTGGACTCGTTTTCGATGTTCCTGAAGAGAAGAAGGGCCTTGACCACTTCCAAGGCCCCTTTTACGATGACTTGTACTTCTCTCCATCAAGGCATGGAGTTTAATCCTCTTTCTGTCCCGAAGAGTCCGTTTCGAAAACTGCTGACAATTGCAGGTATCTGGCTTGTGTGAAGATGGCAAACACACGATACACACAGAGTGCGGGTCAGATTTAGCCATCTTTTTATCACAAGATGGACATTTGTGGAATAATGCTGGCAGTCGGATAGAAATAAGTATGTTAAAATGTCAGAAAAGATAAATAAATATCAACCAGCAGTCAAAAATGTCGAATAATGAGAGAAAGAAACTATTTCTGACTAAAGATAATCAAAAACTGTCGAGCTCAAGCTCCAGGATCCTCACAGAAGGAGCCGGAAAAAAGAACCGACCTAAATGTTGTAAGAAAGTGGCTCTGTATATACTGCACCAAAGTATGGTTCAGTGTGTACAGAGTGCAACAGTGCCCAGAGGTTTGGCAGAGGTTAAAGTTAGATATAACCTTAATCTCTAAAGTGGTAGCTCGGTCGAGCACTAAGGCAGTATCGGAGGACAGTGTAAAGCATTTGTTGTACACATTCAGTCAGCAAATGGTCTTACACACTCAAGAACTGAACTCAATGCCAATTGGTTTGTATGTAAAAATATATTGTTGTTTTATTTTAGAACCACAATTAGGCATAAAAATACTTTCTCAGAATGAGATGCTATAGTTGGATACTTTCAATAAGCAATAGACTTTTCAATTAAATAGATACAGTTGTTGCAATATGCAACACAATCCTAACACAATAATAACATTGAGCTCAATGGGAATTTTAAGTAAATGCAATATCAATTACTTTACGTATGTTTTTTCTACTCAGGGCTGGATCAAGGATTCAGCCCTGGTGCATCTCCTGTAAACAGTTGGAAGAAATCGTTTTAAAGTAAACAGGCGATTTTTAAGGAATATTTGTAAGTTGCAAAAATCGACACTTAGAAGAATTTCTGGTGAGAACCAGGCAATGTTATCCTATGGGGGAAAACAGGTCATCTGAAAATCACAGTTGTAATTACTTTTTAGGGTCAGTGCTGGGCACCAATATCCAGCACTGGGATCTCTCCTGGTAACAGGTGAGTAAATGTTGTTTTCATTGATCGGATGATTTTTAGTGAATATTTTAAAGTTTCAAAACTCGACACTTAGAAAAATTTCCAAGTGAAAACCGGTCAATGTTACCCTATGGAGAAAATGTGAGTTATCGGCTTTCAGGTAAGTACTTGACTTGCAGAGTTAAGGTTCTGGGGCAAGACTTATGGGTCTCCCAGGGTCAGTTAGGTACAGTAGTTACACCCTCAGCGGCACAGGGGCATCCGGGTGCAGAGAGAGTAGGCCCAATATTAGCCTATGGCAGGTAGGGGGCCTTTGGTTGGTGGCTGCTAGCAGGCAGGCCCCGCGGCTGAGGGAGCGGAGCTCCTGGTCACTTACAGAGGGCAAGTGGGGAAGTAGAATAGAACAGATACTGCACTTCCAGGGGCACTCGGGCGGCTGGGTGTAGGGTGCTTTTGGGCCTTCGGGCACCCAATGGATTTCAATGGGAAAGCTGCGAGACGAACAAAGGCTGCAGGCTCCGGGAGGGAGATTCTTCAGGTGCGACCACCACTTTGAGAGGTAAGTTGGGATGCTTTAGGTTAGGTAGGCACCGAGGAGTTGGGCACAGGGGGCCACAGGGCGTCTTTTGGCAGCGGGAAATCTTACCCTCTGCTGGTCACATTTGGGGGGGTCCCTGGTGTTGAGGCTGCAGGCGCCGTCAGGAGCGTCGAAGAGAGTCCTTGGGTGCTCGTGGTCTTTGTTCACTCAGGCACAGGCCGGGATCGGCGGGTGCAGAGTGTGCTGGATTTGCAGCTCCTAGCTGGCACCAGGGGTTGTTGCGGTTTTGAGCAGAACCACTGCTCGTGGGAGTCCCAGTCTATAGATGAGCAAGGCAGTCAGGTCCTCCGGGGTTTTTGAGGTTATTGACCACTGGAGACGCCGGGGTTTAGCAGGAGCAGGTTCGAGGGTCAACAGGCCTGTAGGGCTGGGGCCAAGTCAGTTGGTGTCGTCCTCTTGTTAGCAGCTGCACGACAGGTCTTCTTTCTTCTTGTTCTTCTTTGTAGTTTCGGAATCGGGATATGAGGAAGGAAGGCTCAGGGTGCCCCTAAATACTAAATTTAGGGGTATTACAGGTAGGGAAAGGTCAGGGACCAATGGGGCCCTTTCCTGGGTTGAGTACACCCCCTATTCTCCCACTCTCCAGTGGGAGGGGGGCAGGAGCCTAGTCCTGATTGGGTAGGGCTCCACATCCTCAAGATGGCGAGAGCCCGGAGTTGTGCTTCACCTTGCCTCCCCCACCTGAGGTTTGGGGTTGGCAGAGGCTAGCACACCCCCTTTTCTCACTTGGGTTTCTCCGCCAGTCTTCCTGCCAGAGTGGGGGTCAGAACCGGTGGGGACCAGTTTCTGAGCACAGCAAGTGGTCTGGAGAGGCTCACAAAGGCGGCATGCCTTTGAAGCTTCCCCTGCCCATCCTGGGGGAGGAGGCCTAGCACCTCGCCCCAGGATGTGCATTGTTGCAGGCCCACGAGAGCGGGTGGCTCTCTACCCAGGGGTCCAGCAACATGTCTGCTGGGTGGCAGCCTAGGCAGCCTCTCAGTCAGGACGTGGGTTGTGGGTTAGTTTCAGGGGGCAACTAAGTTTCCCTCTGTCGTGCATTTTACATTGAATCCCACACTGGCATCAGTGTGGATTTAATGTTCTGAGAAGTTTGATACCAAACTTCTCAGTCTTCAGTGTAGCCATCATCGTGCTGTGAAGTTCGTGATGACGACTTCCCAGCACCATATACACTTAATGGCAGCACTGCACTTAGTGCCCAGGAATGGACCTGGACACTGTAGGGGTACAGGGCTCATGCACCTGTACCCACACCACTGGCATAGGGACCAGCTAGAGGGATGACTGAGGTATGCCAGGGCAGTGTGTTGTGGGCATGGCACACAGGGATGTGTACCATGTTGACTCTTTGTTTTGTTCTGTACCAAGACACTCAGCCTGCAAAGGCAGTGTGTGTGTGTCAGGGTACAGGGCCTCTAAGAGTGGCACTATAAGTGCTGCAGCCCTTAGGGGCCTTCTCTGGTCACAGTGCCCTGGGTGCCTAGTGTACCATTTACCAGGGGCTGACACGAGGCCAGAGATGCCAATTGGGTTTTGGTTTCAATACAGTTTTAGGGAAGGAAAACAGGCCCTGGGCACCTGATTGGCAAGAGCCCAGGGCACACTCTTTCAAAGTACATCAGCAATTCAGCAAAAAGTGGGGGCATACCATGCAAGAAAAATGGCACTTTCTCACAACTGTCACCTGTGGTGCATGATGGGAGCAGCGGGGCTCCTGGAGGTCTGAAAGGCATGGTGTCCAAGTTCTTGGAAGCCTTAAAGGCGAGGTGCCAGTTTTTTACTGTACTGTGATGTTTATTCATCTATGCAGCCTATGGGCCAACTGCCTGCTATTACCTTCTTTTCTGGTCTGAAAAGAAAGGTTTTCTTGTATGACACTATTACAGTGTATGTTCTCTTTTACAGAGTTTATGTCTAAGATTTTTTTTGTACAAGATAAACCTATGTAATTTTGGCATGTTGCCCTATTGAAATTGTGTATTGCATATTTATGTGTTTATATACATGTAGATAGAGATGACGTGGGAATGCTAGGCGCTTGTAATTTCCCAACATACACATATATATGTGTATATTTCTTTATGCTCCGGGTTCCCGCACATGGGCGGGGATTATTCAATGCTTATGACTATTGATGAGTATCCCCTGGAAGAGAAGGTATTATCTACGTTTACCTCTGCCTACCTTTGGGGATCCAGTGGACTCTGTGCACACTATACCCTACTCGCGTATAGTATATACAGAGCCAGCTTCCTACAATGGTATGTAGTGTGGGATTCCGAAAACACATTGATAGGAAGGAAAAAATATAGCTTACACCTCTACGATGTTTGACTAGGAACAGGAGACAAAAGCTGAATATCTCTAAAAGCAGCATAAAATAAACAGCTGAAGAAAAACGTTTAACACTTTATGGATGGTAAGGGGAAAACTAGACAATTCATGACTAAGGAGACAGCCTGCAAAATGTAATACTGAAACCAACCTACTCTGAGAGAGGCTCAAAGACCGTCTACTACCTAACATCTAAAATTAGAAACATTCAATCTCGGAAAATTAGAAGCATTTAATCTCCTCCATATAAACACAGACAAAAAACATGACAAAGGCCACCCTCAGGAGTTGGTCCTAGACATTTGGGCCAAGTTTCAGAACCACTGTGCAGAGTAAATGGCGCAAAATGCAGCAGGCTCAGTGATAGGTTCTTACCTTTACGGCTTTGAGCAGCCCGACTGAACTCATAACCAGTGAAGCAGTTTGAGGAACCAATATAAGGACAGCAATTGATGGATTACCAGGCAATAGTGCCCCACAGTCAGTTGGTTTTACATTGACTTTCTACTAGGCCAACCAGGGCGTTGGTACATCCATTGGCATCAGTTTTTACCTACTTCTGGCAAACCCAAAATATAACCAAATCAAAGATGGAATCTACTCTCACATTGATCTTGAAAACAGAGAAGGATGAACGATTGCAGATCATATAGACAGATAGCAGTGCTAAATTACAATGTGAAGATATTTATTAAAGTTATTGTTAACTGGATTACCCTGATGTGAGCAACCCCGATCTTCACACAGCAGTCTTTTTGTCAAGCCTAGGAGGACCTGGGACAATAACAAGCTGGCAGCGACTATGGTATATATTGCAGAACACATCGATAGGATACCTTTTTCTTTAGATGCCGAAAAGGGACTCACTAGGATTGAAGAGAACTACGTAAATCGAACTAATCTGATCCTCACATGAAAACATACATACATGATAATTATGTAGGGCTGTGAGAAAGTGCACTCTTTCTTGCATGGTATCCCCCCACTTTTTGCTGAATTGCTGATGTACTTTGACTGAGTGTGCCCTGGGCTCCTGCCAATCAGGTACACAGGGCCTGTGTTCCTTCCCTAAAACTGCTTTAAAGCCTAGACCCAATTGGCAACTCTGGCCACATGTCAGCCCCTGGTAAATGGTACCATAGGTACCAAGGGCACTGTGACCAGAGAAGGCCCCTAAGGACTGCAGCACTTATTGTGCCACTCTTAGAGGCCCTGTACCCTGACACACACAAACTGCCTTTGCAGGCTGAACAAAACAAAGACGACATGGCACACATCCCTGTGTGCCATGTCCACAAACCACTGCCGTGGCACAAATCAGTCACCCCTCTAGCTTGGTGCCCTATGCCAGTGGTGAGGGTACAGGTGCATGAGCCCTACAGTGCCCAGCTCCATTCCTGGGCCCTGTAAGCACAGTGCTGCCATTAAGAGTATATGGTGCTGGGAGATTGTCATTACGAACTCCACAGCACCATAATGGCTGCACTGAAGACTGGGAAGTTTGGTATCAAACTTCTCAGCACATTAAACCCACACTGATGCCAGTGTGGGATTTAATGTGAAATGCGCGACAGAGGGCATCTTAGAGATGCCCCCTAAAACTCGTCCAACTCCCAGTGACCTGACTTAGTTGCTGCGCAGGCTGCCACCACCAGACATGTTTCTGGACCCCTGGGTCGAGAGCTTGCTGCTCTCGGGGGCCTGAAACAATGCACATCCTGGGACGAGGTGCCAAGCCTCCTCCCCCCGGATGGGCAGGGTTCACGAAGGAGAAGCTTCAAAGGTATGCCGCCTTTGTGAGTTTCTCCAGACCACTTGCTGTACTCAGCAACTGGTCGCCACTAGTTCTACCCCCCACTTTGGGCGGGAGACCCGACGGGAAAAACAAGTGAGGAAGAGAGGTGTGCCCACCTCTGCCAACTCCACCCCTAAGGTGGGGGAGGCGAGGTGAAGCACAACCTCCAGTCCCCGTCATCTTGAGGATGGGGGGACCCAGCCACCCAGGGACAGGCTCCTGCCCCCCTCCCACTGGAGAGTGGCAGAAAAGGGGGTGTACCCAGCCCAGGGAAGGGACCCATTGGTCCCTGCCCTTTACCTACCTGTAATGCCCCTAAATTTAGTATTATGGGGCACCCTGAACCATACTTCCTCAGCTCCAGCAACGACAAGAAAAGAAGAAGAGGAAGAAGGACGAGAAGCCGAGCAGAGCGAACAAGAGGACGACACCCACTGACTTGGCCCCAGCCTGTAAGTAAGTGGGTTTCTGTTGCAGTAACCCCCCCTTTTTTGCCTAATAGCTGATGCACTTTTCCTTGTTGTGCCCTGGGCTCCTGCCAATCAGGTGCCCAGGGCCTGTGTTCCTTCCCTGAAAACTGCCTAACAGCCAAAACCCAAATTGGCAAACCCTGGCCACATGTCAGCCCCTGGTAAATGGTACCCTAGGTACCCAGGGCCTTGTGACCAGGGAAGGCCTCTAAGGGCTGCAGCACTCATTGTGCCACCCTTAGAGGCCCTGTACCCTAACACACACCCACTGCTCTTGCAGGCTGAGTGTCTGGATTCAAGACAGAGCAGAGAGTCGACATGGCACACATCCCTGTTTGCCATGCCCACAACCTACACTGCCCTGGCATACATTAGCCACCCCTCTAGCTGGGTGCCCTATGCCAGTGGTGTGGGCACAGAGGCAGGAGCCCTGTGCCCCTACAGTACCCAGGTCCATTCCTGGGTCCTGTAAGTGCAGTGCTGCCAGCTAAGAGTATATGGTGCTGGGAGCTTGTCAAACACGAACTCCACAGCACCATAATGGCAGCACTTAAGACTGAGAAGTTTGGTATCAAACTGCTCAGCACATTAAATCCACACTGATGCCAGTGTGTGATTTAATGTACAAAGCACCACAGAGGGCATCTTAGAGAGGCCCCCTGAAACCTAAACCTACAATCCACGTCTGTTCTGAGGCTGCCTAGGCTGCCACACAGCAGACATGTTGCTGGACCCCTGGGTAGGACAGCCCCTGCTCTCCTGAGTCTGCAACAATGCACATCCTGGGCGAGGTGCTAAATCTCCTCCCCCAGGATGGGCAGGGGGAAGCTTCAAAGGCATGCCGCCTCTGTGAGCTTCCCCAGGCCACTGCAACCCCCCACTCTGGCAGGAAGCTTGGCCGGAAACCCCAAATAAGGACAGGGGATGTGCCAGCCTGCCAACCCCACCCCTCAGGTGGGGGAGGCGAGGTGAACCACATCTCCGGGCTCTCGCCATCTTGAAGATGGGAAGCCCTGCCCAATCAGGACTAGGCTCCTGCCCCCCTCCCACAGGAGAGAGGCAGGATAGGGGGTGTACCCACCCCAGGACAGGGACCCATTGGCCCCTGCCCTTCACCTACCTGTAACGCCCCTAAATCTAGTATTTAGGGGCACCCTGAACCTTCCTTCCCCAAATCCCAGATTCCAAACTACAAAGAAGAGCAAGAAGAAAGAAGACCTGCTCTGCAGCTACTAAAAAGAGGAAGACACCAACTGCTTTGCCCCCAGCCCTACCGGCCTGTCGACCCTCGAACCTGCTCCTGCTCCAACCCAGCATCTCTTGTTCCCAGCAACCTCACAAACACCGGAGGACCTGGCTACCTCTTGGCTCTAAGCCCCTGAGACTCCCATGAGTAGAGGCTCTACTCAAAACCTATCTCTAATCCCTCGCAGCAGCCCGGAACCGCGAACACAGCACACTCTGCACCAGCCAAGCCTGGCCAGTGCCGGAGTGAACAAAGACCCTGAGGACGACCCCACGGCGACTGTGACCCCGAGTCCGGCACCCAAGGACCTCCCTTGACACTCCTGAAGAAGCCTGCAGCCTCAGAACAAGGTGCCCCCCCAACCGCGATCAACAGAGGGTAAGATTTCCCGAAACCAAAAGGCACCCCTGCACGCGGCGCCCCACAGCCCCCTGTGCCCAATCCCGGGGTACCTACCTATCCTCCAACTACCCAACTTACCTCTCGAAGTGGTGGTGGCACCTGAAGAGTCCTCGTCCCCGAGCTTGCAGTCTTTTTCTAAACCGGAGATTTCCCATTGAAATCAATTGAGCGCCCGAAGGCTCAAAAGCACTCTGCACCCAGCCGCCCGAGTGGCCCTGGCAGTGAAAACTCTACACCTACCTACTTCCCCACTTGCCCGGAGTAAGTGACCAGGAGCCCAGCTCCCACAGCCGTGTGGCTTGCCAGTCAGCAGCCACCAATTAAGGCCCCCCTATCCCTCATAGGATAAAATTGGGCCTAACTCTCTCTGCACCCGGCCGCTCTAGAGCCGCTGAGGGTGAACCAACTGTACCTACCTGACCGTGGGGGACCCCTGAGTCTATGCCCAGAACCTCAACTCTGCCAGTCGAGAACTTACCCTTAAACCGCAAACTCTATTTTCCTCATAGGGTAACATTGACTGGCTTTTTCCTGAAATTTCTTCTAAGTGTGGACTTTTCAAATCTTAAAAAATTCACCAAAAATCAGCCGAGTAACGAAAACGAAATTACTCACCTGCTCTTAGGTGAGCTCCCAGTGCTGGATCTTGGTGCCCAGCACTGACTCTGAAAAATACTTACAACTGTACTTTCCCTTAACTCAATTTTCTTCCATAGGAAACCATTGACTGTTTTTCTGTGAAATTTCTTCTAAGTGTCGATTTCTGCAATCTTTAAATATTCTTCAAAAATCGTATAATATCTGAAAACGTAATTACTTACCTGTTTTGGATAAAGGACCCAGTACTGAGTCTAGGCACCCAGTACTGGATTACAAAAGTAACGAGAACATACTGTACCTGTAACCTGAATTTTCTTCAATAGGGAATCATTGACTGTTTTCTTTGAAATATTTTCCAAGTGTCAACTTTTAAAATAGCTAAATATTGTTTAAAAATCATTACAGTAATTAAGTCGACTTTCATCACTTGATTTTGAGTACTGACCCCGGACTGAATCTAGGATCCAGTCCTGGAATTCCAAAAGTAATCCTAAAAGTAATCTGTGGCAAATAAAATGAAACTTCCTTTGAACTCAATGCAGTATTGTGTTTAAAATAGTGTTGCCTATTGCAACCATTTGTAACTGTTTACAAAAATCAATTACATCTTGCAAAAGTATTTATATAAAGCATCTCATTCGGAGTATATTTTAATTCCTATTGTTGGTTCTAAAATAAAACAAGCATATATTTTTTATATATAAACCATTGGCCTAGAGTTCAGTTCTTGAGTGTGTAAGACCATTTGCTGACTGAGTGTGTACAACAAATGCTTCACACTGTCCTCTGATACTGCCTTACTGCTCGACCAAGCTACCACTTTAGAGAGTAAGGTTATATCTGACTTTAGCCTCTGTCAAACCCTTGGGGACTGTGAACTCTGTACACCCTGTACCTATTTGGGAACAGTATATACAGAACCACTTTCTCACCCAGCCCTATAGGCCTGTCTACCCTCAAACCTGCTCCTGCAAAACCCCGGCGTGTCTAGCAGCCAGCAACCTCAAAAACCCCAGAGGACCTGCCTGCATTCGCCTTCCAAGCTGCTTCTCCCGTGAACACCGGACGTGTTTGAACTGCAGCTTCTGGTGCCAGCTATAAACCGCGAATCCAGCACACTCTGCTCCCGCCGAGCCCGGCTTGTGTTTGAGTGAACAAACACCACGAGGAGGTCCCCCTGGCGAGCCGGACCTGAGATCCGGCGACCCCTGACCTGCCTCAAGCCTCCAGACGACGCCTGCAGCCTCAATCCAGGAGACCCCCCTACCACGACCAGAGTGGGTAAGAAAATCTGACGTCCAAAGGCACCCCTGCACCCGTCGCCCCACGGCCTTGTGTGCCCAACCCATTGGTGCATAACTATCCCTCTACATCCCAGCTTTCCCCTCAAAGTGGTGGTCACTCCTGGAAGATCTTCGTTCCCGAGCCTGCAGTGTTTCTTTGTTCCGGAGAATCTCCATTTAATTCAACAGGGCACCCGACCTCAAAACTGCACCCTGCTGCCCTAGAGCCGCTGAGGGTGCCCTTTAGGTGCTAACTTTGTCCCCAACGTGCCCTGAGCTTAACCCTAGGAGCTTTGCTCCCACAACCTTGTGGCCTGCTTGCCAGCAGCCACCAACCGGAGTCCCCCTATGCCCTATAGGATAACATTGGGCCTCAACACTCTACACCCGGCCGCTCGAGTGCCGCTGAAGGTGCAAAACAGTGCATCACTGACCCTGGGAGATCCCCGAGTCTAACCCCAGAACCCTAACTCAAAAGACCGATTACTTACCTTGAAACCGATAACTCATTTTTCCTCTTAGCATAACATTGACACTTTTTCTCTCAAAAAAATTCGAAGTGACGACTTTTGAAAACTGCAAATATTCCTTAAAGGTCAGCCGATTAACCAAAACGCATTTCTCGAATGTTTTCGAAAAAATGTCCCAGTGCGGAATCCAGGATCCAGCACTGAGTAAGCAAAAGTAACGATAACCTAACTTACCTTGCTGAGTGAATTTCCTCCCATAGGATAACACTGGTGATTCTATGTGAAAAAGTTGAAATACAATAATACAATAATATTCCTTAAAAATCATACCTTTAACCAAAATCCATTTACTCACCTGTTTTCAGAAAATGTCCCAGGGCTGAATCTAGGATCCAGTCCTGTGGTTAGAAAAGTAATCTGATAAGTAATTAACTGCATTTTACTTAAAAAGCCCATTCAATTGAATGTAGTATATCTGCAATGTGTTGCAAACTGCTTTCTTAAACCTGTAATCAAAACCAGTACCAGTTATACTGCAATTCTGAACTGGGTTCAAACAAGTCAATTACTACTGCAAAGTCTTTATATGCTTACCTGTACCAGGCTTGCTTGGTTCTAGATATAAAACAGTATATTTTTTATACAAAACAATTGGCCTTGTGTTTAGTTCTTGAGTGTGTGAGACCATTTGCTGACTGAGTGTGTACAACAAATGCTTTACACTGTCCTCTGATACTGCCTTACTGCTCAACCAAGCTACCACTTTGGAGAGTAAGGTTCTATCTAACTTTAACCTCTGTCAAACCTCTGGAGACTCTATACACACTGTACCTCACTTTGGTGAAGTATATATAGAGCCAGTTTCTTACAAGGGCTGACTCCAAAAGTCAATAATTTAAGGGGAACTTGCAGAGAAAATTAAGTTTACAAGAGGCATATATAGGGGTGCCCAATCTCTCCCTTGCTCTTCACCCTTTCCAAGGAACCATTTGTTCAAAAATGAGGGCAACCCCAGGAAACTAGGGATTGCAGAGTGATTGCATAAATGCACAAGTTACTTACCTTCGGTAACGATATATCTGTAAGAAACATTAGTTAGTTAGATTCCTTACCTTAGAATATCCCCAGGCGTCAGCCTGGATCCGGAAAGATATTTCGTCAGCAATACCCTTGCGCGTCGGTTGGCGTCGTCTGCGGCTCCGCCTCCGTCGTTATGATCGCCGGAATGACGAAGTACTTAGACCCTGCCCTCGCGCGCTGACGTCAGTTCTGTACATATCTTTCCGCGCCAGGAACGCAGACCCATGCAAGAAACCGACACTGGTGCCATGAAACTAGGGTCCTGAAAGGGATGACCTTAACCCTAGATATCGGGTTCGCAGAAGGGGGAGGATGAGTGGGGTGGGAAGGAATCTAACTAAAGTTTCTTACAGATGTATCGTTACCGAAGGTAAGTAACTTGTGCATCTGAAAGAAACACGCTAGTTAGATTCCTTACCTTAGAATAGATACCCCAGCAATACCAACCCCGGTGGTGGGTCTGCGAACCAAGATCACACCAGGAAGTCCTGGAGAACGGAATGGCCAAAGAAGCCGTCTCTCCGGACTTGGCTGTCCAGGCAGTAATGCTTGGCAAACGTGTGCAGCGAGGCCCACGTAGTTGCTCGACAAATGTCCTGCAGAGGGACTCCCCGTCCCAATGCAGTAGTAGCCGCTGTGGCCCGAGTGGAATGGACCCTCAGCCCCACAGGAGGATCCGTCTTAGCAAAGGAATAACAGACCTTAATGCACAAAATGACCCACCTAGAGATGGTGCGCTTGTGCACTGCCGCCCCTTCTTAGCGCCCACGTAGCCCACGAAGAATTGGTCGTACACCCAGAACTGTTTTGTGCGATCCAGATAGAAGGAGAGCGCACGTTTTGGGTCCAGACGTTGGAGCCTCTCTTCCTCTTTCGAGGGATGCGGAGGCGGAAAGAAGGTGGGTAAGGTAACGGACTGCCCGATGTGAAAGGCAGTAACCACTTTAGGAAGAAAAGAGAGGCAAGTCCTCAGAACAACCTTGTCATGATGGACAGAGAGGAAAGGAGGTTTAGAAGAGAGAGCCTGGAGCTCACTCACTCTTCTGGCAGAGGGGATGGCAACCAGCAAAGCAGTCTTGAGAGTCAGAAGACGAAGAGGACAGTTGTGAAGTGGCTCAAAGGGAGCGCAGATCAGATAAGTTAACACCAGATTCAAGTCCCACTGAGGCATTACAAAGGGAACAGGGGGAACATGTGAGTAATGCCTTTTAAGAATCTATTTACAACAGGGGACTTGAAAAGAGAAGGCTGATCAGGAAGCCTCAAGAAGGCTGAAACAGCTGAAAGATATCCCTTGATGGTGCCCAGAGCAGAGCCCTGCTGGGCCGGGGAAAGAAGAAAGAGGAGAACCTCCGAAAAAAGGGCAGAAAGGGGATCCACAGGCTTTGCTGTGCACCATGCCACAAATTTGTTCCACCTGCAGGCGTACACCGTTTTAGTGGAGGGACGCCTGGCTGCCAGAATGACATCACAGACTTCAGGAGGCAAGTCAAATGGCATCAACTGCCGCCGCTCAATCTCCACGCATGGAGGTGGAGGCTGGACAGGTTCGGGTGGAGGACCGTCCCCTGCTGCTGCGACAGGAGGTCCTCCTGAAGAGGCAGTCGAATCGGGGGGTCGACTGAGGATGTGGTCCGTCGGCTACACTGACTACTTTGGTGGTGGAAACGAGAGTTCGAGCCTCGAGGTCGCGTCCACATCCTGTGATTCTGGGCAAATCACTTAATCTCCCGATGCCTGAATGTGTAATGTAAATACGGTGCTCATGTAAAGCACTCCAATACCTTCGGGTCGAGTTCGCGCTATATAAATATGCAAAAAAGATCAATTGACAGACTGAGTAGCTCGGAATACAAGTACCTTCGTGCCCAATCCAGAGCCACAAGGATGACTTGGGCCCGGTTGCACCTGATGATCTTCAGCACTCTGGGCAGAAGTGGTATAGGCGGAAAGGCGTATAACAGACCGCAACTCCACTCGCGAAGAAAAGCGTCTGAGCGAGTGCCGCCTTGGAAATTCCAAAGCGCAGAACTGATGACATTGCGCGTTCTCTTCGGTGGCGAATAGATCTAACCAAGGCTCTCCCCACTGCCGAAAGAGGCCTTGCGCAACGTCCGAGTTCAGACGCCATTCGTAATCCATCATGCACCGGCGGCTGAGTTCGTCCGCCCTGGCGTTCAGAGAGCCCGCCAGGTGTTTAACCACCAGGGTGATGCCCTGATGTTCCCGCCATGTCCAGAGGCGCAGAGCCTTCTGACAAAGTGTCCACGACCCCACCCAGCCCTCTTTGTTGCAATACCACATGGCGGTGGTGTTGTCCGTGAACACCTGCACTACACTTCCCCGGACAGAGGGAAGGAATGCCTTCAGTGCAAGATGGATCGCCCGCTACTCCAATAGGTTGATATGGAGCCGGGCCTCCGCCGGAGCCCAGATGCCTCTGATCCCCGCCTCTCCCATGTGGCCCCCCCATCCCAGGAGGGACGCATCCGTCACCACTACATGCTCTGGTTGGGGTAGGGAGAGAGATCTGCCACTGACCCAATCGCGGTCCGTGAGCCACCACTGCAACTGTCTTGCAGTGCCCTCCGAGATCAGGACGTTGCCCTGATGTTGAGCCCACTGGAACGTCAGGTCCCACTGCAGAGCCTGCATCCGCCACCTGGCGTGATGTACCAGCAGGATGCAGGAGGCCATCAGACCCAGCAGCCATAGGGCCATCCTGACCGAAACTCGGGATAAAGGATGAAAGATTGAAATCGGAGCCTGAATATCCCGAACCCGCTGTTCGGGAGGGAAAACCCGCAACTGCGCCGAGTCCAGAACCGCTCCGATGAAGAGCTTCTGGGAGGGACTCAGATGTGACTTCGGCACGTTGATGGAGAACCCCAGCAAATGCAGGAGGTCGGCCGTAGTCTGGAGGTGGGAGACGACTAGTCGGGGCGAGCCCGCCTTCAACAACCAGTCGTCGAGATAGGGGAAGACTGCAACCCCTAATCTGTGCAGATGAGCTGCGACCACCGCCATCACTTTTGTGAACTCCCTAGGGGCACTGGTGAGGCCGAAGGGGAGCGCGGTAAACTGAAAGTGCTCGTGGCCTACCGTGAACCGCAGATAACACCGGTGGGCCGGCAGGACGGGGATGTGGAAATAGGCGTCCTGCAAGTCCAACGCTACCATCCAGTCTCCAGGGTCTAGGGCAGCCAGAACCTGAGCTAAAGTCAGCATCTTTAACTTCTCCTTCCGGAGGAAGGCGTTGACGCTCCTGAGGTCCAAGATAGGCGTAGGCCCCCTTTGCCCTTCTTGGGAAACAGAAAGTAGTGGGGTTAACAACCGCGTCCTACTTCTGGGCCAGGAACGCGCTTGATGGCTCCTTTGGCCAAGTGGTCCGTAACTTCCTCCTGCAGAAGTTGCAAGTGATCCCCCGACATGCGGTGGTACTGCGGTGGCATGGCTGGAGGGGTCGCCCCGAAGGGGAGGGAGTAGCCCCTTCGGACGATTTGCCGCACCCACCTGTCCGAAGTGATGGTACCACAGTGGAGCAGGTTATGGCGAACTCTGCCTCCCACTGGCGTGGAATGGGCCTGAAAGCTCGGACTAGGAAGACTTTGAAGCAGATGCTGCGGGAGCAGATGTGGACTGGCCGGCTCTCTGTCCCCCTGCTCCACGTCCGCGTTGAGGCTGGTTCTGTGCAGCCTGTGGCTGGACGAACGGGTGGGGGCACCCCTTCCTTGGCCATGAAAGGGGCGAAAAGCAGAAGTTTGCTGGCGCTGGGCCGACAGGCCCAAGGACTTGGCCGTAGCCCTGGAGTCCTTAAAGCGCTCCAGCGCGCTATCCGCTTTGTCGCCAAAAAGGCAACGGCCATCAAAGGACATGTCCATGAGAGTGCTCTGTACATCCCCTGAAAAGTTTGTGGACCTCAGCCAGGCGTGAAGAAGAATCGCCACCGTCGTGGCAATCGCTCTACCCAGCGTGGTGTCAAGTCCACATCGGATGGAATTCCGTGCTGCAGCACGCCCCTCAGCACGAGCCTGGGCGAGCAGTATCCTGGCCTCCTCTGGACACTGGGGCAGCACGTCCACCACCGTATCCCACAGAGTGGGTGTAACGGTCCAAAAGGCACGTGGTATTAATGGACCGCAACCCCAGACTGAGGGAGGAAAACAGTTTCTTGCCAAACTGATCCATCCTGTTGGATTCCCGATCCAGAAGTGCGGACGGGAAGGCTGTTTGGGACGTGGAGGCCTGGATAACCAGACTCTCAGGGGTGGGGTGTACGGACAGAAAGCTGGGGTCGCCCGGAGCTGGGCAGTGGCGCCGGGCCACGTTCCGATCCACAGGAGAGACTGTGGAGGGCTTGGACCAAGTACCCATCAGAACGTCGGTGAGGGCCTCATTAAACTGCAGCGGAGGCTTCGAAGAGCTTACTGGTGGTTGAAGCACCTCAGTGAGGAGGTTAGTCCTCAGGGCCGCTGCAGGGAGCTCCAGGCGCAAGGCCTGGGCTGCCCTGCGCAGTACCACAGCATAAGTCGCACCCTCCTCCGTAGCCACGGAAGGAGGAGAGATGAAACCAGTGTCAGGCGAAGTGTCGAGACCACTGGCATCCCCCAGCTCATCTGCCCAGTCCTGACTTAACTGGCACTGCTGTGCCAGAGGGTCCTCAGACCCTTGCAAGTCCTCCTCTTCATCCGTCTCCTGGTAAACAGGCAGAAATGACAGAGCCGGGTCATAGATGAAAGGCTCACCCATCGACGCCGTACCCGGACTGAAACTAGTGATGGTGTCGTCCGAGGACGGCGTCAGGAGCGACACCATGGGGGTCAGCGCCAGCGGAGGAGTCTTGAGGTCAACTGGCGTCGACCGGGATCCAGGCCTGGATCCCACGGGGACCAGCGGCATCGGGACCTAAGTCGACGACGGCGCCGAAGCCGCCGGCTCGCTAGGACCCCCCGTCAGACATGCGGGGCCCGGAGGTGCGCCGGCAGGCCTCGATGCCGGAAAGAGACTCCTCATGGCCAAGAGGAAGTCTCGAATCTCGCCCGGAGTCGCATGAGGCCCAGGGACCGGAGGGTGTGGGGCCGGATGCGACTCCTGCGGCTCTTGAACCCTCGGCCGAGTCACGCGACCGTCGAGGGGAGTCGGAAGAGCGATGTCGCTTCTTCGACTTCTTTTTACCATGCCTCTACTTACCTGAGTGTGAGGACTTGGATCCCGACGAGCGGTGATGACTGCGGCTCCGCGACCGGTCCCTCGACTTCCTCCTTGACCAGTACCTCGAACGGCACGGAGCAGACTGCTGGATCTTGAGGAGCTTGCGGGACCGCTCCCACCTAACTTTCGAGGTCAAGGCTCGACAGTCGGGGCACTACTTGTCATCATGGTCGGCCCCAAGACAGTAGAGACACCGATGGTGGGAGTCGGTAACCGACATCAGTCGGTGACAGACATCACACGGCTTGAACCCGGGCATCCCTACCGGCACCAGGAGTCGAAGTCGACTCGTAAAAGATAGACAAAAATGTCTAAAAAGTTAGTCAAAAAATTACTAAGGGTACGCTCTTCCCGGTTCTGCGCTTGCTGGATTGGAAAAAAGAAGAAGTGACGTCAGCGCACGAGGGCGGCGTCTAAGTACTCAGACGACCTCATTCCGGCGATCACGACGCCGACGACGGACGCGGAGCTGCAGACGACGCCTACTGAAGCGCAAGGGTACTGCTGACGAAAAATCTTTCCGGATGCAGCCTGACGCCTGGGGATGTTCTAAGGCAGAGGTCTTCAAACTTTTTGATGCAGAGACCCCCTTGTCAAACGTTTTTAGGCACAAGGACCCCCTTCTGATGAAAATTTCTAGATGCACATTTCTATAACCTAGTACTCCTCATCATAGACAACTATTGACAACCATAAACGCCCCAACTTCCACAGCAAATAATTTTTACGGTGGAGAAATAATATTAAAGCATTTAGCAAACCAAAGGTCCATGAGCGTGGGGGTGTATTCAAAGGTGTAGCTAAAAAAAAGGGCCTTATTAATGAGGAATTAGAGTAGTGCAGCGCCTCAAGTCTTCTTGCTGCATTGCCCTATGCTGATGTGAAAGGGTAGGAATGCACAGTATTTATAAAATACAGTGCATTCCTGTCCTTTTCCTTTGCGTTGGTGCATAAGTTGCTGCCTAGCACCAACATAGACAGGATTGTTTTTGTACAGGAAGGGGCACCTTTCTTCAAGACAACAATCCTGAAAGGTGTTTTCCTCTTTCGATGTGAGCTGCAGAATGCAGGACACATGGAATAAGGAAAAAAACGAGTAAAAATGAAACGATTTCTCCTCGTTACACCTCCACTGAGGAGGCACTTGTTTTTTGAGCTGCCCCAGGCTTACCTGTTTTTGTAAATATTGGGCAGCTTCAAAATGTATGGGTGTTGCTGCCCCACAGATTGAAGACCTCAGTTCTAATGTAAGGAATCTAACTAACGTGTTTCTATCAGATTGGTGTTATTCACCACCAATTTCCTATAATTTATCCCAAATCCCAAACAAACACTTCCAGAACTTCTAAAAGAGATAGAGATCTTTTGGGAGGACTCAGGCTTTAAAATCAGTCTGATGAAATCCACTAGCATGGGTATCCCGGACTGAATGACTGAGCAGGTACCGTTAAAAAGAAAAGGCTTGGCAGATACCCGTACACCAGAGGGATAGGAGTAATAAGGGTATGAATTAAATCCTGCCTTCCTGGAAATCTCAGCAAGTGTTGAAACAGTATCCAGAGTGGGTGACTTAATTGTTCGGTCACTTTTGTTAGAACAGGGTAATGGTGACTGGTCTTCTCAATCCGAATTTAAAGTAGTCTCCACCTGTCTGTGCTAAATTTTGTGGACTTTCAATGTTCAGTTAGAATTTTTTTAAAAGGCACTAGAAGTTGACTCCTTTCGTTTTCTACCTTCACCACAGATCTGGAACAAAAGTGCAAAATGCTAAATAATACTTCAGTAATGAGTGCAAGAGTTTCTGCAGAATATCCCCTACAGTGAGGAACAAAAACAGAAACTAGTTCTCTATAGTACTCAAAAACAACTACCACAGAGTTCAGAGAGTCTGGACAAGCAGAACTGTGGTTGCTGCAGGAGATTGTGGATACTGCATGGACTTATCTAACTCTCCAGACTGTCAGTCTTAATTGCCAATTTATTTGCACATCTTTTACACGCTTCAGGAAGAAGGATCCTCTTGTATAGCTGAAAAGAAGGTTGCAAAATATAGCTCTTTGAGACGTTCTCTGACCAAGAAGAGAAATGTATTGGTAAACCTAGATTTAAATTTATGATAGTATTAACTGCCGTAGACACCTATTCTAACAGCAGAGGATTCTTGTCTGAAGCGAATGATCACGCAAATCTATCAAAAACCAGGCTGAAGATAAGATTTCTAAAGTCTTACCTCTCCCTCCAGCGCCATCTTAAGTGTTTCCATTAGACCCAGTAGCTTATCCTTGGCTTCAGTAACCTCAAAAGAGGAGTCTGTTATCTCATTTCCCATTTTCAGCAGCATTGCTCTAGCGTCTACTTTTGTGGTTTCCAACTCCTCCTGAAGAACATCACGTTCTTTCCTTTCAATAAAAAGGAGAAAGAAAAAAAGAAAAAAATCTTAACCGCAGTACCATTCATCTTTAACAAGGAAACAATACTGACAAGTACATACAATTTTCCAGTTGATATAATTTATCGATTTGCATACTTGAATTAGCCGCCATCATCAGGCTAGGAATCATCTGTCAAGTTTTAAACAGAGGAGTATTAAAATCATATACATTAAACAAGAGTTTGTAGCACTTAAGCTTTTCCATACGGGTTCCACTGCAGCCACTGAAGGTGACTTAGTACTAAACTCACCCTAATGGACGTGTTACCTCATATTTTCAAAGCACAAGAGTGGGTAGAAGTACGCACATTCTTGTGAAGAGGTAAGATGTGTGGGTTGCATGTGAAACTATTAAATTAATAAATTTACCAATCAAAATTGTACCTGCAGATAATTTTTTCTCCTCCACCATTGGACCTTTCACGGATTCATATACCAGTATTTACACTAGCAATTAATACAAATTAAAATATGGATGGTGAGACTCTAGCCCACCTCAAAGAAACAAGTTTCTGGACACTGTCCCACATATGTAAGCCATGTTGCAGCTTTGCACATGATCACCAAAGGAACTCCAAAGAAAAGTGCAGGAATCACGGTCATGTCTCTAGTAATCCGCTTTTCACAACTAAAACGGGTCTTTCTGCTGAAATCAACTGAGCAATCCTTTGCTTAGAGATAGAGGGTCCAGTGTTCCCACTACCAAATGAACACATTTCATACCTTCGATAATGCTCTTTCTGGTGGATACACTAACTGCTGATACATCTTGCGGAAACTGCAATTGTGCTTTCTCAACAGTGGTAAAAAGATTTAGCCAGGGTTCTTTCCACTGCTGGAAGATACCCTGCGCTACTACAGAATGTAGACGCCAGTCATGGTGTGCCAGACTGTGCCTACGCAGCTCAGACTCGGGCACTAAGGGACCTTGCCAGGTGGTTCATTATGAGGAAGATGCCCTGGCACTCCAACTACCTCCTGGCACAAGAACCAGGACCCCACTCTGTCCTGCATGTTCCAGTAAGGCATGGCAGTGGTGTTGTCCAAGAGAATCCAGACCAGTCTCCTGATCAAAGCCACATGGGCCCACAACTTCAGCAAACTGATGTGGAGCCATCCCCCTCCACTGGAGGCCAGAATCCTCTGGTCTCCACCTTCACCAGCCCAGCAGGGACACGCCTCCAACATTGTCAGGTCAGTTATGGGTGTAGACTAAAGAGGGGTCTATTGTTGGACCAATTGTGTTCGAGCAGCCACCACTGCAAATCTCGAGCAGCCACCACTGCAAATCTCAAACAGCCTTCATAGGCACCTGGATGGCATCGGCAAGATTGCCTTATGGAATGTTAACATCCAATGCAGCACACCCACGTACCACCTGCCATAGCTGACTAGGAGGATTTGCAAGACTAATTCAAAGGCTCTTGACAAACACTTTCACCTGGATCCAGGACCAAGCTTGATAAAATCGGATCATAGCCCGATTGTCCTGGATTAACTGAGGAGACTTTGACTCATTTATAGTGAAACCCTACAATTTCAAAAGGTCACCATTGTCTGGAGGTGGTACATAATGGACTGCAGAGAGCATATCTTCCGTAACCAGTCTGAGGTGGAGGAAAACAGTTACACATGCCCTTCGAAGATGGGCAGTGAACACTGCCCTTACTTTTATGAACTGAAAATGCACAGCAAACTGAAAATTCTCCTGTCCTACTTAAACTACAAAGAACGCCTGTGGGACTGCAGGAGGGGAATATAAAAATACATGTTCTGCTAGAACATCCAGTGGCCTGGGTCCAGAGCAAGCAGGATCTGGACAAGCATGAGGATTTTTAATTTGTCATTCTGAAGGAAGGCAATCACGGGTCGAAGGTCCAGGATAGGCCTGAGGCCCAAGTCCTTTTTCATAATGAGGAATTACAAAAGTAACAACACTCTTCTTTCTGAGGCCACCACTCTGTCAATGGCACCCATGGAGAGCAACCAGTGCACCTCCTGTAACAGGATGGACGGGTGCTCATCCGAAAATCACCCTGGTGTGGGGAAGAGTGGGTGAGGAGGACATAAAAGGCAGGGCATAGCAATTTTGCACCATCTGTAAGACCCATCTGTTGGATGTAATGGCTTTTCGACTTGGGTGGAAATATTGACTTCTGCCCCCAACTGGCTGAGGATATGCTACTCAGGAAAACTAAAGTTGGATGGAAGAGGAATTGAAAGATTGGTGCCCCTGCTGACCCACACACTGCCTTCCAGACCCACATCACCTGCCTCAAAAGAACTGGGGTTTCTGTTGCATCACAGGTTGAGAAGGCTATGTCAGTTTATATGCCAGCCCTCTGGAATAACCTCTAAACTTTCAGACCTGATGCAAGAACTGTTTGGCAAGGGTTAAAAGCCCCACAGAACGTGCTGCACCCCTGTTTTCTTCGAAGTATAACAATGCAGTGTCTGCCTTATCACCAAAGAGGCGGGACCCATCAAAGGGCATAGCCGTTAAAGAGGCCTGAACATCTTTGGAGAATCCTGTGGAATGAATCCAAATGTATCTATGAAGGACAATACTGGTACTGACCTCGCTAGCCAGGCAATCCTGTGTGAATGAATTGGCCAAGGCCTGTCCATCAAGCCTTGTTTGGGCCAAAGAGACTAAGCTCATGCGGGACTGCCCGTAAGATCTCACTGGGCATATCTTAAAGGGCATGTGTGTGTAGCAAACCAGCAGACAACGAAAAGTTTCTTACCTGTCGGTGTAGTTTTGCAGCTTGAAGATCTTTCTGGATTCACTATGCTGTGCATTATTCCGCGATCTTGTGGTTGGGTCCGGATTCGTAGTCTTTTCTTTGTTTTGTTTTTTTTTTTTTTGCAGCCCAGCTGGGCGTCGACGTCCACCATTTGGTGCACCTCCCGTGACGTCGTCGTGCTTCCTGCGGAAGTCCCACCTTTGGGGCGCCATCTTCGGGTTCTTTTTTTCCCTGTTTTTTTTTTTTTTCTTTTTTTTTTTTTTTTTTAACCCTAGGCGATTGATTAATCCTTTTGTCCGTATTTCTGTACGTATCCACCTATTTGATCCTATCCATTTCACCCCCTCTTCCTCCAGCCTCATCTTCCTGGCGGAGGTGGGTGGGTTCGCTAGTGAATCCAGAAAGATCTTCAAGCTGCAAAACTACACCGACAGGTAAGAAACTTTTCGTTTTGCAGCGTGAATCTTTCTGGATTCACTATGCTGTGCATAGACTTTGTAGCGGTTTCCCTATTTTTGTGGTGGCTGGGTGGAAGATGATCGCTGGTCGTTGAAAATGTGTTGTAGCACCTTCTGTCCGACCTGTGCTTCCTTATTCATTTGAATGTCCACGCAGTAGTGCTTTGTGAACGTGTGCACAGATGCCCAAGTCGCTGCGAGACAAATGTCTTGGATGGGCGTGTTTGCCAGGAAGGCAACTGTGGCCCCCTTCTTCCTTGTGGAGTGAGCTTGTGGCCCCTCCGTTAGCTCCTGTCCAGCCTGTTTGTGACAGAATTGAATAGTGAGGGCAATCCACCTAGCGATGGTGCCCTTGGTCACTGGTCTACCCATGAAGCTAGTAGCAAAGGACACAAACAGCTGCTTCGACTTCCTGAGTTCCTTGGTTCTTTCAATGTAGTGCATCACCGCTCTTCTGGCATCGAGGGTGTGCAGGGCCTTTTCTGCGTTTGTAGTCGGGTTTTGGAAGAAACTCGGTATCTGGATACTCTGATTCATGTGAAACGCCGACACTACCTTGGGCATGAAGTGTGGGTCCGTCCTCAGGACTACCCTGTCCTTGTGAATTTGAATGTAGGGCTCCTGTAGCGTTAGTGCTTGAAGCTCGCTCACTCTGCGTAGTGAGGTTATGGCCACTAGAAAGGCAGTCTTCATCGTCAACATTTGTAGATTGGCCTTGTGAATGGGTTCAAACGGCGCCTTCATGAGCTCCGTCAGAACCACGTTTAAATTCCATGCCGGCGGTGGCAACCTTTTCGGGGGTGCCATTCTTTTGGCCCCCTCCATGAATCTCTTCACCACCTGCGAGCTGAAGAAACTTCCACCCTTCTCACCTCTGGTGTAGGCAACGATCGCTGCTAGGTGCACCCTTAGGGAGCTCGAGCAGAGGTTACTCTTTAGAAGGTGTGTGAGGTACCTCAGCACAGTTGAGTCTCTTGTCATTCTGTTGTGCAGGCCCTTCTTCCTGCACCACACCGTGAATCTCTTCCACTTTGCGCTGTAGCACTTTCTTGTAGTAGGTTTCCTTGCCTCCCGTAGCACTCGCATAGTGCTCTGAGGTAACCTTAGGTGTGCGAACTCTAGGTCTTCAGGAGCCATGCTGCTAGGTTGAGGGTCTCTGGCTCTGGGTGCAGGACCTCCCCGTTTTGCATTGAGAGCAGGTCTTTTCTTCTCTCGAACCTGTACGGATTGCCTTGCGCCATTTCTTGAATCTGTGAGAACCATGTCTGCCTCGCCCACTGTGGGGCCACCAGGATCAGAGTCATGTTGCTGGTTCTGCACTTGTCGAGCACTCTGTGCAACAGGGGAATCGGTGGAAAGGCGTAGGCAAATGTCCTCGACCAGCTTATCCATAGGGCATTTCCCTTGGATTGCTGATCTGGTTGCCTGGACGCGAAGCTTTGGCATTTTGCATTGTGGCGTGTTGCAAAAAGGTCTATTGTTGGAGTCCCCCATCTCCGGAAGAGTTTCTCCGTTTCCTGGCCATTGAGCTCCCACTCGTGTGATGCTGAGGTCTGCCTGCTTAGCCAGTCTGCCTCCACATTGTCCTTCCCCGGTAGGTGAATTGCCAGTAGATCTATCCTGAGAGGTATGGCCCATCTCCAAATCTCCTGAGCTAGGGATGAGAGGGGAAACGACTGTGTCCCCCCTTGTTTGTTGATGTAGAACATCGCCGTGGTGTTGTCTGTCTGTACCAACACCCTCTGCCCGCACAGGTGTCTCTGGAATGCCTTCAGGGCTAGCAGTATCGTTTTCAACTCGAGGTAGTTGATGTGGCGGACCGCGTCTGCCGGAGCCCATAGACCCCTCACTCTGAGGTTGTCCATGTGCGCTCCCCATCCCATCTGCGATGCGTCCGTGGTAATGGTCACTGTTGGGCTTGGTGGTGTCAGGCTTCTCCCTGTTGTTATGTTGTCTCTGTTCCACCAAGTTATCTCCTCCTGCACTGCGTGCGTAACAACCACTAGATCCTCCCAACTTCCGTTTGCTTGTGACCATTGCTGTTGCAGCCATTCCTGGAATGGTCTCATGTGCAGGCGTACATTCGGCACCAGCTGGATACAGGACGCCATCATCCCCATCATCTTGCTCACCGCCCTCACTGTCAGAGCTCGCCCCTTCTGGTAGAGCTGCGTCTCCTTCAGTAGGGCATCTGTCCTCCTGTCGCTGGGCACTACTGTACTGTTGAGGGAGTTGATCTGTGCCCCCAGGAAAATCTTTACCTGTTCCGGTTCCAGCGATGATTTTCCCCAGTGGATGGAAAATCCCAGATTTGTGAGGGTGTCCGTTACGCGTTTTGCGTGCCTCTCGCACTTCTCGCGTGAGTTTGCCTTGACCAGCCAGTCGTCCAAGTATGGGTATACGTGTATGCCCTGCTTTTGTAGGTGTGCCGCTACCGCCGACAGGCATTTTGTAAAGACCCTTGGCGCTGATTTTAATCCGAAGGCCAGGGTTGTGAACTGGTAGTGTTCCTGTTCGATGTTGAATCTTAGAAGGCCCTTGTGCCTTCTGTTTATTGGGATGTGGAGGTAGGCATCCTTGAGGTCCACAGTGACCATGAAGTCCCCTTCTCTTATCTGTGGCAGTACCTCCTGCAGTGAAGTCATTTTGAACCTTTGCGTTCTTATGAACTTGTTTAGGTAACGGAGGTCCAGTATGGGCCTGAGGTCTCCGTCTACCTTCGGAACCACGAAGTAGTTTGAGTAGACCCCTTTGTTGCGTTCCCCGAACGGCACTGCCTCTATGGCTCCCTTTTGTAGGAGTTTCCGCGTTTCCTCTCGGAGTATTGCCAGTTCTTGGGCAGATCTCTGTCTTCCTTTCGGTTTCCTGTTTGGAGGTCTTTTCTCCAAGTCTACGCAGTATCCGTACTGCACGATGTTCCGTATCCACTTGTCTGTGGTTATGCGCCGCCACTCCTGAAGGTAGAACCTCAGCCTTCCGCCTACTGGTGACGTATGCTCGTAGGCTCTTGAATCTTCTCTTCCCCCTGATGACACCTTTCTGCGCCTCACCCTTGGGGACTTGACGAGGGTAGGCGTCTTCTTGCGTGCTGAGTCACTTCGAGGAGGGCTGATCGCCCCCTCTCCTCCTCTGGCCACGTCCGTTCCCTCTCCCGCGAAAGGACTGGCCCCGAGGTTGATATTGCCAGCTTTGCTTCTGCTGACCTTGACCGTGACCTTCGCCCTGCTGACCTTGTTGGAACGCCTGGTGCGATGTCCCTTGTTGGCTTGCACCCCTACCGTAGGGTCTCCTCGAGGGATTACCTCGTCTCATTCCCCTCAGCTGTAGGGCCCCCATGGACCTCGCTGTCTCGTTTTCCTTCTTGAGCTGGGTGAGCTTTTCGTCCACCGTTGCTCCGAACAGTGCCTCTCCGTTGAAGGGGGTGCCAAGGATGTTGTTCTGCACTTCCGGTTTGAATCCCGAGATTCTTAGCCATGCATGCCTCCTCTCTGTGACCCCTATGGCCATGAGTCTTGCTGAAGTCTCTGCCCCATCCAACGCCGTCTTTATACAGGAGTTGGCGATGTTCTTTCCTTCATCCACCAGGTGAGAGGCTCTCTGGCGGTATTCTTCGGGGAGGTGCTTTACAAGCTCCCCCATCTCATCCCAGTGTTGGTATTGGTGTCTATTGAGGAGTGCATTCGAATTCGCCATGCGCCAGTGCATTGCGGCGTTCCTCTCGACCTTTCTGCCTGTGAGGTCGATCCTCCTGCTCTCTTTATCCGGAGGTGGGCCCGAAGTTGCTGGAACGTTGGCCCTTCTCCTGGCCGTGGAGGCTATGATGGAGTCTGCTGTGACGCTACCCTTGATGTAAGGTGGGTCCAGGGAGGAGTGCTTATATTTCTTCTCTGTCCTGGGTGTGATCGACCGGCAGGTGGCAGGCTCCTTGAAGGCTTCTCTCCCCTGGTTCATCACGCTTTGTAGCATGGGGAGGAACTGACTCCTAGTCTGGATGGGGAGCAGTGTTTCGACGAGAAAATCGGCTTTCGGCCTCTCCTCGTCGAGTTTGACGCCGAAGGCCAGTGCTGCGCTCTTCACCACCATATTGTATACCCCGATGTCGTCGGGTGGCGAAGGCCTCGAGGGGTACGTGTCCACGGGCTCCTCCGGGTTTTCGGTGTCGAGATCGTGCCATTCGACGTCGTTGCTGGTAGATGCCGCCGATTCGAAGAACGACTGTTGGTCCTCTTCCTCGGCTTCTTCCTCATAATAGGGCTCCTCCTCTTCTTCGAGATCCCTTGTCAGCCCTTCGGCGTCGAACTCCTCTTCGACCTCGACGACGTCCGCCGATGAAACTGTTGGAATCTTGAATTCCTTCATCCTGGCGTCGAACTCCTTCTTCCTTTGAAGGATGTTCTCCATTTCGGCCTCGAGCCGCCTCTTCTTTTTCTCCATTTCGGAGATGCTTTCGGCGTCGACCGCGGGTCTTTTCGATGAAACTTGCGTCGACGTCGAACGTTCTTTCTGCGTCGATCGGCCCGTTTCATGGGATGATTTCGACGACCCTTGCCTTTCGGCGTCTTTCTGCACCTGGGAGTCCTTTTGTAAGGATACGCTGGGCCTTTTGTCCGAAGTTCCCCCCTTGGACGTCGAAGCTTTCGGCGCCGGGGCTCCCTTCGTGGACTTTGACTCAGTTTTTCTCGAGTCACCCTCGTGTTGTCGAGGTACTTTTTGTTTTGCGCTCGACGATTCTCTTACCTCGTCTTCTTTTTTCTTGTCGGTCTCTACGACCGTGAAGTTTTCGGCTGTCTCGGCGACGTTGTCCTCGTCGTCTGAGGAGAGGCCCAGAGCGTAGAGCGTCGGGGGCTTCCCCTTGCCGTCCATGTTGGCGTTGGCCCTTCTCTGCCGCTCTCTCACCCTGAGTGTCTTCGGCGCGAAGGCTGAGCAGGCGTTGCAGTCGATACTCTGGTGATCGACCGGTAGGCAGAGGTTGCAGACCGGATGCTGGTCTCTCTGCGCGAACTTGTGGTGGCAGTTTGGGCAGAACTTGAATGGCGTCTTGTCCATTTCGCTCAGGGTCTCTGAGCGTGCATTCTCCAGGGCTGTCGAAGAAAAAGGCTCGCTGGTCCTCTTTCTTAGCGCTCCTGATGAAATCTGTTCAATTCCTGATGTCTTCTCTTATTCTATCGATGAAACTCGCTTTTCTTCCTTCTTCCTCCGAGTGAATTTCTGGAGCTTCCCGATGTCGATCCAGACCCAACGGCGGAAAAAAGAATCTGAAGATGGCGCCCCAAAGGTGGGACTTCCGCAGGAAGCACGACGACGTCACGGGAGGTGCACCAAATGGTGGACGTCGACGCCCACCTGGGCTACAAAAAAAAAAAAAAAAAAACAAAGAAAAGACTACGAATCCGGACCCAACCACAAGATCGCGGAATAATGCACAGCATAGTGAATCCAGAAAGATTCACGCTGCAAAACTGCATTTACCAACCGCAGTGCAAACTGGAGAAGCAAACCTGAATTTGCAAATAGCATCAATCCTCTTCAATTTCCTATCCAGAGGATGGCCAAGTAGCTATAAAGGCATCTGTAAGGGTATCATTAAAAGAAGGTAAGGGCTCAGATGTTGCTTAACAAGGCTGCAGAATTTCTGCCAGAATGTTTATTTTGGTCTTGGATGGTAGTTGTAATTCTAGTGCTTTGCTGCCCTCTGAATCATCACTGCAAATGAGGCACTCTCTTCCATTGGTGGCCCACGTGGCGAGTGAATCTCTGCCTAAGGAGATGTATCAAGCCCAAAGGCATTCTGTACACCAATGTATAAAACATTATCACTATAATGAGGGGGAAGCAAGCCATTCCAATCATTATCAACATCCTGGGGTTCCCACCTTCTGGCCTAGCATCAGAGTAAGAACTAAAAAGATAATGGTCTATCTGCTAGTAGTTGTGACATGGCAGCGGCACTGGGTTAGTCAGGCTAGATGACAAGTAGTTGAGTTAGGCCTGGGCGAAAATTTCGTGCCGTTCGCGGAAATTGCGATAATTTGACATTTTCGCGTTCCGCGGAGAGCGCGAAAATGTCAAAAATTCCGGTTTCCGCAGCTTGTCGATAATTTGTTTCTTGCTCGCGCTGTAAAATAATACATTCTCGCGCGCGCGATCGCCTTACCTGAATCCCTGCGTTCGCCGACAAGTTTTCTTGATCCGGTCGCATTCTCCATGAGATGTTGTATTGTTTTTAGCCATTTGCGCTGTCTCGCGACAGTTCGCGCCCGCAGTGACGTCATGCGTCGCGCGATCACGTCTTTCTTCTCGCGATCATGCACCTCGAGACAACTCAAAACAAGATGGCCGCGCCCGCAAGTAACCACTTGGGTAAGTTGGCGACCCGCAACCATGCAGAAAATCTCGCGAACATGCCGGAAAAAAACTTCCGCATCTTCGCGATATTTCCGCTTGTTTGCGATAATTTTAAACATTTTCGCGATAATTTGCGAAAGTTAATTTCGCAAATTCCGCCCACCCCTAGCTTTTGTAGTTTTGTAGCGACACAGTGGTCGAGCTCGAGCTGAAGTCAGTTTGGGGTCTACCATTGCTGTCGGAACTGAATCATCTTCCGAGGTCAGTGTCATTAGTACTGGTGCTGGGGTAGCAGCAACCGGCATGGATCTCAGGCCGGAGTTGAAGCCTATACTGGTTTTGGTACAGACCTGGTAACAGGTCTCAAAGGGACAGGCTGTGCTGGGAGGGACCCACCACCAGTATCCCTCCAAATGGAGGCCTCAGTGGTTGTGTGGGGCCCAAAGACGTCCCAAAGCGAGTTAGAGGCACACAAACAATTTGCAGCATGGTTCTTCTACATGGCTCTATCGGCAGCGAGGGTCGAAGAGGACCTGGGAAACTCTGGGCATATTGACAAATTCGTTCTGTGGCTAGAGACCTCGCAGACGTGCATCTGACATCATGATGCACATATACTTTCTCTTTGGAATCAAAGTGGCGTGATGGGTATGAGTCCAGCTTAACTTTCTTATGTTTGCACTTGACTTAATGGAGGACTTCCAGTGCAAAGCTGAAGCAGCCTCTGGACAGACACAAAGTCCACACCCGTGACTTGGAGCATGAGCAGGACTTTCGTGAAAGATGCGACAATGTGTAATCATCGACATACAACATTGGGTGTGTAGGAAAGTGCTCCTTCTTGACATGGTCACCCCCACCTATTTCCTGATATCTTATGCAATTTTGACTGAAGTGCACTGAGTTCCTTTTAACCAGGCCCCCCATGCCACTGCTCTTTTCCTAAAACAGGGTAAATATTCAATTGTGGCCCACCTTGCAAGACCATTAGCACCTCTGTACATCCCCCTGGTACCTAGGGCAGAGGAACTAATGAGTTCCTAAGGGATGCAGCCTGTCAAATTCGACGAGGACAACATCCCCTCACATGCTGTGGCAAAATTATGAAGTTGTCAGAAAACTGACAAAAGAGAGCAAAGCTCCAGATGACTGTCAGAAGGCAGAGTAAAAGAAACTCCGACATCAATGTGCAGTAGTGGCACTTACATGTGGCTCTGCTTGGCCACTTCCGGGTGTAGCTCAGAAAAAAACATGGAGTCACATAACACATGCCAGTATCATGCTGAGAACTGCTCTGAAAACAATCTCTGGATCCAGTCTGGTGTCTGGGGATATTCTAAAGCGAGGAATATGCAGTTAGTACCTTCAGGGCTGCAGCATGTTCACAATCGCTAGACTTGAAGGATCACATAAAAAGTTAGGAAGGAGCATTAGGACACTAAGATAAACCTGGAGTTAATCTTCAAACCAAGCTGTTTTCAGCTATGCAACGATGACATACCTGGATAACAAGATGGCAATTGTCTCAGCAATTTTCCAAGAGAGAGTTCATGTCTGCCTTATGAATGGAGTCTCTTAGATGGGTAATAAGATTTGTTAGGACCTACCTGACTTGAGTTACCTAGAGAGCAGATTTAGAAACCAATGGAGAGGCCCTGAAAGGCCCTACCACAAATTATTTAACTATGTATTCAGGTCTTAGCTTGCCTGATAAATCTTTAAATTGCCACAATGTATATCTGAATATAATATTATATTACAGGACTGAGTGTGCCAGTGTTACAGGTATGAAAGTAACTGATGAACTTTTAAGAATAACGGGTTAAGCACCTAGGATTGCACCAGAAGAAGAATTGTCCATGTGAGTGTACAGGACCTTTGGACGTTCACAGGTCTGCAGCCTCACAAAGTCTGAATCTGCAGTGTTCAGAATCCATGCAATCATCCGTGGTGAAGCTTAATCATGATTTGCAAATGGGATCATCTCTCTTGTCAAGAGTTCCTGAACACCACCTTTCACATCCCGAGGCACTTATTACCACTCACTGCCAGAGATATATTGCTATTTCTTGCTTGGGAGTGTTGCGGCCATGTCTGTTCAAATCAGTTACCACTAGTGGGATGCACTTTTCTCATAGTATCTTACAAGAAACATTTCTTTCCCTTCATGGTCATGAGGAACTTGAACTTTGCAGAGGACCCTCCATTAGCAAGTTGAACATGTACAGTCTCCTCTAACCAGACGTCTTACTAGAGTAACTTCCAGACGGTCTCCTTAAGAAAACACATTGTGGTCTCATTTATCACATTTGTGGTCACAACTTCCTCTGCCACAGTTATCCTTATCACCGTCTGATACCTCCCAAGGCTTGCATGTTTACTTGAAAACCTCTTCATCCTCTTCTAGTTCAAAGGAGGAAAAAGGAAACTTGGGACTGTCAGGAGCTAGGATAGTGAAGATGGTAGATCGAAATGACAATGATGGTACTATGGCTTAAAACCTAGAGAAAGGACTGAGATTGGCTGGTATCTCAGTCCGGTAATCTGATAAAAAACGCAAGAGCTTGTAACATCAGGTTGTCTTCAATATGAGAATGAGTGATGCTGAAATAATCAGTAGTAGTGATAAGAGTTCAGAGAAAGTCCTCCAACGCATTGTTCACATTTTCCAGGTAAAAATGGATATCAATCTGAACTGAGCTGAAAAAAGCCTTAAAATTATTCTTGTTTTTACTCCTCCATCTGTACTACTAATTCATTTGATGTAACTCTTCCCCTTCAACTCCTGCTTTCGCTTCGTGCTCTTCATGCAAGGTGTTTGCTCAAATTTGTACTAGAACTTTTATTGAGGACATCTGTGTGATCAACAGACTGAACTGTACCAAAAGCAAAACCATGGACGAAGAACCCAAAATTGTGGTGCATCAAAGCAGATTGCTTAGATATTGGGATTTAATCCTTGGCACTATTTTTCCAGGGCTTGTGTGTTGTCAACAAGGAAGGTGTCATCATTGATAAAACACACTTTCCTGATAAGGTGAGTTTATTAATGTGGAAGTTATCTTTGAAGAGTTGGTAATCAACAAGGATACAGGTGGCATTGACAAAGTTGTGGAAGGAGAAAGGGGTCTTCCTCAAACTGATAAGGGAGGTTTCATTGAATGTTCAACAAAAGAGATTTAAGAGTCTCAGATTTTTCATGCCCTTTCTTAAAAGGCAAAAGGGCAAGCATTTCTATTAGGATGGGCAATTCACTCCACAGCAGCAGCTTGGGTTATTTCTGCGCAACACTTTTATCCACATGGATTGAACATCTTTCGGTCCTTTTGCCACCTGTAGGAGGAATTCTTCCAATAGAATAATAAAATAATAACAACAATAACACTAATAATAAAAAGGGAGTCTCTCTGGGACAACATCAATCCTCTCTACCAGTCAAAGGCTTTCAAAGAAACCAATCGGCAAATTTTGCAATTTCTTGGAATTGTTAGAATGTTGGCATTAAATACCCTTTAGGCTGAAGTTATTTGTATACGTCTTCGTAGAGGCAAGATTTACATGCAGGAGAAGCCACTTAGTGAAGCTGATAGGGATGCCGGAAAGGAAATACATCTTCCACTTAATCAGCTACTTGGACAATTCCAGAGGAACCCAATTAGATGCAATTGAGACTGTGAAACACTCAGTTAAAGGGGCAAAGGAAAGTACATTCTTCCACATCACAGAGTACATGTTAAAACTGCTGCAACAGTTAGGATCCTCAGACTGTGCAAACAGTTGTAAAAATGCAGACAGAGCAGGAGCTCACAAAGAAAATTATTAACGCGACATGCAGCACCAAAAAGGCTGATGCATTGTGACCTCTAAGGGACTGTAGTTTGCAGACCACACAATGAGGTTGAAATGCTACAAAAACTACTGCATTAAATGTGCATATTTCAATAAATCTTTACTAGAGTTTCACACCATGAGAGAACATTTCAAGAATGTGAATATAGGCCCTCTCCTTGGTAGTGGCAGCCAAGCGGCGGAGAGATGGCGAGGTTATGCAGGTTGAGGAGGAGATCGCGGCTTTAGAGGGGGCGCTAGAAGGGGAGGTTACAGAGGCCTCACTGCATGAACTGAGCTTGAAGCAAGCCGAATATAAGGACCTGGTGACGAATGCCGCCAAGACCCTCAGTAGGGAACAGCAGGGCCGCTTGTATGATGTTGGTGACAAGGCCGGGAAACTCCTAGCTTGGCTGGACAAAAAAGAACGGGTTAATAGAGTGGTGCCGGAGCTGACGAGAGAGGGGGGAGAGGTGGTTGTAGACCCCGAGAGGATAGTACAGTGTTTTTCGGATTATTTCCGTATGGTTTATGCCTCAGTTTCGGATAGGCCGCCCGAGGATTCGCTTGACCTCCTGCGTGATATCGCTTTGCCCTGTCTTTCTGACGTAGATAGAGATGATCTTGATGGAGATATAACGGTCGATGAGGTGGCGGGTGCTATCCGCGCGCTGAACTCGGGCAAGGCCTCGGGCCCTAATGGTTTGCCGATTGACCTATATAAGCTGTTTCCGGATAGGGTTGCCCCTCACCTGCGCGCCATGTTTGTGGAGGCGCGGGGGAGTGGGACCCTCCCGTTGGATCAGCGACTGGCGACGATTGTTGTGATACACAAGGATGGTAAACCCCGAGATAAGTGTGCCTCCTATCGGCCTATATCACTCCTTAATGCTGAGCCGAAGATTCTGGCTAAAATTCTGGCGGGTCGCTTGGTCAGGGTGCTTGGAGACTTGATCCACCCGGATCAATCCGGTTTTATTCCGCACCGTAACACTGCGTTAAACCTTCGGCGCCTTCATGGTGTGATTGCCAGGGTGAGCACGCTGCGAGAACCAGCTATTGTGGCGTCTCTTGATGCCACGATGGCCTTTGATACGGTGGAATGGGCATATTTGTGGGCTGTGCTTGCCAAGTTCGGCTTTGGCCCTGGTTTTGTGAGCTGGGTGAGGTTGCTATATGAGGGTCCCCTTGCGAGTGTTGTGGTAAATGGGCGGGCGTCGACTCCGTTTCAGCTTGGGAGGGGCACTCGGCAGGGTTGCCCCCTGTCGCCTTTGTTGTTCGCCCTCGCCCTCGAGCCGCTGGCGGCGTGGATACGCTGGCACCCGGATATACGTGGACTTAGATGGTCACCCGAGCACGAGGACCGCATTTCGCTATATGCCGATGACATCCTGTTATATCTTGCCTCGCCCAAGAACTCGCTTATAGTGGTCTGTGACGTTCTGACGTCTTTTGGTAGGAACTCGGGTCTCGTCATCAATTGGAGTAAATCGTATCTATATGTTCTGAGTGGCGAGGTTCCACCTGTCCCGCGAACTTGCTCGATCCAGATCGCTCAGCAGTGCTTCGTGTACCTGGGGATTTTTATCTCCGCGGATTCCACTTTGCGATATTAGAGGAACCTGCTCCCCCCCCTGGCGCGTCTGCGGCGGGATGTTGAGGGCTGGCGGAGGCTGCGGCTCTCCCTCGTCGGGCGAGCCGCCTTGTTCAAAATGATGTCTCTTCCCCGGTTCCTCTACGCATTGCAGAATACTCTCGATTGGGTACCGGCCAGTTACTTTTGGGAGGTCGAAAGCCTCCAACGATCGTTGTTGTGGGATGGGCGGCCGCGAATAGCGATTGCTAAGTTGACGCTTCCATGGTACGACAGGGGTATTGCGCTTCCAGACATTCGACGCTATTATTGGGCCACCCAGTTGAGCGCGATTAATCATGGTTTCTATGGCCCGGCCCTCAGCCCCGGATACGCCATGGACAGATGGCTGCTGCGCAGCGGTAATTATCATAGAGCGTTGTACTCGCGGTCCCTGGACTCGTCTCTCACGGGGCCCACTGGGGTGGCGGTGCGTGTGTGGAAGTTGGCGACTGACTCGCTGGGCTGGAAGGATAGGCTCACCCTTGCTACCCCGTTGTTTGAATCTGAAAAATTGGGTAGGCTTTGGCATACGAAAGGTTTTGATAAATGGGACTTGATCGGTATTTTCAGGGTTGGAGATGTGCTGATTAAGGGGAGGGTGAAGTCCTTTGAAGAGTTGCAGAAGGAGTATGAGTTGGGGACAACCGAGTTCTTTCGCTACGCTCAGGTGCGTCATGCCCTGCGGTCAGTCCTCGTAGAAGGTGAGAAGGTGCCTGAGTCCTCTCCTTTGGAGGACCGGATCCTCGATGGCCATATGCCAGAGAGCACGATCTCTCTCATCTACAAGAAATTGATAAATGTTCGGGCGGATATGCTGTTGGGGCTGCGGGACCAGTGGACTAGGGACGGACTCGAGCTGGATGACGAGGATTGGCAGTCTGCTGTTTCCTCTCCTAAGGAGGTCGCGATCCCATCACGTCTGAGGCTGGTGCAGCTCAAAATACTCCATCGAGTTTATGTGACGGGGCCAAGGCTGGTTCATATGGGATTCTCTGAGGAAGGCTTATGTAGGAGGGGCTGTGGTATGGTGGGTACTTTCCTGCATATCATTTGGGAATGTGGTGTCATCATGGAATTTTGGAGGAGAGTCCATGCAGTGATGGGGGAGGTGACGGGCATTGTTATGCAGCCGGAGGCGCGGTGTTGTCTCCTGAATGTTTGGGGGCCTACTGATCACGATGAGGCACAGACCCAGTGGGTGACTCTGGTTAACATGGTGGCTAAGAGAGACATCGCGCGCCTGTGGGGCTCCGTGGGGCCCCCCACATTGACTGCGTGGAAGGAAAATATGGACTGGAGTATGCTCAGGGAAAAGACAGTATATTGCGCTAGAGGGCGCCCTCGGAAGTGGCATGCCATCTGGGGGCGGTGGAACCAATACAGAGGGGGCATATGTCTTGCCCCTGATCTGGATCCCCCCGAGGAACAGCTTTCTTCTTAACATTCTTTCCAGCTCTGTATATAGATTTGATTGTTAGTTGACTTCTTGAGCCTCTGCTTTTCCCCCTTTTTCCTCTTATCATAGTACTGTGACTGTTAGACGACGGGGGTCCGGTCTCCCCTGAGGGGCAATCACCATGGGCATTCAGTGTTTCCGCCTTGCTGGGGTTTGTTGTGTGTTTGGGTTTATTTTAAAATGAAACCTGTTTGCTGCTCCTTTACTGCACTGTGGACGCTTCTTTGTTCTGCTCTCCTAAAGCAGCCGAACCTCCGGGTTGTCGGCTGAATAGCTGTGTCCATGTTTTTGAGGAAATAAAGGTTTTAAAAAAAAAAAAAAAAAAAAAAAGAATGTGAATATGTTAGATGCAAAACTGAAGAAATAAATACTTACCTAAAACTGCTATTCTCCCACATTGCTATATTTCACACATTTACATATTTGAATTGCTCCCAGTCATCAGGATAGGAACCTTCACTAATCAATGTTTATATAACAGTATAGCTTTACGTTCAATTGTGTTTGGTTAAATGTGTAAGTAAATGTTCTAGCTGCAGTTCTGGAAACATCTCTGAGGGGCACTCCAGCGAACAAAGCTGCAATACCAGTGATGGTGATGGTCTCAATGAACTACGAGTCTTGATGTGGGAGAAGGTAATGAATATGCTACTTACCAGTATGCATCTGTTCTTGGCATGTAGGGCTGCTGACATTCATATCTGTGCATAGATCGCCGCCTAGTGTTGGGTCCGGATGTTTGCACGTTGTTGTCCTGGAAGAGTCTTCGAAGTATCCTTGGATAGGTGACTCCTCCCCTGGACTACAGTGCGCATGGGCATCCTCTCCATCCTCAGATTGTTTTTCGCCATTGTGGCAGTGATGGAGTAGATACAGAAAGTGATGACCATGCTTGCAGTAATTCTGAGAGCTGCAGCTGCGACAGGCGCCGGGGAGGAGGGAGGGCGATATGAATGTCAGCAGCCCTACATGCCAAGAACAGATGCATACTGGTAAGTAGCATATTCAGTTCGAGGCATGTGGGCTGCTGAATTCATATCTGTGCATAGAATACATAGCAGTGCCCTCTATTAGCGGCGGCTACCCGTGCCAGCTGCAGCGGTCTGAAAAAGTGTTTTGAGAACAGCCTGTCCTACAGCTGCCTGCTGTTTTGACTGCACATCTACGCAATAGTGTTTTGTAAATGTGTGTGTAGTGGACCATGTGGCTGCTCTGCATATATCATGCAGGGGAATATTTCCTAGGAAGGCCATGGAAGCCCCCAACTTACGTGTTGAGTGGGCTCGTGGTGGAATAGTTAATGTGCGTTTTGCCTTTTGATAACAGATTTGAATACACTTAACTATCCATCTGGCTATCCCTGCTTTGGAGATGGCGTTACCTTTGTGGTGTGGGGCAAAGGCAACGAACAGTTGTTTTGTCTTCCTGAATGGTTTAGTCCTGTCGATGTAGTACATGAGGGCCCTCCGTACATCTAGTGTATGTAGTGCCCTTTCTGCAACAGTTTGTGGGTTTTGGAAGAAAACGGGCAGTTCAATAGTCTGGTTCATGTGGAACTGCGATATTACCTTGGGCATGAACTTGGGGTTGGTACGTAGTACGACCCTGTTGGCGTGAACCTGAATAAATGGCTCTTGAACGGTTAGTGCCTGGAGTTCACTAACTCTTCTGAGGGAAGTGATCGCTACTAGGAAGGCCACTTTCCAGGTAAGGAATTGAATCTCGCATGAGTGTAGAGGTTCAAAGGGTGGACCCATCAGGCGTGTGAGGACCAAGTTGAGGTTCCACATTGGAGCCGGTGGGTGACTAGGTGGAATGACTCGTTTGAGCCCTTCCAAGAATGCTTTGATGGCAGGCACTCTGAATAGAGAGAGGTGCTGCCTGGTTTGCAGATAGGCTGATATTGCGGTCAAATGGACACGTATAGAGGTGTACGCCAGATTGCATCGATATAGGTGTAAGAGATAACAGATGATGTTTTGGATGGATGCGTCCAGCGGGTTGATGTCATTATTACCGCAATAAATGACGAACCTTTTCCATTTGGCTGCATAGCAAGCTCTGGTAGTGGGTCTCCTGGCCTCCTTGATGATGTCCATACAGTCAGGTGGCAGGTTGAGATAGCCAAACTCTAGGACTTCAGGAGCCAGATCGCCAGATTCAGCTGTTGCGGATCTGGGTGCTGAACCTCTCCATGGTTCTGCGTCAAATGCGCGGGTTTGATCCGCAGCCTTTGATGCGGCACCACGGAAAGTTCGAGGAAGGTGGTGTACCACGGCTGGCGTGCCCACGTGGGAGCAACTAGGACGAGTGTCAGGGAGTGTTGTCGGAGTTTGCGGGCCACTAGCGGTATCAATGGCGCTGGGGGAAAAGCGTACGCAAATCTGCCGGACCAGTTCATCCATATCGCATTGCCCTGCGACTGCGGATGTGGGAATCTGGCGGCGAAGCTTGGGCATTTTGCGTTTTCGCTTGTCGCGAATAGGTCTATCTCCGGATGACCCCACTGCTGAAAGTACGGTTGGAGTACTGATGGGTGTAACTCCCACTCGTGCATTTGGTGGCTGTGTCTGCTGAGCAGATCCGCCATCTGGTTGTCCTTGCCAGGGAGGTGTTCCGCCATGAGGAACATGTTCCTTTGAATGGCCCACTTCCACATGCTCTGAGCCAGATGAGACAACTGTGGAGAGTGTGTGCCTCCCTGTTTCTGTATGTAGTACATTGCGGTCATGTTGTCCGTCCGGATCAACACGACCTTGTTGCATAGATGTACTTTGAATGCCTTCATGGCTAGGAAGATTGCCATCAATTCCAGAAGGTTGATGTGCAACTTCTTTTGTTGTGTTGTCCATAGTCCTTGCACTGTGTAGTGGAGTACATGAGCTCCCCATCCCTGGAGAGACGCGTCCGCTGTCAGTACTATTTGTGGGACAGGCTCTTGGAACGGTCGGCCCTTGCAAAGGTTTTGTGGATTCCACCAATGCAGAGAGTTGTATGCCCGACCGCTCACCAACACTAGGTCCTTTAACTGTCCTTGAGCCTGATTCCACTGACGTGCTAGGCACTCCTGAAGTGGGCGCATATGTAATCTCGCGTGCGGGACTATGAAGATGCAGGAGGCCATCATGCCTATCAACTGCATAAACACTCGCGCTGGAAGTGAGTGATTGGGTTTGAATTTGGAGATCAGCAGTTGTATGCTGTTGATCCTCACTAAATTTGGCTGAGCTGTGGCCGCCAGAGTGTCTATAGTCGCACCTAGGTACTGTTGTACGTGTGCGGGCTGGAGATGGGACTTTGGATAATTCAGTGAGAATCCCAGACTGTGAAGAAGGTGAATGGTGCGGGACATGTGGCTTGCACATTGCTGGGCTGACTTCGCTTGAACGAGCCAGTCGTCTAGGTAGGGGTAGACGTGTATATGCTGCCTCCGTAGATGTGCTGCCACCGTAGCTAGGCACTTCGTGAAAACCCTGGGCGCTGTTGTCACGCCGAAGGGAAGGACTTTGAACTGATAGTGCTGCCCCTGAACAGTGAACCTGAGGTATTTTTTGTGTGAGGGGTGGATGGGTATGTGAAAGTACGCATCCTTGAGGTCCAGTGTGGCTAGGAAGTCTCCCTGCTTGAGAAGCGGAAGGACTTGCTGTAGAGTGAGCATATGAAAGTGCTCTGAAAGAATGTACTGGTTCAGGGGTCTCAGGTCCAATATAGGTCTGAGCGACCCGTCCTTTTTTGGAATTAAGAAGTAGAGGGAGTACACTCCCGCACCCTGCTCGTGGATGGGTACGACCTCTATAGCGCCTTTTAGAAGCATACTTTGCACTTCTTGCTGTAAGAGCGTTAAGTGCTCTGAGGACATAGGACGGCTTCTTGGTGGTATTGTGGGTGGAGTGGAGGTTAACTCCAGACAGTAACCGTATTTTATAATATCTTTGACCCACCTGTCCGTGGTGATGGAATTCCACGTGGACAGGAACCTTTGTAGCCTTCCCCCGACAGGTGTTATGTGGTCGGGAGGAAGGGAGAGGGCGTCACTGCTTGTTCTTGGGGGAGGACCTGGTGTTGCCGTAGCCGCGTCCTCTGCCCTTTGTGCTGGAGCCACGATATCCACCTCGGGTGTTTTTATCATAGGTGGTCTGTGTATTGCCTTTGTTATATGTTTGCTGTGACCCCTGTCCTCTACCTGCTCCCTTGTTTCCGGGGCGACGAAAGGAGCCGCTCCGAAAGGACTGAGTTTGTAGTGCGCCCATGGACTTTGCAGTGTCCGTATCCTTTTTTATCTTTTCGAGGGTGGTGTCAACCTCTGGCCCGAATAAATAGTCGGGGTTGACGGGCTGGTTCAGTATATTGTTTTGTACCTCAGGCTTGAATCCTGAGATCCGTAGCCAGGCATGTCGTCGCAACATGACGCTTGTGTTTATGGCTCTGGCAGCCGTGTCTGCAGCATCTAGTGCGCATTTGATGGAAGCGTTCGTTAGTAGCTGTCCTTCTCTGATGAGCATTTCTGCGCCTTCCTTGAACTGGTCAGGGAGATGTTGGAATATTTGCTCAAGTGTGTCATAGTGCGCTCTATCATAGCGAGCAAGGAGCGCCTGAGTGTTGGCTATGCGCCATATGTTGGCAGCTTGGGCGGCAACTCGCTTGCCAGAGGTTTCTAACACCTTGGACTCTTTGTCCGGGGGAGGAGCGTCACCTGTTGTTTGCGAGTGTGCCCTCTTGAGTGCATTCGCTACGACGATGGAGTCGAGTGGTAATTGTCCTCTGATGTAAGTAGGATCCCCAGGTGCTGATCTGTATTTTTTATCAATCCTGGGGTTTATCACTCGTGCCCTGGTGGGCTCCTTGAAAATGTCCTTGGCTGGTTTGAGGACCCCCTTCAACATTGGCAGAGTCTTTACATGTCTTTCTGAGGATGCAAAGGTGTCCATTAGAAAGTCATCTTCGATGGTATCAGAGTGAAGCTGAACCCCATGGTTATTTGCAGCACGTTCGATAAGAGCATTGAACGCCGCAGTATCCTCCGTAGGAGATGTCTTTGCCCCATAGAGTTGTGGATCCTGTGCATCGAGAGGTGCACTGGGGTCTGCAGGGTCGCCCCAAGTTTGATCAGGGTCCTGCTGGTCATCAGGGTCCGTGTCTACATGGTAGGGGACTTGGTCAGCCATGTAGTCCTCCAATGCGTCTGTATCGGAGCGTGTGGGGGAGAACCGGTGTGGATCCTGGTAGGATGAATGGAAGGGTTCATAAAGGAGAGGTTCCGATTCTGCAGGCAACTTCCTTTTTAGTGGGATCCTGAAAGGGTCCAATGGCGGCTCCGAAGTTATCCTTCGGTCCTGGAGAATCATCCTGCCAGTGCCGGCGTCGATGATACGTGCCGGAGACGTCTCAGCAGGTGTGACCGTAGGTTGGGTGACCCGTGTCCTGAGTTGGAACATTTTTGGGATTGTTGACGGAGGCAAGCCGAAGGTAATGTTGGTCGGCACCGAAGAGGCTGCGGGAGCTCCGACCGAACCGGAGCCCGACGTGTCCTGGAGGACAGGTGTGGTTTTGCTGCCTTGCGTCCCACCAGGTCGTACTTGGGGCGCCTTCGAGGCTTTGGCACCGGCCAGGCTCGTAGAGGCGGCCGTAGATTTTTTCGGTGCCGGCGGGTCATCGAGTCGGGGTGAAGAGATCACCGTCGAAGTCTTCGATACCTGAGGCTTAGGTGTCGTCGAGGGAGCGATGTGAGACACAGCAGGCGGTACATCCCCCCGTGGTGTCGTCGGTGCCGGTAGCCGAGCAGGTTTGTCGGTGCCGATGGCTTTTTTCCGTTTGTCGACTCCAACGTCGCCCGCTTCAAGTTCGGCACCGAAGTCCCTCTTGGTGCGGTCGGTGCCGACGCGGTGCGCTGGCGCCGAAGGCCTCGATCCGTCCAGCGCTACTTTCAGTTTCGGTTTCGGTGGAACCTGAGCAGCTTTCGGTTTCGGTTTTGTGGTAGGGAAACCAGCCTGTTTATGTAGTAATGGCTGCCGCTGAACGTCCGAGGCCGGGCCCGAGGCCGAAGAACTGCGGGATGGGTCTCGGGTAAGGCCCGAAGGCGATCCCTCGACCGGAGCCATAGGCTGTGGCACTGGTGTTTGAACGGTTTGAACAGGTAGGCCTTGTTCATCATTGGAGCTACTTTCTTCGGCCCCGAAGGCCTCCTCGTCGTCTCCTACCTCGGTGTCGTCTTCACCTCTGTGGAAGAGTGACTCGTCTTCCTCGTCCGATCCGGGTTCGTGTTCGGAAACGGGACTGGAGGGCAAGACTTCCAATTCCTCGACGTCTTCGGCCTCGCCGAAGATGTCTGTTGGGGCCGGTGCCGCGTGCTGCGCCTCGAGTCTCGCCGCTCGTCGATTCCGCAGAGTCTTCTTCGAGCGGAACCGGGCACAGGCCATGCATGTTGATTCGTCGTGGTCCGGCGAAAGGCATTTGTTGCACACCGGATGGACGTCGATGTGTGGGCACTTCACATTGCATACCGGACACCTTTTGAATGGCGTCCTGGATTCCATCGTCGAAGTAGTCGATGGACAGGTAAATGCGAAAGCAGTCGGTGCTGAAAGTTAGTAAACTAACAAATTCTATCGAACCCGATCGATAAACAGTACCGACGCGAACTAAAGGCCTTTTGGCCTCGAAAAAATATTTTCCTAACTTGAGCTAAGATAGCACATCCGAACCCAATGGCGGAAAAAAACAATCTGAGGATGGAGAGGATGCCCATGCGCACTGTAGTCCAGGGGAGGAGTCACCTATCCAAGGATACTTCGAAGACTCTTCCAGGACAACAACGTGCAAACATCCGGACCCAACACTAGGCGGCGATCTATGCACAGATATGAATTCAGCAGCCCACATGCCTCGAACTGAAAGATTTGTTCCATTGTGCAATGCCTTTCATGGAAAATTGGCAGCCCCTGTTGCCACAGAAACAAAGCTTATGCAATTCATGAAATACCTTACTACTAGGTTATCTAGTGAATATAGAGGCATCTGGGCAGACCTACAGTGTTGATGTAAAAAAAAGTCACCAGGTGAACTTTCTCATTTAGGTATTTCTGGATAAACTTTTAGTTGGTGAAAAAAGTCTTCTTGCCCCAGTTAAATTTGATGATGCTTGCCCGGACAGATTGCGATGTACAGAAGAAAGCATTTTATACCAGACCATCTGTATTAAAGACTACGAAACAGACTAGGATGAGCTTCTCACAATGACACCTATAACAGTGCTCAATTGCCATGTGGGAAGCTGCATCATCAGTAGAGGATATTTCTTTTCAGGATTACCATCCTCTATGTAACACACAAAATCAGAGAGGTCCCCTTTGAGGTTGACTAGAAGAGGTTCAAACCGCTCATACAGGAGTCTCATGTTCCACTCGAGGGACAACGTGTCTACAATGGAGAGACACCTTGTACACTCAAATGTGCAGAAGTGCTGGCCTTGCACGCTCTCAGCAGTGGCAAACATTTGGGGACAAGGTTCTTCACATTCGCGGAAGAGACTTTGGTGACTCCTCCTGATGTAGCTGCCATTCAAGATCTGCTAGGTGCTGAAGATTGAGCTGGTCTGCACTGGCATTCAACAATCCTGCCAGTAGGTTTCCAGATTCACAAGACACCCTGGCACAGGGTCCATGATCCCATTCCACCTTACTTGTTGCCACATGGTGGTGGTGTTGGCCATGAGCACCTGTACCAGCCTCACCTTGATGGACAAAAGGAAGGCGTTCAGCTCCAAACGTATGGCCCTCAGCTCCAGAAGGTTGATAGGGACCTAGGAATCTGCGATAGACCAGAGACCTCGGATCTCCAACTTTCCCAGGTGACCACCGCCAGTTCATAATTCATGCATTGGCCACCACTGTTGGTGGGGTAGGAAAAGGGCCACTGACCCAATCGCAGACTTGCAACCACTACTACAGATCTTTCGCAGTCTCCTCCAAAATTTGAATGTAGTCAGAGAGGTCCTCTTGATGTTGGGTCCACAGAGACTTCAGATCCCACTGTAGAACCCACATATGCCACCTGGCATGCTCGACTAGCAGGAGGCCATCAGTACCAGGAGCCTCAGATTCAACCTCACTGAAATCCAGGACAGAGGCTGAAAGATCAGGACCATAGCCTGATAGTACTGACCTATCTCCTGGGGGAAAAACATGAAACTGAACAGTGTCCAGAACGGCTCTGATGAAGGGGAGCATCTGAGAAGGAGTCAGGTGGGACGTCGGCACATTGATAGTGAACCCCAAAGATGGCAGGAAGTTTGCTTAAGTCTGGAGGTGGTTGAACGACTGCCTGAGGAAAGCCTGCCTTCAATAGTCAGTTGTCGGGGTAGGGGAAGACTGGCACCCCTGATCTCCCAAGATGTGCTGCCACCACTAGCATCACTTTTGTGAACACCAGAGGGGCACTGATGGGATCAAAGGGAAGCACAGCAAACTGAAAATGCTCTTGTCCCACCAAAAACAGCAGGTAACGCCAGTGGGCCAGCAGGACGGGTATATGGTAATAGGCATCCTGCAGGTCCAACTCTACCATCCAGTTTCTAGCGTCTAGGGCAGGTCTAAAATAGGCCAGAGGCCACTGTCCTTTTGGGACACCAGGAAGTAACGTAACAATCACGTTCTACTTCAAAGGCAAAACCAGCACTGGGTTGCTGGTGTACTGGTTCAGATAGGACCTGACTTGGCAGTTCGGGCTGGACTGTTACCACTTGATCACGGTCAAGACTGATTTGCATTTGGCTGGGTCCAAACTGAGGTGGCATGGTGTGCAAAACAATGGACTGGAATCAGCTTGAGTAATTACCAGTGGTTGAAATTAATGCAAGCATTCCATTCATCACTTTTTATATACTTTACTACTTGTGGTGCAGGCACCCACTAGATAGCTCATTTGGCCAAAAGGGCTTGCAGTTCCTGATGCAAAAAGGAAACATGGTTCACAGTCGTTGAAGAGGTGGAAGGTGTGGCGGTGCAGAAAAGAAGGGGAGGGCATAGCACTTTAAACAATTTGCAGGACCCACCATTCTGATGTTATGTCCTGCAAACCCAGCAGGGTTCTTGCCTACAATCATACTAAGTACATGGTAAGGGAGTTTTGAAGGTGGGGCTGCAGAGAGGCGGAGGTAGTGCCTTTGGCATGGTGGCACCACGCCTGTGATAAAACCACTAGGAGTCATGCTGAGGTTGAATTGACTGGCGGTACTGGGTACCTTCCAAAATTGTGACGGGACTAGTAGGGCTGATGCAGCCTGCAGATAAGCCCAAGGAACATGCCACAGCCCTGCTGCTCTTGTACCGCTCAACAGCGGAGTCTGCCTTATGCCCAATCAGGTGAGTCTCATTGAATGGCATGTCCATGAGGGACGAGTGGAATCACATGAAAAACTGGTGGACCGCAGCCAGGCGTGATGGTAAATGGCAACACTGATAGCTGGCCTAATGGAATCCGTGCTGTCCAAAGCCACAACGAATCGTGAACATGGAAGCATACTAGCCGTCCTGAATAGCTTGGGTAAGGATGGAGATCTTTTGCAGACACCTGGGAGGACTTGAGCCACCGAGTCGCCAAGGGTGTGGAAATAGCACCCCAGCAGGCATTTACTGACCCGAACGTCAAACATGAAAATACTTGTTTGCTAAAGGATTCAACATGTTTGACTGTTTGGGTGAGTAGTTGGAACTGTGTTGGGATTGTTCTTACTGTGGACGCTTGCACCACGAAACGTTTAGGTGAGGGGTGCGGAGTTAGAAAAGCACAATACACCTGGACAAGGCAATGTCGTCGGGCAATTTGGAGGTTGACTGGTCGACCAGAGCATGGTTTGGTGCTGGCCTCTAATAAGGTGTCTATTAAGGCCTCTTTACATGGGAGAGTGGCTCAGAAGGTTTTTCACCCGTGCTGGTGACATTTTTTAATTTGTTAGTCTTTACAGCCAAGCTGGAGGACTTCAGCCGCCCTACGCATTACCATGACATAGGAAGCTGACTCCTCAGTGGTCTTTTAGGAGAGGTATAGAGACCACTAGACTCCTGCAAATAATCATACCGACTGGCACATTGATAGAGCTGAGCAAACTCATTGCCCGCATCAATCATTGTCCGAGATTGTGCCAAAAAGTTAATGCAGAATGTGTTGCCTTCCTCGTGAAGGTGACAGAGCAAGCAAAAGCAGCAACGCAGCAACTGTTGTCAGGCATGCCGTCCAGTGAGCCTCGATCTGTGCCGAATAGAGAGCAGGACAGTGGTATAGAAATGTCTTCAGCCGGTGTCGATGGAATCTGTGCCGAGGTCACAGGGACAAGTGTTAACCGCAGCGCCATAACTCGGACTTGGGCCAAGGTGTTGTAAAGGATTCTGAGGTTCTAGATGTATCTAAGCATGAACCCTCCGTCAGTACTCCAAGTGGGGTGCATCTCAACTCCTTGGTGCCTGAAGGCGCACCATAAATATGGAGTTAAACAGCCAGAACATAGCTAGGTTGAACTCTTCAATTGGTTGCAAGGTGGTAGACAGCCCCCAAAACTCTGGTTGTGCCAGAACAAGTTAAGAGATCTTCTCTGAAGTGGGCTGTCAACGAGACCAAGATTAAGATTCATTAAGATTCATGGCACCAACTCAGGTCAATGCAAGTGGCGAGAGGAGGCTAACCAGCCTTGCAAGTGGCTTCTGCGACTCCTGGAGCAGCACCAAACATTGGACCGCAAATCAAAGTGGTCTGGCTTAGGGGTTTTGGCGACGTAAAGTTTCCATCCAAGTCCCAGATGGCCTTCAGGTTAATCAACTCATGGTCACTGCAAAACTTGAAGGCGTGGCTTTACCCGAGACACACCTGATGGGGATCTGTCACAGACATTTGCGTGCAGTACTCCCTACAGGGCTTAAATCCTTTTTAGGGGCGAAATATTCCCTGCACACTGTAGAAATTCGGAAAAAATATCAAGGCAAAGTGTCTCAGAGAGACAAAAGGACGCTCCAGATCTGCATCAGGAAGCATGGAGAGAAAGGAACTTCAGTCAGCGCACCTATATAGGATTCATATGTCATTTCTGGAGAGGACCAACGTCAACGAGGGGCATACAGGTGCAAAGGTACTGATAAAAAACCCCAAAAAGTAATCAGTATAGCAAACAACAAGCCAGGAACAACAAATATCCCTGTTAAAACTAGTCATTGATTTGACTTTTTCAGCCTCTCTTGTGAAGCAAAAAAGGTCTAAAACAAGAATGGAAAAATTAAGTTTGAAGAACTTCAATGTGCATAGAAGCTAAGCAGCAATCAGATTTACTGGTACACACGAGACCCAGGTGGCTGAAACCTCTAACCAACATTGCACTTTGGGGTGTGCCAAAAGTAGGAGCTCACTTACCTTGTGTGGTGTGTACCATCTGTTGTCTAACCAAACCCATTACACAAACAGACCATGGGAGGTTCACTCCTTCAAACTGCAGTAGTGATGATGGTGTACATATTATTACTTGCCTCTGTGGGCTCAGATATGTTAGAATGACCGTGAGGAAAATCAGAAACAAAATCATTGAACACAACAGTTCAATAAAATGCTAACAGAATACGACAAAAATGCTGAATCATTACATTGTAGGGGAACACAGATAATGCTGTGAATTGGACGACCATCTAGAAGCCATCTCTGAAAAAATTCCAACAGGTTTATGAAGTGGGAACAACGCTGAATACACAGGTTAAAGACAGATTGGTCTCATTGCCGACATCGCATAGATCTCATTATCCCAGATAACACAACCAATTCGTATAGTTAGAAAAAATATCTAGTGCATTATAGCTGTTTTCTGAACCCCTCCAGATACATTAGATAAAAAACAGATCTCACACATCAATATTTCCCGTTCATCATCACTTACGTGGAGTCCCCGAACACAAATTGATAATACCACGTTTACAAAGCCATCTTAGCAGACAAGTTTAATGGGCTACAGAAGAACGACTTCGTTCTGAGGGCTAATCAATGAATATATATATATATATATATATATATATATATATATATATATATATATATATATATATATATATCCAAAACAAGATTTGCCCATTGAGGCGACGCCACACGACAGAAGATAAACACCTTTTAATTGAGGCAAACACAGTTCGGCAACAACGCCCTGCTGCGAGTGATGCGGACCTGGTGTTTGAAAAACTCGAACACTGAGGGACAGAAGTGCTATGTTGATTGGCATGTGAAGGACAGTTGGGCAAGAATTGCAGCTCCCGCCCAACCCACTTGGGTAACATTTTTTCAGTGAATTTTGGGACAACGCGGCACCCACTTGGGAGATTTATTCACAAGGGAACCACAAATACCAGCAGGCCATGCGGCCTACGCCCACAAGGGCGGGACTTGTAACATTTATTAAGGGCTCCTTTGAACTGCCGTTACGTTTGTCTCTACTGTGCCCGTGACTAAGAACACAGGAGTGTTCAAAAGGCGTAGGGCTTTGCAATCATGGAGGGGGAGATTTCATTGTTGCCGAACTGTGTTTGCCTCAATTAAAAGGTGTTTATCTTCGGTCGTGTGGCGTCTCCTCAATGGGCAAATCTTGTTTTGGATGTAATGCGGCCTGGCCCAGGTCGCGGAGACGCCCTGCTGCGGGTGATGCGGACCTGGTGTTTGAAAAGCTCGAACACTGAGGGACAGAAGTGCCATGTTGATTGGCATGTGAAGGACAGTTGGGCAAGAATTGCAGCTCCCGCCCAACCCACTTGGGTAACATTTTTTCAGTGAATTTTGGGACAACACGGCACCCACTTGGGAGATTTATTCACAAGGGAACCACAAATACCAGCAGGCCATGCGACCTACGCCCACAAGGACGGGACTTGTAACATTTATTAAGGGCTCCTTTGAACTGCTGTTACGTTTGTCTCTACTGTGCCCGTGACCAAGAACACAGGAGTGTTCGAAACGCGTAGGGCTTTGCAATCATGGAGGGGGAGATTTCATTGTTGCCGAACTGTGTTTGCCTCAATTAAAAGGTGTTTATCTTCTGTCGTGTGGCGTCTCCTCAATGGGCAAATCTTGTCTTGGAGATATATATATATATCACTTAAAAAACCATAGGTTTCACACGTTATAGTTAGCTGGGCATTTCACTCGTGAAAAACCATTGAAATTTCCACGTTATAGTTAGTGCAGGCAACTATAACTCACGCGACCGCAATCCTCTGCTGATGACGTCAGATATTACATCACTGATGACATATGTGTTTTTCTGCAAAAAAATTATTTGTAATATATGTATAGCTAAAAATTTATGGAAGACGACATGGGTAAATAAGTGTCTAACTACAGTATTAGCATCAACAGAGGATTGCGGTCGCGTGAGTTATAGTTGCCTGCACTAACTATAACGTGGAAATTTCAATGGTTTTTCACGAGTGAAATGCCCAGCTAACTATAACATGTGTGAAACCTATGGTTTTTTAAGTGAATTTGCAAGGTTTTTTAAATGCTAATTCCTAACTATAACGTGTGTGAAACCTATGGTTTTTTCAGTGAATTTGTACGTTTTTTTAAATGCTAATTTATGTATTTATTTATTTTTTAAAAGTTTTTCACCGTGCGCGTACCGTGCACGCGCTGTGGGCGCGCGAAGCGCACCGCGCGCCCACGTTACGTAGTTCGCGGAATTTTTACCGTTTCTACCGTGCGCGTACGCTACGCGCACTCCGCGATTTTTCGTAAAAGAATTAAAATACATTTTTGCCCTTGGGGGTCCTTCTGGGACCCCCTGACCAAGGCTAGGGGGTCAGGAACTGTCCAGCCTGCCCCCTTTTCACGTTATCCACCTTTGTTTTTCACCCCCTCAGACTGCGAGAGACAAAATGGCGGCCGACACTTCCTGGTTTCGACCGATTCGAATGTTTACTAATATCTAACAACCAATCAGAATCGCGCTCGCGCACGGCAGCGTGCGCGTACGGTAAGCTTACGGTACGCGCTCGGAGCGCGCCTATAGATATATATATTGATTTAAATGCTATTTTCTCAGGTAATACTGAACAGATTTACACCAGACCTGCAAAAGGCACATCCCTGACCTGAGGACTACCTCTCTGCCAAATTTCAAGTAATTCTTGGACTAAAGGTCCTATGGAAAAATGCATGGGGAAAACGCGTTTTGGGACCCCCCCTTTTTCTCAGCCCCCGCTTGACGAATCCCCCCGAGACTTTCAGGGAAGGAGCGGAGCGGAGCGCCCCACCTATTTTGAAAATTAGGCGAGGATTCGTCAATCGGTGCCAAATTTATTCAAAATAGAATGTTGCGGATTTCCTATGGAAACACGGTCCTAACTATATACTGGCTACCGCCAGTAGATTATATATATATATATATATATATATATATATATATATATATATATATATATATATATATATATATATATATCTCACACATACACACACACATTTTTGTATATATAAAATACATGATACAAAGGCATGCCCACAGACTTTTGACCCGGTTTGTAAGAGCTTCCTGACCTGTATAACGGCTACACCCCTGAAATTATCAGAGATCAATTATATATACACACTATATACAAATATCGTTACGTTTCAATGTTTTGCTGACCGCTGTGGTGCTCCTGATCGACGGCGGGCGGCTCGATGCAGACTCGTCCAGTCTGCTTTCACATTTCCACAATCCTTTTCTTGTATTTCATAGAAGGGAGCCACACCATCGAGCTATCCAACAAAAACTATCTTTATTACAGCTACTGATTGATGCGTTTCAACCAACTCCGCAGTCTTGATCACAACGGGCGCCATTTTTCTAAATCTATTTAAAGTGCATAGAGCTTTCACAGTGATAGACAACAGTGTTTGCTTTCCAGTCGCAATAGTCTTTTTTTTCTTTTTTATGTGGTTTCCTTTTTGTATATAACATTTTATAACTTTTTACAATGCCTAATTACATTTTGCCTCCCTTAATCTTTCATATGTTTTCCACACCAGGTCTTCTCAAATCTAATCAGGACGCATTACATTTCTGCATATATCATTTTTACAACACGAGCATCAAAGTGCTATACATGTGTGTGTGTGTGTATATCAATGTGTAACCCACTATTCATTTTCAAACCAGACATTTAAAATGTATATGCGTCATTTCTTACATTCATGCCCTGTAGGCACATCTCACTGAAAGAGAGCGATTTCATTATATGCACTTAGAAAACGATTATCATGGATGCAATACCATAGTCCCCATTCTCATTATTTAGCCCATGTGGGAATGCATCTATTCCTTTTCTTTGCTATGTGTTATAATATACATAAAGTGCTCAAGCCCAAGTGCTTTTAAATAAGTGTTGCCAATAAAAACAAGGTTAAATACATAGAAACTCTTTAAACCACACCCAAACTTTACTGCTTGTCTTACACATTCTCCATACGGGATAATAGATATTAAATTTCTAGGATGGAAGCAAATGGCGTGAAGAAGGGAATTGCCTGCTGTCGGCTTTCTAAAGATCTTTGTTTCCGGCATTTCATCTTTCACGAATACTGTCAGATCTGAAAAAGTTAACTTGCTGTTTACTTATCTCATTTGTAAATTACAAGTTGAGCTCATTCTGATTTTTTCTCTGAGCAAAACACTGTGCACTCTCCACAGATCCTCTCCAGATAATAAATAGGTTGTCAATAAATCGTTACCAGAGAACAACTTGATTCTGCTATTCTTCTGGATATTCAAATGGGAGCGAGCACCTGCTCCTCACACCAGCCCATACGCAAATTTGCATAGTTGGGGACGAAGCAGGTGCCCATCGCCATGCCACGTGTTGGCCTAACCAATTCACCATTGAAAAGAAAACAGTTGTTCATAAGACATTAATCATTTTCATTAACATCTGTGTGTGCCTCCAAAAATGAAATGCAAAAAGAACAATTGATGGACAGAATGCTTAACAATGTGAAACCTTCACCCAAGTAGAGAGATCTGGGCCTAAATCCACTTTGTTTTTAGCTCCCCATGCCATTCCAGTTCAAACCCAGCCATATGCAAATCAGTCTTGACCCTGCTCCCTGTGGGAACAGTTCAGCCTGAACTGTCAGGTCAGGTCCACCCTGGACCAGTAACAAGCATCCTTGTTACGGTTGTGCGGTATCACCCAGGTTAGCTTTGCTTCAGTCGCATGGAGGGAAGGGGATCCATGTTTCCCTAGAAATTTAACATCCAGTATTCCGTATAGAGAAAGTATAAGAGTTAAAAGAAATGTTATCAACAAAAAGGAATAAGAAACAGCCTTGGTAGAAAAGATAGGGAGGTTTAGGCAGAGAGGATATTTGAAAGAGATCATAGAACATACAGAAAGGAAGGTGAAACAACATTTGAGAGAACTACTGTACAACCCTTAACAATGCAAAAAATGCCCTAATTCCAGGAAGATTACATCCTTCAGCAGACAAGAAGGTGAGATATGAAAGATCTTACAGAAAAACTGACACCTTAGACGTGATCCAGTGATAGGAAAATTGGTTCCTAAGAAACCTGACCTCACATTTAGGAGGGCAAAGTCAATGCAGGACTTTATAATAAAAAGCGGCCAGGAAGATTTAAGAAGGCCAATCTGGCTAGGGTAAATCAATGGATTTAGAAAATGTAGCAGATGCAAGGCTTGTCTTCATGGCAACCACACTACCAAATATGAATTGCTGTTGGAGAACAGGAAGTTGAAAATCAGAGGACAAAATGCTCTGGAGCAGCCTTCAAAATCATCTCATACTTGAGGTAAATCTACTAAATTTTGGCAAGAGCTAGAGTGGGACCTCTTGAACTCAGCTTATGATTAAGAGAGAAATTCTTCTATTTTCTTCACTTAACTGGGTCTATAATTCTTCTGGTCTTCCACTCAGATTAACTCAAGTCATCCACTGATAGGAGCAATCATACACCTAAACCCAGTATGCATTTCTCCTGTTCTGTGTGCGTTATGAATGAATAAATAAAACATTTATTTAGCGAGTAGCTACCCGAAGGCATCCCAGCGCAGATAGCAGTACATTCAAAGAACTCTGAGCGGCATTAGGGAAAAAGTAAGGTTTTAAGCAATTTCCGGAAGGCCAGGTGGTTGGCCTCAAGGCGAACATGAAAGGGGCGAGAATTGCATAACCTGAAGGCATTATAGGAAAAAATATGGCGCCCACTTCTTGACTTTCAGATTCTAGGGACTGTGGCCAGATGACGATTGTCCGAGCGCAGGCCCCTGTTCGAACAATAAGGCAGAATGATAGATCGATTAATGGGCGGTCCCTTCCCTGCTAATGTCTTGTGTACGATACACAGAGCCTTAAACTTGGTTCTCTCCTGTATGGGAAGCCAGTGGAGAGTAGCGAGAGCAGGCTTTGCCGATTGGTGGTTGGGAATCCTCAGGAGCATATGTGCTGCACAGTTTTCAACAATCTGTAATTTAGTAATGGTATCACGTGGAGCTCTTAAGTAGATTCCATTGGCATCCACGCACTAACATTTCTACAGCATGCCAAGGCATATGTAAATAATATCAACTTGCACTCTCCATATACTATGTCAAGCAATGTGCACCTCACACCTATGGAATATCCTTGCTCCTCACCCATTCAAAGTTGTGCGACACATTTAAACAGGAATGTAAAGCGCTTTACAAATATCCTCAATAAATAAATAAAACCTAAATGAAGGCACCATGTTGGATCAACACTTAGAATGTCTGCTACATCTAAGAGTTGCAGTGGGTGATTCTGGTTATGTGGACACCCAGCTGCTAGAAAGAGACCAAAAGCTTAGTGGCTAAATGGTTCTCTAGTTGTTAATTGAGAATAAGAGTGCCACATAACCAGACAAACTGGTGACCTACTCTAGAAATTAAAAAGGGTTTTGAACACTGCCATCCCACCCAAGATGCCCAGTGAACAAAATTACATGTTGAGGCTCCGTTTCATCAATGGATAAAGTTATTTATAAAGCAAAAATGTACACCCCAAAGCTGAAATCTCTTTGCCCTATAGAAATATTGTGATGAGCATAAACATGAGACATAATTACCATTACAGCACATTAATAAGTCAGGCCTTAAGAGACTCTGTTGAGTTTAGTAAATTGAGTTCCTCTTTTAAAAGCAGGAGAAACTTATTCCACCACTGTACACCTAGAACACTAAAGGATCGTGTTCTAAGACTTCATAAATCAAAGTATTGAAAGAGGTCTCTCCCCCAAATTCAGAGTCTTGGCATTGAGATGGCCTATACTTCACAATTATGTGAGTCAAAGAGTAAGCATGATCAGCGTGGCCTATATTATGCATAATACAGTGACTTAAAAAATATTCTTTTTCTAACTGGAAGCCAATGCAGGGGCGTAACAGGCCACCGCAGCGCGGAGGGCCCCAAGCTCCAGGGGGCCCCCTCAATTTTTGTTACGCCAGAGAGCCAATGCAGTTCCAACTGTGCACCAACACAAACTCAGAATTCTTGAGTCCCAATATCAGATGAGAAGCTCAATCCTGAGTGTTAAGTCTATTTAGGAATTTTGTGGAAGGCACAAGAAAGGACAAATTCTGATAATCAATCCTAAAATATATTACACCAATTATTCTAAAAAGATCTTGTGAACACAAAATAGAAAGGTAAATAGCCTGAGAAGAACTTTCACCTGAAAAAGATTTTCAAAACTGATGCAGCATGTTGGACTAAGGACAAGTCATGATCAAACACTAAATCCAACTTACACATACCTGGAGTGGGCACAAGGAAAGTGCTGACACAAAAAGCAAGAGAAGCAAATCTTTTAGGCTGGATTAATTGTCAGAAATAACTACACAGATAGTTTAAATTAATCCACCATCTTTGATGGTGGAACCAAGCTTTAACAGAGGGTGAATTCCAACAGTGCTCTGCAGTACTTAGACCTTATGTAGTAACAGTGTGAAATGTTTAGGGAGTGGGGGGACTCCACTTACAAATTGGTCCAAAATATTGGTGGCTACTTACTGAAGTTGGACTACTTCATCCTTTTTGAGCTCCCATTGGTAGCTGCGTTCTCTTAAAGTCGCCAGGTTCGCTTTCAGTTGAGATTCCATCTCGCTGAGCTGTAGACGGTAAGCAGTGTTCTCTTCCCGGGCCACAGTGTTTTCTTGTTCAATAAACTGTGTACAAAAAAAATATATATTTTCTTTATTACCATTTCTTATTTGCAACACTCATGCAGCAGACACTTAGGAACATTTTGGGGTGGAGGCAAGATAAGCATAAAGGGCCTGTTTAACAAACGGCACTCTGTAGAGAATGTGTTAATACTAGAGAAGTACAAAAAACTTACCACAAAGTGATATTCATAAACTGCACTTCTGAAGTAATTAACACTTTTGAGTACGTTTATTACTTTTCGGTATTCACAAACAACACTTTTACAGTAACTTAAACATTGGTAATAACTTACACTTGTGAGGTAAGTCCCTATCTCATTATTTTCCATGGGAGGGTGTTGCAGTGCCAGTGGTTTGCCATGTGTAGTGCTGGGCTTACTACAAAAGTATAAGGTCATACGAAAAGTATGGTCTTACTCCTGACAAGTAAAGGGACCAACTTAGGTCTAGAAGTAAAACTGATGCACAAACTTGGTTAGATTCTTTTTGCAGATCGGATGATTGGGTGAAGGGCAGTAATTTGACAGATTTTCAGGGGCTCTACAATAGGATTGTGTGGGGGCACTTGTCTAGTGTTTGTTTTGCAGAACTGCGCCAGCATTTGACTGATAGTTAGTTGACTGACCCCCAGGAAGCTTGCTATGGAGGTGTACCGCTGGGTGAGTACCAGGGTCCACAAGAAGGTGTATGGGGGCCCTTTAGAGAACTCATTCTCTTTACCCTTGGTTCCCCACTCTTCAGCTGGGGACCCTGCCCACCTTTGGCGGAGCAAAGGTGGGCAGGGTCCCCAGCTGAAGAGTGGGGAACCAAGGGTAAAGAGAATGAGTTCTCTAAAAGGCCCAAAACTAGTACCCAGGGCAAGTATTCCCGCCCCCAAGAGAAAGGAAACCATGGGTCTCTTCAGGAAAGCCTGCAGAGGCGGGACCCTGTAAGTGCTTTCCATGTGACCAGGTGGGTCACATGAAGGGGGAACCCAAATGACCCAAAGGGGCACAGCCACTCACCGGTGGGCAGTCCAAGGTGTTTGCTACTGCAGCGCTTGGGAAGGAGAGGTTCCCAGAGGAGGGTGGTGTAGGAAGCTGGCTCTGTATATACTATACCAAAGTGAGGTATAGTGTGCACAGAGTCCAGTGGAACCCCAAAGGTAGGCAGAGGTAACGTTAGAAAGAATCTCACTCTCTATTTGTGGTAGTGTGGTCAAGAAGTAAGGCAGTATCAGAGGACAGTGTTAAGCATCTGTTGTACACACTCAGTCAGCAAATGAATTCACACACTCAAAGACTGAACTTCAGATCAATTGTACGAGTTACTTACCTTCGGTAACTATGTATCTGGTAGAGACGATTTTAGCCGCAGATTCCTTCACGTAGAATTATCCCCAGGCGTGAGACTGGATCCGAAAACGTTTTGCCACAGCATCCCTGCGCGCCGGGGGCGGGGCGATATCACGTGACTCCGCCCAGGCGTCGTCTGCATACATGACATCAGCGAGGTCACATAAGACCCGCCCCAGCGCGCCCACGTCAGTTTTCTTCAGAGAACTTTTCCGCACTACAACGCGGAACCACCAGATAAACTGTGGGAGTATGGAAACAGTGTGCGAAGAGCAGAAAAAGTGGAAAGAAACGGTGACTAACACCACCACCAGGGTAGTGCCAACACCGCAGACCCAAGGGCAGGGAAACGAGAGAAGAACAAGCAGAAAATCTGCGCAGCCACCCTGCCCGCACATAGACAAACTCCCATCCCTGCGCCCGAAGGGAAAAACAGGCATAAAAGTCATGGCACACGTAGGAAGCCCACCCCCCCTAATCCTGAGCAAGGAATGGGACCAGTCCCAAGACAGACAGGGACACCAAGCCACCCCAACCTAGAGGGAAACCACCCACAAGAGCAAAATATGGCCAGAGGACCCTCAAACCAGAGGATAGCAATGGAAGGAGGTGAGGGAGGACAAGGATAGAAGCAATCCCCCCCAAACCTGGAGTAGCCAGAGCAGCAGGGCACCGGCACACCAAAACCCCATCCTCCAAAGAACCAAGGGAGGAATGAACCGCCCCCAGACGGAGCCACCCTTCAAGAACAAGAAAGGCACTCACAGGAGACACAGCTCCCCACCGGGAGGCGAGTACCAAAGACCAACCCAAGGGTCCTCGCAGAATAGAGGAGGAAGGGCGGGCTGTGAAGGAATCTGCGGCTAGAATCGTCTCTACCAGATACATCGTTACCGAAAGTAAGTCACTCGTACATCTGATAGAGACTACTAGCAGCAGATTCCATCACGTAGAATAGATACCCTAGCAATACCCCCTGGGAAGGAGGGTCTGCGAAAGGACCCCTCCAGCCAAAGCAGAACAGAGGGCCCCACAGGGTAGAACCAGGCCAGGGGAACCCCCACAAGCAGTACCCCACCGACCCCAAGGGGACATAAGAGGGAAAGAAGGCTGAAGAGGCTCGTGTGCTCACAGCAGAGGAACCAAGGGCAAGGACGGAGAGGCCGAAGCACCCCACTCCCCCACAAGGCAACATAGCTTCCGCCGAATGCCAAGACAGGAAGACAGAAGAAGAAGAAGCCTAGAGGGCCCAAAGAAACCAAGGAGAAGGCGGCGAGCCCATTCCAGATGGAGAGCAGCCTGCTAGCCAGAACAATGCCAGCAGTCAAGGCCAGGAGCAAGAAGAACAGTCCGAGGCCCCAGGAAGACCAAGTAGGCAACTCCTGACAAGGGAGAACACTGGGATATCCCAGACCGCAGAACGGGAGCAGGGAGAGGAGGAGAGGCATGGGCCACCACCACGAGTGGCCGCGCACACGACCTCAGGAAGCAAAAGCAACATACGTAAACACCATGGAGAACAGGTACCCGAAGGCGACCAGAACCCTCCAGCAGAGCGCAAGCTATATGACAGCTACCATAACCCCACATGGGGCAAGTGAAGTCCCAATATATGGGAACCCTCTATGGAAGAACTTCCGCAGCAGAGGAAGAAACAAAAGAAACACGGGGGAAAAAAAAAACCCCACTACAGGCTTGACAGCAGCCCAAGCAAGCAGAAGGCCCAATCTCAGGGCCAAGTCTGCGCAACAACTCCTGCAGAACTCACACACAACAACAAAGGGGCCGTCAAGCAGCCAACAATGACAAAGTCCCAAGGAAGGTCGTAAACCGCAAAAAAACCATTCTCCACAACCATAACAGCCGGCCTAAGAAGGCCCAGAAGCAACCCTAACTCAGAAGTCACTGAGGAGTGGACGGAGGAGGAGGACAGAGCCCTGCCAAGAACCTCTGGATGGTGGAGTCGGCCGGAGCATGAAACAACAGACTGCCACCAAATGGGAGATCAATGAGCCTCCCCGAATATTTTCGGGGAAGATGCCGCCCCGAAGCCAAGCATGGTGATGGAGTGCGACTGAGGAAGCCATGGCCCGGCCCAGCACCTCAGAGATGTCCAGAGCAGAGCAGAGAATAAATGCCCCAGCTCCCGGCCATCCAATGCATGGTGCCGCAAATCCACCTGAGCAGACTCCTGGGACGCTGCAGATCCCAGAGACTCAGCAGAGTCCCACAAACAGGAGGAGGCCCTAGCCAGCACACACAAGGTGTTAAGGGCCTGCAGGGCCGTGCTGGTCGAGGCGAAAATGTTGCGTCCCCAAGTGTCCATCCAGCGGGCCTCTCTGGATGGCGGAGCCAACAGGGTCGGCAGGGAGGGAAATGCAGTCCTCAGAAGGGGGCTGGTGGCTGAGGGGTGAATGGACAGGCACGCAGGGTCAGGCGGTGTCGGAAGGTGCCGATGCAGAAATGAGGAGGCACCGGGTCGCCGGAGGCAGGACGCCTCCAAGCCCCCGTCAAGGCAGAAAGGAGCAACCCTACAAAGGGAAGCAAAAATTCCCTCCCACCAGAGCCCTGGTGGAGGACCTCCAACAGATGGTCTGCCGGAAAGTGAGCCACCGGGTCACCCATGCGCAGGATGCCCACTGCCATGGACACCCGTAGGGCCCCGCGGTGGGGAAAGCAGCTCCTCTGTGGGCGATGGCTGCAAACTAAGGCGGCCGTCCCCGAGGCCAAGCGGGCCAGGCAAGGGCCAGACCTGGAAGTCAGGAGGAGCCGAAGAATAAGGAACCTGCTGCTCTTCTGACAAACACCCCTGTCCCAGGAAGGGCAGGGAGCCACCCTTCGATGCCGGTGAAAAGGACACCACACGGCAACCAGTCTCCGGGAGGGACGATACCAATATGCAGCCTGCCTCCGGAGAAGGAGCGTCCGAAGACGAATCTGCGGTACGACTTCTGCGCGGAGCTGTAGAGTTCGCTGCTTGAGGCAGGCCACCGGCGCCATCCGGCGTCACAGGGCAAGGGACCTCCAAGTCTCCCCGCACCAGAGACCGGAGCGGTGACTGGAGTGGAGCTGAAGCCGCACCGGCCCCAGAGCGGCGCCAGCCCAACCCCCGCCGAGGCAACCACCTGCGTGGAGGAACGGGATGGGCCCAGGGAGGGGCCCGAAGCCCTCCGCACGCCGTGGCCGAGAAGGAGGCGAAGGTCACCCGGCAACCCCTGTGGCGGTGCCAAGGACGATGCAACCTCCAACTTGCCCTCCAACGAGGCAGCCACCTGCAAGGAAGTACGAGAGGGGCCCGGAGAGGGACGAGGGGTACGCCCTCGACCCGGAGCGGGACGAGAATAGTCCACTGGCCCCTGCGGCTCCGCACGGTCCAGCTGCTTCCGTAGCGGCTTCACCTCGGCCTTAGACAGGACCACCCTGCCAAGGGACCGAGAGGGGCTCGGGGATGCAACCCGAGCCCTGGCGACCTCCCGCAACACCTCAGGGACCCCCGAGGGGGTTTGCGGCGAGGCAGAGACGCCGTGGCCTGAAGGAGGTGCCCCAGGGGAGCCGCACCCCAACTGCACCACATCCTCCAAGCCTGGATCCGATTCATTCGGTGACAGGGCCGGAGCTACCGGTGGCGCTGCAGAGGGCCCTGCGCAAGGTGAGGGATCCGTCGATGCCCCAGGAGGGGAAGGAGGAGGAAGCACCAGCGAGGCCTGCAAAGCAGCCGCATAAGTCTCCATCTGGACTCTCGAAACCCCAACACCGGGAAACGGTGGATAAGAGGACACGCGGGCCGCATCACCCGCGGAGTTTCCATGCCCCCGGTAGGCTGAAAACCAGCCACCGGGGACGAACTCCGACACTTACCCACCGGGGAGCGTCGCTCATGTGACATCGGAGAAAGGCGAGGACGACGACCACGGCTGGACCTGAAGCCGTCCGCTGAAGCAGACCGAGGGGAGGACATCTACCTGGAGAGACGCGCCGAGAGAAGTTTCATTCGGCGCTCCCGCCGAGACTTCGGCTTCAACTTCTGGCACGCCGCACAATCTGAGGAGCCATGATCCTCCCCCAAACACCACGCCGACATAAGACGCCCACAAAACGTGCAAGATTTAAAGCCCAAAGACATTCGCACAATGTTTCTACCAAAAAAGAATGGAAGAAAGAGGGCCTTAAACATATGCCCGCAGTAAGGAACGGATCCGCGTTGCACGCGGAAAAGGGAAAAAACGGACGTGGGCACACTGGGGCGGGTCTTATGTGACCTCGCTGACGTCACATATGCGGACGATGCCTGGGCGGAGTCGCGTGATGTTGCCCCGCCCCGGGCGCGCAGGGATGCTGTGGCAAAAAGTTTCCTGATCCAGTCTCACGCCTGGGGATAATTCTATGTGAAGGAATCTGCTTTTAGTAGTCTCTATCAGATGTTTGTGTATAAAAATATTCTTTTAGTTATTTTATTTTCAAGAACCAAGCAAGCCTGGCACAGGTAAGCAATAAATACTTTACAGTAGTAATGCAAATGAAATACAGTTTGAATGATAATTGTATATGCACTTTGGTTTGATTTACAGTATGGATGCAGATAAATGCAATACTTCATAAATGCAGTACATAGACTTGAATACGCTTTTTAGTAAAATAGCAGGTAAGTAACTTTTGAGATTACTAGGCTTACACAGAGTAGTATACCTAAATACTATTCTGGGACATTTCCTGAAAACAGGTAAGTAACATCGTTTTTGTTAGATTATGCAGTTTTAAAGAATTTCTTTAGTTTCTCAAACTCCACACTTAAAACTTTTCACAGAAAATCAGACAATGTTATCCTATGGAGGAAAGTAATGTTATCGGTTTTGAGTTAAGTATTTGGTAGTGGGAGTTGAGGTTCTGGAGGTAGACTCAAGGGTCGCCCAGGGTCAAGGATGCACTCTTGTTACACCCTCAGCGGCACTAGGGCGGCCGGGTGCTGAGTCCCAATGTTATCCAATGGGGGATAGGGGCCCTCCGGTTGGTGGCTGCTGGCAAGTAGGCCACTGGGTTTTGGGAGCAAAGCTCCCGGACTTTAGCTCAGGGCAAATGGGGAAACAAATTAGCACCCAAGGTGGACCCTCATTGGCACTAGGGCGGCCAGGTGCAGGGTGCTGTTTTGACGTCGGGCGCCCTGTTTTCAATGGAGAACCAACGGTTTGTAAAGACACTACAGGCTTGGCGACGAAGGTCTTCTGGGTGCAACCACCACTTCGAGAGGTAAGTTAGGGGTTGGTTAGGCAGTGTCGATTAGGGCACACAAGGCCGTGGGGCATAGGGTGCAAAGGGGGCCTTTTGGGGTCAGATCTTCTTACCAGCTCCTGGTCGCGGTTAAGGGGGCCTTCAGAATTTACACTGCAGTGCGTCGGCTTGAGGCAGATCAGGCGTCGCCGGATCTTGGGTCAGGATCGCCGGGGTGACCTCCTCATGGTGTTTGCCCACTCAAGCTGTGGTCGGCGGGTGCAGAGTGGTGCGGATTCGCGGTTTCCGGCCAGGGCCAGAGGTTGCAGGTGAAGGAATCCGGTGTTCACGGGAGACAGTCTTTGGAGTTGAAGGCAGGCAGGTCCTCCGGGGCTTTCGAGGTTGCTGGCTGCAGGACACACCAGGATTTCGCAGGAGCAGGTTCGAGGTGGAGACAGCCCAGTAGGGCTGGGGCCAAGTCAGTGGGTGTCTTCCTCTTGTTAGCTGCTGCACAGCTGTTCGGTCCTTCTTTTTGTAGTTTCTTCTTGTCTGAGGAAGCAAGATTGAAGGCTGACCCTAAATTCTAGATTTAGGGGCGTTACAGGTAGGTAAAAGGCACGGACCAATGGGTCCCTTACCTGGGGTTGGTACACCCGCCTATTATGCCATCCTCCAGTGGGAGGGGGGCAAGAGCCTGTCTCTGGTTGGCTGAATCCCCCCATCTTCAAGATGGCGTGGTCTGAGAGTTGTGCTTCACCACGCCTCCCCCACCTGAGGGGTGGAGTTGGCAGAGGTGGGCACACCTCTCTACCTCACTTGTTTTCCCAACAAGTGGGAACCAGTTGCTGAGAGCCTTTGAAACTTTCCCTTTGTGAATCCTGCCCATCCTAGGGGAAGAGGCTTGGCACCTCGTCCCAGGATGTGCATTGTTTCAGGCCCCAGATAGCAGCAGGCTCTTGACCCGGGGGTCTGGTGGTGGCAGCTGAAAGCAGCCACTCAGCCTGAACACTGGTGGTAGGTTAGTTTTCAGGGGGCATCTCAAAGATGCCCTCTGTGTGCATTTTTCATTAAATCCCACACTGGCATCAGCATGGGTTTAATGTGCTGAGAAGTTTGATACTAAACTTCTCAGTTCTTAGTGCAGCCATTATGGTGCTGTGGAGTTCGTAATGACAAACTACCAGCACCATATACTCTTAATGGCAGCACTGCACTTACAATGTCTAAGAATAGCCTTAGACACTGTAGGGGTACAGGGCTCATGAACCTGTACCCTCACCACTGGTATAGTGCACCCAGCTAGAGGGGTGACTGACCTATTTCATGGCAGTGGGTTGTAGGCATGGCACACAGAGATGCGTGCCATGTCGACTCTTCACTTTGTAGTGCACCAAAACACACAGCCTGCAAAGGCAGTGTGCGAGTGTAGTGGTACAGGACCTCTAAGGGAGGCACAATAAGTGCTGCAGCTCTTAGAGGCCTTCTCTGGTCACAGTGCCCTGGGTACCTGTGGTACCATTTACCAGAGGGTGACCTGTGGCCAGAGATGCCAATTGCAGTTTTAGGGAAAGAACATAGGCCCAGGGTACCGGATTAAGCGGGAGCCCAAGGCATACTCAGTCAAAGTACATCAGCAATTCAGCAAAAAGTGGTGCCAACAATGCAGAAAGAAGGCACTTTCTCACAGGTGCGGATCCCGCAGAGATGACCCTTGTCTCACTAAGGAACAGTGAGATGGTCCAGAGAAGCCTTGTGCCTGCAAACACGAACAAGTGCATTGCCTGGGTGACCATCAGTGGGAAAAGAGTAGAGGCTCTGAGGTACTGGAGCCAGTGTGACCTCAGTCTGGTATTACCTGGTATCTGAGGAGCAAATAGTCCCCATGGCATTCCATCAAGGAGTTGCTGTAGACAACTCAGAGCGCCACGGTAAGGTGGCGCAGGTTTGCTTTGAGTGGGCGGGGTTCTCCGGTCCCATGAAGGTGGTTAAGAGCCCCACAATGCCTGTAGATGGTCTGCTAGGTAACGACCTGGAGCAGTCCTTGTGGAAGGATGTGGAGCTCAGGTCTCACTGGAAGATTTTGGTTTTTCCAGAGTGGGCATGGTTGACAACTCGGTCCATGGCAGCCAGAAAGGGTGATCAGTTTTACTTGGAGCCTGAAACAGTGGCCCAGTTGCCTGCCAAGAGAAAGTATAAGGAGCGTGGGAAACCTGCTCCAAGAAGTTCCCACAGTCCGGGAGGTGTTGAAGGAGATGCCCTGTAACATACAGGGAAACAAGTGGTCGAACTGGGGGACCTGTCTGAGCTGACTCATTTGCAGCAGTTGGGAGGTCCCACCAGGAAGGAGTTCTGCAGGGAGCAGAAGGAATTCCCTTCTCTAGTTGGTCTGCGGTAACAGGCTGAATACCAGGCAGCTGGGATCCATCTGGATCACACTGGATCTACTAGGAGAATAGTCTCCTATATAGCAAGCCTAAGGTCGCTGAGCCTGGGTCAGCCCGTGTGCTAGTGGTACACCAGCGCTTCAGGATCTTCTTACTGGGTCTGGCTCACAAGGTCCCTTTGGAAAAACATTTGGGGCACGACAAAACCGTTGACAGGATTGTCACCCACTTCTTTTGGCCTCAAATATGAAGGCAGTCAGATGCATTTTATATGTCTTGCCAAACTAGCCAAGCAAACGGTAAGAGCGGGAGGAAGTGTAAGGCTCCTATCCAACCTTTTTCGGTTGTAGGCACCCCTTTTGAGAGAGTGGGGATGGACATTGTGTGGCCTCTGGACCCAAAGACAGCCATGGGCATCAGGTACATCCTGGTCTTGGTGGACCATGTCACCTGGTACCCGGAGGTATCCCTCTGAGGACAATGGCGGCACCCGTGGTGGGCCGGGCGTTGATGGGGATCTATTCCGGCCTGGGGTTCCCCAGAAAGGTTGTATCCGACAGAGGTAACAATTTCATATCCAAATATATTACAGCCCTGTGGGAGGAGTTTGGTGTATCCTACAAGTTCACCACTCCTTACGACCCCCCAAGATAACGGTTTGGTGGAGATTCAACCAAACCCTGAATGCCATGATCAAGGGTCTGACCGACCCCATGAAATGTAAGGGGAATGTCCTCTTACCATGCCTTCTCTTTGCTTACAGGGAGGTAGCACAGAATTCATTAGTGTTCAGTCCATTTGAGTTGCTGTATGGGCACTCTGTGAGAGGACCTCTCAGTCTAGTGAAAGAAGGGTGGGAGACAGCTCCCAGGACCCCTCCCCAGGATGTATTTAGCTACATGCTGGCCTTTAGAAACCAGACTAGGGTCTACTGGGGCCATCAACCACATTTTCTGACGAGGTTGAAACTCCACCAGAGTGGCTTCAGGAAACTCGTTCGGGCGAACATGGAAGCCAGCCAGATAGAGATGAAACATTGGTACGACCAGAATGCCACTCTTGTAGAGTATCAACCTGGTCAGAAAAAGTGGGTGGTGCCCCAGTTGAGCCTTTTGCTCTTCAGTGAACTAGGCCTTTTGAGGTGGTGGAGCGCAACAGTGATGTCACCTACCTGGTAAACTTGCAGACTCTCAGGAACCCTTTGAGGGTCCTACAAGTGAATCGCCTCAAACCTCACTTTGAGAGGTCTGAAGTAAGCATGCTCTTGGTGACAGATGATGGCCTGGAAGAGGAGAGTGAACCTCTTACTGGCCTCCTGTCTGCCCAGGAACATCATGGGTCAGTGGAGGGTGTGAACCTATCCTGACCCCGGTGCAGCAGAGTAACTGTCGCCAGCTGTTGGGACACTGTTCTCCCTGACCCCAGGTGTCACCCACTGTTGTACCCATGATGTGGACTCTGAGGACAGTACTCCTGTGAAGTACAAAATTTACAGTTTGACTGACCGGGTTAAAGCCTGCATCAAAGAAGAGGTTTCTAAGATGTTGGCATCCGATAGAGACATCTAGCCGCAGATTACTTACCTTTGAACTTCCAGGCGTCAGGCTGGATATGGAATATTTCTTAGCAATACACCTGCATGGCAGTAGATGGCGTCGGTCGACTCAGTGTGACGCCGTCGGCTTCGTGTTCGTCGTAACGTCTGCGTCGTCAATATAACCGTCACTCTGGCGCACGGACGTCAGTTCTTTTCTTTCTTTGCCATTAGCGATGTTCCGTTGAAGAGAGCTACCCTCTGTCCTTTTTTGACACTTTTTTCAACATTTTTCTCAACTTCGTTGGTGTGTTAGGAGTCATGACGAGCAAGAAGACTTAGAGGTTTAAGCCGTGCAGCGGCTGTCAGCGTGCCATGTCGGTTACGGACCCCCATTTAGTTTGTCTTTGGTGCTTGGAGCGTGACCACGACTCCAAGTCATGCTCCAACTGCCAGGCCATGGCACCAAAGGCTTTGAGGGAGCGGTCCCTAAAGATTCTTGCAGCCCGGCGTCCTGCACCGCGAAGGACGTCTCTTCTGTCTCGATACCGGCCCATGTCTCGGTTGACAGGAAGGTCCGTGCATCGCTCAGGTGAATGGTAGTCCTCTTCGTCAAAGTCAGGTAAGAGGCAACGCAAGCAGCACAACAAGTTGAAGCATGCTTCGACTTCACCCCGCCTGTCTCGCAACACGGCAGAGGAACCTCGCATTCTGAGGACCCGCTCTGCGGAGCGGGTGCCTGGGTTGGCTCCGCGCTTCTCTCCCTTTCCGGGGCCTGAGTGATACCCCGCACAGCTGAAGGGACTTTATGATGCCATGTGTGTCATATTTGGGCAGCCCGCAGGCTCAGAGGACGGAGTGGACCCAGTGGTTCTTAAGCTGGCGGCTGCGGCCACGGCCTCCAAGTGGACCCGCATCTGGACCTCCACAGCGACCTTCCCTGGCGTCACATCCGGCGCCGAGGTCCTCAGTGTTGCCGGCGCCCAGTGGCAGCGCCTCTCCGATCCTTATACCTGATGACATGCAGCCGGTCTGGCGTCCTCCGACGCCGGGGACCCAGTGGTTTTCAAGCCGGCGGCCACGGCCTCCAAGTGGACCCGCGTCCGGACCTCCACAGCGACCTTCCCTGGCGTCGCATCCGGCGCCGAGTTCCTTAGTGTCGGCGGCGCCTCTCCGATCCTTGTACCGGACGACATGGAGCCGGTCTGGCGTCCTCCGACGCCAAGACTGGTGCCGACAGAGCCGTACGTCTGCATGACGTTCACCCAGCCCTATTCTGAAGGGTTAGGGACGGAGGAAGAGGATTGGGAAGGGGAGCAGGATCCCTTGGAGATACTGCACCAACAAGATGCAGACTGGTACGAGGAACTGAGTGACGCCAGTGGCCTGGACACCTCCCCAGACTCTGGTATGCTTTCCAATCCTAACCTGGCTACGGAGGAGGAAGCATCTTTTGCCATGGTGGTACGTAGGGCTGCGGAGGTCCTTGCCCTGCAGCTACCTCTAGTGGCGGGCAAGACTAATGTCTTGACAAAGGTCCTACAGCCTGGGGTCTCGAGCTTGGAACCCCTACTGCTTTTCAATGAGGCCTTAACAAAGGTCCTTTTGAGGACGTGGTCCAAGCCCAGCACATGGGCTCCTGTGACTAGGAAAATTGCCCGCCGACATCGCCGTACACCGGGCGACCCACTTTCTCACCACCCACACCTTAAAGCATGGTGATCCAAGCTTCCACTTCTCATGGCGCATTCCGTTCCGCAACCCTGGACAGGGAATCCAAGAGACCGGAGAACTTCGGCATGAAAATGATTTCTTCCACCAGTCTAGCTTTGCGGTCGGTGAACACTGCATGCCTTTTGGGCCATTACTCTCATTCGATATGGTAGAGCAGGTGATGGCCAGAGTCTCAAAGGAGGACAGGGCTCTACTCTACCAGGCTATCTCAGACTGGAGGGACGCAGCTAAGTTCGCCATCAGATATGGCTTGGACACGACAGACTCGCTTGGTACAGCGATTTTCACAATGTTGGCCGTTCGTTGCCACACCGGGTTGAGAACGCCTGATTTTCGGGGGATGTCCAGGCTAACCTCGCGGTCAAGCCCTTTGATGGCTCCTGTCTCTTCTCTTCTTCGGCGACAAGGCAGATGCTGCTGTTTAGTGCTTTAAAGACTTGCGGGCCACAGCCAAGTCTTTGAGCCTCACCACCGCCCCCAAGGCTTCATCCGCTTTTCGCTCCTTTTGTGGATACGAAAGGGGCTTTCAGCCGCGTTAACCCTATTCCGGCCAGAGGGCCCCGCAAGTTCAGCAACCTCTGCGGGGCCACGGACTAGGTTCTCCCTGGTCTCATGGGTCAGGAAACCAGATGTCGAGCCAAGCCACAATCCCCTCCTTCACGCAAAACCTTCGTAGTCCGATCAACCAGGATCACTCTCAGCCAGTCGGTGGCAGAATACACCATCATCTCCACCACTGTCAAAACATTACATCGGACAGGTCCGAAGGGGGCTACTCTCTCACCTTTTTAGACTACTCCTCCATCTATGCCTCCAGTGTATGATCGGCTGACGGAGGATCACCTTGCTTTGCTCCGCGAGGAAGTCACAACTCTCTTGGCCAAGGGAGCTATAGAGAGGACCAAAGTAGGCAGTGGTTGCTATTCCCGCTACTTTCTGGTCCCAAAGATGGACGGAGGCCTTTGTCCTAGCCTATACCTCAGAGCCCTCAATTACTTATTCAAAAAGGAGAAATTCAAGCTGCACACCCTTGCTCAGGTCCTGTCTGCCTTGGACCCAGGAGACTGAATGGTAGCGGAGGACTTGCAGGATGCCTATTTTCATATTCCCATCCTGCCTGCCCATCGTTACCTGCGGTTCACGGTGGGTCACAAGCACTTTCAATTTGCAGTGCTCCCCTTTGTCCTCACCAGCGCCTCTCGGGTGTTCACAAACGTGATGGTGGTAATCGCAGGCCATCTGTGGAGATCAGGGGTTCCAGTCTTCCCCTATCTCGACGACTGGTTGTTGAAGGCGGGCTTGCCCTAAGCAGTTGTATCCAACCACCAGCCTACAGTGAACATGCTGCATTCGCTGGGGTACACTATCAGCGTGCCAAAGTCACACCTGACTCCCTCTCAGATGCTCCTTTTCGTTGGGGCGGTTCTGGATATAGTGCAGTTTCGGGCCTATCCTTCCGAAAGGCAAGTCCAAGATATTCAGGCTATGATACTGATGTTTCAGCCTCTATCCTGGATTCCGGTGAGAATTACTCTGATGCTCTTGGGCCGCATGGCCTCCTGCATCCTGCTAATGATCCATTTACGGTGGCACATGGGGGCTCTGCAGTAGGACCCGAGGTTCCAATGGGCACAGCATCGAGGAAATCTCACCGACTTGGTTCAGATTTCAGAGAGCACTGCGAAAGACCTGCAGTGGTGGCTAACAGACCGCGATCAGTTCAAGGACAGACCTCTCTGCTGAAGACGTCATATATTACATCACTTGTGACATGGTCAGTGGCATCACTGATTATATTTCAAACAACATCATCCACATAATCTGATGCACCTACTCACACCCCAATATAAACTTTCATATACCCACTCCAAAATTTCAGACTACCATTCTTGAAACCATTAACACACCAATACCAGTATGTACATACCTACTCACTCATTCATAGGTGTACACACACACACCCCGTCACTCACCCATACAGCCACTCATACACCCAGTCAATCACCAATACAGCCACTGATATATCCACTCACACACCCATACAGACACCCCCACTCACCCATAGAGCTACTCAAACACCTAGTCACTCACCCAAAGTCATTCACACTGCCACTTACTGTGAGAAAGTGGCTCTGTATATACTGTTCCTTAATAGGTACAGGGTGTACAGAGTCCACAGTCCCCCAGGGTTTGACAGAGGTTAAAGTTAGGTATAACCTTACTCTCTGAAGTGGTAGCTTGGTCGAGTAGTAAGGCAGTACCAGAGGACAGTGTAAAGCATTTGTTGTACACACTCATTCAGCAAATGGTTTCACACACTCAATAACTGAACTCTAGGCCAATGGTTTATATATAAAAAATATATGCTTGTTTTATTTTAGAACCAACACTTGGAGTTAAAATATACTTTCTCAACAGTAGATGTTTCATATAAATACTTTTGCAATATGCAATAGACTTTAGTAAACAGTTACAAGTGGTTGCAGTAGGCAACTCTATTTTTAAACACAACAATACATTGAGCTCAATGGTAAATTCAAGTTATTTGCAACAGATTACTTTTTAGATTACTTTTGGAATTCCAGGACTGGATCCTAGATTCAGTCCTTGGTCAGTTCTCAGAATCAAGTGATGAAAGTCGTATAAGTACTGTAATGATTTTTAACTAATATTTAGCTATTTTAAAAGGTGACACTTACAAAATATTTCAGAGAAAACAGTCAATGATTCCCTATGGAAGAAAATACAGGTTACAGGTACAGTATGTTCTCGTTACTTTTGTAATCCAGAACTGGGTGCCTAGACTCAGTACTGGGAACTTTATCCAAAACAGGTAAGTAATTACGTTTTCAGATATTATACGATTTTTTAAGAATATTTAAAGATGTAGAAATCGACACTTAGAAGAAATTTCACAGAAAAACAGTCAATGGTTTCCTATGGAAGAAAATTGAGTTAAGGGTAAGTACAGTTGTAGATATTTGTCAGAGTAGGTGCTGGGCACCAAGATCCAGCACTGGGAGCTCCCTAAGAGCAGGTGAGTAAATTTGTTTTGGTCACTCAGCTGATTTTTGGTGAATATTTGAAGATTTGAAAAGTCCACACTTAGAAGAAATTTCAGGAAAAAAACAGTCAATGTTACCCTATGAGGAAAATAGAGTTTGCGGTTTAGGGGTAAGTACTCGACTGGCAGAGTTGAGGTTCTGGGCACAGACTCAGGGGTCTCCCAGGGTCAGGTATGTACAGTTGGTTCACCCTCAGCGGCTCTAGGGCGGCCGGGTGCAGAGAGAGTTAGGCCCAATGTTATCCTATGAGGGATAGGGGGGCCTTCTTTGGTGGCTGCTGACTGGCAAGCCACGCGGCTGTGGGAGCTGGGCTCCTGGTCACTTACTCAGGGCAAGTGGGGAAGTAGGTAGGAGTAGAGTTTTCACTGCCAGGGCCACTAGGGCGGCTGGGTGCAGAGTGCTTTTGAGCCTTCGGGCGCTCAATGAATTTCAATGGGAAATCTCCGGTTAAGAAAAAGACTGCAAGCTCGGGGACGAGGACTCTTCAGGTGCCACCACCACTTCGAGAGGTAAGTTGGGTAGTTGGAGGATAGGTAGGTACCCCGGGATTGGGCACAGGGGGCCGTGGGGCGCCGCGTGCAGGGGTGCCTTTAGGTGTCGGGAAATCTTACCCTCTGTTGATCGCGGTTGGGGGGGCACCTGGTTCTGAGGCTGCAGGCTTCCTCAGGAGTGTCGAGGGAGGTCCTTGGGTGCCGGACTCGGGGTCACAGTCGCCATGGGGTCGTCCTCAGGGTCTTTGTTCACTCCGGCACTGGCCAGGCTCGGCTGGTGCAGAGTGTGCTGGGTTCGCGGATCCGGGCTGCTGCCAGGGGTTAGAGATAGGTTTCGAGTAGAGCCTCTACTCATGGGAGTCCCAGGGGCTTAGAGCCAAAAGGTAGCCAGGTCCTCCGGGGTTGGTGAGGTTGCTAGCCACAAGAGATGCCGGGCTGGAGCAGGAGCAGGTTCGAAGGTCGACAGGCCGGTAGGGCTGGGGCCAAAGCAGTTGGTGTCTTCCTCTTTTCAGCAGCTGCAGGGCAGGTCTTCTTTCTTCTTGCTCTTTGTAGTTTGGAATCTGGGGAAGGAAGGTTCAGGGTGCCCCTAAAAACTAGATTTAGGGGCGTTACAGGTAGGTGAAGGGCAGGGACCAATGGGTCCCCGTCCTGGGGTGGGTACACCCCCTATCCTTCCTCTCTCCTGTGGGAGGGGGCAGTAGCCTAGTCCTGATAGGGTAGGGCTCCCCATCTTCAAGATGGCGAAAGCCCGGAGATGTGCTTCACCTCGCCTCCCCCACCCGAAGGGTGGGGTTGGCAGGCTGGCACATCCCCTGTCCTTATTTGGGGTTTCCGGCCAAAGCTTCCCGCCAGAGTGGGGGGTTGCAGGGGCGTGGGGGGTTGCAGGGGCGTGGGGGGTTGCAGGGGCCTGGGGAAGCTCACAGAGGCAGCATGCTTTTGAAGCTTCACCCTGCCCATCCTGGGGGAGGAGATTTAGCACCTCGCCCAGGATGTGCATTGTTGCAGGACCAGGAGAGCAGGGGCTCTCCTACCCAGGGGTCCAGCAACATGTCTGCTGGGTGGCAGCCTAGGCAGCCTCAGAGCAGACGTGGATTTGAAGGTTAGGTTCGAGGGGGCACCTCTAAGATGCCCTCTGGGTTGCTGGGTACATTAAATCCCACACTGGCATCAGTGTGGGTTTAATGTGCTGAGAAGTTTGACACCAAACTTCTCAGTCTTTAGTGTTGCCATTATGGTGCTGTGGAGCTCGTGTTTGACAAGCTCTCAGCACCATGTACTCTTAAATGGCAGCACTGCACTTACAGGGCTCAGGAATGGACCTGGGCACTGTAGGGGCACAGGGCTCCTGCGCCTGTGCCCACACCATTGACACAAGGCACCCAGCTAGAGGGGTGACTGATGTATGCCATTGCAGGCTATGTGATGGGCATGGCACACAGGGATGTGTGCCATGTCGACTTTGTTTTTGTCTTGCACCCAAACACTCAGCCTGCAAAGGCAGTGTGCGTGTGTAAGGGTACAGGGCCTCTAAGAGTGGCACAAGGAGTGCTGCAGCTCTTAGAGGCCTTCCTTGGTCACAGAGCCCTGGGTACTTAGGGTACCATTTACCAGAGGCTGACACGTGGCCAGGGTTTGCCAATTTCGGTTTGGTTTGTTTTAGGGAAGGAACATAGGCCCTGGGCACCTGATTGGCAGGAGTCCAGGGCACACTCAGTCAAAGTACATTCAGCAATTCAGCAAAAAGTGGGGGCATACCATGCAAGAAAGATGGCACTTTCTCACAGTTACTCACCTATAAAGTTGTACACACATCACCTCACTTTTTCATACAGATACCAACACATACTTACTCTCCTATACAGTCTCTGACACAAGCACACACTCACCCATACAGCCACTCTCCCAATCACTCACACATACAGTCACTTATATACTCCAACACTCACATATAGTGCCTTTCACATATGCAGTTACTCACCCATATACCACTGAGACATCCATTCACTCACCGACACAGCCATACGCCCACTGACTCACCCATACAGCCCCTCTCAGACGCACTCATAAACCCATACACCCAGGAATTCACCCACTCACACATCCATGCATGGAGTCACACAAACCCTCATCCACCCATAGACACACTCGGGCACCCATACAGGTACTCAGCCAACTAATCAATAACACATATAGACACTCACCAACCCATGCAGCCACTTACACACCAACTGACAGACTGATACAGACATTCACACAGACTAATCACTCACCCATGCATTCAGAGACACGTATAATCACTCACTTATACAGTAAGTCATGCACCCACTAAATCATCCATACACACATTCATAAACCCACTCATTCTTCAATACACTTTGACGTGCATATACATAATCCTTAAACTTTTTAGAAAACCTCAGTGTCACTGGATGGTGTCATAAGTGATGTAATGTGAGTTGTAATCAGTGATGTCACAGACCATGTCACGAGTGATGGAATATGTGAAGTAATCAGCAGCACATTGTGGGGGCACAAGTTATAGTTAGCTCAGCTATCTATAACGGCTGAATTTCTCTGGTTTTCTACAAGTGAAATGTCAGCCTAACTATGAGGTCTCTGTAACCTTTGTTTTTTCCATTAACTTCCAAGGTTTTTTTAAATGCTAATTCCTAACTATAACGTCCCTGTAACCTTTGTTTTTTTGTGTGTGAATTTCCAAGGTTTTTTAAAATGTTATTTGCTAAACAGAACTTCCCTGTAATCTTTGTTTTTGTGTGTGAATTTCTAAGGTTTATTAACTAGCAGTCACATATCTAGAGTGGTGGAGAAAGGGGGTTGGGCCTCCAACCAGCTCTCAGAAATTCCACTGCATAGGACTTACATGAGGTACCAGGAGGGCTTCTTGGCCCCCAAAGTCCCTCTGGAGCCAAGGGGACTTTATCCCACAACTAGTAGTGAGCAGGGAGGCACATTTGCAGAGTGATGGAGAAAGTGCGTGGCCTCTGACAACTTCTCAGCAATCTTGCTGTGTGGGACCTACTGGAGGTAACAAGAGGGGTAGTTTTGATAGGCCGCGCCCCCTTCCTCCACCACTCTCCAAACACGTCTCCGGATGTGCTCTTGTTTGGGGATGAAGTCCCCTTCGCAGCTGAGGGTCCTTAGGGGCCAACTAGCCCACCTATTACCGCCAGTAAGCCCCACACAGTGGGATTGCTGAGAGGTGGTTACAGGCCACGCCCCTTTCTACACCACTCTGCAAACACGCCTACTGGTGCACTACTATTTGGGGGATGAAGTCCTCATGCCTCTTGAGAGTCCAAGGGGTCCAACTAGCCCTCCTGTTACCTCCAGTAAGCCCCACACAGCCGGATTGCTGAGAGGTGGTCAGAGGCCACACCCCATTTCTCCACCACTGCAAACGCGCCTCCTGGTGTACGGGTGCTTTGGGGATGAAGTCCACTTAACTCCGATATCAGCCCAGGGGACCTCATCCCCCGTGGCCTGGCCATTTTGTATGTTGATTTTTTTTAAATTTATTTTTTTTAAGGGTGGGGGGCCACATGGCCCCCCCCTTTCCTGTGTCAGTTTTGCCCGGTATTTAATGTTTTTTTTTGGAAGTCTGCCACAAGGTTACCGAGGCCATTTTCGGCACCGATTACCCCTTTCCCCGGGGCATGGCCACGTCCTTCGGGTCCCTGCAGCTCCCTCTGTCCCAAGCATTTCTGCTTCACTTTATGGAAGCGACAGCATTTTTCATACTTTTGCTTCCATAAAGCAAAGCAGAGTTTGCTATGGCATGGTGGAAGCAGTGGCCCCCATCCCATCTACTTTGTAGGCCAGGGGAGGTGGTGGTAGCCACGGCCCGAAACAGACCCCTGTCTATTTATTTTGTGCGTCGGGGAGGTGGTGGTCCCTAGGGCTCCAAGGGCCCCCGCATTGCAATACATCAGCCCTGGGGAGTTAGCGGTCCCCAAGGCTTTGTGGGGGCCTGGAGACCCCCCCCCCCACCCATGTTGAAATCTTACCCCGGGGAGGTGGTGGCCCACAGGGCAGTGGGGGGGGGGGGGGGGGGGGGGGGGGGGAGGGCATGCACCCCTCCCCCCACATTTTAATGTATTAGAGGTGGGGGTCCCCGGGGCTGGAGCATTCTATTCTAAATTTAGCCTCGGGGAGGTAGCGGTCACCGGGGCTGTGAGCGTGCGCACGGCCCACGCATTATTAATTGAATGCCCGTGGGATTTGCATATCCAACGCGACTCAGGACAATTATTTTTCTTTTAAATGCTTTTTTGGGCCCTGATGGGCCGTGTGAGCCCCTCAGCAGGCCTAGGGTTTAGAGGTTTCTACCCTGCCCCTTTTCTTAACTTTTAAAGCTTTATTTTACCTTTTCCTTGTGACTCGGTTCAACAGAGTCACAAGATGGCTGCCAACACTTCCTGGTTTGAAGTGTTGGCAGATCTCAGGAATGAGATCGGGAGGGTTCGCGGATTCTGCGTAGCCATATTTGTATATCTGAGAAATGTTTACATTTCTCAGGAACTACTTATCGGATTTACACCATTTAACAAAAAGAGTGCACTCTGGACCAAGAGCTACTTTTTTGCCAAATTTGGTGCAATCCCGTTCAGCAGTTCAGGCTGTAGCTGCCAGGGGTGTAACATAGGCCCCCGAAGTGCGGGGGGCCCCCTCGGCACTGCACTCTGGCCAGAGAGCTCCCGATTGAGCCCGGAGGGGGCCCCTCGACATACGGTGCAGGGATGCCCCCTCACTTTTTGTTATGTGGTAGCTGCGTCAACATTTTCCTATGGAAATTAACATGGAGAAAAAGCATTTTGGGACTCACCCTTTTTCCCCGCTTGACCGATCACCATGACATTTACAAGACAACAGCTAAAGTGAGTGGGCCATTAGTTTTGAACATTTCGCTTAGAGTCGTCAAACGGCACCAAAGATATTGGCAAAAGAAAAATCGCTTTTTGAATATAAACCAGGTCCCAACTATAACTACCTACTGGCGACTGCAAACAGGTAATTATATATAAATATATATATCTCCATAGGTAATATATACATTTGTTAAGCAAACCTAAATAATATCTATACATTTTGAAAACCATAGCTGTTATACCTATTTCTACAAAGAAATACACATATCTAGATAGATACATATAAAAAAAATTAAGGTAACGTAGCTTACGTAGTCTTTCTATAATTGCAAAGCACAAAGTCTTTCTTTTTGTTTTAATTATTTTTGGGTACCAATACATAAAGATTAAGATTCTACAAGCATGTGGTGGTTTAATTATCAGAAGACTAGTGCATGCTAAAAGTCAGAGTAGAGGAGCATTTTCAGAACTCTTCAGGTTGTCTCAGTCTTAGGATACGAGGCCACTGTGTTAACTCTGTGTGCCCCAGTAGTGGGATATCTGTGCATATTTCAGGTCAGGATCAATGTCCACATTGATATTTGAGAATGTCTCTGTTGAAATAGGAGTGTGATAAAGCTGAAATGAACAAGTTACATACCTAAGGTAAAGCTCTTTCTGGTGGATGGTCTAGCTGCCTATTCCTCAGCTTCTGAATTTCCCCAGGCGCCAGACTGGATCAAGAACATTTCTTAGGGATTTCTCTTGCGCTCATGCAGTTGAAACCCCTTGTAGATGTCCAGCACTAGAACACATTTGCAACAACCTGCAGCAGACACAATTCTGAGATGAGATAAAACCGTAACCTGTTCTTGAGCGGTTTGAATGCAGCCATGGCTGGCAAGGAAAAGAACTGAAGCCTATTCTGGTGGCCACGGCCTCTGCTGCCAACATGTCATCTGACACTTTATGGGCTGCTGAACATGCTGCAGGGGTTGCTATTGGTGAAAGGTAAGATCCCAAGAGCATCCTCTGAAATGTAGGTACTGTCAGTGGAATTGACAGGGATGCAGATAGCAAACCCAAGAACCAAGCAGCAGTACAACTGTCTAAAGCTCTGCAATGTGGAATCTGCTTGTGGAATCTGCTTTCTCCTCAAAAAGCATGTGGTGGTCAGTTGGCAAACCAATAAAGAATGCCTGTACATCACCAGAAAATCCTGTGGAATGCGTTCATGCATGACGTTGAATCACTACGCTGGTGCCAATGGCACAACCCACAGTCTGCAGTGTCCGGATAAGTTCTCAATGTGTGCTTAGCTGCATTCTGTCCATTTATGGGTCATTTGTGAGACTGAATCTCTGCATTATATAGGGAACAGGGGTCAAATCTCACAGTCCATATTCCCCAGGGCATGGGTATAGCACCCTATGAAACAGTGTTCAGAGATCTCAATGCTAAATTGTCAGATGAGAAAACCTTCATTCCAAACAGGTGAGCACGCTTTCTTTAAATTTTGTTTTAGCTGATCTTTTGTGTGGAGGCTGGAACCATAAAACTTTGATGCCTATCTAAAAATGGGACTTGCTAAAAGCCAAGCATAGCTTAGACCAGACCACTGTCAAAGCTTCTATTAGAGCCTCACTAGAGGACAGCACAGAACCAGGCTGGAAGATCTAAGTTGGCTGACATGCCTTGATTTATACCATATGCAACTCCACTTTCAACACTTCTGCAGCTCTGTGGACTACTACCACATAAGAGACGCTCTCCTCTGTATGGGGCTCCAGTGGGGGGAGAGGGCTTACATCCAACTCTGTCTCCGAAGAAGTATCCAGCACATCAGCATTTTTCAAGTCTAAATACATGCCTCAATCACCCTAATGGGGAAATGGGGTAAATTATCCACTTACTTATCTACACGATGAGGAACTTTATGGAGGCTTTGGATGAATATATGACGTTACCATGCATGCAATTACAACGCATGCTTTTACAACGCATGCTTTTACAACACAGTCTTTAAATCGCAACTACCATTACATTGCATGATTTTACACCGCATGCCATTACAACGCATTTTTAAAAACTACCATTACAACGCATTCCATTACAACGCATATCATTACAACCTATAATACTTTTAGGGCAACAGCAGGGTAAGTGTTGGATAGTGTAGGGGTAAAATTACTATTCCCACTCCAGTGAGTGCAACAGTAGGGAAAGTGTTGGATAGTGTAGAGGTAAAAATTACTATTCCCATGTACCCCAAAACCCATACCCACACTAATATTAAAAAAAAAATCTCCATTACTTACCTTATAATGCGTTGTAATGGCATGCATTGTAACGGTATGCATAGCAAACGGAGCGCTGAAACTTTTCAGACACTCACCCCCAGTCACAGATCTGGATTGAATCCATCATCATTCTTTAGCTCCTGACTGAAGTTGGCAGGGTATGCCCAGACGAGGGTCACTTGCTCACTTCACCACTGGATTCAAGCTAGCTTGGCTGATAAAGGGTGTTATCCAGAAACCGGTCCTAGGATGCTTGTTTCCGGTTCAGGGAAGACCTGGCTTGGCAGTTTGGGCTGGACTGTACCCATGAGGCACAGGGTCAAGACTGATTTGTATATAGCTGGGTCTGAACTGAGGTGGCGAGGTAAGCTAAAGAAGGATGATGGATTCAACCCAGATCTGTGACTGGGGGTGAGTGTCTGAAAAGTTTCAGCGCTCTGTCCATCATTTCCTTGTGTTTGCATAGAAGACATACAGTCATACAAAAAGGGGAGCCTTAGTCATACAAAGAAAGGGAGCCTTTGAACAAACAATATCCCCCTGTATGGCGCCTTAATGGGAAAAGTAAGATTGGATTGGATCTGCCGTGAACTGTTGAAAGTTGTGAAAGTTGCTGAGAGCTGCTGGGAGCTGTGAAGAATGAATATGCTACTTACCAGTATGCATCTGTTCTTGGCATGTAGGGCTGCTGACATTCATATCTGTGCATAGATCGCCGCCTAGTGTTGGGTCCGGATGTTTGCACGTTGTTGTCCTGGAAGAGTCTTCGAAGTATCCTTGGATAGGTGACTCCTCCCCTGGACTACAGTGCGCATGGGCATCCTCTCCATCCTCAGATTGTTTTTCGCCATTGTGGCAGTGATGGAGTGGATACAGTAAGTGATGACCATGCTTTACAGTAATTCTGAGAGCTGCAGCTGCGACAGGCGCCGGGGAGGAGGGAGGGCGATATGAATGTCAGCAGCCCTACATGCCAAGAACAGATGCATACTGGTAAGTAGCATATTCAGTTCGAGGCATGTGGGTTGCTGAATTCATATCTGTGCATAGAATGTATAGCAGTGCCCTCTATTAGCGGCGGCTACCCGTGCCAGCTGCAGCGGTCTGAAAAAGAGTTTTGAGAACAGCTTGTCCTACAGCTGCCTGCTGTTTTGACTGCACATCTACACAATAGTGTTTGGTAAATGTGTGTGTAGTGGACCAGGTGGCTGCTCTACATATATCATGCAGGGGAATATTTCCCAGAAAAGCCATGGAAGCCCCCAACTTACGTGTTGAGTGGGCTCGTGGTGGAATAGTTAATGTGCGTTTTGCCTTTTGATAACAGATTTGAATACACTTAACTATCCATCTGGCTATCCCTGCTTTGGAGATGGCGTTACCTTTGTGGTGCGGGGCAAAGGCAACGAACAGTTGTTTTGTCTTCCTGAAGGGTTTAGTCCTGTCGATGTAGTACATGAGGGCCCTCCGTACATCTAGTGTATGGAGTGCCCTTTCTGCGACAGTTTGTGGGTTTTGGAAGAAAACGGGCAGTTCAATAGTCTGATTCATGTGGAACTGCGATATTACTTTGGGCATGAATTTGGGGTTGGTACGTAGTACGACCCTGTTGGCGTGAACCTGTATGAATGGCTCTTGAACGGTTAGTGCCTGGAGTTCACTAACTCTTCTTAAGGAAGTGATCGCTACCAGGAAAGCTACTTTCCAGGTGAGGAATTGAATCTCGCATGAGTGTAGAGGTTCAAAGGGTGGACCCATTAGGCGTGTGAGGACCAGGTTGAGGTTCCACATTGGAGCCGGTGGGTGACTAGGTGGAATGACTCGTTTGAGTCCTTCCAAGAATGCTTTGATGGCAGGCACTCTGAATAGTGAGAGGTGCTGCCTGGTTTGCAGATAGGCTGATATTGCGGTCAAATGGACACGTATAGAGGTGTACGCCAGATTGCATCGGTATAGGTGTAAGAGGTAGCAAATGATGTTTTGGATGGATGCGTCCAGCGGGTTAATGTCATTATTACTGCAATAAATGACGAACCTTTTCCATTTGGCTGCATAGCAAGCTCTTGTAGTGGGTCTCCTGGCCTCCTTGATGATGTCCATACAGTCAGGTGGCAGGTTGAGATAGCCAAACTCTAGGACTTCAGGAGCCAGATTGCCAGGTTCAGCTGTTGCGGATCTGGGTGCTGAATCTCTCCATGGTTCTGCGTCAAATGAGCGGGTTTGATCCGCAGCCTTTGATGCGGCACCACGGAAAGTTCGAGGAAGGTGGTGTACCATGGCTGGCGTGCCCACGTAGGAGCAACTAGGACGAGTGTCAGGGAGTGTTGTCTGAGTTTGCGAGCCACCAGCGGTATCAACGGCGCTGGGGGAAAAGCGTACGCAAATATCCGGACCAGTTCATCCATATCGCATTGCCCTGCGACTGCGGATGTGGGAACCTGGCGGCAAACCTTTGGCATTTTGCGTTTTCGCTTGTGGCGAACAGGTCTATCTCTGGATGACCCCACTGCTGGAAGTACGGTTGGAGTACTGATGGGTGTAACTCCCACTCGTGCATCTGGTGGCTGTGTCTGCTGAGCAGATCCGCCATCTGGTTGTCCTTGCCGGGGAGGTGTTCCGCCATGAGGAACATGTTCCTCTGAATGGCCCACTTCCACATGCTCTGAGCCAGATGAGACAACTGTGGAGAGTGTGTTCCTCCCTGCTTCTGTATGTAGTACATTGCGGTCATGTTGTCCGTCCGGATCAACACGACCTTGTTGCACAGATGTACTTTGAATGCCTTCATGGCCAGGAAGATTGCCATCAGTTCCAGAAGGTTGATGTGCATCTTCTTCTGTTGTGTCGTCCATAGTCCCTGCACTGTGTAGTGGAGTACATGAGCTCCCCATCCCTGGAGAGACGCGTCCGCTGTCAGTACTATTTGTGGAACAGGCTCTTGGAACGGTCGGCCCTTGCAAAGGTTTTGTGGATTCCACCAATGCAGAGAGTTGTATGCCCGACCGCTCACCAACACTAGGTCTTTCAACTGTCCTTGAGCCTGATTCCACTGACGTGCTAGGCACTCCTGAAGCGGGCGCATATGTAATCTCGCGTGTGGGACTATGAAGATGCAGGAGGCCATCATGCCTATCAACTGCATGAACACTCGCGCTGGAAGTGAGTGTTTGGGTTTGAACTTGGAGATCAGCAGTTGCATGCTGTTGATCCTCTGAGGAAAATAAAAATCTATGAGGCCCATGTGTCCCCATGTGCCCCCCCCAAACGCTTATATGCACATACATGTAACCTATGTATTTCCCCTCCATGGCCTTTCTATCATGATGCTTATGCTATAACGTGGCCTGCCATCATCCAGTCTCCCATGAGAGAAACGACAAATCTGTATTGAGGCCTACACGTTTTTCATCATGTTTTCCTGCATTTTCATGAAGCCCATGTTTATGGCTCAGCCAGAGCCGAAAAGAGGTTTCATGCCTCAGAACGCTCTGAAAGCTGCAGCTACGTCTCCTTGGCCTTGCACACTTGGGCCTCAGCCAAAGGGGCCCCGACCGAGGTGTCGAGACAGTATTGAGCACGGTTATCTGCTTACTCTTACTGAAACCACATTCTTGCCTGGTGAAGGAGGAATGAACGCGACCCATCTGCAAGGAGGGAGCCCAGCCTTACTGTCTCTCTTTGTGAGATTGCAAAGCTCACGTCAGTAAAAAGCCCATAGCCCCCATGTAAGGCCTCTGCAGTAAATGAAGTAAATGAAGAAATAGATGCCACATCGGCTCTTGGTGATGAGCAACCTATGTCACAAATCAGTCCCTGCTCCAGACATCGGATATCAGATAATACAAGATGTGCTGGTCGTCCTGACACTGAAGGCCTCACTCACTGAAGGCCTCACTTCCAGACTTGTCCGGTTGCATAGCAACCCTCCCCACGTCAGTTACACGTCATGCTCGAGTTGAGCACAAGTAAGGCAAAGTTCCAGTACAATTCCAGCAGATCACGCAACCCCCTCCAGGTATCCACCCACACATGACAAATTACCCATTATCATCAAGTGGACGCCCACATGGACGCCCACCTTCACGCCTACTTACACGCCCACATGCTCTTATCTCATTCTCTCTTGCTCTTTTGCTTACGTACAATTGAGAAATGTATATATACTGTACTCTGTGAATAATGTTTTGAGAATATTGAGAATACTTTTGAGTCCCTTTCCAGATCCTTTTTGGTGATGGTAATATTCTCCCTTTGACTCGAGTTATTGGAATAAAGCCCTTTTAGAACCTGATACCACAGACTCAGCCTCTTGCTTTATGCATGATCTTATTTATATTTTAAAATTCTGAGAGCGTAATATTTTATTTACCACACCTCACTAAATTTGGCTGAGCTGTGGCCGCCAGAGTGTCTATAGTCGCACCTAGGTACTGTTGTACGTGTGCGGGCTGGAGATGGGACTTTAGGTAATTTAGTGAGAATCCCAGACTGTGAAGAAGGTGAATGGTGCGGGACATGTGGCTGGCACATTGCTGGGCTGACTTCGCTTGAACGAGCCAGTCGTCCAGGTAGGGGTAGACGTGTATGTGCTGCCTCCGTAGATGTGCTGCCACCGTAGCTAGGCACTTCGTGAAAACCCTGGGCGCTGTTGTCACGCCGAAGGGAAGGACTTTGAATTGGTAGTGCTGCCCCTGAACAGTGAACCTGAGGTATTTTTTGTGTGAGGGGTGAATGGGTATGTGGAAATACGCATCCTTGAGGTCCAGCGTGGCTAGGAAGTCTCCCTGCTTGAGAAGCGGAAGGACTTGCTGGAGAGTGAGCATGTGAAAGTGCTCTGAAAGAATGTACCGGTTCAGGGGTCTCAGGTCTAATATAGGTCTGAGTGACCCGTCCTTTTTTGGTATTAAGAAGTAGAGGGAGTACACTCCCGTACCCTGCTCGTGGACGGGTACGACCTCTATAGCGCCTTTTAGAAGCATACTTTGCACCTCCTGCTGTAAGAGCGTTAAGTGCTCTGAGGACATAGGACGGTTTCTTGGTGGTATTGTGGGTGGAGTGGAGGTTAACTCCAGACAGTAACCGTATTTGACAATATCTTTGACCCACCTGTCCGTGGTGATGGAGTTCCACGTGGACAGGAACCTTTGTAGCCTTCCCCCGACAGGTGTTATGTGGTCGGGAGGAAGGGAGAGGGCGTCACTGCTTGTTCTTGGGGGAGGACCTGGTGTTGCCGTAGCCGCGTCCTCTGCCCTTTGTACTGGAGCCACGATATCCACCTCGGGTGTTTTTATCGTAGGTGGTCTGTGTATTGCCTTTGTTATACGTTTGTTGTGACCCCTGTCCTCTACCTGCTCCCTTGTTTCCGGGGCGACGAAAGGAGCCGCTCCAAAAGGACTGAGTTTGGAGAGCGCCCATGGACTTTGCAGTGTCCGTGTCCTTTTTTATCCTCAAGGGTGGTGTCAACCTCCGGCCCGAATAAATAGTCGGGGTTGACAGGCTGGTTGAGTATATTATTCTGTACCTCAGGTTTGAATCCAGAGATTCGTAACCAGGCATGTCGTCGCAGCATGACGCTTGTGTTTATGGCCCTGGCAGCCGTGTCTGCAGCATCTAGTGCACACTTGATGGAAGCATTTGTGAGTAGCTGTCCCTCTCTGATAAGAATTTCTGCACCTTCTTTGTAGGGGTCAGGGAGATGTTGGAGTAGTTGCTCCAATGTGTCATAGTGCGCTCTATCGTAGCGAGCGAGGATCGCTTGAGTGTTGGCTATGCGCCATATGTTGGCAGCTTGGGCGGCAACTCGCTTGCCAGAGGTCTCTAACACCTTGGACTCTTTGTCCGGGGGAGGAGCGTCACCTGTCGTTTGCGAGTGTGCCCTCTTGCGAGCATTCGCTACGACAATGGAGTCTAGTGGTAATTGGCCTCTGATGTAAGTAGGATCCCCAGGTGCTGATCTGTATTTCTTATCAATCCTGGGGTTTATCACTCGTGCCCTGGTGGGTTCCTTGAAAATGTCCTTGGCTGGTTTGAGGACTCCTTTCAACATGGGCAGAGTCTTTACATGCCTTTCTGAGGATGCAAAAGTGTCCATAAGAAAGTCATCTTCGATGGTGTCAGAGTGAAGCTGCACCCCATGGTTATTCGCAGCACGTTCAATAAGAGCGTTGAACGCTGCAGTATCCTCTGTGGGAGAGGTTTTTGCCCCATAGAGTTGTGGGTCCTGTGCGTCGAGAGGTGCACCTGGGTCCACAGGGTCGCCCCAAGTGTGATCAGGGTCCTGCTGGTCATCAGGGTCTATGTCTCCATGGTAGGGGACTTGGTCATCCATGTAGTCCTCCAACACATCCGTGTCGGAGTGTGTGGGAGAAAATAATTGTGGATCCTGGTAGGATGAGTGGAAAGGTTCATAAAGGACAGGTTCTGATTCTACAGGCAGCTTCCTTTTTAGTGGGATCCTGAAAGGGTCCAACGGTGGTTCCGAAGTTATCCTCTGCTCGTGGAGAATCATCCTGCCAGTGTTGGCGTCGATGACCTGTGACGGAGACGTCTCAGCAGGTGTAATCGTGGTCTGGGTGACCCGTGTCCTGAGTTGGAATATTTTCGGGATTGTGGACGGAGGCAAGCCAAAAGTAATGTTGGCTGGCACCGAAGAGGCTGCCAGAGCTTCGATCGGTCCGGAACCCGACGTGTCCTGGAGGGCAGTCTTGGTTTTGCTGCTTTGTGCCGCAACGGGTCGCATTTGGAGCGCCTTTGAGGCTTTTGCACCGACCAGGTTCGTAGAGGCGGCCGTGGACTTTTTCGGCGTCGGTGGTTCATCGAGTCGAGTTGCGGAAATGACCGTCGACGTCTTCGATGCGTGAGGCTTTGGTGTTGTCGAGGGAGCAATGCGAGACGCAGCAGGCGGTGCGGCCCTCGGTGTCGGTGGCGTCGGCGCCGGGAGCCGAGCAGGTTTGTTGGCGCCGAAGGCCTTTTTCCGTATGTCGACTCCGACGTCGCCCGCTTCAAGTTCGGCACCGAAGTCTCTCTTGGTGCGGTCGGTGCCGACGCGTTTCGCTGGCGTCGAAGGCGTGGAAGGCCTCGATCCGACCAGCGCCACTTTCGGTTTCGGTTTCGTTTGAACCGGTGCAGCTTTCGGTTTCGGTTTTGTAGAAGGGAAACCAGCCGGTTTAGGCAGTAATGGCTGCCGCTGAATGTCCGAGGCCGGGCCCGAGGGCGGGGCCGAAGAACTGCGGGATGGGTCTCGGGTAAGGCCCGAAGGCGATCCCTCGACCGGAGCCATAGACTGTGGCATTGGGCTTTCTTCGGTCTGAACAGGTAGGCCTTGTTCATCATTGGAGCTACTCTCTTCGGCCCCTAAGGCCTCCTCGTCTTCTCCTACCTCGGTGTCGTCTTCACCTCTGTGGAAGAGTGATTCGTCGACTTTGTCCGATCCGGAGTCGTGTTCGGAAACGGGACTGGAGGGTAGGACTTCCAATTCTTCGACATCTTCGGCCTCGTTGAAGATGTCTGCTGGGGCCGGTGCCGCGTGCTGCGCTTCGAGTCTCGCCGCTCGTCGATTCCGCAGAGTCTTTTTGGAACGGAACCGGGCACAGGCCATGCATGTCGATTCGTCGTGGTCCGGCGAAAGGCATTTGTTGCACACCGGATGGACGTCGATGTGGGTGTACTTCGCATTGCATACCGGACACCTCTTGAATGGCGTCCTCGATTCCATCGTCGAAGTAGTCGATGGACAGGTAAATGCGAAAAAATCGGTCCTGAAAGTTAGTAAACTAACAAGGTGGTATCGAAAACCGATCGATAAACAGTACCGACGCGAACTAAAGGCCTTTTGGCCTCGACAAAATTTTTTCCTAACTTGAGCTAAGATAGCACATCCGAACCCAATGGCGGAAAAAAACAATCTGAGGATGGAGAGGATGCCCATGCGCACTGTAGTCCAGGGGAGGAGTCACCTATCCAAGGATACTTCGAAGACTCTTCCAGGACAACAACGTGCAAACATCCGGACCCAACACTAGGCGGCGATCTATGCACAGATATGAATTCAGCAGCCCACATGCCTCGAACCTGCTTGTTACTGTAAGGATCCAAACCCAGCACCTACGTTTGTTTGCAAGCACTACACTTGCTCCCATGCAGGTCATTACTCCACCAGCTATCACTCCATTGTCTCCATACAAGGCATTTTGAGAGAATACACAGGGCATATTGCAAGTTGTACTTACACTGCCGGCACAGTACTGCGCATAAATCGTCAAAGGCACAAAACATGAATCAAACTACTCATCGGCTAAACACTATATGATCAACTCTGAATCTTGAACCACCTTAGTCCCATGCCATACATTTCCTGCACGACAGAGTTTAAAAACACACGCACAAGAAATACGGTCTATAAACCTGCAGATGGTGTGTGCCTGCAGGAAGTAAGAACCTGCGAGTAGTGAGTACCTGCAATTTCATACAAGCAATCACTACCTCCAAGTAGTATATACCGTTGACTAGCAGAAAAGTGCCTGTATAATAACATTACTGCTCCTCAAATGGGTGCCTTCCTTAGGTCAGCTTCCATCTTCTGCAATAATCCTACATTAACCAGATCAACCGAATGCCAAGATGGCTGAAAGGATTTGAAAACTACAACAAAAAGGACAGCATCAAACCACCAGAATCTCCCATCAAAAGTAAAACTGAGTTCATAGACATCCTGGACTTCAACCTCAAAAAACACTGATGTTCTACAACTTGCCCTACCAAAAATAGTTAGCATGGACATAATGCAACAAGAAGATGCTGGAATGAGATCCGATAGCAGACAAATAAGCGATAAATTATCAGCAGCTGATCAGCGCATTAGCAATCTGGAGGACAAATCTCTCACTGCAAAAAAAGACCTTAGCTCCCTCCCAAAAACTTCAATCTTGGTGCAATGCTCCTTTGCTGAATTGGAAGATAGTAACAAGAGGGGCAATGTAAGATTCTTTGGCTTTCCTGAAAACTGTGACAAACAACATGGCTCTTGCATCACCTTTCTGGAGGATTGGATTCCACGCCTTCTTTTGACAAAAGATTGGAGCTTGATAGATCACATCGCATTCCAACACGACAATCTGACCATGATAATCCATCCGGTCCACCCAGACCGATAATTGCAAACTCCTCAGATACAAACACGTAGAACTGATTCTTGAATTCATTTGCAAACACAAACATATCTCCTGGAAAGGCCACAGGCTCATCGTCGCCTCCAAGATTACTCGAAATCCACGGTACAAGCGAAGAGAAAGGCTTCCGCTCCCTCAGGCCCAGACTATGGCATATGAACATTCCCTTCTCGTTCTCAGGTCATGACAAATTTTGTGCCGTTTATAAAGGTGCCACATACTTGTTCCACGACCAACAGGATCTGGCCTCCTTCCTAGACAACATTCTAGAGGCTGAGATAGACACTTCTTCCAACGCAGAGCAGTCGTAATGTATTGTCTTTCTTCATTTCACTCTCCTTGCAGTACTTGCTGAGAAGGCAACTGTCCTTTCATATTTCCATATACCTTCTAGCAACCGATTAATATCCAGCACTATTTGACATTATGTGTCGCTATTGCTGCCGCCACTGCTGCTGCCCGTGAGGAGGGGGAGCGGACCTAGGACTACAGGTCCCAGGCTACCTGTGGCAGGCTGACGCCACCAACGCGATTCCCGCCCAGAGGCGAGCATTTAACCCTTTGTGGGCTCCCGCAGCTAGGGAAGCCCGTCTTGCTGCCACCACTGCTGCTGCCCGGGAGGAGAGGGGAGCGAGCCTAGGACTACAGGTCCCAGGCTCCCTGTTGCTTGCTGATGCCACCAACGCGATTCCCGCCTGGAGGCAAGCATTTAAACCTTTGTGGGCTCCCGCAGCGCAGGAAGCCCGTCTTGCTGCCACCACTGCTGATGCCCGTGTGGAGAGGGGAGCGGACCTAGGATTACAGGTCCCAGGCTACCTGTTGCTTGCTGACGCCACCAACGCGATTCCCGCCCAGGGGCAAGCATTTAAACCTTTGCGGGCTCCCGCAGCACGGGAAAAGTGCAGGCGTGCCTGGGCCGTGCCCGGACTGCACTCGGGCCGAGGGCTTGCCCGTCATTTGCAGGAAGAGGCAGGGCCACCCCCATAACTCCCAGGGCTCCGTCCTGTATTAGGAGCCGACAGAAAGGTACTGCGATCCCCATCTTTTGATCGCCATATAATTGATAGTCGAACCTCAATCTGACCTACATAATTTGCACGCTTCGTGGCCGAGCTGACTGGGATCAATTTAAAAACATTAGATATCCAGTTTGGATTGATTAGATTTTTTTGAGACTCGTTATATATTAACCAGGATACTGCAGGTTGCACTTTACTGCCAGTACTCTGTTTTAACTTACTTTGCCATTTTCTCTTTTTGCTGCTAAAAACCTAAATGCAAGCCGCATTTTTATCTGCTCATGTAAGGTCATCGACATCTCAAATATTTTGCGTTTTTGCACATTAGGGTCCACGATATCATCAATACCGCACATTGCACTTTGTTCTGCAAGCAGGGAAGCATTCGAACAGTAATTAAACTCTTCTTTCTTCCAGCTGATTATTGGACAACTTTTGGCATTATATATTGCACCCCGTTTCCAGGGACCCGTTAACACAATTGTAAGGAAGTCGCATGCCATATTTTGTTTCAGAAAGGAAGCTAGTGTATAAAATCCCTGAGGACTTTTTTAATCCTGGGTTGCACGATCTGAACTTCTGATTCACTGAACATGGGGAAAAGGAAACAAACAGCAAGCCATGTACCCAAAACACCAAGTAATCAAAGAAAAGTCAACATGACCTTTCTTAATTACTTAACAGGGGCAGTGGGCGGTATTGAAAGGCAGATAACCTCGGTAGAAGAAACACTAAATATGGACCCAATCACGCCGTTAGGCTCTAAAAATAAGGATAAAGCAACCACACCTGTAGATACGGGGGGTGATGCAATTGTATCTTTAGGTAAAACTCCCATTGAGCAGATAAATAATGGATGTATTCAGACTATTTCTGATGATCTCTACTGACGACATTGATATTGACCATTTACCCCCTTCTAAAAAATCTTGTAAATCACCAAGTTTAGAAATATTGCACTCTCCACCAAATGGAACATATACTCCTCAAACCACCCCTAGACCAACTAAGATGTTTATAAGTAAATTACAGGGCAAGTCACAGGGTACTGAAACCAAGACCCAGATGAAAGAAGGTATTTCAAATGCATCACGTGGGAAACATCAATGTAATATACCATCAGGGGAGACTGCAAAGCTGACTACGACGATAAAAGAGTTAACTGAGTTTGTTACACAGTCTATCAACACCCTTATCGGTAGACTGGAATAAATAGAAGCAGGAATAGAGAAAGTTCTCACAACCCAGAAAACGGCCGTTCAAGACGAAAGTATGCAACATAATAAGACACCTAGAACAACACCTCAGTCTGTGAATGCAAATCCGAAAGCATCTACCTCTACAGTAAGGGAACAACCTGGGGAAAGTGAAAAGGGTAAGGGGTCAGGCTTCTACCCCGATATAACTGTAAACACAAAAAAACCACCTTAAAACGAGAGAGACGTACGCAGGAAAAACGATACAGGAAGGATGGGTAACCCTGTGGGTGAAAGAAGGGTGGGTGAAAGAATTACTAGAATGACTCCTACATATAGTAACATCTCAGAGGATGTATGTACCCCTCAGACCCTAAATGTGCCGCCAGCTGCTACCCCATATACTGTCATCTTCGCTAACGTTCCTCCTCCTGCACCAGCTGGCAATGAAACTTGGTCTGTCCTAAGAAATAAAACCGTTCACTGGGTCGGAAATAGGACAGGCCTGACCGGCGCCCTCCTTAGAGAATTCAAGATGTTGAGAAGAATCGGTTGGGTGGGAAATACTAACAAATTCTTCCAAGGCAACTGTGTTGTTCTCTCACTAGGATCTCCATCATTGGTAAGGGAAGTTTTATCAAGAACACAGGATCCTGACCTTAGCCACATGAATGTACATGTACTCTCCCTGAGTTTTTTCTATCAACCCATGCGCCCAACAAGACAAAACAACTACCGCCCACCTAGACCATGTACAGGCAGCCCCCATTTCAATCTGGAGACATCAAATAGATTTGGGCCCTTATAAACCCTAGACGAAAACGATTGAGTACCCACTATACCAAACTTAGCAGGGAACGACTACAACTCCTACACAAACTTTCTGTGTACCATCCTTAAATTCCCTTACTAGGGCTGAACAAAGCAACGGGGGGGGGGGGGGGGGGGGGGGGGGGGAGAGACAGCAACCCTATAGATGAAGAAATACCCGTGCTAGATCAAGCTATCAGGGAGCCCACTGAGATGGGCACTGTAGGGGCCTATAACCCACTCCCGCAAATCGGGCATAAACCAATAAACCAGTGTGATCTTATCCCTGAAATAACTCAGCCCAAAATAAAATAAAAATTAGAGTTCTGTTTTGGAACATAGCGGGCCTTAAGAAAAAAGCAAATGACATGGCTTGGAAGGATTTTATAAATAATTTTGAAATCCTGTGTGTACAAGAGACTTGGGCTACTAACGAAGTACACATAAACAGCTACAGAACATTGCACACACCAGCAATTCGCTCATTGAGCGGAAGACCAAAGGGTGGAACCTGTGTTTATGTTTCAAATTTGATCAGGGCTTCTAAGATCGAAATGATTAGTTCTGAAATTTATTACCAGATTGTACTGATTCACATGGATGTCAAATGCATATTGGTTGTAATTCATTTCTACAATAACATCGAAAAAGGGCAGATGGGCACCATATTAATGATCTTAGCCAGGCTATTAGTAAACAAAAATAAAAAGAAGATAACGAAATAATTTCTATCTGGGGTGGGGATTTTAATGTTGATTTATGCCAGTTAGCCGGGTTAGGAAAATGTGGTTTAACGACGGAGGAAGATAACCCGGCGTTTCATTTTTCCCACTCGGATAAAGAGGAGATGTTTAACGAGATCTTATTCCTTTACGACCTTGGTTTTGCAAATTGTTTATGCCTACCTAGGGTGGACTTCGGGCACACTTTTATAGGCAGAGGTGCTGAATCGACAATAGATTTTATAATCATGTCAAACCGATATGCAAGATATGTTACTGGTTACAACATCCATCAAAATGTAATGAGTGATCATCTGCCCTTAAATGTAAACATAACCATCCCAACTATAGCAGTAAGGAAATATTGCAACCAAGTGGCATGGGTACAAAATGTAGCAATAGGAAGACAAAATGGATATACCTTACGCTGGTCTAGCCAGGACCCGTTAGAGATGAGTAAGAAAATTGTTACCAAGGCGTTCGATTCAATTGCAATGTGCTTAAGTGATAGTCCATCACATGATAGTATTTTGAACACCTTTTCCCACATCACTAAGGTTGTCAAAAACCTGCTGCAAGTAGAAAGTAAAAGCACTTGTAATTGTAGAAAGGGATGGTTTGATAACAATTGCACAAAAGCGTACACTAATCTAAAAGAAGCCCTACACAGTAAGAGATAAGGAGGAAATTAGGAAATGCAGGAAGCTGTGCAATGAAACTAGGAAAAATGAAATGAAAGACAAGGCTTGGGAAAACCTCAAAGAAGCTTCAGCAAGCAAAGACAGCTCCCTTTTTTGGCGGGCCGTTAATGCACCTTTTTCACTACTGAGCCCGATGCGCCCTCCATAGAGGAAGGAATAGAAGAAAAAACCTGGGTGGATTTCTTTTCAAATGTTTACACCCTGCAAAATGCTACAGAGAGGGAAACAAACCCTAGACTTGAGTTCGAGGGGGACCGCCTGAATTTTTTGCCTATTGACTTTCACATCACCCTGAAAGACGTATTTATGGCCATAAAAGCTAGTAAGAGTGGTAAGGCCCCAGGCAAGGACGGGGTACCTATTGATTTATTTAAGTCATCCCGCATCTTTGGTCTATGGCACGAGTTTTACAGGCATGCTGTGCAAAGGGATTTATTGATACGTGGTCCGAATCGATAATCGTCCCAATTTTTAAGAAGAGGGATCGGGAAAATCCCCCTGCTACCGCCCAATATCTTTATAAGATTCCCTTATGAAGGTAGCAGGAAGGATTGTTTTAGATTGGCTGCAAACATGGGCAGAAGACAACAATATTTTAAGTGATGTACAGTATGGTTTTAGATCTGGTTTAGGAATCAACAAGCAGGCTCTTAATCTTAGTATTTTAATTGGAAAGTACACGCAGGCTAAACTAGTAAAATTTTATTTGGCATTTGTTGACCTTACACCCGCATTTGACAGTGTCATACACAGTAAACTGTGAAGTATCCTTAGTGATCTCAAGGTAGACCCAACACTAATTCAGTTTTTAAGAGAGCTATATTCTGGTGCAACAGCCAAAGTTCGATATGGACTTAAGGGAGAGTGTACCGCACCATTCAAAGTGGAGAGGAGAGTGAAGCAAGGATGTGTTTTGGCACCACTCCTGTTCACTCTTTATACCAACGCGTTAGAACAGGAGTTGGTGTCAACCGCTAGGGACCGGCCATATGTAAACAAGCATCCGATTGTCTCCCTTCTCTACGCGGACGATGCGGTACTTATGGAACGCACCCAGATTGGATTACAGAAGGCTCTTACTTATACTAGTTTTATGGATAACCTGGGTCTAAAAATGAAAGCAAAGAAAAGTTTGATAATGACCTGTGGAAGAGGGAAACAAAAGTGTAGAAGTTTTCAGGCTGGGGGAAGTAGGGTGGAATCTATCAACACCTTTACATATCTGGGTGTTCTATTTAACCGTACTGTGTCTTGGGTGCAGGCGATTAAGACCAGGAGCCTTCTGTTTATGAAGTCTACTGCAGCCCTGATTAATTTTACTAAAAAACTGGGCAAAAGACCCCCTTAAATGTTACTGACAATCTACCAGGCGAAATGCGCGAGCATTACAACCTTTGGGGAGGGCATATGGGGGTTTCATGATTGTGCCCCAATCCAATACGTCGAAAACACCTTTCTAAGAAGGATTTTGGCAGTTCCTGCTAGCACCGCTGTCTTTAATTGCCACAACGAGCTAGGAGTACCATAAATTTTAGCTCTAATTAAGGTACAACCAGTGCTGCTCTGGCATAGAATCTGGACCTCTACCAGTACAGGTCTAAACAAGGAAATCCTAACCAATGCAATGAAACTAGATCATGCCAGCAAGATTATGTGGTTTAAATATGTAAAAAATGGCATGCATGACATTGAGCATCCAGAATATTTTTCCCTGCCTGAAACATTAAATTCTATACATCGGAAGGAATTTTAAAAAGTATGTATGACTATTCTGGAAGAGAACAGGCTGGTTTTGGACATAAATAAAAACACGGTGGTCCAGCATCAGTTAATTACCATAACATATAACATCCAAACGTACCTATTATGCTGTCTGGGGGGGGTACGATAGGTACGTGTTAACACGCTTCAGATTTGGGACCTTCCACCGTATGATTAGTCATCTGGTTATGAATAATTGGTCATGGGAATTATGCCCATGTCCTTGTGACAACATCTCTTTACAAACAACCATCCATGCAATTTTATTCTGTAAATTCTATGAAAATGAACAACGAAGATGGATTGTACCTCTATTAAAACTGGGAGGATGGAGACAATGCAGCCCTGCTTTTATGTATTTACAGATGTTGGAAAATTATTATTGCATTGGTACCATGGTGGGCTTCCTACAAAGCATATTGAGAGCAAGTAAAATCCTAAATGCTTAGGCCCCTTAGGGATTATTATTAGTACACATGCCAAATATTTTGTACCAGAGATAGTTACAGCTAAATGAACGGTTTTATGTAATCCGTATATATTTATGTTTACCTATGTATATTTGGAAGTAAGATGAAATGTTTTAAATTGTCTGCTTTTATGATTTTATATGCCTAAAATCGAATAAAGCTTGTTTTGATTTGTGTCGCTATTTGATGGTATAAGTTGTTGATGGACGCCTCTCATGTCCGTTACGTTGTGATAAGATATGATAAGATGGGATGTTATGTATTACACTTGATGTTACATGAGCCTATAAGATGTTAATTAAGGCCCTTCGAGTACGATAGATGTCATAAGATCGGGGATCTTGCTATACTGTTCGACCGTTATACTGTTAGATGCTAGGTGATGTCTCACGTCTGACAAGATGGAATACTGAGATGTTGATGCTAAGTGGTGTTGTGGGATGTTATGTAGATTCTATGCCGGTATATCGCTCCCAATATTGCTGGCGCAGATTCTGTTAGCACAAGTCTCTACAGGCACCGCCAAGCTCTCAACTTTCCACCCACTCACCTAACAAATGATTTATATGCGGGTAGATTTTCCACAACCCAATATATTGCAATGTTACGGATGAGATAGTTGGACTGGATATCATAGCGTCTCACGACGACACTCGATTGTTGTACAACTTAAGTTAGTTATCGTCCACAGTTTTTTCAATAAGTTTTACACACTGCCTATAGAGGATATAGCACAACTCAACTGCACCCGTCACATTTGTCTCCTGATTTTCCACTGTTAACTGACTAATAAAGTAGCTTCTATAAACTACAGAGGGCCAAGTATCAGTTATTAACCCCACCGTTAGCTTATTGGTGCCCTGCACTCTTTTTAGCCTGGTTATTCGCATGCCTCAAGATACATCGCCTACCATTCTTAGTTCACTAGCATCCGCGAGCTGAAATCGTGGAGGATTGAAGATGGTTAGTCTCCTCCTTTGGATCCCAAGCATTGCCTATTACAGGTCGCAATTTCTAAACAGTAAGCTTCCCTTTTAAAACTGCTTCACTCCCGTCTGTCTTGGCAATACTGCGAAAAGGCGGCTATATGATTTACGGCAAGCTCAGACCCAGGTCTACATCACTTTGTGAAGCCACACAACAAAAATGGCAGAAGGACTGAACGCAAGATGGCCTACACAAGTCCACAAGAGATTGATTAGCATAAATTATGGTCCTCCTCGTTCACCCAAAAAATAACCCTTAATCTTGCACAAACCAAACAATATATCCTACTTAGAACATATTACACTCCACACCGAACCAACTTTAAACCCTGGACCTATTCAACAAGGATTATTGCTGGAGCTAAAATGCACCACATGCAGATCTGTGCTATATGACTGCCCCTTGATGCACAACTTTTGGGCTAAAGTCCATGACACTATTGACGATCTCACAAACTAAGCTCCCTAGGACCTTTTCATTTTCCGTCTGCGGAACCTTCAATCCCTCATACACTACAGACTTACAGCGAGAAGATTTACTATTAATTGACTTATTTACTCTTCCCCCACAAAACCATCCTCTCCACCTGAAAGTCATGGAGCAACGCCTCTAATAACAAATGGTGGGAGTGGTTAAGATACATTAGGGGTGCTTACTCCATCCTTTCTTCACTACACCCTTGAATCTCGGTCAACAAGGCTCTATGAAACCATCTTTATAGATACCTGAAAGTAATTAACCCCCTACAGACTTCTCTACCATCCCTTCCAGAACCAATCCAATTGACACCTCACTATACTGGTTCATACTCGTACCCCCAACCTACTGCACTCCTCTCCCGTCACTTCCTTGAATGACGGACAGGATCCATTTCCCACTACTGAGATAAGATCAGTCATCACCTCTTTTTCTCACCTCCTTCCTCTCACCTTCCCTCTCCTCCTCTCTCTCTCCCTTTCTTTCGCTCTTATACTTTCTCTTCCTCCTTTCTTTAGTTCCCACCACACGGTTGCACGAAAGCAATACTCTCCCCTAGCCGAACGAATGGTTTACTGTTTATCAACATTTGCATTACCTAGTAAACTATGCAACTGTGCATCATGTATTAATTGTACTCAGCTATTGTTTTTATGACAAGCTTTTGTTTTGTATAATTAAGATATTAAATAAAAATCTTTGAAATAAACACCCATCTGAAGTAGGGGTATCGTGAATCTTGTATAGAATTTACACTATAAAGTTACTGTTTGAACAATACAACTATGAATGTATTGTAAATGGGTTTAATTTCCAATACTTTTCCCTTATAAAACATTCAAGGAAAGAAAAACTGCTAGCGCAGATTATACTGCGGTTTGCAAATCAATAACAGACAATCGGAGCTCAGCATTTATTTAGTGTAGAATTTAGTTCTATAAAGATTATTCACTTTCAGGAATGCTGCCCGGCACTAACCTTTCCTCCAGTCCACCCTGCTTGCAGTTCACAACTTTAAGAGGTCTGGCAAAATCAACCTCATGTGCTCAATACACATTTAGTGGACTATAGATCAGTCCCATTCAAATATTTGGCTTGCTTGGGTGAGCCTGCATCCGCAAACGGCTTGTGACATGGTCAATGACATCTTGGATCAGTCTAGTTGATGATTTTAGTCGTACTGTCATGTCTATCGCTGTCTGAGTGTATCCTGTGAAGAGCCCATTTGATATCTAAAAAGTGAACCCTTCGGTTTTATTTTATACCTCATACACGCAGTGCGTACCAAAAGCAACCCTTTTTTTATTTTCATCGCAAGATACAGTGGTTAGATTTATGGCATAATACATTAATTACTACGAGTGCCAAAGGTCAAATTGTCTAATGGAGACCATTACAAGAACAACATTTTAGCATCCCGAGCAGTCACATTCTGCTGCTGACCAGATGCAGCGCAGCTAGCAGCTTTCAAGAACTTTCACAACTCCCGCTGCACCCATCATCACTAAGATACTTCCTCAAAGTATCCCATGATGGCAGACCACCCAACCCATTCATACAACATGTGGGCACACTGCTCTCCACATCCTTCTGTTACACGGAACATCCCTCTCCTAAAAGCAATGGTCTGGGTCCTCTGCTGACAGTACCTCTATGCTCTCTGAGAAGGCAGAGAGCTGGGCCTTCAGCTCAGCCATCTGCTGCAGTCGCTTGTTGTACTTGCTCATTTCTCCTTGTAGAAAGGCCTGCTGCTCCTCCAGGGTCTGCACTCTAGCCTGCAGATCCTCCTTCTCTTGGTGGGCCTGAGAGAGCGCCTGCTCCTGTCTAGCATTTTAGTAGAACAAGCAAACAAAGAGAATTTACCACTAAGTGAGTACTTAAAGCCCTCCTTATAAGTACACGAGGCAAACTTGAGCACGTTTTTGGCTTTACGCAATAGGAAGGCACGCGCAGGTAAGTTATGGGCTAAATCAAAGAAAATGTAAAAAACACTTACCCGAGCATAGCGTCATTCATTCGCCGTGTTTGGCTCTCAAGTTCGTTCACCCTGCAGTGAAAATAAGGGATCACATTATCAGCCACAAATCAGGGAAAGAGTGGCAGGTTTCAAGAACATGGTAAACACCTCAAAGAAATAGTGTCCTTATAAACAAACGTTAACGGGCAATACATGCAGTGTTATTGATAAGCCAGAAGCTCTCATTATGTTACCAGGAACGGTTAACAGAACCCATACTCCTAATCATCCCAGGGCAAAGGACAACTAATGACAAACTAAAACTTCAATCAGACACTCTGAGGTCAATAGAGCTAACACACTCCTACTCCCACCTCCTCCCCATTCGACACCAGTATGTCCTCTTTTCTTGCTGCTGGCAGTTGAAATAAGTATTTTCCATCTAGAAGCATACATGCTTAATGGCAGTGAATAAGCTTTTGACTGACCGCACTATTGCCATGTTTTGCACATGCTGGTGTGACATTTTTGAGCTTGCAGTGTGCCTTTGTGAGATAAATAGGTACCATAAGCATAACCCTACATCAAGGCTTCTAGTAGAATGAAAAGGGCAGAAGGGGGGGCCTTTTTCAGGGGTGTGGCGGAATAAGCACAACTATGGATCGAATTCAGGAGGTGTGGTCTACGTAATTAAGGGCGTGGCTTAAAACAAACTAAAATCCAGTGCTTCACCCAGTGCACCACCTGACTAGTATTTGTGTGCTTCTACTTGAGATTTTTGTTTCTGCATCTAAACGCATCACACAATAACAGACATGAGCCTAAAATAAGTTAGACCTGTTGGCTTTGCTAACGCTTGTTTATAAGTAAGGCTCCCTGTTTTCCGTTTTTACAGATTTTTACAGACAGAAAACAATGTGTTTTCTTTTTACATTTATTTTAAATAGTGGCTAAATACAGAAAATTGTGCTGCTTTAAAGTGACTCTACCTGCTTTCTTTCATGAATTATAGCTCAACATTTGTGGTATAATGCTAGTATTTACCAGTGGATGTACTGTTATGTAATATTTTGTAGCTTAAATAGCTCAAATATGACAAAGTAATAGCGCGCGTCTATCATTTAAATATGGAAACGTACAGTTTTACAACTTCATTTATACGCAAAACAACAAAATATGGATAAATACACCATCCATCAGAAACATTCACCTGTAAACACCACCTCCATACACATTCATCTGTAAGCACTTTCACCCTGTCAGTATTTTAACAGGGTTGTAACTTCTTCATACACTTTTGCATATAATCACAATTGCAGTTGGTACGTCACCATTGCTCTGTGTGCTTTTCAGAGGAGCTAAACGTTGGATGAGCATGTATTCCCAACACCAATAAGCACAAGAGCCTTGCAGTGGCTTCAGTTTAAACTCCTGAGCTCTCAATCTTGTCCATTATAAACACCCACCCAAACTTCACTTCATACAGACAACCCAGTTCACTGTAAGCAAAATACAAAATGAGTCTGCTGCATAAAATAAACAAAAAAAAGTATCCTAAATACTCTTAGGGAATTAAATAATGAAAACGTGAAAAGTGAACAGGAGCAACCTACCTGTCATGGTTTTTACAGCCACTGCCAACATATAGATATTGAGAAATCTATCAGCGTTTTCCCTGCCACAGTCAGGTTTTACCCACTTCTGGGTCGAAGACACAGAGGAGTACAGCCCACTTACTTACTGTCCATGAAGATGACTGGCACACAGGACAGCAACCAAGGACCACCACGTCTGTCTGTCTTGGGCAAGTTGGTGTATGGTGCCCCAGCTGTTGTTCAGGCTCTTCATTTTTAACTTTACAGTTCGGCTCCAAGTGTTCTTTGGCCTGCCTCTCTTCAGTTTGCCCTCTGGGAATTCAGTAGAGAGCTGATCTTGTGATGGAGTCTTGTACTCTTCTGATGGGGTCTTATTCATCTCCACCTTATTCTCAGAATGATAGAGTCCAGTTCTCTTCTGATGGCATATCCTATCCATCTCCATATTCTTCTCATAATGATGGTGTCCATGCTCTCTTGCTTAGATCTAGTGAGCAGCTCCTGCTTGAAGATGGTTCATGGCCAGAAAATGCACAAGATTCTTCTCAGGTTACCGATCTGGAAGGCTGAGTGTCTGGTAACATCGCTTTTCGTCAGCCGCCAGCACTGTGATCCATACAAGAGTGCGGACAAAACCTAGCTCTGGTAAAGTCTCATCTTGGTGTTGAAGCCTACTAAGAAGACCTCCACAAAGTTATCATCCTGAAGGCGTCCTACCTAGCCTAGTTCAGTCTCCTCCTGATGTTACTGCCTGCCACTTCATCATATCTAATAGTACTCCCAACATAATCAACTCTTCAGTCATGGTCCTTTCCATCCCCCTTGATCAGGAAGCATACTGAATGTGTTGATCTTTAGGCCCACTTACTGTGCCTAGATGTCGAGGTGAGACGTTTTTCTGCATATGGTGGTATGTGTTTAGAGAGAATAGCTAGGTCATCCACATAGTCAATGTTACAGTTGGTTAATGCGACCTTCTTTTGGAATCTGGACTTGCCACTTGCCCCAAGAAAGGGGGTCTTCCTGTATTAGAGTGTGCCCAAAGCCTTAGCTGTGCCAGTGTCAGCCTTAATGGTCTGTAAGGCGTCATCAATAGGCTTGCCAAAAAGCATCTCACTATCAAATGGCATGTTCAGTATTTTGCTTTGCACCTCAGGACGCAACGCTGTTGCCTTCAGCCAACCCCGACGCCTAAGGATAGCCGCTCCAGCTAGCTGATGAAAGGCTAGGGATGCCACATTAATAGAAGCATCTAGGATCTCTGATGCAGAACTTATTCACTCAAGAAGAATCTTTCTTGTTTCTCGTCTTTTATCTTCCGGAAGAAGGTCCATGTAAGGAGCGATATAGGACCACATTTGGCGGTCGTATCTTGCTAATATCGCTAGAGCGTTAGCCACGCATACAGTAGTACCTGAAGTGGTTGTAAATCTCTTGAAAATATTATCAAGGTGCCTTCCCTCCTTGTCAAGTGGTGCAGTAATAGGCGCTAAAGGATTTCTTGATCTCCGTTGGGTAGCCTGTGAGATAACAGAATCTGGCTTAGGATGCCCTACCAGACAGGCTGGACCATCATCAGGAGCTCTATACTTTGTGTCAATCCTGGGCAAGACCAGGATAATTGTGGCGGGTGTTTTCATTACCTTCACTCTTTCCTCCCAGATGTGATCTATAATGGGTATCGCTCTCAATCTTTCTGGATAGATCCTTAAAATCATAAATAAAACAGTCAGACTGCTTGACTGTCATTGACAACTGAAAACGAGAAGCCATCCTTTCAATTAGTGCGTGGAAGCCGCAAATGTCTTCCGGTGGAGAATCTGCAGTTTGGGGAGATGGAAAAGCAGGCGTTGAAATAACATAGTCCTCCCATTTATTACCCGCTTGCTAAGTGTCCTGAGGTTGACCCTCCTACAACCAAGAGTGGGATACAGTATCGTCAGCTTCGTTGAAGGCAGCGATGTCTGTGTCGTCAATGAGGACATGATACGAACAGACAAAGAAATTGTTGTCACTATTGTCGACGATGTCGACGCGGTCGTAGATGACAAAGAGGAAGTTGTTGATGGAACAGTCGTCGACGAGGATGTCGTCGTCCAAGTCATCGTTGACGAGGAAGTCGTCGGCGGTGTTGGAGCCTTTGACATCGCTGGGGCAGTCGACAGCACAGTGGTTTCCATCATCGACGATGGGGTTTTCTACGATGAGCTCTTCAACGATTAGGTAAGAGAAATGCGCTCAGATGGTGATTTTTGTGTCGATGGGAACCCAGAAGATAACACAGTCGACAATATTAGCTTCTTAGAGACTGTAATCTTCATGGATGGTACTGAAGATTGATTTTGTTTATATATTAGATGGCTTTTCTCCTCCGTAGCAAACAAATGCTTCCCTTTTTGTGAGGTGCCTGCATCTTCCTGACGAAACTTCTTAGAAGCCTTTTTTTTGGAATCTTCAGGAGATTCATGAGATCTTTCTCTCCTTTTAGATGTTTCCTGAGAAGCCTGTGAGGTAGAGCTAACCTTATCCTCAGAGACTATATCAGATTTACTTTTCAGTCTCTGAAGTCAAATCAACAACCTATCCTCTCTATCTTTAAGGGTTTTGGTTGAGTAAGTCCTACAGATCTTGAAGTCTTTAACCTTATGCTTAGTGGTAGAGGCAGTAGATCCAGTTCTTATGGGGATTTTCAGAATGCAGCCTCTTACCGCATGTTCCACACAATCTGAAGAGACCTTTCTTTGAAGAATCCAACATTTTGAGTAAATATTTCGAGAACTCGAGAAGAAACTGAGCAGAGCTTAGGGAGACTCCCTTTTACACGACGTGCGATAGAAAATCTGAGGAACCTAGCCTCTCTTGGGAGTGTTCTACAGGGTGCTGTCGCCTGTTTGGCTACTACTTAAGTTTGCTTCTTTTTACAAAAGAAAATGGATAGGCTATTGCAGTGACTGTTCATTGAACTGTAGCCTATGGTAGTATTAAATACTACAGTTATAAGTATACCGCAGGACTCCCACTACGATGACGGGGATGATTCAAGCATGTGAACCTAGGAAAGATCCAATACTGGAGAATTTTGAAGTCTCCACAGTACATTTTGGGGTGTTTCCTGTCACGGGCGCTAGGCCTGCCCACAGACATGAGGGTCCATTTTTATCGGGAGACTTGGGGGAATGCTGGGTGGGTGGAAATTTGTGGCTCCACACAGATTCCAGAACTTTCCACCAAAAAAATGTGAGAAAAATGTGTTTTTTGGACAAAGGTTGAGGTTTGAAAGGGATTCTGGGTCACAGAACTTGGTGATAGCCTCAAAAGTCACCCCATCCTGGTTAAAACGGTACAGGTTTGCTAGGTTTCCCTAGGTGCCGACTGAGCTAGGGTCCTAAATCCACATCTAGGCACATTGCAAAAAAAGGGCCAGTTTTCAGTGGAAAAATGTAATGGGCCCATGTTGCGTTTTGGGCCGTTTCCAGTCAGGGGCACTAGGCTTACCCACACAACTGAGGTACCATTTTTATCAGGAGCTTGGGTGGAATGCTGGATGGGTGGAAGTTTGTGGCTCACCCCAGATTCCAGAACTTTCCATCACAGAAAAGTGAGGAAAAAGTATTTTTTTTTCTTTAAAGTTTGAGGTTTGCAAGGGATTCTGGGTAACAGAACCGGTGAGAGCCACATAAGTCACTACATCCTGGATTTCTGTGGGTGTCTAGTTTTAAAAATGTACAGGTGTGCTAGGTTTTGTGGTAAATAAAATATCACGCTGTCATAATTTTTCAGATATCAATAAGATCATGCATAAAGCAAGAGGCTGAGTCTGTGGTATCAGATTCATAAAGGGCTTTATTCCAATAACTCGAGTCAAAGGGAGAATATCTCCATCACCAAAAAGGATCTGGACGGGGCTGAAAAGTATTCTCAATATTCTCAAAACATTATTCACAGAGTACAGTATATATACATTTCTCAATTGTACGTAAGCAAGAGAGCAAGAGAGAATGAGATAAGAGCATGTGGGCGTGTAAGTAGGCGTGAAGGTGGGCGTCCATGTGGGCGTCCACTTGATGATAATGGGTAAATTGTCATGTGTGGGTGGATACCTGGAGATGATTTCGCAATGTCAGCAGAAATACTTGGCAGAGATGCGCGCGCAGCAGCATGACGTGCGATAGACGTGCAACTAGAGGGTGAAAGGGACTTGACATTTAGCTCTACATGTGGAGACAAAAGTCTGGGGTTATGTCAACCTAATCCCAAATCATATCTAATATCCTATGTTTAAAGAACTGTGTTATCCACAAGGGAAGGGCTCTCGGACAGAATCTATTCTATACTGACTGTGTGTGCGTGTACAAGCGTCTAAGTGTCTACACTAAATGCAAGGGGGTAGGAATATTCCATGGTAACAGGGCTATGAATTACTTGCATAAAGACAGAGAAGCCGGGCCTTTTGCTTGGTAACTGGAAGAATGTTTACTTAAACTACTAGGCAGGAATGCATCGGCTGAGGGGGAAGCAGATAATTCGAAGGTGAAATACAGTTCTTGGCAGGCAGGCAAAACTGGCCGAGGCAGGCACCGTTAGCCGCACAGGGAGTAGGACAAAGTTCATGGATACAGATGCGAGCTCAAGCTGAAGCTGTCAGAGGCAGAGAGCAGGGAAAGGCTTTGAGGACAGAATCGGGCCTACTTGCCTGAACTGTAAAAATGGAGTAACTTAGCCATAAAAAGTCGGTGGCCTTTCATACTTAGGAATCGAATATCCAGCCCATTCATGGCGGATCTGACAGAGGACATGTTGACGGTGGACGCACATGTATTTGCGTCTTCATAACTGGAACTGGAGGGAAACCTACATGTACTTGTGACATGCACATAGAACCGTTGGGGTCCAAGATAGGGGACATAACTGACCAGGAAAATCCACATTTCCACATTCCCTCCTTGTCCCCTACTTGCCCTTCAAGAGATATCAATCTTCATCAATCCATTGATCTGTTCATATAGCATCATTTGTTCTTCTTTCTTCTTCCGTGATCTTGAATGAAATCTTGGTGGTGGAATACACGATGTGGCACACAGACCACAGATCGCTGGTCCACATTGTAGACATAGACAGCAACTGAATAGTATGAGAAGGCCAATACCTAGGAAGGATAGGACCCTCCATCCAAAGGTAGATAATACACTCCAAAACCAACCGGACCAAGTCCAGGTGCCTGGATTCTGGTGTATCTGGCTTACAATCTTATGAAGGCGAGTTATGGCTTTATATACAGATGGCGAATTTTCTGGTATGAAAAATGCAATAGCTTGATCCGATGACCCTACAAGCTCCGCCCCTATCGGCCAGGATAACGTCAAGGACAAGAATATTTTGAAGCACAACAATCCGCATAGCAGACTGCTCTTCTGTTAAATTGCCTAAGGCGGAAATAGTTTCGTTCACTACTGCTTCAAGGGTTCTGGTTAATCTACGTATCAGTTTACTATTGGTAACTGTACCTATATAGGGAAAGAAACCTTTATTGAAATCTGTGTATTTTTCCCATGCTGCTTCAGTGTAATCGACAATTGGGAGATCTCTCTGCTGTCTATTGTGTACTAAATGAGTATTTCTATGAGAATCAGGAGGAGCTAGGAAAACAGGTGGTAGGAGGAATGCTATGTAACAGGTACCATCCCAATCTAGAGGTAAGCGTATATATGCGGTCTGGCCACATATAAAGTAGGAATGACGAGAAGCTCTAAATGTAGACTTGCCTTGATCACTGAATTTTATTACAGTGGTGCATTTACTATGGCCCATGTGTATGGAGCCATTCTTTCTTATACATAATTCCTCTTTTACTGGGAATACGGACATGGCGGGCAAGATTGGTGTAGCTTCAGATTCAACGTTCAGGATCATGAAGTTAAGTGTAAAATTACCTAATCCATATACTTCATTTCTTAGATCAGTTCCTGTTCTTTTGGGAAGTCCCTCCTTGTTAGGGTAGCAGACTTTAAGCAAAAACTAAATTCAGGTTTCCCCATACCCAGTTGTCTTGATAAACTGCGGAATTCGAATCTAGGGAACTAATCAAACTAAACCATGCTCCACAGGAGCCATTGTGTGTGAACGGATAGAGAATAAAGGGGCAAAACTCCCTTATAGTTCTGATAGGGGGGGAGTCGGCCACAGACCCAGCAGTCTGTAGCATTGCTAGTCTGATGTGAATGGTGCAGCATCTGAATAAAGGTATTGTTGCGTAAGGCAAGTCGATATGATAGCTCATAGGATGGCAGATCACTAAATGTGTGCTTTATGGTGTGCTTTATGGTATCATTAGTGGAGGAGTATAAGAGTGAGGCAATAGGAGGAAAAATAGCATGTAGTATTAAGCTGATACATATTATCGTGATGCTCTTAAGATATTGAAAAATTACAGTCACTATACATCTATTTGCTTCTTATCTAGCTCTCTTATTTTTGCTTTGTTATTGTCCAAGATCTTATGCGAGCCAGAATACATGTTCAACCGCTTCACCACCTAGTGGACTTAATTGATCAAACGGGTTCTGACTTTTTGAATCAAGGTTTAGCTTTGTGGAAACTTCTGGGCATTCTCCTCTAGAAAATGTTGTTCAAAATCCAAGTTCAAAGTTTTTTTTTCCTTTGTAAAAGAGTGGTGAAGGTGCACTTTGACTTTAACGGCCGTCCCCGTGGTCGTCCCCGTGGTCCAGAGCACTTCATCCAGGAGCGATGGAGTATTCTTTGACCTGGGTGTTGTCAGGCAAGGCGGCAGCAACCTGCGAACAACAAGAGAGTAGTGCAGACATCAAGGAAGCCAGGTAATCTGTCAGCATGTTACTGTCAACATAAGTAATCTTTTAGGCATTGTAGTGCCCACATATTTTGGTGGTCTACCAAAGACCACTTCATAGGGAGATAAGCCTGTTCTAGAATGAGCTACAATTCGCATGTAAAAGAGGGCAACCGGCAGGGCTACCATCCAGTCTATACCTTTGTCTGCGCAAATTTTTAATGTCTGATTATGTCTTTCTACAAGGCCTGCTGCTTCAGGATGTCGCACACAATGGAATTTCCAGGTATACCCTAACAGAAGGGACACCTGCTTCATTAGTACCAGGACATATTTGTAACCTCTACATCTGTTTATTTGGATATAATCCATTTGGAGCACTTCAAAAGGGTGGTCAGGTGGATGGAATCCACCTTGTTCCATCGGAATGCCTTTACCTGCATTGAATTGGCAACAGATCATACATGTTCTGACCTTTTGTTTCGCTGCTGCACGCAGGTGCTTGTTGAACCATATATTCTGTAAGCTATCTATCATTGCTTTCTCTCCTAAGTGTGCAGGACTATGTGCGGTATTTATAATCACTTGTACCATCGAATTTGCCCTTATTCATCCAACCCTGATCAGTCAGTACCCCTCCTTGTTCCGACCATTTCTTTAATTCGTCCATAGTAGCATGTGTCTGTATGTCTTGTACATCCTTGGAAGGATCCCTAACTGTCATGGCTTTGGACAGTGATAGTATCTGTGATTTTGTCATGTCTAGTGGGGTCTGAGCTGTCTGTTTAGCAGTTCGGTCTGCCAGATCATTGCCTTGGGAAATGGTATCTGTGGCTCTAGTATGTGCTTTACATTTTAGGATAGCTATGGCTGTTGGTAAATGTATTGCTTCCAGTAGGGCTTGAATAAGGGGGCCATGCTGTATCTTGGCCCCATGAGAGGTCAAGAAACCTCTTTCTCGCCAGAAAATCGGTGTAAATGTTTACTCTCAGGTGCTTAGCTCTTATGCACGCTTGTGTCAGGGTGATGAGCTCTGCTGCTTGTGCTGACAATATGTCTATTCTTTTAGTCTCTATTATTACAGTATCAGCAGTCACTGCATATGCTGCCACTAATTCTCCCGCCCCTGTCCTCATGCATGAGCCGTCAACATATAGTGTTAGCTCGGGGTCTGGGAGTGCAACATCTGTAAAGGGTAGCAGGATTCAGTATGTTGCATCGTCTGATCTCTATGTGTGGTTGAAATAACGTTGGCTCATAATCCGTCAGTCTAGCTACAGTCAGGTGTTGTGTTTGTGTCCGGTTCAAGAGAACCTCTACTGCGTGTGGTACTTGTACTGTCAGAGGGTGGCCCAGCACTATCGAGTCACTTTGTCTTATGGCTAAGGCCGTTGCTGCAACTGATTTTAGGCACGCAGGCAAAGCCTGTGCTACTGGGTCTAATGTACTAGAAAGATAAGCACAGGGCTCGTGTTTTCCTGCATGATCTTGTGTTAGGACAGATAGTGCTGTTCCATCCCGCTCTGTCACAAAAAGCATAAACGATTTGTTGTAATCAGGGTTTGCTAAAACTGGTGCTTGACATAAAGCTCTCTTTAATTCTTCAAATGCCACAGTGTGTTCTTGAGGACTTTAGTCTTTTTGTGTCTTGGGCTGTGAAAAACCAGAAATCAATTGAATACGTTCCGGTGCCCACAACTAATTCCCCTGAAAGATCACAATAAAACATGAGAAAAAGGGGAAAACACCATACCTATTTCCTTGGCTTAATTTCTAAGGGGGCTAATTTCTAAGGGGCTTAATTTCTTAAGAGGCTAGCGGGAAGCGAACCTCCTCAGGGGCCAGCAGAAAGCCAATATTCTCCTCCTTCCCCCCCTTTTTGACAGGAGGAAATCTGAAACAGATTTCACTGCTGTCAAACACTATCAAACCCTGTGTCTTGTCAACACTATTAATCCCTGTGTGTAGCTACTGGGCGTAAGCAAAATTATAGGAGATACACAGCGTATGTGAAACGGCGAGAAATCCTTCAAATTAATGTACAAACCTCATTGTGTTAGCTCATAAGCTGGCCAAATGACATCTCATATGCAAATGTCCCTATTACATGAACCTACACCAACCTGAAGTCAATATTAATGCTAGGAGGCCCTAATAGGAATGCTAAATTACCTAAATATTCGGAAAACCAAGTTTAAGAACAGTTGTTAATGTTGATAATTAATAATTTATCTGCTAAAGAAATCAATCAATGTGCAATAATTTCCACCTATACAATAAATAGCCTAATTCAAAAACAAGTCAACTTTTGGGGCCACCACTCACAAGAATGAGCTTACTAAAGCAAACTTTAAAAAGGAAATCCTGTCAGATATTTTCTCATTACCCTAAATACCGAGCCTTATTTGTCACTCTGTGGTGGCAGTCCTTATTTAAAACAGGCCTTCAAGAGTTAAGATGCGAGTGCACAGATCATAATTGTTCCTTAATGTCCAATCTGGAAACATATGACCGAGGCTGCCTGTCTATAAGAGAAAGGCAGTTATGTGAAAAATATTTTAGTCTTGCATAGCCTTTTCTTTTGTTTCATTCATCTCCAACACCAATTAGACATACACTGATAACGTGTTGTCTGCTATTTTGACAGCATGATAATGGTAATATCATGTCTGTGAAATTTAGTAATTGTGCCAAGCCATCAGTATACCGGGCACAGAAAGCATAGATAATTACACTAACATATATAAATGAGCAGCGATGCGTAATTACAGTACCTACAGCTCAGATGCGAACATTCTGGCCTGCTTAATTTGTCAGGCTTATAATCAATAACTTATTTACCTGCCCTATACAACCCCATCTGGCAGTGGGTCATCCCAATGATGACCGCGTCAAGTCTGACACACAGGATCAGCAACAATAATCAAAAAATGACGAACACACGAACCTGTCTTTTTTTTTTTTTTTTTTTTTTTTTTTTATAAAAATGTGCTATGCTTCTTTGTACACAATGTACCCTCATGTCCTAGTCGAAGATGCATCTCACATCTTTCCTCACAGACCCGTAACCACTGGATCATTTATCCAATGCAACTGGTGGCAGCTTGTGGCCACAATTCAAAAATGTCTGAATTTGAAAATCGTTTTTATATAGGCACATAGCCCTTAAAATTCCAAACAAGAGCAACATTTTACTTTCTGACCAGAAGCAATATAACAATTGCTAAAAAATAAAACAAATCTTCTCCATAGACATTTCCTCGGGGCACTTGTTTTGCACAGAATAGAACAAGGGAATCTTTCTCGACTTACATTTCTCAGCTGCCCTGTCTTATCAGAGAAGTTAAAAATAGCCCCTCAGCGCGGCCTGAGCCTGGGCTGCCAGCCATCTTTTTTTTGTTTTTCTTACTCCTGGCCCCAAGGCTCTCCAGCTGCAGGCATTACACAGATGCGATGTCAGAGAAGCCTTCTAAGCAGTGCCCTGTTCTGCTCCTCTCATCGGCCCCCACCTACACTGGCTACAAGGTCAGAATCTGTCTCCGATTTCTGTATCACATTCTGCTCTACACGGCCCCCACCTTCTCCTCACTCTGAAGCTGTCAAAGACAAAAAGACTACTCAATTCCATAAAAACTGCAATAATTCGCTCAATTGAAAAATTATTTTTACATACAATTTGCACTCAGGGGGTCATAATCTTACCGACTTGACCCAGCACATTGGCTCACTGGACCATCAAGAACACAAACCTGTATTCATGAAAAATTTGCAAATTCGAAATACCCACAATTCTTTTTCCAAGCTAAACTTGTCACTAATTATTTTTCGTTAACACTTTGTACCTTAGGGGTGTCATCAAATCACAGGAGTTGCTCCTTCTCTAGCTGCACCCCTCTCAATTTCCTATTGACAATGTAGTCAAATGTTGGACCATGTAAACACCAGCTATGCGCTGTTCATTTGGTGGGTGGCTCAAGAACCTTTGGGCTACTATATCATTATTATTTGTATCGCTGTACTTGCTGTTACACTCTAACTGGTCTTTCTACTGGGGCCACTCTTGCTAGGTCCTCTGAAAGGACGGGATAAATACCAGCAACGTCAGTATTTCTTTTTCTGTCAGCCTGCGCTCATTTTACCAGCTCAAATTCCTCCTGTAACATCTCATCCTTGGCTTTTCCAGACACCAGTCCACTTCTCTCTGCTTCATGAAACACTTACTCTGTCCTTCTATGTCACTCCTTGCGCCAAAAACTCAATGGCATCCTTCCAAGCTGGTCTACATTTTCTCTTTCATAAGAGTGTTTCGTTGTCCATCTACTTGTCCTGCTTTTACTCGTATACCTTCCTCAACTAACACGTTTTCTCGGGCTTTGTCTGAATCCTCCCTACTTTTCTCTTCTTTTCTGAGCGCTTACTCTGTGCGTCTATGCTATTCTTTACGCCATAATTCAACAGCGTCTTTCTGTGACTGTCTAGCTTTCCTCTTCCACAACTCTTCTTCGACTTTCATGATACATTCGGCATCCCAGGTCCCAGCTACGGGCCATCTCTGACTTTCTGGTAACTCTTTGGTGTAGTCCACCCATAGATCAAGGAATAATATGGCGTCTAAGCCATGCTTGTGATACATTATTTGCCCTGGAGTGTCCCTAGGAGGAATAGGAACTGCTTCTTCAAGCACCCCTTTTCTAGTAATAATCTGTCTTAACTTCGAAAAGAGCGGCATATTGACAACTGATCTGATACTTAATCTGGAACACACTTAATACAAAAAGCACAAAAATGAACAATGAACAATGAACAATCATTCATACCACAATATTTGAACACTTTAAACATTAAACATTAAACATTTTAACAACGACCGACAATGATGACAGTCTGCCTAACTAATCACCACGCTGAATTCTTGACAATAACTGAATACTTCGGAATACTTGATATACTGCTAAACAGTACATATACACTGCTAAACAGTGCAGACCGGATTTGTGTACCCAAATCCGTCTTGACCGGCACAACCTATGTGCGCGTCAACACGCCTCCCCGGCGATGGTACTCACCGAGTAGCTCCTCAGAGAATGGACTGGACTCGACGACTGCGGACATCGGACCCTCTGGACATCGGGACTTTGAAAACCTGGTGGGCCTCTGTATACCTCGGACGCAGCTCTCTCGCAGGTGGGCTCTGGGTAGACAATCTGCGTTCCTCACCGCCTCGTATGGATGCCTGGTCACAGTCTGTCCCCTTCGGTGGCCTGAGGGAGTTGGCGGGAAAACCCGCGACGTGCACGCTTGAAGTCCATCACGGCTATGGAAGGGGGCAAAACAGGACCTTCATCTCCGGCGTGTGGGGAAAGAGATTAAACTGTTCGGGCGCCATTCTGTGGTAAATAAAATATCACGCTGTCATAATTTTTCAGATATCAATAAGATCATGCATAAAGCAAGAGGCTGAGTCTGTGGTATCAGATTCATAAAGGGCTTTATTCCAATAACTCGAGTCAAAGCGAGAATATCTCCATCACCAAAAAGGATCTGGACGGGGCTGAAAAGTATTCTCAATATTCTCAAAACATTATTCACAGAGTACAGTATATATACATTTCTCAATTGTACGTAAGCAAGAGAGCAAGAGAGAATGAGATAAGAGCATGTGGGCGTGTAAGTAGGCGTGAAGGTGGGCGTCCATGTGGGCGTCCACTTGATGATAATGGGTAAATTGTCATGTGTGGGTGGATACCTGGAGATGATTTCGCAATGTCAGCAGAAATACTTGGCAGAGATGCGCGCGCAGCAGCATGACGTGTGATAGACGTGCAACTAGAGGGTGAAAGGGACTTGACATTTAGCTCTACATGTGGAGACAAAAGTCTGGGGTTATGTCAACCTAATCCCAAATCATATCTAATATCCTATGTTTAAAGAACTGTGTTATCCACAAGGGAAGGGCTCTCGGACAGAATCTATTCTATACTGACTGTGTGTGCGTGTACAAGCGTCTAAGTGTCTACACTAAATGCGAGGGGGTAGGAATATTCCATGGTAACAGGGCTATGAATTACTTGCATAAAGACAGAGAAGCCGGGCCTTTTGCTTGGTAACTGGAAGAATGTTTACTTAAACTACTAGGCAGGAATGCATCGGCTGAGGGGGAAGCAGATAATTCGAAGGTGAAATACAGTTCTTGGCAGGCAGGCAAAACTGGCCGAGGCAGGCACCGTTAGCCGCACAGGGAGTAGGACAAAGTTCATGGATACAGATGCGAGCTCAAGCTGAAGCTGTCAGAGGCAGAGAGCAGGGAAAGGCTTTGAGGACAGAATCGGGCCTACTTGCCTGAACTGTAAAAATGGAGTAACTTAGCCATAAAAAGTCGGTGGCCTTTCATACTTAGGAATCGAATATCCAGCCCATTCATGGCGGATCTGACAGAGGACATGTTGACGGTGGACGCACATGTATTTGCGTCTTCATAACTGGAACTGGAGGGAAACATACATGTACTTGTGACATGCACATAGAACCGTTGGGGTCCAAGATAGGGGACATAACTGACCAGGAAAATCCACATTTCCACAGTTTCCCTAGGTGCCTGCTGAGCAAGGTTCCAAAATCCACAGCTAGGCACATTGCGAAAAAAGGTCAGTTTTCACTGGAAAAATGTGATGTGCTCAAGTTACGTTTTGGGCTGTTTCCTGTCACGTGTACTAGGCCTACCCACAAAAGTGAGGTGCCATTTTTATCGGGAGACTTGGGGAATACAGAATTGTAGAACAAGTGTTATTACCAATTGACTTGTTATGCATTTCTGCCTTCCAAATGTAAACCATTACATGGGACAGCAGAGTTATTGGCTGTGGGTAACTCGGGTTCTTGGTAAACCAACAAGCACTCTATATCAGCAAAACTAGAAGGGTCCAGTGGACCTAACGGTATATTGCTTAAAAAAAAAAAAAAAATCGGCAATACATAGAAGAAGTTACAAGTGCAAACTTTATCACAAATGGCTATTTTTTTTCAACTCAATATCAATATTTTTTTCATTTCAACTATTAGTTTCTATAGGAATACCTTCAAGGTTCTATACAAATGACCCGTTGTTGAAATCAGAATTTTGTATAGCATTCCGGGATCCATTATTGGTTTCACACCCATTTCTACCATTAACTGGTAGGAGGAGGTTGAAATTATAAAAATAGGAAAAATAGGCCATGTCCCAGTAAAATGCCAAAACTGTGTAAAACATTTTGGTTTTCTGACAAACGTCTGCCTGTTCCTGAAAGATGGGTAGATGGTGATTTTAGCACAACAAACCCTTTGTTGATACCATTTGCAAGGGGAAAAACCGACTTTCTTCTGCAGCACTTTTTCCTCATTTCCCCACCAAAAAAAAACCAAATTTATCTGTATTTTGGCTAATTTCTCTGTCCTCTACTGGGGAATCCACAAACCCTTGGTACCTTTAGAAGGCTCAGGATTTTGGAAGAAAAGGATGCAAATTTGGCATGAATACCTTATGTAGACAAAACGTTAAAGGGCCTAAGTGGGGGGGGGGGGGGGGTAGCAAAGGGGTTTATTCATTCAATAAAAGGTCCCTAAAATAACGTAACTTCCTACACTGCTGTCAGAATTGGCGAGGTGGGAAGGCCATTCCTATAGGACACAGCACAGCTAGTTTTAAAATTCCCTAAAGCAAAATCGGCCTTCTCATCAAGTACCTAGCACTTTCAAAAGGTATGCTCACAAAGCATGCATGGACATCTTAAGAAAACTCCACAGACTAAATCTAGGCTTGTTTCAGGGTTTAACATCAGTTCCAATTCCACATGCTACCGTCTGTGGAATCCAGAACAAGGTGGGAGCATTTGTTGCAGGACCTGGAGTCATGCTTGACCGCTAGACACTATAGACAGATGTTGTGCGGGTCCATGACCGATATCTCTTTCCCACACATACAACACAGCTTAAAAACTGTAGTCTTTGGTGGCATCATGCCTGGAAAATAGCCAGAAAGGATTCATTTAATAAATCTGGGTTTGAAATTAAAACAAAATTGGAGATGCATACCTAACCCATGTCGAACGACACAGAAGAAAGACACTGATCTCAACAAGCAGAGGTGGCACCTACTGGCAGAGCCATTTTATTTCATTTTTTTCAGATTTATATGGCACGAACTCGACCGGAAGGTATTGGAGCGCTTGACATGAGCACCAGTTATGTTACACAAGGACACATTCATATTTTGTTTTTGGGTAGGCATGGGGAGATTAAGTGATTAGCCCAGAATCACAGGATTTGGAGTAGACCCCGAGGCTAGAACCTTGGTTTCCCAGCTCCAAAGTTGGGAGTCTAGCCGTAAGCCCACATTCTCTCATGTCCCAGGAAGTTACAATGGATACTGATGGCACCACCTATCATCGCGTAACCATGCTTTTCTAGATCCAGTATGCCGATTGGGAAGATTAAAAGTATAAGGAATCTGTAAGTAGAAGTATCAGTTTTAGCTTGTGGCTTCTGTATTTGTAAAGGGAAAATATCTTAAAATTACATTTTGTTTTATAAAATTCATTTCAATGAGTGTGCTTAAAAGATGTTTAGAAGTAGAAACACAATACACAGGTGTAACATGAATACCTATTTAAATTAAGTTGAAACATTTCTGTCCCAAGAACAACATTATTTGGATGTACAAGTAGCAGGCATATAGACAAAATGGAACCAAGAAAATTACTGATCAATAAGTAAAATGTATTAAAGTGAGAAAATACATTTGTAAGCATTACAACTTTTTGTGAGGAATGTGTTGTAGTGAGCATAGTGCATTGATGGGGTTCTAGTTAAAGAGAAAATGTCATCTGCATGGAGTGCAGTTTGGAAAACAAAAAAAAACACAAATTAAGAAAACACACAAATATCAATTATATCTAATGCCTCCCTTATCTCACCGTGTAGACTTTTCTTCCAAGGCTTGCTCCAGAAACAACAAGGATTCTTCTCTTGCAGATAGCTGAACACTTTTCTCAGAGACCATGTCTTTTATCCCATCACGTTCAGACTCTAGCTCAGACACTCTCTCCATCAGAGTTGCCAGCTCTGCAGAATGAAATTGAGATGGATGAATACCTTTATCACATCCTCAAACGAAGATTAGCTAAGTCAAAGTGAGCAGCAAGTGTACAACAAGGGGCTCAATATGCACTAGAACGCCCAGTTATTAAAGAAAAAAAGGTTGTATCACACATCAAGTCAAGACATGAAGTAATGTACCAAATGCTTCAGATGGACAAAGCGAAAGAGTAAGGAGCACTGCACTCTGCCTGTTCCCCTTTATGATGCTGTGCAACACATAGACCCAAAATGAGAACCTTGAAGACGACATGGCTGAAAAACTTCAGAGATGGAAAACCCTGCTTACTGTCTTCCTCATCAACAAAGGACACATTTTAAGGACAGATGAAGATCCCAAAAGCACACTGAATGTCATTCCTTAATACACCCCATTCCTGCAAGGCTATTATTCCGGGCGATTACAAAGGATGGAGATATAACACAAATGAAAATATAGATCATGTAAAAATCTCTTGCTTTCAATGGGAGGGAATTTCATTGGAAGAGCCACCAATTCAAGCATGAACAGGTAGCCCAATGTTAAAGACTTCTTGTGAGAATTGAGCATCTGTAATGCAAACAGAAACCTGGTTTAAAAGTAAATAAAATCAAGGATAACGAGAGAAACCAACCAACTGGAAGAACTGATGGAATTGCTATTTCACATCATGCGCAAAGGCAAGATAGTCAATAATTCACAGAAGGGAGAGAGCCAAAGAGGGACTGCGCGCAAAGTGAGGGAGAAAGTGGTCACATCACTAAAAAAGTTATGCATTTGTGACCCCATTGTATTGTTCTTTGTTTTTTATAACATTGTTCTTGACAAACGAGTTCCCTAGAACTGCCAAAAAACACAAGGAAGGACGGAGGGCTAATGAAAGTTCCAGCACACACGCCCCTGAATTAGACTGAGAAACAAAAAGGTGTGCAGTTCCTGTTGAAGGTAGGTCAGTAGGGTCCTGAATGATCAAGTCCGAGGGATCTGCTCCTTCAGAAGCAGGAGTCCTCACATACCCAGAGGGGTGTCATGCTTCATCACTGGGCAGCTCCTCGTTGGGCAGGCGCTCCAACGGGCCCAGCAAGGGGGCTCTTTGCCAGAGTTCTTATGAGCTGCCGTTTGTGAAGTGTGAGTGTGACGGTGAAGGAATAGTATGAGAGTAGAGTGCTAGGAAGATTATTAAATAAACTCCTAGGGGCTCGTAAATAGGGTTTTAATGTTTTTAAAATAACCTGGGGTTCAACACAAGTGTGGCTTAGGTGGATATAATGGTCCACGTTAGCTCAAGGTATAGGTAGTGGTCAACATGTTTCTTGCCGGTAACGTCTGGAAAGATCAAGGCAATTGGTTAGGACTGTGAGGGAAAATAACTAAACTACTCATACGTGGAGAGTTAGGTGCACATGTCTTGCTTAGTGCCGTGCTGTCCCATACGCAAAATGATACAGAGTATACCTTAATGCCATCAACAAATGTACCGACTGCTAGAGTCAGGGGGAATGGCTCCAATAAGCCGAAGCCGAGTTGTGCAAAGCGTCATCCCGTGATCCCGGATCGTCGTGGAAAGTGTGCAACCTACCCGTTGCTCTGCTCGAGCCCTCACCATCACACTTCACAAACGGCAGCTCAAAAGAACTCCGGCAAAGAGCCCCCTCGCTAGGCTAGTTGTAGCCCTCAGTGAGACCAGGTATTCCCACAGGGAGGAGGAACCCATATGATGAAGCATGCCACCTATGGTGGGTGAGGGTATTCGTCCTATAAGGGATCTGTCGCCTGTGGTGGCACTAGTCCGGCATTTCTTAGTCTGTCTCCGTGCTAGCATAGACCAGAGGATTTTTTGTGTTATAATAGTATGTACAGAGCCCACTTCCTACATGTAGAACATTAAGGAAAATGCCCCCAGATAGGCAGCATGAATAGAGAAGCCGAGAAAAATACACCAATGGTTTAAAGAACCAACAGCTTCCATACCACATCATGTCTTATGCTGGCACTAGCTCGAGTCTCAGTTGTCTTTGCCAAGCTTACGTGGAGCACAATTACAGAAGTAATGTTCTAACATAGAAGTCGGAAGATGGAACAGTGACTTCAACAAAACACCCAAAAGCTCCAGCTTCACAGCAAGGCCAGGTCTACACTACCAAATTCTCCTCTGTTGCAACAGGAGTGTTAATTTAGATCAGACCTGGGGCCCCCTTCTCCACTGAAGAGGTGGTAATAGAACAGGAGGGCCGCTATGCACTTATCAAGAGCCATTTATAATGCCAAAACACTTTTTTAAGCATCAAATATGCACCTAACACAGAACAAACCCTGTTCCTTCGCCGGTTGTCAAAAGCACTCTCCCGCTGGGTTTGAGTTCCATGGCTCCTGTGTGGAGACTTTAACAGCGTCCTGAGCAGAGACCTTGACAGATCCATCTCTCTACTACCTAGCACCCAAGGCCTTACACAAGTTGGATGAGCATTTGCACATGATAGATATTTGGCACCAGCGAAATGCTCTTAAAGAAAGGATGTATTTGTGGAAAAGTTGCTTGTTGACATTTTTGGAAGAGAATCTTTCACGCCAGGCTTTGTGGTGGAGAGGGCGCACGCCCTCTGATAGCCCGCATCATGAACTTTCGAGACCGAGACACTGCCCTACGTCTAGCCAGGGAGCGGGGAGACGTCACCTGGCAAGTCTCAAAAATTGCATTTTACCCTGATTTTACAGCGATGGTACAGGAAGCCCGGTGTAAGTTCACAGGGGTTAAGGCGGCGCTCCGCAATCTCGGCCTTAAGTACGGCATGCTATAACGGCACAGCAGTATTAATCCATAAAAGAGTCCCGTTTCATTGCCAACAGGTTATTGGTGATAGAGAGGGGCGCTATATCATAGTGAGGGGAGTGCTGATGGGCCATGGGGTCATCTTGGTTTGTGTCTATGGCCCCAACACTGACTCCCCAGAGTACTTCCACGCGCTAAACGCTCCACTTTCTAAACTAGAACCTGCTTTGCTCCTGATTGGTCGAGATTTCAATCTTTTACTGGATGTGGGCTTGGACAGTATCTCGGATGCGGCGGACACTAAGCCCAGAGCGCGGCACGCAATCCGTGAACTTTGTGAACATTTCTCCCTCATTGACATTTGGCGCGGGCGTAAACCCTCCTCCACTTGCTACACACACTTTTCTGGCCAACACAATACTTGGACTAGGATCGACTACTGGCTGCTCTCTCCAGGTGTGTCCCCCTGGTACCGGACATTGAGGACACTACCCAGGACGTACTCTGACCACTCGCCTGTGTTGCTTTGCCTGCATGTATCACGCCCCAAGGGTTTTGAGAGACAATGGCGCTTCCCTGGGCGCGCGCTATTAGACGACCTATTCTGCAACGAGGTCAATGAGGCGATTGAGGAATATTTTGCGATTAACACCGGCTCGGTAGACTCCTGGGCCATGCTGTGGGAGGGGTTTAAGGCCTACATTCGGGGTGTTTGTATAGCCAAACATGCAGGGGTCCTCAAGGCGTTGCGCACAACACTCGCACAGTTGGAGGCTAAACTAGAGTCGTTAGATGCAGAGGCGCTTCACGCTCCTCCTGGCTCTGTACTGGCCAGGAGGCTGAGCCTCCTCTCCGATTACAGGGAGACGGCGGATAGAGAGATCCTTTATTTGGGTAAATACCAAACTGCCCGTAGATATGGGGAGGGCGATCGTCCAGGCCGCACCTTAGCTCAGGCTCTGAGGCCGCCGTACAGCAAGGCATACGTCACTGAAATACGTGGCCAGGACGGATCGCTTCGCTCGACACCCTCGGAGATCAAGGATGAATTTCTGGCCCACTTCTCTGCATTATACACGACTAGACACAGCAGTGACACTACTGCTCGAGAGGACTACTTATCTGAAATTGCGCTAGTGTTTTTAGAGAAGGGCATGCAGGAGTTTATGGCAGAGCCCATAACGGTGACCGAGGTACGAGGGACGATTAAAGTACTTCGGGGCTCCTCTGGTCCGGGCCTCGATGGCCTGACTGGACTGGCGAGTTCTACAAGGCCTTTTCAGATCTGTTAGCACCGAAACTTATTGAGGTGTATGCTGAGGCCTTGGAGCGGGAGACCCTTCCGCCCACCTTGAGCGAAGCGGTCATTCTACTTCCAAAGCCTAATAAGGACCCAGCGCTTTGTGGGTCATACCGGCCCCTTTCGCTATTAAACATCGACTACAAGATCCTCGCCAAAATCGTGGCCAACAGACTCTCACAATTGATGGAGTTTATCATTTTGCCGGCTCAATCGGGCTTTGTCCCCCACCGCTCGACCCAATTGAATTTGCGGACTTTGTTCTCGGTGCTACACAGGATAAACCCCGCTACCCCAACGGCGGCAATACTGCTTGACACAGAAAAAGCATTTGACACTCTCGAATGGCCCTTCTTCTTGTCCATAATGCGGCGGATGGGCATGCCAGCCAGCTTCATTGCCACCACGAAGCTATTATACAGTCGGCCCACGGCGAGACTTCGTATTAAATGGCACGTTGTCGCACCCGTTTGCTCTTACTCGGGGCACCCGCCAGGGTTGTCCGCTTTCCCCGCTTTTGTTCATTCTCGCCATGGACCCCTTAATTCGGCATTTTCAAGAGCGGCATCTCCACAGAGGGCTGCAATTCAGGACAGGTCCCCTATTGGTTTCATTATATGCCGATGATACTATACTTTATGTTAGAGAGCCACATCTGAATCTTGCACCGCTTATACGGGAAATACTTCGCTTTGGGCAACACTCTGGGCTGAGTATCAATTGGCATAAGTCAATCATTTTTCCGTTGACCAGCTGCACCTCCCCTTGGCAATGTGAGTTTCCGCTGGAATGGTGTGCAGACTCTGTAAGGTATTTGGGCATCCACATACACCTGAGCCACGATCAGATGCTGCGCCTTAATTATGGCTGCGCAATAAAAAAGCTCGAGTCGCAGGTGGATAAATGGATACGGCTTCCTTTATCCATGGCAGGTAGAATCGCTATTATAAAGATGATAGTGCTCCCTAAATTTTTATATTTTTTTAATAATATCCCCATACCCCTCACTCAAAGCTTTTTTGCCACGTTACGATCCCATTTGGTAAGATTGGTCTGGGGAAGCAAGCAGCCCCGGGTCCGGTGGAAGATACTCACACTCCCGTACGATAGAGGCGGACTTGGAATTCCAGATTTTTATCTATATTATCTGATCGCATAATGCGCGCATGCATACACCTGGTACCACCCTGATGCGCGGATTCCATTCTTGCGCCCGGAAGCGGACTTTGTGCTTCCTGACCGCTTAGCAGCGGTACTACCTAGAGGCGAACCCAGAAGTCCGGTTGACATACAAACGATATCGACCACTAGCTGGGCCTGGAACAGGCTCCTACGCTACATGGGTCAATCCACTTTATATTACTCTGCTCTCCCGTTGCCAAATGCACGATGGCTTCCCGTAACCGGCGAGAGGCTCGTGCAACGCACATTGACTAAGTTTGAAATCACCAAGATGGGTGATTTGTACCCGGGCGGGCACATATTCTCGGTCTCGGAGGAGGCACGCTTCCGGGACGCCACTTTCATGGACAAATTTCTTCTCAACAGGCTCTATTTAACAGCAAGATCTGAGGTGGGGGTTTCCCATTGGAGCCTGAATCCTTCGAGCCATTGACTCTCCTCATTGAAAAGGAAACAGGGGCACATATAATTTCCAAATTGTACAAACTGTGCATAGCACAAGTTCACTGCAGGGACGAGAAACTGCGTTTGGAATGGGAGGCTGACCTGGGACGTCCTATTGCGGATGATCAATGGTCAGCCTGCTGCAAGGTCACCCAAAAGATATCATTAAATAGTCGCCATAAGCTGTTACATTATAAGTTTTTTCATAGAAGCTACATGACACCAGAAAAACTACATACTATTGACCCGAAGAGGCCACACACGTGCTGGAAATGCGGCGCCCCACACGCTGATTTTGCCCATATGACTTGGTCCTGTCCATGCATACACTTGTATTGGGTGCAGATGCACAAAATTCTGGGGAAGATGCTTGGGCTTACGTTGGTTCCTTCCCCGGAGGTGGCATTGCTGGGGTATACGTTCAACTTTCCCAAGTCGGCTCGGTGGTTGGCTTCCATATGTTTTCTGTTAACAAAGCGATGCGCTGGGGGGGCGGGGCGTTACGCACTACTCAGGCATGGCTCACTGATTTGGCCTTTTGCAGCATAAACAGCGAGATTTATTCTAGCCTACTGCCCAGCGTAACACGCCCTAAAGATATCTGGGGTCCCTACAGAACGTATATAGCGACTCTGCCCACTTCCACTTCCTCTCATTCCGGCTCCGGGATTGTGCCCACAGGGGTTGGTTAGCTCAGGCGGCGGGAACACTGTTTAGCCGGGCGGGCAATGTGTTAGTGGAGGTATCATCAGGCTCTCCCCTGGACAGGTACAGATGGCGGGTAATGTCGTAATCAAATAGCATAAGAGTATGTATGTAGAGATGGCTCTCGGAAAAAACCTGTTAGGAGACTGGGCTACCCTAGTGACATTGGAAAGGTGTGACAGGACAGAAGAAGGCTGCAAGGACAAGGGTGCTATTAGCGCAGAGCTAGGAGTGTATATTGAAAATGGAGGCAGATGTGTTATCGGCGGAATGTGTATTGCACACCAAAGACTAATGTAACTACTGATGTGATTTTATTGTTGATTTGATTATAAAAGATAAATAAAGTTTAAAACTATGCAGCTCACTTGGCATGCACACACACACCACTGCAGATAGATCTAGCATGCTGTAGGCATGGCTGATACGGTCTATCACAGCGCTAAGATCCGCTGCTGGTGACCTGCTCTATACTCAGCAGCGCATACACCTGGACCCAACCAACGACTACATCTCACTATACCAATGAAAGCTCATTGCCCCCCATAAGAAAATTAAGCCTTATTTTCCACAATTCCCCAGCCCTGCCTCGCAACTGACCAAAGAGCAGAGCTGGATGACCCAATTACCTTTATGAAATACAGGAGGCAATCAGGGCCCTGGCCATAGGAAAGACCCCCGGTTGAATTTTATAAGGCATATATGCCACACTTCTTACAACAGGGTTGCTCCTCCTCTGCGCAGAGGGACTGGCGGCCTCAGGCCTTCCCTCCTCTCTACACGAAGCGCTAGTCCTATCTCTTCCTAAACCACACAACCTGGGCTCATATCTGCCCCTGGTGCTACCCAACACGGATTAAAAAGTGCGCGCAACGATCTTGGCTACTAGGCTGGCACATTTAGTGCTGGCGGTGGTTCACATGCTGCTGCCATTAGTTTCCATTATTTGCTGTCTTTGTTTCTGCCAATCTTTTCCGTACTGTCTATAGGAATGAAAAAATGGCCCCTGGGTGTAGGATCTGTAACCTTGACCCCTGCAGTTTTCATATTGCTGTTTTGCAAGACATCTAATGATCTATTAGTTTCAGCGTGTTTTAATAGACTGCAGGGTGTCAGACACCTTTTTTTCCAAAGATGTTCGTCCCATCATAAGGCATGCCGATTACTTTAGAATGGACTTACCGTCTGAAAGAAGTTTTCTTTAATAAACCATACCATTGCCTACTTAGCAAAAAGCACAAGTTGACGCATCCAAAGAAGCAACAATTAGGGAAGCCAAAGCTGGATCCTTTACAATGCTTTTTGCTTTGGTTCTGTCCTCTTCTGGTAATTTTTCTATGAATGGATGTAAGGCACTCCATAATTGCCAGTCAAAATATGCATTAGCAATCTTTACTAGATCTCCAGTTAGAACGTTGACACTTTAACCCCCCCCCCCCCCACCCCCCCATATCCACATTTGTGTCCTTTGTCCGTTGGCACGGAGTCGAATGGTTGTGTGATCTCCATTGCACCGCAGCAGAAACCACTGAATCGGTCTTTAATATATAAAGTTGTGCTGTACTGGTTGCTCTATATTTCTTTTCAATCCTTGAGAGATGGACTGTGGCTGTAGCAAGGTTTTGCATAGTAGCTGTGGGCTTGAGCTCCAGTATCCTTCTCATGACCTGCGGGCAAGGCCTTCTGTGACTTCTTCTCTAAAATAACAAATGCTAGTCTTTTTTCTCAGTCTTTCAGAGAGTCCAGCGCCTGCGCCACATTGAATTTAGAAATCGAGAGACAGCAAAAACAATTGGCTTAGAGGTATCAAACTTCAAAATTCTAAGTGCCTCCTGGCAGTGCACAAAACCTAGATTCCTGCAAAACTGTATGAGCCAGCGCTGTCTTGCAGGTTTGTAGCCTAAACAAAAGAATAAAACATGGAGGTCTGACTCCTCCTGATGGTTGCAAGCTAGGCACCCACGTGGGGCAGTTTCAGACCATTTACAAATAAAGGCACGTAGTGAAAGGGTACTAAATCTAAACTGGAGATATAGTTTTCTTGCTGAGAAAGGTAAAATGTCATCCAGGAAGGTTTCAAATTTATACTCATCTTTTATTGTGAGGAATTTGACTGTCAGATGAGCTGGATTCCCGTGGATGACTAACAATTTATATGTTCGGTAAATTGTCACCAGTTCAGCACATGCAATTGCAGAACACGCTTCTTCAGGGTTACTCTAGAGATTTGGTTTACCTATCCTACTGTACTCTTCCCTTATATATGCAAACCAAGCAATTTTTTCTAAACCCGAGAAACCCAGTAACTCTTTTGCTTCTGACCGAAATTCTACCAGTTCCGGGGTCCCCCACAATCTACGCCAGAAAGTTAGGGGTCTTAGACCAATCTAATCTCCAATCGGTCTAATGCCTGAATCCAGCCGCGGGGGTTTAACCCCTTGAATGCCCATGACGAGCTGGACTCGTCATGGCACACAGTTCTCGTGTGCCCATGACGAGTCCAGCTCGTCATGAGGCATTCCCAGGGAAATCCCTCTGGTGCGGGCACCAGAGGGATTCCCTTTAAACCAAAATAGGCTCGGGAGCTGGGGAAGAGCTTCCCCAGCTCCCGAGGCCCCCCAACCCCCGCCCCCCTTTCCCTGAAATGATGATCGGCGCGCACGTCGCGCTGACGTCATTTCAGTGAAACCGAAACTGTAAAGAGGATCATTTCAGTTTCCCTTTCTACGTGCTCAGGGGGCTATCTCAGCCCCCTGAGCACATAGAAAGGCGGGAGAGGTATCGTTGGAAAGGGGAGAATCTCCCCTTTCCAATGGTACCCAGTGGATCCCTGCTTGGGGATCACCACAGGAGGGCGATCCCCAAGCAGGGATCCACCCACTAGACACCAGGGAGGAGGGAGCGGCCCCTTGGGCAAGGGCCTTTGCTCCCCCCAGTTTATTTTGGCAATATTGTCTTTTTGCACCTCTAAAGTAAAAATAGGGGTGGGGCTGCCCAAAACGGGCAGGCCCATGCCCCCCCCCCCAATTATAAAAGTCTTTCTGCCCCCCCGTGGGGCATATGGGGCAGTGGCCCCTAATCTGCCCCTTCGGGGGGGGGGGGGGCAAGCACACTAAACACTAGGGATTTGTTTTCAGAAGGTTTTTTTTAGGGTGGAGGCTGCCTGAAACGGGTACGCCAATGCCCCCACCCACCCGCCACCATTGCAGCCTTTCTGCCCACCCCCTGGGGGGCAGATGGGGCATTGGCCCCTAATCTGCCCCTTCGGGGGGGGCGGAAAGCCCACCTGACGCCAGGGATTTTTTCCGCGCAATTTTATTTAGGGTGGTGGCTGCCCTAAACGGGCTCGCCAGTGCCCCCACCCCCCGCCACCATTACAGCCTTTCTGCCCCCCCCCCCGGGAGCAGATGGGGCAGTACAGCAGAAAACCCACTAAATGCCAGGGATTTTATTTTGCACAATTTGTTTTAGGGTGGGGGCTGCCCAAAATGGGCATTCCCATGCCAACCCCCGCCACCATTACAGCCTTTCTGCCCCCCCCCCCGAGGGGCAGAAAGCCCACTATCCACCAGGGATTTTTTTTGCGCAATTGTTTTTAGGGTGTGGGCTGCCCGAAACGGGCATGCCAATGTCAAAAATGACAGTCTTTCTGCCTTACCTGTGGCGGGTCCTTAGGCCTCCCACACGAGTGAGGAACCGTTTTTATCGGGAAACTTGGAAGAACACTGGGTGGTAGGAAATTTGTGTCAGCCCGGTGATGCCACAACTTTCCTACACAAAATTGTGTGAAAAAGGTGATTTTTTCAGCTAAATTTGAGGTTTGCAGGGCATTCTGGGTAAGGAAACGTTGGGGGATCCACGCAAGCCATACCTTCCTGGAATCCCCCGGGTGTCTAGTTTTCAGAAATGTGTGGGTTTGGGAGGTTTCCCTAGGTGGCTGCCAAGCACTGAGCCAAAAAACCAAGTGACCCCCCCCTTTCAAAACCAGGTTGTTTTGAGATGGGCAATTTTCAGGTCGTCTCACTACGTTGTGGGCCCTTGCCTGTCGCGGGTACTTGGGCCTCCCACACGAGTGAGGCACCGTTTTTATCGGTTGACCCGGGGGAACGCTGGGTGGTAGGAAATTTGTGTCAGCCCGGTGATGCCACAACTTTCGCACACAAAAATGTGTGAAAAAGGTGATGTTTTCAGCTAAAATTGAGATTTGCAGGGTATTCTGGGGGGGATCCACGCAAGCCATACCTCCCTGGAATCCCCCGGGTGTCTAGTTTTCAGAAATGTATAGGTTTGCTAGGTTTCCCTAGGTGCTGGCAGAGCTATGGTTAAAAAACTACAGCTAGGCACTGCCAAAAAAGAGTCATTTTTCACAGCGAAATTGAGGTGTGTCCACGTTACGTTTTGCGCCGTTTCCTGTCGCAGGCACTAGGCAGACACACGCAAGTAAGGTACCATTTTTCTTGGAATCTACGCAGATTCCAGAACTTTCCACCACAAAAATGTGGGGGAAAAGTGGTTTTTTGGGCAATTTTTTAGGTTTGGGTAACACAACCTGGTGGGAGGTAGTCATGTCACCCAATCCTAGAATCCCTTGGGTGTCTAGTTTTCAAAAATGTATAGGTTTGCTAGGTTTCCCTAGGTGCCGGCAGAGCTATGGTTCAAAAACTACAGCTAGGCACTTTGCTAAAAAAGGGTCATTTTTCACAGCGATTTTGAGGTGTGTCCACGTTGCGTTTTGCGCCGTTTCCTGTCGCGGGCACTAGGCCGACCCACACAAGTGAGGTACCATTGTTCTCGGAAGCCTTTGGGGAACGCGGGGTGGGTGAAAATTTGTGGACTACCAAGAAGAGTATTACCTGCTGTTCCTCAATTAAAGGAGAAAATATAGGTGAATCAACAAGAGAGCTGGATTAGACTACATGCACGCTGTATGCGAAGTGGGTAATCCTTTTGTTGGATATTAATGCCCTCACACACCCTTTCAGGTGTCATGCTTCATCATCTGGGCTGCTCCTCGTCGGGCCGGCGGTGCAATGCCTAACGGGCTCCCTAAAAAGGGGCACTTTATCGGAGTTCTTTAATTCAACAGCCGTTTGGTGAAGTGCGGGTATGGGGGCCTGGTTAATGTAGATATGGAAAAGTGATTTTAAAACAGGGTTGATAGTACCAGTGTGGGAATTCAATTTTATTCAAAGGTCTCCTTCCCTAATTAAAAAAGTGTATTTGGCACTCAGTAGAGTATAATGTCTCTAATTAGAGTGCTTAAAATTAGTGTTAATGGTCAACATGTTTCTCGCTCAGAGCTCGTGCACTCGCGATTCTTCAGGACCTATGATGACTATCTACAATAAAAGGGGGGAGGACTACACGAAATTTTAAGTCTCTCAATCACAACAAGTTTGAATGTGAAATAATATCATTTAGCTAAATACCTGTCATGGTCTGGTGCTACCTGTAAAAAAGGGACGGTAGGTTAAATAAAATTTGTGGATCCACGCAGATTCCAGAACTTTCCACCACAGAAATGTGAGGAAAATGTGTTTTTTTTTTTTTTTACAAAAGTTTAGGTTTGCAAGGGATTCTGGGTAATAGAACCTGGCAGGAGGCAGCCAAGTCACCCCATCCTGGATTCCCCTGGGTGTCTAGTTTTCAAAAATGTATAGGTGTGCTAGGTTTCCCTAGGTGCCAGCAGAGCTAGGGTTAAACAACTACAGCTAGGCACTTTGCTAAACAAGCATTTACAATAAAATGGTCTCGGCAATATTATAGGTAGAGCTATTGGTATTGCTCATTATTTTTTTATCATTATTGTATCCCTAAATAAATGGCATTGTCATTTCTATTGGCATTAGCTTTGTTTTTTCATATGTGATACCTATTGCATTAGTAGAGAGAGAGTGAGGTAGTGAGATAGAGAGAGTGAGGTATTGAAATAGAGAGTGAGGTAGATGGAGAGTGAGATAGAGAGTGAGGTAGTGAAAGAGAGTGAAAGTGAGTTAGTGAGATAGAAAGAGTGAGGTAGTGAGATAGAGAGTGATTGAGGTAGTGAGTGAGAGAGAGTGAAGTTGTGAGGTTGTGAGCTAGAGAGTGAGGTAGTGATGTTTTGACAGAGAGAAGTTGTGAGATAGTGAGGCAGTGAGATAGAGTGGAGTAGTGAGGTAGCGAGTTATGTAGTGAGAGAGTGAGGTAGTGAAACAGTGATGTAGTGAGGGAGAGGGATGTTGTGAAGTAGTGAGATGTAAGCAGAGTGGTGTTGTGATGTAGTGAGATAGAGAGAGGTAGTGAAAGAGACAGTGAAAGTGAGTTAGTGAGAAAGAAAGGCGCAGTAGCGACCCCCAGCTCCCCAGGCGAAGACGAGGAGGTTCTTGGCGCCGAGAGCAGTGGCAGGGTAAGGGCTTAAGCAGCGGGGGAGCGGATGCGGTCTAGCGGCTAGATTGCCGACCTTGGTGCGGGAAACCAGAGTTCGACACTCGGGGTCGCGTCCACATCTCGTGATCCTGGGTAAATCACTTAACCCCCCCCTCGTGCCTGAATGCGCAACGTAACCGGCGCGCATGTAAAGCGCTCCAATACCTTCGGGCGAGTTCGTGCTATATAAATAAAAAAAATAAAAAAGTTAGGACAAGTACTTTACTAAAGCTGGCTCCTATTACTCCTTAATGTGCACCGGCATCCCCTCATTCCGAATGCACCGATCGTAAAGGAGTCTCCCCCGAGTGGAATGCTAAGTGGGCGCCATTGGTGCGGAGGGCCCAGGAGTCGGTGGAACAGATGCAAGCTGTGGCCTTAACTCTCGTGATCCTGGGTAAATCACTTACCCCCCCCCCCCTCGTGCCTGAATGCGCAACGTAACCGGCGCGCATGTAAAGCGCTCCAATACCTTCGGGCGAGTTTGCGCTATATAAATAAATAATTTTAAAAAGTTAGGACAAGTACTTTACTAAAGCTGGCTCTTATTACTACTTAATGTGCACCGGCATCCCCTCATTCCGAATGCACAGATCGTAAAGGAGTCTCCCCCGAGTGGAATGCTAAGTGGGCACCATTGGTGCGGAGGGCGCAGGAGTCGGTGGAACAGATGCAAGCAGTGGCCTTAACTCTTGTGATCCTGGGTAAATCACTTAACCCCCCCTCGTGCATGAATGCGCAACGTAACCGGCGCGCATGTAAAACGCTCCAATATCTTCGGGCGAGTTCGCGCTATATAAATAAAAAATAAAAAAATTAGGACAAGTACTTTACTAAAGCTGGCTCCTATTACTCCTTAATGTGCACCGGCAACCCCTCATTCCGAATGCACCGATCGTAAAGGAGTCTCCCCCGAGTGGAATGCTAAGTGAGCGCCATTGGTGCGGAGGGCGCAGGAGTCGGTGGTACAGATAGTAACAAGCACACCACCGCCTTTCTCCGAGGCGAAGCAGAAATGCCTCGGGGAAACGCAGCGCCGGTTTTCAGATTCGGGGGCGTGGCTAAAAAGTGGAAAGAAGAGCAGGGAACACGCCCCCGAATCTGAAAAAGATGGAGCCTATTTGGAGGGACGGCTCTCTCCTCCAATGGCTGGCCTCCGTTTAGGAAGCCAGCCAATGGAGGAGAAGCAAAAAGAGAGGCGGGCTAAATAGCCACTCTAAGAATCATTAAGTCTCCGGACTTCCGGTTCTGCCTTTGGCAGACCGGACGGTCCCTCGACCTAAAAAGGGTAATTTTGCATAGTGAAAATGTGGTGTGTTCACATTGGGTTTTGAGCCATTTCCTGTCGTGTGCACTATGCCTACCCATACAAGTGAGGTACCATTTTTATCGAGGGACTTAGGGTAATTCAGATCTGTAAAGGAACTGTTATCGCCTATTGACTTTCGATGCATTTCTGCCTTCCAAATGAAAGACATTGTGTAAAAAATAAGTCATTTTAAAAAATGACTGATAATTCTCATGCTAGTATGAGTATTCCCAATTTCGGAAATGTGCAAATAGCTACCGTTTCTAAACTCTATATTTTGTTCCCATTTCAGAAATACATAGGTGTCTTTCATACCGATCATTCCATGTAGACATTTTTACAGAATAATTACTATATACCCGGTACATAAAAAACCATTACAAGTTGCTGCTCAGTTTTTGGCTCTGGGTTTGTCGGGTTCTTGGTGAACCTACAAGTCCTATATAGCCCCACAACCAGTAATGTCCAGCGGATGTAACAGTATATTGCTTTCAAAGAGCTGTCATAATTAGAAGAAGTCACAGGTGAAAACGTTGACACAAAAGGCAGTTTTTTTCAACTAATTTTCAATTTATCCTATATTTAACTGTTAGTTTCTATGAAGAAACCTTGATGGATCTACACAAATGACCCCTTGCTGAATTCAGTATTTTGTCTACCTCTCTAAAATGTATAGCTTTCCAGGATCCATTATTGCTTTTGTACCCATTTCTACCATTAACTGGAAGGAGGTCTAAAGCACAAAAAATATCAAAAATAGGCTATGTGCCAGAAAAATGCCAAAACTGGGTAAAAAATGTTGGGTTTCTGACAAAAGTCTGGTATCCCCTAAAAGCTGGGAAAATTGTGATTTCAGCCCCACAAACCCTTTTTTGATAACATTTGCAGGGAAAAACCCAGATGCTTTCATTTGCAGCCCGTTTTTCCAATTTTTCCCCCTCAAAAAAAAAGAATTTTGCTGTATTTTGGCTCATTTCTGTGACCTCTCCAGGGGAATCCACAAACCCCGAGTACCTTTAGAATCCCCATGATGTTGGAAGAAAAGGACGCAAATTTGGCGTGGATACCTTATGTGGTCAAAAAGTTCCAGGGGCCTCAGCGCGCACTACCCCAAATAGCCAAAAAAGGCGTGGCACAGGAGGGGTAAAAGGCCTGGCAGCGAAGGGGTTAAGGGGGTACTAGAATGGAGCCCCAAAATCTGTCTTAAGAAGCTGTTATCAAAAAAGTTCAGCCCCGTACATTGTTGCACCCCTAGCTTGTGCCTTGTAGATTTCTAGAATAGGCCCAGCGGGTTTAGAGGAGGAATCTGAGTAGTTTTGCAATTCCTTCCGGTAGTCTGGGCTAACTTAAGCTTGGCTTTGGCAATTTGTGGCCCCCACTCCATATTTTCTGTAAGGGTGACACCCAGATAGTCAAATACAGAGACCCTTTCCAGCACAGTGATATCTAAACGAGGATTAGGGCATGTTGTCTTGGCTGGGTTGAAGACCCTAAACTTGGTCTTCAAGGTATTTATCTCCAGCCCCCTGTTGTTGCAAAAGATGACAAAGCTGTCCAGGACCCTCTGAATTCCCATCGGCAACATGGACATTAAAAGGGTGTCATCCGCAAACATCAATGCTGGGACCTTTGAGTTTGCTAGCTTTGGGGCATCATTATCCTTAACCTCGAGGAGTTGGGCAATCAATGCGTTGACAAAGAGGCAGAATGAATATGCTACTTACCAGTATGCATCTGTTCTTGGCATGTAGGGCTGCTGACATTCATATCTGTGCATAGATCGCCGCCTAGTGTTGGGTCCGGATGATTGCACACTGTTGTCTTGGAAGAGTCTTCGAAGTATCACGAGATAGGTGGCTCCTCACCTGGACTACAGTGCGCATGGGCATCCTCTCCATCCTTAAATTGTTTTTCGCCATTGTGGCAGTGATGGAGTAGATACAGTAAGTGATGACCATGCTATACAGTAATTCTGAGTGCTGCAGCCGCTACAGGCGCCGGGGAGGAGGGTGGGCGATATGAATGTCAGCAGCCCTACATGCCAAGAACAGATGCATACTGGTAAGTAGCATATTCAGTTCGAGGCATGTGGGCTGCTGAATTCATATCTGTGCATAGATTATATAGCAGTCCCTCCATTAGCGGCGGCTGCCCGTGCCAGCTGCAGCAGTCTGAAAAAGAGTTTTGAGAACAGCCTGTCCTATAGCTGCCTGCTGTTTTGAGTGTACATCTACACAGTAGTGTTTGGTAAATGTATGTATAGTGGACCATGTGGCTGCTCTACAGATTTCCTGTAAAGGAATGTTTCCTAGGAAAGCCATGGACGCCCCTAACTTTCGTGTTGAGTGGGCTCGTGGGGGAAGCGTTAATGTGCGTTTAGATTTTTGATAGCAAATTTGAATACATTTAACGATCCATCTGGCTATCCCTGCTTTGGTAATGGCGTTGCCCTTGTGTTGTGGGGAAAAGGCAACGAAAAGTTGTTTTGTTTTCCTAAAGTCCTTAGTTCTGTCTATATAGTACATGAGGGCCCTTTTTACATCTAGTGTATGGAGCATTCTCTCTGCGACATTTTGTGGACTCGGAAAGAAAACAGGCAGTTCAATAGTTTGGTTCATGTGGAACTGCGATATCACTTTGGGCATGAATTTGGGGTTGGTACGTAGTACAACTCTGTTTGCGTGAACTTGTATGAATGGCTCTTGAATGGTTAGTGCCTGGAGTTCACTAACTCTTCTTAACGAAGTGATTGCCACTAAGAAAGCTACTTTCCAGGTGAGGAATTGAATCTCACATGAATGGAGAGGTTCAAAGGGTGGACCCATTAATCTGGTGAGGACCACATTGAGGTTCCACACTGGTGCCGGTGGGTGTCGTGGGGGAATTACTCGTTTGAGTCCCTCCAAGAAGGCTTTGATGGCAGGCACTCTGAATAAAGAGAGGTGCTGCCTGTTTTGAAGATAGGCTGCTATCGCGGTTAAATGGATACGTATGGAGTTGTATGCCAGATTGCATCGGTATAAGTGTAAGAGGTAACAGATGATGTTTTGAATGGATGCGTCCAGCGGGTTGTCATTGTTATTGCAGTAAATGACAAACCTCTTCCATTTAGCCGCATAGCAAGCTCTGGTAGTGGGTCTCCTGGCCTCCTTGATGATATCCATACAGTCAGGTGGCAGGTTTAGGTAGCCAAACTCTAAGACTTCAGGAGCCAGATTGCCAGGTTTAGCTGTTGCGGATCTGGGTGCAGAATTTCGCCATGGTTCTGCGTTAAAAGTGCGGGTTTGATCCGCAGTCTTTGATGCGGCACCACGGAAAGTTCTAGAAAGGTGGTGTACCATGGTTGGCGTGCCCATGTGGGAGCAACCAGGATGAGTGTTAGTGAGTGTTGTCGCAGTTTGCGTGCCACTAGCGGTATCAATGGCGCTGGGGGAAAAGCGTACGCAAATCTGCCTGACCAGTTCATACATATCGCATTGCCCTGTGACTGCAGATGTGGGAACCTGGCGGCAAATCTTTGGCATTTTGCGTTTTCGTTTGTGGCGAATAGGTCTATCTCTGGATGACCCCACTGTTGGAAGTACGGTTGGAGTACTGACGGATGTAGCTCCCATTCGTGCATCTGGTGGCTGTGTCTGCTGAGCAGATCCGCCATTTGGTTGTCCTTGCCGGGGAGGTGTTCCGCCATGAGGAATATGTTCCTCTGAATGGCCCACTTCCACATGCTCTGAGCCAGATGAGACAACTGTGGAGAGTGTGTTCCTCCCTGCTTCTGTATGTAGTACATGGCAGTCATGTTGTCCGTCCGGATCAACACGACTTTGTTGCACAAGTGTACTTTGAATGCCTTCATGGCTAGGAAGATTGCCATCAGTTCCAGAACGTTGATGTGCATCTTCTTTTGCTGAGTCATCCATAGTCCCTGCACTGTGTAATGGAGTACATGAGCTCCCCAACCCTGGAGAGAGGCGTCCGCTGTCAGTATTATTTGTGGAACGGGCTCTTGGAACGGTCGGCCCTTGCAAAGGTTTTGTGGATTCCACCAATGCAGAGAGTTGTATGCCTGACCGCTCACCAACACTAGGTCTTTTAATTGTCCGTGAGCCTGATTCCATTGACGTGCCAAGCACTCCTGAAGCGGGCGCATATGTAGTCTTGCGTGCGGGACTATGAAAATGCAGGAGGCCATCATGCCTATCAACTGCATGAACACTCGCGCAGGAAGGGAGTGTTGAGGTTTGAACTTTGAGATCAGCAGTTGCATGCTGTTGATCCTCACTAAATTTGGCTGAGCTGTGGCTGCCAGAGTGTTTATGGTCGCGCCCAGGTACTGTCGTACGTGTGCGGGTTGGAGATGTGATTTTGTGTAATTTAGTGAGAATCCCAGACTGTGAAGAAGGTGAATGGTGAGGGACATGTGGCTGGCACATTGCTGGGCTGACTTTGCCTGAACAAGCCAGTCGTCCAGGTAAGGGAAGACGTGAATGTGTTGTCTCCGTAGATGTGCAGCCACTGTTGCTAGGCACTTGGTAAAGACCCTGGTTGCTGTTGTTACTCCGAAGGGGAGAACTTTGAACTGGTAGTGATGCCCCTGAATAGTGAACCTGAGATATTTCCTGTGTGATGGGTGTATGGGTATGTGGAAATACGCAAGTCCAGTGTGGCTAGGAAGTCTCCCTGACTGAAGCGGTAGAACCTGCTGTAGGGTGAGCATATGGAAATGCTCTGAGAGAATGTAGTAGTTGAGGGGTCTCAGGTCTAGTATAGGTCTGAGCGAACCGTCCTTTTTTGGGATTAAGAAGTACAGAGAGTACACCCCTGTCCCCTGTTGGTTGACGGGCACGACCTCTATTGCACCTTTTTGCAGCATACTTAGCACTTCTTGCTGCAATAATGCTAAGTGCTCTACGGACATAGGACGGTGCTTTGGCGGTATGTTGGGTGGAGTGAACGTTAATTCGACACAGTAACCGTGCTGGATAATGTCCCTGACCCACCTGTCTGTGGTGATGGTTTTCCAGACTGACAGGAACTGTTGGAGTCTCCCCCCGACAGGTGTTATGTGGTCGGGGGTCAGGGGGAGGGCGTCACTGTTTGTTTTTGGGGGAGGACCTGGTGTTGCCGTACCCACGTCCTCTGCCTTTGGTGCTGGATCCACGATATCCACCTCTGGTGGTTTTATCATAGTTACTTTGTGTGCCCCCTTTATTGTACTGCTGCTGGGACCCCTGACCTCTAGCTGCTCCTCTATTCCCGGGGCGACGAAAGGTGCCACTACGAAACTGCTGCGTCTGCAGAGCCCCCATTGATTTTGCAGTGTCAGTGTCTTTTTTGATTTTTTCGAGGGTAGTGTCAACTTCAGGGCCAAATAAATAGTCTGTGTTGACCGGTTGATTTAAGATATTGTTCTGAATCTCAGGCTTGAAGCCTGAGATTCTCAACGATGCGTGCCTCCTCCGCTTGTGTTGATTGCCCTCGCCGCAGTGTCGGCTGCATCCAGTGCGCATTTGATGGATGCATTGGTAAGGAGTTGTCCCTCTCTGATAAAGAGCTCTGCTGCCTCTTTATATTCATCTGGCAAATGTTGTAGCAGTGATTCTAGTGTGTCGTAGTGGGACCTATCATAACGGGCCAGGAGTGCCTGTGTGTTGGCAATGCGCCAGATATTTGCCGCTTGCGCTGCAATCCGTTTGCCTGATGTCTCCAGCACTTTGGGCACCTTGTCTGGGGGAGGAGCATCACCCGTTGGTTGTGAGTGGGCTCTTTTGCGAGCATTAGCAACAACCATGGAGTCTAAAGGTAACTGACCCCTAATGTACATAGGGTCTCCGGGTGCAGGTTTGTATTTCTTTTCGATTCTGGGGTTCAGCACCCGTGCCCTGGTTGTTTCTTTAAAAATGTCCTTTGCAGGTTTTAGAACGCCTTTTAACATTGGCAGAGTTTTGACAGTTTTTTCAGAGGAGGCGAAAGTGTCCACTAAGAGGTCTTCTTCTACAGTGTCAGAATGGAGTTCCACTCCATGATTGGCAGCAGCCCGTTCTATGAGGGCATTAAAGGCAGCAGTGTCCTCTGTGGGAGATGTCTTTATATTGTAAAGCTCTGTGTCAGGAGTATCTGGTGCGTTACCCTGGTCGGTGGGGTCATCCCATGCCTGATCTGGGTCTTGCAAGTGATCATCAGGATCGATATTCCCAGGGTAGGTGGTATCATCCCCTACATAGTCCTCTCCTGCGTCTGCCTCTGAATGCGTAGGAGAAAGGGATGGTGGATCCTGATGGAAGGGTTGAAAGTGGTCATGAAGCACTGGTTCTGATCCTGCCGGCAATTTGTGTTTGAGAGGAATTTTGTAGGAGTCCAATCCCCTCTCTGGCGTGATTTTCCGCTTGCGGAACATCAACCTACCAGTGTCGGCGTCGATAAATTGTGCCTGTGAAGGCTCGATATCCATTTGTCCAGTGGATGGGGACTGTGTTTGGCGGACACGTGTCCGAATTTCGAACAGTTTCGGCGCCGTGGGTGGCGGCAACCCAAGCGTGATGTCCGCCGGCGCCGAGTGTGATTTTGCGGCCTTGTGCGTGTCGGGACCCGACGTAGAGTGGAGGGTTGCCCGGTCTCTGATGCGTTGCAACGATGCTGAGACCTGTTGCACGGTGAACGCAGATGGCGCCTTGGAACCGATCGGCACCTTGGAGGTAGGCGTCGAAGCAGCATCCGACTTCTTTGCAGTGTTTGGGTCATCGATCCAAAGGGAGGTATCGATGCTCGTCGGAGTCGATGACTTGGCAAGCGCCGCCGTCTTCGATGTCGGCGCAGACGGGTCGGCCACTCTGACTTTGGTGGTTTGGGCCGTAATCTTCGGTGCCAGAGGCCGAGGAGCCGCGTGGGGACAGAGGGCCTTCTTCTTCGGCTCGGCACCCGAATCCGCTGCGGTGAGCTCGGCACCGAAATCTCTTTTGGGGCGGTCGGAGCCGATGACCTTTGCCGGCGCCGAAGGAGTGGAGGGTTTCGAGGCCTTCGAGCCGATCGCAATCATTTTCACTTTTGGTTTCGATGGAACCGGTGCGATGGACGGTTTCGGTTTCGCTGAAGGGAAACCAGTCGTCTTCGATGATAATGGCTCCTGTGAAATGTTCGAGGCCGGGCCTGGAGGCGGGGCCGAAGAACCGTGAGATCGATCTTGGGTAAGGCCCGTAGGCGATCCCTCGACCTGAGCCTTATGACGACTTATTTTTTCGGCTTCCGTATCGACGGGTTGGCCTAGCTCTTCGCTGGAGCTATCTTCCTCGGCCCCAAGGGCCTCATCGTTGTCTCCTACCTCTTCGACGACTTCTTCTCCCTGAAAGATCACCTCATCGTCGTCTTCCGATCGTGAGTCGTGTTCGGAAGCGGGGCTGGAGTCTACGTCTTCTACGCTCTTTGCGTCTTCGTCCTCGGTGCTAAAGATGTTGGCCGGGGCAGGCGCCGATTGCTGCGCCTCCAATCTCGCTGCCCGTCGATTCCGGAGAGTCTTCTTCGAGCGGAACCGGGCGCAGGCCATACATTTCGACTCATCGTGATCCGGTGAGAGACATTTGTTGCATACCGGGTGGACGTCGATGTGTGGGTATTTCGCATGGCATAAAGGACATCTCTTGAAGGGAGTCCTCGATTCCATCATCGATCAAAGTTCGATGTTCGGACCAAGCGGATCCGAAAAGCTGGAAGAAGGTGCTAAAGCACTAAAGAAAGTGGTCGATACCGAACGGGAACAGTACCGACGAGAACTAAAGGCCTTTTGGCCTTAAACTAAATTTTCCTAACTTGAGCTAAGATAAGCACATCCGAACCCAATGGCGGAAAAAAACAATCTAAGGATGGAGAGGATGCCCATGCGCACTGTAGTCCAGGGGAGGAGCCACCTATCTCGTGATACTTCGAAGACTCTTCCAGGACAACAGTGTGCAATCATCCGGGCCCAACACTAGGTGGCGATCTATGCACAGATATGAATTCAGCAGCCCACATGCCTCGAACCAGGGTAGATGCAAGCATGCACCCCTGCTCACTCCTCTGTCAACTGAGAATCGTGAAGTTAGTTCTCCCCCTTTCCCACATCTTACTTGAGCATAGTTGGCTTTGTGCAGCTTCATAAGCATGCTTAGGAGGTAAGAGGGGATCCCCATATCACTTACTACCCCCCATAACTTATCTCTGGGCACCAAGTCAAAAGCCGTTTTCAAGTCCACAAAAATTAGGTAGAGGCTGCCAACCTCCATTCTCACCATTTCCCAAAATATAAGTTGTAGTCTATATATTTGATCAACAGTGGAGGTATTCTTCCTGAATTCGATTTGGTATGGGCTCAAAATTATTATCTTCCATCCAACCATTATTGCAGTCTAGAAGTACCCGTGCAAACAGTTTTTATGTGACATCGATCAAACTGATCCTTGCTTCAGGATAAAAGACAAATGGTATAGCCTGGTAGAATCGGGACATGTTTTTCCTGCAACAGCAGTAAGAATGCTTTAAACGCCAGCCTTATTGCTCTTAGTTGTACAATATTTATATGCATGTGGCAGTCGTCCATTGACCATAGACCATTCATCTCCAATTTTAAGATGAGCATCCCATGAAGGATGTATCTGTTGTTAAAACCAGCTTGGGTTCAACGGTTGTATTTTGAAAATGTTGTCTCTGAATCAGAGGTCACATGTAAAAGATCTTCCCAATGTCCTGACATTTGCTGCCTTTGGGTACTAAATTTCTCCTGAATAATACTCGTGCACAATCAGCAATGAGGTATTAGAAGAATGCCTGGAACCATTGTCACTTTCAGCGTTCTGACCATGGTAGTGTTTCTGGTCTGTAAAGATATAGCCTGCCAAATTAGTTTCCTTCTTGTGATAGGTACACCAGATCCATATCCGTGACGATGTAGGCGCCAAGAAACGTTGGATTCTTGTTTGGTGTTAAGTGAGATTTATTGTTGCTGACTCAACACGATGGTTTGTCAGGTTGGTAGTATGGAATGCTTGGTGGTAAGTGCTTGCTTGAATTATCCATTCATCCAGGTATGGATGTCCATCATGCTTGTCCTCCCTTGGAATCATACTTAGAGGATTGATTACCTCTACTTCTCTTGTCCCCTGTTGCTGCTGCCATTATTTTGCATTCTTTGCTGTCTTTGTTGCCGCCAATCCGTTCCATACTGTCTATAGGAATGAAAAAATGGCCCCTGGGTGTAGGATCTGTAACCTTGACCCTGCAGTTTTCATATTGTTGTTTTGCAAGACATCTAATGATCTACCAGTTTCGGCGTGTTTTAATAGACTGCAGGATGTCAGACACCTTTTTTCCAAAGATGTTCGTCCCATTAAAAGGCATGGCGATTACTTTAGATTGGACTTACCATCTGAAAGAAGTGTTCTTTAATCAACCATACCATTGTCTACTTAGCGAAAAGCACAAGTTGACGCATCCCAAGAAGCAACTATTAGGGAAGCCAAAGCGGATTCCTTTACAATGCTTTTTGCTTTTTTTCCTGTCCTTTTCTGGTAATTTTTCTATGAATGGATGTAAGGCACTCCATAATTGCCGGTAAAAATGTGCCAAAATGGCAGATGCATTTGCATTCTTTACTAGATCTGCAGTTAGAACATTGACCCTTTTCCCCCCGCCCACCAATTCCCATTTGCGTCCGTTGACACGGAGTCGAATGGTTTTGTGATCCCCATTGCACCGAAGCAGAAACCACCAAATCTGTCTTTATTTATTATATAAAGTTGTGCTGTACTGGTTGCTCTATATTTCTTTTCAATCTTTGAGAGATGGACTGTGGCTTTTGCAAGGTTTTGCATAGTAGCTGTGGAGTTGAGCTCCAGTATCCTTCCGATGACTTGCGGGCGAGGCCTTCTGTGACTTCTTCTCTAAAATGACAAATGTCAGTCTTCTTTCTCAGTCTTTCAGAGTCTTTGAGGAAAAGTAACACAGATGTTGCATTTGTTCCAGCTTATGGCTGGGGTGGCAATAAAGTCATTTACAGTATGAATCTTCCATGTAGATTTTTTTCCAGCTTCAAGCCCTGAAAAGACTTATTTTGTCCCAGCTCAGACATGTAAAAAATTGCCTTTTGTTGAAGAAATTCTGAAGAAAAATATTCAATAGGTAGCTTCTGCGGTTCCTCGCTCTGATGTGCAGTAGAAAAATCTGACAGCTGGAAGCCTCTTGCAGGGTAAATGCGAAGGATGTTGGACTCTGATTGGTATACTTCAAGCATGTGAATCTATGAAAGATCTGCTGCTGGAGAAGAAATATGTTATTTTTGTTCCTTTTCAGGGTTACATAAATATACTTGGAAGGGATTGCTAATATCCCTGAAGATGTACCATTTGTGGCTAAAAAACATTGGAAAAAAAGATTAAGTACACAATCTTGAGTGGAAAATTGGTCAATAGTATATTTAATTAAAAAGAAATACACAAGGTGCCAGATTGTTTTAAGAAACAGGTTAATATGATGGATTCAACCCAAATCTGTGATTGGAGGTGAGTGTTTGAAAAGTTTCAGCACTCCATCCATCATCACCTTGTGTTTGCTTTGTTCGCCATAAGTTGGCAGGGTATGCTCAGACGTTGAGTCCCTTGCTCACTTTGCCACTGGATTCAAGCAAGCCTGGCTGAAGACGGCTGAAATGCCAGAAACCGGTCCTAGGAAGCTTGTTTCCGGTCCAGGGAAGGCATGGCTTGGCAGTTCGGGCTGGACTGTTCCCATTAGGCACAGGGTCAGACTGATTTGCATATGGCCATGTCTGAACTGGGGTGGCAGAGTGGGCTAAAGAACGGTGATGGATCAAACCCAGATCTGTTAACTGGGTGCGAGTGTTTGATTGGTTCTGATGCTCCGTCCATCACCACCCCCTTTTGTACCGCTTTGTTCGCCATAAGTTGGCAGGGTATGCTCAGACGTGAGTCCCTTGCTCACTTTGCCACTGGATTCAAGCAAGCCTGGCTGAAGACGGCTGAAATGCCAGAAACCGGTCCTAGGAAGCTTGTTTCCGGTCCAGGGAAGACATGGCTTGGCAGTTCGGGCTGGACTGTTCCCATGAGGCACAGGGTCAAGACTGATTTGCTTTTAGCTGTGTCTGAACTTGGGTGGCAAAGTGAGCTAAAGAATGATGATGGATTCAATCCAGATCTGTCACTGGGGGGTGAGTGTTTGAAAAGTTTCAGCACTCCGTCCATCATCTCCTTGTGTTTGCTATAAAGGAATCAATCATGTTTGTAATAGATTAAGACTAACACAACAAGATGATGGACAGAGTGCTGAAACTTTTTAACCACTAACCCCCAGTCAAGAGATCTAGGTTTAATCCTTCATTCTTCTGCTCACTGTGCCACCCAAGTTTTTTGTGATGGGGAAATAGATTTACGCTGAAGTTCTTTAAAAACAGAACAAAACCAAAACATCAGAAAATGGGCTCTGGCTGTGCAAGGTAAAAGTCTTTTTGATGTCAAACTTTGACATGGACTGCAAGTGATGAGATGTCAATTGATGTAGCTAACAGTGGTGGCCTGCCACTTAATAAACGGACACATGCATGTCTCTCAACATCAATGGGTCTCTTGATGCCATTTGCTTCTTGTTAGCTGCCGTACTAGGTGCCTTATAAGTCACTTGATGGCAAGAACATTGCCCCCAGGCCTGTGTACAACTTTGTGAAGATCAAGCGAACAGGAATGTTGAGGTTGCCATGAGGTGCTTCTTTAGCTTTTTTCTCTCTGTGGGAGTCCTTACTGCTTGAGTGCTGAGGCAAAGTGATTTTAGTCCTTTCCCAGACTGCTATCCCATTCTCTTATCAATCCTCTTTGCTACTGAGGTCATCCAGCTTCCTTTCGAGTCCAATGTCTTCCCAGCCCTTTAATCTTTTCAATATTTAAAGGTAACATTTACATTTTTACTAAATTAGAGGGAGGGAAACACACCACACATGTTGTGAGGGTGACCGTCAGCCATTTCCTTGCCACAGAAGGACCCTTCACAGATACTCTCTTAAACAAGTGACAAAACAATATAAGCGTACTAAGGTCATGCTCACACGAGCAATAGAAGAAATAAAACAGGCGTTGGACCAACTACCAGTAGAGGACATGGTGGAATAAGGAAACTGCTGACTCCATAAAGACTGGTGTACGTTTTCAGTTTCTTTATTAGTACACTAAAGCAGCAGTTGTTTATATGCAGTTGGATATTGGGTTGCTTGTTTACTTGGACTATTTTTTCTAGATTCACAAGCACAAGGCCTAAACCCCTCTCAGCTGTTGAAGCTTGCACCCAATACTTCTAAAATATCTGTCCAGAAGGCAGACTTATAACAATTTTAATTCGTTTTAGCATGCCATATCACACCTTTACAACACTGATGAGCTAAAGAGCCCATAGTAAAGCCAAGTGTTTGTGAAACCTGCGGAAGACACAGTCAGGAGGGTCCTGGAAAGTTTAATATTGACCAGTCAGGAAGTGAGCTACAAGCAAGCGGCTACACTACTCACAGGAAAACTCGGCACAGTTAAATCAGTTTCAATGAGGGTAACCTTAGCTAGACATTCACAGTAGTAGTTTGAACAAAAGGCAGTCTAGTGAAAAATGTGTGCCCATGGTGTGTACAGCAAAAATGAAGAATATGGAAGGTCCAAGTAAAAATTAAAAAGATTAAAAGCCAAAAGAGAAATGAAAAATGGAGAGAACTGGGTAAGGGTTGATCAAAAATGCTATGCCAAATAGAATGTATGAAATAATAGAACAGGAATTAAAACTCCACTTGTCTGGCTTACAGGTCTGCAATATCAACAATTGAAAATGGTGGCAGAAGAATGCCATGCATGTGATGTTTCTGTAGATAAAAATTACCAAACCCTTTTATTTCCTACAAAATGACAAGTGAATAGGTGTATCTTATGATGTATTGAACTCTGTACTGTATTAAACTCATTAGTCTGTGGCAACAGCCAGCTAAGGCTGTTTATAGCCAGGTGCTATAAGGTATAGCCATAAGGTACAAACTAAGATTTTTACCAGTCTAAAGGAGGGTAGTAGTGCATCAAGAATGATTTATAATGGTTGATATGGATCTCAGCCTAAGGGTGCTTCAAAGAAGACAAAAGGGCTGGATGAAATCGGGTATTACAAAGGCTGGTCTTCCAGCAGTCGTTTTGACTGATTACCTCTGGACTTATTTAAAGGATTTCAGTCATCTTGAGGGTTGTACGATAAGCCACATACCAGGTTACGTTCTGCACTGTTCCTCTAAAAGCTTACCAGTAGGCTGAAATTGTGTAGATTGGCCCACACACATATTAGGGTCTTGTTCACTTCTACGCAGAAGCTACTGTACGTTTTTGTCAAGCAACAATCTGTCTGGCTGCACTCCAAGGGCTAGCCAGTGGTCCTAAGACCGCAATGTGCCAGCGCCAGAGAAATATTTCCTCATCTGCTTTCAGGCGCTGAAGTGAACTTAATAGATATTCCTTCTTACAGCACACAAGTGCTCAGGTACAGGCCTGACTCTACATATAACAGGATTGCACACAGCATGATTGGCAGTAAATGATAACTCGAATTTTGCTTATTACAAGTTTTCTTCTGAGTGCAGTTTCAGGCCAATATCTTCCCAAGGCCTAAAATACAATTTTGCTACTGATTTAAAGGAGATAGAAAAGTTACTAACCACATAATACTAGATCTCCTCTAGGGGAGTCTTCATTAAAATCATAAGCACTGAGTTGTACCGCCAATTCACAGACTAACTGAACATACACAACATTTTTCGTTAGAAAAGCCCAATTTAATGACTAAACAGTTGTGCAGTCTGAAAAGAGACTATATTGGCCATTTTGTTTATTTTCTTTTAAAGAAAGAAATCAAATGCAATTTTAAAAAGTCACCAACAAAGATAGTGACTAAACAAACTTTTTAAAAACAAAACAAAGGAACCACAGGACAGTGTAGTCAGAGAGTAAGCGGAACCCATTCAGTGAAGAACGGACACTGCACCTTTAAGGAACAAATCTTCCAATATGTCGTGGTTCTTTGCCAGGGGTAGATAAGTCAGTTCATTTTTAAGGAGAATATAGTGTCCTGGGTATTATCTCATACATTAACAAGCATTGGCATAGCCAATAGGTCTCGCCTTTGGTATCTTGTACGTGTTTAGTTATCCAGAAGATATTCTTATGTGCAGTAACAAAGTGTTGCATGGCTAAATATTTATAAGGTCCTAAAGTCGATACCTATGCGAAATAATAATTTTTTAACATAGCTGTACTATAAAAGTGAAGTAAACAGAATTTTCGGCCCTCTCTAGAAGAGTCTCCAAGCAGTAGCAATCTGAATGTACCCTTCAGACGTATTAATCCCTCAAGTCAAACTCAGGCATCAAGCACCAATAGCGTAGAAGTACCCGGGACCTCATATAACATCCATAGTGTTTCGTGTAACTTAGTCTTTTGGAGCATTTCGGGCACTCGATCAAAGCTGACTAACCCTATATGGCCCGATTTAATCTCTAATTTCAATAGAATGTGTTGCCAGGAAACATGGGTTAAGGATTCAATACATATTAATGGTTTTAAAACCTTTCACACGGCAGCCATTGAGGTTGTCTATGGAAGGGCAAAGGGAGGTTTATGTACTTGCATTTCCAACAGGTTGAATGTAATTAAAACAGATGTACAAAGAAGATATTTATTATCAATTGATTTTAATCCATGTGGATAGGAAACACTGCATTGTATTGATACATTTTAATAATAATATTCCACAGGATCAATATGGAGTAGTTGTTAAACAACTGGGCAACGATTTGAATTCATTTCATAATGGTAATGTGAAGGACATAATATGAAGCGCAGACCTTCTAGTTCTGCGCTGGGAATCCCTTTTTGGGTAGCTGTGCGCATTATAAAAATAAATTAACATAACATAACAATCTTGGGAGGAGATCTTAACTCTGCACTTTGCTTACATGACAGGGCGAAATCGTGTGGTTTTACAAATGGAGATGGGTATAGTAATACACACTTTCGCCACACTAAATTGGGGGAACTTTATAATGAATTGTTGTTTGGTCTTGATTTGGGTTTTGCAAACAAGTATCAAGCCGGTTCCGGTAAGCTACACTTAACGGGAGAGGCTGTTTTACCACCATAGATTATATATTAGCGTCAAACAGCCATGCATAGACTACAATCATTTACCACGCATGACACCTTATTACTCAGAAAAGGGAATGAAATTATACATGTCACACAAAATGTAACTATTACTAAGACAAACGGTTATTCATTGCGTTGGTCGATGGTGGACCCGCAAGAAATCTTAAAACAGGTGATTAGGGGGCGTGGCTCACCGCCGTCAGGAATGGCAGCTCGGTAGCTTTGCTCCGAAGCGCCACTCCCAAACCATCCTGATATCCTCGATTCCCTCTGGCCGATTTTCGCCCTGGTGCCCTCGGGGGGCTGTCGCGGTGCCCGGTGTTGTCCTGGCCAAATTTGGGGTAAATCGGTGAACTTTCACTGGACAGGCTCCGTGGACCAAGTGCTCGCCGGAAGCCCCGCCGCTGAAGGTGCTGTGTGCACGGCGGGCTTGTGGTACGCGAGACCGCGGCTCTGGCCTGTCCCGTCGAGGCTCCGTGAGCACACCGCCTTTGATCCAGCTGATGCGGTGCTCAGATTGGAGCAGGAGTGTGGTGGAGGCGACCTTCCCTGTGGCCCCTGGAGCGACAGGGTCGGATCGATTACAGCGTGGGACCCTGGAGATGACTTTGGCGGTGCGCTGGAGGCGACTTGCGTGCTCAGGCAGGTGAACTCACTGGGACCTGTGTGTGCTCTCTGGGGGTTGGACTGTGGAGTACCCCCGATACTTAGTGAGAACTGCGGCGGCCCTAGGATCCGGCGCTTCGTGCTGTTCTGAAGTGCAGGTCGTGGACTGGAGTGCACATTGTTGTGCGGTCGCTCCAGCTGGAACGCCATGGCCTGGCGTGGGACATCTAAGGCGAAGGCGGCCTCGTAGGTGGTGAGTGCGATCGAACCAGGAGCTACCCCAGGGTGCGGGCTGGGATCGGCCCTGGGGACAGATTGCCAGCTCTGGGAATATTACCTGTTGCAGCCCACTGTGTCGGGGTGGTGGCCTGGGGACTCAGTTCTGGACTACTGCCCCCGGGGGGCTGTGCCGGTCTCAGGCATTGTCTGCATTGACCTCAGTAGGGTACGGCCTGAATGCTGTATCTTGTCTGGACGCCCTGCCCTTTGGTGCACTCTTTTTTTTTTTTTTTGGAAGAGTTTTATAAAGCGCGAACTTGAGCCGAATCCTATCAGGTATCAGAGCGCTTTACATATCACCAGTTGCGTTACATGAGGACACACATTCATTTTTTGTTAGGCACGGAGAGATTAAGTAATTTGCCCAGAATCACAGGAAGTTTAGCGTCATTACCGAGACTCGAACCCAGTTCCCCAGGTCCGAGGTCGAGCGCCCTAGCCGTTAGGCCAACTCCTCTCCCCACTCTTGGACAGCATGATGGCCCAGTGGTACGCCCTTCTTGCTGTATAGTCTTGCTGTCTGGGGGTGCGAAGACTGTCCCTGTGCTGAATCCATTGCTGCCTTCGTTCCCCTGTGTGGAGGACCGGCTGCCCTGGGGGTGTTGTGCGATCACCCTGGTTGTCCTGGATGCACGAGGTGGGCGAGTGAAGCAGTGGCCTTGACTACTAAGGCCTGCTCCTGTGTTGGTTGGCCACCTCCAAAAGACTTGTGCGTGTGGTCTCTGTCGCGGAGCTCACGGTGAAGCGAGACCCGTCATATACCCCTCGGGGAAGGGTGCTAGCGGCGAAAACCGACAGGCCGGGTGTAATTCTTCACTGCAGGCAGCGGGGAGTAGCTATCGTGCCCAGACTCCGAGCTGGGCTGTGGCGTAAGGAAACATGGTCACCGGGCGCTCAAATCGGACGCCGGCCCAAACCAAGCACAAGAAATTCGCTTGGCAGAAGCAACAGGCCGAAGACCGAACGGAGACATTGACCCCAGGTGACGCCTCGGAACCCTTGAATAAGGATCTCCTCGTGGCTATCACTGCAATACGTACCTCCCTCAAGGTCAGAATTGACACGGTCGCAACTGATGTGGTGCTGATCCGAGAAGATATGAAGAAAGTAGTGGAGAGGGTAGCCACTGTTGAGAACACCACAAAGGAACTGGTCGTTGATACTGCTCTGCTCAAGACCCAAGTCACGGAACTGCGAGCTTCCCACGAGGCAATGGCCTTGCAGTTGGACGACTACGAAGGAAGAATGCGGCACAACAATGTCCGCATTATTGGTGTGCCGGAACGCGCAGAGGGTCAGGCGGCGGACCTCTTTGTCAAGGAGCTGGTCCTCAAACATCTTCAACCGAGGGGCCTCTCCAAATATTTCACGATTGAAAGAGCTCACCGGGTGCCGGGCAGCCGTCCAAGACCGGGTGCGCCCCCTCGTCCACTCCTTGCTCAGGTGTTCAATTTCCGGGACCGGGATGTGATACTCCAGACGGCGAGGGCAGCCCCATCACTTACCTTTGAGAATAGTAAGATCATGTTCTTCCTGGACTTCACTCTGCGAGTACAGAAACAGCGCCGTAGCTTCCTGGACGTGATGCGGGCCCTCTGGGATCAAGAAATCAAGTACGCCATGATGTTTCCTGCCAAGCTGCAAGTGGAAGCCAATGGGAAAGCGTGGTTCTTCACACGTCCAGAAGAAGCCTGGGACTGGCTGGAGAGCAGGCGCACGGTCGAGAGGAAGACGAAAAGGGGGTCCTCGGCTGCTGATCACGCAGATTAGCACCAACAGAGGCGCTCTCCTCCACACTCGGACACCGATTCCCAGGGACATACAGGTGGACGCTAATGCTGCGGTCTGGTAAGATTGCAGGGGGGTGGTCCTGGCCCCTGGGGGTCTCGTGACTGCCATGAATGGTCTCGGAGACATGGCCTCCAGATGTAGAGATTGCGGAGGTGTATATTTGGGTGGGGGACGAGGGGAGTATCCTGCTCCACATGTGATGTTACTGACACGGGTCCAAGTGACTGCCCTGGGTGCACGCTCGACCTACCTGTGATTTAGATTGATGGGCTTGCCTAATCTGTTCTAATATGAGGTTTATTGTTTTCTTTAGGGGACATGCTATTGCAATGCTCCGGAACATTGACACGGCAGAATAGCTGTTTCTGGGGCCACCTTGAATCACTGTATTAAACATTGTTTTGGGGGGTGGAGATCGAGCCAGGGGATGACATAATTCCTGAAGTTGTACATGGGTGGGCGACAGGCACTCTGCGTGTTAGGGGTGGTGTGTGATTCTAGTCCAGCTTTGCGGGGGGGAGGTTTGGGGGATAGGGTATGTTGGGGGGGTTTTGTTGTTGGTGGTGTTGGTTTGACAGTGTAATTTCCGGGATTGTTGATATCCTAAGTGGCAATGGTGTGATGGACAGGGGTACTCAATCACGAGGTGGGAGCATTGCAAAGGATCACCTCGGATCAGCATTCGCTGGTGGCTGGTGTGCAGTGGGTGCAGTCTTCCGGCTCATTTTGTTGATGGTTCGCTTTTTGTGTCCTGATGGCTCCTGGACAGGGACTTAGAGCAGCTACCTGGAATGTGAATGGCCTGGGGGCAAAAATTAAACGTGGTATAGTACTGCATTATATCTACCGCCAGGCCCTCGATATAGTGATGCTGCAAGAGACCCACTTGATTGGAAATACATGCATGGCACTCAAAAGGAAGGGATATTGTATGATTGTACACTCAGGGTTCACTACTGGTGCCAGGGAAGCGGGGATACTCTTGCGCAAGGGTTGCCCATATGTGGTACAAAACACCTGGACGGATGTGCAGGGCTCTGGGAAGGGAGAGTCGTCAATGTTGTGTCAGTATATGCCCCCCCCCCAGTCTTGCAACGCCCAACCTTGCAGGAGAAAGGGACGCTGGTATTGGCCTTGCCAGAGGGTTCCCGGATACTGGGGAGAGATTTCAACCTTACTTTAGATGGCCCTCGGGACAGACTTCCGCCTAGACCTGATCCTCCGCGGGGCTCCCATCTCCAGGGGTTTGTTGACGCGCTCGGGTCATAGATGTATGGAGATGGTCACACCCTCAACATACTCACTATACACACCAGTCCGGCGTACATGGTAGCCAGTCCTGGCTTGACTATCTGTTTACACATGCCCAAAATATATACGATTTCACAGAACCACGGATGGTTGCACGTGGTATATCAAACCACTCCCCTGTGATGGCGGTTTATGGAGTGCGGCAACTCCAGGGTCCTGGTGCAATAAGAATACACCTGTGTGTACTGAAGATACCCCATATCCGCAAAGGCCTCAGGCGAGACACAGACTTTTACTTCAAAGAAAATGTGGGGGTCGGTCGGGTCGGCGGTCATCAAAGGGAGAGCATTGTCACTGACGGTAGGCCACAAGGCGGAACGTAACAGGAGAGTGGTTGAACTGGAAACGGACATTTTACAATTGGAGAGGGCCCTTGCCCAAGACACGAACCCGGATACACAACACCGTATAGGCATAAAGAGACATGATTACAAACAACTTCTGCTGGAGGACGCTACTCTGGACTGCGTTCACTAGCCACGCGACACCGCATCTATGAACATGGTGAACGCACGGGTAAGCTCCTGGTGTGGATGAAATGTAAGGCGCTGGCAGCGAAATGGGTTGGGGCAATAGCGGGTCCCAATGGGGCGTTGATTACGGACCCTCAGGGGATTGCAGACGCGTTTGCTGTGCATTTCGAATATGTCTATCGGGTCCCACAGAATTTGTAGTCCTCGTAGGCGACGGACCTCCTAGCTACTATCGGAGTGGCATGTATTTCGCCGCACGATAGGGAGAAACTAGATGCAGACCTCTCGGTGGTCAATTTCTGACGTCCGGTCGGGTAAAGCTATGGGGCCCAATGGCATGCCTATTGAACTTCTCAAACCCATGGCGCCGAAGTTGGCGCCCCATCTATTGAATTTATATAATGAATGTTACGAATCGGGTCTGTTACCATCAGACATCCGCAATGCAGCCATCGTGGCAATTCACAAATTTGGCAAACTGGCGGAAGAGTGTAGATCATACCGTCCTAGCTCACTGTTGCTGGTTGAAGCGAATATCCTAGTCAAGCTCGTGGCCAATCATCTGCTCCCATACCTCCACGATCTTATCCATCCGGACCAATCAGGCTTCAAGCCTGGTAGGAATCCAGCCAGAAATCTCCGTCGCCTCCACAGGGTGTTGGGCAGAATCAACACGATAGAGGAGGACGCAGTCTTGCTATCACTTGATGCCACTATGGCGTTTGATACGGTAGACTGGGACTACCTCTTCGCTGTACTGGCCCGCATGGGGTTGGGTCCCTAGCTGATCAGCTGTATCAGGCTACAATACGAGCAACCCACGGCGCATGTCCTGGTTAATAATCACAGCTCTGCCTCTTTTCCCCTCCGACGTGGTACGGGACAAGGTTGCCCACTAACGCCGTTCCTCTTCGCCATGGTGTTGGAGCCCCTGGCTGTCTGGGTGAGGAGTGACCCCGAAATTAGGGGTCGCAGGTGGACTCACGACCACGAGGACCGTACATCACTCTATGCGGCCGATATCTTATTGTATCTGGCTTCTCCTGCACGATCCCTGCGGTGGGCTCTTCATATCTTCCACATATTTGGGGCCCACTCTGGTTATCAGATTAACTGGTCCAAGTCCCAAATGTACACCCTGTGGGGCGATCCCCCTTCAAGCCCTAGAGGGTATGACATTTCAGTTGTCGACCAGGGCTTCAATTACTTAGGTATTTTTCTCACTCCAGATATGCATCTTTTCTACAAACGGAATCTCCTGAAGCCCCTGAAACGTCTGAAGTCTGATGTTACGCACTGGAAGTCGCTGCCCCTCCCCCTGTTGGGACGCGCCTCTTTATTCAAAATGCTCGCCCTCTCGCTTTCTTTATGCCCTGGAAAATGCTCCTCACCCGATTCCAGACTCTTACTTCTCACAAATCGAAGGGGTTGTGCGAGAGCTGCTTTGGGACAGTCACCCCCCAAGGATTGCCGTTACTAAACTCACTAATCAATAGATGGGCATTCGGCCCCCATGACGACCCTAATTTCAGGACAGACCGATGGCTGCCAGGGAAAGGGGGGGGTATAGCTGGGCACTCTATACAAACTATCGTAAACTACGGTTGACCGGTCCTACGGCTCGCACGGTGGAGGTATAGCATAAAGCCCAACGTAAGCTCGGGTGGCATAACCGCCTTACCAAAGCTACCCAGCTATGGGAACCAGACATCTTAAGGCATCTTAATGCATGTCCGAGGTTTGATAAGTGGACCTTGATTGGGATCTCCAGGGTCGGGGACCTGTGGGTCAAGGGTAAAAAGGCCACATTTGCAGACCTACAAGCGAAATATCAACTTGCCCCCACGGAGACCTTTAGATATTTACAAATTAGCCATGCCATGGACTCAGCCCTCCCCAGGGATGCCCCCCTTCCAGATTCCTCCCCCTTGGAAGATCGCTTGTTGTTAGACCAGATGGATCACAAAGCTATATCCCCTACATATAAAAAATTTGTAAATAACAGGACGGACCCTATGCTGAAATTGAGGGGAAGTTGGGAGAGTGACCTGGGGGAGATGGACGACGATGACTGGCGGGAGGCGCTCGCTTCCCCTAGGGAGGTGGCGATTCTGCTGGGACTCCGACTGCTTCAGCTCAAGGTGCTCCACAGGGTCTACTTCGACGCAACGCTATTGTTCCGACTGGGAAGGAGACCGGACGCACTTTGTTTACGACGCTGCAACCAGACTGGTACCTTTACGCACATACTCTGGGACTGCCCTCGCATCCAAACTTACTGGACAGATGTCACTAGGCAGCTTACTAGGGCCTGCGGTAAACCCAGCCACCCCTCCCCCAGGGTCTGCCTTCTGAATATTTGGGACGCCACGGACCTCACCCAGATGGAACAATCATGGCCTAATATGGGGTGGACCATAGCTAAACGTAATATCGCTCAAAAGTGGGGATCTGACGTGTTACCACAGATGAGAGATTAGGCGTCTGACATGGACTATGCCATGGTAGCCAAAAAACAGTGTTCAAGGGGCGTGGATGCCCCAAAAAGTGGGATAGTAAGTGGGGTAAGTGGATTAAATATTATTATTATGTGTTCTTATATAGCGCTCAACTTACCCTTGGGCATCTTGGCGCTTGCATTGGGAACCCGTCCTGGTTTTTCCCTGTGAGATAACCCGTACTGGGCATCCCCAAGGTGAAAGCCAGGCATCCCGCCGCGGGGGGGCCGTTGTGGAGATTAAGCAAGCTTGTTGCCCAGAGCTGCATAGTGTGAACTCGTGCTTAGAGTGGGCACCGAAGCGAGAATTATTGAGTCCGTGGACAATTGGGCTCCGGACCCTGCCGCGTCGGGAATTGAACCCTGGTCCCGGGTCTGACCTCTGCTTCAGGGTATGCCTCCTCTAACCAGTGAGCTACACTTCTCCACTATCGAGGGGACATATGCATTTCTCCCACATTGGACTTGAGAAGGGAAATGCGGACACTGATGGAACTACGGGATGGGGCGGTGGGGCCGTAACCATTGTGTGGCTACTCCTATTATTCTATAGGGTCTTATAATACGCACCTGCTCTCCTTTGATTCTGCTCTCCGGAAAGAGGGAACCACTGTAATGACTGCTATGGACACCGAACTGGACACAATGTCCAGTGTACTGTTAACTTGTGTAACTGGTACTGTATCCTATTGCATCCTCTACCTTGCCACTGCTAACGCTGTATTATCTGACATGTTGTCAACTATTACCAATAAAATTGTTAAGAAGAAAATAAAAGGTAATTACTAGGTGTAAATTAGCCTTTGAGGCTTGTCTGGGTGAGAACTCCCCTTGACAGTATTTAAAAATCCTTCAAAGTAATATCGGGAGCTGTGAAGGAGGCTCTATTAGTTCAAAATGCCAAAAATAGGAAAAAACAGGGATGGTTTGATTCTAAGTGTACATGTGCATACACCCATCTAAAGCATGAAATAAATAAGGCCCCAAAAAATCAAAACAATATTAAACAGGCTAGGAAGGCTTACAGGCTAGCCCTCAAAGATCGTAAAGCTTCCCTGAGAAATGATGCCTGGACTGCATTGGCAGTTCGGCCTTTTGGAAAGCTGTGAAAACTCAATTGTTGGATTCTGGTGAGGGCCCGACAATTGAAATAGCCATAACAGAGGATCGAGCACTTCTCTGCAATATAGAATGGTGTGGTGGGTACCGATGTACCAGAGACCCAGAATAATAGGGACGGCACTCTGGTACCCCTGATCCAGCACATCGATCTCCAGTTTACAGTGGATGAAGTAATCAGTGCTATTTCAGCGAGTCTGGGGGGGTAAGGCCACTGGACCGGATGGGTCCCTGTAGACCCTTAGAAGTCAAATGTGGCATTATGGGCCCCGTTAATTACCCAGGTACTCACCGCAAGTTGCCTCTCCCCTTTTATATCAACCTGGACGTAATCGAAAATAATCCAAATTTTCAAAAGGGGGGGGGGGGTCGCCAGGATCCCGGCTGTTATAGGCCAATATCACTGTTAGACTCCCTGATAAAGGTGACTGTCCGAATTATTTTGGAACGGCTAGAGGATTGGGCCGAGGATAATAAGGTCTCATCTGATCTTCAGTATGGTTTTCGCGAAGGCCTAGGAGCTGTCGAACAGAGTTTACATTTAACTATTATTATTGGGAAGTATACACGGGTTAAGAAGGGTAGTTTGTTTTTAGCTTTTGTGGATCTCACTGCCACATTTGATTGCGTTAGGCATAGTAAGCTTTGGGAGATCTTTGAAGGCCTGGGAAAAACAAATCATCCACTTTCTTAGATGGCTATAAACCGATGCCAGGGCTAGAGTGCGGTTTGGTGTGAATGGTGAGTGTTCTGCCCCGTTTCCAATAAGGAGGGGGGTAAGGCAAGATTGTGTTTAACCCCCTTACTTTTTAATCTCTATATTAACGGCATGGGTGAAGCACTGGTTAAGGATTGCCAAGACCTGCCTCAAGTAGGTGTACGTCCAATACCTGTGCTCCTATAAGCAGATGAAGCAGTTTGATGTCGCGCACCCAGGTGAGACTGCAAAGGGTTTCAGATCGTTTTTCAGCTTTTATGTGCAAGCTTGGTCTCAGGGTGAACACATCGAAAACGTTTATTATGAGGTGTGGCCATGGGAGTCAGAAATGTAGGACTATGTTTATTTACCAACATAAGATAGGGGTTACCAAGAGATTCTCATATCTTGGCATATTATTCGATCAAAAGTACACATGGGCCCAAGCGGTGTTAGCCAAGAAATTGACTTTTCTAAAGACCACAGCTGCTCTTACTAAATTTGCAAGAAAGCTGGGTAGGAGGCCACCTGTAGAACTCTTGTAGATTTATAAGGCAAAATGTGTCTCAGCTGCAATGTATGGGGCTGGGGTCTGGGGCTTTGCGGAGGTCTACCCCCTACAAATAGTGGAAAATGCGTTCTTGCGCTATGTTTTGGCAGTTCCTAGTTTCACATCATCGTACGTTTGCCATTCGGAACTGGGCTTACCGCACATTGCAGACCTTATAAAAATAAAGCCCATCCTCCTATGGCATAGAATCTGGTCATCGCCAAAAACAAAGCTTAATCAGGAAATCCTAAGGGACAGTTTAAGACTGGATGGGGCTTCTTCCATCCCATGGCTAAGGTATGTCCACAGTTTCATGCGAGACCTTGAGCATTCAGAATATTATTCTGAGCCTAGCACTATAACCACCATTTCAAGGAAAGAGTTAAAAAAAAAAAAATAATAAAGTCTTACGTTATGAGATTCACTTAGAATATCAGTAGAGATCATAAAGCCCACGGTGTTGTCGAACCAAATGCTTTTAACAACTTTTAATATACAAACATATTTAACCATGGTACTGGGTGGATATGATAGATATCTATTGACCTGATTGAGAATTGGGATTTTTCATAAGCTTTTAGGTTTCCCTAAAATGAATGACTGGTCACGAGTAACGCATCTCTGTCCCTGTGACAATCACTCAGTACAGTCCACTATGCATGTTGTTTTATTTTGCAGATTTTATTCTGAATTAAGAAAAACGTGGATTGTGACAATCTTAAAATCACTGGGGATTAGACAATGTCATCCGGCGTTCAATGCTTTACAGCTTTTGTAAACGAACATATAGTCTGGAGGGTAGCCATGTTTTTAAAGAGTGTTTACAGGCACAGCAAAAGTATTATAATATAAATATTTAACAAACCAAGAATTAAGGGATAATGATCTAATTGAAGGAATTTTATAATTAATCATGTTTTAAAATTGTTTTTAATCTTATTGTGTATCAAACTGTGTTTTATATGTGCTTTTATGATTGCGTAAAAGGCAATCAAATAACGTTTATTTGACTTGACTACTATTCTGTTCAGTGGAGCGACAGACTTACACGCTGAAAGGCCGCAGGATTGGGGAACAAACCTGGGGTGAGGGCATATAGTAATACCCTTCCCTTCCACTTCTTTCTGGCAGGCAGCGGTAAGTGGCGCTACGACATCCATTCCACAGGGGCCTCACAAAGGCACAAACGGTGCTGCCATGGTGTGTAGCAGCAGCGGGGGGTCTGGGGGTTTGTTAAAGCGATACAGAACAACAAGATGGACAAATATGCCATCCCCACTGGCGCACATCATGAGAATGAATCTCTGCCCCTTGACGATCTACCGGGCCCGACTGATTTGGTGCCAGATCCGACCCTCAAAAAGCATGGCCACCATCCAGGGCATAAGGGGCCTGCTTGGGCCCAAAATTGACTTGTTTGAGGTTAAAATGTCACTTTTGTGGGCCAACATTAACAAAACAAATGAGTGCTTGCAAGATAGTGAAAGGCAAGTGGCGGACATCAGAATGATATACGGTCTCCAGAATACTCCATACCGAGTTCCCAAGAAAATCCTAAGTAAGAGATAGGCTTTGCTCCATCTACTACTGTGGGACACTGGCCTGCCCGAATATCTCTTCAAAAGTTAATGCGCGGAGTATATGATGGGGGATTGGTCTGCCTGACCTAAGAAAATATTACTGGGCCACATCATCTAGTGGCAGTTAACGAATGGGTATTCGCCGCATGGGAGGACACGGAGTTTAAACTGGCATGGGGAGAGAAGGGGCACCAGGCGATGCTATACAGATCTTCCAACTCAAGACTAAACTGCCGCATACCCAAACGGTGGCACGAAATGAAGGGAGGCACCCACCTTTCTGGGATGAGTGAGGAAAATCAACGGAAATGACCCCTCTCTGGTCCAGTGACATCCTAAAAGAGGTGGAGAGGTTACATGGATTTACAAAGTGGAACCCCATTGGTATATCCATACTCAGATGTGTGGAAGGGAGATTCCAGATTCCATGCTCACACTGACAAATGCAAGAGCAATATGAGCTGGCGTCCAGGGAGACATATAAATACACCCAGCTGACACATGTTAGCGGTACACATCCCCAGCCACACCCTGGTCAAAAACTCCTTGCCCTTAAGGGACCGCATCCTGGCTGAACCGCTACCTAAAGGGGCATTCTCCCTAATATCCCAAATCAATGAATAATAAATTACTAGACATTTTGAAAAAGCTTAAGACTAAATGGGATGCCGAAGTGTGAAACTTTGAAGATGGCGAATGGGAAATGGCTATGGTAACTTTCAGGGAGATTGCGATAAAAACAGGATTTCGACTAATCGAACTGCTTATCCTGAATCAATCCTGCTAATCCTGCACGACTTTGCACACCATGGGTAGATGCCCCACAAAACGTTGCCTCCGGGTCTGTCCAGAGATACGACCCTACTGGTCAGCCCTTCGGTAGAATATTAGAAATGTCCTGGGCACAGATGTCGCTGACACAGCCAAATGCTGTATACTTCATATTTTGAGGGACGATTCCCCGCCCAGATATAGTAAACTCTTGGGTGTCTCTGTGTCTGGGAGTGGCCAAGCAGAACATTGCTCGACTGTGGTGAGTAAGAAGCGTGCTGGAGGTGAATGGTTGGGAGAAAGACATGGATTAGTGCACGTTAGTGGAAAAAACAATATACGCTGGCAGAGGCTGCCCTCGCAAATAGGAAAAAGTCTGATCCCCATGGCAGGAATTTCAAAGGATTGCCGAGTAACCATTGGTGGGAACTGTATACAGATTGTGGGCCTAAGGGCTTGTATGTGATTTGGTCCCAATTATCACTGGTCTCTGATGATTATCTTTGATCTACTTTCCTATAAGTCTGGCTGTGAATTACCATGTTCCTGCCGTTGTATCATATTGTACTGCCTTATAAGGTCTTGAAAATTCAATAAAAAGATTATTTTTAAAAATCCTTGAACATTTATCCAGGGGAGTTGGAAGGTTGCTTAATACTTTTAATGAATATTTCCATTGCAGAGAACTAGGATTGCAGGGAAGCAAAATGTCCTTCTCCTCCAGAGGATCCTCATAAACAGTCATAGGAGCTGAATAGAATAGCAAGCCCATCCCAATTAAGAAGCCTTGATATGATTATGGGAAATTTTGATTTAAGGCTAGCATTAGAAATTTTCCTTTCTCCATCCATTTGTTGGATTTCTTGATACAGATAATGGGTCTGAAGTTCTGTTTGGGTCTCTTTCTTCAAACTAGATATTAACAGGAGTAAATTCCTTGCCCTTTCTCATGAGTGACCCCCTACATAGTTTGTTTTCCAGTAAGTTGCTTACTTTCTGGCATTGCTGCAATGGAGTAGGGAGGGTCATGAAGGAATATCTGAAAGAGGTGATTTAAACCTGAGAAAATAGCCAATCTGCACAATATTTAGCACTAGATAACGGTTATTTTTTTCACTCAACTAAATTGTTCTTTATGCTTCCACCCACCGAAGTGACTTAGGAGGCCGTCCCGCCCCCGCTGAGAGCCACCTGTTCTTTTATGAAGTCTTTTAATTGGTAATAAGGCTTTCTTCGCTGCAGTTGTTGCTGGGGCCACTGAGTGATTAAAAAGACAGTCAAAGGTTTTTTAATGTTGTTTCCTGTATTCCTTCTTTTGGAGGGCCACCACTTTCAGGCTCTCCATCTCAGTCTTAATCTTATTAGCCGCATGAGAACCAAAAAAAGTGCTTCCAGAAAGGGGGATATTCATGATCTGCTGTTGCGTCTCAGGTTTGAATTAACTCAAGCAAATCAGAGAACCACACTTTAAAGTTAAGCCATGACAGTAGCCATAAGCAGCAAAATTGGAGGAGTCAGAGCAGCACTGATCGCCTTGTTTGAACCTAGAGTACCCTCATTGAGGACTTCCATTCATAGCTTACTGAAGATTTAAAATCCCTATAACCTGTGTACAGAAATAACAATCATTTTCAATGCAATAGGTCTTGCATTTACACGAGTTTAAGCTATTGGTATTGTAAATGACAATGCCTTTTATTTATGTTTTAAAAATGAAAACAAAAATAAAAGGCATTGTCATTTATAATGTCAATACCTCAAAATCGTAGCGTAAATCTAAGACCTATTACATTGCAAATGCTTGTCTTTGTAAGCTGTGTGACTGTAAGGTATGCAGGGGTCTCCCTCTCACCTCCTTTTGTCTAAGTTGTGTGCCTGTAAGGTCTGCAGGGGTTGCCCTCTGATCTCCTTGTATAAGCGGTGTGCCTGTAAGCTGTGCACACTGCCCCCTTCTCTCACCCTTAGCTTGTTTGAGTTGTATTATTGCCAGGTCTGTGTGACCCTCTCCCACCCTCTGTGCCTGAGGCCTGTTCAGGGTAAGCTATGCAGAGAGCTATACCTCGGTCCCTATGGACTTTTTACTTCTCTGCTGTAGAAGTAAAACCTCGAGCAAGACTATAAAGCATAGGACACACACAAGACAATAATTCAATCCCTGTGTCTGTGTAGCTAACTCTTGGGACAATGCTGGGCATGCTGGAACTGGGTCTACCGGAGGCAGTAGGGTAGACGGGCATTGGCGCAGGCGGTCCTAATTTGCCAATAAAGTATATTTTTCCGTGTCAGCGTTCCTGGCGGAATAGTTTAAAAACCACTGGCTGCTTCAGAGTTCCACTCCCTCGGAGAATAAACACATTACAGCCACATTACTAAATAACCGCCCTCGGCATGCGCTCGCAGCCCCTTAAACATGCAGGTCACAGATGCAACTCAGTAGGTATAAAGACCCGGGTTACGTCACGGTGAGCGTCGTTGAGAAGCGCCAGGAACTTTTTGGAATGTAAAACGTACTTCCTCTCAGCAACTTCCTGGATCTGTTAAGGCTGTGAGTACGGTTTTGTGTGTTAACCCCTAAAAGACTAGTCAACACAAACACGTTCCTCATAAGCCATACAATAAACCAACACTGTTTTATTACCACCCTTCACCTAAAGCGCTTCGTAGCTTGCCAGGGACATGGCGCGCTTTATTAATTCCGCTACAGTGCAAAGCGGAAAGTAGAAGTCTGCATTTCAAAGTAATTTAAATCTGTGCACTTTGGACACATCAATACTGTGAACAGAGACGTGGGATGGGGAGCTGTAGACACATCAATACTGTGAACATAGACGTGGGATGGGGAGCTGTAGACAGAACAGGCCATTTACTTGTTAATCTCGGCCAGAGTTAAAAAAAAAACAATAAATCTATTGCGTAGACCTGTTACTTTTAAAGTAGAACACGAGTCACGGAGAGAACATAGCATTGCGGCAAGAGCTGCTGCCTTTGGAACTGGAGAACAGGGTTAGAGTCTGGGTGTCGGCTCAGCATCCTGTGATTCTGCACAACTCATTTAATCCTCCCGTGCCCTTAAAATACAATTTAAAAAAGCCAGGACCAGCGCGAGCGCCATCTGTTTCCAATTAATGCGAACGCCAGACGCGGGCAAGTTAATTGGAAACAGATGGCACTGATGCTCACTCTCGCAAGCCCTAGGCCGTGGGCAGATGCAAAGGTGGGACATGCACCCGCCTTTGCCCAACTGCATGCTGTCTTTCTTAGAAAGACGCATGCAAAGACCAATAGCGTGTGAGCAAAAACAAAAAAAAAAAAAAAACACACGCGAGCTTGTGGTCCGAGTTGGAATTCCTTACAATAAGCCCCGCTGCGCATGCGCGCTGGCTCAGGCGAGACCTAGAAAGCAGAGAACAAAACCAGTCAAAACAACCCAGTAGGTAAAAAAGACAATCGTAAGATCTCAAACTTAAAACCTCAACTTTTTTTTTTTTTTTTAATGGGGCTTCCTTACAGCAGAAAATCTGAAATTATGCTACTTATCTTCTTCTGTAACCTACAGGCACATTAAAAGCTTTACGAATGTTGCGCAGTAATCAGTTTTATCTTAGAGGGCAAACCTTTGGGCTACCTCGCAGGACGCCAACTTGGAAACCAGCATTTTCTATTTTAGGCAATAGTAAGTCTATAAAATCAAGTAAGTCAACAGCCTTTAAGATTCCGATCTCTCCTGCTACACAAGAACTTACACTCTGTTTTATAATGGTAACATTTGGTCTGCCAAATATTGGTCTCACCAGTATTTTGTGACCATTTCATAATTGTGGGCAAAAGCAAAGTGTGCCCCCAAACAGTCTGCAACACCAACATGAGACTTAAGTAACCCTCTTTCACCTTGATCTTATATCGGCAAGCAGGATTACGAGAAAACAAAAGCTTGAAATTTAGTGCAGAGACTTTGTTTCAAATGATCAATCAAATATCCATACGGCTATAAAGTATAGCATCCAAAATAGTTTTAAGATAAATTTAAGTAATTGACCCTAAAACAAGATTAATCCCAGCAATTGAGAGTATATTCTACCCTAAATCACAGGGGTGTGAGAGGCAATATATATACAAGATAAAAAATCTATAGTATGTTCATGAAGTAAAATAATGGCAAAGTCCACGTCGTTGCTAGTGATCTTTAGGTGCTTTTATTCAAGATGCATTCGGTTTTCAACACAGCCAACGCGTTTCGCCCAGACATGGGCTTCTTCAGGGCAAAGCAAGTGTTTGTTCTCGTAAGTTCTCGTAATGTCTTAATCAAGTCTGTGTCAGGAGGGAGCAGAGGTGGTCCAAGAGTTAAGAGGAAACGAAATACTGTTTCCTTAAGGCTGATCCATAGTAGGGATGTGGGTATTTTGGTATGTAGCTCCGTGTTAAGGAAACCAACAGCGCTGTTCTACCCATAAGAGATTTTAGAATGCCTTCTCTGGCATCTCTCAATCAGTAATAAGAATTAAAAAATTGTACATTCAATAAGATCGACATACTGTTGAACCCAAACAAGTCTCAATAGTAAAGGAGCACCCAAACTTTGTAAAAGCAAATAATATGTCTACGGCAGTTTCTCAAACCCTTATCCTTATGAGCCTTATGCTTAAATGAGAGATCAGCATGTAGTTGTAGTAATTTATTTGGCACGAAAGAAAACTTAAAGTGCAGAAGACAGCGCTTAAGCAAGTTCAAATAAAATCCCCTCAACAAATATCATAAAAAGGCTTAGTTAAGCTTCAGTAAAATAGAATTGATTTTGGAGCCTGCAGTTCTGTCCTGCCTTACCTTTAAATAATGGTATGAATCCACCTTTTTAAGTTAGTTATTTCGATCTCCAACCAAATGTAGTTATATCTGTCATAAACTATAGTTTTGTGTTGCAGATGCTAATCACCAGGTAATTTCCTTTGTTATGTGCCAAGAGATGTTTGCAGGCCAAATGGTGTTGCAGCCACAATGACCATATTATCTGTGTACTGAAGCAGTAGACCGTGCTGGCCCCCATTCTGGGTGGAAATGTTCTTATGTCTTGTAGGTTGGCCTCCATATCGGTTGTTGTATATAAATCAAACAAAAGAGGTACATGGATGCAGCCCTACATTAGGCCATGATTAGGTGGAATTTTACTCAATCGAGTGCCTTTGTCCACTTTAAAACAAACCAATGTGTTCTGGTGTAGCTGTGGGCTATGCCTAAAAGTGAGTACAAAACAACCCATTACATCAATTTCCTCCATAATAGCCAACAATTCAACTTGGCAAATACTGTGGAGTAGCCAAAGAAACACATGTATAGCAATACTCTGAAGCATCCAACCACTCTTTGCGCAAAAACATTAAGAACAATTTTATCATCAAGGATCTTGTGTCCTTTACTAACTGAACCCTGGTAAAATGACAAGAGTTTGGCCTCCTCTACCCAAACGTTTAGTTTTTCTAGCAGAATCTTTGCAAACTGTTTAATGTCCATGTCTAGTAGGGCAACTGTACAAGAATACGCCAGTTTATGGAGAACCATGTGTGCAGGCAGTTTTCAAGTTGTGAGAAACAACTTTTTCTGAAACCTGTACATTGGAGTGGTTTGACAAAATTATTTCCTGCAGGGGCATAATACAAACCACTCAAAAAAAAGAGATCCATTCTTTTACTTGAGAAGAATTTATCACAAGCATGTTAGCTTTTATTTCTACATTTGTAATTAAGTCACAAAACGTCTATGGATCATACATTTGCACACATTTGGTTATGCCAGCTCACTGCTTAAAATAAAACTTGTTTTATGTATGAAATCCTTTTCATACATTTATTTCTTTAAAAATGCCTAGCAATTCCTGTTTTTAAAGAAGTAGATTTATTTTCTGTGCCATTGACTTACTTTAGGTTGAAAACCTCAACTTTGTCACAAACCATCTGTTCTCAATTCCCTTTGGCCTTGGTACAGCTTTTATTTGATGGAATACAGCTGCTTTTTACTGCAGGAAGTGGAGCTGTTTGGGGTTTTCGGCAATTCCACAAGCGATTTGTCCCAAAAGGGGACAGCCTTGATCTCTAGCATATAGTGGGATTATAGGAGCTCTTGGTGTTTAACCCCGATTTAATTTCTAAACTACATATTCTTCCTGGCTGAGATGCAATGCTTTGGGGTCTCCAACCGGTCGATCGTGAGCTACCAGTAGCTCGCCGAGACCCTGTCAGTAGCTCATGCCGCTGCATTTCAATTGAGTAGCCTTTTAGTTTTGTTTGGGCTATTTAGGCTTTTTTTTGGCTCAGTTTCCCGCCCTAACCCAAATCAGCTGCTCAGATTGGTATTGTGCTTAGCTGGGGCAGGCCAAAGAGGATGACTTTCCTCTTCTACGTGCACATCTCATTGCTGCGCACTCTGCCTTTCTCACCCTGGCATGGCGCTTTTTGTTGTGCGCGACGAGTGCTAGTGCGGAGCAGCAAGCATGGGAGGGTGGAGCAGCTGGTTTGCAGGTGGCGCAAGAAGTATAGAACTAACGGGACCCATGCTATCTGCCCTTTTCAGCCTACAGTACAGCCTGCCGGCTTTCTATTTGATCGAAGAAGCAGCAGGTAAGCCGTGGCCTGACCAGCTCCATACACCTCTCTAACCCCCGTGCACGTTTCTGTACGAATGCCATGTGATTAATAAGCAGTGATGATAACTTCGCAAAGTGTCTTGTTGGCAAGCACCTGCCTTTAATAACGTTAACAAAGCGATACCAAAGGGGATGATGGACGGAACGTTTGTCAAATCAAACACTCACTCCCAGTCAACTGATCTGGGTTTAATCCATCATCATTCTTTAGCTCACTCCACCACCCCAGTTCAGACATGGCCATATGCAAAGCAGTCTGACCCTGTGCCTCATGGGAACAGTCCAGCCCAAACTGCCAATCCACGTCTTCCCTGGACCGGAAACAAGCATCCTGGTACCGGTTTTGGGTTCATAACCCTCATCAGCCAGGCTATCTAGAATCCAGTGGCAAAGTGAGCAAGGGACCCACGTTTGGGCATACCCTGCCAACTTGGGGCGAACAAAGCGATACCAAAGGGGATGATGGACGGAGCGTTTGAGCAAATCAAACACTCACCCCCAGTCAACTGATCTGGGTTTAATCCATCATCATTCTTTAGCTCACTCCACTGGAATCAAGCTATCCTGGCTGAAGAGGGGTGAAACCCCGAAACCGGTCCTAGGATGCTTGTTTCCAGTCCAGGGAGGACCTGGCCTGGCAGTTCAGGCTGGACTGTTCCCATTGGGCACAGGGTCAAGACTGATTTGCATATGGCTGGGTCCAAACTGGAATGGCATGGTGAGCAAAAAAATGATGGATTTAGGCCCAGATCTCTGTACTGGGGTGAATGTATGACATTGTTCTACAGCCTGTCCATCAATAGTTCTTTTCGCATTTTTCACCCCGAGTGGGACGGGTATGCTCAGACGTGAGTCCCGTGCTCTCTATGCCACTTGAATCAAGCTATCCTGGCTGAAGAGGGGTGAAATCCCGAAACCGGTCCTAGGATGCTTGTTTACAGTCCAGGGAGGACCTGGCTTGGCAGTTCGGGCTTGACTCTTCCCATTGGGCACAGGATCAAGACTGATTTGCATATGGCTGGGTACAAACTGGAACGGCATGGTGAGCAAAAACACGATGGATTTAGGCCCAGATCTCTGTACTGGGGTGAATGTATGACATTGTTCTGCATTCTGTCCATCAATAGTTCTTTTTGCATTTAATAACGTGAAGCTTCTCACAAGGTTGGGTAAAAGTCCATAGTGACATAGAAATAGTTAACCCAACTATCCCAGCATGACTCACATGGCTTAGTCGACAAACCATCTCCTTTACATAAGGCCCTCTGGTCCTCTGTATTTGTGCACTAGTCACTTAAGAGTGAAATACTGGAATATCAAGTCAAAGTGTCTAACTCTCCTGTGGCTCGTGGTTTCCCCTTACTTAGGGAAAATATATCCACGGAGCACACCACAACCCTTAATCCCTGGGCTGACAATAGCACATTTCTCTGGGCCCCCATCTCCTCTCTAGCCCTTCGTGTACAAATCGGCTAATGGTGTCTTTGCCAGACGTTAATTAAACCAGTGCAATATCCATTCCACCTATCGTTATACAACTGTCGGCATGGGCGGACCACATCGACTCCGTAGTGGTATGGGTGCCTCAAAGTTATTTACAGTCCAATCTCAAAGGCACACCGACTGGCTTCAGTCCAAGTGACCGCGCCTGCACATTGGTGTCTTCTACGTCCATCATTTCAAGCTGTTCAAGATTAAGGCATCCAATTAAGTTGCAAGGAGCGCAGGTCACAAACACACAAATGTACAAAACTCTGATGGCAGGAGGGGTTAGGTCGAGATAATTACTTAATGTGTAGCCACAGTTTACACGAAGGTCAACTTTCGAAAATCTATTGAAACCCTGGAGGAAGAGTCGCCTCAAGGAAGGAGCCTTGTATCCAAATGCTGATATTTTTATGCGTAGGAATAATAAAAGTGGTGGCCTCGTGTGCTCACAAGCACAAAGTATGCAGAGTAGGCTATTTAAGTTTAGGCTTTTTTTTGGTTCTGTTACCTGCCCTCACCCAAACCAGCTGCTCAGATTGGTTTTGAGCTTAGCTGGGGCGGGGCAGGCTAAAGAGGATGACATTTCTCTCTTACGTGCACATCTCGTCTCAGCAACCTCTGCCTTTGCCACCATGGCACCGCTCTTTTCATTGTGCTTGACAAGTGCTGGTGCAGAGCAGGTTTCCAGGTGGTGCAAGTAGTATTGAACTGCCGGGAACCGCGCCACCTGCCTTTTCAGCCGACCACTTTTATATTTGATCGGAGAAGCAGGTAAGATGGTATCTACACAGGTGGGAGGGGGCAGTAGGTCATGTTAAATATAGATAATTAGGTTTACATGTGGTATTTCTTTCAAAAGCCAGAAAGGCTGGAGATCACTTGGGGTTGGAGACTGTATGCGTGACCAGCTAAGGAAGGGGTCTGTATCAAAAGTGGATGTCCTGGCCAGACAATATGTCTCACCTCAATTACATTTTATGTTCACAGGTCAACCGATCCACTCAGCGATAGGCCTGCAAGGGACATGATTAGTGCTGACAGGAAAGCGAGCTAATAGCCGGGGAACACTCCCATGCCAAAGGACAGACAGCAGAAAGGTGGCCAGCATAGGGTGAATAGGGCAGCATTCATAGCAGATACTGCGAGAAAAAGAAGGCGAAAGTCAGCCATTCTTGTTACCTATTAATTCAATTACCAAAGCGTAATATGCAACACCCCCCCCCCCACTCCAAATCATTTCTAAACCCTGTAATAAAATCCATTATCATCAAACAGTCAATTACAAAAGAATGGGAGTCTTCGGTGTATCTTTTTCCAACCACATACATCCGGACAAGGTCCAAGTTATGTCTGATCCGACTACACCTCGTCTGGGCAGTGAGACCACGAGTATGTTATCTCCAGAGTCCTGTCCAAACAACATTATCAAGCTCCTGCCCGTGGCATCATCTTTTGTAATATTGTTGGGAAATGTGCCCCTAAAGATTACTCTCAGCTAAAAGGCAAGGTTTAGCATTGGTTGGACAGGTGCTTGGGTGAATGGTGTAGAGTTGTCTGGAAGGTCATTATGGTCAGGAGAGTGAGTTGGATCAATTTGTATCCCAAGTGAGACGAAGAGGACTGTTATAATTGATCTCAATCACTCTGAGTGGCAGGGTCCCTGTTGCATGACTTGTCAAAGAAAAGCCAAGACACGCATATCCAACATAATTGCATTACCACTGGGCTTCTCCTACAAACCCCCTACTAACTTTAAATCAGAAGCAGAGATCAGCCCAGTTAATGTCCTTTATTGTGCCATCCCATAAAATATTTGAGCCTTAAGTTCTTTGAATGGCAATGATTAACATTTTCCTCATGGGCATGTTCGGTCAGATTCTGCTCCAGGTCCTTTTGGACTGGACAATGCCAATGGGATTATGGGCCAGAATAAATGATACAGCAAATGCCACGTAAAACTATGATAACGGAGCTCCTAAATTAAAAATGATTAACTTCTTGGCCCTTGTGTTTCACTAAATGAATTAGGATTATATCATGGAGTTGACATTGGATTAAAAAAAAGTTTTTAAACAAACTTTTCCCCACATAGGGTGCCCTGACAACACTGCCATGAGCAAGCAAAGTATGTCTGTTTGTAATGCACATTTTGTACATGGCCACAATTGTTAAATGTGCAATATTATTGACTATTATACCATATGTACATGGTGGGAGTGATGCCATTTTATAGGACCGCACTTGAGGCCAGTGGGGTGGGAATGGCCTACAGGTGAACCAGGCTCTGCCCAAAGGGCTGGCCTGACAGATCAGGGCATTTGTGGCCCAATTGTATTGACTGGTGGGCTGGTGTGAGAAGATGGCCTGGTATACTATGTCCACTAATCAAAGTGGGCACCTTACCACAGTCCAGACAACACTTATGGTGATTTAAGAGGTCTCAGACAACCTTAGAAAGCTATCAAAGTGGTAGCTGTGGAGAGCAGCCTTCAGGCTTAGTCTTGAAGGAGTGTAAAGCAGCTTGTTTTACCAGAATGGAATCTTATAGTATAGATTAAATGAAAAGAGACCCACACAGTAGATATAAAAATATGTATTTATTATATAACACTAGTACATTACAGTATCTCCCACACGGAGACAGACACAAAGCATACAATACTTAAGCAAAGAAATCACAGTAAATAGCACTCATACACAGTGGGCACCAAACCGTATACTAATAAAGTGGTATAAGAACCACGACTCAAGTCAGGACAATGTCAAGAGGACGTAGAATTGCTGGGACCCCAAGGAACCACCCCAGGTGAGTAGATAGGGACACCACGAAATGAGTGTGCAGTGTGAGAACACTACCTCATGCTCCGTACCAGTCTATGTGCAAGCCGTGGTTGGAATTTTAAAGTTTGAGGAGCCTTCCCAGTGGACTTCGAAGAAACCCCGTGGAAGACAGAAGGACCGTGAGCCACCCCACCCGTGGATACGGAAGTACCCAAGTTACCTATCCCAGGGAAGCCAGGTGCGTAGGGGTGAAGTAGTGTCGGAAACCACCGTCTACCCCAATGGAGTACTTTGGGAAAGTGCCGCTATTGGAAGGGGAGAAAGTGTCCATTAGAATCCAAACGTGGATTCTTGTCAAGGAGTACCTGAAAGCAGAGGGGACAGAGTCTGGGTCACTTGAGAGTGTCAAGGGGCTCGGTAGACGTATGTCCACCCATACCGGGTGCCTCAGGGGACCGTGACTCTGCAGCTGCGGAGACCAGGCGACGTCGAGGACGAACAGGAGCCGCATACGAGCTTTCCTACAAAGGATGACGAGTGCTGAGGGGTCGGTGTCCAGCGGGAGCACCAACAAGCTTTGGCAAAGGCAACCCGTGCAGGAGGTCAAGGAAGTGTACAGTTCGGACCAGCAAGGTCCAGGAGACTCACCACACACAGGGGAGTCAGGGCAGGCTCCAAGAACACAGGAGAGCCCAAAGGAAGCAAGGTTGACCCTCAATTGGACCCACAGGCCGGAAGCACAGGAGTCACGGGAGGACCTTCAGCAGCTTTACAAAACAGGCCACGAAGCACTCGGTGCAAGGGGGTTGAAGATCTTTACAGGAGAAGTTACCAGAAGTTGAGGCTACTCTGAGCCCACTGCACTTGTTGCAGAATTGTTAACAAGCACTTGCAAAAGTACGCAGGGGTTTGGGTATTAAAACCCCCACGAGGGATTCTGGCCTCAAACTGAGTAAGGGGGCAGCTCGGGCCTTGAAGGGGCGTAGGAACCCACCTCCTGTGTGTCTGAACCCTTCGGATTCCATAGGAGCTCGGGATCAGCAGAGCGGTCAGCAGTGTTGCGGTGCCTGTTAATGCAGGGGAGTTACTCCTTCGCTCCAAGGGAGATTATCTTCAGGTGTCTTGGATGCTCCATGCGTCCTACATGGATCCCGTACAGTGCCCAGGCACAGACGATGCAGCAGACAGAGGGAGATGAAGTCAGGTCCAAACGAAGTCCAGCGGAGTCCAGAGTGCCCAGATGGTTGAAGTGCAGTGGTTTCAGTTCGGAATCTTGTCCACAACGAATCTAGGGTTCTGCAGCCAGGTAAGCCCTTAAGTACCCACGGGAGAGGGTTGAAAATATTTAGGGGACTCTCCCAGGGGAGGGTCTGGACAGGGGGGAGGTTACTCCCCTGTCCTTTGTCCAGTTTCGTGCCAGAGCGGGAGACAACGGCTTCCAGGTCTGGTTTGAACTGGACTATGCACAGAGACACTAAATGTGCCCCTCATGCAGACTTTCAGTCACTGGCATGCACACCCACCCAGTCCTAATAGACTAAATCCTGTCTGGGAGGTGGTGACACCTCCCTGTGACAGGATCACTATTGTCCTGCCTTCCCCTGCTCGAGCTTGGCTCAGCAGCAGGAGGGTAGAAATGTGTCTCTGGTCAGCAGCAACCATTTTGTGCTGTCCGAGCTAGCAGGTTGGTGCCGGGAACACCAGGAGCACCATGAAGTACGCTTCTGATGGGTGGAATCATACCTGCCACAATGGTTTCCGGCGTGGGGGTATGATTCCAACATGTTTGACACCAAACGCGATAGGGTTAATTGCAGCCGTTTTCAAGTTGGTCACATAATGCCCCTCTATATAAGTATATGGCTGCTTCACTGACAACCCGGGAGAATGGGCTCCGTAGGCTGCAGGGGCACCCTCTCACTTAGAACCAAGCACACTACCCTCAGGATTGTAAAGGCCTGCTATGGGGGTGACTTACAGGTTTTAAGTGCAGTGACCCTATATATAGTAGAACTATATCTTAGGTAAGAGGTGCATGCACCAACTTACACAGGCTGCAAAGGCAGGCTTGTAGTTCCATTTTGAATGGTCTCTCATGGGTGGTATAATACATGCTGTAGCCCATGGGAGACCTTTGGGGTACCTATGCCCTGGGTACATGGGTACCATATACTAGGGACTGACAAGGGTACTCCAGTATCCATTCTGGGGTGTACCCAAGTACATAATAGTTTAGCGAGAAAGCAGATAGACTAGGGTCCTGATTAGCAGGATCCCAGTCAGACTAGTCAAAAACCAGCGTATTACCAGGCAAAAAGTGGGGGTACACATGCAGAAGGATTCTACAGCTGGTTTTTATTGTTAATGTCTCTGATATTACCACGAACATTGCCTGCTGCAAGCACAAATAAAGTCTCCCATACCTTGCAAAACACCTCCTATTCAACAGGTACAAGTTTAAAACGTAATTTGCAAATGTGGCCTACTTTTTTTTAGCTACTGGATTTGCTAATGGAGCTACTTCTAATTTGTTGCCCGGGCCTGTTTTCTGTCCCAATCTGAGTCTGAAGGCAAGTAGTGGCCTCCGTTTTCATGTCTTGTGCTTTAGTTTGTTGTCTCACTGTAGTGTCTGACATACGTCCCACATGCCAGTAATGTGGCATGTCATGGCCCTACATTTCCACCCGCTGGCTAGGTGCCTAGGCTCACACATCCAGCACAGTATCCATCCTCTTCCACTATGCAATAGTCTTACTCCCAATGGGATACCCTTACACGGAATCTGTAATCATGGGAGTTCACCTTCAGCAAGAGATTTGGCATGCCAGCTTGCCTGCCCTTGAACGGCAGAGTGACTTTCTTCAAGCTGGGGGAATGTATTTTTCAGGGGAATAGTCAGTCATCTTTAAAATGGCTGCACTTGACATATTGCATTGTCTGGTTCAGGTTTTTAGTAGGGGTGTGCAAAATTCACATAATTTCCTTTCGTGCAAATAGGTGACATTTCTGGAAAACTAGGTTAAATCCCGCAAAATGCAAATGCGCCATTTAGCGCAACACCAGTTATTTGGGTGCATATTTAGCAAACTTTCAGACAGCGCAACAAGCTAAGGGAAATGGCAGGAATGTGCCATATTTAACATTATATGGCGCATTCCTATTCTTTCCTTGCACTGGCACACAACCTGCTGCATAGCGCCAACACAGGCTCCCTTGTGCCGAGCTGCAAGGGTGCCTGTGTTGCAGACATTGTTTTTGTGCAGAAAGGGGCAGCTTCCTGCACAAATACAGTCCGCTGAGGTATTATCAAGCACTGAGTGGTTGCTCGACTTAGCATTTTTGAAGGATGTGCCAGAAAAATTAAATGTACTGAATTGCGAGTTACAAGGAAAAAACAAGACAAACACCAACATGATTAGTTCTGTGAAAACATTCAAATCAAAACTTAACCTTTTCATACAGCATCTACAGAAAAGAAAGACGCAGCACTTTCCCTTGGTGCGCCAAATTCTTTCAGAAAACAAAGCTGAGACTGAGCTCCTGGACATAGGAAAATAAGGTCAGCCTTCTCATGAGGCTTAATCAAGTGTTCAGTGACAGATTTAGTGATTTTGAGCAACTGGAGCCCTGTGCGATGTTCATTTCAAACCCAGTTTCACGGAAGTGGATGTTAGTGACATTTTTGAGAAAATTAGTTTGCTTCTTCACTTTGACTCTGCCACCATGGAAATGGAGACCGTCACGCTTCAAAATGACAGTTAATTGAAAGCAAGGCAATCTGACATTTTTTGGAGTCTTGTGGATGCTGAAAAGTATAAGAACATCAACACAACAGCATTGAAACTTTTTTCCCTGTTTGGCTCTACCAATCTTTGTGAATCAGCATTTTTTATATAAACTTTGTAAAATCTAAGTTTTGCACATGTCTGACTGACGAACATTCAAATGACTCCATTAGAGTTGCCCTCTCAGGCTACATCCCAGATTACAGGCTATTAGTGGACACCATGCAGTGTCAAGTTTCTCACTGAAATAGTTTGAATGCATTCTCAATCAATACTTGTTCAGTGACAGTTCCTGGTGAAATCCCAAATCTCGGTTTCATTACTGACATCAAGATTAAAGTCGCTGCAGAGAAAAATCTTCAGCATCCTACAAAGTTTTTTATTAGCTGAACAAAAACCAAGGAATGTGTACTGCAAGCCTATTTTACTAACACCAAGAAAAAGTAGTTGGAGAGAAGATTCTTCAGCACGTTTCAACATTTTTATTTTTGCTGCACGAGATAAGAAATAAGCATTGTTTACTGGCGGCCGGGCTTATTGACACTCCCAAAAAGTAAAGGGAGCAATAAGAATATAATTGCCAACACGACTGATGTCATAAAAACCTTAAAGACAAAACGTAACCTTTTGAAGAAAAGAGTGGAGGAAAAAATCTGTACTTCCCCAAACTGCTGCATAAAACAAAGCTGAAGTTTAGCCTACATGTACATTGAAAAACACAGATCTTGTCAAAGCTGCAGTAGAAGAGTAATACCTCTTTGAATCAATCTGCACTTGTGATTCAGCAAAGCTTTGCACCGGCTGACTGCCACACACTGACGACTTCACTATTATAATGACTTCTTCAAAATTGCCCTCCCAAGATTCCAGATTACACAGTATTAGAGGACATCACACAGTTCCACACTGAAGATAAGATTGCTTTTCTTGTAGGTTGGTAATTAAGCTGCATTACAATGATCATTTCAGTGACAGCTATTAATTGAAAGGTCTTGAAGCGTGGTGGCAACACAAATCCAAAGTCACTCCTTTCAGTGTTTCTGGGAACTCCAAGTATTTTGTTCAAACCACAGTATGGGCTCTGAAGAAATCTGGCTTAAAGTCAACGGAACTGGGCATGGGGGGGTCTCTCGGAAAAATGTGCAAGTTGCTTGGGGTTTAATAGCTCACTACAATTTTCACTGATCGTAAGTAGGTCTCACTACACAAAAGGTTGGCGACCCCAGAGCCTTCCTACCTGCCCCAGTGTTTCCAATTTAGGAGCTGGTTATATTCCAATCAAAAACAACTTGTGGCAGATGGTCACTACAAAACTGATCTATTATTAGAAATGATTATGCTTGTTGGAAAATGAATGGGGTCACTAGAGTGTAGCTCAGAAGGTCCACCCTGCTCCCTTCCAAGTGGGCAGCCTTTGCTAGGATACCTGGACATAATCTGCCATGAAGACATCTTAAAGAGATCTCAGCTGAGATAAAAAATTGTATCGCTGGTTCCTCCAATTGAAAATACCTTTCCAAATTAATTTTCTCTTTAGTTCAGCTTCATGTAGGAAATCATATCTTAGGAAAAGCTCTTTTTTAATCCCCCCACGATTTTACGAAAACCTGCCATGTTCTAAGAGATTAGCGACACTGGAAAGTTTGGAATTATATTAACTGCGGGTTTTAATATTAGCTGTTCTTTTAATATGTAATTTTGGACTAGGAACTTCTTTCGCTGGAAGGTATCAGTGCTCCTGCAATCCTTGTCCAATCGCCCGCTGCTGTCCTGTCTAAATCTGTAGCCGCTACTGACAGTTTGATGTACCTACAACCTTCAGGTGGGATGTGGACAATAATTCGGTCTGAAAGTTCCTGTACAGATCCAGCCCTACTTCTGGAGGTCAGTATCACTACAATGTTATGGATCGAAGGATTTTGGCCATCCCTTTTGCAATGCGTCCCGTAATAAGGGTGGAAAACTGGTAGTTCTATAACATGAAAGCATTTTACCCGGCTTTGTGATAAAAATAAATTATGAGCTTCCTTTGATTTCCACATTCTTCTTTTTTTTTTTGTAGTCCACAGAATTTATTGTGCTAATTTGGCTAATGCTCTCTAGGTATAAACTCAATTTAGATTATATCCTTAGCTCTAAGATGAAGAGCTAAGGATATAATCTAAATTATAAGTCCTATGCATACGCATATAAGTAAACACCAGTATAATATAGGTTCTGTTAATCAAAATGATGACAACCGGATGTGGTAGATTCTACAGCGGTTTACACAGGAACCCGGGGAGATGAAGAGAGTCGGGCGTACTCGTTAAGGATTATTTATTGCTTATTGTGCCGCACTAACTGAATTCTCTTCGAAGACTTGAGGTGCCAGACTTCACCATAATATGTTTCTGGCTTAGATTAGCACTCTACACCGTGATCAGAGACCCACACCACAGAAACGATAAGGAGTTCCACTAAACCAAGGAATTTTGGAATATTTATGACCCACTGGGTCGGAAAGATCACGGGTCTCAAGGTCTAAGATTTTACTTACTTCGCAACAGCCCTGAAGAAGTCTAGGGTCTTTAACAACCCACTGACGAAACACTTGTTGGTTGGCTTGCTTAGAAACACAACATTAAAAGCAAAAATTCCAAGAAAAAGGACACCTTTGTCATAATTTTGATTAACAGAACCTATATTATACTGTTTACTTATATGTGTGTGCATAGGACTGGTTGTATGTACTTAGTCAGACCTCTGGGTCCCAATTTGGGGGTTTAGGGGTTTTCCCTCACCTGTGGCACTGCATTAAATTGTTTTCTTTTGCAGAAATGTTCATGCTATTGGTTAAGCGCTGTTTGAGAACCTGTGATAATTATACTGGTACTCCTTTTTAAGCTTCCTTTCCATGGATAAGTCAATAGCAAAAATGAAAAGGGTCTCTGCAACTTCTCCATTCCCTCCGACCGGCTGAGAAGCAACTTTAGCAGCTACTTTCCTGTTCCCCTGAATAACTATGAATGTCACCCTGGTGTGAATCTCAGATTTAAACAAAGTAGTGCCAGCATTTCCAAGCTGTAATTTCTCAGGATCTTGCTGGCTTGTAGAAGTTTAATCATGCGGTTTGTCAAACTGATAGCTCAGTGCTGAATCTGTGTGATAGTCATCTCCTTCAGCTCTAATTTCATTTGACTTATTCTCTACAATTGGATTATTTGTATCCATCTTGGAAGCAGTGTTTGTTGGTTTCTTGCCGATAGAGATTATGTAGTAATAAAGTGTCTTTCTGACAACAATCTCCTATAGACGCCTCCTTGGCAAACTCTGTGGATGTGGCAGCATCTGATCTTTCTTTGTTATATTCAGCAGTCTGATTTTCAATAAAAAAATTTTTATTATCTTTACACTTATATAGTCGAGACAGATATAACAGTACTGCTACTTGGTCAGCTCCTTTTTGGATGGATTCTCAAAGAGTAAACGTTTAGTTTATTTTACCACCCTCATAGATTTCCATGTGTTCTTTTTTTTTTAACAGAACTTTTCCAAAAGGTTGATCCATTTTATCAGAGACTACAATCTCAATTTCTCTGCAAGTGGTCAAACATTTTTTCAGCCATTGGGCTACGTGCCGTTACCAACTGATTGTGTCAGGCTCCCCACTGCTTGAATTCATATTAATAGTTAATTACTAATTTCAGTGTGCCTTTGTTGAGGTCGCAGTTATAGTCAGATTTGTGGTTGGGGTACCACACAGCTGGATAGGTATTCAACAAATCAAAGTTGAGTCTTTCGCCAGGAATTAAACAGTTTGCAGTATACCAAAAGCATCCCTAGTCTATCAGTTATAGTGTCACAGAAGCAGTTGATGTTTGAACAAGGCGAGAGATAGTTTTCTTCTTGAGAAGAACTCGAGCTCTGTTTTAGTTGTTTTTTCAATCCTTTTCAATTGTGCTATACTGTGCAGTATGTCAATTTACACCATTTTCGTAGACTGGCCTCCAATGTGACTTTCAAAAAGGAAGATTCAGAGTTGAACATATGACTTATACAATTGTTGCCTTCATCAGTATTTGCAGCCTCTTATGAATTACTAAAGCTTATGTGTTATCAGTTGCAGAGCTTTCATTGTTAGCATCAACTAGAAGTTCACTTTGTTCTGGGATGCCTCAAGTGGCCTCACCTTCACGTTGCAGCCACACATTGTCTAAATCTTCATCAACCTTACATTTTTCCAAAGTTCTCGGGACAGCATCTGTAGTTATGGCCATATTTAAATTAACTGCAGTGTTTCCATCAGTTTATCATGTTGATGGAATATCCTTGAGTTTAGACATTGTGTGGGGCTGTAACAGACAAAAAAAAATTATATCTTTGTGTGCTGAAGAATGGATTATAGCCCTTGTTACAACTGATGTACCTCCATGTCACGATATGGGTGGTGGAGGTCAGACAGAGAAGTAGTTTTAACCAACTTCTGTGTTTTGGGATTATGCAGATTCTCTATCAGCACGTGTACAGGATGACAGCCATTTTGGACAGAGAATCTTCAAAATCTCGCTTGTCCTCTTCTGGCAACTGGAGCAAATCCCAAAGTAACAGATTATACCTGCTTAGCAGCAAGGCAGCCCTAACTGTTTTTATAGCAGTAGCTGAAGTCCCACAGTTCTTTAGTTGACTGAGACCAGGTGCTTACTCTAATTAGGAGAGAGAAACAACAGATGATGGTGCTGTAGTGTATATTTCTTAGATGCTGACACAATCACAGTATCTGGCTGCGGGTCTGATTTAAGGAAGAGGGTGTCCTGATCTGGAAGCTTATATGTAAAAGCTTAGCAGGAGCAAATTTAGCCAAGGCAGTATTCAATTGTATTGGTGAATCAAGGATGCCTATTGCCAACGGTAGAAGCGGTCTAGACACAGCATAATCCCTTCTATGTGCCTTAGGGAAGGGCATTTGACAAAAAGCAATAGTATTTTGTGAAAAATAAAAACAATTCCACCAACAGTAACATTTCACAGAAGACTCTAAAGGGCAAAGAACTTGAATTAAATGTTTTCTGCAAAGTTTAGAAATGTTTAAAAGAGGGGAAAAAAGACTTAGTTCAGTGTTAAAAGGTGCTGCAAAAAGACCGGAAGTAATGAGCAGAGCCACATATAGGCACTACCCATGCACATTGTTGCTTTCTAGGCTGCCCGCACCCTCAGACGCAGAGCTAAATGGTGGATTGGCATGACCAGTGTACGGATCTCTAGATTTGGGACAGTCACAGAACGGCGAAGTGGGAGGATCGGTGAGTAATCTGCAGTTACAGTATCCACCAAAGAGCATTAAAGAAGGGAAGTAGCTTGTTCTTTTGAAGAAAATTTCTAACAGCAGATTCCTTCTCTCATGAAGAGATACCGTAACAGTACCTCCGAAGGAAGTCAGCTGAACTAACTCATACTAAAACGTCCTGCAGGATCAAGCAGGCAAAATGCCCCTCTCGACAAACCTGTTGAGCTAGTAGTGCTTTGTGAAAGTCTGTGCCAATGCCCACATAGCCACTTGCCAGAAGTCCAGGACTGGCACTCCATGTACTAATGCAGTGGTAGCAGATTTGGCCCTGGTGAAATGCACCCACAAGTCTTCTGGGGGCTGCTTGTTCTCCAGTGGTTTGCGGATCTTTATGCAGAGAATAATCCTTCAAAAGATGGTCTTTTGATGCACTGCCTTGCCCTTCTTTGCTCTTGAAAACCATAAAATTAGCTGATCTTCCACTTGATGTTCCTTGGTCTGATCTTTATTAAAACTCCATGCTCTTAGAGGATGCAGACTATGGAGCCTCTTTCCCTCCTTAGAGGGATGATATGGAGCAAATTTTGCTCACATCTAGCCAATTATAAAGCAATGAGAGAATATCTTTAAGGTCAGAAGTGTTAAGGGGAAACTGTGCAGTGGCTCAAAAAAGTTGCACATCAAGAAAGGGAGAACAAAATTAAGGTCCTACTGGGTGATCACAAAAGGGTTTGGTGATAACAAATGCTGAAAACCTTTCCAAAAAGCTCATCACAATAGGTGATCTGAATAACGAAGGTGGATCCGACAAATGCAAGAAGGCCAAACGAACTGACAATTTGCCCCAAACAGTGCTCACTGCAGGTCCTTGCTGTAGCAAAAAGATCAAGCCAGGGCTCACCCCATAGTTGGAAGACTGTCTGTGCCACCTCCGGAAGCAACTGCCATTCATGATCTGGTAGGCACTTGCCATTCATGATCCGTACGTCCACCTGCCATTTAAAGATCCCGTCAGGAGATTCGCCACAATAGAAATCCCTTGTTGGTTTAGCCACTTCCCGAGGCGCAAAGCCTACTGCTACAGGACCCAAAACTCCACCCTGCCCTGCTTGATGCAGTACCACATGGCGAGGGTGCTGTCCAGCAGTACCTGCACCAGGCCTTCACTTGATAACGGGCAGGAAAGTCTTCAATGCCAAGCAAATCGCCTTCAACTCTTAACAAGTTGATGTGAAGCCAAGTCTCCACTGGAGACCAGAGGCCTCTGATCGTCACCTCTCAGAAAGCCTTCCCAAACCAGAGTGATGCACCTGTGACCACCCTCAGCTCTGGGTGAGGGGCCTGCCATTAATCCAATCGTGGTCCAGCATTCACCATTGTATATCTTTTGCCATCTACTCCGAAATATGGATACGATCCAACAGATTTTCCTGATGCTGTGGCCACTGGCATTTTGGGTGCAACGGCAGAGCCTGCAGGAGCTACCTGGGATGCATCAACAGCAGGATGCAGGGGGTCAAGAGTCCCAGCAGCCTCATCTGCACCAAGATCCAGGACAGAGGCTGAAACATTGGGGTCATAGCCTGAGTGTCCGGTACGCTCCGTTCCAGAGGAAAGGCACAAAACTGTACTGTATCCAGAACTACCCAGATGAAAGGAAGAGTCTGTGAAGGAGTCAGATGCGACTACGGCACGTTGATACTGTACTCCAATTTTGTTAGGAGGTTCTTATTGCCTGAAGGTGGTTGATGACTGCCTGGGGCGAGACCACCTTCAGCATCCAGACTCTGAGGGTGGGGGGAAGACTGGTACCCCAGCCCTTCACAGATGGGCTGCGACCACTGCCATCACTTTTGCGAACACCCGAGGGGCACTCCTATGGCCAAAAAGGAGCACTGCAAACTGAAAATGCTCCTGGCCCACCGCAAACCGCAGGTAGTGTCCGTGACCCTGCAGGTCCAAACCCACCATCCAGGGTCTAGAGCAGACCAGACCAAAGTTAGTCTGAATTTTTCCTGCCACAGGAAGAAACAGAGGGAGAAGAACTAAAACAGGATGAAAGCTTCCATCTTACTTCTGTAGAAGGAAGTGGCTGGAATATCCAGGTCCTACTTCCTAAACCGGAACTCTCTCTATGGCACCTTTGGCCAAAAGAACCTGCACCTCCTAATGTAAGATAGGTTTATAAGATGGTCCTCCATCAGTCGCCCTGAAGGCAGTTGAGGGCATGGCAGGGTAGAAAGAAATGGGACAGCATAGGCCCAGTGGACAATTTGGAGGACTCACTTGTCTGTCATGATGGCTTGCCACTCAGAGGAAATATCTGATTATGCCTCCGATAGTGTGGTTGTGTGTCAAAAAGGACACATTAAAGCAGTTTTGCAAGTGCAGCCGCTGGGTGGGTGGGAAATAGACCGACACTGGCCCAGCTGTCCTCCGTGTCATTAAGAGTCACTGCCTCTGGGGGGAAGTGTGGGCAAACTGGAATGCATTCAGAGGTCACATCTGTGAGCCGCCGCAGGCCCGCCGGCCCGGCACGGAAACCAGGGACTAACGAGACACCGCTTCAATGTACTAAATAAAGTATACTGGCCTATAAATGGGCACTTGTAACAACAGATACAGGGAAAGGGTGGTAAGTGAAGTGACCAAGTTGTTGTTTCTTTGGTTTTTGCAAAATAAAAACAGATTTGATAAAAAAAAATGAATAAAAAAAAAAAGAGTCACTGCCTCTGCCACTGCCACAAAAGGGATAACATTTTTGGACAGGAGGAGTAGTCTGGTATTGACGGATGGGAAAACCTCTACAGTAGTCATGGAAAGAGTGAAACTGGTGTTAGACTTGCACTGTAAGAGCAGAAAGGCTCAAGGAGCATGCTCGGACTCTGCTCTCCTTAAAAAATTCCAAGACCAAGTCTGCTTCGTCACCATAAAGCAAGATTGGTCAATGGGCATGTCCATTAAAGAGGCCTGAACATACCCAGAGAAACATGTGGACCTCATCCTGGCATGGTGCCGGAGAGCCACATTGGTACCAATGGCATTCCCCAAGCAATCAGCCGTGTACAGTCCTGATAATAATAGCACAAATTTAGCCGTAAGGGATGCCAGAAGGTTATCCGGAACAGCCAAACTGTGTCCAAAAGGCCATGGGAGTAACGGCTGAAGACAGAGCTGGCATTTACTAATCTTTGAACATGGTTTGTGGAGGACAAACGTTTTTTCCAAAGGTCTCTATTCTTTTGGCACATAATCAAGAGGAGTGGTGGGAAAGGAATTGGGGTTTATCCTGCTGGTGGATGCCTGCACCACCATATTTTCCTGAGTTGCCTGCTGTATTAGGAAGGCAGACTAGCCAGGTGCAGGATGGTCGGGACTGGAGACTTGTCGTTAAACTAGGGACGCTGAACAGGGCTTATCCCAGGTCCCACTTGTCAGTAAGTGTCTCATTAAACAGTAAAAGAGGCTCAAGGAGAGCCTGTCCAGCTTGCAACACCTCAGTTAAGACATTATTGTTCACCTCTATAGTGAGCAACTGAAGGTCTAACAACTCAGCCACTGATCGTAACATGACAGTGAAAGTGGCACTTTCCTCTGTGGCAGGATCCGGGAAAGACACAGGGCCAAAATCAGGCAAAGTGTAAAGCCCACTGGTATTCTGAATTTTTCCTCATACTAATTGTCCTCATCATATCTGGAAACTTCCTCACAGTTGTAGTTGTTTGAATCTGTACCAAATAAGTTGATTAAAGTCTGGGCCCTACAATGCGTTAAGGACAAAATTTCTGAATCGGGTGGGTTTCCAAGACGTAGCGCACCGGTCACCACCGGGTGAGAGTACAGTCGAATTGGCGGCAGTATCATTTTGGAAACATTGCACAATAGGATGTAAATCCTCTTCCAGAATCAATGGCGTTGGAATCGGTGTTTATGCTAGAGGGACTGGCACCAGGAAAGGCACCGGAACAGGTACCAGAGTCTATGTTGAACCCAAAACTGGACCGCAGTGCACACACGGCACAGAGGGACCTGCCGGTGGTTGCCTGATTGAGGGCCCCTTAGGATCCGTGGGACCCAAAGGTATGCCGGGGGAACCAGTAAAGTGACAAACATACACAGCATACCCTCCCTCAAATCTACATGCTGCAACGTCGCCGACAGACCTGGATAATCAGGGTGCATCTGGACCGAAATCTGAACCTACTCCGATGGAGATCAAGAGCAAAACGGAGAGGCACGTTGACACCCTCGTGCCTTCTAGAATTTGAGAGCAGCGTTAAGGGACCAATTCCCACTTCTACTTATTGTTTTTCTTTGACGTACCTTAAGACTTCGAGCGTGACGAGTAGCTGCAGCAGGAGCAGGGCTGATCAGGGGTGATCTTTCTAATTCAATCGGTCGCAGCGCAGTCTATTCCTATGTTTGGACATATGGGACTTGACTTTCAGTGTAATCTGGGTGCAGGTCGCAGGTCACAGGCCTTGGGTTCGTGGACCGACCCCTGGCACCACAAACAGACTTTGTGAGGGTCCATCACAGACATCGGTTTCCAACAACACCTGCATAGTTTAACCCCTTCCATGCTCATGACGGAACGATTCCGTCATGAGCATCGGTTGAGCTGTGCTCATGACGGAACCGTTCCGTCATGGCCCCGCCCGCGCTCGGACCCTTCAGCACCGCGGGGGAATCCGCGCAGCGCTGAAGGGGTTAAACTCTGTTGTTTTAAGGGGGGGGTGACATTTTCAATGCACACTGAATTGATTTTAAAATCTGGTCAGAGACCAAGGTGAAGCTCCGAATCTGCGTCTGAAGGTACGAAAAGGAAGGAACTGATATCAGCACACATTGATGGGACTTTTATGTGCCTCTGCACAGCACTTCCGCGCAGAGCTGCACAACGATATTAACAGAGCACAGGAGAGAGAATTGCTCTCAAAGTTTCTGTATCCAGCCAGATTAATGGGGATTACTTCCAAGGTGAGGAACCAGCAGTTAGAAGTATCAATCAGAAAAAAAAGGACCAGCTTTGCGCCATCATTAGGATCCAATCAGAAACTCAACACGCATTGGCATAGCCAATAGGTCTCGCTTTTGGGACCTTATAAGTGTTTAGCCATGCAACAGTTGCATAAGTAAATACTTATAAGGTCCCAAAAGCGAGACCTATTGGCTATGCCAATGCTTGTTTCTGTTTATTACTGCTCTGTAGTAATGGCGGCGCACGGGTGCCACCATTACTACATAGAAGTAATAAACAGGGAAAAAAAAACCCTGGCTCACGGAGAACATCAAAGCGGCCGTGCGGCTGTGAAAGTGATCGCGATCGCACATCAATGCGGCCGCAAAAGTGAGGCGCGCGCGCGCCCGCGCGCCCGCGCACATGCAGTGTAGCTCTGGGCTACAGTGGCAGCACTTTTTTGAGCCCTCACAAAAAGTCTTGCCAGACCAGCGTATGCGCTGGGTCAGGTGAGACCTAAAAAGGAGGGTTGAAAAGAGTGGGCTATACACGGAGTAATTAGACAAATCAGTGAATTACTATATCCTTTGAGTTACTGGTGACCATCGAGAATGAGAAAAAAAAAAACTTCAACCTACCCTGACATAAAGGCATCACAAGGTTGGGTTTGCTACAAAAATCAGGTGGGTGAGAGAAGAGAACCATAGAGCAAAATAGCAAAATAGCCTGATTAAACCACTAAGAGTGAAGCAGAGTAACAAGTCAGATTGTCAAGGATATGAGAAACTTGCTGCTTGAGCTAGTCCTCACTAGATAATTATAAAAGGGAATTCACCAGCGAGGGCGGGGTTAGAATCTTCAGACTACATGGACTTATCTATACACAGGTGTGCTCAATAAAAACGAATTTATATAGATTTGATTTTACTTTGCTGAATCTCTTGCAAGGCTTTACTAACTGTTACTGGAGCTATACATGTAACCTGGAAACTTGTATGACAAACCAGTTCTGCTCACAAAGCATAATAAAAATAATACCCTTGGTATGATATCATTTGTCAATTACTGCGTCGGAATCTGTGGGTGAGGCAAGAAAGATTTGCCATGTTACAGCAACTTGGCATGCTGACCTGAAGCAAAAGACCCAATATATTTTATGTTTTAGGAACCTTGTGAGTTCTGGTGGGGAGTTCATATAGGATTAGGGGGCTACAGAGTTACCTACTTATCTTGGATATTCGCTACAAAGCTCTTCCACTCCCACCACTTTCGCTAGAGCTTTGAAGATGGTGTCTAGAAATTGTTTGATATCTCAAGCCGAATAGCAAATTGTGCCAATTAAATGCATCTCAGACAAACACCACAGCCTAACCAACAAATGACAAAATAAACAGTTACGCTAAACTCCCAAAGGGATCGAAGTGTGCTTGTGTTACATTGAAATCAAGGTAATGCTTCCTAAGTATGGAATTCTATCTAATATTGAATACAAATAGCGAGTCTCTTCAAGGATCCATTAGTGAATCGTAAATATTTTGTGTAACACTGATCTAGTAGAGTGTTGCAGTGAGAGATATTGTGCCAATAGGCACTTAGATTCAGCAATATAACACTGTTTGGGATATATATAGATATATATATATATATATATACATACACACACACACACACACACACACACACATATATATACATGTATATCTGTATACATATATACATGTATATCTGTATACATATATACATGTATATCTGTATATATATATATATACGTATATTTGTGTACACATACATATGTATATCTTATGTATATCTGTATACACACATGTATGTATATCTGTATACACATGTATGTATATCTGTATACACATGTATGTATATCTGTATACACATGTATGTATATCTGTATACACATGTATGTATATCTGTATACACATGTATGTATATCCATATGTATGTATATCTGTATACATACATATATATGTATATTTAATCCAATGGTCCCAGCTTCCAGGAGGCACTCGACAGCTCTCTCATTGCCTCGGCATGACGATACATGGTTGGTAAGCCCTACGCGTTCCGAGGCCGTCCGCCTCTCTTCAGGGGCTAATTGCAGTCATTTTCGGCGCCTGTGACGTCTCCTTTTGTGCACACAGCATCTGGTACATTTGAAACTGCATGCTGGGACATGGAGTCACTACAAAGTGAGACGCCCCGACATTGATGTCCTACCAAGGATGAAATATGCATTGTTTTCAATTTTTAGCGTTTGGAGCCAACTATGGTTACTAATATATCTCCTAGGACTACATGTCCCAGCATGCAGTTTCAAATGTACAAGACGCTGTGTGCACAAAAGGAGACGTCACAGGCGCCGAAAATGACTGCAATTGGCCCCTGAAGAGAGGCGGACGGCCTCGAAACGCGTAGGGCTTACCAACCATGTATCGTCATGCCGAGGCAATGAGGGAGCTGTTGAGTGCCTCCTGGAAGCTGGGACCATTGGATTATATATATATATATTCACTTTAAAAACCATAGGTTTCACACATGTTATAGTTAGGTGGATATTTCACTCGTAAAAAACCAATGAAATTCCCCTGTTGTAGTTACTTCAGATAACTATAACTCGCGCGCCCGCAATCCTCTGCTCATGACGTCACATATTACATCACTCATGACATGGTCAGTGGCATCACTCTTGACATCACTGATGACATCATCCTTGTGATAGAGTGGCGGTCGCGCGAGTTATAGTTATCTGAAGTAACTATAACGGGGGAATTTCATTGGTTTTTTACGAGTGAAATATCCACCTAACTATAACATATGTGAAACCTATGGTTTTTTAAGTGAATTTGCAAGGTTTTTTAAATGCTAATTCCTAACTATAACGTGTGTGAAACCTATGGTTTTTTCAGTGAATTTGTATGGTTTATTAAATGCTAAGATATGTATGTATTTTTTTTTTATACATTTATTTTTCAATAAACTACGTATTAAAATTGTTTTATTTTTTTTATGGTTTTTCACCGTGCGCGCACCCCCGCGATTTAAAAAAAAAAGAAATGTAAATGTTTTTTTCTACCTTCGGGGTCCTTCAGGGACCCCCTGACAAAGGCTAGGGGTCAGGAACTCTCTACCCTGCCCCCTTTTCACGTTCGCCACCTTCCTTTTCCACTCTCGCACTGAAAACAAACAAAATGGCGGCCGGCACTTCCTGATTTCGACCGATTCGAACGTTGACTGACATGTAACAACCAATCAGAATTACGCTCGCGTACGTTAGGGTGCGCGCACGGTGCGCGGCTATAGATATGTATGTGCTTTTAAATGCAATTGTCTCTGGAAATACTGAAAAGATTGACTTCATATATGCAAAAGGCACTTCCCTGACCTGAGGACTACCTCTCTGCCAAATTTCAAGTAATTCTGTTCAGCCGTTCGGGCTGTACCTTCGACTAAAGGTCCTATGGGAAAATGCATGGGGAAAACGCGTTTTGGGACCCCCCTTTTTTTCTCGGCTCCCGCTTGACGAATCCCCCCCGAGACTTTCAGGGTAGGAGCTGAGCGGAGCGCCCCATTAGTTTTGAAAATTTCGCGAAGATTCGTCAACCGGCGCCAAAGTTATTCAAAATAGAATTTTCAGATTTCCTATGGAAACACGGTCCTAACTATACTATCTACTGGCGACCGCCAGTAGATAATATATACACACACACACACACACATATATATATATATATATATATATATATATATATATATATTCATTGAAGGGTTTGCCTTTTGTGGGATGCACTCGAGATGGATGAATATAGCACAAAGGAGTTGTTGCCCCCAACCTTCAGACAGTTCTTGCGACGCGTTTCGGGCCTTGCGCCCTTCTTCTCTGGCAACTGTCACAAAACAAACAAGCATCACTGCCAGGTGATTCCCTTAAATAATTTATTTACATGGTCACGCCCTTGTGGGCCGGCTAATGAACGCCGTCTCAAAGCATCCTGGGCCTGGTAGTTTCAAAGTCAATTTCAAACCCATGTGGGTTGCTTGCTGCAATTGTAAAAAATTTGAAAGTTTCTTACTGCATGGTACACAGAGACAAGCAAACTCCTTGATAGTGCGCATCCACTACTCACGCACTTGGCTGCCCCAATAAACAGCCGCGGACCCGCTGTGTGTAGCGCGGTGGTGCTTCCCTCGACCTGGCGGGCCGGAAAATATTCATTGAAGGGTTTGCCTTTTGTGGGATGCACTCGAGATGGATGAATATAGCACAAAGGAGTTGTTGCCCCCAACCTTCAGACAGTTCTTGCGACGCGTTTCGGGCCTTGCGCCCTTCTTCTCTGGCAACTGTCACAAAACAAACAAGCATCACTGCCAGGTGATTCCCTTAAATAATTTATTTACATGGTCACGCCCTTGTGGGCCGGCTAATGAACGCCGTCTCAAAGCATCCTGGGCCTGCCAAGTGCGTGAGTAGTGGATGCGCACTATCAAGGAGTTTGCTTGTCTCTGTGTACCATGCAGTAAGAAACTTTCAAATTTTTTACAATTGCAGCAAGCAACCCACATGGGTTTGAAATTGACTTTGAAACTACCAGGCCCAGGATGCTTTGAGACGGCGTTCATTAGCCGGCCCACAAGGGCGTGACCATGTAAATAAATTATTTAAGGGAATCACCTGGCAGTGATGCTTGTTTGTTTTGTGACAGTTGCCAGAGAAGAAGGGCGCAAGGCCCGAAACGCGTCGCAAGAACTGTCTGAAGGTTGGGGGCAACAACTCCTTTGTGCTATATTCATCCATCTCGAGTGCATCCCACAAAAGGCAAACCCTTCAATGAATATTTTCCGGCCCGCCAGGTCGAGGGAAGCACCACCGCGCTACACACAGCGGGTCCGCGGCTGTTTATTGGGGCAGCCAAGTGCGTGAGTAGTGGATGCGCACTATCAAGGAGTTTGCTTGTCTCTGTGTACCATGCAGTAAGAAACTTTCAAATTTTTTACAATTGCAGCAAGCAACCCACATGGGTTTGAAATTGACTTTGAAACTACCAGGCCCAGGATGCTTTGAGACGGCGTTCATTAGCCGGCCCACAAGGGCGTGACCATGTAAATAAATTATTTAAGGGAATCACCTGGCAGTGATGCTTGTTTGTTTTGTGACAGTTGCCAGAGAAGAAGGGCGCAAGGCCCGAAACGCGTCGCAAGAACTGTCTGAAGGTTGGGGGCAACAACTCCTTTGTGCTATATTCATCCATCTCGAGTGCATCCCACAAAAGGCAAACCCTTCAATGAATATATATATATATATATATATATATATATATATATATATATAGATAGATAGATATATAGATATATATATGCATCGTGATCAAGGCACTTGATCTGCACCTCACCTGTGGTCCGTGCTTGATCTCAGAAGCAGTGGGAGTTTTCAGGACATATATATGTATGTATACATATATATGTATGTATACAAATCCAGGTGGGCTAGGTTAGTGGGAGGAACTTCGCTGTGGCTGCGTCGGCAAACTACAACTCCCAACATTCATCACTCTTGGAAAGTCAGGTAAGTCGCTCCTCCTGGCACCAGTATGTCTCGTCTTGAGTGCTGGATTAATGCAGACGCAGGTAGCTGGATGGCAGTGTTACTGCTGGAACAGGTTCCTTTCCCGGGTCCCCAGGACGCTTAAACCGCAAGTGACTCTTCCAGCATGCCCTGACGCCATCAATGCAGTGTTCCTGGCTCCTCCGCAAAGTCACAGACTGCAGCGGATGCCTTGCTGTACGAGGATGCAGTGGGCCAGAGAGCTTTCAATAACTTGGAACCTGTTCAAATGCCATAACTTCCCTTATGCCTCTGGCCACTTAAAAGACGGGTCTCCTCCAGCGCGCCCGGAGCTTAGCGCGCAATTGAATAAAGAACACACAATTCCTGCAGTGAAGAACCGAAGGGACACAGCGGGGTTCCAGGAAAGGCTTTTATTTCAGCAATGTGTGGCATGACGCGTTTCGACAAAAATGTCTTTCTCAAATACCTGTAACAACGTATTTTCTGCCAATCCGAAATAATACAAGTTGTCTTGCCATTGGTGGCAATCCAGGTGGGCCAGGTTAGTGGGAGGAACATTTCTCTGCGGCTGCGCCGGCAAACTACAACTCCCAACATTCATCACTATTGGAAAGTCAGGTAAGTCGCTCCTCCTGGCACCACTATGTCTCGTCTTGAGTGCTGGATTAATGCAGACACAGGTAGGTGGATGAATGTGTTACTGCTGGAACAGGTTCCTTTCCCGGGTCCCCAGGACGCCTAAACCGCAAGCGACTCTTCCAGCATGCCCTGAAGCCACGAATGCAGTGATCCTGGCTCCTCCGTGAAGTCACAGACTGCCAGATTGCAGCAGATGCCTTGCTGTATGAGGATGCGGTGGGCCAGAGAGCTTCCAATAATTGGAACCTGTTAAAATGCCGTAGCTGCCCTTATGCCACTGGCCACTTAAGACGGGTCTCCTCCACCGCACCCGGGGCTTAGCGCGCAATTGACAGACGATTCCTGCACACATATACATACATACACATTATATATATATATATATATATACACACACACACACACACACACACACACACACACACATTCAAATGTGATCCAAAATATTTGCTTGTATGCCTGGATGTAACATCGTTATATACAAGTATTCACCACAAAAATGGAATGAGGGCAATACAGTACTACTTGGACAAAAGGCCACACAATTTGGTTCACCATAGCAAATTGTTAATGACTATGATCCAATATTGTTTGGAAAATAACTACTTTCGGTTTGCCAACAATGTATATCAACAAACCAGAGGAGTAGCTTTGGGGACATGTTTTTGCCCTAGCTACTCCTGTCTGCATATGGGATCATGGGAGGAGAGGATACTGAACAAGGAGTTCAAACAACAGGTAGATAGCCATATAAAAATATGGCTACGCTACACTGATTACTTATTTCTGGTATGGGATGGTACAGAAATTGAAGCACTTGAATTTGTTAATAACATCAATAACAATAATATCAATCTCCATTTTACATCCACCATCAGTAAATCTATCGTTTACTTTCTAGATGTAGAAGTTTATATTAAGAATGAGAAATTGGAAACAAAGATATATCGTAAACCCACGCCCTACTGCACGCAACAAGTCATCATCCTCAGCACCTTATTCAAAGCATCCCCTATGGGGAGATGCTGAGGATTCGACGAGTGTGCAGTAATGAAATAGATCTGGCTGACGCTCAAAAACAGAGCAAAGAAAGGTTTCTGGAGAGAGGGTATACCGCAAAGACCCTAGACATAGCCATTAGCAAAGCCAATGAAAAAAAAAAAGATGATCTGTTAGCAAAGAAACTCCCAAAAGCTACAGAAACAGACACCACAACTAGACTTACCCTAACTTACAGTAAAGAGCCATACGGAGGGTAATTGATAAAAATTGGTCAGTTGTCAAAAATGGTTGGTAAGTTAATGCCCAAACATCCTAGCATTACTTTTACGAAAGCCAAATCTATGAAGGATTCAATAGTTACTAGCAGCCCAGAAATCAAACTGTCTACTAACTGGTTGTCTGCTCGAAAGGGTTTTATCAAATGCAATACATGCAAAGCATGTCAATATGGGAACAACAGAACCACATATAAGACACCCTTTTCAGAGATACCTAAAAAATTCTCGAAATTCCTTGCTTACCGCACTGAATATGTGGTATATATATATGGAGTTGCTCTAGTAGACTGCAGTATGTGGGAAGCACTAAACTGCAAGCGCATAAACGCATACTGCAGCACATGAGAGCTATAACTAATCGAGACCAAGCATACCCTGTCGCAAGACATTTTGAAAAAGGACATGCCAGTGACTTGAAACATTTTTCCTACTTTTTGATTGATTCTATGCCTGTGTCCAGACGCGGGGGGAACAGAGAAGCCAAATTAAGAAGGCTTGAAACACAATACATCTTGGAATTAGATACCAAGACCCCCAATGGGCACAATTCAAGTGAAGACTTTCACACATGGTTATGATGAATGTGATGGATTAGTATAGCATCATAATCCCTCCATGAGAATACTATCAAACTGTCAATTTAAATATTTATTATTTTATGACAATTCTTTGCTTTTATATCTTTTTACATTAGATCAGCACACTGCGATTCAATTAGTATTTATATTAAAAAATATTTTAAAACGGGGGGCGTGGCCGGGCAAGATGGGCGATCGACTTAATCCGTCTCGGCTCCCGGTCCACGCGCGCTTTCAGTGCTGCGAAGTATGGCTATAAGCACCTAGGAGCACTATAAACAGAGCCTTCAGCGTCACAAGGTGTGCGGCACCTATGGAGACCGCTTTGGTAGCTTGAACGCCGTGGGATACATCCTGTCTGCGATTGCCGCCGCGGAGTGAGAACAGGCAGCCTACACAATGGCGGCGCGCAGTATGCGCGATCGATAACGGGAACCTTTCCCGAGCGCTTGAAGATGGGCGGCAGGAAAAGCTCCTGCGAGGATCACCGCAACCTCCAAGGTAGCGTCTTATCTTAAAACACTAGCAGTGATAGAGTCTGAGCGCTGTTGCCTCCACCCTGCCTGATCCTAAGATGACGGCTGCCTATCTCTTAAATGGCGGCGACCGGTGTTTTCCTCGACTATTTCCCAAGATATTGCTAGCGATCTTAATGTCAGAGGGTACTTTTGAAGAACTGCCTGCAGCGCTTGTTCTTTCCCGCTCTTGCCCCTCCCGGGGGCTTCATGAAGACCTGCCTGCGCAATCGCTATCACGTGCTACAGTGACAGTGACGGCTGGTGAATCCCCCCCTTTCCTAGGGGTGAAAATATTTGGCGCCCACCCTGCCATCGCGAGCGGGCCACTCGCTGCCTCTGCTTGCCACACCTGCGCTCGAGTTCGCCCTTGCCGGACTTTCAGGGCTCTCTCTACGCACCTGGGCGCCAGAGCTCGTCTGTCTCTGGGACCTTCCTTGGCAGGGGTAACCTTCGCTCGCCATTTGCTGATTGGAGTCCGATCTTGGGTGGAGAACCCTTTACTGCCTCTGAAGCGTACCTCTCCCCAGCGCTGTGACTAGGACTGCAGACATCACCTCATGCCGCTCCTCAGCCGGCAAGTTGCTCGCGCTCTCCCTGAGTTGCCTAACCTGCTTTGAAGGTCTCAGCCCTATGCCGCCTAAGTAATCAAAGGGTAATTAGTACTCCTGAGGCGGAAGCCGGGAGCGTGACATATTTTTAAAGATTGAGTGTTTGTAGATTCTCTGTGTTTTAATAATTTACTCTCGTACCTGGTAACTTCGCTGCGGACGCGGCCCTTACTCCTGGCACAGCTGTTCCTAGCGTTGTCAAGGACACAGACGGCCTGCCACTTGTGGACGCCATTGGCGGCGTGCACCGAGGCCACGCCCCCTTTGAGGCCACGCCCCCTCCCGCCCAGTTAAAAGCGCCGAGAACGAGCTCCCCCACAGAATTAGTACTCCTGAGGCGGAAGCCGGGAGCGCGACATATTTTTAAAGATTGAGTGTTTGTAGATTCTCTGTGTTTTAATAATTTACTCTCGTACCTGGTAACTTCGCTGCGGACGCAGCCCTTACTCCTGGCACAGCTGTTCCTAGCGTTGTCAAGGACACAGACGGGCTGCCACTTGTGGACGCCATTGGCGGCGTGCACCGAGGCCACGCCCCCCCCTTAACTCTCCTCCTCGTATAAAAATGTGTCGTTGGAGGAAGCGCAGGGGACGAGCGCAGTGGGCGCGCCATCAGCGCGCCGAAGGCGCGCCTAAGGCAAGCCCGTCTGCGCCCGTCCGCGCCAGGACGGGCCTAGGGCCAGCTACCCTGGTCTCTTCCACTCATCCTACGATAGCATACTCCAGAGACTCCTTGATGCAATTACATCGGCCTCCCCAGCCCCTCTGCACGTCTATTCTACATGGTGAGAGTTCTTCTACTCATTGTACGCACTGCTTGTATAAATTCACCCCGGTGTTGGAAACTCAAACGCTCCGGACCATCATTAAGATGGCCCTGCTAAATTGTAGATCTCTGCCCAAACATAGCCATGAACTCTTCATGCTTCTAGAAGAAGAGCAATTTGAGATATTATTTCTCACGGAGACGTGGCTCACCCCAGACTCTGATTTCGACCTGGTGCTGGCGTTACCGCAGGGATATCTTATACAACACCTGGATCGAGTGAAGGGAAAGGGAGGAGGGATAGCCATTATCCATAAGGAACATCTTTCATGCAGATTTCAGGACAGTCCTTTATTGAACTGTGAAAATGTTCAGTTTAGCATTCAACTGTCCCCTTGCAATTCACTCTCAGGAGCTCTTATCTATCGCCCCCCAGGAGCCTTGGGTCATTTTTGTAGTTCCCTTGTGGAATTCTCCACAGCTATGACAAGCACTCGGTCTAACTTACTTGTCCTAGGGGATTTTAATATCCACTTTGATAAGGGGGAGGATAACATCGCATCAGAGCTGCTCTTAGACCTTGCCACCCATCACCTTCATCTTCAGAATGACCAACCTACGCACAGTCATGGCAATCTACTTGACCCCATTTTCTGCAACATTAACACCCTGAAAACCAACGCACCGATTCCTCTGCCCTGGTCAGACCACAGGCTCATTCCCTTTAGTTGGGAGATCCCGACCATCGTTCCTCCTACTCTATCTCCCGGCAAACAGGTACGTCCCTGGGCTAAACTTGACCCCAGTAAATGGGAATATATCTTGGACCTCTCTAAGCCCAACTTTGCTAGCGACCCCGTCACAGCGGATGCAGAGTTTTCATCTTGGATAGAAAACTCCCTTAACACCATTCTCCCCTACAAACCATATCGGACAACCCGTAAAAAAGCCTCCGCCCCATGGTTCACCCAGGAAACCCGCCTCCTGAAAAAGCAATGTAAAAGGGCTGAAAGAACTTGGCGGAAAGACTTCGACCCCAAAAGCAAGATGGAATACAGGTTGGCCATCCTCAATTATAAAAAAGCCTTGAAAAACGCCCAAACTTTGTTTTTTCAAGAGAAAATTAATGATGCATCCTGCTCTTCGAGGGAGACCTTTCGCATTGTAAAACTCCTCCTGAAAACCCCGGAGTCCACTTGTCCATCTGTCCTCACAGACAACCATTGTGATAAGTTGGCCATGTACTTCGATCAAAAAATTCAAAACATCTTGCAGCAACTTCCGCCCATCCCCCTGGATTTATCGCCTACTTCCTTAATACAAGCCCAGAATCTCAACTCTAGACTGGAGACGTTCACTCCCATAAGTAAGGAAACCTTGGTCCCCATCCTTCAATCTATTAAAAGTGGCTCACCTTCTGACCCTGCACCAGTTAAAATCTTAAAGCAAGTAACATCTACCATCCTCGAGCCTATGGTACACCTGATTAATGCCTCATTGACATTCGGTGTGGTTCCCCTTAGCTGGAAAAAGGCGAAGGTTAGAGCACTACTAAAAAAAACCTAATCTAGACCCCCTCAACCTAGGCAACTTCAGGCCCATTTCGCTCCTCCCCTGCATCAGTAAAATGACAGAAAAATTCATAAATGCCCAGCTTTCCCACTACCTGGAATCGAATGAATTACTTAAACCATCTCAGACGGGTTTTCGTCCCGGCCAGGGCACGGAAACAGCTATGGTGACGGTGGTCGAGGAGGCCAGGAAGATCAGGGACTCAGGAGGTTCAGTGGCAGTGATCCTCCTGGATCTGAGTGCGGCCTTCGACACTGTCAACCACCAAATCCTGGTCCAGCGACTTAGTGATCTTGGGATTACGGGTGTCGCCCTGACCTGGATAAAATCCTTTCTCCATGATCGCTCATTCCAGATGATCGAGGGTGGCTACACTTCCAGGGAGACCCCTATACGTTGCGGAGTACCACAGGGCTCCTCGTTGAGCCCCACGCTCTTCAACGTGTATATGTCCCCTTTGGAAAAAATAGTCACCCCCCACGGGATTAAACTCCTAACGTACGTGGATGACACCCAGCTGGTGGTCTCCCTTTCTCAGCAGGAAAACCCTACCACCAACCTTTATTCCTGTCTGAAAGACATAGTCAGCTGGATGGATAGTTCGCACTTGAAGCTTAACAGCGACAAGACGGAGATACTGGTAATGGGGAATCAGGCTCGTTTTCGACCAGAATCTCTATGGCCCCCATGCATGGGCAAGCCCCCCACCCCCAAAAAAAAGAGATTAAAAGCCTCGGACTTTGGCTTGACCAAAATCTCACCATGCACACTCAAGCCAGGAAAACTGCTGGGGTCTGCTATGGGCTTCTGCGATCTGCCCGAAAAATCTTGCCACTACTCCTTTTTCCATCAAGGAAACTCCTTATCCAAGGTCTTACGCACAAAATCCTCAATGGCAAGGCCCCTCCCATCCTTAAAGACCTGGTGACTCCTTACACCACTTCTAGACCTCTCCGATCCTCTAATGCTCATTTAACTTTTCTACCCAAGATCAGGAGAGCACGATCAGGAGGTCGGCGCTTCTCCTATAATGCTTCCAAATTATGGAACTCTCTCCCTCTTGACATTCGTGCACAGCCCAATCTGTTGGCCTTCCGAAAATCTTTGAAAACCTGGCTGTTCCCGTGAAACCCCCCACAACTTCATCTGTACTCATTCAGCGCTGGGACGCTCACGGGCAGCTATGCGCATTAGAAATCCTGTAACATTAACATTAACATTAAGCCACAGAATACACTCTCGGATTTCTTTCCCGCCGCAAAAAAACGGGCAACGCTTCAAGGCAAAGCAGGTACACCGACGATGGCCCTCACAAAGGCTGATCTCTTGACTATGTTTAAAGACTTTAAATCTGAGCTACACAGTGACATCAGTCAGGATATCAAGTCCTCTATATATCAACTGCGGACAGACCTGACAGATCGCTTGTCCTCCCTTCAACAAGATGTCGACTCCGTGGGCACCAGACTCCTAGACCTCAAAACGCAACACCAGGAGCAGGAACAACTTACTACGGAGCTTTGGGACGATGTCCGCTCACTCAAAGACCAGCTTCACCAAGCGCAACTCAAGGCTGAGGACCTTGAGAACAGGGCAAGGAGGGAGAACCTTCACATAAGGGACCTGGAGGAGGGCACAGAAGGACCGGACCCGGAGGCCTTCCTGGTGGGTCTGTTCTCGGAGCTCCTCGCCCCCCAGACTCTGACAAAAAAACTTGATAGGGTTCACAGAGTGGGAACGCTACAGCGCGGCGAGAAGAAACGACCAGACGACGTCCTAGCAAAGTTTCACTCCTTTACAGTCAAGGAAGCAGTTCTCCAGGCTGCTAGGACAAAAGACTGCGCTACATTTCAGAACTATTCCTGCACCATCTTCCAGGATGTGACGCATCTACTCTCGCATGCAGGCAACTACTCAGGCCCGTTACCTCCAAACTGCAGGACGACAAAATCAGGTATAGATGGACATAACCATTCGGGCTCTCCTTTGAATATCAGAATAAACAACGTCAGATCACCAACTTGCAGGAAGGTCTTGATCGGTTGGGCCTCGCCTCTGAGGAGGGCACTCCCCTACAAGGTAAAAATGGAGATTCTGCTCGAGGGTCTACATCGGCTTGTGCATGGAGTGATGGATCACGCACCTGGGGACCCACGTCCTGGACTACCACTTTAGATTTGCGTTCCAGCTCACCTGCAGTTCCCTCTACTCAGGCTTCGGTCATGAGCCCGCAGCGGGGGAGATCATGGACCTTGGGAACTCTGACGTAAGGCCACTGTTGGTCTCTTTCTTCTAATAGTTAATTCGCTCTGACAAGAGAGATTAGCATGGACTGAAGGTATGTTATGGACTTCACAAGGTTGCTTTAGATATTATTCCTATATGCAAAGCCTGTAATGTTGCACCTTCTTGCCTATGGCCTTCTAACGAAGGGTACTTATTGGGGCTTTTCCATTAGCCGCACAACTATGCTTTGGATATAGCTTTTGCACTAGGGCGGGCGTGGACGGGGTCCTCGGACCTGTTGTCACCCCTGGTGCCTGTGGGGTCTTACCAACCCAGCAGAGGGACCGACAGTAATCTGTGTATTGTTGATTTAGTTATGTTTGTTTTCTTTTGTATGGGGGTTGAGGGGTGGGTTAGGGAGAGTCGTGGTGGCGGCTTTTTAACATCCGTGAGGTGTTTTGATTTTTGGACACTGCACGTAGTGGGAGCGACTGTTGCATGCCTTAAGCGGGCTGGTTTGAGAACAAGGTTCCTGATGGGCAGGAGGACTCCTGGGCGAACGGTAGTGCTTTGAATTTGTCAAAATGCCGATTGTTATTGGTACTTGGAACGTTAAGGGGCTTAACTCCCCCCAAAAACGCCAAAAAGTTTGGAAATATATTGTTGATCATCAACTTGACATAGTGGCATTACAGGAGACACATTTAGTCAGAGCCGAGGATACGCGCCTTAAACACAAACAATTTCCACTTATATATAGGTCCTCGGCACATACGAAACATAAGGGGGTGGCCATTCCATTCTTCCATTCAATTTCAACCACTGGGGATCCAAAGTGACACGGAAGGTCGTTGGATTAAGATTAAAGGGCGTCTGCGGGGGGAAATTTGTACCTTTGCGGTGGTATATGCCCCCAATACTGGGCAGACCCCCTTTTTACACACATTTCTGGGGAAATTGACAGACTTTGCGGAAGGCGCCCTAATCCTCATGGGAGATTTCAATCTGGTATGGCAAAAGGATTTAGACAGCTCACACACACAACGTTCAGACTTGGGCTCTTTCTCGGGAGGCACGCAACAACGCCTACACGATTTATGTCTCCTGGACGCCTGGCGCATTCTCTTTCCACAGACCTGTGATTACACCTTCTATTCATATGTCCACCACACTTATTCGCGTCTCAAGTATATTTTTCTTAGTCAATCTCTACAGGATGCTTTACAGGACGCCAAGATTTTCCCCCTGGCAGTATCCAACCATAGCCTGCTGTCTATTAGCCTCAATTGGTATGGGAACACCCCGTCTCCCTCCAGGTGGTACTTCTCCCCCCCCCCTCCCATCGCTAACTCGAGATAGGGATTCTTGTACTAAATTACGGGAAACTATCACTACTTTCTTTGAGACTAACAGCCCAGAGGACACCTCTGTGCTTAATACCTGGGATGCCTTTAAGGCGGTCATCAGGGGGGGAATGTATTGCCTTCAATGCGGCACTGAATAGACAGCGGGCTCAAGAGCAGGAGCAATTGGAAACGGAGTTGCTTGTTACTGAACGCTCGCATAATCTCAACCCTACAAGACAAACTCTATGCAACCTTACGGCACTTCGGGGCAAACTCAGGGCTATTTATAATAATAGGACGGAATTTACACTTCTTAAGCTACGACACCTGTCCTATACCCAGGGCAATAAAATTGCTAAACAACTTGCCAGACAACTGAGAGATAAGCGAGAGAGAGAATATATAGGGAGCATTATGAGAATGACGGGGGAAATTACATACAACGACGAGGAGAAAGCCGATCTCTTTGGTACTTTCTATAAAAATCTTTAAACAGGGGACACTTTAGACCCAGATGCTCAGCGAGCTTACCTACAGACGCTACCTCTACCCCAGGTTTCAGACGAATGGAATGCTTTGCTCGCGGCTCCCATTACAGAAGACGTCACGGCGGCCATTAAAGCCCTGAAGCCTCACAAGGCTCCCGGGCCGGATGGTTATACAGCGCTTTTTATATAAAACATTTGCCCCAGATATTACTCCTCACCTTGCTCGTCTTTTTAATATTATGGCGGAAGACGGCACAACCACGGGCACCATGGCAGAGGCAGTGATTTCGGTGATACCCAAACCGGGGAAGGACCCTCAGCGCTGTTAAATCTTATAGACCGATCACCCTCTTAAACCTGGACGCAAAACTCTACTCCTCAATCATAGCCAAACGTTTGAATGATCTTATGCCCATTCTCATTCATCCGGACCAGTCGGGTTTTATCAAAGGTCGTCAGAGGCATGATAACACCCGTCGAATCGCACACTTAATAGAAAAGGCCAATAGGTGTCGAATCCCTGCGATTCTAGTGGGGCTAGATGCTGAAAAACTTTCGACAGGGTGGATTGGCCGTACCTTTTCGAAACACTCACAGCATTTGGATTTTCGCAGAAATTCCTTACTATGATTAGAGCCAATTACCTACATCCACGCTTTAAAGTACTAATTAATGGGGTAGCCTCATCTTCCTTTCACCATTCCAGGGGCTCCCGCCAGGGGTGTCCCCTCTCACCCTTACTTTTTGCCCTCAGCATAGAACCTTTAGCTCTGGCGATCAGGTCCAATACCGGAATTATGGGGTTACCCTTCACCGGAGAGTCACATAAAATTTCCCTATTTGCGGATGATGTCCTTCTGTCTTTGTCCGAGCCGGCTACTTCACTGCCTAACCTTCATACGGAACTTGTGCGTTTTGAGGGTGTGTCGGGGTTTAAAATCAACATAGATAAATCATATATACTTAGCCTCAACCTCCCGGCGACGGAAGTTTGCGAACTCCGGGCCCTTACCCCTCTATCCTGGGCGGCAGCTTCCATCCAATATCTGGGGGTTCAGCTAATGCCAAAACTTGAAGGCCTCTATGCTGCTAACTTTCCTCCCATTCTTGCACGTATCCAAGCAGACTTCACGAAGTGGAAACCTCTCTTTCGCTCCTGTCTAGGTCGTATTAATGCGGTGAAAATGACCCTCTTGCCCAAGCTCCTTTATTTGTTTCAAGCCTTACCTATTGAGCTGGGGGGTGATTTTTTCCGGAAAGTAAAGGCCATGATTTTACGCTTTCTTTGGCAGGGGAGGCGTGCTCGCTTCTATTACTCTCTACTGCGCCGCTCCCGTAGAGATGGGGGAGTTGGGCTCCCGGATATCCAACTATACTATAAAGCTGCACAATTAAGGGTTTTAGTTGAATGGTCTAAGCAGGAATCTGAGAAGCATTGGTCGCACATGGATCGTAGCGTGACGGGGAGGACAATTTGGGACTTGATATGGCGCCCTAGACAGGACAGGCCTAAAAGAACAAGTTACTTACCTTTGGTAACGATGTATCTGTAAGAAACATTAGTTAGATTCCTCACCTTAGAATATCCCCAGGCGTCAGGCTGGATCCGGAAAGATTTTTGTAGCAATACCCCTTGCGCGTCGCTAGGCGTCGTCTGCGGCTCCGCGTCCATCGTTGTCGTCGTGCGCCGGAATGACGTCGGAGTACTTAGACGCCGCCCTCGCGCGCTGACGTCAGTTCTTGTACACAGCTTTCCACGCAAGGGACGCTGAGCCATGCAAGAGACCGACACTGGTGCCAAAAAATCTAGGGCCCTGAAAGGGAGAACCTTAACCCTAGATGTCGGTTCGCAGAACGGGGAGGCTGGGTGGGTCGGTGAGGAATCTAACTAACTAATGTTTCTTACAGATACATCGTTACCGAAGTTAAGTAACTTGTTCATCTGAAAGAAACACGTTAGTTAGATTCCTCACCTTAGAATAGATACCCCAGCAATACCAACCCCGGTGGTGGGTCTGCGAACCAAGATCACACCAGAAAGTCCTGGAGAACAGAACGGCCAAAGTGGCCATCCCTCCGGACTTGGCTGTCCAGGCAGTAATGTCTCGCAAACATGTGCAGCGAAGCCCACGTCGCCGCCAGACAGATGTCTTGCAAGGGGACTCCCCGCCCTAGTGCAGTTGTGGCCGCTGTGGCCAGAGTAGAATGGGCCCGTAGCCCAACAGGAGGAACCTTTTTCGCCAAAGAATAGCAGGTCTTAATACACAACACGACCCACCGAGAGATGGTCCACTTGTGTACAGCTTTACCCTTCTTAGCCCCTACGTATCCAACAAAAAGTTGGTCGTCCACCCGGAACTGTGTTGTGCGGTCTAAATAAAAGGATAGCGCACGTTTTGGGTCCAGACGGTGGAGCCTCTCTTCATCTTTTGAAGGATGCGGAGGCGGAAAGAAGGTGGGCAGCGTGACAGATTGCCCGATGTGAAAGGGAGTCACAACTTTAGGCAGGAAAGAAGGACGTGTCCGGAGGACAACTTTGTCCGGATGAACTGAAAGGAAGGGAGGCTTAGATGACAAAGCCTGGAGCTCACTCACCCGCCTAGCGGAGGTGATTGCTACCAAGAAAGCAGTTTTCAAAGTCAAAAGACGGATGGGACAGTTATGAAGGGGCTCAAAGGGAGCGCACATCAGAAAAGTGAGAACAAGGTTCAAGTCCCACTGAGGCATTACGAAAGGAACAGGAGGGTACATATGAGTAATGCCCTTGAGAAAGCGTGAAACAACAGGGGACTTGAAAAGAGAAGGCGGATCAGGAAGCCGTAGGAAAGCAGAGATAGCAGCAAGATAACCTTTCAAGGTGCCCAGAGCAGAGCCCTGCTGGGCCAAGGATAGAAGAAAGAGGAGAACCTCAGAAAGAGGGGCGGAAAGGGGATCCACAGGCTTTGCTGTGCACCATGCCACAAATTTGTTCCACCGGCAGGTGTATACCGTTTTTGTGGAGGGACGCCTGGCTGCCAGAATGACATCGCAGACTTCAGGAGGCAAGTCAAATGGCATCAACTGCCGCCGCTCAATCTCCACGCATGTAGGTGGAGGCTGGACAGGTTCGGGTGGAGGACCGTCCCCTGCTGCTGCGACAGAAGATCCTCCTGAAGAGGCAGTCGTATCGGGGGATCGATGGACATACTGAGTAGCTCGGGATACCAGTACCTTCGTGCCCAATCCGGAGCCACCAAGATGACTTGGGCCTGGTCGCGCCTGACCTTCTTCAGCACTCTGGGCAGAAGTAGTATAGGCGGAAAGGCGTACAACAGACCGCAACTCCACTCGCGACGAAAAGCGTCTCCGAGCGAGTGCCGCCTTGGAAATTCCAACTCGCAGAACAGCTGACATTGCGCGTTCTCTTCGGTGGCGAATAGATCTAACCAAGGCTCTCCCCACTGCAGAAAGAAACCTTGCGCCACGTCCGAGTTCAGACGCCATTCGTGATCCATCATGCACCGGCGGCTGAGTTTGTCCGCTCTGGCTTTCAGAGAGCCCGCCAGATGTTGAACCACTAGGGTGATGCCCTGGTGTTCCATCCATGTCCAGAGGCGCAGGGCCTCATGACAAAGGGTCCACGACCCCACCCCGCCCTGTTTGTTGCAATACCACATGGCGGTGGTGTTGTCTGTGAACACCTGCACGACACTTCCCCGGACAGAGGGAAGGAAGGCTTTCAGTGCAAGTCGGATCGCCCTCAGCTCCAAAAGATTGATATGGAGCCGAGTCTCCGCCGGATACCAGAGTCCTCTGATCTCCGCCTCTCCCATATGCCCCCCCCCCCCATCCCAGGAGGGACGCATCCGTCACTACCACGTGCCCCGGTTGGGGAAGGGAGAGGGATCTGCCGCTGACCCAATCGCGATTCGTGAGCCACCACTGCAGCTGTTTCGCAGTGCCCTCCGAGATCAAGACGTGGTCGGACAGGTTGCCTCGATGCTGGGCCCACTGAAACTTCAGGTCCCACTGCAGAGCCCGCATCCGCCATCTGGCGTGAGGTACTAACAAGATGCAGGAGGCCATCAGCCCCAGAAGCCGCAGCACCAACCTGACCGAAATCCGGGACAGAGGCTGGAAGATGGGAATCAGGGCTCGAATGTCCAGGACCCGCTGTTCCGGCGCATAGACCCGGAACTGCGCCGAATCGAGAACCACCCCTATGAAAAGGAGCTTCTGGGAGGGACTCCGGTGCGACTTCGGCACATTGATGGAGAACCCCAGCGAATGCAGGAGGTCTGCCGTAGTCTGGAGGTGGGAGACGACTTGCTGGGGCGAGCCCGCCTTCAACAGCCAGTCGTCGAGATAGGGGAAGACTGGGACCCCTGATCTGCGCAGATGAGCTGCAACCACCGCCATCACTTCCGTGAACACCCGAGGGGCACTGGTGAGGCCGAAGGGGAGCACGGTGAACTGAAAGTGCTCCTGACCCACCATGAACCGCAGGTAACGCCGGTGGGCCGGCAGGACGGGGATGTGGAAATAAACGTCCTGCAAGTCCAACGCTTCCATACAGTCTCCAGGGTCTAGGGCAACAAGAACCTGAGCTAAAGTTAGCATCTTGAACCGTTCCTTCCGGAGGAAGGCGTTCACGCTTCTGAGATCCAAGATCGGGCGTAGGCCCCCTTTGCCCTTCTTGGGAACCAGAAAGTAGTGGGAATAGCAACCACGACCTACTTCTGGACCAGGAACGCGCTCGACGGCCTCTTTGGCCAAGAGGGCCTAAACCTCCTCCCGGAGAAGATGCAAATGATCCCCCGACATTCGGTTGTTCTGTGGTGGCATGGCTGGAGGGGTCGTCTCGAAGGGGAGGGAGTAGCCCCTTCGGACGATTTGCAGCACCCACCTGTCCGAAGTGATGGAGCGCCAGTGGAGCAGGTGATGGCGAACTCTGCCCCCCACTGGCGTTGAATGGGCCTGAAAGCTCGGACTAGGAGGGCTTTGAGGCGGATGCTGCCGGGGTGGATGTGGACTGACCGGCACGTTGTCCTCCAGAACCGCCTCGGCGGAAACCACGTCCGCGTGCAGGTTGGTTCTGTGGCCGGTGGCTGGGCGGACGCGAGGAGGCGCCCCTTCCTTGGCCACGAAAGGGGCGAAAGGCGGAAGTTTGCGGCCGCGGGCCGAAAGACCCAAGGACTTGGCCGTGGCCCGGGAGTCCTTGAACCGGGCCAGCGCACTGTCCGCCTTCTCGCCAAAAAGGCGAGTGCCATCGAAGGGCATGTCCATGAGGGAGCTTTGTACATCCCCTGAAAACGACGTGGACCTCAGCCAGGCGCGACGCCGAAGCGCCACCGTTGTGGAAATCGCCCGACCCAGCGAGTCCGTGGTGTCTAGTCCACATCTAATGGCGTGCCATGCTGCATCTTGCCCGTTAGCAAGTGCTTGGGTGAGTCGCTCCCGGGCCTCATCCGGGCACAAGGGCAGCACGTCCTCCACCGTATCCCACAGCGAGTGGGAATAACGGTCCAAAAGGCAAGCGTTATTTAAAGACCGCAGTCCCAAACTCAGGGACGAGAACAGTTTCTTGCCAAACTGCTCCAACCTCTTGGATTCCCTATCCGGAGGAGTGGATGGGAAGGAGGATTGGGAGGTTGAGGCCTGGATAACCAGGCTCTCGGGGGTGGGGTGGTGGGAGAGGAATGTGGGGTCGCCCGGAGCAGGGCGGTGGCGCCGGGCAACGTTCCTGTCCACAGGAGGGACTGTGGAGGGCTTGGACCAAGTACCCTGGAGAACATCAATGAGGGCCTCATTAAACTGCAGCAGAGGCTCAGTTGAGCTTGCTGTCGGTTGAAGGACCTCGGTGAGGACGTTAGTCCTCACAGCCACAGCAGGCAACTCGAGCCCTAGGGCTTCGGCCGCCTTGCGCAGCACCACAGAAAAGGCTGCACCTTCCTCCGAGGCCACAGTCGGAGGAGAGATGAATCCAACGTCTGGAGAGGTATCCAAACCGCTGGCGTCCCCCAATTCCTCTGCCCAGGCCTGAGACAATTGGGCCTGTTCGGACAGAGGGTCCTGAGACCCCTCCCAGTCGCCCTCATCATCCGATTCCTGGTAGACAGGAGGAATGATCGGAGCCGGACGGTGGATGAAGCGGTCACCCATCGGCGCCGGTAACCGCGTCGGACGGCGCTGTACCGGCGCCGGAATAGGGCTAAACTGAGGCTCGCCGCCGTGCGGGGACGGCGTCGGGGGCGGAACCAGTGTCGGCGCCGGCGGATGAGGCGTCGTGAGGTCGACCGGCGCCGGCAGAGATCCAGGCCTGGATCCCTCGGGGACCTGCGGCGTCGGGGCCGGAGCCCTCGACGGCGCCGGAGCTGCCGGCACGCGAGGTCGCCCAGTCAACCCTGCGGGGCCCCAAAGGCGAGCCGGCAGGCGTCAACGGCGGAGCCAGATTCCTCATGGCCGTGAGGAAGGCACTGACCTCCGCCGGAGTCGCGTCAGTCCCAGGGACCGGAGGGTATGGGGACGAGCGCGGATCCTGTGGCTCCAACGGAGCCGCGGGGGTGGAACCACCCGGACCCTCGGCCGGGTCGCGTGACCGGCGAGGGGAGTCTGAAGAGCGATGACGCCGCTTGGACTTCTTAGAATGTTTGGAGTGACGGGACTTACCCGAATTTCCCGACGAGCCGAGTGTCGAAGCTCGAGCAGCTTACGAGACCTCTCCCGCCTAGCCTTCGACGTCAAGGCCAGACAGTCGGGGCATGACACCGTGTCATGGTCGGCTTCCAGGCAGTACAGACACCGGCGATGGTGATCCGTTACCGACATCAGTCGGTGACAGGAGTCACAATGCTAGGGGTAAGCTCTTCCCGGATCGGCGCTTACTGGCGTGGAAAAAAAAAAAACTGACGACAGCGCGCGAGGGCGGCGTCTAAGTACTCCGACGACGTCATTCTGGCGCACGACGCCAACGACGGACGCGGAGCCGCAGACGACGCCTAGTGACGCGCAAGGGGTATTGCTACAAAAATCTTTCCGGATCCAGCCTGACGCCTGGGGATATTCTAAGGTGAGGAATCTAACTAACGTGTTTCTTTCAGATATATATACATTAGCACTCCCACACGCACAACACTCAAGGTCTGGGACTCTGTCTCCGAAGTCGACAGATGGACCTCGTTCCCCTCCCCCTTTACGCCGATCCATATCAACCCCGTGTTTCCCCCGGCTCTTCATGAGGGTCCCTTTGACGCGTGGAGGAAGGGTGGTTGCTTGGCGCTGACACACCTATTTCATAATTTTGATCCTCTTACCTTTGATAATTGCAAACGGGAATTTGAACTAGGGCACACGGAAAGATACCACTACACTCAGCTGATGCATTGGGCCCTTAATCCGCCAGTGAGAGAGGCTGCCACCCGACCCCTTACACAGTTTGAAACCTTCCTCACCAAGACCTCCTCTATGAAAGGCGTTATTACATTTCTATACAACTTTCTGCTTAAAACGGCTCTGACCCCGCGCCCACGATACATGCACATATGGGAGGATATGATACAGCGTCCCATTTCTGCAGAGGAGTGGACGCACTTATGGTCTGATATTACCCGTTTTAATCCCTCCACGGAACTTAGGGAGGCACACTTGAAAACCATGATTGATTGGTATTTACACCCCGCCAAGTTACACCGGATCTTTCCCGCCTCTTCTGATAGGTGTTGGAGGGGTTGCGGGCTGCTAGGAGACTTTCAACACATATGGTGGGATTGCCCGTCCATCCGCCCCTTTTGGGAGGAAATTCTGGCACACATAAAAGAAATGCTGGGATATCCCATTGCCACTACAATGGCCAACATACTTTTGGGGCTGCGCGATCCCTCCCTAGAACATCAGACCCGAACCGACAAAATGATAATGTGGCTATGTATTGGAGCGGCTAAGATTACCCTGGCGGCCGCTTGGAAGGGAAAGGAGGCGCCGGCTGTTTCCCTTTGACATTCCCGCCTTTGGAAATTGCTCAGTTTGGAGCGTATGTCTGACATTTTGAGAGATAACTACAAGAACTTTGAGTTTAAATGGGGCCCCCTGGTCGCCTTCCTTTCACAGGGCCTTCCATCCGCTGTCTGTCCTGCCTCTATAAGAGCCCTACACCTCTTCCAATTTTGAGCATAATGCCATTGTCGTGTGACTTTTTCAATGCGTGACTGTTGCCGCCACCACAGGGAGGGCGGGGGGTGGGACGTTTTGGGTTTTCTTTTTCTCTCAGGTTTTTCCTTTTTCACAACTGAGGTACAGTGTTAATGACCTACTGCTCATTTAGTGTCATATAGGCCATGTTATAGAGGTGATGAGTTGTTGTAAAATGCAGCTACGATTCGCTGCCCACTGTTGGCCCTCGACTTGCCTCCGAAAAGACCACTTTCAAGTTTCACAATATTTAGAATCTGTACCCTGGTTTTAGAGCATTATGTAAAGATGAAGCTTGATTTATACTGGTCGCTGCATTTCTTTGGCCTTTACCTTGTTACTGTGCTACTTGGCTACCCTGCACGGGATCCAATACTGATACTATCTCAGATGTATGTTGTAAAATGTTAATAAAAACATCTTTGAAAATAAATAAATTAAAAAACAAAAAATTTATTTTTTATAAACATTTCACGTACACGACTCAAGTCCCCACCACCCCACTTTTTTTCATCATTTTTTTAATATAGGATCATGGATTGGTCCATGGTAACACTGGGTTTTTACACTTCGTCATAGTATTTATTTATATATCTATCTTTTTTTAATTAGGCATGGACAGAATATAATAAAAACATAAGGCAGATCAAATTTATTAAAGTGCATTCTATTCAGCAAAACATATAGGAGTACAAAAATCTTTATACACAACACATAAGTGTATATAGAAATTCCTATAAGATAACCATATCATCTGCAAAAAAAGTGTAACCAAAATCTTTGATTGTACTGATTACAAAAGAACAAACATTCTTTTAATGTATTTTGTGAATCATTTTCGTTTTATACAAATTTATAAGAAATTGGATTTTAACCATATATTCCTGGTTTGAGATGGCATATTAATGTATATTTATTTATATATATATATATATATATATATATATATATATATATATATATATATATATATATATAGGACTGCTGATTTGCACAATAATATTGACGGAGTACGAGTTTACATCAATACATGTTTACATATATTTAATGTATACAGAGATTTGCTCATGGTTTGATGGTTTTTCACATAATCAAAAACAACTGCAGTATTTTTTCTATGTCCATGCTAATCACTTGAGAGGTACTGGTCACTTTAAATAGATTATGGCGACTCCCAATGCGTGTCATGTGAACAAGGCCGAGGCAGGCCGAAACGCGTCATGGTGGCAAAAGAGCAATAAACTAAAACATTTAGCACTTATCTTGTGGTTCGCATCCGTTTGTTCCAGGGGAAGAGGAGTTGCAGCAACGGAGTCTGTGGAATATATATATATACACACACACACACATATATATATATACACACATATATATATATATATATATATATATATATATACACACACACACACACATACACACATACATACATATACACACATATATACACACATACACACATACATATATACACATACATATACACACACATACACATAAATATACATACACATACATATATACACATACATACATATATATTGACATGTAGATCTACGTTCGTAGTATATGCGATAGAATGCCCATGTAAACTGTGGTATATAGGCAGTACTACGTGTATGGCTAAAAAGCGTATTCTTGAACATAGTAGAGCCATCTCCAATTATGATCCTAAGTATCCTGTAGCACGCCACTTCAGGGATAAACATTTCTCGAACATCAGAGACTTGTGCTATATTATTTTGGAACAAGTCAATAAGAACCCCAGGGAAGGCAACAGGGTTCTTAAACTCAGACAGAGGGAGTCCAAATTGATTACAGATTTTCAGACCAAGACTCCGGGAGGTTTGAATCAGAAGGAGGAACTCTCCGAACATTTAAAAGAGTAATTATTTTATGTTCTCATCCTTCATGTAGATCTGTGCCTTAGATATGATTCTTTGAGATTAGAGAGGACATGCTATATGCTGTTACAGGGTCATGTGATCCTGTTTTTAATTATTGTTTTTATCTCTTTTTTGTTTTATTTACAGGAGGAAAGGAAGGGGCCCAGTCACCAGCACTCACCCAACACGGGCTTCCTACCCTTTCTCTCTCCATGAGCACGGTGACATGTTTTTATTGTTTTGGTTATTACGGTAAACTGAATGAGGTCGGATGGTAGTGCTTATTGGGTTTGGACTGATATGCTGTTGATACTGGGCCTTACTGTGTTTTTCAAATTATTGTAAATGTTCGCTTGTGGTCACGCGGCAGAATTACTGCTGCACATTGAGTATATACTGCGAACTCTGGCACTTGCCAACATGAACCAGTAGGATCACTACGGACAGAGAATTACCATACTCATTTTTGTATATTAAGAAATTTGGGGATAGATTTTGTGGTCCATCAACTGGTTTCTGTGTGCAGATACACCAGATACATGTGGCCATTGGACCGCAGTGCAAACTATGTGGATATATTTTAATTGACATTCGCTAGTCCGCCTTGACGCGTTATTTATATTTACTTTGTGTAAAGAGCCCTTATAGCACACTTAAACCAAGCATGATATCGGGACAGTTCAGTCAAACATCACGGCACACCCAAATGCTTTAATTAAGCAATTTTGGGATTCTATTTAATTTCTTCACTATGCAGACATTGGGTGCATTCGCAATACTGACACACTGATGTGACAATTTTTTGTATGAGCAATAATGGTTGAACCCACTGGGGTAGTCATACGATTATAAGAGCAACAATATTCTTTGATTCAAACCAAGTTGGTGAATTTATCGCGATTGTAAGAATGTAATTATTCAGTATTTATTTGATTCATTTGAGTGTAAATACTATATAATGTAATTATGGTTTACCTTCTCCATTCAAATATGTCTGCCACAGATGTGCGCGAGTCCTGTTTCGCCGTCTATTACCAACTGCACTATTTATGTTTGCCGGTATTGGTTGTTAATTTCACGTGATCAAGCCCTTGGTGGTGAAACGCGTTGTGATTAAACAGCAGTTAACCTGATTTACGCTGTATATATATATTATATTCACTTAAAAAACCATAGGTTTCACACATGTTATAGTTAGCTGGGCATTTTCCTCATGAAAAACCAATGAAATTCCCCCGTTATAGTTAGTGCAGGCAACTATAACTCACGCGACCGTAATCCGCTGCTGATGACGTCAGATATTACATCACTGTATTTACACATTTATATACCCATGTCTTCTTCCTTTTTTTTTTTAGCTATACATATATTTTTTTTTTTCCCCAGAAAGACACATATGTCATCAGTGATGTAATATCTGACGTCATCAGCAGCGGATTACGGTCGCGTGAGTTATAGTTGCCTGCACTAACTATAACGGGGGAATTTCATTGGTTTTTCATGAGGAAAATGCCCAGCTAACTATAACATGTGTGAAACCTATGGTTTTTTAAGTGAATTTGCAAGGTTTTTTAAATGCTAATTCCTAACTATAACGTGTGTGAAACCTATGGTTTTTTCAGTGAATTTGTACGGTTTTTTAAATGCTAAATTACTTTACGCCGTTCGTGCCGCGCGCCCACTTCACGCAGTTCGTTCCGTGCGCGCACGGTGAGCACGCGGTGCGCTTTGCGCACCTCGCGCCCACTTTACGCAGTTAGTGCCGTGCACGCACGGTGCACTTTGCGCACCGTGCGCGCCCACGTTACGCTTAATGGGCCATGTACGCACGGTGCGCTTCGCGCACCGTCCGCACAAGGAGGACACATGATATGCTTTGTTGTTAAGGGTTTTGGCATAAACTGTTACCTTGTGATACGCTATGCGCGCCCACTGCGCTGCGCGCAGCGTGCGCACACGGGGGGGGTTGAGATTGCAATTTTATTTTAAAGCATTTATGCCGTGCGCGCACGCTGCGCGAACCTCGCGGAATTATTTTCATTTCTATAGTGCGCGCACGCTTCGCGCACTCGGCGATTTACCGAAAAAAATTAATTTTTTTTAATTGCCCTTGGGGGACCTCCTGGGACCCCTTGACCCCTGCTAGGGGGTCAGGAACTGTCCAGCGTGCCCCCTTTACATGTTTTTCTCCTTTGTGTTTCACCCCCCTGTCAGTGCGAGAGACAAAATGGCGGCCGACACTTCCTGGTTTCGACCGATTCGAATGTTTACTAAGATGTAACAACCAATCAGAAGTGCGCTCGCGGACGGCCGAGTGCGCGCACCCTGCGCGCACGGTGCGCGCGTACAGATATATATATTGATTTAAATGCTATTTTCTCAGAAAATACTGAACAGATTTACACCAAACCTGCAAAAGGCACCAAACGGACCTTATGGCTACCTCTCTGCCAAATTTCACGCAATTCTGTTCAGCCGTTCGGGCTGTAGCTGCGACTTAAGTCACTATGGAAAAATCCATGGGGAAAACGTGTTTTGGGACCCCCCCTTTTTCTCGGCCCCCGCTTGACGAATCACCCCGTGACTTTCAGGGTAGGAGCGGAGTGCCCCATTAGTTTGGAAAATTTCGCGAAGATTCGTCAATCGGCGCCAAAGTTATTCAAAATAGAATTTTGAGATTTCCTATGGAAACTCGGTCCTAACTATAACTATCTACTGGCGACCGGCAGTAGAATGTAGAATGTAGAATGTAGAATGTAGAATGTAGAATATATATATATATATATATATATATATATATATATATATATAGTTTTTTTTACTGTGAAGTTTTACCTCTCACTCTACAAAATTCCTTAAGGGCCTCCTGAGGGCCTCCTGCACGGAAATGGGGTGTATTATATGGTGTGGTGGTGCGACCTCACTGTGTAATGCACTTACCTATCCCTTTAGGACTCTCAGGTTTCGTTTGCCAAAACTTCAGCTGAACCCTGGGTAGCTGTAGCTCTCAGCAGCAAGGGTTACACAGAGAAATAAGTGCAAAGCATTAAACAGCACCAAAACATATGGAGAAATAGACCCGAAACAAAAAGAAATCCGAAACCAATTTATAAAAATAGACTGAAGCTTTATGTATTTTTAAACAAAACGAAAAAGATTCACCAGAGGGTTCCTTACAAGGTAAAGTAAATCAAAGCATTTCACTCAACCACGAATAAGCATTAGCCAATCAAACAAATTTGGCACCTAGAAACTTTCTTTACCAATAAGTTGGGATAGTTGTAATGCTGTCACAGAGTCAATTTAGGTGGCGAATTCCAATAGGGAGCCAGTCAGGGGGACCAGCAAGGCCCTCAGAAACCATTTCCCCAATCGAAGAATCTGTCTTCAAGCAGTTTAAGGTGCTTGTTCAATGTATTCCTACCGAGTGGTCCTGATACGGAGGATAAAGGATGCTGTGCATGCGACACGGTCAACAGGAGTCCTGCTCTAGGTACTCCTCAATCCACAAAGTTGATGAGGGGGTCCTGGGCACAGATTGACACCCCACAAGGTTCTCTTTGGTCTGGCCGAAGTGATGTTGCCATTGGGCTACCAGTTGTCCAGCGTTGCGGTCACAGCCAAATCCTTCTCCAGACTGTAGCTTACCTTCTGTGCGACCGAGCGTCACTCTGATGACTCTCCCGAGTCCAGCATACTGGTGCAAGTCTGAGCGTCTGGTCCTTGTCCCTGGTACTGCACGACGGTGGGGAGCAGCATGCTGGGGATCTGAGCTACCACTCGCCCATAGCAGGTTTCTTCAACTCTTGTGTACCGGTGCTGCCAACAGGGGGACAGTCAGTTGACCCTTTTAGTTTCTTTGCTTGGGGAGGGCTCTGAAGACTACTTCTCCTTGAGCAGGACACAGCAGGCACAGTCACTCTTCTTTGCTATCCACCAGGTACAGTCTAAGTCGGTGCAGTCTCTCTTCACCAGGAACGATGCAGCAGGGCAGTCCTTCCGTCCTTCTTCCAGTCCAGTTAAGATCGGAGTTCAGGGTGCCAGGGGTGCCCTACTAATGTTCAGAAAATGCCCATAGGGCAGGATACAATAGGTAGCCAATGGGCTACCAGGTTCCCTCCAACCCGATAACCACATCCTGCAAAGTTTGCATCTGGGCATTCCAGGATGCACCATCTAACATTACAGGACCTCTCTCTTGGCGTACGGAGCTCCCTAGCTCAACCCAGAGATGTGGCCATCAAGGAGGATACATGTCCTTGGAAAACTGGTTTGACAACTGGTTTCCCCTTATCACGTGGCCCATAGGGACATTGTCATCTTCACTAAGTTAGCATGAGCACGTTGCAGCCTGCCTGCTGCTCTGCGCACGTTACTAGTCTTTATTTTTGCAATAATTTCTATGGCTGTTTTCACATGAGAACTCATTGCTGTGTTCACTCTCTGAATATTTGTGGGATTTTGATTGAACATTATGTGCAAGGTCGAACAACAATGCCCTTGTTATTTTGTTCTGACCAGTCCTTAGACGCAACATACCGGTGCAGCTGTTGTTTGGACAAATGTACTTGGGTTTTATTAGAATACAGATAGGTAGCACACACTTGAAGAGGAACCTTTCCAGGGAGAAGAGCGAGACAGCACAAATTATGTATATCTACCATCTACAGGCTAAGGTATGGGGTTGCTGACAAAGCCCAGAGATCTTCTACTATATAATAATACTGCTTCTTAGCAAGGTGAGAGAGATTAGGCTTTATTGTCTTTCCATGATGACATCTCCCTTCATGATTTATGGACTAGCTGCTATGTGGACTGTATTTGTACTATGATTTTCCTGCTTGTTGTGGCATGTATACTGTATGTTAGGGCACGTTAGTTCAAATAAATATTTAAACTGTTTCATGTCTCTGTCAGATCTTATTGTGGAAAAGTACAAGAGTGCAAGCGAAAGGGCGTGTCTTGTTACCGTGATTCCTTAGAGATCTGGGAGTGTTGTGTTCTGGGGTGTTTAATCATTTGTTTCTCTGTGAGTGAGTAAGGGAGACACTATAGCTAGTCGGTCCTGGGCTTATGGGTATTAAGGTAGTAGGAGGTCTCAGTCCCTATATACCAAGGTCCTATAATCTTGCGCATAGTGCTGTTTTTGGGCAGAATCCCTGCAACATCCTGTCTCTAGTGCAAGCCTGTATGCCTAAACGGCAGGTCAGTCCCTCTCCCATTGTTACCCATTTGTCCTTCAAAGGCGGCTTCTCGTTTTAAGTTCGCCTTTTGGGCCAACACCCACGTGGCTTCCTGCAGGAAGGAGATAACACCTCCTTCCAGAGCAGGCCTCTATGGTATCATTTCCTGGTCATTGTTAGCATGTCTCCACAGGACCCCATGTGAAACCAGTAAGGGCACAGGGGACTAAAGGGAACTAAGTGGCAACTTTGTTAAAGTTACACACTGTACTGTTACATTAAGCCCAACTTCGTTCCCTAGTCAAAATTAATGTAACAAGTAGTTTGACATCTTGGATGATTCACTTTGGTCGCACCATTACAGGTCGCACCTGAGGGGTCAGCGTGTAATTTCGTGCTCGCCTATTGGGTGACAGTTTTGCATTACTATCAGAACATATGAAATACATGATCTGCCAGTGAGATCTGTTGCATCCCTGCCTTAGGACTCAATAGACCATAGAGATGACTTACACATCTGCTAGGGGGATGTCGGTAATTAAATGTAATGTAAAAGGAACTTCTAAAGCACAACTGTTACTCCAAAGTGTGTCCTGGCTCTGTGCCGTAATAATGTAGTAACTGAGAAGCGAAAAACAACAGAACAGAATTAGTTATTCAAGAAGAGCCATGTTTCCAGCTTCTACCGGAACAGAGTGGTGGAGGTAAGAAATCGTAGATCCAGCGGAAGATTGTTCCATAAAGATGGACCCAGAAAAGAAAAAGACCCATGGGTTTTTAGGGGTAGGCCGAGCATCGTGTGTGCAGCCGCATTCTGGACCACCTCCAGTCTACTAATCAGATAGTCTGGCCGGGCCCAGGTATAAAGCATTACCATAATCCAATCTAGATGTAATCAGAGCCTGGACCACCAGTTTCCTAGCTGACAAAGACAAAAAGTAATATTTTAAAACATGTCCTTACTATTGCGTTAACTTGAGCAAGAAAGAAAAGTTCACCATCAAACTTAATGCCTAGATTTTTAATAGCATTAGTGTGGATACATGGAGGAGAAGCGTCCTTGGGCCAAAAGGTCTGTCAAGGCACTTCCGATCTTAAACTGAAAAAGAGAAACTCGGTCTTTCCCGCATTGCATTTCAGTTAGTATATGGATAGCCATTGGAACACTGCAGCCAAACAATTTCTGATTTTTTCCCCGGGAAATGCTTTGTCCCTACCCCATGAAAAGAACATCTGGGTGTAGTCTGCATAAGAGACTACTTTAGCACCCAGAGTCGTTCAAGGGGGGCAAGATATATATTAAATAGTGGAGGGCTCAAAGGAGAGCCCTGCAGCACGCCCACCTTAAGGCCTAGTAGTGCGGAGGAAACAGGGGGGACACCCCACCTCTTGACCCCTATCTTCAAGGAAAGAGGCTAGTCATTCCCACGCCTGTCCTCTAATCCCAACGGACAGGAGGTGGGACAAAGGCGTTAAGTAGGAGATCGTATCGAACACAGCTGACAGATCCAGCATAATCAGCACAGCTTACCACCAGCATCAAGGGTACACCTGATAAAATCAACTACCTCCACTAGTGCAGTTTCGGTGCTATAGCTGGGGCGAAAGCCAGATTGATGTAGCAAGTCATTGCTTTCTAAGTACCGGGACAGTTGCTGATTAACATGTTTTCCCAGCACTTTGGAGAGGTGAAATTGGCTTATAATTAAACAGATCTATAACTACTACCTGTGGTATTTTTAATAATGGCACAATTTTGGCCTGTTTCCATTTCTTAGGGACAATAGACGAGGAGAGAGGTATTCAGGAGATGGTTAGCAAGAGGATTAATAGCCTCTACTCCCATGACCAAAAGATTAGTCGGGCATGGGTCAGATGGAGAGCCAGATTTAGCGGAGTGTCATGGAGATCGGATCAAAACTATCCAAGGAAAAAGTTATGTTGCAAGTCTGGTTAACTTGCTGGTTGATATTCAGACTCTCTTCTCTCCATCCTGGGAGGGGAGACTGGTTTGGATTTTTGAGATCTTGTACTGGAAGTAGTCGGCAAGTTGTTCGCACCATTCCCTGGAAGGAGACTGCTGAGTTATGCAGACTACTGGGGAAATGAAGGACTTCACTGTTTTAAAGACTTCCCTAGATTTGTTACCAGTCTTTAAAATTCTGGTTTCAAAGTACAGTTTTTTCTCTTTAAGTTTTGACAATAGGGCAATATGACTCCCTCAATTGTCTCTCCAAGTGCTGAACGCTAATTTGGCTTCTCGCAGAGTTAGTGTACGATGGAATAGAAGGTTTGGTTTGACGTGACTGTAGTATCCATTCTGGGACTAGTGCACAGGTAGTGGGTTCAATCTAGCTATCTGGAATATCAGCATCCCCACTCACATTATTTGTCAGAGAGGGTATTTTCTCTTTTAGGGCCCTATTAAAGGCCTCAGGCTGAATTTGATGAAAGGCTCTAACCACTGTAGGCGTATAGCCAGAGTTGGATGTATAGCTCTCTATTTTGGCGCACCTAAACCTAATCAAGTAATGACTAGATGAAACTAAACAGATAGGGGTACTTATAGGGGTAGATTAGTAAACATTTGATACAGAAAATGTCTAGCTTGGTGTGTAGGCAAGAATACAGTTTGGGTCATAGTCATAGCTGAGATACTTTCACACAGTGTTATTATTTCCTTTTCTTCCCCCAACTCCATGTGAACATTGAAACCGCTAGGAGAAAAACATGGGAGTATCTGAGAGCTAAGGGAGAGAAAGCATTACATAAGGAAGAAAGTAAAACACCAGCTGGGCCTGTAGGCTTATAGCATAAAGCTTCCGCTATAGATTGATTGGGAGATAAGTTAATGTAGAAACCTAGAACCTCTGCTTCATTCAAACCTACTACAGGACTGGAAGTATGAGTGAGATTTTCCCTATAGATCATGGCCATCCCCCTCCTCTGACAATCTTACAATCCTCTCTGCAAACCTTGTAGCCCTTAGGGATTGCAGAACAGATATCAGGGCCAGAGGAATCCATTAACCATGTTTTTGTTACAAATAAAACATCTAAGGTCTCTTCAGGTATCATATCAGCGCTCTAGTCAGCATGTTTAGGGAGTGAGAGGGCATTAATAGGATCTGCCGAAAAGTCTAACGTCTTACTGCTTCTTGATTTAAATGACAGACTGAAGTCTCTGCCAAGGTCCCTTGTGATCATGAGAAAGCGGCATTGAGTGCATCTGGTTTCTAGGGGGACCGAGGAGTCCAGAACAAAGCAAACGCAGGTTTGTGTACGGGCTAGCCTGTGTAGTTGATCTGAACTATAGGAATAGTTCCTTTTACCTTCAGAATCCATTTGCACATGGTGGCTGGCGTAGGACACTCCGAGAACGCTGACGGGGGCAGACTTGCCTGCCTATGGCGCATCCGCGATGCGTCTTTCTTTATATGCATCTGGGTCTGGGACACTAGAGCATGCACGCAGTCAAAAATGACGGCTCTATCTGTCCCAAAAGTAAGAAAAATGGCAGTGATGCGGAGCTCTGTGCACAGAAGCAAGATCAGATTTTAGCTGCTCCCTCCTCCCAGTTAATAGAAGCGTGAGTAATGATACAGCGTTTAAGACATGTGAAAATCAAATTCATTAAAAGACATTTAAAACAGGTGCAAACAATCTCAATACTATCAAAGTTCCCTCGGTTCCCCACCTAATGAAGTTGCATCTGCGCTGCGTCTTTCTTTATATGCACCTGGGCCCGGGACACTAGAGCGTGCACAAAGCCAAACATGGCAGCTCTAGCTGAACCAGAAGTAGGAAAAATGGTTGCGATGCCAAGCTCTGTGCAAAGAAGATAGATAAGATTTTAGCTGCTCCCTCCTCCCTGTTAACAGAAGAGTGAGTAATTATGGACAGGGTTTAAGACGTGCAAATCAAATTCATTAAAAGACATTAAAAACAGGTAAGAACAATCTCAATACTATCAAAGTTCCCTCAGGTCCCCATGGAACTCTGCCATTGAAGGGCAAAGACGGGCTAGCAGTTTAAACTTGCCTTCCAGTCGGTAAATGGAAGAGTTTTGTTTTACTTGTTTCACACGCAGGGGGCACAACCAGTGCTGCTTTCCCTGGGGGGACCCTCTAACTTACATGACCTGAGCACCTTGGGCACCATTTAGTAAGGATTTGTAGGTAAGTTAGCTTAGCCAATTTGATATATATGTTTAAGGGTAAGGGCACTGGCCCCGAGGTCTAGTTAGAAGGCCTTAGTGCAATTTCATAATAGAAAAACCAGCAGTATCAATCCAAAAACGTAGGGGTGACCATACAGAAAGAGGCATTTTTTGTACACCCCCTATGGGGGGGGGGGATAATTCATTGTATGTTTGTTGTATTTTGGTTTGCACAGTTTTCACAAAATACATACGATTTGATGAATGTAGATTTCTGAAATTCTAGGGGAGTCTTAGTTTTCTTGTCTTGGCTAATATCACAGTGCCATGAGGAAATATAAATGGACAGTGATCCAGAACTCCACAGGCGGAATGGTGGGTATGAGTTTGATACCGTGGAGCAGTACTGAGGAGGTTTTACTTTACATGTGTGTGCAATCATGGAGATAATTTGGTTGATTGTGAATCCTAGGGTACTTTGTGGTGGGGACCAATGTTGTTGTGATTTAGCAGCCAGAGATCGACTGGAGTGTTTTGTGAATGGTGGAGGTGAAATAACTTTTAGTGGGGTTGAATTTAAAAAAGCCAGCCAGTGAATGATGTATAATCCCCAGCTGACAATAAACAAAGCCAACATTTTAGAATACTTATTGTTGGTGATGGTCCATTTAAAAGAGAATGCATGTACCCATTACGAAAGGTTTTCCATAAATACTTTAAGGGTGGCGATGTCAGATGGGTTTAGAGGTTTGAGGCAGATTTAAGTGTTATTACTAGTGAATAGTTATTTCTAAACTAGACAGGCAATGTAAGCATAGAGGAGAGATGACCATTAAGAGGAATGGACAAATAAATATTAGAGGTTTCTAATGTACCCACAGAGTTATTTGTTTTTTTTTTTTTAAATGAAATTATAGCATTTTAATACCCAATAGTATCAGCCTCAAATCTAACGTAACTAGGGCTAGGCCAGACTCAGAGAAACACATCGCACCTCAAACGTCAAGTGGATTTTCTCACAGACTATTCAATATCTGAGCAGCCCCAGCTATTTCCTCCGACCCTCAGAAAAAAACAGAAAAGTCAGCAAGGGAGTGGCATCAGCACAGATTTCTTATTATTCTTCAATGCAAGTAGCAGAGTGGGAGTCTCACTTGCTAGTTGGGGTACATCCAAAAAGCTATGTCCTCTGCTTCCCTGCTGCTGTGGCACCTCTCTGCAGAAGTCCATGCAGACGATCTCCCCGCCGCTGCAGCTAAAAGCCCTCTCCTGTGACCTCAAAGAGTCAAATATGAAGGACTCCTTTATGACCAATAATCAATGCCAAATCATCGGTGCAAAATGTCTGACTGCATTATACTCCTGTGGGCTGAAATACAATGAGAAATAAACAACAACCAAGCAATGGCTGAAAGTGACTGGCCAAAGCAAACCAATGGCTAAAGGTGGCTGACCTAATGCACACTGTATGTATTTGGGTTGAAGGCATGAGCTCTAGTAGATAGAGATGATCCCATCCCTAATGGATCAGTTAGATCACTCACACCCAATCGCTGGATGAGGCCTCAACAAACATGGGGAGGCAGATCATACGAAGCAAACACAATAAGATAATGGACGGAGCGCTGAAACTTTTCAGACACTCACCCCCAGTCACAATTAGAACTGGGTTAAATCAGACATCGTTCCCATGAGGCGCAGGGTCGAGACTGATTTGCATATGGTTGGGTCCAACCTGGGGTGGAATAGTGAGCAAAAGAACAAAGGATTAAACCCAGATCTGTGACTAGGGGTGAGGGATTGAAAAGTTTCAGCACTCCGTCCATCATCTTGTTGTGCTTGCTATGTTCCCTCCAAGTGGCCACGGGTAAGCCCAGATGTGGGTCTATGGCTCACTGTGCCACTGGATTCAAGCTAGCCTGGCTGATGGGTGAAGCCACGAAACCGGTTCCAGGATACTTGTTTCTGGTCCAGGTAGGGCCTGGCAGCTCAGTATGACTGTTCCCATGAGGAGTAGGGTCAAGACTGATTTACATATGGCTGGGTCCAAACTGGGGCGACATAGAACAATGTATTAAACCCAGATCTGTGACTGGGGGTGAGTGGTTGAAAAGTTTCAGCACTCCGTCCATCATTTTCTTGTGTTTGCAGAGACTGCTCTTACTCCATTAACCTTTCTTCAGCCACTCCTATACCATTTACAAATACAAAATAATGTATTCAGATAGGCAATATTTAAAATACAATCTTGGGGTGAATTATTTCTCTTTGAATATTCTGGGTTCCCAAACACAGGCAGGGATACTCTGTTACTGAAAATAAAAAGATCCCATGAAGGAGAACAAACATCTTAGAAGCAGAGCTCTTTTGCACATCCTTCAAAATAAGGAAAGAAGTTAAAATATGCAGGTCAGTTGGAGCCAGTGCAACAAATTGGTTAAAGCAAATGTTTATCTAGGATTTTTTTTTTTTTCTTCAAAAACAGACCTGCTCCCAGGCGTGTTGTCTCTAGGTCCAGCTGGTCATTCCTGAACACCACATCATGCAGCTCTGACATAGACTCTGCCAGCTTATTACACATCTAAAAAATAAATATTGGTTCTAGTGAGAGGAGAGCATAAACAAGGAAGTAAAGCAAGCTGCTAAGCACTGCTAATCTATATGTAACAATAGGTATTGTTAGAGAAGTCCAAAGATAAAATATTAAAAGTACCAACAGCCAGGCATGGGAAAGAGAATGGGGGCCACAACAGGTCCAGTTAAGAAAAAAAGTCATGAGAAGTCCAGAATGTCTTACTCCAACACATCTGAGTCAAGAATACAAGAAATTAGTCCCCCATAGCTGGGTGGGGGGGAGGGGGGGGGGCTAGAATTACAAAATATCGTAAGGACAGATGCCAGGAGTTTGAAGAGACCCAACAACCATAAGTCAAATGGTGCCTGACTACTTGTGAATTTACTACAGGCTAGATGTATTCTGCATTGAGTCGGTGACTGGCTCAGAGCATAGACAATCGCAAAAGAAAAACAACAGAAGCTAGCAAAAAAGCCTAACATTCTGAGCAGTGACTATTCAGGTTCAGTATGGGTGCCAATAGTGAGCAAAGGAAAAACAGTAGTAAATCACCACCACAGAGGAAAAAATGTTTTGAAGCAAAAGGCGGCCAGACATGAAGAGGGATGCAGGGAGGAAGTGGAGGAATCTGCCATGTGAACCAAGACGAAGGATAGATACAAACGCCAACTAAGCCTGGGGCTCTACTAAAACGAATTCAATTTCAAGAAGCATACAGCTTAAGGGTCCCACTTGCCTTCTGCTTCTCCAGGATGGCCTGATCCATATCGTATCTCAAGGCAGCCTGTTCCTGAAGCACTGTTTGCATGCGCTCCGTCATCTGATTCATAATGTGCAGGTGACGATTCAAGAGCTCCTGAGATTCTTTACACTGTGGGTGGAAAACGGGTTATGGTCAAACATTTACACACAGTCAATCACTCCAACATATGTTGGGAAATCTAGGTCTTAGAGCACCAAGTCATAAATATGGAGTTTTTTCTCAAAAAGTTGTAGGATGCACATAAAAGAAATAAATGCCTGGTCTCCTAAGCTGCTGATATTGGATCGACAATATTCTATCACTTACATTATGCACCCAATCAAAGAATCTCTGGTTGTGGGTTCGCTCTGCATCTTGCTGTAATCTAATGGAGGTGACCAAGAGCTTTACAGTGGGTTCCATTTCCATGAACAATATCAGAATAGAAAGCAAAAAAGCAAGATTTACAATGGTATGGTGTTCTATCAAGAGTAAGAAGTCCCTATGAAGTGATTGCAATGTGGGTGTCTTAAGTGAGCTATATCTAATTAGCAACTGATGAACATCATCAGAGAAAGTGTTATTGAAACAGCACACTTGGTGCCTTGGTGTAACACCGCACTTAACACTGCTTCACTCATTTCTGGGTACTTCCGGTACAGCAGGCTTCCTCACTCTGCTGCTTTATCAACAGAAGCACCTCTATACTGCCTCAAAAGAATTTGTTTTGTACAACCACACAAGGCAATATCTAAACATATGCTTCTAATATGGAGCACATGGCACCTCAACTGGTCCCTCTACAAAACTAATACAGCCAACCTCCAGCTAACTCCTAACAAATGTGCATGGTAAATTACTTTAAAGTGCCAACCTGTATCATTCATCACACCTTAGATAACTATGCCAAAGATCTGTGCCAATCTCCACGTTTGAGAGCCATAAGGAATGTTTCACACACCTCAAAACTTGGTATATCATGATTCACTAGACACTGTCCCAGCCAAGAGAGTTTCAGCATGTAAATATCTAAGATAAGGCAAACAAACTGTATATGCAAGATATTGGATAAGGCATGCTCCATCAGGTTTTCAGTTAATTGGACAATGCTGCAGCACTAAATGACCAGACTAGTGCTAGATGCACATTACAAGAGTGACAAGCAGCATCAAAAATGTATGGGTAACTGTGACTGGTTTCTCAGAATCACGACACCAACCTGCGCCTGCATTAAATCCCGGTCAGCTTTCATATTCAGACAGAGATCCTGGCTGCTCTGGATGCATTTGATGACATCTTTTTGCCTGTGGAGCTGAGGAAAAGTAGAAACTTCAGGTAAGCAATAGGTCATATCACATATGGCAGATGGGATCATGTGAAACATTTTATATAGATATATTCAAATTCAATTCAAATTTCAAAGCTTTATTCGACAGCAAGTCATAAAAGCATGTAAACATCCTAACCCATACTATAAATACTACTAGATAAAAATCATTATTGTTAAAAACTCATTAAACCATGATGCTGTCGATTACAAAGTTAAAACTATCAACAACAATAAATTAAAACATTTCAGATATAAACATGATTCTTAAAATTTATCATTATACATTAATCGGTGTCAGAGGTTCATTGATAGGTTCTGAAGGCTTTAAAGTGCGAAAGCGTATAATCCAGGCCCACCCTAAAAATTTTGCGACAGCAATTGCCATACAAGGTGTACAGTCTGATTCGAGTATTCTTAAGGCCTCTTTACAACTACGTGTCCCCATATTTGTGCACACTGGTTTTAACCACTTACGTCGGGGGCTAGTGTACAGAGGACATCCGAACAGCAGATGACAAATATCCTCAATCAGATATTTACAACAGTGACACTTGTTGTCCTGGATAGGTGACCATTTAGAAGTGAACGCTTTTACAGGGAGAGTCCCAATTCTAAACTGAAAATACAATTTTCTATCGGAGACCCTTTCTATAATATCCCAGTAGGCTTCACAAGATGGTAAGGGTTTAATATCGAGGAAGCGATCTGTTAACTTAGCGTGTGGACCAGAACTGTTAGCAGACATTAAAGTCAAATCCCAGTAAATTTTTTTGATGGTTGACTTTGGTGGGAAGCTTGAGCCATTTGGGACATCCCATAGATAGTCTAGTTCCAGCTTTAGTAACAGGCTCCTGATTTCCTTTAGCCATAGGATGGAATGGAAGCGGTCTACCCTGATGATGTCCTTCAGGGCGGTAGCATAATGGGCTAATTCGGGGGTTGACATGATCAGTCTCCAATAAAGTAGGGGACGTAGCCGTGCTATGTCCTCTATTTTTTTTCTGCCCAAGTCATATGCGAGCGGGACGGTTGGTGTACTTTGGGGAACCCCTGCTAAGCAGCGTAAGAACTTGTTCTCTGCCAATCTTAATTGTTGCAAGTTAGTGAAACCCCACAGTTCCGAGCCATACAAAGAGGCACTTATGACTTTCATGTTGTAAATTTCTAAGGCAGGAGTAATAGGCTTGGTTAAGGAAAGTTTATGCTTAGAAGCAATTGCGCCCGCCAACTGATGGAATTTTAAAGCAGCCATATCAATATGACTTTTCCAGCTCATATTGCTCTGGAGAGATATTCCTAGGTATGTAAATGCCTCAACCTGTTCTAGTGGGATACCGTTAAACTTAATTGCACCTTTGAAAGTTTTCCGTGGATTCAGGGACATTAATTTAGTTTTGGAAGTGTTTATGTCGAGTCCACGTGCTTCGCAGAAATCTCCAAATGCGTTTATTGCCTTCTGCAACCCACTCGGTGTCCTGGAAACTATCAGCGTGTCGTCCGCAAACATGAGGACTGGCACGCAAGCCCCTGCTAATACCGGAGCGTCCGTGGGGGAACTGCTAAGATGGTCTACTATGCCGTTGATGAATATTGAAAACAGCGTGGGTGCCAGAACATATATATATATATATATATATATATATATATATATATATTACCTACTGGCGGTCGCCAGTAGGTAGTTATAGTTAGGACCACGTTTCCATAGGAAATCCTCAACATTCTATTTTGAATAACTTTGGCGCCGGTCGACGAATCCTCGCGAATTTTTCAAAATAGGTGGGGCGCTACGCTCCGCTCCTACCCTGAAAGTCTCGGGGGGATTCGTCAAGCGGGGGCTGAGATAAAAGGGGGGTCCCAAAACGCGTTTTTCCCATGCATTTTTCCATAGGACCTTTAGACAGGGCTACAGCCCGAACGGCTGAACAGAATTACTAGAAATTTGGCAGAGAGGTAGTCCTCAGGTCAAGGAAGTGCCTTTTGTAGGTTTGGTGTAAATCTGTTCAGTAGATTCTGAGAAAATAGCCTTTAAATCAATATATATATCTGAGCCAGCTTACGGTGCGCTTACGGTACGCTTACCGTACGCGTACGGTGGCGTGCGCGAGCGCGATTCTGATTGGCTCTTAGATCTTAGTAAACATTCGAATCGGCCGAAACCAGGAAGCGGCGGCCGCCATTTTCTCTCTCGCACTGAGAGTTAGGTTGTAAAATAAAGCCAAAAAACATGTAAAGGGGCTGTTTAGACAGCTCCCACACACATAGCCATTATTATTATTAAAATTATTATTAAAAGGCTCTTATATAGCGCATGGCTACTCGGGAGCATCCCAGCGCTTAAGACTAACCAAGCAGAGATGGGTTAAAAATGAAGAGTTATTTTAACTAGTTTTTTGGAAACAGAAGAGTCTTTAACTTTTTTCGAAAGACAAGGAGGTTAGGCTCTTGGCGGAGAGGTGGGGGAAGAGCATTCCACAGCCCAGCCGCGTTGTGCGAGAACAGGCGACCTCCTGTGCGGGATCTGCTGATCCTAGGAACTGTCAGCAGATTTTGTTGGTTCGAGCGAAGATTCCTGGTAGGATTGTAAGGTCTGATCATATCATCTAGAATGGGGGGGCCACTCCCATAGAGTGTTTTATGGACCGTGCAGAGGGTCTTAAAATAGATTCGCTCCTTTATGGGGAGCCAATGCAAGGTGCCAAGTGCGGGCCTGGCTGATGTACGATGGCTAGTGCCCGTGAGTAGCCGTGCTGCGGAATTCTGGACAACCTGAAGTTGCCGGATAACCGACACGGGGGCTCCAAGATAGAGCGCATTTCCATAATCCAACCTGGATAGAACAAGGGACTGGACAATGGTTTTCTTTGCTGCCTCGGGTAACTGAGGAAGGATTTTCCGGATTGTTTTCAGCAGTCCGAAACAAGTGGCTACTGTTTTCCTTGCCTGGATCTTAAATGACAACTCTGCATCCAACCAGAAGCCGAGACTCTTTATCTCGGTCTTTGGAGTGGGTCCTGGACCCATACAGGCGGGCCAATGTATCGAGTTGTCAAATGTGGCTCGTTTTCCTAGAAGCATCAGCTCCGTTTTACCTCCATTCAATTTCAGGTGGGACAGGTCCATCCAGTTTGCTACTGCCTCCAGGCAGTGACAGAGCCTGGAGGGGGAGGATTCCAACTGATTAAGAGAAACAACTAGCTGGGCGTCGTCAGCATAGCTTACCAGTTGGATCCCAAAGGAGGCAACTACTTCTGCCAGGGGCGCCATATAAACATTAAACAGTGTGGGGCTGAGGGAGGAGCCCTGTGGCACCCCACACTGTAATGGCATTGATGGAGAGCAGCTATTTTCTGTAAAGACCTTAAAGGATCTGTCACCAAGAAAGGACTCCAACCACATGAGTGCCCTGTCTTTGACGCCCAGTTTTTTAAGACGAGACAGGAGGACACGGTGGTTCACCGTGTCGAAGGCGGCACTGAGGTCCAGGAGGATAATGGCCGCGCTGCCACCTGCGTCCAGAATCCTCATGGAATCCTCAACCACCCTCAGCAGTGCCGTCTCCGTGCCCTGTCCTTTCCGAAACCCAGTTTGGGTTGGGTGGAGCAGGTTATGGGTCTCCAGAAAGGATGCTAGTTGTTTATTTACCCATTTCTCTGCGAGTTTACTGATGCCGGGGAGCAGGGAAATGGGACGATAATTGGAAAAGTCCTGGGGGTCGAGATGAGGCTTTTTTAACAGGGCCTTAACCATTGCCAGTTTCCAGTCTTGGGGTACCCTTCCTAATTCAAGTGAGGTGTTAACTAGATGGATAATGTATGTACTGATGTTGGATAAGGCTAACTTTAGAATATTCATAGGGACAGGATCTAGCGGGGAGCCGCTTTTTACAGAGTTGAAAAGCGTGGGCAACAATTCAGTACTGAGGGGGGAAAAGGAAGGGAGGCAAGGCAGAATAATATCTGTATCATCTGGCAAAGAGAGGATGGATTCTTCAAGAGGTAGAGGGGGGAGGGACAGGAGGATCTTTTGAATTTTTTCAGCAAAGAAATTCGCCAGATTAATGCAGTGAGCATCAGCCTCCTCCGTGCAGAGTGGTAAAGATGGCGGGTCAGGGGCTTTTAACAGGGATTTAGCTATCTTGAACATCTCTCTTGGGGCATTAGCTGAGATCTCTATTTTTTCTGCATAAAAGATGGATTTGGCCACGTTAAGAGCAGATTTATATTTTTTTAGAGAGAGTTTGTATTTAGTTTTTTTCTCTTCCACAAAGTGTTTTCTCCACTGTCTCTCCAACCGTTTACATTCTTGTTTTAGGGGCCTTAGCTCAGAAGTGAACCAAGGTTGTTTAGTAGAGGCTTTCTTTTTGGAGATGTTTGTTTTAGGAAGCACCCTATCCAATGATGATTCAATCCATTGGTTAAAGTCCATATTAGCCCTGTCAATGTCCTGATCGACCTGAGGTTCACTTGTATTCAGTGCCTCTGCCCATTCGTTCATTTTTAATTTCGTCCACCGCCTACTCAGAATTTTACTGGGCGGTTCTGTTAGACCGGGTGTGGGCGTATTCCATATGAAGGGGATGACCATATGATCTGTCCAGGGGGTGGGGTATGGCTCTGCTGATGTTAAGTCCACAATATTGGAAAATATGGGGTCTAAAAGGTTCCCTTTAGAGTGGGTAGGGTGTGAGACTATCAAATTCAGTTCACATGCCGCAAGATCTTTAGTTAATTCTGTGGCGGTGGTGTCTGAGGGATTATTGAAATGAAGATTCAGGTCTCCTAGTACTATAAAATTTGAGACCCTGCTAGCTAACTCTATGGTTGATTCAATGATTCCTTTCGGAAATTGTCCAATAGCGCCAGGTGGACGGTAGATCAGAAGTCCAGAAAATGACACTTCTGGGGATAAAGTGATGGCAAATTGTGCGCTTTCACAGTCAGGGATGGAGCTGTCGATCATACGACAAATTAAGTGCTCCCTGTATACTATGGCTATCCCTCCTCCAACTTTGAGTTGTCTGTCCCTACATTGGATCAGATATCCAGGAGGAAGGGCCTGAACAATATCTGGACCGGACGTGGATCCCAACCACGTTTCAGTTAAAAAAAGAATGTCAAGTCCGAGATCTTGAATTAACAAGAAGATTTCAGTGGCATGTTTGGGTAATGAGCGGCAATTGACCAAAGCCATTTTCAGGATGCCTTCTGGATTAGTAGTATTAATATCCGCTTCCGTGGTTCTAAACGGGCAGTGTTGACAGAAGGGACGATCCGTCGCAGGATTTATAGAATGAGTGCAAGGGGGCAGCGAGACACTCCTCAATGCAAGGAGAGCCAGGCGGGAGTATGTCTGTGAGCAGCTGGGAGATTGGTCAGAGGTTCTGGTCCCTGAGCCCGACCGAGCGCGAACGGGCGCAAACGGGCTTACCTCTGGCGAACCTCCGGCGCAGGTCCGGCGCGTCCGCTGCCCGCGTCCGCTGCGCGGAGGCATAGCTGACCGTTTATGTAGAGCGACTAGAGCGCTCGTCCAATAGCGCCCAACCTAAGATGGCCGCCAACTACAGCAACCCGGGACCCGGTGAACTAAGCCTCGAGGACGGCCAAGCCCCACCTGGGAAGCGGGGAAGAGTGATGAGGTGCTAGCGTGTCCTGGGCATTAATATCAGCCCCTAAAATGTGCAAAATGTAGCTCAAAGGGGGGGGAGCGGACACAAAGGGAAATTCAATAAAACAATTGCAATGAGCAGTTTAAAAGTTTTTTAAGAAGCGTTTTTTAGCAAGCGACCGCTCAGGAGCAGCCTTAGGGGTCTGTGCAAGGTAATCTCCCGATTTAGAGCAAAGCCCCTCCTTATGTAGAGCGACTAGAGCGCTCGTCCAATAGCGCCCAACCTAAGATGGCCGCCAACTACAGCAACCCGGGACCCGGTGAACTAAGCCTCGAGGACGGCCAAGCCCCACCTGGGAAGCGGGGAAGAGTGATGAGGTGCTAGCGTGTCCTGGGCATTAATATCAGCCCCTAAAATGTGCAAAATGTAGCTCAAAGGGGGGGGAGCGGACACAAAGGGAAATTCAATAAAACAATTGCAATGAGCAGTTTAAAAGTTTTTTAAGAAGCGTTTTTTAGCAAGCGACCGCTCAGGAGCAGCCTTAGGGGTCTGTGCAAGGTAATCTCCCGATTTAGAGCAAAGCCCCTCCTTATGTAGAGCGACTAGAGCGCTCGTCCAATAGCGCCCAACCTAAGATGGCCGCCAACTACAGCAACCCGGGACCCGGTGAACTAAGCCTCGAGGACGGCCAAGCCCCACCTGGGAAGCGGGGAAGAGTGATGAGGTGCTAGCGTGTCCTGGGCATTAATATCAGCCCCTAAAATGTGCAAAATGTAGCTCAAAGGGGGGGGAGCGGACACAAAGGGAAATTCAATAAAACAATTGCAATGAGCAGTTTAAAAGTTTTTTAAGAAGCGTTTTTTAGCAAGCGACCGCTCAGGAGCAGCCTTAGGGGTCTGTGCAAGGTAATCTCCCGATTTAGAGCAAAGCCCCTCCTTATGTAGAGCGACTAGAGCGCTCGTCCAATAGCGCCCAACCTAAGATGGCCGCCAACTACAGCAACCCGGGACCCGGTGAACTAAGCCTCGAGGACGGCCAAGCCCCACCTGGGAAGCGGGGAAGAGTGATGAGGTGCTAGCGTGTCCTGGGCATTAATATCAGCCCCTAAAATGTGCAAAATGTAGCTCAAAGGGGGGGGAGCGGACACAAAGGGAAATTCAATAAAACAATTGCAATGAGCAGTTTAAAAGTTTTTTAAGAAGCGTTTTTTAGCAAGCGACCGCTCAGGAGCAGCCTTAGGGGTCTGTGCAAGGTAATCTCCCGATTTAGAGCAAAGCCCCTCCTTATGTAGAGCGACTAGAGCGCTCGTCCAATAGCGCCCAACCTAAGATGGCCGCCAACTACAGCAACCCGGGACCCGGTGAACTAAGCCTCGAGGACGGCCAAGCCCCACCTGGGAAGCGGGGAAGAGTGATGAGGTGCTAGCGTGTCCTGGGCATTAATATCAGCCCCTAAAATGTGCAAAATGTAGCTCAAAGGGGGGGGAGCGGACACAAAGGGAAATTCAATAAAACAATTGCAATGAGCAGTTTAAAAGTTTTTTAAGAAGCGTTTTTTAGCAAGCGACCGCTCAGGAGCAGCCTTAGGGGTCTGTGCTGTGCATGTTGAGGGAGTCCCCAAAGACCCCCCAAGGCCAAAAATGCAATTGTTATTTTTTCGCTAATTTCGCCGATTACGCTTACCGTACGCGTACGGTAAAAAATTATTAAAAAAAAAAAAAAACTATCCACACTCTCCCCACCCCGTGTGCAATTGGTGGCCGTAGGCCACCAAATGTACATGGCTTATAAGAGGTGTAATAAACTAAAATATTTTAAACAAAAATAATAAAAGAAAAAATTATCCACACTCTCGCCACCCCGTGTGCAAATGGTGCCCGAAGGGCACCATTTGTGCATGGCTTATAAAAATTCCGAAAAATTTAAATATTACCTTTCAAAACGAAGTGCATCATATGTCCTCCATGTGCGCACGGTGCGCGAAGCGCATCGTGCGTACATGGCCCATCTAGCGTAACGTGGGCACGCGGTGCGCGTAGCGCACCGCGTGCCCACCGTGCGTGCACGGCACTAACTGCGTAAAGTGGGCGCGCACGCCACGAATGGCGTAAAGTAACTTAGCATTTAAAAAACCGTACAAATTCACTGAAAAAACCATAGGTTTCACACACGTTATAGTTAGGAATTAGCATTTAAAAAACCTTGCAAATTCACTGAAAAAACCATAGGTTTCACACATGTTATAGTTAGCGGAAATTTTACTGATAAAAAACCAGTGAAATTCCCCCGTTATAGTTAATGCAGGCAACTATAACTCACGCGACCGCAATCTTCTGCTGATGACATATGTGTCTTTATGAAAAAAAAAAATTTGTAATATATGTATAGCTAAAAATGTATGGAAGAAGACATGGGCAAATAAGTGTCTAAATACAGTATTAGCATCAGCAGAGGATTGCACACGGGGTGGAGAGAGTGTGGATAATTTTTTCTTTTATTATTTTTGTTTAAAATATTTTAGTTTATTACACCTCTTATAAGCCATGTACATTTGGTGGCCTACGGCCACCAATTGCACACGGGGTGGGGAGAGTGTGGATAGTTTTTTTTTTTTAATAATTTTTTACCGTACGCGTACGGTAAGCGTAATCGGCGACACAGGGGATTTTCTACGCAAAATAAGGAGCGTAACATGGCAAGAGGGATATTGGATGTTAGCCTTGGACATTACATCCCTCTATACAAGCATCAGGCATGAGGACGGGCTAAATGCTGTAAGACAATATATTTTACAAAGACCGTTGCATTACAAGGACCATAGCGATATGCTTCCGGAAATGTTGGAATACTGCCTCAGAAAAAACATTTTTATGTATAACAACTTGCTCTACCAGCAGCTGAGGGGCGTAGCAATGGGGGCCAGTTTCTCCCCCAGCTATGCCTGTTTGCATATGGGTAGCACTATATCGGCTGCACTATATTGATGACTTTTTTGTCTTATGGAATGGCACTAAAGATCAGGCTGAAAAGTTTGTTACAGAGATCAATGAAAATGCCCTAAACCTCAATTTCACTGTCACCATGAGCGAGTCATCTATTATGTTTCTTGACACTGAAGAATATATAGCCAACAACAGCATTGAAACTAGGCTCTATAGAAAAGAAACCGCTGGCAATTCGATCTTACACGCTGGGAGTGCTCGCTCGCCACATTTGATTAACAGTATCACATATGGGGAAATGCTACGTCTCAGAAGAATATGTAGCAATGAGGCAGACCTTAGGCAGGCACAACTCATTAGCAAATGTAGATTCCAGGAGAGGGGTTACAGCAATCATACTATAGATAGTGCAATCACTAAGTGAATGAGGCACAACAGAATGGAACTTCTTAATGACAAAGCGGTAACTGAACCGATAGAACCTCAAAACACATTAGCTGACAATTCAGCACAACGAATAACACCAAAGCCTTTTAGGTTCATCATGGGCTACAGCAAACACTCTAACCTTTACATTATCATCACCAAAAATTGGCCGACTGTACTCAGTGATCCAGTCATAGGTCCCACCCTTCCGAAGAGAGTATCTATCACACATAGTAGGGCCCCCTCTATGAGGGACAGGTTAGTCAACACTAGTCCAGAGGTAATGGACAAAACCTCTTGGTTGCAGACCAATAGTGGATTTTACAAGTGCAAGACATGCACCCATGGAGTCAATATGAAAACCTACACTGACCCCTTCAGTGACAGGGAGCACAAGATTAGTAAAGTTCTAACATGCAAAACTGAGTACGCCATATATGTTTTGATCTGTCCTTGCGGATCCAAATATGTCGGCAACACCAAACTGGCCGTACATAAGCGTATTTTACAACATCTTTGTGCCATTTCTAATCAAGACAATACATACCCCGTGGCCAGGCATTTCAGGGAGGTCCACAACAGTGACAACAGTGGACTCAAATATTTTGTCATTGATGCCATTTCACCCAATAGAAGGGGAGGTGACAGGGAATCCAAAGTTCGTCAGTTGGAAACACGTTACATTCTCCAACTAGATTCCAAGACCCCAGGTGGCCTAAACATCACTGAGGACCTACATACTTGTCTGGGCTAAATATTCTTTTGCCCACCTGGTAGAAAATAATGTCGGGCCCTATGTCAATTATTCCAACTAGACTCCGTAGGGACCAGTTCCAATTGCATTTTGTCCTTGTTTGACCCATAGGCCATGTGATAATGTTGTGGCTCTTTTATGTCCAAGTATTTATATTTTTATATGAATGTTATGTGACTATAATTCAATCGGTTTTAGATTTACATATATTTATATTTTTATATTTACATACAAGCATTTTATTGAGGTAACATTAGCACTGGGTCCTACTGATTGCAAGATTTAGGCATACCTGATTACACACTATTGCCAGATATCCCCGGTGGACACTTTGGGGTCAAGCATAAGTCCATTCAAGTGGATGAGGCCTCTACGATAGGATAACTGTCCATTAATCCTCAGGGCCGACCCCTTCAATCTTCGCACTTGGCATCAGTAACAGAGACTGGTATGGTTTAGTGACATAAGTAAGGGCCATTCCAACATAGTAAGATATCATTAGACATTATCTAAGCTGTGTCTATTCGGTTTATGATTTTGAATAACTTAAATACGATATACATTCTATTTTTTAATATGTGGAACTGGGATATATATACAAAAAACTTCAGCAAATGTTTTTAACAGTAACTTTTCATCACTAGATTTTTACATTTTTATACGCACGTGTGATGACTATACAGATCTTATCTCTGGTTATATAGGGCAAGGGATTCACTGACCAATTGGATTTAACCTGCTATACTACAGATACGCAATTATTAGCGGGATTTTAGCTAGACATACTTTATCCGGTGGAAATACGTTTTTTGTAATATGGCCAATATTATTAAGATTGGTTTCTATTTACATGCATTTAGGCAAGAATATGTATACAATGAGTGTGAGTTTATTTTGCACACTAGCTAATTTTGTACAGGACATGTTCAACTGCATATTTTTTTGCTCTTTGCACATGAGTAATGTTTACATTGATTATGTTTTACTAAATGCTTTTTGGCTCATGTAAATCATTTAGTCCCACAACTGGGGACATACAGCCTGTCTTACAGGTTAGAATGTGATGGTAATTGTATTACCATCCATTAATTTTGTAGCCAAACGGTAAAGAATGCATTTATGCTGCTATAGTGGTTAACACTAGCATTTTTTGCACACGAGCAATTTTTGCACTCATTTTGCATGTTTGCACAGCAATCTGCTTTTAGCAATTACGCTACACTTTGTACTTTCCAATGTGTTCCAAGGTATATAACCTATTATGATTTTATTAATATTTATTTCCACTAATGTCAAAAAGATGAACAGTGTATTTTATAATGTATATTGCATTGAAGATTGGTCATAACGTGAATACCATCTGCATTCACATTTAAACCATGACTGGGATTTTCTTTATGTCTATCATTATGCCTCCCATGTAGTTGGTCTGTAATTAGCATTGTCACTTTAAATTTGGAGCTCACTACCATTGCATTGTCATGTGAACAAGGCTCGGACGAGCCGAAACGTTATGGCGACGTACTAGGAACAAATAAACTCTTTTGCACTACCAATTGGTCTGTGTCCGTTGTGCTGGAGGCGTAGGCGACTAACCTGCTGTCTTAACACGGAGTCTAAGATATATGTCTTTTTTTTTTAAAGCATCTCCGCACTGAATGATGATAAAACACAGTGCATCTAACAATTCACAATAAAGAATTATCGGGACTTGTACTATTTTTTTAAATTTCGTTGTCTCATATCCACGAAAAGCTAGTTCATATGGATGTGCACAATTTCTCAAAATATAATTCAGATTAACTTTTCATAGCAGCACTTAAAATAGCAAAGGAACATTGAACCCTACTGGGAAGAACACATTATGGTATAAATACAGTAATTAAAGAGCAAAATGAAGTTACTTTTTAGGGATATTGAACTACTTTTGCTCGTTAAGCTCCTTCCCATTATTAGCTAGTGGGTACCAGGGAACAAGTGGCAGGATTGTGAACTACTCCCATAACTGTTCAGTCTAGTTTTGTGAGCCAAGTACTGCATATGTGCACTGCCCTTCTGTTTTCTTCTGAGAGTTTTCAGACATCTGGCCAAAGGTTTCCAACAGTGCTGATGGGAAAGGGTATATTGAATAGGGCTAACAGTCACCCAAATTGTAAATGTATCTGACTTCAGCGTCCTGACCATGTCACATTCTCAACATGGGGGTAGATTTGATAGAATTAAGAATGGGAAAATTAGGAAAAAGGTCAATTTAGGCCTAGGCAAACAACTTACAAAGAACTGCCTGGCTCTGGATGAACATGTCATGGCTCTGAGCCTGAAGGGTGCCTCAGATGGAGAGTCTGCCCAATGTACCCTATGTTGCCTTAGCTGCAGCTAGACTGGCATCATTGTTATCATAAGTAACACTGTCGTTCTAAGAAATGAAGAGTATGTATTATGCAGAACCATCTTCAATACCAATTGCATGATCTACAAAGCCACCAAATAAGGTGGCAGAAGGAATGTTTGAATTAAGTTCAGCCACTGGCAATTGCTAGAGCTGCATTCCAGGCAATATATTATTGCCCAATATGCCACTCTAGACAGAGACCAGCCATTTGCAGATTAATCTTAGCTCTTCTTCAATAGGAACAATCCAGGGAAAGTACCAGGCCTCCTGTGGTAAATCTGCAACAGTAACGATAAAGCACTTCCTTCATGGGTTGTGTCCCCCTTGGGCACTACATTGCTTAGTTCTTTGTCAATTTATATGATGAAAATAAACGAAAATTTAAGCATCAAGTTCTTTATTTTTTATTCTTCAATTTTCTTCATCTATCATGTTGGAGTTCATTCGTTAATTCAATAACTCATGGTATATGGACTAATACTTTATCCATCGAATGCATTTCGGGATGTATAAAAACCCTTCATCAGGGATTAGTCCTAGGATTTAAATAATAATAACATGAGGAATTGTCATTCATTCTATATTACCAAAACGTAAGTCTTTGTGCATATATTCAATATTCAATGCATTTTCGTTGCTCAACTCATTATGTTCTATGTTTAAATAAAGCTTTGAATAAAAGATTGAAATAATTTGTAACACTTAGGAAGTTTAAAGGATAAAGCAGCAGGGTTTTAAGTGAGTGCACAGCCTGGACTTGTCACTTGTCAGTAATGAAAGTATTGCCCACCTCAGATGGCCAGCTGCTTAAGTGACCACAAATATAACAAATATCCACAAGTATGAGAGGCAACACAAAAACAGAAGTATTAATTAATTTCAAAGTGAAAAACTAAATGTCGAGTCCACACAGCAGTTGAATATTTTCTTGTATTCTTTTATTCCAAAGTTCAGTGCGACCAGATCCGCAGCCAACGCGTTTCGCCCAAACATGGGCTTCTTCAAGGCTAACTAGGTGAAAAGCCGGTGACTGTCGAGCGTCCGTTTGGGTGTGTACCATAAAATAGTCTATGCTGCCAGGTTCTGACTGGTCAGTGTGTATGAAATTCAGTGTGAAAAAAATCAGCCGAAGTCCGAGGCACGATAAATACCGTCGTGTTGAAACGTGCTATCCGTTTCAACACAACGGTATTTATCGTGCCTCGGACGCTCGACAGTCACCGGCTTTTCACCTAGTTAGCCTTGAAGAAGCCCATGTTTGGGCGAAACGCGTTGGCTGCGGATCTGGTCGCACTGAACTTTGGAATAAAAGAATACAAGAAAATATTCAACTGCTGTGTGGACTCGACATTTAGTTTTTCACTTTGAAATTAATTAATACTTCTGTTTTTGTGTTGCCTCTCATACTTGTGGAAATTTGTTTTTGTGTTGCCTCTCATACTTGTGGAAATTTGTTTTTGTGTTGCCTCTCATACTTGTGGAAATTTGTAACACTTCAATGAAATTACGGCGTGATTACGTGAAAGTTATACATTGTTATATTAACAGTTATTTTTGTAAGCAGTTCATGGTTAAAAATACGGTTATGTTCATGTGTTAAAGCAATAACTAAAAGCTTTCAGTGCCATTCAAACCAGCGAAAATATTCATGACGAAATGATTTGTTGAGATAGATGAGGTGCGAGTGACATGTTAAAACGTTGAAAAAGTATATCCCATTATAAAATCTGCAACAGTGCCACATGACATGGTCAGCCGGAAACAATAACTGTGGGGTTAGAAACAGACAGAGGACACTCCAATTAATACAAAGATGGAAAGTGACAGTTCTTTAAGGGTCTCACGCAAGTAGATAAGGCCTACCAAGGTACTACCCTGAAAATAAGTAGCATAAATGAATACCACAAAAACTCTACTTCAAGACAAAGGTCAAGAGCAATCTTGCAAATGACTAAGCTGCCTCTTTTACTTCCATAAACAATCGAAATTGACGCATTTTTCTTCTGGAAAGATAATCTTCAGATCTCACTCTAAGTAGTTCTTAACGGAGCCTTAAAATAGACATCAGTATTTCTCATCAAAGTGAGGAAACAGGGTTCTGACAAACCAGTAGAATCTGTACAGTCGATCTGATATTTCAAGCTAGCTAGCTTTTCAAAAGGGGAGGTTGAAGATGTATTTGCTTTGGAAAGTTCTGTGAGAAAGTGCCATCTTTCTTGCATGGTATGCCCTCACTTTTGGCTGAATTGCTGAATGTACTTTGACTGAGTGTGCCCTGGACTCCTGCCAATCAGGTGCCCAGGGCCTATGTTCCTTACCTAAACAAAAACCTCAAAACCAAACTGGCAAACCCTGGCCACATGTCAGCCCCTGGTAAGTGGTACCCTAGGTACCCAGGGCATTATGACCAGGGAAGGCCTCTAAGGGCTGCACCAATCATTGTGCCACCCTTAGAGGCCCTGTACCCTAACACACACACACACTGCCCTGGCAGGCTGAGTGTCTGGGTACAAGACAAAACAGAAAGTCGACATGGCACACATCCCTGTGTGCCATGCCCACAACCTACACTGCCCTGGCATACATCAGCCACCCCTCTAGCTGGGTGCCCTATGCCAGTGGTGTGTGCACAGAGGCAGGAGCCCTGTGCCCCTACAGTACCCAGGTCCATTCCTGGGCCCTGTAAGTGCAGTGCTGCCATTTAAAAGTACATGGTGCTGGGAGCTGGTCAAACACGAACTCCACAGCACCATAATGGCAGCACTGAAGACTGAGAAGTTTGGTATCAAACTGCTCAGCACATTAAACCTACACTGATGCCAGTGTGGGATTTAATGTACCAAGCACCACAGAGGGCATCTTAGAGAGGCCCCCTGAAACCTAACCTACAATCCACGTTTGTTCTGAGGCTGCCACACAGCAGACATGTTGCTGGACCCCTGGGTAGGAGAGCCCATGCTCTCCTGGGTTTGCAACAATGCACATCCTAGGCGAGGTGCTAAATCTCCTCCCCCAGGATGGGCGGGGGGGAAGCTTCAAAGGCGTGCCGCCTCTGTGAGCTTCCCCAGGCCACTGCAACCCCCCCACTCTGGCGGGAAGCTTGGCCGGAAACCCCAAATAAGGACAGGGGATGTGCCAGCCTGCCAACCCCAGCCCTCAGGTGGGGGAGGCGAGGTGAAGCACATTACCGGGCTTTTGCCATCTTGAAGATGGGAAGCCCTGCCCAATCAGGATTAGGCTACTGCCCCCCTCCCACAGGAGAGAGGCAGGATAAGGGGTGTACCCACCCCAGGACAGGGACCCATTGGTCCCTGCCCTTCACCTACCTGTAACGCCCCTAAATCTAGTATTTAGGGGCACCCTGAACCTTCCTTACCCAGATTCCGAAATCCGAAAAAGAGCTAGAAGACCACCTGCCCTGCAGCTGCTTAGAAGAGGAAGACACCAACTGCTTTGGCCCCAGCCCTACCAGCCTGTTGACCCTCGAACCTGCTCCTGCTCCAACCCGGCATCTCTTGTGGCCAGCAACCTCACAAACTCCGGAAGACCTGGCTACCTTTTGACTCCCCCTGGGACTCCCATGAGTAGAGGCTCTACTCAAAATCTACTTCTAATCCCTGGCAGCAGCCCGGAACCGCGAACCCAGCGCACTCTGCACCCGCCAAGCCTGGCCTGTGACGGAGTGAACAAAAACCACGAGGACGACCCCACGGTGACTGTGACCCCGAGTCCGGCACCCAAGGACCTCCCTCGACACTCCTGAAGAAGCCTGCAGCCTCAGAACCAGGTACCCCCCCCAACCGCGATCAACAGAGGGTAAGATTTCTCGACATCAAAAGGCACCCCTGCACCAGGCGCCCCGCGCTCCCTGTGCCCAATCCTGGGGTACCTATCTATCCTCCAACTACCCAACTTACCTCTCGAACTGGTGGTGGCACCTGAAGAATCTTCGTCCCCGAGTTTGCAGTCTTTCTAAACCGGAGATTTCCCATTAAAATCAATTGAGCGCCCGAAGGCTCAAAAGAACCCTGCACCCAGCCGCCCGAGTGGCCCTGGCAGTGTAACCTCTACACCTATCTACTTCCCCACTTGCCCTGAGTAAGTGACCAGGAGCCCAGCTCCCACAGCCGCGTGGCCTGCTAGTCAGCAGCCACCAACCAAGGCCCCCCTACCTCTCATAGGATAACATTGGGCCTAACACTCTGCACCCGGCCGCCCCTGTGCCGCTGAGGGTGAACCAACTGTACCTACCTGACCCTGGGAGACCCCTGAGTCTATGCCCAGAACCTTAACTCTGCCAGTCGAGTACTTACCTGTAAACCGATAACTCAATTTTCTCCATAGGGTAACATTGACTGGCTTTTCCTGAAATTTCTCCTAAGTGTGGACTTTTCAAATCTTAAAATATTCACCAAAAATCAGCCGAGTAACGAAAACGAAAATACTCACCTGCTCTTAGGTGAGCTCCCAGTGCTGGATCTTGGTGCCCAGCACTGACTCTGAAAAATACTTACAACTGTTCTTCCCAGTATCCCAATTTTCTCCCATAGGAAATCATTGACTGTTTTTCTGTGAAATTTCTTCTAAGTGTAAATTTCTGCAATCTTTAAATATTCTTTAAAAATCGTATAATTTCTGAAAACGTAATTACTTACCTGTTTTGGATAAAGGTCCCAGTACTGAGTCTAGGCACCCAGTACTGGATTACAAAAGTAACGAGAACATAATATACCTACAACTTGAATTTTCTGCCATAGGGAATCATTGACTGTTTCTATGAAATATGTTCTAAGTGTTAAAATAGCAAAATATTGTCTAAAAATCATCACAGTAATTAAGTCGACTTTCATCACTTGATTCCCAGTACTGACCAAGGACTGAACCTAGGATCCAGTCCTGGAATTCCCAAAGTAATCCTAAAAGGAATCTGTGGCAAATAACTTGAAACTTCCATTGAACTCAATGCATTATTGTGTTTAAAATTGTGTTGCCTATTGCAACCACTTGTAACTTTCTACAAAAGTCTATTGCATATTGCAAAAGTATTTATATAAACCATTTCATTCTGAGAAAGTATATTTTAATACCTATTGTTGGTTCTAAAAAAAAACAAGCATATATTTTTTATATATAAACCATTGGCCTAGAGTTCAGTTATTGAGTGTGTGAGACCATTTGCTGGCTGAGTGTGTGCAACAAATGCTTTACACTGTCCTCTGAAACTGCCTTACTGCTCGACCAAGCTACCACTTTAGAGAGTAAGATTATATCTAACTTTAGCCTCTGCCAAACCTCTGGGGACTGTGGACTCTGTACACCCTGTACCTATTTGGGAACAGTATATACAGAGCCACTTTCTCACAAGTTCTAAATGTGCTTAGACAAAATATTAATTAAAAAAACAAACTCAGAAGAACTTGAAAATACCATTATTACCAGGCTATTCCCTGCATGTTAGGGAGCATCAACTTACAAAAGTGCTAATATACTGGAAGGTCACTAAACACCTCACACATTAACGTTAAACAGAAACCAGAACAAATTCTCTGCCTTACCTGCTGATTACGAACTTCTTGTAGAGTCCCACAAAGCTCTTTCTCACATTCCAGATCTCGCCTCAGCTGGCTGATCACCGAAGAGGAGTGAATCTCAAGATCTGCCAAACATGCATCAGCCTAAGGGAAACACAAGATTAAACCTTATCTGCCAGTCATGCATAGGTCAGAGAGAGAACAAGACAAAAGCACATCCACTATGAACAAATTGGTCCGAGTAATGAGGACCAGCATGAGTGCACAGGTTTACTGGGGCACGCTGACGGTTACAGGCTGTGTGGCCTTGATCAAAATGGTAGTTTTACTGCAGCTTCTATACTACTTCACCAACCTGCCCCTGTATATACCACCACCGTTGTTCCGAACCCTCGAGGGAGCAGTAAAGGGTTTTTATCTAGGAAACTCCTGTAACAGACTAGATCTTCAGAAACTCTGTATCTACCGACAAATCAAGGAGGGCTGGCACTGCCCAATTTAGAGCAGTATTATCTTGCTGCGCAGCGGCAATGGGTGGCCAGGTGACTCTCTGGGCATCAACTACCTAACACAGCAGCCATCTCCCCGCCCTGGTCCCTTCGAGCCTTCCTCACTCTGTTTCACCTATGTAATGAAGAGAAGACGGCAACCCCGCTGCTGCTCAATTTAGCATATCACAAGAGCTTATACATCACACAAAACCGAAGCATTCGCACTGCTGGGAACTCCCAGAGGCACCTCGACTGTCACGTTATTGGAACTGCGCCACTGGGAAGGAGGGATTCATGACATCGGAGACTTATATCATGAAGGTGCCCGGATAACGTTTGCCTGGCTGGATGAAGGGGATGGACTCCAGCCGGGTCAGTTCCTATTGCATCGTGCAATTATAGCAACACTGAGCAAACACTGGGGTCACATGACCCAGGAACCCCCAATGCACTTAACAATACAATACCTACATGTCATGGGGCGAGGCCGACACCTCACAAAATGGCTCACTACATTCCTCAAGCATCACACAGTGATAGTACTGTCACCCTTGCAGCAGAGTTGGGAGGGAGATCTTCAGCGTCAATTCACAAATTCCGAGTGGGCCACTGTATTAGAAGGTCCATTAGCAAACTGCATAACATTTAAACAGCGCGGACACTGGGTACCCGTGATGCTATACCACAGACGCAGACCTACTACACATGCTGTGTACTCAGAACTTGGAGAAGAGTAACCAATGCCCTGACACACTGTATTAAACGCCCGGTACCTCTGGAGTGGGAAACGGGTATACTACAAATTTATCACAGAAGCAAAAGTCATAAAGCGTCCTCTCGCTTTATCGCTCTGGGGTTAGTAGTGGCAAAACAATTGATTGCTAAAAGATTAAAGTCCCCTGAACCCCTGAGGGCATTGGCTTGGAAACACTCCCTACAAGTATGAGCTAAAGTGGAAAGTGTTTTGGGCTACACAGGGGGGAAACATTAGGCTTACGTAAAATCCCAAATGCAACATACTGGGACACGATTTTATGTGATTTGCAGAGGCAAGATGTGGTTATCGATGACATACTGGCACCCATAACCACTGCACAGCGTGAATTAGACAACGCGAGTTAATACCCAAGGAACACCACAGTTAGACAACATCAGATGCGGGTCTGGCACTGTGTACTTATTGACCGTGACGAGAAGGCGAACATGCGCCTACTAAAATGGGAAACAGGAAGAGTTGCTCCAGTTCGAGTTAAAAAGAGTCTTTTTGTCCTAATTCTGTTCAAGTTGCCCCAAACGTTATTGCCAGCCACCAGAGTTGGCAGATCGATCCGCAGTCCACATACTAGTACAATACCGATGTAGCACCCCAATAACTGATTCCCAACCGACAGCATGGATGAGGGCTAAGTGAGCTACACACACTGGGATATCATGACTGAGTGTTTAGTATGTACAATGTAATTACTATGCGCAAACTAACTCCATACAAGAGCCAAACGTATGTGCAGCAAAAGAGTGGCTGTAGCCTAAGCAAGAGGTGAATTGTGATATAAATGTCTGCTTTCTTTATTAAAACTAATAAAACAGATTCAAACAAAAAGATTAATGCACAGGTTCAAAGAAGGACCCCACCAAAAAAATGGATAACCATGTTAATATCCCACACAGGTCAGACGAGAGGTGAAGCAGGATAATTTGGAAATCCCAAGTAGAACTTGTAAAAAGAACAAATAACTTTGGTCCAGAGACCAACAAAAAAAAGCAGAAACTGCTGCAAAGCATCTCTTCTACTCAAACTCTATATTTAGCCCAAAATGTGGACTGTGAACAGCTGATCAAGCAGTGGTGGCATCTCACCTGGACAACGGCAACGCCTTGCTTACTGGTGTCTCAAATAACCAACTGAGAAAGTACAACCATTTACCACCACACTTCCACAACATTCTTGGCTCTGCGTAAATGCATGCATTAAATACAAGATCTGCTGCCCCTAACCTTCAAATCAATCAAATCCATAGCAACACTATCTGGCTGAAAAGATGAAACTCTCCAATGGCCAAAGCAACACACACGGCAGTGGTATCACTAGACTGGAGACAATAATGTTCAAGTACGAGTAAACGGGGAAAAACAGCCTACTCCTGCTACACACCCAGGAGCTGGAACTCCTTCCTGAAACAAAAGTTGCCCTTCATCACTCCTTCAAGTTAATAGGGAAGTTAAGACAGCTCGTCAGGTAAAATCTTATTCACGTGTAACTACACATACTGCACCCATCTTATTTATGTTACGTGAAGAATGACCCCAGCTACCTGAAAGTAGTATTTGCCAGTTTCTCTGCTAGTCCATAATTCATCCACAACTCTTCTTGTACAGTGCACAACTGCTTTGTAGATAGGTGCACACGTAAGAATACATAGTATATTTTATATGCACATTCATACACACATCACTTGACTGAGGAAATTGAATACTGTGGTACTGTCAGAAAAGCCACATTCAATGTATTTCCCCAATTTTGTAGGAAGTATTCCAGAGAATGAACACATCGCACAGCAACACATCACCACAAAGGCAACCTGGGACACCTAAGCGAGAGAAAATGCAATCTAGGTTGTCCTCTGAAGCTCCAAACATCCAGGCAGAGTACCAGATTTAGATGGGACCCTGCTGTGACAGGAGCTCCTCCTTAAAATGTAATTTCCTTAGAGAAACCAGTATGGTTTCCAAGAAGACTGATCTGTGCATTTTGCTCTGTCCACAACTACCAGAGTGAACAGCAACCTCATCTTTCAAAGAAGTCTAGGCAGAAAAGGAAAATGTGGGACAGCATAGTGAAGAGGGTTGTTGGAAATTACCCTTTTTGCAGGGTCATCCCTAAGCTTTTTGCCTTCCTCCTGGATTTGTTCTAACATGAATTTGTTGGCTTTATGACTCTGGGCACTTTACAACTGCTGATCAGTGCTAAAGTGCATATGCTCTCCCTATATAAATATGACATGTGAATTGGTATATCCATGATTGGCTTATTTGGTTTACCTGTTAGTCCCTAGTAGCGTGGCCTGTGTGTGCCCAGGGCTGGTAACCCAAATGCTGCTGGTGGGCCTGCAGCGCTGGTTTGCGCCACCCACAGAAGCAGCTTGTTAAGTGTACCTCAGACCTGCCACTACAGTGTCTGTGTGCAGCCCAGAACTGCCATCTTGGCTGTGAAGTGTACCCACTTCCCAGCCCCTGAACCTTCCTTTGGCATCATATAAGCCACCCCGTTGGTAGGGTGCATTGTATGTGTAAGTGAGGACATGACCTGATGTGTGTAGCATGTCCTGGTAGTGAATTACACCCAATGTAGTTTTTTACTACTGTAAGGCTACTTGTTCTCCATAGGCCAGAATGGGCAGTTTGACTATTACACTCTATAGTCCTAACTGACCCAAAGAACATGGTAGAAAAACTAATTTAGTATGCCTGAGCTCAGAATATTAAAATACATCTTTTAGTGAAGTTTATTTTTATATTCTGTGTTTGAAAATACCTTTTAGAAAGTAGGTATTTTCTTGCCTAAGCCTTCCAGTGTGCTCTGCTGTTATGTGTATTGGCTGTCTGGTTCTGGAGTGACAGGGCTGGGGAATTGCAGGAGACAGGGTGAGGCGTCCCAGTGGTGAATAGAGAGGTCTGCATCTAGATGGGTGGGAGGAGTTGCACCTGGGACCTGAATAGGGCTGTGCCTTCCCGTCACAATGCTGGCTCCACCTCCTGAGGGGCGTCTGATGTCTCTGCCCTGCACTCTGAAAGGAAGGATGCAGCCTGGTAAACAAAGTGCTCAAGGACTGGGCAGAACTGGTTCTGGCTGGGTTCAGGGGCTTGTAGTTTCTGAGAACAAAGACTTTTGGGGTATAAATATCTGTGCTGAAACCCCTACAATTTGTATTGCTCCTGGACAACAAGAAGAACCTCTGTCCATGTAACTGAAGGAATCTGCAGGAGAGGACTGTCCTTGTGCCTGTGTGCTGTTTCTTGGACTGGCCTGCAGTGGTTACTACTGGACTTGGAAGAAGAGGAAAAGGACTTTGAAGGAACTTTTATTTTATCTTGCTACAGCAATCACCCAAGGGCTAGAAGAGAGCTAGCCTCCTGCTGGAGTCTCAGGCACATCAGACTCCACCACCAGCCTCCTGATTCCTCCCATCGAGGATTTCTATCTGCAGGTGAGACTCCTGTGAGTTCCAGGGCCTCTAGTTCTCCTACAGAGAAGAGAGTGCTGAAAATTGTTGCTCAAGTCCATTTACGAGCCGCCGCAGCTGAAGAGCGTAAGGAAAATCATCGTGCTGCTGCCGCTGAGTGCTCGCTACCGGAGATCATCGCATCACACGTTTGCGGGCTGCCAAATGCTCGCAAACCCGAAGATTATTGCATCGCATGTTTGCAAGCCACCAAGTGCTCGCTAACCAAAGATCATCGAGTTCATCGCTTCACGACATCGCAGCGCGGACGTCGAGCGTCCGCCATTTTCATCGCATCGCATCAGGATCGGCGCTCCCTCGCAGAGCGCCATTTCTTTTCATCGCAACAAGATCGCACACGCAACAGTCTCGGCGCATCATTCTCCCTTCGCGGCAAGGATTCCAACGCATCGCCAGCTAATCGTGGAGAAGTTTGTTGCTTTGTCCTGCACACAGATCAGCGCACCATCCTCCCTTGCGGCAAGGATTGAACGCATCGCTGGTCACGCGTGAGGAAAATCATCGCTACAACTCCTTAGCGACATTTTGGTTGCTTTGCTACAGAATCCAGGTATTTTGTGAGTAAAGGGTCGCAGAGACCACTGCCTTGAACTGAATCCTCTTTGCACACTTTGAACAATTTTTGCAGCCTTTCAAGAGTAACCCTATTTTTTAGTATTGTGGCTTTTTACTGTTATTGGTCTTGTGTTAAGTCTATATATAAGGAAACTTATTTTTTATAACTACTTGTGTGGTGTCCCTTTGTAGTGTTCTTCACTGTGTTGCTGTGTATGGTCATAAATGCTTCACACACTGCCTCTGAGATAAGCCTAGCTGCTTGTGCTATGTTACCACAGGGTTGAGCAGGGGTTATCAAAGGGTGTAGCCCGCTTACTCTGACTTAGGAAGAAGGGTCCCTACTTGGACAGAGGCCAGCCATTGCCAACTAGAGACCCCCATTTCTAACAAGGGTAATTCCAGTCCATTCTGGAAGTGAGTCCCTGGGTAACCAGATACACATTTTCAGACAGCAATAAAATGCATACTTTTGCTTTGAATCAATGAGAAAAAAGTCAATTGATAGAATTTGCCAAATGTGAAAAATGGACAAGTGTCTTTGTGGGGTTACATCCATGGAAAAAAGTATTGACAGCAAAAAAATTAAAAGTTGCCAATACGGTCACTGATTCTTTCGGAATAACCATTGCTAAAGACAAAAAAAAAAACACGTCTTTGGATTTTTTCTCTCTTTTTATCTCCCTGATATTTTTTAATGTGCAAAATCATTGTAGAATTTTTTTTTATCAATTTGTTTTATCATTTTCTATTATGATCTGATGTACATTTTGACGATATTTTAATTACATTTATTTGATGTATATATACATTTGCTTTAGTTTTCCCTTTCTAGACTGGTGAAGTATTATGCTAAGAATGATTGAATGATAGCTTATACAAAGGTTGGTTATTCACTTGCCAAGAGTAGTAGTTTTTGAGAATCACACAATACAAAACAGATGTGACGACAATGGGCACAAACAGTGCCACAATACTAAATCCCTTCAGCTTCCTAAATTTTCCAACCTAGTATTTTTATTGAAAGAATAGCCAGCAATGGGCACAAACAGTGCCACCCTACTAAATCCTTACAGTTTGCTGAATTTTCCAACCTAGTATTTTTATTGAAAGAATTGCCAGCAATCCCAAATACATTTGGATAGATGGGACTTGAATACGCTCCAAGTAGCAACACGATCCTAAACTGTGCTAGAACCCTAAGCGTTTAACTTGGTATCTGAGACCACAACTTGGTCCATCTATTCGAAGGCAAAGTTGGAATTGGATCAAGGATCCCTATAACCTTGGTATATGAACCATTGTATACTAATAATTTGTAATATAAAAAGGGTCTCCCAAAACTGGCCACCATATTGGAAACTGCAAACATATTTGGAAATTGCAGTTAAAGAAGGCGGTTTCGATGTTGGACATGGCGGTCGCTCTTTGTTACAGCTCTGCGCTTTGCACCAGATATCAGTCGATGCCACCTGCTCCCCGGGGCTGTTCAGCCTGGGTCCAGCGCAGACTGGTGAAGCTTCAGTGGCACCTGTGTTGATCCCGAGCAGGCCCTCCAGTGATCCTCAGCACAAAGTAGATTGTTAATGAGGGGCCCGATACCTTCTCTGCTGCTGGCAGCCCTTCGAGCTGCATGATTGAAGGACCGCAAACCCGCCCGGCGGAGGACCGGAGAGGTGACTCCGTGGCGATCCGGGAGCCCCACTAGCTGGAATCGACAATAAGTCACTCTCCCCCTGGGTGTCGCTTTGACCAGGGCCGCACAGGCCCGAGATGCTGCCCAAGCAGCTGACCACACCCTGAGCCTGGGACCTTCCCTGAAGCAAGTAAAGGAGTTACAGTTTGCCGGGTGATCTCTTAGTGGTCCGGGACGGCCTCCCACACATTACTTATACACAGGCCCTGCCGCAGGAGCTGAGCGGCCCCATGCCTTGATTTCAGGACAGCATCTGTGGTTGGTGGACATTCTGTGGCAAGAGCTACGATCGCTGCTGCGGCCTGGTGTGGAGGACTGTCTCATTCTGTGCACTGCTCTGCAGGCTTTTTGGGGGCCCATTCTACCCTGACCCTGGCCTGTGGTGAGGCCACTGGAGGGGATTTCCTGTTGGGGCTGGGCGGCTGTGCCATTGTTCCCTGGATGACAGCCCACGGGCCCGGGTGCTTCCTGGCCCCACTTGAGGTCCATTAGTTGTGCTGCGTCAGGGAGCCTCTGTCCGAACACACTGCCCAACTGCTGGCCCGCGTGAGAATGGGCCTATTGTTACCCATGATTTGTCCCCCCACCCCACCCCCACTTGGCAGCGGTACACCACCTGGAAGCAATTGCAGACGGCCCACATTCAGGGGCCTCTGTCCAGGAAAAGGCTGGAGGCACGCAATCCCAGACCCCTCCGTCCACCTTTACACACCTCCGTCAACCTTTGCAGCGGAGGACCTGTAACTATCACTGCAACATCACTTGATGTGTGGACATTGGGCCTCTGCTGGACTCTGTGCTGCTCCTAAGGTCAGGGGTGTTATGTGTCATGCTGTAGGTGCTGCTTTTCTGGGAGTGATGGTGACGGGCATCTGCTGGTGTATGACTTGGATCTCATCAGTGGGGATCCCTTCGTGGGATTGACTTTCTGTTGCCACTGCATTGCTGGTATGAGGTGCGCCTCCCCGTTTAGATCACTCCCCCCACCCCCCCTTCCTGGTTCCGGGCATATGACTGCCCTTCTCCTGAGACCTCTGCACAAGTCTTCAGGCGCTGCATTAAAGCGAAAAATTGACAAGTACACTAAACAGACGACTCTCACAGACGACAACAGCGCGGTAGGGAATGACATCCTACCGGCAGAGGACCTCCAGATCTCTTCAATCCTGCAGGTGATCTAGGATCTCAAGGACACAATGAAGGGCAAAATGGGAGAACTGAAAGTGGACTTGGCCCTAATTCAACAGTGCACACACAGTTACTGGAGGTAGAGAGCAGGGTATCTATGACCATGAGGACACTGTCAATCTCGAGCCTCACCTCAACCCTACCGGGCCCAGTGGGGCAACTGGAGGCTCGGGTGGAGGATGCCGAGGGAAGCTCGAGGCGCAACAATCTGCACATTATGGGCATTTGTGGGGGCAGAGGGGATCGCATCCTCTTCCTTAATTTTTAACTGGTTACATAGCTGGGTGACAGAGATTTGCATTTGCTTTATAGTTGAATGGGACCAACGAGCACTGACTGCGAAGCCCCCGGCGAGTGCCCTGCTTCGCCTCTTCACTGCCCGGGTATTTAATTGTACATATAGAGATTTTATTCGGCGCGAAAGGCAGAATCCTTTACATATCAATCCTTCCTTGTGATGCTCTTTCCAGTCTACACTCAAAGTCCAAACAGCAATGTCACCTCTTCGATGAAGTAAACCAAAAACTTTAAGCTATGGACATCAAGTACATGCTCCTTTTCCCAGCATGCCTGAAGGTCATCTTTCTGGAATATACCTTCTTTGATGCACCTCAGACAGCATGGGATTGGATTGCGGATCACCCAGCGCTGCACAAGCGGGGGTGGGGTGGTGCCCTCACTGTCATTGGGTGGGGAGGTCGGGGGGGGGGGGGGGGGGGATCCTTCAGGTGAGTGGCAGAGCACCCCACAGCAGGGACAGAGCCACAGGAACCGTAGAGCCCACACCCTTGGGACAATCGGGATGTGGGCTTGACTGACTGAGGCATGAGAGGAGCCCACTGACTCTGCATCTACTGAGCTTCCACTGACTTTACCGGACCCTGTGCAAGAATTCCGGCCTCTATTAGGACAGGTGCCTCTGTAGACGAAGAAATGGCACAATAAGTCTTGCACCATCACACATACCAAGTCCCCTTTGCTCTTTTCTTTTGTGGGGATTCGTTAGTTTCTAGCAAAGCCTTTGTTTAGAGTAGTTGGAGTGGGGTTAATAGGGGAGATTCACATGATAGTCCAGCCCAGTTGGCTTCTGTCCCTAGTTTGCAGAGTATGGGGTGGGAGTTGTGCAAGGGGGTTGGTTCCTGGGGTCTCTTCAGGATTAACTCACTGATGGTACATGATGGTACATTGCATATATGCTGAGCAACATATACACAAGTCATCCGTACAGAAATCCGCAACCACACAGTCCCATGCTCGGCAGGTCTGTACACTTGGCTGAGACTCTGCGGTCTGTCTCCCCAGACAAGCTGACACTCCTTTCCTGGAATATCAATTGTAGGCTAAAAAAAAAAATCACGCATTGGGCAAAATTCAAGGTGGCTCAAAGGTCCAACCCAGATATCCTTCTGTTAAGAAAAAACGCATCTCATGGGTAACAACTGTCCCCTTCTGTACCACAGGGGTTACTCGCAAGTATAGCATTCGTGCTTCCACCGGGACTCACGCGACACGTCATTCTGATCCATCAACACGTCCCTGTGGTGGTGTCCAGGGTGTGGCACAACAGCCTTGGCTCCGATGTGACAGATATGGGCACTTTAGGAGGTTCTTCAATCTCTTTGATCTGCGTCTAGGATCCTCCTCCTCTTACTTCTGAGTTTTTGAAGAAGCTGGGCGATGTCCTTCGGTAGATGCCTGGTGCACCGTGAATTTTTGGGGTGACCTCAATGGGGTGATTGACCTTGATCGCTCCTTTGTCCCCGCGGCTGCTGGTCGCGGCCCAACTTTAATCTTTACCTTTCTTCATAACATGTACTTAGTTGATGTGTGGCACGCCCATCACCCGAATGCTCGCAAATATACCTTTTAGTCTGGAGCTCGCAAATGCTTTTCCTGTCTGGACCACATTCTCCTACCCTGGCACGATGGCCACAGTGTACCTATTGTGTATATCCTGGCAAAGGGTCTCTCAGATCACTCGCTGGTGACGCTGGACCTGGCTTGGGGACAGATGCGCTCTAGGGTGGGGTGGCGCTGAGCCACTGGTGCCTCGAGGTAGAGGAGTTTCGGGAGACTTGTCAGTAATTTCTGCAAGAGAATCCAGAGTCTGGACGGTGTCCTTTGGGAGGCTTTTAAAGCCGCTCTCCGCGGTGACATAATTAGCTATTGCCAGGGACAGAAGGTGTGCGCTCAGTGGAAGATATTGAACCACGAGTGCCGGACCACGAGCGACAATATGTTGCAATGAAGGTGGAGGCTCTCCTATGTGACTCTTCACACACAAACTCTACTTAGACAAGAACTCGCACAGGAGGTCCACAAGTTGGGGCTGGCTACCTACACCTGTATCTATCAATGGGGGAGAAGGCCAGTAAAATATTACATGGGATCTGCACTCCACGGATCACGGGTGCTCCAGTTGTGTAGCTTGAAACAGACGCTGGGTCTCAAATAATGGGTAGCGAGGGCATTGCAAATGCATTTGCGACCTATGAGGACTTTTACAGGTCGGATGGCCTCAGGGGACCCTCGCCAATTCTAGGTTGAGATACCAGTGTGGCACCTCCTCCTGGCAGAGTATGACACCTTGGAAGTGGAAGTCACCTGCGAAGAGCTCAGAGCGCTCCAAGCGGTAAAGCACTGGGACCTAACGGGCATCTGGCCTAATTTTGGCACCTCCTTTGGCCCCAGGTGAAGCTCTGATGAGTGGTGAATAACCTAGGGATCTCATCAGCTGAAACTGTGGTGACCCCGACACCGAGCCTTAAAGGCATACAATGTGTGGACTATAGACCGATTTTATTAAATTCAGAGGTTAAAATTTGGGCTAAGATGCTGGCTAACCGGCCCACAGGAGTAATTGCCCATCTGGTGCACCCGGACCAATCTGGAGCTATACCTTTCAGGCCACAAGGCACAATATACGCCTAGTTCACAACACCATACAGCTGTGTGGCTGACTATCCAGGTATTAGAAAGGAGTAGGTTCTGTTGACTGGGATTACTGGTTCGGACATCTAGATCGCTTTGGTTATGGTCCCAAATGTATTGGGTTCCTGCGCCTCCTCTACACTAACCCTCCTGGTGAGGGTGACGGTCAGAGGAGCTATGTCATATTGATTCCCTATAGGACGGGGTACCTGACAGGGATGTCCTCTTTTCCCTTTCTGGTTGCCAAGGCCATAGAGCCCTTGGCAGCATGGGCTCATGTAGATGCCCTGTTCCAGGGATTCCAATGGTCTCCAGAAGTGAGCGATAGGATCTCCCTTTACACTGACATCGTCCTGTTATTTTTAGATAACCCACAAGAGACGGGACCTCGGGCTCTACAGATCCTTTGGGTCGTAATCCAAACTCCTCATGAATAGGGCCGAGTCCTACACATAACCCCAGTGTCCCAAGCCGTGTGCGCCTGAGCCGCAGGTGCTCCCGTTAGATTTTAAATATTGTAGAGGCTTCATTACCAATGATAGGCGTTAGGCATACAACTGACATCCAACCTCAGCTCGATTGTCTCTTCAAAGAGGTCAAATTTTGGTCCTCGCTCCCGCTGTCCCTATTGGGTCGCTCAGCCATTATTTAGATGGTTTACCTTCTTAAACTTCATCAGCTCCAGAAATACCCATTTGCAGTGCACCAGACCTTAACGCTGTGATTCATGAATTGCTATGGAACGGTAGAGTCCCCTGGATTTCTCTCGATAAATGGTGCCGACATACCTTTGACTGGGGAATAGCTACCCCGGGCTCCTCCTCCAATATAGAATCGCACATCTTCTAATTGTGAATGATTGGTGGTTTGAGGTGTTTGATAATCCGGCCTATATGACAGAGGGTTGGATCATGGGTCAGTAGCAGCAACCTCCTTTACTTGCTTTAAGGGGTAGCTATCTCACCCACTATATCATGCGCCACGAAAAGCGCTGAAGATCAGAGTGAACATGGCGAAATCCATGGGATGGGCAAGTAGGCTTACACCGGAGACTCCACTGTGGACGGAGACTTGGCTCCCACAGGTTGTGGCTCTTCAGGGTTTCCGCCTGGGTTAACATTGCTTAATCATGGGTCCTTGAAGTCCTTTCAGGACCTTCAAGCGGAATATCAACTGCACCGCACCCAGTTTTCTCGGTACCTGCAGCTCTGAAATGCCGCAGTCATACCTGAATTCTCCCCCTTGGAAGCGAAGATCGTACTTACTGATATTAAGGAACATAAACTATCCTCCATTTATCTGACGCTACTTCATAATCAACCTGCTCCAATTGTGGAGTGAGGGCACTATGAAAGACGAATCTAGGGCCAATGGAGGACGAGGACTGAATTGTAGCTTTGGCCGCCCCCAGGAAGGCTGTAATAGCCTCATAGTTCTGTTTAATTCAAATTGGACTACTACCCTGTACATACTACACTAGAGCAAATCTATTCTGATCATGACCAGAAGGTGCCTGTGCTGTGATGATCCCAGATGATGATTTGTAGCACACATTCTGGCATGGCCCTGCTCTTTCACTTTTTTTAAATGGAGTGCTTGGCGCCCTGGGAACAGTGCTGGTGTGGACAACAAGATTGATTCTTTACATATTACGGATAACATGGGAAGTAATGGATGTCAGAGGGCGTAGCTCTGGCTAGGCCTCAATGCTAAGTGAAACATCACACAGGCTTGGAAGAGTACTGAGGAACACCGGTTAGTAAATGGGCCACAGGGATGGATCATTGTACGGGTTTGGAGTGCCCCATATATCTGGCGAGATGCTTCCCCCAGAACCATCATACGATTGGGCCGGTTACAGGGGGATCTTGCTAGAACCTTGCAAGCTAGGCCATGGTCCATGGATGGAAAAACACGGTTGGATGGGATTTATTAGGATGGGGTTGTGTTGATTGGGTCTTGGGAATCGAGCAGTCGGGTGTCTCTGTATGTTTTGCTTCACAGTGTCATGTCATGAGCATTTGGCTTTTTCTTTCTTGTATATTGTTGTGAATATTCTTGATCTATATGTTTGTTCTGTGCCAACCATGAAGATGAGATAAAAAATCAATAAAATGTATTTTCTTTTTTTTTTTTTTTTAAATCAAGGCGGCTTTTCTCATAGGTAAGAAATATGATTTTGAGAGCTTCTGCAAAAGGAAGAAAAGGGGTCTCCTATTTTACCAAGGAATTGAAATATAAGTCACTTTATGTTGAACATTCAGTTCTTTGGGACGGATTCCAAGTCCAGCTGAAGAAGTATGGATAGAGCAGCAGCATTTATAAACTTTGCAATCAAGTCTACTCGGTGGTGCAGAGTCTGTTCCCTTAATTGCGCCACCTGGCATCTTGTAAGAAAATCTTCCAGTCCCAGTGTAGGTTTGGAATATTTTTAAGCAGATTAACCAGCAACGGGTACAATATTCATTGGAAATTCAATTTCACTAAAAGATTTTCATTAAAAACCGTTTCAAAATACAAGGCAGATTTTGCTATAAATTGCATTGGAATAAACATGTAATTGGAATCTATTTAGTTGAATAAATAAACTGAAAAAATAGACTGATTTTCAAGTGAAGCTTTCTCCTGATTTGCAATACGATTTTTTTAATGCTTTTCTAGAAAAACATTTAAACTTTAATCCTAACCCCAATTGTTTGCCCAAGTCAGATTGAAGCATGAACTAAGCCAAATCTTGTTCCTAATCAGATGTAGCCTAGTCTAATTGCAAATCTGAACCTTCATCCTACTGCTTTGCCTTGCTTCCACATAATCCACTAAGCATGAAACTAATTTTTAATCTAACATATACCTAAACCTTACGCTAACTCTAATCTTAATTATAACTCAATCCCTCACTTGCACTTTGAAACGACCCTGTATTAGTACCAAACCTAATGTGGATTCTATTTTTCACCTTATTATCCTAATGTAATAAGATTGGTATTCAATTTTTCATAGAAGGGTGTTTTTGTTTAAAAAAAAAATGATAATAAAAAGGATTATGAAAAGACTATTCCCCACCCAAACAGTACACAATTTGGTCATCTACATGGGTGCCGACTCTGATGTTATCCAAACAGTAGAGAAAACATCCTTTTCTGACCTCAAACCACTCAAAGGAAACTAATCTTCACTAGCATTTTTCACCTAGTGTGAATAATAATATTAGCTCTATTACAACTGGACTAAGAAATGTTCTCTATCTTGGCCTTGCCACAAAATTAAGATTCCGACTTCAGCGCGTATAACACCGACCAGACTGTTTTTTAAAATGGAACACAAGTTCACATTATCCAAGCTGCCTCAATAAATGAAAAACTGAAATCTTCACCACCGTAGACCCATTTGATAACAGCCTTCCATTTGAATACCCGGGAGTACTAGGTACCACACCAAATGCTGTCAAATCATTTTGGCCATCACAACATAATAACATAAAAGGTGTATTTGTAAAGCGCACGTTCACCCAGAAGGGTATCTTGGCTGAATAACATATGTTTAATGTAACCACTACAGCGGACGCATTAGTCCACTGAACCACAAGATCAGTAATCAAAAACATTAACTTCCACCTCATGTTGCTAAAAAGAATCCTGTTGCTACTAAAGCTTCCTTAACACAACAAACTGGTGAGAGCCCGTAATATTATGTATGCGGTAGCTCCAAAGAAAGAATATAAAAATAGAAATGCAATACAGAGCAGCCAGGATGTGTTTCGATTTAAGAATACCGTTTATGTAACACTGACTCTCAAAGTTTACTCTCCCTGCATCAACGTCAAATCTTGGTTTGGATTACAGGTCAAAATACATTTGCTGATGGATTGTAAATCTCACTCAGAAGCGCAACATTAAAACCACAATGCACACGTCCCTGTTCAAGTCAGATTCAATCAAAAGAGCCACAATGAAAAGTCAGTTTGTGTTTTGAGAGTCCAGTTTTGAAACATACTGAACCCAAACCCGATTAATCTAGCAAACCCAGCAACTTGAAAAAACTGCCGCCAATGAGCCTCTTCAAAGATAACTTACCAACTATCCTTGAAACCATCATGTTTCCCAATCCTCCATTCAGGAATGGGAAGGATTCATTTGTGCATGGTTTGCCCCCTGGCCTCAAGAAAAATCCAATATGAAATTGTGCCTTTTATAACTATCCCTTTTCAAAGTTGACCTCTGGTTAATCAGATGAGAAGAGTGAGTTGTTATCAAGAACTGGCGCACATACTGCCATGAGCACTAGAAGGCGACAACCCAGCAAAAGGAAGGTACTTACACAAAAAAAAGAAAAGGAAAAAAGAAAAAAGAAAAATCAGGGACTGGTAACTTGAATTCCCACTCCATTTTTTAACTCCTCTGTGCTAGTACCGACAGAGCAAGCATAAGCCTCATTGTTGACTGCCACAGGGTCCAAGCTGTTCTGAGATACCACAATTCTGAAACCTAATGAGGATTGTTTATGTTCCTTTCAGAGTGAACATACATACTAGTTTGGTTAGACCAAATGACATTGAAAGCCTGCTGGAATGCACTCTGCATGCTCAATGTGCATGCAGTCATAGTTGCAACATTTTTGGCAACATCTATCTGGACATCATCAGCTAGCTTGCAAGGCAAGACTGTCTAAAGACTTTTTGCAAGAGTGCGTTGGGCGCAAACGGATAGATGGAAGAGAAGTTTGGATAGGCATTACTGAAAAAACTGGGTTGGCTAATCTTTCTGTTTGGCTATGACCTGCCAAGCGCATTTCACATCGTTTTTAGTTGGTCAATGAATATGGAGTAAGGAGGACTAGATATGCCAGTTATTACAAGCCAAGCTAAATTCTATAATAACTATTCTACTGGAAGTCCCTTAGTCTCTTATTCTATTAAACCCACCTACCAATGCCACTCTCCAAGGCCATCTGGCTTTAGTATGAACTGAGAGCAGGACTAGGATTTTTAAAATTAGACAATGTGTCACAGGCTTGGCCCAGATCCAGAATTTTTCACACAGGTTTAAGGTTCTTTGGACCTCCGCTCTGCAAAGATACTTTGATTTCCTCCCGATACAGAAGAAAAACTCACCAGAATGAAAGAAGATAGTCTAAGGAACATTGGTTGCGGAGTGATTGTGGTGATTAATATATATACTTAACTTGCTATCATACATATTACGAAAAATAAATATTCTTAGCTAAGTGAGAAACAAAAGACCAAATTCTTTAAAACCTCACTTTGTTAGTACTTGTAATGGATTGTTATATAATTAAACATACATGTTAAAACACTGTCTTGCTTTTCAAAGCAGAACCATATAATTAGCTGTGAAAAGAACACCTACAGTTGATAAATGCATCACTGGGAGGGGTAGATACCTACAACAAACCTTAACTATTCACTTTGGGTGAATGAAACAGTCTTGTATAGCAAGGCAGCTGGTCCCTAAGGAGTGTTCCAGTTGTGTGAGCTGGGGGAGATAGCAAGTGCTGCTCAGTCTTGCTCGTTTTTTAGTTATTGCTCTTTTGTTATTCTGCTGAACACTACAGTCGGAGTATTTGTTACCCCTGCATAGTCTTTATTCAACTGTATTCCTTGTACTCCGTGTTACTTTTGCTGCTATTGGAAACAGGTATTGTTTAGCCCCTCATAGCATGATAGCCTGTATTTAACACTGTTGTGCTGTTAACTTTGTTGTTCTGCCTCAGTAATAACTTTGTTGTTCAACTTTTGTTTCTAGAACTTTTTTCTCTGTTTATCGCAGCTTCACCCGCTCACTTTCCCGGTGTTTTGCCCGCTACCCACCTCTATCTAGCCCAGCTCATCGCCTCACAGCACCTACTTATGGAGGGCGCAGCATGTCCCCATTGAACAGGTCCCATGCCAGACCCACTGCTGCTGCAGTCTCACTCGTTTTTCAGTTATTGCTCTTTTGTTATTCTGCTTAATGCAAAAGTTTCAGTATTGGTCTCCCCTGCATAGCCTTAATTCCACTGTATTTCATGTACACCATGTTACTTTTGCTGCTATTGGAAACACTGCCACAGTTATTGTTTAGCCCCTCATAGCATGATAGGATGTATTTAACACTGTTGTGCTGTTAACTTTGTTGCTCTACCTCTGTAATAAACTTTGTTCACCTTCTGTTTCGATAACTGTTTTCCGTCGCTCCCCACCGCACCCTTGCTTTCCCTGCTGTTTTGCTCCTTCCTTTCCTCCCGCTTCCCTCTTCTAGCCAGCCCCACCCACCTCCTCTCAGCATCCCTCTTTCCTCCCAGGACCTACTTATTTAGGTCACAGCCATGTAACAAACAAGTGCAGCGGGCAGGCTAGCCCGTCTGCACCCAGCGTCAGGTACCCTAGCTTTTCCACTACCAGAAGCTACACCGTCGCTAAACTCCAAGCCCTGGACCCTCCCTAATCCACCATAGGACCGTTCACCTGCCGGCACTGCCTCTTCTCCTGAAACACCAGCGCACCAGCACACACAGCGGCCACAACTACCACCCCAGACCATCTCCACTGCCTCCTGCTCAACACACAATCTCTGCAAGCATGTCACCAAGATCTGGGACACCATCACCTCCCTGACCCTGACATCTTCTTCCTCACCGAGGCCTAGTTCAACCCCGCCTCGGAGCCCGACATCACCTCAGCTACCCCCAACAGCTACAAGATAACACATCGAGACAGCATCAACAAACATGGAGGTGCGGGTCACCTTCATCCACAAGGAAACTATCCATTGCACCACCACCTCCGACAACGCTGTTGGTCATGAAACACCACAACTTCAAACTCCATATGGACCGCAAAACCACCATCAAAGACACCGTCGCCTACAAACTCCCAGGACCTCGCCCCAGCTTTACCGGCACCATCCCCGATTTCTTCGCCCCACTTCACCTATTGACTCCAAAATCCACATCTCCCTCAGAGACCTCAATTACCACCTCAAAGACCGCCAATGACAACAACCTTCTCGAAAGTATGAAAAACATCGGCCTCACTGAACTAGTCACTAACCTCACTCACATCGCAGGCAACACCCTCGACCCCATCTTCACGGTCAGCTACAGAGTAAATTACAGCCATGACACAGAGCTCACCTCGACAGACAACGTCATTGTCCACTTCATCACTGGTCCCCCCGGCACCATCATCAACCACGCAGCACTTCTCACTGAAGCTGGAACAGAGTTTCTGAGAACCAATGGACCTACGCCTTCAACACCTCCCACCCGGGCCCCGCAACCAACCTAGAATAGGCTGTCAAGAACTTCTCCATCTGGCTCACAGATTGCACCAACAGAGTCACCCCCATTAAGACCACTAAACCCAAGAGATCAAACAGGTCAGCAGGTACATCACAAAACTGAAAACTAAAAAACACAACTGCAAGCAACTTGAAATAAAGTGGCATACCAGCAAGGAGGCTACAGACAAAACCTCTTTCAAAAAATCCCTCAACCAATACTACCAACTCCTGAAAAAGACGAAAAGGAGTGTCCTTGCCATCCGCATTAAAGCCAGTTTGAACCGGAGCAAAGACCTATTCAACATAGTCAGAGTTCTCCAACCCCTCAGCCACCAGCAGACTTCTCCCATGACAAGATCCCCCATATCTACAAAAGCTTCAAACAACCACCCACCATCCTCAGCCGCATCACTCCTACAGACGCTGACCCCACGACTTGCTGACCATCTCAAAACCAGCTCACCGCACAAAACACCCAAGACTTTATGAACTTCATTCACTCAGGAGCACACACGGACCCCTGTCCCCACCACCGTTTCAACCTAGGAAGCAAGATGAACAGCACCGATCTCACCACCATCTGCAACGCGTCCATTACCAGGGTCATTTTCCCCGAAGAATGGAAACACGCAGAAGTCAAACCACTTCTCAATAAACCGTCCGCCGACCCCAAGCAAACTCAAGCACTACCACCCCCTCTCTCTGCTCCCCTTCCCCGCCAAAGTTCTTGAAAGCGCCATCGACCTCCCACTCACGGAACAGCTTAAGAACAACAATCTTCTGGGCTTTTCCCAGTCAGGATTCTGCACCAGCCAGACACCGAAACCACCTTGATCGCTACCACCTACATCAGAACCCTCCTTGACCAAGGAGAATCAGTAGCCCTGATCCTCCACGACATTTCTGCAGCAATTGACACTGTCACCCCCACACACACATTGGAATTCAAGGTAGCTCCCTCTAATGGATCGCCTCCTCCCTCATCGGAAGAACCCAAAGAACCAATCTCTCCCTCCATCTTCAAAACAGAAGAGCACCCTCTGCGGCCTCCCTCAATGTTCAGCCATCAGCACCACTCTGTTCACACGACTCCTCCCTGGCCAACATCATCAGACCCCATGGACTTAAGCTCATATCCTACGCCTATGACCCCATGCTCATCCTCTCACTATCAAGAGACCCCTTCACCACAAGGGCCAACTTCCTCAGGTACATGACTAGCATCACCACCTGGATGAAAGACAACTGCCTGAAACTCAACACAGACAAAACGGAAGTACGGACGTTCGAAAACAAAGTAATCGTAGAGAGACTCCTGGCGGCCTTCCAAACTAGGACCCACACCCACCCAGACAGACCATGCCTGCAACCTCAGCATCATCCTGGACACCAAGATCACCATGAAAATCCATATCAGCCCAGTCTCTTCCACATGCTTCCTCACTCTTCGCATGTTCTGCAAGAACTTCACATACCTCCCCGTCATCACCAGACGATCCCTCACTCAAACCTAAATCAACATCCAGCTGGACTACAGCAACGCACTCAACATGAGAATCACCTCCTGCTCCTGAAGAGACTACAGACAATACAGAATTCAGCAAACAAACTCATTCTTGATCTCCCCAAGCGAATCCACAACACCCCCACCTCAGCCAGCTCCACTGGCTCCCCATTCAGAAGAGATGTCACTTCAATATGCTGATCCAGATCTACAAAGCACTGCATAACCAAGGACCTGCATACATAAACCACAGCCTTAACTTCCACCAACCAGCCAGATACCGGAGCTCCACCTCCTTTTCCCTCGCATCTGAACCAGCAGCGGAGGACGTTCCTTCTCCTACCTCGTGGGCAAAGCCTGGAAGAGCACACTCCTCAACTTCGGACCCCAATCACCCTGCAAGAATTCAGGAAAGGACTCAAGACCTGGCTGTTAGCTGAGCCAGACTTCTGGAGAAGGACTCCCAGAACCTGGATACCCTCACTGGTGATTTGCCACACTTTAAAAGTCTGGTTTGATTGAAAGATGTGTTTTTATCTTTTTCTTAAATATGTCTACAGTAGGAGCTTGTCTTAAGGAAGTTTAGTAACGTGTTCCAAGCCTTGTCTGCCAGGAAGGAAAAGGAGCAGCCCCCCTTCCTGCACTAATCGTCTTGGAGAGTTTGCATAATGCCTAAAGTGTTGGGGTGCAGTGCCCATGTAGGGGTGTATAGCTTAAAAAAGGCATAAAGGTAAGCCAGTCTCTTAGTAGGCAAAGCCCTGAAGATAATAAGCTGGGACATATAAAGAATTCTATTCTCGACAAGAGACCCAGTGTACATTCCTCAATGTCTGGTTCTGCGAGTGTCTGCGTGGCTGATTGATAATTCACCTCACTGCAGCATTCTGAATACTCTGCAATCTGTTGAACAGTCTGGCTGGAGCCCACAGGTGAAGAGCATTGGAATAATCCAACCTGGAGGTAACCAGATCGTGTACAATAGTCTTCCTGGAGTCCTTCGGGAGTTAATGATTTCATCATGCCAAAGCATGTCCCTACAACTGCCTGAATCTGTGGTTCAAAGAATAGACCTTGATCAAACTTAACTCCCAGGTTCCTTTCTACTGTGGATGATGCCGGAGGGTTACCGAGTTCTGAAGGCCACCAGTTCTGTAAGTCCAGGGGATGGAGTCCCGAAGAGGAGCATCTCAAATTTCTCCCCATTAAGTTTGAGACAACTCTTCTTTATCCAGTATGCTACTCTATTGAGGCAGCCATGGAATTTTTCGTTGACCGAGCCATATATCGGTTTGCAGGAAAGCATCAGCTGGATGTAATCCACGTAGGAGACAACCTTAAAGACCCATGTTTCAACCACTCCTGCTAATAGGGCCTTATAGCTGCTAAACAGTGATGGACTCCGGGCTGAGCCTAGCAGGACACTGAACTACAGCTGCCACTAGGAGGAGAGAAAGGATGTCAGGTAGGCAGCCCGATGTCTTGTTAATATTGATGTCGATATATGCAACAATGTGTGTATGTTCAAAACCAAGACCGAATCACTGTCGTCGAAATCTCCAGAGATGACTTCATCATACGTGGTCAGGCAGGCCCTGCGACCTAGGCCTGTGGCTACTGATTGACAGATCACAGGTGGGGTAGCACGTACCAGCCGGACAAACAAACTAACAGGAACAACCCAGATTAATCCCACAGATAGGCAGCAACACTACAATGTTCCCAGGAGATTAGCCCCAACAAAAGCACATAGGGGTGCGCGTGTTCCCAAAACACCATAAAGTTGGATGTCATGTGAAGTTAGGAACACTCAGCCAATCAGAACACAGCACACACAGTACACGCAGAGATCACGCGATCCTCATGCTGGGCATCTGGACACTTCACCCACTGGCCCTCATTGTGTCCATGCAAGGTCGAGACCCACCTGCATTCGCTATCAGGTGGCTTTGATTTACAGCTCCATGACTAGGCCTACATTCCTTTTTCTAAAATAAGATCAAATTAGTTTATGGTGCTCCAAAGACTGTATATAATGGCACTTAGAACAAATGTATGTGTAGACAGTCCTCAGACCCGTTTCTGTGACTGTTTCTCGGCCGCAGCATTTAGTTAAAACAACTATTCCTGTTATGCCAAACGCCTCACTTTGTTTTTTCAAGATGAATTCACATTCCAATAGCGTTTCAGCCAAAAAGGACCTTAGTCAATACCATGCTTGATCTCTCATTCATATGACCGTCAGACGATCTAATAGAATCTGGTGAGACACATTTTCAAAGGCAGCCGAAAGAGCTAACAGTGCTTTATTGCCCTGGTCAAAGTTGGTCCTAATGAAATCTGTGACTTCCGGAAGAGCTACCTCGGTCCCGAAGTCTGGCCTGAAACCAGACTGTGTGTAATAAGTATTTCTCCTCCAAATGAGCCAACGGCTGTTTAGTCACCTGTTTTTACATCCCGGGCAGGACATGGATCCAAAGGCAATCTTGAACTGCATCTGGCCAAGAACTGAGCTTTTTCATCCACAGTAAAAGGGGTGAAGGAGAGGGGACAAGCAATATTTATAGGGCAAACTCCTACGGTTGCTGGCTTCTTTGCCTCAGAGACTGGCTTAAATTGGCTGTAAATGTTCTGGATCACATCGGTAAATAAATCTGTCAAAGAGTCACATAGCGTTTGAGAAGGAGGGGCATGTTGCTGATAGTTTCTAGGCGCCAAAAATGTTTTTACTCTTTTAAAGATCTCTCTGGGCTCATTAGAAGCTTTGGCTATTTGAAGAGAAAAATTAATAGCCCTTAAGGACTGGAATTTTTTTCCTGAATAGCTTCGGAATGAACTTAAACGCCACTTTATCAACAGCATTGTAATTAGTCCTCAAGATCCATTTGAGCCTTTTACGATTGCTCTTGCACTCCCCCTTAGCTCTTCGTTGGAACCATGCAGCAGCTGGTTTAGCTTGTTTCCCTGAAGACATTTTATAACTGCGCAATCTTATTTAATAGCCACCCAAATAATGTTGTTCAGTGTATCCAAATCTACCTTGTTAGACCGGGTCAGTGTCACATGATAGTCAAAAGCCTGTCTGAAAATGGTTTCTGTGACTTTATCCCAGGACTCCTGCTGGAAGGCAGCTACTAGGCCCCTGAAAGCCAAATCTAAATGGGATCAGAGCATGGTCTGACCAGATCAATGGCAAACGGGGAGGAGTTTTAATAGAGTCACAGTTGGAAAAGATGATGTCCAATTGGTGACCCTCAGTATGCGTAGAGCCCACCGATCTAAGGGGTAGATTAAAATCCTTCATGGTACTTAAAGCCTGACCTGCTGTGTCACGGATGTCATCTATAAGCATGTTAAAGTCCGCCAAGACTGTGAGGTTAGCATATTTTAATGAGGCACCTCTGATGACATCAGCCACTTTATCCATGAAGGTACCCAGTTTTCTCGGGGGTCTATAAACCAGGACACCCAAGAAGGAGAAGTTCTCAGAGATTTAAATAAAGAAGAGGAGTCCTTCCATAGAGTATATTAGCCCAAGCCTGCTCACAGTCGCCGAGAATGTAGAGAGAAAAATCAAAGCTAGGGCCCCCCCCTTACTCTATTCTCACAATCTTGGTGCAAGATGGAATAAAGTGTAAGGGGTTGCAAGAGCAGAGATGGCAGGGGGATTAAGCTCTATGACAAACTTGTCCAATTCATGGTCTGATAGTAGCAACCATATTTCAAACATATGTTTGACAAGGCATCGGGCATTTATGAAACAGGCCTTGTTTGACATACCCTCCATCACAGTCCCTATGACCGGCCGGTTGTTATTAAGAGATGTAGTAGGGTCAACCGATGTATCTAAGGGCACCGAGAGAGAGGCTGAGCAAGAAGGGCAGTCTGCTAATATTTGCCCAGAAGAAAACAGGAAACTAAAACTGTATTTCTGCTTAACTCTAAGTTGGAGCAAAGGTTCCTTGCTTCACACAAGAGCCACATCTCTTCCCAGTTGGACGGAATGGCTGGCGCTGGATGCGGACGGGCTTGCCTTTGGCGCACCAGCAGTGCAACCACTGCTAGTCTGCACCACAGCCTGCAATTAATGCACCCCCCAAAAGCTGAATGACCACCCCGACCTGGCCACAAACACTAGAGCGCGCCTGATCAAAATGGAGTGCCGAAATGGCAATGTGGGGGCGGCGGGGGAGGGGGGCTGGATAAAATGGTGCCTCTAGACCAAATTATTCTAAGTTTACAGTGGGAAAAAAATATTCCAAAATGAGGCAGAGCGTCCCCATTCAATCTAATTGCTTTAAACCACCCCCGCCATTCCCCCCAGTATAAAATAAAAAATAAAACAGTTTCAATTTTAGTGTTTGAGCAATTGTAATCAACAGTGTATAAAAATAGCCATGTATAAAATTGTTTAAGGCCAATCCAAATTGTAATCAGGCAGAAGTTCAGACACAGATTCAACAATTAAATTGCAAAAATAGCATCCACTCCTACCACAGCCCTTTGCTAACCCTTCCATTGAAATCACCCCTACAAAATCATACTGATGATAACTATTTGACAACTCTTGGAAAAATCTAAATTAAGCAACAAAATTTTGCATAGCATCTGAAATTCCCAATGATTCTAGAATTGGTTCAAAACGCCACTGTGCACACCTATTTTCTCGAGCCCCAAGTTCAACTACTGCTCTAGCACAAATATTACCGCTTCCTGAGTCTGAAGTGCCTTTTCCATCCGTGACCTCATCTCATCACGCTGCTCCAGGCTTTCCCGGTTCTTGGATTCCATCTTCTTCAACACAGTCATGTGGTCTGCAAAGAGTGCCCGCATCTGACACACCTGAGATGGAAAGACACAACAAGTAAAAATCAGATGTGTAGGAAGCTGACTCTGTATATACTATACCAAAGTGAGGTATAGTGTGCACCGAGTACAGTGGAATCCCAAAGGTAGGCAGAGGTAAAGTTAGATAGCACCTTACTCTCAATTTGTGGTATTGTGGTCGAGCAGTAAGGCTTTATCAGGGGACAGTGTTAAGCATTTGTTGTACACACTCAGTCAGCAAATGAATTCACACACTCAAAGACTGAGCTTCAGAACAATTATATTTGTATAAAAATATTCTTTAAGTTATTTTATTTCCTAGAACCAAGCAAGCCTGGCACAGGTAAGTGATAAATACTTTGCAGTAAATATTCAGTTTGGAAGACAGTTTGGATTGTAATTGTATATGCACTTTGTTTTCCCTTACAGTATTGTTACTGAAAAATGCAATGCTTTGTAAATTCAGTACATATACATACACATTGTATAGAATTTTTAGTAAAATTACAGGTAAGTTACTTCTGGGATTATTTTTCTTACACAGTGTAGTATACCTGGATACTACACTGGGACATTTCCTGTAAACAGGTCAGTAAAATCGTGTTTGTTAGTTAGTACAATTTTAAAGAATTTCTTTAGGTTTTCCAACTCCAAACTTAGAAACTTTTCATAGAAAAACAGTCAATGTTATCCTATGGAGGAAAATAGTGTTATCGGTTTAAAGAAAAGTACTTTGTTGTGGGAGTTGGTGTTCTGGGGTTAGACTCAGGGGTCCCCCAGTGTCAAGGATGCACTCTTTTTATGCCCTCAGCGGCACTAGGGCGGCCAGGTATAAAGTGCCGAGGCCCAATGGTATCCAATGGGGGGTAGGGGGCCTCCGGTTGGTGGCTGCTGACAAGCAGGCCACTGGGTTGTGGGAGCAAAGTTCCTGGACTTAAGCTCAGGGCAAATGGGGGTTTAGGCCAGCAGAAATGTTGCAACCTCATCGGCACTGGGGCAGCCAGGTGCACAGTGCTGTTTTGGCGTCGGAAGCCCTGTAGCTTTCAATGGGGAGTCTCAGGTTTGCAAAAGCACTGCAGGCTCGGGAACGTAGGTCTTCTGGGTGCGACCACCACTTGGAGAGGTTAGTTGGGATGTTGGGGGTTGGTTAGGCACTATCGGTTGGGTCACCCAAGGCCGTGGGGAGTCAGGTGCCTGTTAGGGTCGGATCTTCTTACCAGCTCTTGATTGCGGTTGGGGAGACCTTCCGGTTTGAGGCTGCAGGTGTCGGCTTGAGGCAGGTCAGGGGTTTCCGGATCTCGGGCAGACCTCCTCTTGGTGTTGAGCCACTCGAACTCGGGCCGTGGGCGTCGGGTGAAGAGGGGTGCAAACTCGTGGATCCTTGCGGAGCTGGAGTCTGGTGTTTGAACAAATCAGTTGATCACGGGAGACAGTCTTTGGGATTAAAGGCAGGCAGGTCCTCCGGGTTTCTCAAGGTTGCTGGCTGCAGGGCACAGGAATTTCGCTGGAGCAGGTTCAAGGTGGGGACAGGCTGGTAGGGCTGGGGCCAAGTCAGTGAGCGTCCCCCTCTTGTTAGCTTTGGCACGGCTGTTCTGTCCTTCTTTTCTTCTTGCAGGTTCTTGTCTGAGGAAGCAAGGTTCAGGGGTGCCCCTAAATACTAGATTTAGGGGCGTTACAGGTAGGTGAAAGGTTGGGACCAGTGGGTCCCTTCCCTGGGGAGGGTACACACCCTATTATGCCACCCTCCAGTGGGAGGGGGCATATGCCTTTCCCTGGTTGGCTGTGTCCCCCCATCTGCAAGATGGCAGGGAATGGGAGCTGTGCTTCACCTCTCCTCCCCCGCCTGAGGGGTGGAGTTGGCAGAGGTGGGCACACCTCTCTTCCTCACTTGTTTTTCCCGCCGGTTCTCCCGCCAAATGTCGACTTTTCACTTTGTTCTGCAGCAAGGCAAGCAGCCTGCAAAGGGAGTGTGTGTGTGTGTAAAGGTACAGGGCCTCCAAGGGTGACAAAATAAGTTCTGCAGCCCTTAGAGGTCTTCCCTTGTCACAGTGCCCTGGGTACCTGTGGTACCATTTACCTGTAGCTGACCTGTGGGCAGAAATGCCAATTGGGTTTGGGTTAGTTTTAGTGAAAGAACACAGGCCCTGGGAACCTGACTGGCAGGGACCTAGGGCACATCAAGTCAAAAGTGCATCAGTAGTCTGGCAAAATGTGGGAGGGGTTACTGCAACAGAAACCCTGCTTCTCACAAGGTGTCATAAGTAATGTTGGTCTAAATGATTCTGTATTCCCTCTGCAGATAGTTGTTCCATTAGTTGTTACTACACTATGTACCAGCAGGTGTTGCATGATGCCAACCAGATGCCACAACACATAGTATATAATGGTGACATCCCTCCAAAACCTTTGTGCTTCCAGTTTCCTAGCCCAACAAGTGACTGAAGAGAACGCCAACTCTAAGTTGAACTGTTCACCAATTCCTTAAAGCAAATTGGTGTCTCAGAAAATACAAGGATTATAACATTTGCTCAAAAAGATGAAAGTGCAATTAAATACTCTCTATACCTTCCTTGGCAAGTTGTAATATAAAGGTCAATACATCAAAGAAGCTTCAAGTCGATAACGTTTTTTCAGTGTCACAATCTATAAAACAGCGACACTAATACTTACACAGCTGGCTGGTGCTCTTTCTTCTGGTGAACACCATTACAAACACATCAAAATGATCTTCTCTAATAAACCTCAGCCACAGAATTATACGCAGGTTATTCAGGTTTAAAGAAGCAGAGTGAAGTAATGAAAAGACTGAGATGCAGGACTACTTCCCCTCCCGAGAAGAAAGCTCCACAAACCAGATCAGGTTGTTATCCATCATCGGCAAGACTAAATCTTCTAAAACATTCTGCCACATTAGTAGAAAATCTGTCCCTCGTCCTTCAAGTTGTGATCACCGAGTTCCCAACCTCATTCTCAGTCTCACCTGAGATACTTGCTGAATGAAGGATGCAAAAACCTTAAAACAATGATAACAACCTTAGGAATGAAGCCTGTTTGATTAACCCAGTGTGTGGATTACATAAGTAGTATCCATTGCACTATCAATAAAGTAAAAATGACAGTCCTTTGGTTGGGGTGTTAAGAAGCAGTACCATAATACTTTGCAAAACAAGCAAGTACACTTCCATTGATGCAAACTTAAGGAGCCAACAGTGCAGCCAAAAGAATACCTATACTCCTGCAGACACATACGAGTGGTCACCAACATTGCAGTGTCTACTCAAAATGACCATGTGGGGCAAAAAACAGGAATTCAAATTGAAAGTGTCTAACAGACACAACAAAACACAGGTACGATATTGTAGCCTTAATTAAGCAGACAACATTTATTACCATGTGCTCAGTCACAAAATATAAAACCCCCATATACTCCGGTACCTTTTATATAGTCCGTTTTAGAAGCACCTGCAAAATGTTTTTATGCATTCATTTTTTTTTTTTAGACTACCAAACTTTGACATGTTTTAGTAAAGGTATATCGCAAACGCTCAAGCCTGAAGTGCCTAGTAAAAATCATTTACAGCATGAGGAACAAGCCTTTTACTTGGTAGTTAGCCAGGTTATTTCATATGTAAAATATGCAGGGAAGGAATAGTATCTATAATAAAGAGCATTACCAGAAGATTTTCACTCACGGGGAACCTGGTGTCTGTGGATACCACAAGATCTTAGCTACCACATCTATGCAGCCAAAAGGTTTTCAATTGTCAGATGATCAAGCTGGCTTAGCTATGCAGCTGCACAGGGCTCCCATATGATGCACTGATAGCTGGTTATCACTTTGACCTATTTTGTATAGCCTGTGTGAGTAACTGGTAAAGTGGTCCAAGAGGCCCTGCCATAGTCTCCGTTGACAATATGGGTGGCTGGACAAACCATCTGCTCCAACAGGCCCTATCCAGTGTACACCTTCATTCATAAACTTGTATGAGAAACTTGCTCAATAGCTTTCTCACCTGCTGGCTTAAGGCTTCCAGATCCTTCTGGCCCTTCAAATAAAAACGTTCTGCACACGCAAGGACAGAATCAAATTCATCACGCTGGGACTGCTGCAAAAAATTAAAAGATGTACAGCTTCTTAAATTATATCACCCGACATCTGACAAGAGGATTTGCTGATACAATACTATATTCACAGAGCAAATGCACACATACGAAAGGCGTGCTTCTGCTAAAAATCACTTCAAGAATATACGTGATGGGGCAATTGCGTTAAGATTTTCCATTAGAAGAGAGATATGATATGTTCCTCTTAGTCTGTGCACCACTTTGCATCAACCATGTTCTGGAAAAGAGCGCAGAATTCCTGCAGAATTAGTCCACAAGATTTTGGTGGCCTGTGAATTGCGACAGTTTTACAGAAGTGGCCACATGCTCACTGAGATTGACAGCTCATTGGCCAAACAACCAACCAGTTGGCAATCAGGCGGCCAACTAAATAAACACCCAAATAGCAACATTTTAATCAGAACAAGCATGCATCTTAATGACCCACATTTTAGAAGCCTTTGTATGGTGTGGTGTCAATCCATTATTCCAACTCATTGTCTTGTGGGTCCAAATTGTGCATGTCGCAAACAGCCCAACTCACTATTTAAATGTGATTCAATTCACGTAAATGTATTTAATCTAGAATAGATATTATGAAAACCCAAGTGCTCAAAGCCTATATTTGCTCACTTGAATGAACTGCAATTCTGCTCCAGGCACTAACGTTAGCACCATGGTAGCAGTGGGAGCAAGATGGAGCGGATACAAGTAAATGTTGATTAACATTTCTGAATTGCTGTGAGCACAGCTACAGATAGAGATGAACTTATTAGAAGATGTTCCAAAAATCTTGAGTAGGGGGGGTGAAGGAGGCAAATGCTTGAATACTCTCTTGAACATGATAGTACTACCTTTGTTATGTTATGTGTATTTGTAAAGTGCACCTTCACCCACAAGGATATCTAGGCGCTTTCAAATGAAGTAACAACAAGTTTTGAATTAGTTCAGTAGGTGTTCACTTGAGCAGAGTGTGACATACAAATTTTGCCACGGAGCTCTTTGTTCTTTTTGCTTTGATATTTTTAGGTCTGTCTGTCTTAATTTAAGAGAGACCTGAAAGTGGATCCGAACTTAAGAGGACTCTGCAGAGTCTGGGAAATGGTAGCACAAGAGCAGTGGTTGGGGTAAGGAGATCATGCATGTTTCAGAATCTCACCAAGATGCTGGATGCCTTTCGAAGATCTGCACTAAGCTGCACCTCCTCAGATTGACTCTGTTGTAGGGACTTGCAACGACCCATCGCCCTCACATACAGATTATAATAGTGCTGCTGCTCCTGGAAAGCACAAGACATTTGCTTAAGACTTCAGTTTAAATCATTTATTTGATGAAGCAAGTACACATCATCATAGGCTTTTAATACAGGCTATTTACTATTTGTCAAGTGCAAATTGTTCACAAATGGTCATGTCTGTTCTTAACAAAGGAACAATTTAATTAAGAGTGCAGTTTGCAACATTTGCGTATCTTGCTTACGCTTCATTTAGTATTCCTTAACTATGTAAACATAATCTTAACTGGAAAGTTATGCATATTAAAAATCAATAACTATCCTGCCCCATGTCTGACGGGAATGCAAGGCCCACTGATCGCAGTATGCCTCACATACTACACTCAACACATTCACTTCAATTAGACCAGGCCCCTTGGGCAGCCAGCCATCCAACTGAATAACACCAACAACCTAGGAACTGAAAGTAGGAATCCAGACGATTACACATGGTCCTTGTGATAAGGGGACTTAAAAGATGCCAAATGAAAACTTGCAAATTCGAAACAAACCAATGACAGTTATAGTATAGTTAGGTCAGCTTGACAGCAAACATCACTTTATCTCTGTGAATTTATTTCACTGTCCCAGCAAAAGGCTGGGATCAATAGGTGTAAACTTTGTCTTTGTGAGAAAGGTTTGGTTAATAAAAAAATTAAATTAAGCAACAAAAAGTGTTTAGGGTTTTAGGTGAATGCCTTAAAAGCAGGCTCAAACATAGCTCCCAAGTTTAGATCTTTTCACGCCCAACACAGACAAATCCTAGGAAGTGGATTATCTTAAGTTTTTAAGCAATTCAAAAATAAATTAAAAAAAGAAGTGAAAAGTTAAACTTGAACGAAGATCCCAGTGCTCATTTGGAAAAAAAATGCTTTCGTGTGGCAGTTTTCACTATTTCTTCCAAACACCAGGACAACTAGCACACAACAAAAAAACAGGAGCCGTTAAGCATCAGCTCTTCAACTTCCCACAGGAACCAATAATATCAAGAGTCTAGAGACTATCATGCCTCTGCCACCCCTTCTATTCCGACCCAGCTTGAGAATTTGAGATGGTTAAGGCATATGAGGCCATTGGCCTAGTCTATCTGGAGTTCCCAGAATCTATGTGCACTGCAGATAGAACTATTTGATTGTTACTATTCTTATTCACGGACACTCACTAGAGAGAGGAAGGTCCAATATGACTATCTGGATTTATTTTGTTAGTGGCACTTGTATACCACACATTGTGTCATTAATATGGTCTTGTAGCAATGTCGACCACCCTGGGGTGCATACATGTATTCATCACAAATGGGAATATGAATCACCAAATTATATATTTGGGGATTCTGTTACGGTCATAATTGTATTAATCATTTCGTTGTGGAATTCAAGGTTTGGTGTTGGTGAACGTGTGGCTAAAGAGATTTATTAACTGTTTTCTTGTAACATTCATTTAACTGAAGAGTCTTCATCTGCAAGCGGCATGTTCATTTTCAGGAGACATTTGTGGAGAAATGCGCTCAGCTCGGAAGCCATCTGTGTAGCTGTTGATCAGCTCCTTAAAGCCACATTTTGTGTGCTGTATCCAGCTGTAGGGCCTATTTTTTATCATATTGAGTTTCATTTCCTACTTCCCCCTGTCCAGTTCTGGAAGCTACATCTAGCTATTTGTATCCACTTCTGAAGGGCATATCTGGCATAGTGTTTCTAGTTCTAGAGGCCACGTCTAATGTTTTGTATGAAGACCTAAAAGCTAAATCTGGAATCTCTGAATAGATCACACATTTTTAGACCCACAGAAGAAATTTATGTTCATTACACAGCGTAACAAACGATATGGGTGGAAACAGCAGATTATGTTGACAGTTACTTCCATTCATTTGCAACTGGCAACAGTAGGAAACATTTTCAGTGACAAATTCAGACTTCTCCATACGAAAATTAAGAATTCTTACATTGCTTTACCTAGCATGTCATCCAGCATATGTCCACTCAGAGATAAGCATGGTATCCAAGGCTGGCAAATTCGGTTTGGGAGAGCAGACCTGTAGCTCTTTATTAGACTTTGTGGAAAAGCAGCAGGAAATTAATCTGGCCAAACATCTCATGTACATGTGGCGTGCTTGCTCTAGTTTTCGGAAGGAGTGGCTAATCTAGTTCTACTCAAACAAGCCACTCCCTATGCCGAGCACAAAAGAAGGTAAGCAATTGACACTGACTAGCAGAGACAGGTCATGGGTGTTAAAATAAGCTTTTAATGGCATCCTCAATTCCTCTGGGCACTCAGAGACTTAGAGCCCGAGAAAGGGGGTGGTGGGAGAGCACATGCTCACCACCACCAGGCACTTAGAATCCAACATGGACTGAGACAAATATCACTGGGTGTGTACAGGTGAACCATAGCACTGAAGATATAGATGTTCTCACTCCACACACTCGTCTATGTTCTGTACAATACTCCACCGGCTCCTATATGATCTGTAAAATACCCCTTTTTTGGGAAAAAAGTTTTTTGCTTAAGAACAAAAGCGACATATCATTCCATGGAATGAAGGCCTATGCTGTGACATGGCTATTGCCTTACAACACATTTGCAATTACTACTGAGTATCTCAGTGGGCTGTGGTGAATAAATGGGTGTTATTTTCCTTTGAGAGAACATTGCTTCTGGTAGATTGGACAGTGATGGGAAAAGAGACATCTGTTATTTCTAGGAGGGAAAGCCACAACCAGGTCCTATATGTTATAAAGAGAAATCGCCTGTAATTGGACTGCTGTGATGGGAAGGAAAGACAAGCTTACTGGAGAGACATTAGTTTTGAAAGGGAATAGAATGGGAAGATACACCCTCTCGGAATATACAAAAATCAATGTCTCTAAACTGGGGATACTAGGAGTAGCTAAAAACTTCAGCCAATTAATAAGTCTCATCTCAGCGGACTCTTATTCTACAGAAACCTATAATTCAGTGCAGATGTAATCAACCTAATCCGGTCACTGAGATATTAGATCTCTCGCTGCAATAAGCCTGCATCCTTCTTGTATGCATTTTCAGGGGTCTGATTTCACAAAAGTACAAAATCCTTTTTGGATGTGTATGAAAGATATTCTATAGATGATGCTCAGACCTGTCCTGCCCCACTCATGGTAAAGTTTTGGGGTAAATATGTGTGTGGGTGGGGGTTCAGGGGGTTGATAACATGAGCTGCCAGACATTCTTAGATAATGGCTATGGTGGGGTTAGTGGATGTGCATAACAACATTGCGCAGAAATGGCACAGTCCGAAAACCCTAGAAACAACAACTTTGTGTGAGCGTGGATGTGTGTATGGCAACAGGAAATGATGTACAAAAAAGTACGTGCTCCTTAAGAAGTTTGAACAAACCTGGACAACTAGAACATATTGTTCATGGTCAAGTACATGTTTATGTTTATTCTGTCCACTGGACAACACAAACCCTCTCTCAATTTCTCTGTCTCACTATGGATCTGTGGAAAAGGACTGCCTGCCACTAAGGCAAGGTTTATATCTGTATGTACAAGTTGTTCAAATATAGATATGATTAATGCAAAAAATTCACTATAGGGGCTAGAGCTCAAAGAAATGCAGTGAGCTTGCACTACTGAAAGTGCTTCCAGTATAAAAACATGCATGCAAAATATAACAATTTGAAACCATTTCTAATGCTCCTAGAATGCTCTCCGATTATATGCAAGTGGCTATGTAAGCATGATAGCTATATTGGTGGTTGTTGGTGTAGGAAGCTGGCTTCTTATATAGTATACCATAAACAGGTATACTGTGCAAAGAGTCAAAGTGTTCCCTCGTGAGTGGAAAAGGGCTTGCTCTAGCTATCCCATGGTGCTCTTTTAGGGTGGAGGGGGGTAGAGTGGTCGAGCAGCGTTGAACTTATAGAGAAGAGTGTTAGACATTTGCAAATGCACACAGTCAAGTAATGACAAACAACTCAATAAGGAGATCCACATCAATTTATAAAAAATAACACATCTTTATGTATATTTAGGCACCAGAATCAATACAATCAGGTAAGTACATTTCGAGATAGAAATACTTTTAGGTTTCAAACATACATTACAGGTCAAGGTCCAAGGCAGCACCAGCAGGTCACCTCCAGTGGCACTAGGGCGGCCGGGTGCAGTGGTGCAATACAGTGTCAGGGCTCAATGTTAGTCAATGATGCTCGGTCCAGACGAAAAGAGGCTGCAGGTTTGGACTAGGAGGCCAGTCAGTCTGCACCAACAGGGGTGCTCAGGCCTCACGATGCTCAGGGACATGGGGGCACGTTTGTCCAATTCCACTTGAGCCAGGGGAGACAGGTTCAGATGTGTCATGAGGCGTCTGGTATTTCACAGCCAAGTCACTCACTGTCAGGGTGGGGCTGCAGGTGGCGGCGAGGAGTCCCCTCCTGGCAAACACAAGGTGGATTTCTGTGAACGGGCTGGGGGACCATGCTGGTACCATTGGCCCATTTCAACTCTGTCTTGGAACAAAGGGTGTTAGCCAGCGTCAGGTTTATGTGGTCCAGAGTCCTCGGAGTTCTTTCTGTCCAAACAGGCTGTGTTACTGACCTCCTTGGAGCAAAGGCCCTTGCCCTGGGGGTCAAAAACTCATCTGTGGCGGCAGGCTGGCTAAGACCAGCAAGTCAGCACTCTAGTAGTTAGTAGGTTTTCAGGGGGCATCTCTAAGGTACCCTCTGGGTGCATGTATTAATAGATACATCACTGGAATCAGTGTGGGTTTATTAATACGAAATGTTTGATACCAAACATCTTTGGTTTCAGTGAAGCCATCATGTAGCTGGGGAATTTGTTTTAATCGGTGTCCAGCACATGCACTTAAAATGGCTTCCGTGGTAACTTGTATTGGCAGGAATTGAATTGGCCAGCACAGAGGCATATCTGCTCATGCAGATATTTCCACACATGCAGTAGAGTGCACCCTGCCTTAGGGCTGGAATGCCTGCTGTAGGGGGGGGGGGGGGGGGGTTACATATTTTGTATGCAGCGTCTGTATGCATGGCACATAGGGCTGTGTGCTAAGTCATATTTTCACTTTTGTCTGCAGCAAGACACACAGCCTGCAGTGGTAATCTGTAGGAGTTTGGTGAGGGATCCCTTAGGGTAGCACAATACATGCTGCCGCCCTTGGGGACCCTCTTTGGGGTACAATTTAATAGAGACTTACAGGGATGTCAAACGTCTTAACTTGAGGGAACAATTGTACAGTTTTGGGAAAGAAGTCTGGCACTGGGAACCTGGTTAGCAGGAACCCAGGGCACTTACAGTCAAAATTGCATCGAATACCAGGCAAAAAGTCGGGGGTGACCATGTCAAAAAAGGGGTACTTTCCTACAGCCATCTGAAAATAAAATGCATACAAAATAAGCAATTTCAAAAGAACGTTTTTACTAAACTATTGTTCAAGTTTAAAAAAACATTCTTCTGAGACATCGCCCAGAAAAACATATTTGGTGCATTCAATATTTACAAAAATATTCTAATGTTAATAATGGAGAATCCGTGCAAAGTCGCTGTAGGCAACATGAAGGTTAACTATGGGACAGATTCTCAAAGAAAGTCACAAAAGTGTACCTGCAGATCTGAAGCATTCACAAGTGTTTATAGAAATAGGTCTGAAAACTGTATCTCTAGAAAATGTTTGTTAATTCTATTGTCGCAAGTATACACTTGTATATTTGTTCATGTGAAAATCTGCTGAGCAATTGAAAGTTCCCTTTCTCTACAGCCACATTCCTCCACTCCCACCCAAACTGGAAAAGGTTTTGCTCCCGCCCTGGTCATGAGTAAATTTCCAATCTTTTCAAGTTGGGAGAGGAGTTGGAGAATACCCTTAAATATGTTAGTTTGTGGGTGTTTGCACAGACTCTCAGACCATGCCAAGATTTGCTCTCACACTTTCTACCTACTTCCAAGCCCCTGTATGTAGATTTGAATAAACATTATAAAATAAAATTCGTGCAAGAGTCCACACCGCTATAAATAGAGCCTCAGCATAATTAGAGAAGCTTTTATCAGAGCTCCAATATAAGCTATTAAAAATACATTCCTGTCTTATGATTAGACTGGTCCTGTATCAATTTCCCTACCCCTCCTTGGGTGCCCTGTGAGTGTCCTACAAAGGAACTAGGGACACTAACATTGGATATCGGTTGACTGAGAACAGTGTTATTCTAACAATGTTGGATACATACTAGTTGTTTTACAAGATGAAAAGGAAACTGAAAAATATTTTTTTTAATGGAACTCTTTAGCACAGCTTTCTCCAACTTCACCCCATTTTCTTTTCAGGCCAATGCAAAAATGTCTCCAAAACGCCCCAAGCAAAACTACGGCAAATTCAAAAAAAGTCAAGCCTCAATTGATCTTACCTCAGATATGTGGATGACATCTGTCTGGATACAAGCCTCTCTTTGTTCTGATGGGCCTAGATAGGTAGGCAAGCCCCGGTTCTGTTGCCAGTCCTGAAGCTGGCGGGAAAGTACTTCGATCACAGTCAGTGTGTTCTCTAGACGATGCTCCAACTCCTGTCGAGGGATAGTGCTCAAATGTTCCCGTGAAAAACTAGAGAGAATCCACAGAATTTAGATTGGAGAAGAATTCACAATACATTCCTAAAAGCAAGTAAATTCACAAATGTGAGTAAATTTAATATTTAGTTCTAAAGCTATTCCCTTGCCCACTCTTATCAACCCAAGTGGTGTGCAAATTAATTTGACGGTGTTCCATTGCACCTCTAGGCGTTTGCAGGCCTGGAAACCTTGAAAGTCAGTTTTTAGTGACCTGGCGCTTGTTGGAGTCTTTTTTATATACTAAAAAGGATCTTTTTTATATACTAAAAAGGATCAAACTCTTTCATCGGTCTCATCATAGAAATGCAACGCTAAAGTTGTAATGTGTGTATAATTTCCGTAATCCTTGGGTTAATGTAGGCACTTGGCCAAGTCATGAAATAGCTTGTATTTTATTACATGTATGGCTGCCTCTCCCAAACCTGCCTCTGTGATATTGGTAGGTCTGGGAAGCAGACAAATGCGATACTTGTTGGCAGTTCCAGCTTCTTAGCCAGCAACAGTTCAAATTCGGAGCCCATGGAGAGGATTCACACTTCTAAAAAGGTAAAAATAAACTGAAGTACTAGAAGGAAGAGTGCTACATCTAAAACTCCTAGACCGTCTCAAGGTATCACATGACATGATGCAAATGAGCAGATCTGCACGCACATGCAGAAAAGGGTCTGAAAGCGTGCAAATTTGTAGAGCAGCCTATCACAAGTTAGCTTTATCACAAGCAAGACTGAGTAATAGTCTGTTACATGCAACAATCACCTTAAAATCTCATCAGAGTTGGGGCATATTCCGTTGAAGGACAGTTTTTTCGTCTGATTGTCTGGTTTCTATTTAGTCACTGCAATGAAAGCTTAGTAATTCTAGGCAATCATATGTCAGGATCGACTTTGAGCAATTAATTTGGGTCGGGAATGGGATAGAATCAGTCCCATCTAGCTTACATTTAAATGAGTAATGAGGTTAGTGAGTCAATCATGGCTCAAGCTCTCCTTTATCTGACACTCTCCGCCACATCAATACACAATGAAAAGCAGCAAATAAAAATACTCAATGGTCCTATTTTTTAAATACATTTCTGTTTACCATGAATAGTCCCTTGGCACCAACGACAGAATGGATGCTTATAGTTTCAACTCGATGGCACTCATTTGATTAGCCTCAAAATGAGGAATGGCTGAGCAGACTCCCTGGATGCAGTGTTTTGACATATTAAGAACGTGTTAAGTACAGTTTATTTTTCACTACTACCTGAAGAAAATAGGGATGAGTGGAGACCTGATTGGTCAAGCAACTTTATGAAGCTATTTGACCTGTAGATCTAGGGTAATTTGTTGCATTTTTTAAGCTCTGCAGTCACGCCCCTATACGAAGTTGGGATTTGTATTCCAGAGTTTGAATGTCTGAAGACCAATTACTATTCTGAAAAAACATTACATATTTACCAACTCATGCTCTTCTATATTTCACACCACCCCACCTATTACTTTCCTTCCTCCTTCCGCCCCTCATTGCCTGCTAAACAGACAGTGGCCTATTCAGAATACATTTTCGCTTAATGTGGTAAGATACTCACATTTAGGTACGCATATGATGTGCAAAAGGCTCATTCCCTCTAAGCTGATCCCTCTTTTTAACTCTCCAAATGCCATTTCTCCTCTCCACAATGAGTGAGCCCAGGTATGCTTATGGTAGCATAATGCACTACACAAATATAACATTCACTTCCTGAAAAAATGCATCAATGCCATCTAAAGAGAAAGTTTCCCCTCATTCTCAGAAAGGGTGAACATGAAGAATAACACTATGTGCAACGATTATTAAATTGCATATTAAAAGCACCCATTATTTACAACGGTTTTGTAATCGCAAAAAACACGGTATTAAGCAACATGAGATGGGGGTTGCTTTTTCAACAGTGGGATGGCTTTGGCAAGTTGGGGAGGCCGAAGTGGGGGGGGGGGGGGGGGGGTGGCGTGAGGGGGGGGAAATCAGTGGGCGGTGGGAGTAGTTGACACTTTCTGATTGGCTTATGCCTGGCACAAAGTTTTGAATAATGCTCGTGTCCATCTCGAAATTAGCAAGACTCAAGTGTGGAACGTTTATATTTCAATCTTGGAAGGCGTGTGGCCCTCACAGTCCTGCGACAAAATGCTCTGCTGACCCCTTGTATAATGCTCTCAACAATGTGTTAGGCATATGTATGCTTCTACGGCTCACTCTGGACATGTAAGTGATACCTTTAGATTTTTAACATGGAATGTACGTGGCCGTAACAGCCCTAAAAAGATACGCACTGTGATAGCGAGCCTTGACAGGCTAAACGTTCACGTGGCCATGCTACAAGAGACCCATCTTACTACTCTCACCGAACGGACTGTGGGATCCCGGTGCGAGGGGGTGCGGATTTTATCATTCTACTCTTCGCATTCCCAGGGGGGTGATGATACTTGTCAGGTTCATGGCTCAGAGATAGATGATCAGGGCCGACTGGTCATTGTGCATGGAACACTTGGAGGTGAGAGTGTGCTCTTAGTGAATGTATACGGTCCGAATGTGGATGATCACCCATTTTTTGCGGATGTGTGGCGCCGTATTTCTGCTTTTCCCACTGCTGAGATTATCGGGGGGGGGGGGAAGACTTTAACACTTGTTTGGATGCTAACGCTGATAGGCTGGGAGTAGGGGCAGCGCAGCAAAGACTAACCACTACAGCGCTTCTGGGCATACTGGAGGCCAGGAATCTGCATATCTGGTGCATGAGGTATCCAGGGGCCAGAGAGAGAGTATGTTTATTTCTACGGTCCATGGTACGTGGTCCCGGTTGGACTATTGGTTGTTATCGGAGGCTGCTTGTACCTGGGTTAGGGATGTTCAACACCTAGCAAAAACGCTGTCTGACCATTCCCCTGTTTTCCTGGAACTGATGGTTCCTGGTTATGAAAGACCCCCGTTTTCGTGGAGATTGCAACCGTCCTCCCTGACTGATCAGGTTTTTAAGCATACAGTAGGTGAGGCTATTCGAAATTTTTTCAGGGAATATGAAGGGACGGTAGATAATCAGGGGATACTATGGGAAGCCTTTAAGGTTGCGATTCGGGGGTTGGTATTAGTGCACAGGCGGGGGTCCTTAGAGACCTACGTCGTAGAATCCAAAAGCTGGCTGGGGACATAGCTGCACTGGAGTGGGCCTATGCTTGCGACCCAGTACCAGAAACGCTCTCTGCAAACCGAGATTTTGTAAACATAACCAGACAGTGGCTCAAGATATGGCGCACAGATCCCGGAGGTGTATTGCCTGTTATTATGAGGAGGGAGGACGCCCTAGTCGCTCATTGGCTCAGAAGTTGGCCGCCCTTCGCAGCCAGGCCCTGATAACCGAACTGCTGGACGGGGACTAAGTAGCGCATTTTGGTAATACGGAGATCAGCAAAGTTGTGCTGGACTATTATTCGGACCTATATGGGGACCGGGAACTGCCTGTTGCGTAGGATATTCATGCTTACTTGGATGATGTGGCATTGGGCTGGTTGCCGCCAAACTACCGCGAATACCTCACACAAACCTTTGATGAGGAAGAGGTTAAGCAAGCCATCATGTCTCTCCCAACCTGCAAGGCAGCGGGGCTGGACGGGCTCCCTAGTGAATTTTATAAGGCTTATGCCGATGTTCTCGCACCACGCCTGCTGGAGGTATTTGCTGAGGCGTATGACTCGGGAGATCTACCTCCCTCCCTTAAGGAGGCTTTACTGGTAATGCTTCTGAAACCGCATAAGGTGGCAAATGTCTGCGACTCCTACCGGCCCCTCTCTATTATAAACATCGATGCCAAGATATTGGTCAAGATGATTGCGACAATACTCCAGCCATTAGTCCCCAAACTGGTCCTACCGGACCAGACTGGATTCGTGCCCTCAAGATCTACAATGGACAATATCCGCACACTTTTCGCTACCCTCCATTATTATGAGCAGGACTTCAAGCGGTGGCCTTTGATTCTCTTCAGTGGGAGTTCATGTTTACCGTCCTACTGCGGATGCACCTGCCACGTTCTTGTAAAATTGGATACACCTCCTGTACACTCAATCAAACATTTGTAAAGCGCACTACTCACCTGTGAGGGTCTCAAGGAACTGGGGGTGGGGAGGGGGGAGCTGCTACTGCTCGAACATCCAGGTCTTGAAGTCTCCTGAAGGTCAGCAGGTCCTGGGTCTGCCACAGGTGGATGGGGAGGGTATAACACGTCTTTGCAGCGAGGCGGAGAATGATATGCCGCCGACGGTCGTTCTGCGGATGCATTGGACGGTGGCGAGGTCAGCGGAGCAAAGCTGGCGGTTCGGGGTGTAGAAGGCGAGTCCTTTGTTGAGGTATGCTGGTCCGGTGTTGTGGAGTGCCCTGAGAGTGTGGGTGAGGAGCTTGATGGTGATCCTCTTGTTGACGGGGAGCTAGTGCAGGTCGCTCGGGTGGGCTGTGATGTGGCGGTGGATGTCGAGGCTGAGGTGTGCAGAGGCGTTCTGTATGCGTTGTGGTTGTTTCTGAGTTCGGCCGTGGTTCCCGCGTAGAGGGCGTTGCAGTAGTCCAGTCTGCTGCTGACAAGGGCCTGGGTGACCGTCCTTCTGGTTCCGGTTGGGTTCCATCTGTAGACCATGTGGAGGGTGTTGAAGCAGGAGGAGGAGACGGCGTTGACCTGCTGGGTCATTGATAGCGATGAGTCTAGGATGAACCCCAGGTTGCGTGCGTGGTCGGTGGGTGTCGGTGCAGCTCACAGTGTGGCCGGCCACCAGCAGTCGTCCCAGGCGAAGGGGTTGGAGCCGAGGATGAGGACCTCCGTCTTGTCCGAATTCAGTTTCAGGCGGCTGTTCTTCATCCATTCGGCGACGGCCTTCATTCCTTCGTGGAGGTTGGTTTTGGGGGTGGTGGGGGCCTTGGTGAGGGAGAGATCAGCTGGGTGTCGTCAGCGTATGAGATGATGTTGAGGTCACGCGATCGGGCTATGTTGGCGGCGGTGCCATGTAGATGTTGAAAAGTGCCAGGCTGAGGGATGATCATTGGGGTACGCCGCAGATGATCAGAATGGAGGGAGGCGGACACTCTGGGTTCTGCCGGTGAGGAAGGAGGTGGTACAGTCCAGGGCTTTTATCATGGATCCCTGCGTTGTGGAGGCGTGTGCGTAGTGTGTGATGGCAGACTGTCGAAGGCGGCTGAAAGGTCTAGGAGGATGAGGGCAGCGGTTTCTCCATTGTCCAGCAGGGTCCTGATGTCGTCGGTGGCGGCGATGAGGGCAGTTTCGGTGCTGTGGTTGCTGCGGAATCCTGATTGGGATGGGTTCTGAGTGGTGTTCTCCGCGAGGAAGTGGGTCAGTTGCCTCTTGACAATCTTCTCGATGACTTTTGCCGGGAACGGGAGTAGGGAGATGGGCCGTAAGTTCTTGAGGACCTTAGGGTCCACCTTGGGTTTCTTGAGTATGGCGTTGATCTCGGCGTGCTTCCAGCTCTCCAGGAAGGTGGCGGTCTCCAAGGAGTTGTTGACGATCTCCCGGAGATGGGATGCGATGGTGGAGCTTGCTTTGTTGAAGATGTGGTGCGGGCAGGGGTCAGATGGTGAGCCGGAGTGGATGGTGTTCATGATTTTGATAGTGTGGTTGTTGACGCAGGTCCAGGAGAGCAGGAGATCGGTGTGGCTGGGGGGCCGTGAGTCTGAGGTGTTTGTGGCTGTCGGGGGGCCTGGTTGTTGAAGCTGTCGTGGATGTCTGCGATCTAGCGGTGAAAGAAGGTGCACTGCACCGGTTTGCTCAGATTCGCGTGAAAGGGTGGGTCTCCGATCCCTTTTCTATCGAACAGGGCACGCGGCAGGGTTGTCGCCCATGTTATTTGCACTGGCACTAGAGCCTCTGGCGGGCAAGCTGCGTCAACTGCATGCTCAGGCGGCGCTGCGGTTTCGACAGAGACCCTTGGTAATGTCACTTTATGCAGACGACATGCTGCTATATGTCCGAGAACCCGCCACATACTTATTTGCAATCCTACGTGAATATGTCAAATTTGAAAGATACTCTGGATTGGACATTAACTGGGCTTAGTCCACTTTGTTTCCGTTAACTGCAGGCACTACGTAGATTGATTTAGAATATCCCTTGACGTGATAGATTGACCCAGTGAAATATCTGGGTATTTGGTTACACAGGGATCCTGAGGTGGTGATCACAGCTCATTACTGCCGGGTTGTTGATAATATTACAGCTCAAGCTGCGCGTTGGCTAAACTTCCTCTTTCACTTGCGGACCGCACTGCGGTCATTAAAATGTCTTTTTTGCCTAAACTCCTTTATTTATTTGTTAACATTCCTATCCGCCTGAACAAAGCGCGGTTTACTGCATTGCAGTCGACTCTTCTAACATTTGTCTGGGGGGAAGGGGCAAGGGGGGGGGGGGCTAGAAAGCCCCGATGTAGTTGGGCTGTACTAACTCTGCCCTTTGACAGCGGCGGGTTTGAGGCCCTCGATATGCGCTTATATTACCTATGCACAGAGGCGCAGTTTGCACATTTTTGTTATTTCTCACAGAAGTTCCAACCACATACTGCGATTGAAGCGGACTCTGTCCTGCCTATGCACCTGAAAGCTGCTGCGTGGAGGGGTGGCAGAGGAGGCCCGTGTTCTGAAATTAGCCCGGTTCACTGTACGGCCTGGGCGTGGAAAACCCTTGCAAGCAGAGCACAGCTGGATTATTTATATTCCCCAAAACTACCGCTTGCTGCGCACCCTGGTATATAGGCTGCTAGGGAACCGATGGCCCTGCAGACACTGAGTGCGGTGGGGATTACTCATATTGGCGACTTATATAAACAGGATCGATTCTGGACTTTGTCTGATCTGCAGGCGGGTCAAGACACCAGATTCATGCTAGGTTTACCTATGTCTGTGTGCGGTAGGCGATTCGGGACATTTACCCTGAGTTCCCTATGGAACCGCGAACACTATAAGCCTTACGGGCGGTGCTGGGGGAGGGGGGGACCGAAGCGGTCTGATCACCAAATTGTATAATGCGTCTCTCCGGGAACAAGAAATAACTGCATCTCCCTCATATAATAAATGGAATGGCCTCCTGTCCTCTGAACTGACATTGGAAGAATGGAGGTTTGGCTGTGCATTAACGGGGCACCTGTCAGTAAACTGCAACCTCCACATCATCCATTTCAAATATTTACACCAGCTCTACTACACACCGACTCAACTATGCAACTTGCGTGAAAGTGCGTGCTGTGTGCGTTGTGGCCAGGCGGATGCAGATTTTGTACATTTAGCTTGGTCTTGTGCTGGCATCTCAAAAATTCTGGGTACGTGTTACGCAAGTATTAACTGAGATCACTGCAGAACCTGTGCCCGAAGTATGTCTGTTGGCCTGGGTGCAGAAGCTTAAACCCTGTAATAGGCGCCTAGTAGCAATAGCTACCCTGTTTGCTTAAAGAGCGGTGGCACAATGCTGGGGGGCATAGGCTGTACCAACGGTCAAGAGATAGATCCATGATTTACTTTATTGTAGGGACCAATTGGAAATATACACGAAGAGTTGCCTGAAGAATCCCGTCCAGATGACATTTGGGCTCCCCTCTCCGGGTATCTCCTTGCAAATCCGGATTTGACATAGTTTCCTGTAGAAGTGAACGCTGTATAAGGGCCAGGAGGAGTGCGACTGTTCCATGGGACTATGAGGTGCCACACTGTACTAATGCCAGAAGCCACAACTGTATATTCTAGTGCCGGGATGGGGTGAGGCGGGGGGGGGGGGGATGAGGGGTTGTTTATAAAGGATGGCTTGTTTGTTTTTTACATGAAGAAAAAAATGGCTTGTATAAGATATATTGGCTCAAAAGAATTGTTCTGTCCACCTTGTTGGTGGACTATGTATGTTAACTGCTCCTACAAGCTGCTCAATGAAAAATACAAAAAATTAAATTATGGTGGCAGTGTTTCATTACTATGCATGTGTCACTGTTGCACCTCCTAAGGTACAATAGCACCAACAGTTTACTCAAAACCGTGAATCACCTATCATCATACTTAAAGCCTAAAGTGCACATAAATTACTGAGAACTTTGAAGTATTATATTGAACAGGATACATTTTTACGGCACTTAACTGGTTTTTTTGGATTGTTTTCCTCAAAGTGAGGGCAGCCACTCTAAGGCTTAATGGGCAAATATTATGGCCTTGGGATAATGAATATTTTGGTTTTAGGCCAGAACTTGCAATTGCAAATTCAGAAGGTGCCCAATGCAACTCTCATGACGCTCATTCCAAGCACCACACTATATCATGCAATCAATTGTGGAAACATCAATAGCTGTGCCTGAAAAGCTATTTTCTTTAGATATTTAAAAAAAAAAACAAGAATTGGTTTGTATTCAGGGACTTACTTCCACAGCAAGGAATCCGTTACATCTCCACTGTCTTGCGTGCATGGTTTCCGTCTCACCCCAAGGCTATCAAAACTAGCCGAGGTATTTATGCTCTTCTCCATAATCATGATAGGGGTCATCCATGTGACAGCACTGGAGCGGGAAATGGGAGTTACATTTGTACCAGCCTCTTGTTGAGGGACAGGAGACCATTCCATTTGCCTAAAGATCTCACTTGCAGAAATGTTCATGCTTTTCTCCAGCAGGTCTAAGGGCGTGAGCCAGGTGACTAAAGCAGATGTGGAGAGTGGTGTCATATTAGTGTTGGACTCTTGCTCAGAAACGGATATTGACTTTCTCGGACACATACCTGTTAATGCTGAATCGAGATTCACACGCTTCTCAGGTAAATTAAAAGTGGAATCTCTGGTCAGGGCACAAGGACCCAGCACTTGTCTGCTACTTTCAAACTTGGAAGACAATGGTGTCGATGGGGGTTCTAGGTTAGCTGGCTTCTCTCCAATGCCCGAAGGTAGCACACCAATGTGCAAACCATGCTCTTCTGCCTTTAACATCCCAATACGTTCTGTTGTACACAAAGCAGCTGTAGATTTAGCAACTTTTGCAGCTGTTGTCTTAATGCCTGAAGAGGCTTCATTCCATGCCTCAGTTTGAAGAACCGGTGTTTTGTAGGGTGTGGCTTGAGAAAGACAGCCGAGTCCCAACCCATTCTCACTAATAAAACGCTCCAAGCTAGCATTCAAGTCCCATTCAGAGAGTTGCAGAACAGTTTCAACCTCTTTACGGCGAATAGTTTGTGGGCAATGGAACTCTGGCCCCATAGTTTGCTTTATACTAGGCAACACAGACGCGTTTTTGATTATTCTGAAAGTCTCCATTTCAATGAATGGGTCATGACTGCAGCTCATCTGCCTTAGAACACTTCCTTGATATTCACAGATAGTAGAGCGCTGAACAGTCTCCTGCTCACTGCAGCCTGAGGGCTCCATAACCTTCTCACTGCTGCCAAATTTGCCCCCAAGTAGATCGTCTTCTGAAGAACCAGTTAAGAGTGGGACAGCTTTCTCCTCTTGCCCACTATTAAGGAGGGGGTCTCCATTCACATGCAAGGGCAGTAGCCGACCATTTACCATGCTGCTACTCAACTCTAGTGACTTGTCCATTCCAGAACAGAAGGGTAGACAATCATTATCATTTATGATCAAGGCTGGTGTCCTTTCACTGATAATGGCATTCAGTGGTGAGCATTCTGCTTCCCCCCTACGACTGGGGTCAAGTACTCTCTCATCTTGAATGTCATTCAATGACTGTGCACATCCCACAGTACATACACTTATCACCCCTTCCTGAGATGTAACTCTACCCATGGTTAGTGCATCCAAGTTCTTCCCTCGGAAGATGAGCTCCTCATTTGTCAATGGAAAAATAGCAGCCAGCGACTCGTCTTGATTTCTCTCGATCATGGTTCCAGGAGGTCCAGTGCCTATTAGGTTAACACTATTCTGGTGCAATGTAGATGTTGAAGAAAGAAAGTGGAAATCAGAGCACGCACAAACATGTTTTCCGGATGGAGTTTGAGGGAGCCCCTCCCCACAGCCTGGCTCGTAGCAATGATGCATGATCTGTTCTACCTTAAATGAAACAGGCAAAGCTCCTTTCCTTCCTTCCTCACAAGGGAAAACTCTTCCCTTTTCATTTGTCTCCAGGACTTGATGATTTAATATGCCTGTTGATTCACCAGTTTCAGCAGCAATTTTTCTCCTCTCAGGCTCAAGAGAAGCATGCTTGAATGTGAGATGGCTATAGGCAGATACATCACATTGAAACACCTGTTCGCTTTTGTTTTCCAGAGAAGGTGCAGCAGTAGATTCGCTGGCAGTAGAGTAATGTGCAGGTTCCTTTTCTCCTGTGGATAATGAAACTTCAGCAGCAGTGTCCAAATGCAAATATGTCATCACTGTCTCCTGGCCTGCCATAGACTTAACAGCAGCACTCTTATCTGGACTTAGCCCTGCCATGATGCTTTCACCATGGTCCTTTGGTTGCAGGTAGGACCCCCTCGTCTCTGGCACTTCAAATGGTGAGACTAGTGATTTGTGTAGAGTTAAATTAGAAGCAAACTCTCCTTTTTGTGTTCCAATACTCTGTGGTTCCTTGGGGGTGTTACTTGTGAATTTCAAGTAAAGGCCTATGCTTTCCACATCATCTGACACAAAAGGTTCACCTTCTGAAGTCACATCTACAGACAGACTCATGTTTTCTGTGCAAGAGTCCAGGAGAGAGTGGATGGTCAACTTGCCCTCTGTTTCAAGCATCTGCTGAAGTGGAGTATCAGGGCAAACATTGACTGGCGTCCCCATTTCAGAAACATGAGCCATCTGTAAAAAGAAAGAAATATCATGTAAAATTAATTAAAAGAAACAATTATATTAAATGCAATCATGAAAGGACTGAAAAGAAGTGTAAGCAACAATACGAAACCACTGGCAAACAAATTATTTAACATATCAGTATGGAAAAATAAATATATTCTTCTAAAAAGACTATTTTAAGATTAGGTAATTTAGGAAACCAACTCGAGGAACTCTTGGATCTATATCCTGAATAGTCTGCTGCACTTGAAAGAGAGGTTTACATATAGCCCGAAACAACAAATCACAGTTCTCAGTTATCAGAGAGGAGCAAATTATTTCACCCCCAAAGCTCGCTTGAGAGCTGGAGGGATAAGGCCCCAAGACCAGGGACATTAGTCTATCATACAGAACAATGATTCGATTGGCCACTTCGGTCCACCTAAATTATGTGACCCTTCTCTAGAGGTTACCATGCGATATGAGGAAAATCAAAAACTGTGCGAAGGCATGTAAAGATAACTTTAGCACTGCGGTTTGGAGCGTCTCATAATAGCGCATTAGAAAGGCTCAAGGATGTCAGGAACAAAAAAGTTTCATTCCATTCAGACACACAGACTACAAGTCCAAAAGATTTTTTGGGGCAAAAAGAGAATTACAGGTAAGAGCATGATCAAGAAGCTAGCACAAACATTTTAAATTGGGAACACCTTGGCCATGGTTTTCAAGGAATTGACATATTGAAATAACTTGCCTGTGTGGGCATCTTGTTCAGTAATGGGGTGAGCATCCTCTTGCTAGACAGAGAGCAGGTTTGGTTTAGGAGCTTGGGTTCTGAGGTAGCATTGGGCTGCAACATGAGGTCCCTGAGGGGTGTTCGCAATCCTGACTTCCGCAGCAGCTTTTATGGGAGAGAGCAGAGAGAGGTTAAAGAAAACCATTAAAGCTGCAGTACAATAGCCGACAGAAATGGAGAATACAAAGGGAGACAAACAACCATTCACACATGTATCAAATTACTTAGTAGTTAAATGGTCAGGTGATAAGGTTCAATCATATCGCAATCACACTTCAGAAGCAAACAAAACAAATGCATGGCATTGGGTATTTCGGCTGAAGCACTTTTATTTGAAAGATTGGAAGCACTGGCAACCCTTACAGGACAGCTATTGCAAGACGGCACATCCCGCCCCTGTTCAAAGCAGTGGGCTATAAGTGTACCAGGTGCAGTGCTGAGCATTTATGACAGGTATAGGCGTGTTTAATTTATCTTGCCTCTTCAAGCATCTCAGTTGGAGCTTCTACTATTTAATCCCATGAGAGGTGGGGGAAAGAGGTGGCACTATGTTGAAGTACCTGAACACATGTACACTCCTATTGTTCTGGGTAATTACTTTTGTCACATCTTGTTCGTGGAGTGTTAATGTCTATGAAATAGACTTAGGTGCGCACATCTACACCAGAATCACCATCTTCGCCCCTTCGCCCACTGGACTGTTTAACCCGATTTACGACCAGAAAAAAAAAGCAAATCACAAATTAATTTTATCATTTTGCTCTTCACAAGTGTTTCAACTCCAAACAGGACTGAACACCATCAGTTACTCTGGTCTATTCAGTCAGACATGCTGCATTCTAGGGCTTTTAGAATTGCTTTCAATACTGTTATTATGGGCTCAGAATTTCCAACATGAAAAGTAATGTTACCTAAAACGCCAAAATTGGCCGAAGGGGGTCATGGCTTGTAGTAACTATGTTTTCAAATTTTCATGGTGCTCTAGTCCATTAAAAAAAAAAAACTTGCATTCAAAACCAAAAGTAAGCATGGCTCACATATTTCCATTAAAACAAGCACCAACAATGCCAATCATTTTGACTATTGTGTAGCAAAGCTTTTTATTCTATGCTCTACTATCACACAATACAGATGCAACATCGCAGCAGCAGAGTAATCTTCCATAAACAATAATAAGTAAACAAAAAGTGGAAGCAGAAGGAGCAACAGAAGTTTCTTTCTTAACAGAACAGGAAGCGACAGTGCAAGCTGCCCTTCCGCAAATAATAGGTACAACTAACATGTACAATGCAAACTCATCTCCTCATAGAACAGGTACAGATAAGCAACAGCAGTGGATTTTTTCTTTCTTAACAGAACAGGTGCAGTGTGGTAGCAGTTGTTCGGTCATCCCTCTCCCAATGGATGGGTGCAGGTGGGCAAACTTAAGTGAAAGGTCCACACTTCAAAGAACGGATGAATCATGGTACTGGTAAAAAAAAAAAAATGCTTCCCTCTCACAGTGAAGGCAATAGTAGGACATGCTTCTGTTTACTGTAGAACAGCTCCAGCACTGCACTGCATCAGTAGGTGTGCAAGACCTGTATATCATACACAGCTCTCTGGAGCATATGTGTAATCCACTGTGCTGAGTGTACAGGTGGTTGAGTGAGTCAATACACAAATGACGAGGTAACTAACTTGTGCCCCCATGCAGTTTTGTCATCAATTACATAATTACAAATGTTGAAGTGATATTATCAACGATGTCGCAGAACATGTCATGAGTGATGTAATATGTGGGGTAAATTGCAGTGCGCAAGTTATAATTATCTTGGAGCACGAGTAATAGTTACTTGAGATAACTATCACGGGCAAATTTATTTGTTTAAAATGACATGTTTTAACTGACATTTTCACCTACCTATAACATCCCTTTAACCTTTGTTTTTTTCAGTGAATATCTAAGATTTGTTTTAAATGCAAAGTAAGATATAATTATCATCTCCAACTATACTGTCACTTCATCCTTTGTTTTTTTTTTTTGTAAAATGCCAGGGCTTTTTTTAATGTAAAGGAACGTTTTATTACTATACGTAAAGGCAACCCCCTGCCACGCTGAATGGCTGACCGGGCCTGTGGCCAAAACCTGCATCCAACCCCCGTGGGCAGCCACTCCCCGACATGCGAAGGCTGTGCGTGATATATGTATATATCAGATCTATCAACTTTCTCCATAAATCACCAATAATTATAATCAAACGTATATTTCAATTATACACACACAATGCAATATATATTAAAACTTGAGTAAACAATATTTGAAAAAGGTTTATTAAAATAAATGTCTGTGACTTTTTCCATAGTTTTTATTATTACATTTTGTGAGTGAAAAATGTGAACATAAATAGTCAGACTATTTTTTTTCTAAGTCTGAATTTTTCTATTAACATTTTTAAGTCCAAAAAATACAATCATAAAAGTAATAACATTAAGGCCTTGTATTTTTTCAATACATCTTCAGGCTACATAAAACCTAGCCATAGTATCAGCCCTTAGCTGTGTTCCTCTCCCAGCTATAGAGCAAAAGCTCCAGCTTGGGAGAAAGTGCATTGAAAAAATATGATAGGTTCTTCTGGGGTCATGGTTTCAATGACCCAGAAGACTTACTGAGCTTTTTTCTAATGTTTTTTCTAATGTTGCTGGGGTGGGGCTACAGACCTCATTGTAGCCCCTTCCTCTACTAGGGACATCACCAAAAACAAATAAACATGTAAATAACCACCGTAGGGCATTATGGGGTGCTCCTTGACGAAGCACATAATTAATATGCGGCTGTGGGTGCTCATTTATTATTCATTTTTTTGCTGATTTTATGGGTGTCCTGGTCTCACAAGGGCCAACCACATATTTTTGTGGAGCTAGCAATTGTTAATATTTATGGGGTGCCCCGGTGCCCACCCAGGGCATTCCAAACCATTATTCGTCTTTGGGACCAGTGGGGAGCAACCCAGGGCCTCTGCCAGTTCCCCTCACCCTACAGGAGCCAAGCACATTTCTTTTTTTTTTTTCTTTAAGTGAGGTGCCGACTGTAGGAAGGTGGATATCTGACTATGGTTACCCCCAACTTTTTGCCTAGTGTCTAGCTGGTTTTTCGACTTAGTTGGCCTGAGATCCTGCCATTCAGGGTCTCAGGCTGTCTGCTCTCTCTGTAAAATGGACTCCATGTACTTTAGGTGCATAACCCATCTGGATAGGATCACCTTATTGGCCCCTGTACAGTGTACCCTAGGTACCCAGGGCATAGGTGTACCCTAGGCCTACCAGGGGCTGCAGCATGTATTATGCCACCCCTGGCCTGGCCTTCCATTTTGACACAACTGGCTGATCACTCAGCTGGGGCAAGGTCGTGTAATCACCCCTTGCTTAGGTGTAGTATTCCTATACCTAACTTATAGATAGACACATGTGTACCTATCAGTCACTCCTATGGCAGGCCTTAACAATCCTGGAGGCAGAGTGCTTGGTAACATGTGAGATGGTGCTCTAGCATGAGCTGAGCCTGTCTGCAGCTTTCGGAACCATGTCCTTATAGCTGTTCTATGATATAGCCTACCATATACTCTTAAAGTGCCTTATAATCTTAGACGGTTATGGTAACTATGGTTTGGCTTTATCGAAACATGTCGTGTAAGGTGTCTAACACTGTGGAATAATACCCCCATACCATTTCTGGACATGAGGATATTATTCCCCCCTTCTAGAGGGAAAGACATGTTAAAATCATACTTCACTGTTAGCCTCTGACCAAAGCCTCAGCATCACAAAATGGATGCTGCTGCCACGACACAAGTCTGACCTCCTGCAGCTGGGAGTGATCCCAGCCAGGGAGGCCTGGACAATAGGTTTCCTGCTTGGGGAGGTGCTAGCACCTCCCCAGACAGCCTTTAGTGTATTGGGGCAGGGTGGGCTGAAAGGAATGAGACATGCCTGGGGCACCCAAGGTGTTCCTTGCATAGTCCAGTTCAAACCGGTGCTGGGGCACTCCAGCCCCAGCTCTGGCGCGAAACTGGACAAAGGGAAGTGGGTGTAACCACCCCCTCCCAGGTCCCACCCATAAGGCGTGACCTAGCAGGTATCCCAGCCCCCCAGATTAGTATAAGAGTGGGAGTTGGGCCTCAAGACTTTAGATTATCCTGAACCTGCAAACTTGAACAGAAACTCTGGACCTTCGACGAAAGAAGAAGACTGAAGAATCTCCCTTGTGGCCAAGGAGTGGCTACCCTGTGCAAACAGGCACCATCAAGAGACTACCCTTTGCTTTGTGAACGTTCTACGAGGAACCGACTGCAGAGCCCGACCAGAGCCTTGACTCTCAGACTTCTCCGACCCTCATCCACATCTGCAGCAGAGCTGAGATCCGTGGAGGCGACTAGCGACGTGGGACCGGCTACCTGGAAAAAGTGGCTAGTAACTTAAAGCGCAGCTTCTGAGGTACCCTCGAAGTTGTGCACCGGGGATTGAGAAGCCCCACCCCCAAGCACCATCTGCACCGAAGACCAGCCCCCCACACTCAACGAGTCCTGCGTGGGGCCCTTCAGCATTTTCCTGCTTGCCGCGTCTGTCCGGTTGCTTGCCCGCTGGCTAGTGGCCTTTGTGACGACGCATCCCGAAATCTTCTGCGCTGGTTTGGCTCCTCCAGACTGGCTCCTGCTTCCCTGCAAAGAAGAAGCACCCCAGACCTTCCTGGACTGATCCTGAAGCAAGTCCTCCGTTCTTCGTGGGTTCCGCTTGCCAAGGCCTGGTGAGTCCTAGCCCAGCTTCGACGCCGCCGACAGCAAGAGCCTTCGTGGGACAGCTCGCCTCCTGGTCCTGGTCGTCCTCGACGCTTCCTGGTCCTCCTGGCTGCAGCGACAAGCTTCACCTTCACCTGCAAATCTTCACGACATCGTCTGGTTCCTTCCTGGTTCCACGTGGTCACTGGCTAGTGACCTTGACTCTGTCCCCTCTGCTTGCAGGTCTCTTCTCTTCTTGATCCCAGCCTTGGGATCCACCGGACACTCTTCACTGACTGCCTGTCAGCATCTTTCTTCAGGCATCCATAGGAGTCGACGACGAAACCCGACGCAACTTCAACCCTATGCACCCGCAGCCTGTGGGCTAGGTAACTTGGGTACTCCGGTGCTCATCAGGATAGTGACTATCCTAGTGTCTAAGTTTCAAGTCTCAACTTCCTAGCTACTCCGGAAGTGTCCTAAATCTATCTATTTCTAAACTGTACTATTGCTAGTGGCTTTTACGCATTACGCGTGAGTGTTTCCACTCTGCATACGAATCCCGTGGGCCTCCCACTTCCTAACTGTTGCTAGTGTAGTGTAGCCCCAGCGATTCCCTAGGCCTAGGCCTATTCTATTTCCGTGACAGTGGTCCTTATACCACTTACTTAGTATATGGTTTGCGTGGCCCCTAGGGCCTAACTGTATTACTTACCTGTGTGACTTAATGTATGCTTAAATAAGACTGTGTTGTACTTACCTCTAATCTCATAAAGAGTGCTGAGGGTTTGCTTAGAATAAATACACTTTATTTTATATATATATCTGTTGTGGTGTCCTTTCATTTGGTATTCAAGGGATTATATATGGTATCACAGCTGGCTTCACATGCCATTCAGAGTTTAGCCTAAGACTGCTCTTGTCCATGCTACCACTAGGATAGCTGGTCTAGAAGGTTGACTTTACAACCAATCACCATAAGGGTATTTGGACTGATATAAGGTGTACACTATAACTAGTGACATCATACATCAGGCCAACTTCTCACACCGACCCAGGCCCCCCACAGCTGCTCCCTCGTTAGGGGCTGTGTGGGTGGGGGGGGCTGAGGCCCAGGTACCCCTGCAGCCCTGCAAGCGGCCCTGCCATCACCCATAGAGGTGCAGTGGGAGTCGGAATTGCTCCCTCCCTCCCCACAAGAGCAGTTTTCACTTTGCTCCCACAGGTTGGGAGCAATTCATTGTTTTTCCCTGCCCAAGTGCGTGGGCAGTGAAAAGTTTTGTTCTCCCATTGGGCGGGAGCAACTTTATGCTTCCGCCCAGGGGGAGAACATTCCACTTTTCCTGACGACGCTCAAGGGCAGGAAAACAGATAGTGGACCAGGGTTTGGGGACCCTACACCTGAGCCTGGGTGTAGGAGGTGTCCATGGTATGGCTTTGTGCGGGGGGCGCATGGCTTCCCTCCCCATGTAGTGATATGCAGGCCAGGGTCCTCCCCTTTAATAAGAGGGCTTGGAAAGGGAGGCTAAATGCCAACCTCCCCCTACATACCATATGCGTCCTACCAACCCCACCGCGCATCTTGCCCTAGCCACGCCCAATCTTATTTTCTTATTTTTTTTAATGCTTTTGCCACAGATTTGCTGATCTTCTGCGAATCTGCACCTATTTATTTTAAACGCTTTTGGCCGCAGGCGTGGTATCTCCCCACCCACCTTCAAGCCTAGGAAGTTGGGATATCCTTACCCTGCCCATATTGTTCTTTTACATTTCGCTTAGGACCAAGATTGAGTCCTACAATGGCTGCCGCCTAATCGGTTGATGTTGTGGTAGCCAATCAGATCTCTCCTTGAGATCTGTCAACTCCCCGGGATCCTTCATGGCATGATATATACAAAGTTTCTGAGCATTAATTGATCAAAAACTACATAACGGATTTACACCATGCCTTAGGGTGGTCTTCATTCCAACATTTTGCCTGCCTCTTTCAATTTGCTGACCTCGTTTTTGCTTGTACTAGGACTCTGTGCATGTTACCACTGCTAAAGTGCTTGTTCTTTCTCCCCTAAAAATGGCAGCATTGGTTCATCCCCAAATGGCATATTTAATGTACTTATAAGTCTCTAGCTAAGAGGTACCCCAGTACCCAGGGCCTGTAAATTAAATCCTACTAGTGAACCTGTAGCACTAATTGAGCCACCCACTTATGTAGCCCTTTAACCATGTCTCTGGCCTGCCTCTGCAGTGCCTGTGTGTGCAGTTTACACTGTATGTTGACCTTGCAAAATAAACCTTTTGACAAAACCATACACTCCCTTTTTATGCATATAAGTAATCCCGAAGGTAGGCCCTGGACAACCCAGGGGGCATGGTGCAATGTATTTAAAAAGGTAGGACTTTTAAGTTTTACATATCTGGTAGTGAAAAACTCATGAAGTCGTTCTTCACCACTACAAGGCCTTTCTCCCCCAAAGGATAACATTGAGATTACCTTATTACATTTTATAAATGCGTTCAGAAGAGCTAAAGCCCAAGTCTGGCGTCTCTGTAATCCTAATTTAAATCCTAACTTATGGTGAAGTCATATTTTAAATTACAATTCCAAAAATGTCACTTTTAGAAAGTTGGCATTTTCTTACTTAACCCATTTGGTGCCTGCTGCCCATCTCTGATCACACGTCTGGGTGGGCGACAGTTGAGCTTTGTGCTTTTCCCTAGACAGCCACACACAATGAGAGCTTAGAAGTGACTTGATGGGTCATCCTGGGAGGGAGGAGCTGGACCGTGTCTCACATCTGAACAGGATGTGTTCTGTACCCACAAAAAGGGCTACATTCCCCCTGTAGTGAGTCTGGAGCCAGGGCAGTAAGGGAGTATGTGCACTTCAAAGACCTGGCTTTGGAGTCTCCCACACTTCAAAGGTCAAGCTGGGTAGAAGTACTGTACCTCCGAAACCACCACTACATCACACTTCTGGAACTGTGAAGATCCTGCCAAGAAGAAGGGCTGCTGTGCTTGAAGGACTGCCACTATGCTGGACTTCTGCTTTGCTGGACTCTTGCCTTGCTGTGCTGCCCTGCTGTTCCCCTGCCTGGATGAGAAGAACTGGACTGCATCACCTGAACCCAGAGAGACTACAAGGGCTAGTTGGCTGGCTTCCTGATATGAAGTCTTAGGGACATAAAATACCACCCTGCTTCTGTACCTGGACTCTGCCAACTGTGAGTCTGCCCTGCCAAGTGGTGCTACTCCAGTCATGGACCCATCCAAGAGGGTCTAAGGTGCTTGTTCCAGCAGAGCAGACGCATCCGCTGTCTAACTAATGCATCGCTGCTGCTGCGCGGATCAGAACCAACACATCACCAGCAGCATGGATGGGCACAGACACAGCACCGCTGCTACGTGGATGGGATACGAATCATCGCCATCGGAACCACCACTCTTATGGTCCCAAGGTCCTCGCATTTCCGTCAATGGCAGCCTCAACGACTAACCTCTGCATCACATCTTATCCTTCATCGGAGCCGACACATCGCCACTGCTGTACGGATCAGGACCAGGGCATAGTCGCTGCTGCATGGATCGGCACAGACACATCACCTTGACTGTACTACACATCCTCAACATCAATGCACCCAGGATTAGGGTACTTTTGATCAGAGGGCCTCACTGGGTCCCTAAATCCAGCCTGCACTCCATTGCGGTCTGCCAGAACTTTTGACTTGGGTGTCAGTACAGCGCGACCAGATATTCCAAATAGCGCTGTTTGCTTCTAGGCGCTATTTTTACCAAAACACTTTGAAATTCAATACCTCAAGTTCTAGTTATTGGATTTTTGTCCTTTTGGACTTGTTTTATTTATTAAAGTTAAAACTCTTTTTGTAACATGGTGTGGTATTTTTGTGTGTGGTGTTTTTACTGTTTTACTGTTCGAAGTGCTGCACAAATACTTTACACATTGCTTCTGAAGTTAAGCCAGTCAGCTGTGTGCCAAGGTACCAGAGGATGAGCACAGGTTAATTTAGGCTTTGCCTGCCTCTTACCTCAACTCAGATTGCGGTTATTGCTTGACCAGGGGTTGAGCCCAGTCAAGCAGTAACCCAATTTTTAACACACCAAATCCCAAAAAGGACTCTTTCTGGACAAAGAACAAGATTTCAGCCAAATTTGGTGTAAATCCGTTCAGAGCTGTTTCTAAAGTTCCTATGGAAATATGAATATGGAAAATACATTGTGGCCTTCCCACCTACTTTTTCTAAGCCCCAGCTTGACAGGTCGCACCGAAACTTTCCAGGAATAAAAAAAAAATCGAGGGGGGAGGCGGGGGGGGGGCGGTTTGGGGGGAGGAGGCGATTTCATGAAGATTCATCAAGTAGCACCAAATATATAGGCAAACCATATATATAGCTAATTTCACTGTATGTGATCGCATTCTGCTTTTACACAAGGGATACATCAGCACACAAGGTAGTATCCTCAAGTGCCAGGAACTACTATAGCACGGTGTGATTTTTTTAAGATCCCAAAAAATATTTTTCCTTTAGTCATTGTTTTTGTTATATTGCTGAGGACCCAACAAGCTCCCAACGCCATGTTTTACAAAACCCATGTCAAAACAAAATACACTTTGACAAAAATAAAAAAGCTGACAACCAACGCTAGATTATTGGCATTGCCAACGCTTTTTTATTTTACATTTCCCATAATCTTTCCAAAACTGGCTTTACACTGATGTTCCATTATCCAATATCTTTTGGAAATACTAGCATGTATCAAGTGTGTTTTACTGATTTATGTTTCAATTAAATGGTACCTACGATCGCAACGAAGTTTAAAACCTTTTTATGTAGTTGATTTTTGTGTACATTTTATTTTAAAAGCAAAGAAATATCAATCTTGCTTTCAACCTTCTGAAACTATTTTCGTCTAATCAGAGAGCATTCTGGGAGCATTATGTGTAGCCTCATGATGTTAAATTGTACAAACTTGTCACACATTTTTATATTGGAAGTACTGATGGTAGTGCACATCCAGCCTGGTACACAGCATTTCCTTAGTGTGCTCATTTTGCATTAATGAGCCAAAAATAAACACCTTGAACAGCATGTAAATAGGGATACAAATATTACCGTAATTGCAGACAATGCTCTTTCACAGATCGATACTGTGAACTGGCAGTCAAAGGGTTTATGCAGCAGGGGGTTGTGCCTACATGCCCTAAGGAGAAAATAATTATGAAAAGATGTCCTTGTCCCTAAACAATACGCCCTGTGAAGTCAGGCGATAAGAAATCCACACCCCTACCTTCCTCGCCTCTTCTCTGGTTCCCTGTCTCTCACCTCTCTCTTGTTTTATCTTCAGCAGTATTGTCTCTCTCGTATCAATATTTTCAGATTTTTTGAACGTTTATTTGTATCTTCTTACCCTCGCCGCCATCACACTGTTTGTTCACTCCTGCCTCTCTCCTTACCTTTAGTCTACCAACCTAAACTCTCAAACATAATCTTTGCCTCTTCTCTCCTGCGCCTTGAGACCCTCACGAGTGAGTAGTGCGCTATATAAACCCCTGATTGATTCTCATTTTGCCCTTCGCAACCTCTTACCTACATCATCTCTTATTTACCCTTGTTTCATATCTGTGCTGTATAAGTGGGGCTTGGAATAACAAGCAGAGCTTTTGAAATGAACTAGAGCACTCATGTGGTGTAAATACAAAAGAAACACATTAATATAACTATTTGGAATGCTTACGTTCAGGTTTCAGAAGCTGTGCTGAAGTACGTACACACATATGACTGTTCTCCCACACACAACTTGTGACCTTACCGATTGCTTCGCTGCAGGCTCATTTTCATCAGGGTTGGCTCTCCTCATAGCCCTCATTCTCGCTCCTCGCTCACAGAGTTGGGGAAGGGACTGTCTTCCCAGCAATAAGGACTAGGAAAAACATAAAACAATTATGAAACTGTTCAAATGTACTGAAAATAACTACGTGGGCAAAGACTATTCCGTTCACTAGGTAGCATGGGTGTGCTTGTGGAAGAAACTCTTAGAAGAAGCAGGCGACAAGGGCTCGATTTTGTACACATAGCCCAGAAATATCACTTACGTGCCGTCACTTGGTCTTCGCTGCCATTTTCAAACATCACCCGCCACCGTTCGAAGACCGCAAGCACTCGCTCATTGGTCCATGCTTAGTGACGCAAGGTTACCACGTTCCCCAATATGGCGGCCATATTAGAATGGAGTCACTGGCGATCCCGAGATAACTTTGTGATAGTTTCTCCCCGGTTGTCAACTTGGGTATTGCACTCTTTTATACACAATAGACTTAGTATGCCGTTCTTCAATGGGAGATTTCAAAATGTAAACTCCTTTATTGCAAGAACAGACAGTAGCATCACTTACTCAGAGGTTTGTTTCTTACCGAGTACGCATGCTTTTTTATCCGTAAGCCCTTTAAATGTTTGTGTTGACACGTTGGAGCGCATTCTATTACCATTTCGGCTTTTATTTTAGTTATCGTTTTAGGAATGAATGCAACAATTTTTGCGCTGGCGGATGCATAGGGTAACAGAAAGACAACCTACATTAAATGATCAATTTAAATGCACATGTACAGTGTTTTTGGTCGGTTCTCTTTAGGTGGGGCTATAGGCAGCCTTACTGTTTGTTGCTATACCTCATGTTGTCCACTCTTCAAAACAAGTTTTGGCAAAGCCAGTAGGTCAGGCCTTATTCGGGTGCTTAGAAGTTTATAATGCCATATGGTATGTATTGTCTTTTAATTCACACAGCCTTGAGGAAGTCGTGGGATAAATGTCCCTACACGACGAAACACGTGTTGGCTGTGACTAGGATGTTCCATTGAAAATAAAGAACAAGGAAGACAAACCTCGCATATGAAATTTATTGTTAATGTTTCTTCTGACTTACACGTCATAAACGCTATGAAATTGTGATTATTACGAGTGCTGGGGATTTGCTAAACTGCTTAGTAGATGTTTGTGGATTTTACATTGTTGAAGGCTTCTTCTGTTGAAGAACACACACCTGTAAAAAGAAATCTTTTTTTAGGTCTCGCCTGGCGTTATCAGCGTATGCGCTGCCTTCGCCATGCGAGGGACTTAAGCAATCGATTCAGATTTGAATGTTACATGCGCATGCCTACCGATAAACAAAACAAGCATTTGCAATGCAATAGGTCTCGCATTGATTAAGTTTGAGCTATTGGCATTGCTAAATATTGCAACACCAATTGCAACAAAAGTCTATAAATTGTAGGCCCAAAAAATGTGTATTTATTTTTGTAGCAATGGTGGCATGCTGCGCATTAGATGAATATGTTTAAAAGTAAAGTGCGCCTTACTGCTATTGCTACAATGGTTAATTGTGGATCCGTTAACAATTGATGTGTGCACTGATGGCTGGTGGTGTGTGTGCCGGTAGAAATTGTGCACTGATGGCTGGTGGTGTGTGTGCCTGGTGGAAGTGTGCACTGACGGCTGGTGGTGTGTGCCTGGTGAAAGCGTGCACTGACGGCTGGTGGTGTGTGCCTGGTGAAAGCGTGCACTGACGGCTGGTGGTGTGTGTGTGGCTGGTGAAAGCGTGCACTGATGGCTGGTGGTGTGTGTGTGCCTGGTGAAAGCGTGCACGGTCGGCTGGTGGTGTGTGTGTGTGCCTGGTGAAAGCGTGCACTGACGTCCGGTGGTGTGTGCCTGGTGGAAGCGTGCACTGATCGCTGGTGGTGTTTGTGCCTGTAGAAATTGTGCACTGATGGCTGGTGGTGTGTGTGCCTGGTGGAAGCGTGCACTGACGGCTGGTGGTGTTTGTGCCTGGTGAAAGCATGCACTGACGGCTGGTGGTGTTTGTGCCCGGTGAAAGCGTGCACTGACGACTGATGGTGTCTGTGCCTGGTGAAAGTGTGCATTGACGGTGTGGTTGTGTGTGTGGTTGTGTGTGTGGTTTTGTATGTGTGGTTGTGGTTGTGTGTGTGGTTGTACGTGTTAAAAGAATAGTCTCCTATCCGATTAGATTCACCAATTAAGCACAAGGAATGTTATCATGTTTTGCCCAACGAGGATACCCGAAGAACATCCTATATCAAGCCCAACTTCGATGCCAAGAAGAAACGTGCAACGAACTCATGATAAATACACCGAAACTCACTCAAAACAGGATGGTAGTAATTTCTAAATTTTCTACTTTAAGTCACGCATACAAAAAGATCATTAAAAAACATTGGGCGATCCTAACCATGGAACTTGACTTCAAAAATCTGTTTGCTTTAAACCACTTTTTGCCTACAAAAGAGAAAAAAACTTGGGATAAATACTCAAGACTCAAGAAAATATTCAACCAGTAACATGTAAGGGCACTCAACCTTGCCATAATTGTAATAACTGTCATAACATCATCTCTGGAACAAAAATGACACATCCCAGAAAAGGCACTAAAAATAATCTAAAAGTCACAGCCACATGTGACTCTAAAAATCTGATTTATCTTCTCAATAGCCCGTGTGGCATTGTTTATGTTGGGAAAACCGAAAGGAAAATTAAGATAAGACTAAATGAACATAAAAGTAATATCCGTACCAAAAACACAAAGTCAACAGTTGCTTGTCATTTTATTGAACACAGACACAACATCAGTCAACTAAAATTTCAGGTTTTGAAAACAGTCAATAAAATTGAGGGAAGAGTTAATATCAACTTTCTATTACAAAGAGAGAATTTTTGGATTTGACGGCTTGACGCCCTTAAACCTCACTGGTTAAACGATAGAATTGAGTTTCAATGTTATCTCTAAAAATCTATGTTAACAGGAGCAAGATAATTTGCCATTGCTCTATAATCTGAGACTTTGGATATATCCTTTTATCATTGTTTACATTTAACTTTCCATTTAGGATGCTTTGCTTGTTTTCACTTCAAGAGTTACAAACTCATTATTATTGTCTTTACTAATTTTCTCCTTTTGGTTATATCACCAGTTTTTATTTGCTACATTTGTTTAACTTCATTAACTTTACCCCCATGAGATTATTGTTTATCTTGTTTAATTTACTCTTCATACTCTCGACAGTAGTCTGTTGTTTAACTCCACTACCAATGATTTCTAGTGAACAATTTGACTGGTACCATAGTAATATTTCTTATGATCATGTGATCCTTATTTTTACTGTTACTTCTGTTTGTCTGATATTTACTCACATTCAATGGTTTATTTAATTTTCCTTGTATGTATTTTAATTATGATTGAGCACCTATTGCCTGATCGCATTCACTTATTCTACCTTTCTCAAAATGGCCGCCACTATTGACTCGAGTCTCCACTCTAGTCCCATCTTTATGTTTACACCAGACATTTGAGGTTTAAAAAACCTAATTCTATGTCAGGACCGGAGGCTCAGATTATGCTTCTCTTTTCTTTACTCGAAAAAACTCAGCAGCCAATCAGATTACAGTATCAGAAAAAACAACTGCAATACCCATGAATACAGTGGGTATGACCTGACAACCATAGAGAGTCCCTCTATAAAAGGTCCCTAAGAGAATACCACATCCTCTTTCTTTGCTGCTCCGCAGCCAGTTAAGTCCTTTCACATTATTGTTGCATTGTTCATGTTCTCGCTGTATTGTATTGCTGAGTATTGTGACATTAATTACTTTACCGCGCTTGCCCTCGCTTGGCCGCGCAGCGCTGAAATTCATTTGGCTATTGTTCCCATTGTTTTACCTTCAAGGTTCCTTCTCTGTAGGAGCGTGTGTCACCTCCTTGCCTCGGGCGCTTTGCGCCAGTGCACATTTGCTTTTATTTGTGGAGCGGGAGACCGGGGGTAGAGGACAGCGCGTCTGTGTATCGCGCTGACCTCTTTTCATTGCAGACTAGGCGGCCGTTACCGCGCATGCGCGGCGGCCATTTTGTTTGTTTATACAGCGGTTTTTTTGCCTTTTTCCCTCAAATTGGAGCGCGGGAGCAGCGCTTTTCATGCTCATTTGCCCACAGCCTAGTTTTATGCCCCCATTGACGCCCAAAATTACATAATAGGTTTTAGGCTGTATAATTATTGCATAGGCTCTGCCTAGAGTGGGTCTTTCTTGGCAAGCCCTCCCTCCACGTTTTAAATACATTTCTACACAGTTCTTTCGTGGCTGTGTGTATTCGCTTGCCTGGGGTCGTTTCCACTCCCCCTTATTTTGCTTGTTGGCATTACATTTGAGTACTGTTTTACTACCTCCTGTGGGCATTATTTCACTTCTAAAGTGTTACTATGGAAGACTATTTTGAGGAGGAAGAATACTATTATGACAAAGGGACCTCTGGGTCCATGGAACAGGAACTGGTCGACGCACTTGATGTGGGTGTCCAACAGTCGGTTAATCAAGCGCTGGTTCGCGCTATTCAGCCTTTGAAGCGTCACTTATGTTCCTATGCTGTCCAACAGGGCTGGTTGCCGGGTCCTTCTGCTAAGGCTTCAAATCCTCACAAATCTGATTTTGCTAAATTAGCCAAGGCTCTCTCCAATGACCATTCTTACGTTCATACCTCCAAACCTGCGGCGAGCTCTACTTCTCGCCAGGCGGATGATGGGGATACGTCTTCCGCTCCGTCATCTGACCATGATGATCCCCCCCCTCCTGCAAAAAAGGCTCGTAAGGAGCATTTTGTTGATGCACCCTTGCATCCTCAACTTCTGACCTTCGAACCTAAGGACATTGTACATCCTAATTCCTCTGCATGGCTTCCATCCACAGAAGTTGCAGAATATGTTCAGGCTCATATTCGCCAACATTTTGATAAAGATGTACGGAAGCGTCTGCATTCGGAATGTCCGTGTCCTGATCTAGCCGATAAATTGGCTGACACACTGGAAGTAGATCCGTCCATGATGACGTATTTGAAAAAGTATGCTAAGGACCCCAAAAAGGGTATTGATAGAGCCAAGACAAGTTATTGGACTTGCTGGGTCCCCTTACCAAAATTTTGGATTTGGGTTTTAGGGCTAAGGAATCCTCTTCTGCTATAGTCACTGATGAACTTATTGAGTGGGCTCAGAGAGCCGTTTGTATTTTGGGCGACGCCAATTGTGCCATGTCTTGTGAACGTAGGCGTTCAATTCTTTTGAAATTAGATTCAAAATTGGTGGAACTGTCCTCTTCTGAAGCTGGCCCATTGGCTCAGGGTTTATTATTTGGGCAACCTTTTCTGAAAGAGTTGACCAAGTTTGTTGCCACTTTCAGCGGTCAGGACAAGGCTCAGTCATCCCTTCGACGAGCTTTCCTTCCGGTTTTTGGTCGGGTCGGACGATATAGAGGACGATCGTTCGGCCGCGGAAATAGTCAAGGTTCCCAGCGTGGACCTCTGTCCCACCGTGGAGGGTCTCAGGACTCCGGATACAATAATACCTCCAATTTCTACCCTAGTCGCAGATCCCGCAACAGGTTCCTGAAAGGACGTTACAATGCAAATCAAGGGGGAAATCACAATTCCTCCGCTTCAGGTGAGTTTACTAACCCCTTCGGAGGTTGTGTTGGGGGGCAGGATTCAATTCTTCCTCCCCAATTGGCGACACATCTCGAACGATGCTTGGGTGTTAGAAACTGTGATGGGTTACAAGATAGAGTTCTTCAGTTCCCCCTCCCAGTCTCATCCCCCATTCCCTCTGTTTTTTTCCCTTCAAGATCAAGCAGTTATTTCCGCAGAAATAGATTCTCTTCCGCACAAAGGAGCCATTGTTCGAACCACCCCTCATCCTCACGGTTTCTCCAGCAATATCTTTCTGGTCCAAAAGAAAGGGGGCGGATCCAGACTGGTTCTAAATCTCAAAGACTTCAATGGCTGGGTCATTTATCGTCACTTCAAGATGGAGGGCATCCATCTTCTTCGCGATCTTCTTCAGGAAGGGGACTGGATGGTCCGTCTGGACCTGAAGGATGCGTATCTGTCAATTCCCATTTTTGGTCCTCATCGTCGGTTACTCCAGTTCCAATGGCAGGGGGCCTGGTTCGAGTACAAGGTTCTCCTGTTCGGCCTATCGTCAGCACCTTGGTGCTTCACGAAACTTCTGAGGCCTGTCGTGGAGTCACTCAGAGCACGGGGTGTTCGTCTGATCATTTACTTGGACGACATTCTTCTCATGGCTCGTTGTCCTCGTCTTCTCCTGACTCATTTGGAATGGTCAATCCATCTTTTAGAATCGCTCGGTTTTCTTGTGAATCCACAGAAGTCAATGTTCGTCCTGTCTCAATCAATAGAATTTCTGGGTTTTCTGGTCAATTCTCGCAGTTGTCAGCTCCTCTTACACTCTCAGAAGATCAGATCCATCAAGTGGGAATTGAGATTGATTTTCCACAAATAGATTGTGTCATTGAGATCGGTAGCCCGGAAAGTTGGCCTTCTAGCTTCATCAATTCAGGCAATATTCCCGGGTCCTCTCCATTACCGAGCACTTCAGCGACTCAAAATCCGCCATCTCCAGAAAGGCCTCAAATATTCAGATCAGATTCCTCTTTCATAGGAGGCGAGGTGGGAGATGTTGTGGTGGTTGGAACACATGGAGTCTTGGAATGGTCGAGTCCTATTCGGGGCGACTCCCGAAGTGGTGATAGAGTCCGATGCCAGTCGGTGGGGTTGGGGAGCCCGTTGCGGTTCTCTAACCACGGGGGGCCGGTGGTCCCAGAGCGAATTATCTCTCCATATCAATTGTTTAGAACTTCTAGCAGGATCCTTTGCGATTCGTTGTCTTTCTCCCCGCATGACGAATTGTTGCATTCTTCTCCGCATGGACAATGTGTCAGCGGTTCGATATGTCAACAAATTAGGGGGCACGAGGTCCAAGATCCTGGCAGAGATTGCCAAGGATTTCTGGCACTTTTGCCTTCAGAGACAAATCTCAGTGATTGCGGAATATCTTCCGGGTTGCAACAATCTGATTGCCGATTGGAACTCTCGTCATCTCAGAGACTTCAGCGATTGGAGACTTCATCCTCGTGTCTTCAGGACTCTCACTCGGGTTTGGGGTCCGTGTCCGATAGATCTTTTTGCCTCTCGTCTCAACAGGCAACTTCCTCTGTTCTTCAGCTGGCGCACGGATCCGGAAGCTCTGGCTACGGATGCATTTCTGCAGGACTGGCCGTCTCATCTCTGTTATGCCTTTTCCCCGTTCGTGATGCTCCCCAGAGTCTTGGTTCGCACGAAACGTTATCAGTCAGAATTGATTCTGATCACTCCTCTTTGGAGGGCTCAGGCTTGGTTCCCGGTTCTTCTGGAAATGATCTGTGCAGTGCCGCTCCTTCTTCCCCAATGTTGGAATCTGTTGCTGGACCCTCTCGGCAACCCGCATCCTCTGATCGAATCTGGTCAACTTCTTCTTGTGGCCTGGCGGGTTTCGGGGAATCGCTGGAAAATCCCAGGCCTTTCGCGAGACGCTACCAAGTTTATCAGTGAGTCTTGGTCTCCCAACACGCACAAACGTTATTCCGCAGCCTGGAAACGATGGTGTTGTTGGTGCGATCGACAGGAGGTGGATCCCGCTTCAGCAGATATCTCTTTAATTGTGAATTTCCTTGCTTCTATCGCTTCTTCCGGTCTTGCTTATAGAACGGTTAATAATTTTCGTTCTGCTATTTCGGCTGGCCATATTACGATCAATGACAAACTTGCAGGTGAGCATCCTTTGGTTTGCCAATTACTCAGGGTTATTAGGTTGGTGAAACCTCCTTGCTCTAAATATGTTGCTTTGTGGGATGTTTCAATGGTTTTACGATTCTTAGAAACCTGGCCTTCCAATTGTAATCTGTCCCACAAACAGCTTTCGGCCAAATTAGCTATGTTATTATGTTTGGTTTCTTATAAACACATCTCGGATATCCGTGCTCTGGATCTGGTAGGTCGTAGATTTTCACCTGAAGGTGTTACTTTTGCCATCTTCAGACGCACGAAGTGCAATACTACTTCTATTACTTACCCGAGTTTTCCTAACAATCCTAAACTTTGTGTAGTTCAATGTATTAGGGATTATGAGGTAAGTACTGCTCAATTTCGACAGGATACTCAGGGTCAGTTATTGATTGCTTTACAAAAACCTTTTCGCCCTGTCACCCCTGCTACCCTGGCACGATGGGTGAGATGGCTCATGAGTGAGGCTGGAATTAATGTTACAAAATTTGGTGCACACTCCACTCGTGGAGCTATGGCCTCCAAAGCTTTCTCTTTGGAAGTTGGTTTAATGGATATTATGAAAGCCGCTGATTGGTCAACTGATTCTATGTTTAAAACTTTTTATTACAAACCAATCGTGGATATTGCATCTGTAGTGGTGGCACAGCTTTGAACAAGCATAATCGGAGCCTCCGGTCCTGACATAGAATTCAAAATTTGCGAACATACGTGACGAGAATTTTCAATTCTATTAAGGACACGAAGGCGAGGATTATCCCACCCAGTACTGTTTTTTCATATGGTTGTTTCTATCATCTGCTTTTACTGCATATGTATATTTGTATTTTGGATACATTCCTTTTTCCCTCCCCTTTACTGTAATGTTTTTTCTGCCATGAGGGAATGGTCTATTACGACCCTATTATTTCCTTTCAGGTTCGGATCCTGAGTAAGGCGTGTTACTTGGTCGCCCTGGCCTGTCTTATGGTTACCTGCAGGTTCCTGTTTTTTCTGCTGCTGCGTGCATCCAGCCTTCTGTTTCCATACTGTTGATCTGCTGTTCAAGGAACGAGCTGCGTTCAGTTCCAGGCTCTTCGCAAGTTGGACTGTTCTTCAAGCTATCTGTTCTGTTTACAAAGAAAGAGGATATGGTATTCTCTTAGGGACCTTTTATAGCGGGACTCTCTATGGTTGTCGGGTCATACCCACTGTATTCATGGGTATTGTAGTTGTTTTTTCTGATACTGTAATCTGATTGGCTGCTGAGTTTTTTCGAGTAAAGAAAAGAGAAGCATACTCCTCGCCTCCGTGTCCTTAATAGAATTGAAAATTCTTGTCACGTATGTTCGCAAATTTTGAATTCGTTACCATGTCTTCTTTTCAACCACACAGCAACACCTTCATCCAGGATCTATAATACGACATACGACTTGACACGCGAGATACCCGTTTTTTCTTTTTACCTTACTGTCAAGCCTGGATGCACTCTTACGAGTTGCCACATAGACACACAAGCATAATGTGCATGTTTATATTCTCTTTAACAGAACTGCCTGATACAGGTTTGTTTTATATTTCACTCCATACAATATGACCGCGTTCGGCAGCATGTTCACACGCTATCTTTTTTTAAAATAAGATGATTCTAACGCGCACGCTGTTCACTACACCTGGATACTTTTTGGCGCATTGGTTCAACTAAAACTGGAATTCACCGTGTTTTCTACATTCTTTGCACTATTTTCCTTCTAAGAAAGTGACCCCTTCATTTAACCCTTTTCACTGAAGTAACACACCTGATATCGTCATTAGCATACTTTATATGCATTGGTTTTGAACCATGGATGGTCTCCTGACTGCATTATTGCATTTTTTGTTCAATTGTAGAAAGATCCCTGATGAAGGGCACAATACCGAAATGTATTGGATTATATTTGAAATGACAAATGGACGATAATTATCACTGTTGAATTATCATGGATTGAAACGAAGTCCATCATTCTAATACAACCTTTTGACTACGAACTTTGACTATGATTGTTGATTACTAAACAATACTAAAATCATTTACACCCTTCAGTGACAGGGTATAAGTTTGTGCCGATCCGACCTGGTTTCCAGGGTTGAACTATTGATTGATTGCATTTGTAATCTCCCATAACAACTGGACTTTTTACTGGTGTTGTTCGATCTGCTTTATAAGTCAGTGAGCACAATTTTTCTTTTTTGGGTTGGCCAGCTCTGGCAATCTGTTGCCTCTCGCTCGCACTCCCTCCCATCATTGCCGCACTTAATCTCCCCAGTGCCATCCCCACGCCACCACCTCCCATCCTCCCTGCTTTAGCATTCTTCATTTTGTTTCCCTTATATCACCATGCATACTTTTAGTGTGGTGCCCGTTTAACGAGCACCGCACTTTCTAATGCTTGCAGGTTGGGCGCTGCATCTCCCCCATCCACAAAGCAAGCAAAGGGTGCAGTACCACAGGCTGTTACTAGGTGTCACTCTGGAGTTATAAATAGACCTCTATTAGCAACATAAGGCACTGCACCAACAGGGACACCTACTAATAGCCTGTGCTACTGCATCCATTCCTTGCTTCGTGCATTAGCATTTTTCTTACTTGCTTTTGGCCTCGTGGTTCGGCGATAGCTTGCGCATATAGGATAAAATAATAAAATAAAAGATTTGTAAAGCAATTGCTCGAGCATTGCTGAAAGTATGAGCTATTGGCGTTGCATTATTATTAGCAGCACCAATCGCTCAAACTTTCAGCAATGCGAGACCTATTGCATTGCAAATGCTTGTTTTGTTAACCATGCTATTCCAGTTTGGACCCAGCCGTATGCATATCCGTCCTGATCCATCTCCCCAAAGGAACAGTGTAGCCCGAACTACCAGGCCAGGTCCTTCCTGGACCAGAAACAAGCATCCCGGGACTGGTTTTGAGTTATCACTCCTCATCAGTCAGGCTAGCTTGACTCCAGTGGCATGGTGAGCACGGCACACACGTCTGGGCATACCTGCCCCACTTGGGGTGACAAATGCAATAAGATTTCAGGGTTTCATCCCATCTCAGCCAGGCTAGCTTGACTCCAGTGGCAGGGTGAGTACAGGACTTTTTTCCGATCCAGGGAGGACCTGGCCTGGCAGCTCGGGCTGGACTGTTCTCATAGTGAGCAGGGTCAGACTGATTTGCATATGGCTGGGTCCAAACTGACGTGGCGGAAACAATGGATTAAATTCAGATCTATGACTGGGGATGGATGTTTGATTTGTTCAGCATTTCGTCCCTCATTTGTTCTTACTGTTTAAAAACAGGCACAGGAGTGGAAAAGATGCCAGAGGTAATCCAATGAGGCAAATGCCAAAGACCCCACTAATAATACCTGGCAAGTTTTGAATTTGACTATGTGAGGCATTTCAATATCTTTCTGCATATATGTGACATTTCAATGCGAAATGTTTGACACTTGATTGCGAGTAGAAGCATGCATCAGTGGAGGTGCGGGATAAGGATGCTTTGCACAAATTAAGAGGAGGGCACTGCAAAGCTGCTTATGGACCATGGACTATGATGATGGATGGACTGTGTTTTTGTTACTTTTTCGCTGTTCTTGGGAAATGCAGTTCATTGTTTATTAGAGAAATTAACTTGTCAATTGCTGCTGAGTAAATAAAATGTAGAAAGATGATGAATACGCCTCGCCTCCATATCCTTAATAGAATTAAAATGATCCTTCTCGGTAGCTAGAACATGTCACATTCTTTAGTTGAGTCATCTTTCTTTCAAGAAATGAGCCTTTAGCATGGAGTTAGGAAAAAACACCACTTTTGCATTGTAATTGTAAAATGTATTTATATATTGCTGACCCCTGACGTGGCATTGAAGTGTTTTGAAGCAAGTAGCACACTACTCTGGAGCCCAAGATTAGAGGTTAATTGGGATCTAAAACACTTACTATGGGTGCTTTGCATTCATCGCTTGCACTTGGTGGCCTTCTGCACACGCAGTAGAGACTGGATTGGTGCTTTTAAGGAGTTGATGCCCATCTGTGTTCTGTGGCATGCTCCGTCCCTGTACAGACAGTCAGTTCAGGACTCAGGGGTGGACCTCTAGAGCCGGTACATAGTTGAGATATTGTGTCAGGGTACTCGGTTTTGAATTCTTACAGATGCTTTTTTTAAGGGCTGCACAGTTCTCCACTGTACCATGTCCCAGTCCCAACGTTGTGGGGTAGGACTGGCACTGCAAACTAAACAAATCTTTTTAAAGATATTCGCAGTGAGTGTGTGGTACCTGTGAGCAGCTCCCATGAAGTGGACAGGCTACACGTCACAGAGGCAGGAGTTTTGAAACATAACCCTGACAACCCATGCCCTTTGAATATGACCACAGAGCTGCAGTATAGCACAAACTAAACACGGAACACAGTCATTCTCCGTGCTCAGCATGCCACTGCCAAATACGTTTTATGCAACTGGCACAGCTGTAACTTGTGTAACACAATATTTTACTCCAGGGATGTGGTAATGGTAATACATATGTATTAGTTTAACCCCTGATGAGTGGCATTTTGCACTGCAGACTAACCCAGCGTCGTGCTGTATAGAGTGAATTATATCCAATAAAGAAGAGCTAATTACTGGCTATGGTGTGCTGATGGCCCTGGGACCTTAAACACAAACTTGAAACAACTCACAAATGGCAAAAACACTTCCCTGTGTTGTGAAACGCAGCACTGATGAATCTGGTGAGCATGGAGACCACAACAGGAGAGGATGCTTGTCTTACCCTGTTCGCGGGCTCACACGGCAGACAGCAGTTACTGGAACACAATTGTGGTGGTTGGGGTGGTTTACCTTTTTTGCACTGTGTCCATCCTACCACGTTTCTGCAAAATGGGCTAAGCACACCCTATCTACACTTGACTTTGAGGGTAGCAAGGGCATGCAGTCAAAAGCTTCTTAGGAAGGCAGTGTTGGGTCTGGCTCAGAAATCAAACACTCAAATATTAGACACAATTACTCACTGTCTAAACCAGATCTTGTTATTAAAAAGAGAAGTACTTTAATATCACAGCAGATTGGAATACTACACACAATAACAAGGATCCTGCTATAGCATTCTACAATCACATGTACGGAGCTGTAGCCAAGTACAACAGTCTTCACACCTTCTACAGTGACCTAATGCGAGAAACTGGCTTTGGTATATGGTGCACACTTATTTAAGTGTAGCACCCTGCACTAATCAAGACAACCCTTATGGTGATTTTAGTGGTCTTAGACAACCTTAGAAAGCTCTCTATGTGGTAGCTGTGGAGAGCAGCCTTCAGGCTTAGTCCAGGAGGAGTGTAAAGCCGCTTGGTTTACTAGAACGTAATCTTATCGATATAGATTAAGTGAAAATGAACCACACAGTGTATTTATAAAAATAGGTATTTATTATAAAGTACTCACTAACACATACAAAATATCTCCTACCCGGAGAAATACACAATGCACACAATACTTTGCAAAGAAGACAGGTAAGTAGCACGATATACACAGTGGTCACCCAAGGGGGGATTGGATTATTGCTCCCTTAAAAGTGGACTACCTGACCTCCCTTACCACCTTAATTCTGCTCGCTATCCTCGCCATGGCTCAACCTACTACTAACTCCTCTGACTTCTTTGCTCAGGTATGCCTGAATGCTTTTAAGATTGTCTAACCCCCAACCTCTCGAAGAAAGCGGCAAAGACCTTCAAGCACAATCTTCTCAAAAGATGCCCAGAAATGCTCATCTCTGACACCTATTTTTCAACGTCAATGGGTATTGTGGTTACAGACCTAATTTTTTATACTACTAGAAGAGCCCAGTGGAGAAGAGCTCTAACTTCTTCGCTTCATTCCAAAATGTTGAGGAAAACCCCCCACGGTTTCCATACAATCATACTACCCTCTCCTGTCCTTAATGCTGATCTTACCATCTCCCTTTACAATAATGGTAACATCCTCATTCAAGCCTCCGACCTGAATCTCAAGAGCTTTGACAGAATATTTATTAAGATAAAAAAGACACTTAATAACTCGAATCCTGCTAGTCATCATCATATCAGTCTCCCCACAATTGCTGAACCTTCGGTTCCCTCCACCTCTCTTTCCTCCTGCCTCGCTTCCCCCACATTCCCTATGAACCGGTCTTTCATTTCCCCCATCACAGAGGGTGAGTGTAATACCCACATACCTAACCCTGACAATCTGGATAATCTACACCTTGGCTCCTGTACTATCAACACGAGGGCCCTGGTCCCAGCCTCTTTCCCAAGTTCTACACCCATTTACCCACACCTTACTATATCCTCCCCCAGTGCGTCCCCCATCTCACTGGATAAAATCACCTTGCCTGCCACCAATCCTAATCAAGGATTATCTCTGCATCCTCCTACACCGAGTCCTATTACCCTCTATTCTAATCTGCACCCCTTAGAGGATATCAAGACCAATCTCAAGAGGGATTCTATCTCCCCCTGCAACCTTTGTGAGGGTCTTATTTTGCCATCCAACACATCTCTTCCCAATGGGGTCCTACCCATTATCTTACTCTAGGCCAGCCGCTGAGTACGATAGCCTCCCTTACATTGAGGAGAAGATGGCTGACCTCAAGCAGGATCTTCAGACTGTCAAAGATAACCTGCAGCCTCTTTCACAGTTAGCCCTGAAGATGGAGAAGTTTTGGAAAGTTTATCCCTCCCTGGGGACCGGCCAACCCAGTCCTCCTCTAAGGGCTAAACATGGTGGGGATGAATTCTCTTCTCTCATTTACCCACTTAGCCCTCTCTGGAAAACCCGACCTCTTCCAAACCACTAATCTAGGCCCCTTAGGTTTTTGCCTCCGTTGTCAGATGACGACACCCTTGCTCTTCTCATATCGTACAATGGCTCTGGGTGTGGCCCCTCTGATTCTACAATCAACATCCCAACTATTACCTCTGACCATGGTAGAGAACCTAGTGTGAACCTAAGATCTGTGAATAGGGATAGCCTACTTCAGATCACTACGTCTCACAGTGAAGCGGTCACTACCAACTCACACATCAAATCATTGCTTCTCAACTGCAGATCTGTATTGAAGCATACAGCAGATATTTCTGAACTCATCATTACACAAAATTTAGACCTCCTGATCCTTACTGAAACTTGGCTCAATGACTCCTCCTCTCCAGTTCTCAACATCTTAAACCCTCCTGATTATTACATTATCAGATGCGATCGACCTGTTAGAACTGGGGGGGAGGGACATTGGTTGCATCCTTCGCACTAGTCTCATGTTGAAACAAACTCAAAATGCTCTAATGTCCTCCAGTGAGGAACTAGTTACTGAAATCTGGAACAACGACAAGATTGTCTGTGTGCTCCACACCATTTATCATCCACCCGTTGATAATATGATCTTAATCGAGTAAGTTATGGAGTTCATAACCTCATATTCGAACAAACACAACCATATCTTCCTCGGAGATTTTAACCTTCATTGGAATGACACTGATGATCCTTTATTATGCTCCTTTAAGCCTTCCTCTCTGACCTCAATCTTACCCAAGTCTGCAAGGGACCTACTCATAATAAGGGTGCCATCCTCGACCTTATCATAGCTAAAGACAACATCATACAACTTGATGACATTTTACCCTGTGACTGGTCGGATCATCACCAAACATCCATCCACATCCTGGAAAAGGTCTTGCACAGACAGGGCACACCACTTAAAACCAAACAACTGTCTTGTTACCTGACTGCAACATTAATGATCTAACATCCATTAGCAAGAATCATCTTCAGCCACCCCCTAACATTACCAATCTGGACAACCTTACTGATCACTACATTAACTTTATGACTAGTATTTTTGACTCTGTTGCACCAAAGCAACTCAAAAGGATTCCGATCAAACAATCCAAACCCTGGGTGAATAGCTCCCTAAATGATGAACGTCGCAAACTTAGGCTCTCAGACAGACTTTGGAGAAACTCTCTTGTCACTACAAGCCTCAAACAGTTAAGGATAATGAGAAGCGCATACAACAAACATATTTGCAATGCTAAAACCGATCATTTCAGAGCTCAGCTTGACAGCGCTAAAAACAAACCCAATAAACTCTTTGAAAGCATCAAGCAGCAAGCTAACCACTCTACTAACCATATCTCGGCACCCATAACCTCCTTTCCTAGTGGGAAGGACTTCTCAGCACACTTCTCTGACAAGGCAAGGAAAATTGAACTTGAAGTGCAACCTACCAAACCAAATTTGCGACCTTTGAACACTTTGCATCATCAGAGGAACCTATGGAACCTGCGAGTGCACCTTCCTACCACATCATATGCACCCCCAAAAACAAGGCATCATGGAATTCTTTTCTTCTTCCCGATGACACAGAGCTGCTCCAATCTATGGTTTCCTTAAACCCTTCCAATCACTTCAGCGACCCACTACCTGCCGAGTTTTATAAAGATCTCAATTCGGCCATTGTCCCACTTTGGTCCCGGATCATCCAAGAATCCCTCTTACATGGGAGGCTCCACATTGCCTCAAGTCGGGTCAAGTCACTCCCATCCCAAAGAAGCCTAATCCCAACTTAGTGGATCCTAACAACTTGCTTCCGATCACCAGTATCAAGAGTCTAGCTAAACTGCTCAAGAAATGTGTCCACACACAGCTCTGCAACCACAATGAGACATTTCAGCTCCTTGACCTCCACCAGTCGGGTTTCAGAGCGGGGCACAGTACTGAAACAGCACTAAGTCACAGATGACGCCTTGAGATCCTTTGATCAAAATTTCCCTTGTCTTCTGATCCTTCTTGACTTGTCATCAGCATCTGACACCATCAAACATGAAAACCTGATTGTTCTTCTTCAATATAGGATGGGATTTTCGGGCCCTGTCTTAAACTGGTTTGCCTCCTTCTTACAAAACCGCACCCAAAGAATCAAAGTTAACCAATCCCTTGCTACGAGTACCCCGGTCACTATTGTAGTACCGCAAGGCTCTGCACTTTCACCCACACTTTTCAACCTTTTTATGGAACCGCTCTCCGGTATTCTGAACCGCTTTAACAATCAATACCATATGTATGCCGATAACACTCAACTATATTTGAAGATCTCCTCTCCGGATGACATAAAAACTCTAAATGATGCACTCATAAAAACTCAACAATTGCTAACTCATAACCAGCTATTGTTAAATACCCTCAAAACTGATTATCTTCTGACTGCCCCCCGCAATCATTCTGCACCTACCCTGGACTGGCTCAAACAACTTAGTGCGCTTAACTGCACCACTCATGTTGTTGATGCTGATAAATCTTTAGGTATAACCTTGGACAAATATCTAAATATGCAAGAGCACATCAGTGCAACAATTGGAGGAGCCAATCTTCAGCTCAACACCCATAGGAAAATCAAACCTTTCCTTCGACCTGAGGACATCCAGCCAGCAGTACAATCCCTAGTTATCTCATGCTTGAAATATGGATTGGTGACCCTTGCAGGGCTACCTAAAGCTAGTTTTGCTCTGCTTAGAGCTACTCTGAACTCTTCGGCCCAACATCCCTGGCTCCAGAAAACCTGACATGAGGCACAGGGTCAGACTGATTTGCATATGGCCATGTCTGAACTGGGGTGGCAGAGTGGGCTAAAGAACGGTGATGGATCAAACCTGGATCTGTTGACTGGGTGTGAGTGTTTGATTGGTTCTGATGCTCCGTTCATCACCACCCCCTTTTGTACCGCTTTGTTCGCCATAATTTGGCAGGGTATGCTCAGACGTTGAGTCCCTTGCTCACTTTGCCACTGGATTCAAGCAAGCCTGGCTGAAGACGGCTGAAATGCTAGAAACCGGTCCTAGGAAGCTTGTTTCAGCTCAAGGGAAGACATGGCTTGGCAGTTCGGGCTGGACTGTTCCCATGAGGCACAGGGTCAGACTGATTTGCATATGGCCATGTCTGAACTGGGGTGGCCGAGTGGGCTAAAGAACGGTGATGGATCAAACCCGGATCTGTTGACTGGGTGTGAGTGTTTGATTGGTTCTGATGCTCCGTTCATCACCACCCCCTTTTGTACCGCTTTGTTTGCCATAAGTTGGCAGGGTATGCTCAGACGTTGAGTCCCTTGCTCACTTTGCCACTGGATTCAAGCAAGCCTGGCTGAAGACGGCTGAAATGCCAGAAACCAGTCCTAGGAAGCTTGTTTCCCGTCCAGGGAAGGCATGGCTTGGCAGTTCGGGCTGGACTGTTCCCATGAGGCACAGGGTCAGACTGATTTGCATATGGCCATGTCTGAACTGGGGTGGCAGAGTGGGCTAAAGAACGGTGATGGATCAAACCTGGATCTGTTGACTGGGTGTGAGTGTTTGATTGGTTCTGATGCTTCCTTCATCACCACCCCCTTTTGTACCGCTTTGTTCGCCATAAGTTGGCAGGGTATGTTCAGACGTTGAGTCCCTTGCTCACTTTGCCACTGGATTCAAGCAAGCCTGGCTGAAGACGGCTGAAATGCCAGAAACCGGTCCTAGGAAGCTTGTTTCCGGTCCAGGGAAGGCATGGCTTGGCAGTTCGGGCCGGACTGCTCCCATGAGGCACAGGGTCAGACTGATTTGCATATGGCCATGTCTGAACTGGGGTGGCAGAGTGGGCTAAAGAACGGTGATGGATCAAACCCGGATCTGTTGATTGGGTGTGAGTGTTTGATTGGTTCTGATGCTCCGTTCATCACCACCCCCTTTTGTACCGCTTTCTTCGCCATAAGTTGGCAGGGTATGCTCAGACGTTGAGTCCCTTGCTCACTTTGCCACTGGATTCAAGCAAGCCTGGCTGAAGATGGCTGAAATGCCAAAAACCGGTCCTAGGAAGCTTCTTTCCGGTCCAGGGAAGGCATGGCTTGGCAGTTCGGGCTGGACTGTTCTCATGAGGCACAGGGTCAGACTGATTTGCATATGGCCATGTCTGAACTGGGGTGGCAGAGTGGGCTAAAGAACGGTGATGGATCAAACCCGGATCTGTTGACTGGGTGTGAGTGTTTGATTGGTTCTGATGCTCCGTTCATCACCACCCCCTTTTGTACCGCTTTGTTCGCCATAAGTTGGCAGGGTATGCTCAGACGTTGAGTCCCTTGCTCACTTTGCCACTGGATTCAAGCAAACCTGGCTGAAGACAGCTGAAATGCCAGAAACCGGTCCTAGGAAGCTTGTTTCCGGTCCAGGGAAGGCATGGCTTGGCAGTTCGGGCTGGACTGTTCCCATGAGGCACAGGGTCAGACTGATTTGCATATGGCCATGTCTGAACTGGGGTGGCAGAGTGGGCTAAAGAACGGTGATGGATCAAACCCGGATCTGTTGACTGGGTGTGAGTGTTTGATTGGTTCTGATTCTCCGTTCATCACCACCCCCTTTTGTACCGCTTTGTTTGCCATAAGTTGGCAGGGTATGCTCAGACGTTGAGTCCCTTGCTCACTTTGCCACTGGATTCAAGCAAGCCTGGCTGAAGACGGCTGAAATGCCAGAAACCGGTCCTAGGAAGCTTGTTTCCGGTCCAGGGAAGGCATGGCTTGCCAGTTCGGGCCGGACTGTTCCCATGAGGCACAGGGTCAGACTGATTTGCATATGGCCATGTCTGAACTGGGGTGGCAGAGTGGGCTAAAGAACGGTGATGGATCAAACCCGGATCTGTTGACTGGGTGTGAGTATTTGATTGGTTCTGATGCCCCGTTCATCACCACCCCCTTTTGTACCGCTTTGTTCGCCATAATTTGGCAGGGTATGCTCAGACGTTGAGTCCCTTGCTCACTTTGCCACTGGATTCAAGCAAGCCTGGCTGAAGACGGCTGAAATGCCAGAAACCGGTCCTAGGAAGCTTGTTTCCGGTCCAGGGAAGGCATGGCTTGGCAGTTTGGGATGGACTGTTTCCATGAGGCACAGGGTCAGACTGATTTGCATATGGCCATGTCTGAACTGGAGTGGCAGAGTGGGCTAAAGAACGGTGATGGATCAAACCCAGATCTGTTCACTGAGTGTGAGTGTTTGATTGGTTCTGATGCTCCGTTCATCACCACCCCCTTTTGTACCGCTTTGTTCGCCATAAGTTGGCAGGGTGTGCTCAGACGTTGAGTCCCTTGCTCACTTTGCCACTGGATTCAAGCATGCCTGGCTGAAGACGGCTGAAATGCTAGAAACCGGTCCTAGGAAGCTTGTTTCCGGTCCAGGGAAGGCATGGCTTGGCAGTTTGGGCCGGACTGTTCCCATGAGGCACAGGGTCAGACTGATTTGCATATGGCCATGTCTGAACTGGGGTGGCAGAGTGGGCTAAAGAACGGTGATGGATCAAACCAGGATCTGTTGACTTGGTGCGAGTGTTTGATTGGTTCTGATGCTCCGTTCATCACCACCCCCTTTTGTACCTCTTTGTTCGCCATAAGTTGGCAGGGTATGCTCAGACGTTGAGTCCCTTGCTCACTTTGCCACTGGATTCAAGCAAGCCTGGCTGAAGACGGCTGAAATGCCAGAAACCGGTCCTAGGAAGCTTGTTTCCGGTCCATGGAAGACATGGCTTGGCAGTTCGGGCTGGACTGTTCCCATGAGGCACAGGGTCAGACTGATTTGCATATGGCCATGTCTGAACTGGGGTGGCAGAGTGGGCTAAAGAACGGTGATTAATCAAACCCGGATCTGTTGACTGGGTGTGAGTGTTTGATTGGTTCTGATGCTCCGTTCATCACCACCCCCTTTTGTACCGCTTTGTTCGCCATAAGTTGGCAGGGTATGCTCAGACGTTGAGTCCCTTGCTCACTTTGCCACTGGATTCAAGCAAGCCTGGCTGAAGACGGCTGAAATGCCAGAAACCGGTCCTAGGAAGCTTGTTTCCGGTCCAGGGAAGACATAGCTTGGCAGTTCGGGCCGGACTGTTCCCATGAGGCACAGGGTCAGACTGATTTGCATATGGCCATGTCTGAACTGAAGTGGCAGAGTGGGCTAAAGAACGGTGATGGATCAAACCCAGATCTGTTGACTGGGTGTGAGTGTTTGATTGGTTCTGATGCTCCGTTCATCACCACCCCCTTTTGTACCGCTTTGTTCGCCATAAGTTGGCAGGGTATGCTCAGACGTTGAGTCCCTTGCTCACTTTGCCACTGGATTCAAGCAAGCCTGGCTGAAGACGGCTGAAATGCCAGAAACCGGTCCTAGGAAGCTTGTTTCCGGTCCAGGGAAGGCATGGCTTGGCAGTTCGGGCTGGACTGTTCCCATGAGGCACAGGGTCAGACTGATTTGCATATGGCCATGTCTGAACTGGGGTGGCAGAGTGGGCTAAAGAACGGTGATGGATCAAACCCGGATCTGTTGACTGGGTGTGAGTGTTTGATTGGTTCTGATTCTCCGTTCATCACCACCCATTTTTGTAACGCTTTGTTCGCCATAAGTTGGCAGGGTATGCTCAGACGTTGAGTCTCTTGCTCACTTTGCCACTGGATTCAAGCAAGCCTGGCTGAAGACGGCTGAAATGCCAGAAACCGGTCCTAGGAAGCTTGTTTCCGGTCCAGGGAAGGCATGGCTTGGCAGTTCGGGCCGGACTGTTCCCATGAGGCACAGGGTCAGACTGATTTGCATATGGCCATGTCTGAACTGGGGTGGCAGAGTGGGCTAAAGAACGGTGATGGATCAAACCCGGATCTGTTGACTGGGTGTGAGTGTTTGATTGGTTCTGATGCCCCGTTCATCACCACCCCCTTTTGTACCGCTTTGTTCGCCATAATTTGGCAGGGTATGCTCAGACGTTGAGTCCCTTGCTCACTTTGCCACTGGATTCAAGCAAGCCTGGCTGAAGACGGCTGAAATGCCAGAAACCGGTCCTAGGAAGCTTATTTCCCGTCCAGGGAAGAAATGGCTTGGCAGTTCGGGCTGGACTGTTCCCATGAGGCACAGGGTCAGACTGATTTGCATATGGCCATGTCTGAACTGGGGTGGCCGAGTGGGCTAAAGAACGGTGATGGATCAAACCTGGATCTGTTGACTGGGTGTGAGTGTTTGATTGGTTCTGATGCTCCGTTCATCACCACCCCCTTTTGTACCGCTTTGTTTGCCATAAGTTGGCAGGGTATGCTCAGACGTTGAGTTCCTTGCTCACTTTGCCACTGGATTCAAGCAAGCCTGGCTGAAGACGGCTGAAATGCCAGAAACCGGTCCTAGGAAGCTTGTTTCCTGTCCAGGGAAGGCATGGCTTGGCAGTTTGGGATGGACTGTTCCCATGAGGCACAGGGTCAGACTGATTTGCATATGGCCATGTCTGAACTGGAGTGGCAGAGTGGGCTAAAGAACGGCGATGGATCAAACCCAGATCTGTTGACTGGGTGTGAGTGTTTGATTGGTTCTGATGCTCCGTTCATCACCACCCCCTTTTGTACCGCTTTGTTCGCCATAAGTTGGCAGGGTATGCTCAGACGTTGAGTCCCTTGCTCACTTTGCCACTGGATTCAAGCAAGCCTGGCTGAAGACGGCTGAAATGCCAGAAACCGGTCCTAGGAAGCTTGTTTCCGGTCCAGGGAAGGCATGGCTTGGCAGTTCGGACCGGACTGTTCCCATGAGGCACAGGGTCAGACTGATTTGTATATGGCCATGTCTGAACTGGGGTGGCAGAGTGGGCTAAAGAACGGTGATGGATCAAACCCGGATCAGTTGACTGGGTGTGAGTGTTTGATTGGTTCTGATGCTTCCTTCATCACCACCCCCTTTTGTACCGCTTTGTTCGCCATAAGTTGGCAGGGTATGCTCATACGTTGAGTCCCTTGCTCACTTTGCCACTGGATTCAAGCAAGCCTGGCTGAAGACGGCTGAAATGCCAGAAACTGGTCCTAGGAAGCTTGTTTCCGGTCCAGGGAAGGCATGGCTTGGCAGTTCGGGCGGAATGTTCCCATGAGGCACAGGGTCAGACTGATTTGCATATGGCCATGTCTGAACTGGGGTGGCAGAGTGGGCTAAAGAACGGTGATGGATCAAACCCGGATCTGTTGACTGGGTGTGAGTGTTTGATTGGTTCTGATGCTCCGTTCATCACCACCCCCTTTTGTACCGCTTTGTTCGCCATAATTTGGCAGGGTATGCTCAGACGTTGAGTCCCTTGCTCACTTTGCCACTGGATTCAAGCAAGCCTGGCTGAAGACGGCTGAAATGCCAGAAACCTGTCCTAGGAAGCTTGTTTCCGGTCCAGGGAAGACATGGCTTGGCAGTTCGGGCTGGACTGTTCCCATGAGGCACAGGGTCAGACTGATTTACATATGGCCATGGCTGAACTGGGGTGGCCGAGTGGGCTAAAGAACGGTGATGGATCAAACCTGGATCTGTTGACTGGGTGTGAGTGTTTGATTGGTTCTGATGCTCTTTCCATCACCACCCCCTTTTGTACCGCTTTGTTTGCCATAAGTTGGCAGGGTATGCTCAGATGTTGAGTCCCTTGCTCACTTTGCCACTGGATTCAAGCAAGCCTGGCTGAAGACGGCTGAAATGCCAGAAACCGGTCCTAGGAAGCTTGTTTCCGGTCCAGGGAAGGCATGGCTTGGCAGTTTGGGATGGACTGTTCCCATGAGGCACAGGGTCAGACTGATTTGCATATGGCCATGTCTGAACTGAAGTGGCAGAGTGGGCTAAAGAACGGTGATGGATCAAACCCAGATCTGTTGACTGGGTGTGAGTGTTTGATTGGTTCTGATGCTCCGTTCATCACCACCCCCTTTTGTACCGCTTTGTTTGCCATAAGTTGGCAGGGTATGCTCAGACGTTGAGTCCCTTGCTCACTTTGCCACTGGATTCAAGCAAGCCTGGCTGAAGACGGCTGAAATGCCAGAAACCGGTCCTAGGAAGCTTGTTTCCGGTCCAGGGAAGGCATGGCTTGGCAGTTCGGGCCGGACTGTTCCCATGAGGCACAGGGTCAGACTGATTTGCATATGGCCATGTCTGAACTGGGGTGGCAGAGTGGGCTAAAGAACGGTGATGGATCAAACCCGGATCTCTTGACTGGGTGTGAGTGTTTGATTGGTTCTGATGCTCCGTTCATCACCACCCCCTTTTTTTTACCGCTTTGTTCGCCATAATTTGGCAGGGTATGCTCAGACGTTGAGTCCCTTGCTCACTTTGCCACTGGATTCAAGCAAGCCTGGCTGAAGACGGCTGAAATGCCAGAAACCGGTCCTAGGAAGCTTGTTTCCGGTCCAGGGAAGACATGGCTTGGCAGTTCGGGCTGGACTGTTCCCATGAGGCACAGGGTCAGACTGATTTGCATATGGCCATGGCTGAACTGGGGTGGCCGAGTGGGCTAAAGAACGGTGATGGATCAAACCTGGATCTGTTGACTGGGTGTGAGTGTTTGATTGGTTCTGATGCTCCTTTCATCACCACCCCCTTTTGTACCGCTTTGTTTGCCATAAGTTGGCAGGGTATGCTCAGACGTTGAGTCCCTTGCTCACTTTGCCACTGGATTCAAGCAAGCCTGGCTGAAGACGGCTGAAATGCCAGAAACCGGTCCTAGGAAGCTTGTTTCCGGTCCAGGGAAGGCATGCTTGGCAGTTTGGGATGGACTGTTCCCATGAGGCACAGGGTCAGACTGATTTGCATATGGCCATGTCTGAACTGGGGTGGCAGAGTGGGCTAAAGAACGGTGATGGATCAAACCTGGATCTGTTGACTGGGTGTGAGTGTTTGATTGGTTCTGATGCTCCGTTCATCACCACCCCCTTTTGTACCGCTTTGTTCGCCATAAGTTGGCAGGGTATGCTCAGACGTTGAGTCCCTTGGTCACTGTGCCACTGGATTCAAGCAAGCTTGGCTGAAGACGGCTGAAATGCCAGAAACCGGTCCTAGGAAGCTTGTTTCCGGTCCAGGGAAGGCATGGCTTGGCAGTTCGGGCTGGACTGTTCCCATGAGGCACAGGGTCAGACTGATTTGCATATGGCCATGTCTGAACTGGGGTGGCAGAGTGGGCTAAAGAACGGTGATGGATCAAACCCGGATCTGTTGACTGGGTGTGAGTGTTTGATTGGTTCTGATGCTCCGTTCATCACCACCCCCTTTTCTACCGCTTTCTTCGCCATAATTTGGCAGGGTATGCTCAGACGTTGAGTCCCTTGCTCACTTTGCCACTGGATTCAAGCAAGCCTGGCTGAAGACGGCTGAAATGCCAGAAACCGGTCCTAGGAAGCTTGTTTCCGGTCCAGGGAAGACATGGCTTGGCAGTTCGGGCTGGACTGTTCCCATGAGGCACAGGGTCAGACTGATTTGCATATGGCCATGTCTGAACTGGGGTGGCCGAGTAGGCTAAAGAACGGTGATGGATCAAACCTGGATCTGTTGACTGGGTGTGAATGTTTGATTGGTTCTGATGCTCCGTTCATCACCACCCCCTTTTGTACCGCTTTGTTTGCCATAAGTTGGCAGGGTATGCTCAGACGTTGAGTCCCTTGCTCACTTTGCCACTGGATTCAAGCAAGCCTGGCTGAAGATGGCTGAAATGCCAGAAACCGGTCCTAGGAAGCTTGTTTCCGGTCCAGGGAAGGCATGGCTTGGCAGTTTGGGATGGACTGTTCCCATGAGGCACAGGGTCAGACTGATTTGCATATGGCCATGTCTGAACTGGAGTGGCAGAGTGGGCTAAAGAACGGTGATGGATCAAACCTGGATCTGTTGACTGGGTGTGAGTGTTTGATTGGTTCTGATGCTCCTTTCATCACCACCCCCTTTTGTACCGCTTTGTTTGCCATAAGTTGGCAGGGTATGCTCACACGTTGAGTCCCTTGTTCACTTTGCCACTGGATTCAAGCAAGCCTGGCTGAAGACGGCTGAAATGCCAGAAATCGGTCCTAGGAAGCTTGTTTCCGGTCCAGGGAAGGCATGGCTTGGCAGTTTGGGATGGACTGTTCCCATGAGGCACAGGGTCAGACTGATTTGCATATGGCCATGTCTGAACTGGGGTGGCAGAGTGGGCTAAAGAACGGTGATGGATCAAACCCGGATCTGTTGACTGGGTGTGAGTGTTTGATTGGTTCTGATGCTCCGTTCATCACCACCCCCTTTTGTACCGCTTTGTTCGCCATAAGTTGGCAGGGTATGCTCAGACGTTGAGTCCCTTGGTCACTTTGCCACTGGATTCAAGCAAGCCTGGCTGAAGATGGCTGAAATGCCAGAAACCGGTCCTAGGAAGCTTGTTTCCGGTCCAGGGAAGGCATGGCTTGGCAGTTCGGGCTGGACTGTTCCCATGAGGCACAGGGTCAGACTGGTTTGCATATGGCCATGTCTGAACTGGGGTGGCAGAGTGGGCTAAAGAACGGTGATGGATCAAACCCGGATCTGTTGACTGTGTGTGAGTGTTTGATTGGTTCTGATGCTCCGTTCATCACCACCCCCTTTTGTACCGCTTTCTTCGCCATAATTTGGCAGGGTATGCTCAGACGTTGAGTCCCTTGCTCACTTTGCCACTGGATTCAAGCAAGCCTGGCTGAAGACGGCTGAAATGCCAGAAACCGGTCCTAGGAAGGTTGTTTCCGGTCCAGGGAAGACATGGCTTGGCAGTTCGGGCTGGACTGTTCCCATGAGGCACAGGGTCAGACTGATTTGCATATGGCCATGTCTGAACTGGGGTGGCCGAGTAGGCTAAAGAACGGTGATGGATCAAACCTGGATCTGTTGACTGGGTGTGAATGTTTGATTGGTTCTGATGCTCCGTTCATCACCACCCCCTTTTGTACCGCTTTGTTTGCCATAAGTTGGCAGGGTATGCTCAGACGTTGAGTCCCTTGCTCACTTTGCCACTGGATTCAAGCAAGCCTGGCTGAAGACGGCTGAAATGCCGTAAACCGGTCCTAGGAAGCTTGTTTACCGTCCAGGGAAGGCATGGCTTGGCAGTTCGGGCTGGACTGTTCCCATGAGGCACAGGGTCAGACTGATTTGCATATGGCCATGTCTGAACTGGAGTGGCAGAGTGGGCTAAAGAACGGTGATGAATCAAACCCAGATCTGTTGACTGGGTGTGAGTGTTTGATTGGTTCTGATGCTCCGTTCATCACCACCCCCTTTTGTACCGCTTTGTTCGCCATAAGTTGGCAGGGTATGCTCAGACGTTGAGTCCCTTGCTCACTTTGCCACTGGATTCAAGCAAGCCTGGCTGAAGACGGCTGAAATGCCAGAAACAGGTCCTAGGAAGCTTGTTTCCGGTCCAGGGAAGACATGGCTTGGCAGTTCGGGCTGGACTGTTCCCATGAGGCACAGGGTCAGACTGATTTGCATATGGCCATGTCTGAATTGGGGTGGCTGAGTGGGCTAAAGAACGGTGATGGATCAAACCCGGATCTGTTGACTGGGTGTGAGTGTTTGATTGGTTCTGATGCTCCGTTCATCACCACCCCCTTTTGTACCGCTTTGTTTGCCATAAGTTGGCAGGGTATGCTCAGACGTTGAGTCCCTTGCTCACTTTGCCACTGGATTCAAGCAAGCCTGGCTGAAGACGGCTGAAATGCCAAAAACCGGTCCTAGGAAGCTTGTTTACCGTCCAGGGAAGGCATGGTTTGGAAGTTCGGGCTGGACTGTTCCCATGAGGCACAGGGTCAGACTGATTTGCATATGGCCATGTCTGAATTGGGGTGGCAGAGTGGGCTAAAGAACGGTGATGGATCAAACCCGGATCTGTTGACTGGGTGTGAGTGTTTGATTGGTTCTGATTCTCCGTTCATCACCACCCCCTTTTGTACCGCTTTGTTCGCCATAAGTTGGCAGGGTATGCTCATACGTTGAGTCCCTTGCTCACTTTGCCACTGGATTCAAGCAAGCCTGGCTGAAGATGGCTGAAATGCCAGAAACCGGTAAATATTTCATTACCGGTACTATTTGTTATGCGGTAAAGTCTAGTAAGAATAACTCAGAAAATATAAGAGGCAGAATCCGTGGTATTAGAGGTTCTAAAAGGCTTTATTCCTCTATAAAGGAATTACAGTTCGAACTGTAGGCTTCAAATTCCATCACCACGAAGGTTCAGGAAGGGAAGGCAATACATTATTGACAAGTAATGATATTTATATGAAAAGTATTACATTAAGACAGATGCAAGAGGCGTAACAGCTGATAATACAGATAATGATACACATACGTAATGAAAAAAGGCGTAAACATAGGCGTAACTAAATACGTCATTAAACATGATGTCACAAGTGGGTGGATCCATAAGAGAATCCTGCAATGTCAGCAGAAATACTTGGCAGAGATGCACGCGCAGCCGCATGACGTGTGATTGACGTGCAACTAGAGGGTGAAGGAGACTTGACATTTAGCTCTACATGTGGAGACAGAAGTCTGAGGGGTCATGTCAACCTAATCCCAAATCATATCTAATATCTTATGTTTAAAGAACTGTATTATCCAAAAGGAAAGGTCTCTCGGACGGAATCTATTCTATACTGACTGTTAGTGTGTGTACAAGCGTCTAAATGTCTACATGAGATGCGAGGGGGCAGGAATCTTCCATGGTAACAGGGGCTATGAATTACTTGCATGAGGACAGTGAGGCCTGGCCCTTTGCACGGTAGCTGGAAGAATGTTTACCTAAACTACTAGACAGGAATGCATCGGATGAGGAGCGGAGCAGATAATCTTGAAGGTGAAATACAGTTTTTGGCAGGCAACAGGCTGGATCAGGCACCGTTAGCCGCGCAGGGAGTAGGACAAAGTTCATGGATACAGATGCAGGTTCGGACTGGAGCTTTCAGAGGCAGAAGGCAGGAAAAGGCTTGATGGCAGAATTCAGGGCCTACTCACCTGAATCTGTAAAATGTGGAAAGTGAACCACATAAAGTCGGTGGCCTTTCATACTTAGGAATGGAATATCTGACCCATTCATGGCGGATCTGAAAGAGGACATGTTGACGGTGGACGCACATGTATTTGCGTCTTCATAACTGGAACTGGAGGGAACATACATGTACTTGTAACATGCACATGGAGCCGTTGGGGTCTACGATAGGGGACATAACTGATCACAAAATTCATATTTCCTCACTAGGAAGCTTGTTTCCGGTCCAGGGAAGGCATGGCTTGGCAGTTCGGGACGGACTGTTCCCATGAGGCACAGGGTCAGACTGATTTGCATATGGCCATGTCTGAACTGGGGTGGCAGAGTGGGCTAAAGAACGGTGATGGATCAAACCCGGATCTGTTGACTGGGTGTGAGTGTTTGATTGGTTCTGATGCTTCCTTCATCACCACCCCCTTTTGTACCGCTTTGTTCGCCATAAGTTGGCAGGGTATGCTCAGACGTTGAGTCCCTTGCTCACTTTGCCACTGGATTCAAGCAAGCCTGGCTGAAGACGGCTGAAATGCCAGAAACCGGTCCTAGGAAGCTTGTTTCCGGTCCAGGGAAGGCATGGCTTGGCAGTTCGGGCTGGACTGTTCCCATGAGGCACAGGGTCAGACTGATTTGCATATGGCCATGTCTGAACTGGAGTGGCAGAGTGGGCTAAAGAACGGTGATGGATCAAACCCAGATCTGTTGACTGGGTGTGAGTGTTTGATTGGTTCTGATTCTCCGTTCATCACCACCCCCTTTTGTAGCGCTTTGTTCGCCATAAGTTGGCAGGGTATGCTCATACGTTGAGTCCCTTGCTCACTTTGCCACTGGATTCAAGCAAGCCTGGCTGAAGATGGCTGAAATGCCAAAAACTGGTCCTAGGAAGCTTGTTTCCGGTCCAGGGAAGGCATGGCTTGGCAGTTCGGGCTGGACTGTTCCCATGAGGCACAGGGTCAGACTGATTTGCATATGGCCATGTCTGAACTGGGGTGGCAGAGTGGGCTAAAGAACAGTGATGGATCAAACCCGGATCTGTTGACTGGGTGTGAGTGTTTGATTGGTTCTGATGCTCCGTTCATCACCACCCCCTTTTGTACCGCTTTGTTCGCCATAAGTTGGCAGGGTATGCTCAGACGTTGAGTCCCTTGCTCACTTTGCCACTGGATTCAAGCAATCCTGGCTGAAGACGGCTGAAATGCCAGAAACCGGTCCTAGGAAGCTTGTTTCCGGTCCAGGGAAGGCATGGCTTGGCAGTTCGGGCTGGACTGTTCCCATGAGGCACAGGGTCAGACTGATTTGCATATGGCCATGTCTGAACTGGGGTGGCAGAGTGGGCTAAAGAACGGTGATGGATCAAACCCGGATCTGTTGACTGGGTGTGAGTGTTTGATTGGTTCTGATTCTCCGTTCATCACCACCCCCTTTTGTACCGCTTTGTTTGCCATAAGTTGGCAGGGTATGCTCAGACGTTGAGTCCCTTGCTCACTTTGCCACTGGATTCAGGCAAGCCTGGCTGAAGATGGCTGAAATGCCAGAAACCGGTCCTAGGAAGCTTGTTTCCGGTCCAGGGAAGGCATGGCTTGCCAGTTCGGGCCGGACTGTTCCCATGAGGCACAGGGTCAGACTGATTTGCATATGGCCATGTCTGAACTGGGGTGGCAGAGTGGGCTAAAGAATGGTGATGGATCAAACCCGGATCTGTTGACTGGGTGTGAGTATTTGATTGGTTCTGATGCCCCGTTCATCACCACCCCCTTTTGTACCGCTTTGTTCGCCATAATTTGGCAGGGTATGCTCAGACGTTGAGTCCCTTGCTCACTTTGCCACTGGATTCAAGCAAGCCTGGCTGAAGACTGCTGAAATGCCAGAAACCGGTCCTAGGAAGCTTGTTTCCGGTCCAGGGAAGGCATGGCTTGGCAGTTTGGGATGGACTGTTTCCATGAGGCACAGGGTCAGACTGATTTGCATATGGCCATGTCTGAACTGGAGTGGTGGAGTGGGCTAAAGAACGGTGATGGATCAAACCCAGATCTGTTGACTGGGTGTGAGTGTTTGATTGGTTATGATGCTCCGTTCATCACCACCCCCTTTTGTACCGCTTTGTTCGCCATAAGTTGGCAGGGTGTGCTCAGACGTTGAGTCCCTTGCTCACTTTGCCACTGGATTCAAGCAAGCCTGGCTGAAGACGGCTGAAATGCTAGAAACCGGTCCTAGGAAGCTTGTTTCCGGTCCAGGGAAGGCATGGCTTGGCAGTTTGGGCCGGACTGTTCCCATGAGGCACAGGGTCAGACTGATTTGCATATGGCCATGTCTGAACTGGGGTGGCAGAGTGGGCTAAAGAACGGTGATGGATCAAACCCGGATCTGTTGACTTGGTGTGAGTGTTTGATTGGTTCTGATGCTCCGTTCATCACCACCCCCTTTTGTACCTCTTTGTTCGCCATAAGTTGGCAGGGTATGCTCAGACGTTGAGTCCCTTGCTCACTTTGCCACTGGATTCAAGCAAGCCTGGCTGAAGACGGCTGAAATGCCAGAAACCGGTCCTAGGAAGCTTGTTTCCGGTCCAGGGAAGGCATGCTTGGCAGTTTGGGATGGACTGTTCCCATGAGGCACAGGGTCAGACTGATTTGCATATGGCCATGTCTGAACTGGGGTGGCAGAGTGGGCTAAAGAACGGTGATGGATCAAACCTGGATCTGTTGACTGGGTGTGAGTGTTTGATTAGTTCTGATGCTCCGTTCATCACCACCCCCTTTTGTACCGCTTTGTTCGCCATAAGTTGGCAGGGTATGCTCAGACGTTGAGTCCCTTGGTCACTGTGCCACTGGATTCAAGCAAGCTTGGCTGAAGACGGCTGAAATGCCAGAAACCGGTCCTAGGAAGCTTGTTTCCGGTCCAGGGAAGGCATGGCTTGGCAGTTCGGGCTGGACTGTTCCCATGAGGCACAGGATCAGACTGATTTGCATATGGCCATGTCTGAACTGGGGTGGCAGAGTGGGCTAAAGAACGGTGATGGATCAAACCCGGATCTGTTGACTGGGTGTGAGTGTTTGATTGGTTCTGATGCTCCGTTCATCACCACCCCCTTTTCTACCGCTTTCTTCGCCATAATTTGGCAGGGTATGCTCAGACGTTGAGTCCCTTGCTCACTTTGCCACTGGATTCAAGCAAGCCTGGCTGAAGACGGCTGAAATGCCAGAAACCGGTCCTAGGAAGCTTGTTTCCGGTCCAGGGAAGACATGGCTTGGCAGTTCGGGCTGGACTGTTCCCATGAGGCACAGGGTCAGACTGATTTGCATATGGCCATGTCTGAACTGGGGTGGCCGAGTAGGCTAAAGAACGGTGATGGATCAAACCTGGATCTGTTGACTGGGTGTGAATGTTTGATTGGTTCTGATGCTCCGTTCATCACCACCCCCTTTTGTACCGCTTTGTTCGCCATAAGTTGGCAGGGTGTGCTCAGACGTTGAGTCCCTTGCTCACTTTGCCACTGGATTCAAGCAAGCCTGGCTGAAGACGGCTGAAATGCTAGAAACCGGTCCTAGGAAGCTTGTTTCCGGTCCAGGGAAGGCATGGCTTGGCAGTTTGGGCCGGACTGTTCCCATGAGGCACAGGGTCAGACTGATTTGCATATGGCCATGTCTGAACTGGGGTGGCAGAGTGGGCTAAAGAACGGTGATGGATCAAACCCGGATCTGTTGACTTGGTGTGAGTGTTTGATTGGTTCTGATGCTCCGTTCATCACCACCCCCTTTTGTACCTCTTTGTTCGCCATAAGTTGGCAGGGTATGCTCAGACGTTGAGTCCCTTGCTCACTTTGCCACTGGATTCAAGCAAGCCTGGCTGAAGACGGCTGAAATGCCAGAAACCGGTCCTAGGAAGCTTGTTTCCGGTCCAGGGAAGGCATGCTTGGCAGTTTGGGATGGACTGTTCCCATGAGGCACAGGGTCAGACTGATTTGCATATGGCCATGTCTGAACTGGGGTGGCAGAGTGGGCTAAAGAACGGTGATGGATCAAACCTGGATCTGTTGACTGGGTGTGAGTGTTTGATTAGTTCTGATGCTCCGTTCATCACCACCCCCTTTTGTACCGCTTTGTTCGCCATAAGTTGGCAGGGTATGCTCAGACGTTGAGTCCCTTGGTCACTGTGCCACTGGATTCAAGCAAGCTTGGCTGAAGACGGCTGAAATGCCAGAAACCGGTCCTAGGAAGCTTGTTTCCGGTCCAGGGAAGGCATGGCTTGGCAGTCCGGGCTGGACTGTTCCCATGAGGCACAGGGTCAGACTGATTTGCATATGGCCATGTCTGAACTGGGGTGGCAGAGTGGGCTAAAGAACGGTGATGGATCAAACCCGGATCTGTTGACTGGGTGTGAGTGTTTGATTGGTTCTGATGCTCCGTTCATCACCACCCCCTTTTCTACCGCTTTCTTCGCCATAATTTGGCAGGGTATGCTCAGACGTTGAGTCCCTTGCTCACTTTGCCACTGGATTCAAGCAAGCCTGGCTGAAGACGGCTGAAATGCCAGAAACCGGTCCTAGGAAGCTTGTTTCCGGTCCAGGGAAGACATGGCTTGGCAGTTCGGGCTGGACTGTTCCCATGAGGCACAGGGTCAGACTGATTTGCATATGGCCATGTCTGAACTGGGGTGGCCGAGTAGGCTAAAGAACGGTGATGGATCAAACCTGGATCTGTTGACTGGGTGTGAATGTTTGATTGGTTCTGATGCTCCGTTCATCACCACCCCCTTTTGTACCGCTTTGTTTGCCATAAGTTGGCAGGGTATGCTCAGACGTTAAGTCCCTTGCTCACTTTGCCACTGGATTCAAGCAAGCCTGGCTGAAGACGGCTGAAATGCCAGAAACCGGTCCTAGGAAGCTTGTTTCCGGTCCAGGGAAGGCATGGCTTGGCAGTTTGGGATGGACTGTTCCCATGAGGCACAGGGTCAGACTGATTTGCATATGGCCATGTCTGAACTGGAGTGGCAGAGTGGGCTAAAGAACGGTGATGGATCAAACCTGGATCTGTTGACTGGGTGTGAGTGTTTGATTGGTTCTGATGCTCCTTTCATCACCACCCCCTTTTGTACCGCTTTGTTTGCCATAAGTTGGCAGGGTATCCTCACACGTTGAGTCCCTTGCTCACTTTGCCACTGGATTCAAGCAAGCCTGGCTGAAGACGGCTGAAATGCCAGAAACCGGTCCTAGGAAGCTTGTTTCCGGTCCAGGGAAGGCATGGCTTGGCAGTTTGGGATGGACTGTTCCCATGAGGCACAGGGTCAGACTGATTTGCATATGGCCATGTCTGAACTGGGGTGGCAGAGTGGGCTAAAGAACGGTGATGGATCAAACCCGGATCTGTTGACTGGGTGTGAGTGTTTGATTGGTTCTGATGCTCCGTTCATCACCACCCCCTTTTGTACCGCTTTGTTCGCCATAAGTTGGCAGGCTATGCTCAGACGTTGAGTCCCTTGGTCACTTTGCCACTGGATTCAAGCAAGCCTGGCTGAAGACGGCTAAAATGCCAGAAACCGGTCCAAGGAAGCTTGTTTCCGGTCCAGGGAAGGCATGGCTTGGCAGTTCGGGCTGGACTGTTCCCATGAGGCACAGGGTCAGACTGATTTGCATATGGCCATGTCTGAACTGGGGTGGCAGAGTGGGCTAAAGAACGGTGATGGATCAAACCCGGATCTGTTGACTGTGTGTGAGTGTTTGATTGGTTCTGATGCTCCGTTCATCACCACCCCCTTTTGTACCGCTTTCTTCGCCATAATTTGGCAGGGTATGCTCAGACGTTGAGTCCCTTGCTCACTTTGCCACTGGATTCAAACAAGCCTGGCTGAAGACGGCTGAAATGCCAGAAACCGGTCCTAGGAAGCTTGTTTCCGGTCCAGGGAAGACATGGCTTGGCAGTTCGGGCTGGACTGTTCCCATGAGGCACAGGGTCAGACTGATTTGCATATGGCCATGTCTGAACTGGGGTGGCCGAGTAGGCTAAAGAACGGTGATGGATCAAACCTGGATCTGTTGACTGGGTGTGAATGTTTGATTGGTTCTGATGCTCCGTTCATCACCACCCCCTTTTGTACCGCTTTGTTTGCCATAAGTTGGCAGGGTATGCTCAGACGTTGAGTCCCTTGCTCACTTTGCCACTGGATTCAAGCAAGCCTGGCTGAAGACGGCTGAAATGCCGTAAACCGGTCCTAGGAAGCTTGTTTACCGTCCAGGGAAGGCATGGCTTGGCAGTTCGGGCTGGACTGTTCCCATGAGGCACAGGGTCAGACTGATTTGCATATGGCCATGTCTGAACTGGAGTGGCAGAGTGGGCTAAAGAACGGTGATGAATCAAACCCAGATCTGTTGACTGGGTGTGAGTGTTTGATTGGTTCTGATGCTCCGTTCATCACCACCCCCTTTTGTACCGCTTTGTTTGCCATAAGTTGGCAGGGTATGCTCAGACGTTGAGTCCCTTGCTCACTTTGCCACTGGATTCAAGCAAGCCTGGCTGAAGACGGCTGAAATGCCAAAAACCGGTCCTAGGAAGCTTGTTTACCGTCCAGGGAAGGCATGGCTTGGCAGTTCGGGCTGGACTGTTCCCATGAGGCACAGGGTCAGACTGATTTGCATATGGCCATGTCTGAATTGGGGTGGCAGAGTGGGCTAAAGAACGGTGATGGATCAAACCCGGATCTGTTGACTGGGTGTGAGTGTTTGATTGGTTCTGATTCTCCGTTCATCACCACCCCCTTTTGTACCGCTTTGTTCGCCATAAGTTGGCAGGGTATGCTCATACGTTGAGTCCCTTGCTCACTTTGCCACTGGATTCAAGCAAGCCTGGCTGAAGACGGCTGAAATGCCAGAAACCGGTCCTAGGAAGCTTGTTTCCGGTCCAGGGAAGGCATGGCTTGGCAGTTCGGGACGGACTGTTCCCATGAGGCACAGGGTCAGACTGATTTGCATATGGCCATGTCTGAACTGGGGTGGCAGAGTGGGCTAAAGAACGGTGATGGATCAAACCCGGATCTGTTGACTGGGTGTGAGTGTTTGATTGGTTCTGATGCTCCGTTCATCACCACCCCCTTTTGTACCGCTTTGTTCGCCATAATTTGGCAGGGTATGCTCAGACGTTGAGTCCCTTGCTCACTTTGCCACTGGATTCAAGCAAGCCTGGCTGAAGACGGCTGAAATGCCAGAAACCGGTCCTAGGAAGCTTGTTTCCTGTCCAGGGAAGGCATGGCTTGGCAGTTTGGGATGGACTGTTCCCATGAGGCACAGGGTCAGACTGATTTGCATATGGCCATGTCTGAACTGGAGTGGCAGAGTGGGCTAAAGAACGGTGATGGATCAAACCCAGATCTGTTGACTGGGTGTGAGTGTTTGATTGGTTCTGATGCTCCGTTCATCACCACCCCCTTTTGTTCCGCTTTGTTTGCCATAAGTTGGCAGGGTATGCTCAGACGTTGAGTCCCTTGCTCACTTTGCCACTGGATTCAAGCAAGCCTGGCTGAAGACGGCTGAAATGCCAGAAACCGGTCCTAGGAAGCTTGTTTCCGGTCCAGGGAAGGCATGGCTTGGCAGTTCGGACCGGACTGTTCCCATGAGGCACAGGGTCAGACTGATTTGCATATGGCCATGTCTGAACTGGGGTGGCAGAGTGGGCTAAAGAACGGTGATGGATCAAACCCGGATCTGTTGACTGGGTGTGAGTGTTTGATTGGTTCTGATGCTTCCTTCATCACCACCCCCTTTTGTACCGCTTTGTTCGCCATAAGTTGGCAGGGTATGCTCAGACGTTGAGTCCCTTGCTCACTTTGCCACTGGATTCAAGCAAGCCTGGCTGAAGACGGCTGAAATGCCAGAAACCGGTCCTAGGAAGCTTGTTTCCGGTCCAGGGAAGGCATGGCTTGGCAGTTCGGGCTGGACTGTTCCCATGAGGCACAGGGTCAGACTGATTTGCATATGGCCATGTCTGAACTGGAGTGGCAGAGTGGGCTAAAGAACGGTGATGGATCAAACCCAGATCTGTTGACTGGGTGTGAGTGTTTGATTGGTTCTGATGCTCCGTTCATCACCACCCCCTTTTGTACCGCTTTGTTCGCCATAAGTTGGCAGGGTATGCTCAGACGTTGAGTCCCTTGCTCACTTTGCCACTGGATTCAAGCAAGCCTGGCTGAAGACGGCTGAAATACCAGAAACCGGTCCTAGGAAGCTTGTTTACCGTCCAGGGAAGGCATGGCTTGGCAGTTCGGGCTGGACTGTTCCCATGAGGCACAGGGTCAGACTGATTTGCATATGGCCATGTCTGAACTGGGGTGGCAGAGTGGGCTAAAGAACGGTGATGGATCAAACCCGGATCTGTGGACTGGGTGTGAGTGTTTGATTGGTTCTGATGCTCCATTCATCACCACCCCCTTTTGTACCGCTTTGTTCGCCATAATTTGGCAGGGTATGCTCAGACGTTGAGTCCCTTCCTCACTTTGCCACTGGATTCAAGCAAGCCTGGCTGAAGACGGCTGAAATGCCAGAAACCTGTCCTAGGAAGCTTGTTTCCGGTCCAGGGAAGACATGGCTTGGCAGTTCGGGCTGGACTGTTCCCATGAGGCACAGGGTCAGACTGATTTGCATATGGCCATGGCTGAACTGGGGTGGCCGAGTGGGCTAAAGAACGGTGATGGATCAAACCTGGATCTGTTGACTGGGTGTGAGTGTTTGATTGGTTCTGATGCTCTTTTCATCACCACTCCCTTTTGTACCGCTTTGTTTGCCATAAGTTGGCAGGGTATGCTCAGACGTTGAGTCCCTTGCTCACTTTGCCACTGGATTCAAGCAAGCCTGGCTGAAGACGGCTGAAATGCCAGAAACCGGTCCTAGGAAGCTTGTTTCCGGTCCAGGGAAGGCATGGCTTGGCAGTTTGGGATGGACTGTTCCCATGAGGCACAGGGTCAGACTGATTTGCATATGGCCATGTCTGAACTGGAGTGGCAGAGTGGGCTAAAGAACGGTGATGGATCAAACCCAGATCTGTTGACTGGGTGTGAGTGTTTGATTGGTTCTGATGCTCCGTTCATCACCACCCCCTTTTGTACCGCTTTGTTTGCCATCAGTTGGCAGGGTATGCTCAGACGTTGAGTCCCTTGCTCACTTTGCCACTGGATTCAAGCAAGCCTGGCTGAAGACGGCTGAAATGCCAAAAACCGGTCCTAGGAAGCTTGTTTACCGTCCAGGGAAGGCATGGCTTGGCAGTTCGGGCTGGACTGTTCCCATGAGGCACAGGGTCAGACTGATTTGCATATGGCCATGTCTGAATTGGGGTGGCAGAGTGGGCTAAAGAACGGTGATGGATCAAACCCGGATCTGTTGACTGGGTGTGAGTGTTTGATTGGTTCTGATTCTCCGTTCATCACCACCCCCTTTTGTACCGCTTTGTTCGCCATAAGTTGGCAGGATATGCTCATACGTTGAGTCCCTTGCTCACTTTGCCACTGGATTCAAGCAAGCCTGGCTGAAGACGGCTGAAATGCCAGAAACCGGTCCTAGGAAGCTTGTTTCCGGTCCAGGGAAGGCATGGCTTGGCAGTTCGGGACGGACTGTTCCCATGAGGCACAGGGTCAGACTGATTTGCATATGGCCATGTCTGAACTGGGGTGGCAGAGTGGGCTAAAGAACGGTGATGGATCAAACCCGGATCTGTTGACTGGGTGTGAGTGTTTGATTGGTTCTGATGCTCCGTTCATCACCACCCCCTTTTGTACCGCTTTGTTCGCCATAATTTGGCAGGGTATGCTCAGACGTTGAGTCCCTTGCTCACTTTGCCACTGGATTCAAGCAAGCCTGGCTGAAGACGGCTGAAATGCCAGAAACCGGTCCTAGGAAGCTTGTTTCCTGTCCAGGGAAGGCATGGCTTGGCAGTTTGGGATGGACTGTTCCCATGAGGCACAGGGTCAGACTGATTTGCATATGGCCATGTCTGAACTGGAGTGGCAGAGTGGGCTAAAGAACGGTGATGGATCAAACCCAGATCTGTTGACTGGGTGTGAGTGTTTGATTGGTTCTGATGCTCCGTTCATCACCACCCCCTTTTGTTCCGCTTTGTTCGCCATAAGTTGGCAGGGTATGCTCAGACGTTGAGTCCCTTGCTCACTTTGCCACTGGATTCAAGCAAGCCTGGCTGAAGACGGCTGAAATGCCAGAAACCGGTCCTAGGAAGCTTGTTTCCGGTCCAGGGAAGGCATGGCTTGGCAGTTCGGACCGGACTGTTCCCATGAGGCACAGGGTCAGACTGATTTGCATATGGCCATGTCTGAACTGGGGTGGCAGAGTGGGCTAAAGAACAGTGATGGATCAAACCCGGATCTGTTGACTGGGTGTGAGTGTTTGATTGGTTCTGATGCTTCCTTCATCACCACCCCCTTTTGTACCGCTTTGTTCGCCATAAGTTGGCAGGGTATGCTCAGACGTTGAGTCCCGTGCTCACTTTGCCACTGGATTCAAGCAAGCCTGGCTGAAGACGGCTGAAATGCCAGAAACCGGTCCTAGGAAGCTTGTTTCCGGTCCAGGGAAGGCATGGCTTGGCAGTTCGGGCTGGACTGTTCCCATGAGGCACAGGGTCAGACTGATTTGCATATGGCCATGTCTGAACTGGAGTGGCAGAGTGGGCTAAAGAACGGTGATGGATCAAACCCAGATCTGTTGACTGGGTGTGAGTGTTTGATTGGTTCTGATGCTCCGTTCATCACCACCCCCTTTTGTACCGCTTTGTTCGCCATAAGTTGGCAGGGTATGCTCAGACGTTGAGTCCCTTGCTCACTTTGCCACTGGATTCAAGCAAGCCTGGCTGAAGACGGCTGAAATACCAGAAACCGGTCCTAGGAAGCTTGTTTACCGTCCAGGGAAGGCGTGGCTTGGCAGTTCGGGCTGGACTGTTCCCATGAGGCACAGGGTCAGACTGATTTGCATATGGCCATGTCTGAACTGGGGTGGCAGAGTGGGCTAAAGAACGGTGATGGATCAAACCCGGATCTGTGGACTGGGTGTGAGTGTTTGATTGGTTCTGATTCTCCGTTCATCACCACCCCCTTTTGTACCGCTTTGTTCGCCATAAGTTGGCAGGGTATGCTCATACTTTGAGTCCCTTGCTCACTTTGCCACTGGATTCAAGCAAGCCTGGCTGAAGACGGCTGAAATGCCAGAAACCGGTCCTAGGAAGCTTGTTTCCGGTCCAGGGAAGGCATGGCTTGGCAGTTCGGGCCGGAATGTTCCCATGAGGCACACGGTCAGACTGATTTGCATATGGCCATGTCTGAATTGGGGTGGCAGAGTGGGCTAAAGAACGGTGATGGATCAAACCCGGATCTGTTGACTGGGTGTGAGTGTTTGATTGGTTCTGATGCTCCGTTCATCACCACCCCCTTTTGTACCGCTTTGTTCGCCATAATTTGGCAGGGTATGCTCAGACGTTGAGTCCCTTCCTCACTTTGCCACTGGATTCAAGCAAGCCTGGCTGAAGACGGCTGAAATGCCAGAAACCTGTCCTAGGAAGCTTGTTTCCGGTCCAGGGAAGACATGGCTTGGCAGTTCGGGCTGGACTGTTCCCATGAGGCACAGGGTCAGACTGATTTGCATATGGCCATGGCTGAACTGGGGTGGCCGAGTGGGCTAAAGAACGGTGATGGATCAAACCTGGATCTGTTGACTGGGTGTGAGTGTTTGATTGGTTCTGATGCTCTTTTCATCACCACTCCCTTTTGTACCGCTTTGTTTGCCATAAGTTGGCAGGGTATGCTCAGACGTTGAGTCCCTTGCTCACTTTGCCACTGGATTCAAGCAAGCCTGGCTGAAGACGGCTGAAATGCCAGAAACCGGTCCTAGGAAGCTTGTTTCCGGTCCAGGGAAGGCATGGCTTGGCAGTTTGGGATGGACTGTTCCCATGAGGCACAGGGTCAGACTGATTTGCATATGGCCATGTCTGAACTGGAGTGGCAGAGTGGGCTAAAGAACGGTGATGGATCAAACCCAGATCTGTTGACTGGGTGTGAGTGTTTGATTGGTTCTGATGCTCCGTTCATCACCACCCCCTTTTGTACCGCTTTGTTTGCCATAAGTTGGCAGGGTATGCTCAGACGTTGAGTCCCTTGCTCACTTTGCCACTGGATTCAAGCAAGCCTGGCTGAAGACGGCTGAAATGCCAGAAACCGGTCCTAGGAAGCTTGTTTCCGGTCTAGGGAAGGCATGGCTTGGCAGTTCGGGCCGGACTGTTCCCATGAGGCACAGGGTCAGACTGATTTGGATATGGCCATGTCTGAACTGGGGTGGCAGAGTGGGCTAAAGAACGGTGATGGATCAAACCCGGATCTGTTGACTGGGTGTGAGTGTTTGATTGGTTCTGATGCTCTGTTCATCACCACCCCCTTTTTTTTACCGCTTTGTTCGCCATAATTTGGCAGGGTATGCTCAGACGTTGAGTCCCTTGCTCACTTTGCCACTGGATTCAAGCAAGCCTGGCTGAAGACGGCTGAAATGCCAGAAACCGGTCCTAGGAAGCTTGTTTCCGGTCCAGGGAAGACATGGCTTGGCAGTTCGGGCTGGACTGTTCCCATGAGGCACAGGGTCAGACTGATTTGCATATGGCCATGGCTGAACTGGGGTGGCCGAGTGTGCTAAAGAACGGTGATGGATCAAACCTGGATCTGTTGACTGGGTGTGAGTGTTTGATTGGTTCTGATGCTCCTTTCATCACCACCCCCTTTTGTACCGCTTTGTTTGCCATAAGTTGGCAGGGTATGCTCAGACGTTGAGTCCCTTGCTCACTTTGCCACTGGATTCAAGCAAGCCTGGCTGAAGACGGCTGAAATGCCAGAAACCGGTCCTAGGAAGCTTGTTTCCGGTCCAGGGAAGGCATGCTTGGCAGTTTGGGATGGACTGTTCCCATGAGGCACAGGGTCAGACTGATTTGCATATGGCCATGTCTGAACTGGGGTGGCAGAGTGGGCTAAAGAACGGTGATGGATCAAACCCGGATCTGTTGACTGGGTGTGAGTGTTTGATTGGTTCTGATGCTCCGTTCATCACCACCCCCTTTTGTACCGCTTTGTTCGCCATAAGTTGGCAGGGTATGCTCAGACGTTGAGTCCCTTGGTCACTTTGCCACTGGATTCAAGCAAGCTTGGCTGAAGACGGCTGAAATGCGAGAAACCGGTCCTAGGAAGCTTGTTTCCGGTCCAGGGAAGGCATGGCTTGGCAGTTCGGGCTGGACTGTTCCCATGAGGCACAGGGTCAGACTGATTTGCATATGGCCATGTCTGAACTGGGGTGGCAGAGTGGGCTAAAGAACGGTGATGGATCAAACCCGGATCTGTTGACTGGGTGTGAGTGTTTGATTGGTTCTGATGCTCCGTTCATCACCACCCCCTTTTCTACCGCTTTCTTCGCCATAATTTGGCAGGGTATGCTCAGACGTTGAGTCCCTTGCTCACTTTGCCACTGGATTCAAGCAAGCCTGGCTGAAGACGGCTGAAATGCCAGAAACCGGTCCTAGGAAGCTTGTTTCCTGTCCAGGGAAGGCATGGCTTGGCAGTTTGGGATGGACTGTTCCCATGAGGCACAGGGTCAGACTGATTTGCATATGGCCATGTCTGAACTGGAGTGGCAGAGTGGGCTAAAGAACGGTGATGGATCAAACCCAGATCTGTTGACTGGGTGTGAGTGTTTGATTGGTTCTGATGCTCCGTTCATCACCACCCCCTTTTGTTCCGCTTTGTTCGCCATAAGTTGGCAGGGTATGCTCAGACGTTGAGTCCCTTGCTCACTTTGCCACTGGATTCAAGCAAGCCTGGCTGAAGACGGCTGAAATGCCAGAAACCGGTCCTAGGAAGCTTGTTTCCGGTCCAGGGAAGGCATGGCTTGGCAGTTCGGACCGGACTGTTCCCATGAGGCACAGGGTCAGACTGATTTGCATATGGCCATGTCTGAACTGGGGTGGCAGAGTGGGCTAAAGAACAGTGATGGATCAAACCCGGATCTGTTGACTGGGTGTGAGTGTTTGATTGGTTCTGATGCTTCCTTCATCACCACCCCCTTTTGTACCGCTTTGTTCGCCATAAGTTGGCAGGGTATGCTCAGACGTTGAGTCCCGTGCTCACTTTGCCACTGGATTCAAGCAAGCCTGGCTGAAGACGGCTGAAATGCCAGAAACCGGTCCTAGGAAGCTTGTTTCCGGTCCAGGGAAGGCATGGCTTGGCAGTTCGGGCTGGACTGTTCCCATGAGGCACAGGGTCAGACTGATTTGCATATGGCCATGTCTGAACTGGAGTGGCAGAGTGGGCTAAAGAACGGTGATGGATCAAACCCAGATCTGTTGACTGGGTGTGAGTGTTTGATTGGTTCTGATGCTCCGTTCATCACCACCCCCTTTTGTACCGCTTTGTTCGCCATAAGTTGGCAGGGTATGCTCAGACGTTGAGTCCCTTGCTCACTTTGCCACTGGATTCAAGCAAGCCTGGCTGAAGACGGCTGAAATACCAGAAACCGGTCCTAGGAAGCTTGTTTACCGTCCAGGGAAGGCGTGGCTTGGCAGTTCGGGCTGGACTGTTCCCATGAGGCACAGGGTCAGACTGATTTGCATATGGCCATGTCTGAACTGGGGTGGCAGAGTGGGCTAAAGAACGGTGATGGATCAAACCCGGATCTGTGGACTGGGTGTGAGTGTTTGATTGGTTCTGATTCTCCGTTCATCACCACCCCCTTTTGTACCGCTTTGTTCGCCATAAGTTGGCAGGGTATGGTCATACGTTGAGTCCCTTGCTCACTTTGCCACTGGATTCAAGCAAGCCTGGCTGAAGACGGCTGAAATGCCAGAAACCGGTCCTAGGAAGCTTGTTTCCGGTCCAGGGAAGGCATGGCTTGGCAGTTCGGGCCGGAATGTTCCCATGAGGCACACGGTCAGACTGATTTGCATATGGCCATGTCTGAATTGGGGTGGCAGAGTGGGCTAAAGAACGGTGATGGATCAAACCCGGATCTGTTGACTGGGTGTGAGTGTTTGATTGGTTCTGATGCTCCGTTCATCACCACCCCCTTTTGTACCGCTTTGTTCGCCATAATTTGGCAGGGTATGCTCAGACGTTGAGTCCCTTCCTCACTTTGCCACTGGATTCAAGCAAGCCTGGCTGAAGACGGCTGAAATGCCAGAAACCTGTCCTAGGAAGCTTGTTTCCGGTCCAGGGAAGACATGGCTTGGCAGTTCGGGCTGGACTGTTCCCATGAGGCACAGGGTCAGACTGATTTGCATATGGCCATGGCTGAACTGGGGTGGCCGAGTGGGCTAAAGAACGGTGATGGATCAAACCTGGATCTGTTGACTGGGTGTGAGTGTTTGATTGGTTCTGATGCTCTTTTCATCACCACTCCCTTTTGTACCGCTTTGTTTGCCATAAGTTGGCAGGGTATGCTCAGACGTTGAGTCCCTTGCTCACTTTGCCACTGGATTCAAGCAAGCCTGGCTGAAGACGGCTGAAATGCCAGAAACCGGTCCTAGGAAGCTTGTTTCCGGTCCAGGGAAGGCATGGCTTGGCAGTTTGGGATGGACTGTTCCCATGAGGCACAGGGTCAGACTGATTTGCATATGGCCATGTCTGAACTGGAGTGGCAGAGTGGGCTAAAGAACGGTGATGGATCAAACCCAGATCTGTTGACTGGGTGTGAGTGTTTGATTGGTTCTGATGCTCCGTTCATCACCACCCCCTTTTGTACCGCTTTGTTTGCCATAAGTTGGCAGGGTATGCTCAGACGTTGAGTCCCTTGCTCACTTTGCCACTGGATTCAAGCAAGCCTGGCTGAAGACGGCTGAAATGCCAGAAACCGGTCCTAGGAAGCTTGTTTCCGGTCTAGGGAAGGCATGGCTTGGCAGTTCGGGCCGGACTGTTCCCATGAGGCACAGGGTCAGACTGATTTGGATATGGCCATGTCTGAACTGGGGTGGCAGAGTGGGCTAAAGAACGGTGATGGATCAAACCCGGATCTGTTGACTGGGTGTGAGTGTTTGATTGGTTCTGATGCTCTGTTCATCACCACCCCCTTTTTTTTACCGCTTTGTTCGCCATAATTTGGCAGGGTATGCTCAGACGTTGAGTCCCTTGCTCACTTTGCCACTGGATTCAAGCAAGCCTGGCTGAAGACGGCTGAAATGCCAGAAACCGGTCCTAGGAAGCTTGTTTCCGGTCCAGGGAAGACATGGCTTGGCAGTTCGGGCTGGACTGTTCCCATGAGGCACAGGGTCAGACTGATTTGCATATGGCCATGGCTGAACTGGGGTGGCCGAGTGTGCTAAAGAACGGTGATGGATCAAACCTGGATCTGTTGACTGGGTGTGAGTGTTTGATTGGTTCTGATGCTCCTTTCATCACCACCCCCTTTTGTACCGCTTTGTTTGCCATAAGTTGGCAGGGTATGCTCAGACGTTGAGTCCCTTGCTCACTTTGCCACTGGATTCAAGCAAGCCTGGCTGAAGACGGCTGAAATGCCAGAAACCGGTCCTAGGAAGCTTGTTTCCGGTCCAGGGAAGGCATGCTTGGCAGTTTGGGATGGACTGTTCCCATGAGGCACAGGGTCAGACTGATTTGCATATGGCCATGTCTGAACTGGGGTGGCAGAGTGGGCTAAAGAACGGTGATGGATCAAACCCGGATCTGTTGACTGGGTGTGAGTGTTTGATTGGTTCTGATGCTCCGTTCATCACCACCCCCTTTTGTACCGCTTTGTTCGCCATAAGTTGGCAGGGTATGCTCAGACGTTGAGTCCCTTGGTCACTTTGCCACTGGATTCAAGCAAGCTTGGCTGAAGACGGCTGAAATGCGAGAAACCGGTCCTAGGAAGCTTGTTTCCGGTCCAGGGAAGGCATGGCTTGGCAGTTCGGGCTGGACTGTTCCCATGAGGCACAGGGTCAGACTGATTTGCATATGGCCATGTCTGAACTGGGGTGGCAGAGTGGGCTAAAGAACGGTGATGGATCAAACCCGGATCTGTTGACTGGGTGTGAGTGTTTGATTGGTTCTGATGCTCCGTTCATCACCACCCCCTTTTCTACCGCTTTCTTCGCCATAATTTGGCAGGGTATGCTCAGACGTTGAGTCCCTTGCTCACTTTGCCACTGGATTCAAGCAAGCCTGGCTGAAGACGGCTGAAATGCCAGAAACCGGTCCTAGGAAGCTTGTTTCCTGTCCAGGGAAGGCATGGCTTGGCAGTTTGGGATGGACTGTTCCCATGAGGCACAGGGTCAGACTGATTTGCATATGGCCATGTCTGAACTGGAGTGGCAGAGTGGGCTAAAGAACGGTGATGGATCAAACCCAGATCTGTTGACTGGGTGTGAGTGTTTGATTGGTTCTGATGCTCCGTTCATCACCACCCCCTTTTGTACCGCTTTGTTCGCCATAAGTTGGCAGGGTATGCTCAGACGTTGAGTCCCTTGCTCACTTTGCCACTGGATTCAAGCAAGCCTGGCTGAAGACGGCTGAAATGCCAGAAACCGGTCCTAGGAAGCTTGTTTCCGGTCCAGGGAAGGCATGGCTTGGCAGTTCGGACCGGACTGTTCCCATGAGGCACAGGGTCAGACTGATTTGCATATGGCCATGTCTGAACTGGGGTGGCAGAGTGGGCTAAAGAAGGGTGATGGATCAAACCCGGATCTGTTGACTGGGTGTGAGTGTTTGATTGGTTCTGATGCTTCCTTCATCACCACCCCCTTTTGTACCGCTTTGTTCGCCATAAGTTGGCAGGGTATGCTCAGACGTTGAGTCCCTTGCTCACTTTGCCTCTGGATTCAAGCAAGCCTGGCTGAAGACGGCTGAAATGCCAGAAACCGGCCCTAGGAAGCTTGTTTCCGGTCCAGGGAAGGCATGGCTTGGCAGTTCGGGCTGGACTGTTCCCATGAGGCACAGGGTCAGACTGATTTGCATATGGCCATGTCTGAACTGGAGTGGCAGAGTGGGCTAAAGAACGGTGATGGATCAAACCCAGATCTGTTGACTGGGTGTGAGTGTTTGATTGGTTCTGATGCTCCGTTCATCACCACCCCCTTTTGTACCGCTTTGTTCGCCATAAGTTGGCAGGGTATGCTCAGACGTTGAGTCCCTTGCTCACTTTGCCACTGGATTCAAGCAAGCCTGGCTGAAGACGGCTGAAATACCAGAAACCGGTCCTAGGAAGCTTGTTTACCGTCCAGGGAAGGCATGGCTTGGCAGTTCGGGCTGGACTGTTCCCATGAGGCACAGGGTCAGACTGATTTGCATATGGCCATGTCTGAACTGGGGTGGCAGAGTGGGCTAAAGAACGGTGATGGATCAAACCCGGATCTGTGGACTGGGTGTGAGTGTTTGATTGGTTCTGATTCTCCGTTCATCACCACCCCCTTTTGTACCGCTTTGTTCGCCATATGTTGGCAGGGTATGCTCATACGTTGAGTCCCTTGCTCACTTTGCCACTGGATTCAAGCAAGCCTGGCTGAAGATGGCTGAAATGCCAAAAACCGGTCCTAGGAAGCTTGTTTCCGGTCCAGGGAAGGCATGGCTTGGCAGTTCGGGCTGGACTGTTCCCATGAGGCACAGGGTCAGACTGATTTGCATATGGCCATGTCTGAACTGGGGTGGCAGAGTGGGCTAAAGAACAGTGATGGATCAAACCCGGATCTGTTGACTGGGTGTGAGTGTTTGATTGGTTCTGATGCTCCGTTCATCACCACCCCCTTTTGTACCGCTTTGTTCGCCATAAGTTGGCAGGGTATGCTCAGACGTTGAGTCCCTTGCTCACTTTGCCACTGGATTCAAGCAATCCTGGCTGAAGACGGCTGAAATGCCAGAAACCGGTCCTAGGAAGCTTGTTTCCGGTCCAGGGAAGGCATGGCTTGGCAGTTCGGGCTGGACTGTTCCCATGAGGCACAGGGTCAGACTGATTTGCATATGGCCATGTCTGAACTGGGGTGGCTGAGTGGGCTAAAGAACGGTGATGGATCAAACCCGGATCTGTTGACTGGGTGTGAGTATTTGATTGGTTCTGATGCCCCGTTCATCACCACCCCCTTTTGTACCGCTTTGTTCGCCATAATTTGGCAGGGTATGCTCAGACGTTGAGTCCCTTGCTCACTTTGCCACTGGATTCAAGCAAGCCTGGCTGAAGACGGCTGAAATGCCAGAAACCGGTCCTAGGAAGCTTGTTTCCGGTCCAGGGAAGGACTAGGCTTGGCAGTTTGGGATGGACTGTTTCCATGAGGCACAGGGTCAGACTGATTTGCATATGGCCATGTCTGAACTGGAGTGGCGGAGTGGGCTAAAGAACGGTGATGGATCAAACCCAGATCTGTTGACTGGGTGTGAGTGTTTGATTGGTTATGATGCTCCGTTCATCACCACCCCCTTTTGTACCGCTTTGTTCGCCATAAGTTGGCAGGGTGTGCTCAGACGTTGAGTCCCTTGCTCACTTTGCCACTGGATTCAAGCAAGCCTGGCTGAAGACGGCTGAACTGCTAGAAACCGGTCCTAGGAAGCTTGTTTCCGGTCCAGGGAAGGCATGGCTTGGCAGTTTGGGCCGGACTGTTCCCATGAGGCACAGGGTCAGACTGATTTGCATATGGCCATGTCTGAACTGGGGTGGCAGAGTGGGCTAAAGAACGGTGATGGATCAAACCCGGATCTGTTGACTTGGTGTGAGTGTTTGATTGGTTCTGATGCTCCGTTCATCACCACCCCCTTTTGTACCTCTTTGTTCGCCATAAGTTGGCAGGGTATGCTCAGACGTTGAGTCCCTTGCTCACTTTGCCACTGGATTCAAGCAAGCCTGGCTGAAGACGGCTGAAATGCCAGAAACCGGTCCTAGGAAGCTTGTTTCCGGTCCAGGGAAGGCATGCTTGGCAGTTTGGGATGGACTGTTCCCATGAGGCACAGGGTCAGACTGATTTGCATATGGCCATGTCTGAACTGGGGTGGCAGAGTGGGCTAAAGAACGGTGATGGATCAAACCTGGATCTGTTGACTGGGTGTGAGTGTTTGATTGGTTCTGATGCTCCGTTCATCACCACCCCCTTTTGTACCGCTTTGTTCGCCATAAGTTGGCAGGGTATGCTCAGACGTTGAGTCCCTTGGTCACTGTGCCACTGGATTCAAGCAAGCTTGGCTGAAGACGGCTGAAATGCCAGAAACCGGTCCTAGGAAGCTTGTTTCCGGTCCAGGGAAGGCATGGCTTGGCAGTTCGGGCTGGACTGTTCCCATGAGGCACAGGGTCAGACTGATTTGCATATGGCCATGTCTGAACTGGGGTGGCAGAGTGGGCTAAAGAACGGTGATGGATCAAACCCGGATCTGTTGACTGGGTGTGAGTGTTTGATTGGTTCTGATGCTCCGTTCATCACCACCCCCTTTTCTACCGCTTTCTTCGCCATAACTTGGCAGGGTATGCTCAGACGTTGAGTCCCTTGCTCACTTTGCCACTGGATTCAAGCAAGCCTGGCTGAAGACGGCTGAAATGCCAGAAACCGGTCCTAGGAAGCTTGTTTCCGGTCCAGGGAAGACATGGCTTGGCAGTTCGGGCTGGATTGTTCCCATGAGGCACAGGGTCAGACTGATTTGCATATGGCCATGTCTGAACTGGGGTGGCCGAGTAGGCTAAAGAACGGTGATGGATCAAACCTGGATCTGTTGACTGGGTGTGAATGTTTGATTGGTTCTGATGCTCCGTTCATCACCACCCCCTTTTGTACCGCTTTGTTTGCCATAAGTTGGCAGGGTATGCTCAGACGTTGAGTCCCTTGCTCACTTTGCCACTGGATTCAAGCAAGCCTGGCTGAAGATGGCTGAAATGCCAGAAACCGGTCCTAGGAAGCTTGTTTCCGGTCCAGGGAAGGCATGGCTTGGCAGTTTGGGATGGACTGTTCCCATGAGGCACAGGGTCAGACTGATTTGCATATGGCCATGTCTGAACTGGAGTGGCAAAGTGGGCTAAAGAACGGTGATGGATCAAACCTGGATCTGTTGACTGGGTGTGAGTGTTTGATTGGTTCTGATGCTCCTTTCATCACCACCCCCTTTTGTACCGCTTTGTTTGCCATAAGTTGGCAGGGTATGCTCACACGTTGAGTCCCTTGCTCACTTTGCCACTGGGTTCAAGCAAGCCTGGCTGAAGACGGCTGAAATGCCAGAAACCGGTCCTAGGAAGCTTGTTTCCGGTCCAGGGAAGGCATGGCTTGGCAGTTTGGGATGGACTGTTCCCATGAGGCACAGGGTCAGACTGATTTGCATATGGCCATGTCTGAACTGGGGTGGCAGAGTGGGCTAAAGAACGGTGATGGATCAAACCCGGATCTGTTGACTGGGTGTGAGTGTTTGATTGGTTCTGATGCTCCGTTCATCACCACCCCCTTTTGTACCGCTTTGTTCGCCATAAGTTGGCAGGGTATGCTCAGACGTTGAGTCCCTTGGTCACTTTGCCACTGGATTCAAGCAAGCCTGGCTGAAGACGGATGAAATGCCAGAAACCGGTCCTAGGAAGCTTGTTTCCGGTCCAGGGAAGGCATGGCTTGGCAGTTCGGGCTGGACTGTTCCCATGAGGCACAGGGTCAGACTGATTTGCATATGGCCATGTCTGAACTGGGGTGGCAGAGTGGGCTAAAGAACGGTGATGGATCAAACCCGGATCTGTTGACTGTGTGTGAGTGTTTGATTGGTTCTGATGCTCCGTTCATCACCACCCCCTTTTGTACCGCTTTCTTCGCCATAATTTGGCAGGGTATGCTCAGACGTTGAGTCCCTTGCTCACTTTGCCACTGGATTCAAGCAAGCCTGGCTGAAGACGGCTGAAATGCCAGAAACCGGTCCTAGGAAGCTTGTTTCCGGTCCAGGGAAGACATGGCTTGGCAGTTCGGGCTGGACTGTTCCCATGAGGCACAGGGTCAGACTGATTTGCATATGGCCATGTCTGAACTGGAGTGGCAGAGTGGGCTAAAGAACGGTGATGAATCAAACCCAGATCTGTTGACTGGGTGTGAGTATTTGATTGGTTCTGATGCTCCGTTCATCACCACCCCCTTTTGTACCGCTTTGTTTGCCATAAGTTGGCAGGGTATGCTCAGACGTTGAGTCCCTTGCTCACTTTGCCACTGGATTCAAGCAAGCCTGGCTGAAGACGGCTGAAGTGCCAGAAACAGGTCCTAGGAAGCTTGTTTCCGGTCCAGGGAAGACATGGCTTGGCAGTTCGGGCTGGACTGTTCCCATGAGGCACAGGGTCAGACTGATTTGCATATGGCCATGTCTGAATTGGGGTGGCTGAGTGGGCTAAAGAACGGTGATGGATCAAACCCGGATCTGTTGACTGGGTGTGAGTGTTTGAATGGTTCTGATTCTCCGTTCATCACCACCCCCTTTTGTACCGCTTTGTTCGCCATAAGTTGGCAGGGTATGCTCATACGTTGAGTCCCTTGCTCACTTTGCCACTGGATTCAAGCAAGCCTGGCTGAAGACGGCTGAAATGCCAGAAACCGGTCCTAGGAAGCTTGTTTCCGGTCCAGGGAAGGCATGGCTTGGCAGTTCGGGCCGGACTGTTCCCATGAGGCACAGGGTCAGACTGATTTGCATATGGCCATGTCTGAACTGGGGTGGCAGAGTGGGCTAAAGAACGGTGATGGATCAAACCCGGATCTGTTGACTGGGTGTGAGTGTTTGATTGGTTCTGATGCTCCGTTCATCACCACCCCCTTTTGTACCGCTTTGTTCGCCATAATTTGGCAGGGTATGCTCAGACGTTGAGTCCCTTGCTCACTTTGCCACTGGATTCAAGCAAGCCTGGCTGAAGACGGCTGAAATGCCAGAAACCGGTCCTAGGAAGCTTGTTTCCGGTCCAGGGAAGACATGGCTTGGCAGTTCGGGCTGGACTGTTCCCATGAGGCACAGGGTCAGACTGATTTGCATATGGCCAAGGCTGAACTGGGGTGGCCGAGTGGGCTAAAGAACGGTGATGGATCAAACCTGGATCTGTTGACTGGGTGTGAGTGTTTGATTGGTTCTGATGCTCCTTTCATCACCACCCCCTTTTGTACCGCTTTGTTTGCCATAAGTTGGCAGGGTATGCTCAGACGTTGAGTCCCTTGCTCACTTTGCCACTGGATTCAAGCAAGCCTGGCTGAAGACGGCTGAAATGCCAGAAACCGGTCCTAGGAAGCTTGTTTCCGGTCCAGGGAAGGCATGGCTTGGCAGTTTGGGATTGACTGTTCCCATGAGGCACAGGGTCAGACTGATTTGCATATGGCCATGTCTGAACTGGAGTGGCAGAGTGGGCTAAAGAACGGTGATGGATCAAACCCGGATCTGTTGACTGGGTGTGAGTGTTTGATTGGTTCTGATGCTTCCTTCATCACCACCCCCTTTTGTACCGCTTTGTTCGCCATAAGTTGGCAGGGTATGCTCAGACGTTGAGTCCCTTGCTCACTTTGCCACTGGATTCAAGCAAGCCTGGCTGAAGACGGCTGAAATGCCAGAAACCGGTCCTAGGAAGCTTGTTTCCGGTCCAGGGAAGGCATGGCTTGGCAGTTCGGGCTGGACTGTTCCCATGAGGCACAGGGTCAGACTGATTTGCATATGGCCATGTCTGAACTGGAGTGGCAGAGTGGGCTAAAGAACGGTGATGGATCAAACCCAGATCTGTTGACTGGGTGTGAGTGTTTGATTGGTTCTGATGCTCCGTTCATCACCACCCCCTTTTGTACCGCTTTGTTCGCCATAAGTTGGCAGGGTATGCTCAGACGTTGAGTCCCTTGCTCACTTTGCCACTGGATTCAAGCAAGCCTGGCTGAAGACGGCTGAAATACCAGAAACCGGTCCTAGGAAGCTTGTTTACCGTCCAGGGAGGGCATGGCTTGGCAGTTCGGGCTGGACTGTTCCCATGAGGCACAGGGTCAGACTGATTTGCATATGGCCATGTCTGAACTGGGGTGGCAGAGTGGGCTAAAGAACGGTGATGGATCAAACCCGGATCTGTGGACTGGGTGTGAGTGTTTGATTGGTTCTGATGCTCCGTTCATCACCACCCCCTTTTGTACCGCTTTGTTTGCCATAAGTTGGCAGGGTATGCTCAGACGTTGAGTCCCTTGCTCACTTTGCCACTGGATTCAAGCAAGCCTGGCTGAAGACGGCTGAAATGCCAGAAACCGGTCCTAGGAAGCTTGTTTACCGTCCAGGGAAGGCATGGCTTGGCAGTTCGGGCTGGACTGTTCCCATGAGGCACAGGGTCAGACTGATTTGCATATGGCCATGTCTGAACTGGGGTGGCAGAGTGGGCTAAAGAACGGTGATGGATCAAATCCGGATCTGTTGACTGGGTGTGAGTGTTTGATTTGTTCTGATGCTCCGTTCATCACCACCCCCTTTTGTACCGCTTTGTTCGCCATAAGTTGGCAGGGTATGCTCAGACGTTGAGTCCCTTGCTCACTTTGCCACTGGATTCAAGCAAGCCTGGCTGAAGACGGCTGAAATGCCAGAAACCGGTCCTAGGAAGCTTGTTTCCGGTCCAGGGAAGGCATGGCTTGGCAGTTCGGGCCGGACTGTTCTAATGAGGCACAGGGTCAGACTGATTTGCATATGGCCATGTCTGAACTGGGGTGGCAGAGTGGGCTAAAGAACGGTGATGGATCAAACCCGGATCTGTTGACTGGGTGTGAGTGTTTGATTGGTTCTGATGCTCCGTTCATCAACACCCCCTTTTGTACCGCTTTGTTCGCCATAAGTTGGCAGGGTATGCTCAGACGTTGAGTCCCTTGCTCACTTTGCCACTGGATTCAAGCAAGCCTGGCTGAAGACGGCTGAAATGCCAGAAACCGGTCCTAGGAAGCTTGTTTCCGGTCCAGGGAAGGCATGGCTTGGCAGTTCGGGCTGGACTGTTCCCATGAGGCACAGGGTCAGACTGATTTGCATATGGCTATGTCTGAACTGGGGTGGCAGAGTGGGCTAAAGAACGGTGATGGATCAAACCCGGATCTGTTGACTGGGTGTGAGTGTTTGATTGGTTCTGATGCTCTGTTCATCACCACCCCCTTTTGTAACGCTTTGTTCGCCATAATTTGGCAGGGTATGCTCAGACGTTGAGTCCCTTGCTCACTTTGCCACTGGATTCAAGCAAGCCTGGCTGAAGACGGCTGAAATGCCAGAAACCGGTCCTAGGAAGCTTGTTTCCGGTCCAGGGAAGACATGGCTTGGCAGTTCGGGCTGGACTGTTCCCATGAGGCACAGGGTCAGACTTATTTGCATATGGCCATGTCTGAAGTGGGGTGGCCGAGTAGGCTAAAGAACGGTGATGGATCAAACCTGGATCTGTTGACTGGGTGTGAGTGTTTGATTGGTTCTGATGCTCCGTTTATCACCACCCCCTTTTGTACCGCTTTGTTTGCCATAAGTTGGCAGGGTATGCTCAGACGTTGAGTCCCTTGCTCACTTTGCCACTGGATTCAAGCAAGCCTGGCTGAAGACGGCTGAAATGCCAGAAACCGGTCCTAGGAAGCTTGTTTCCGGTCCAGGGAAGGCATGGCTTGGCAGTTTGGGATAGACTGTTCCCATGAGGCACAGGGTCAGACTGATTTGCATATGGCCATGTCTGAACTGGAGTGGCAGAGTGGGCTAAAGAACGGTGATGGATCAAACCCAGATCTGTTGACTGGGTGTGAGTGTTTGATTGGTTCTGATGCTCCGTTCATCACCACCCCCTTTTGTACCGCTTTGTTCGCCATAAGTTGGCAGGGTATGCTCAGACGTTGAGTCCCTTGCTCACTTTGCCACTGGATTCAAGCAAGCCTGGCTGAAGACGGCTGAAATGCCAGAAAACGGTCCTAGGAAGCTTGTTTCCGGTCCAGGGAAGGCATGGTTTGGCAGTTCGGGCCGGACTGTTCCCATGAGGCACAGGGTCAGACTGATTTGCATATGGCTATGTCTGAACTGGGGTGGCAGAGTGGGCTAAAGAACGGTGATGGATCAAACCCAGATCTGTGGACTGGGTGTGAGTGTTTGATTGGTTCTGATGCTCCGTTCATCACCACCCCCTTCTGTACCGCTTTGTTCGCCATAAGTTGGCAGGGTATGCTCAGACGTTGAGTCCCTTGCTCACTTTGCCACTGGATTCAAGCAAGCCTGGCTGAAGACGGCTGAAATGCCAGAAACCGGTCCTAGGAAGCTTGTTTCCGGTCCAGAGAAGGCATGGCTTGGCAGTTCGGGCTGGACTGTTCCCATGAGGCACAGGGTCAGACTTATTTGCATATGGCCATGTCTGAACTGGGGTGGCAGAGTGGGCTAAAGAACGGTGATGGATCAAACCCGGATCTGTTGACTGGGTGTGAGTGTTTAATTGGTTCTGATGCTTCCTTCATCACCACCCCCTTTTGTACCGCTTTGTTCGCCATAAGTTGGCAGGGTATGCTCAGACGTTGAGTCCCTTGCTCACTTTGCCACTTGATTCAAGCAAGCCTGGCTGAAGACAGCTGAAATGCCAGGAACCGGTCCTAGAAAGCTTGTTTCCGGTCCAGGGAAGACATGGCTTGGCAGTTCGGGCTGGACTGTTCCCATGAGGCACATGGTCAGACTGATTTGCATATGGCCATGTCTGAACTGGGGTGGCCGAGTGGGCTAAAGAACGGTGATGGATCAAACCCGGATCTGTTGACTGGGTGTGAGTATTTGATTGGTTCTGATGCTCCGTTCATCACCACCCCCTTTTGTACCGCTTTGTTTGCCATAAGTTGGCAGGGTATGCTCAGACGTTGAGTCCCTTGCTCACTTTGCCACTGGATTCAAGCAAGCCTGGCTGAAGACGGCTGAAATGCCAGAAACCGGTCCTAGGAAGCTTGTTTACCGTCCAGGGAAGGCATGGCTTGGCAGTTCGGGCTGGACTGTTCCCATGAGGCACAGGGTCAGACTGATTTGCATATGGCCATGTCTGAACTGGGGTGACAGAGTGGGCTAAAGAACGGTGATGGATCAAACCCGGATCTGTTGACTGGGTGTGAGTGTTTCATTGGTTCTGATTCTCCGTTCATCACCACCCCCTTTTGTACTGCTTTGTTCGCCATAAGTTGGCAGGGTATGCTCAGACGTTGAGTCCCTTGCTCACTTTGCCACTGGATTCAAGCAAGCCTGGCTGAAGACGGCTGAAATGCCAGAAACCGGTCCTAGGAAGCTTGTTTCCGGTCCAGGGAAGGCATGGCTTGGCAGTTCGGGCCGGACTGTTCCCATGAGGCACAGGGTGAGACTGATTTGCATATGGCCATGTCTGAACCGGGGTGGCAGAGTGGGCTAAAGAACGGTGATGGATCAAACCCGGATCTGTTGACTGGGTGTGAGTGTTTGATTGGTTCTGATGCTCCGTTCATCACCACCCCCTTTTGTACCGCTTTGTTCGCCATAATTTGGCAGGGTATGCTCAGACGTTGAGTCCCTTGCTCACTTTGCCACTGGATTCAAGCAAGCCTGGCTGAAGACGGCTGAAATGCCAGAAACCGGTCCTAGGAAGCTTATTTCCGGTCCAGGGAAGAAATGGCTTGGTAGTTCGGGCTGGACTGTTCCCATGAGGCACAGGGTCAGACTGATTTGCATATGGCCATGTCTGAACTGGGGTGGCCGAGTGGGCTAAAGAACGGTGATGGATCAAACCTGGATCTGTTGACTGGGTGTGAGTGTTTGATTGGTTCTGATGCTCCTTTCATCACCACCCCCTTTTGTACCGCTTTGTTTGCCATAAGTTGGCAGGGTATGCTCAGACGTTGAGTCCCTTGCTCACTTTGCCACTGGATTCAAGCAAGCCTGGCTGAAGACGGCTGAAATGCCAGAAACCGGTCCTAGGAAGCTTGTTTCCTGTCCAGGGAAGGCATGGCTTGGCAGTTTGGGATGGACTGTTCCCATGAGGCACAGGGTCAGACTGATTTGCATATGGCCATGTCTGAACTGGAGTGGCAGAGTGGGCTAAAGAATGGTGATGGATCAAACCCAGATCTGTTGACTGGGTGTGAGTGTTTGATTGGTTCTGATGCTCCGTTCATCACCACCCCCTTTTGTACCGCTTTGTTCGCCATAAGTTGGCAGGGTATGCTCAGACGTTGAGTCCCTTGCTCACTTTGCCACTGGATTCAAGCAAGCCTGGCTGAAGACGGCTGAAATGCCAGAAACCGGTCCTAGGAAGCTTGTTTCCGGTCCAGGGAAGGCATGGCTTGGCAGTTCGGGCCGGACTGTTCCCATGAGGCACAGGGTCAGACTGATTTGCATATGGCCATGTCTGAACTGGGGTGGCAGAGTGGGCTAAAGAACGGTGATGGATCAAACCCGGATCTGTTGACTGGGTTTGAGTGTTTGATTGGTTCTGATGCTCCGTTCATCACCACCCCCTTTTGTATCGCTTTGTTCGCCATAAGTTGGCAGGGTATGCTCAGACGTTGAGTCCCTTGCTCACTTTGCCACTGGATTCAAGCAAGCCTGGCTGAAGACGGCTGAAATGCCAGAAACCGGTCCTAGGAAGCTTGTTTCCGGTCCAGGGAAGGCATGGCTTGGCAGTTCGGGCTGGACTGTTCCCATGAGGCACAGGGTCAGACTGATTTGCATATGGCCATGTCTGAACTGGGGTGGCAGAGTGGGCTAAAGAACGGTGATGGATCAAACCCGGATCTGTTGACTGGGTGTGAGTGTTTGATTGGTTCTGATGCTCCGTTCATCACCACCCCCTTTTGTACCGCTTTGTTCGCCATAAGTTGGCAGGGTATGCTCAGAAGTTGAGTCCCTTGCTCACTTTGCCACTGGATTCAAGCAAGCCTGGCTGAAGACGGCTGAAATGCCAGAAACCTGTCCTAGGAAGCTTGTTTCCGGTCCAGGGAAGGCATGGCTTGGCAGTTCGGGCTGGACTGTTCCCATGAGGCACAGGGTCAGACTGATTTGCATATGGCCATGTCTGAACTGGGGTGGCAGAGTGGGCTAAAGAACGGTGATGGATCAAACCCGGATCTGTTGACTGGGTGTGAGTGTTTGATTGGTTCTGATGCTCCGTTCATCACCACCCCCTTTTGTACCGCTTTCCAGAAAACATGACCACATCACGCCAGACCTAATTCAACTAAACTGGCTGACATTGAAGCTAGGATCCGATTCAAAAGAGCTTGCCTGACGCACAAAGCTATTCATTACAACACCCCTGTTTACCTGGCAAAAAAACTTAAGCTATCTGGCTCGAGTTGGAACTTAACCCTTTCGATGCACATGACGGAGCGGTTCCGTCATGCGCATCGGTTGCGCTGTGCGGATGACGTAACCGCTCCGTCATGGCCCCGCCCGCGCACGAACCCTTCAGCACAGCGCGGTAATCCGCGCCGCGCTGAAGGGGTTAAGAAGCTTTAACACCCTATTATTGAAACCTCCAAAATTAAATAAGAAAAGAACTTACAATCGTGCTTTCTCTGGTCTTGCTCAAAGAATATGGAACACTCTTCCCCCCGAGATCAGATCCAACCCATCTACTGCCTCTTTCAAAAAACACATCAAATGGATACTCCTGAATGACCATCAACAGCATTAACCCGGATGCCATCTCAATCTACTTCTTTGCCGGTCTTAATACTCTTTTTACTGTGTTGTTTCATTTGGTATTATGTTTTTCTCACTTGTCCTTTTGATCTACTTTGATCTGCTGAAACCTTACAGGTCCCACTAGATTGTCTGACTCTCCTTGCCCCTTTGACCTTGTGTGTTCCCCCCTTTGACATTGTGGTTTTTAAGTTATCTTATTTGTTCCATTTCGTTGCTGTACTCATACTTACGACACTTTGTACAGCCCTCTGATACCAGTATGGGTCATGTTCGTGCTTTATAAAATGTTTCAAATAAATAAATAAAATATACAAAGATAGTAGGCTGCGAACCACGACCCAAGCCAATACCCCACCCAGAAGACGTAGAAGCGCTGGGGACCCAAGGAACCACCCAAGGTAAGTAACCAGGTACCCCACGGAGGCCGTGTGCAGAGTGGGAACATGACCGCAAGCTCTGGTCACGTCAGTGGGTAAGTTGCGGTTGCAATTTTAAAGGCGAAAAAACCTTCCCTTTGGACCTTGAAGAAACCTTGTGGAAGTTTGGAGAGCCACCCCACTTGTGGATACCCTACGAAGCAGGATACCTACATCCGGGACGCCGGGTGCATATGTGTGAAGTGGCGTCGGGAACCACCGTCGAATTCAATGGAGAACTTCAGAAAGATGCCGCTGGTGAAAGAAGGTGAAAGTGTCAGGTGGAACCCAAAGACGGATTGAAGTTGTAACAGTACATGCAAGCAGAGGGGACAGAGTCTATGCCACTCTGGAGTGACCTGGGGCACAGGAGACGAATGCCCACCCATGTCTGGGGTTGCAGGAGAGCTGACGATGACCTTGGAGCTGCAGCTGTGAGGACCCAGCGATGCTGTGGAAGACCAGGAGCCACATCGATAGGTGAGGGGTCGGTTTCCATTGAGATCACCAACAAGCCTTGGCAACTACAAACAGCATGGCAAGCAAGAAGGTGCAGACTTTAGGACCAGCAAGGCCCAAGAGACTCACCAAGAGGAGGGGAGTCGGAGCAGGCCCCGAAGGAAACAGGGAAGCCCACTGGGATCCAAGAAGTCCCTTGAGAGGACCTAAAGATCTCTGGAGACAGGCGCCTACTAGCCTTAGCAACGGTCAGCCAACATGGTGCAGTGGGACTCGGTTCCAGCGGCACCCGTGAGGGATACTGGCCTCAGACTGGGTCTGAGGGCAGGGCAGGCCTCGAAGGGGTCGTAGAACTGTCACCCTAGTTACGAAGCCTGTTGGAGTCCATAGGAGCTCAGAATCAACAAACTGATCAGCTACGTTGCGGTGCCTGTAGTTGCAGGGCAGTGACTCCTTCACTTCATAGGAGATTCCTTTGGATCTCTTTGATGTCCACAGGCCCTGTGAGGGACCTGTACGGTGCACGGACACGGTTGATGCAGCGGACTTGCAGGACGATGAGACTCAGAGCAGACAGAGGCGTCCCGGTTGCAGTCTTGGTTTCCCAAGGCGAAGTTCGATGCGGTCAGTCTGAGTCAGTCAGTACGACACGGTCAGAGTGTCTAGACAGTTGAAGATGACGCAGAGTTGGATCTGAATCGAATCCCATGACAAATCTAAGTACCTGCCCACAGGTACCCACTTAAGTACCCTAAGGAAATGGTTGGGATGATTCAGTGGTCCCTCCCAAAGGAGGGGCTGGACAGTGGGGAGGATATTCCCATGTCCTTTGTCCAGTTTCGCGCTAGAGCGGGAGCCAATGGCTCCCTGAACTGGTTTGAACTGGAGTATGCACGGAGGGCACCAAGTGTGCCCTTCATGCAGTCTCAGTTGCGCTGGCAAGCGCCCATACCCTGCCATACACTAAACCCTGTCTGGGAGGTGGTCACACATTCCTGTGACAAGATAGCTCTTGCTCTACCTGCCCCTGCTCGAGCTTGGCTCCACAGAATCATGTCTCTGTTCGGCAGCAGCCCTAGCTTGCTGTCCAGTTCTGGAAGACTGGTACCAGGAGCACCGAGGGCCTCCCAGAGGAGATTTACAGTGCATGGAATCATACTTCCCACACCGGCTACAGTGTGGGGGTATGATTCTAACATGTTTGATACCAAACATGACAGGGTTCGTTTCAGCCAGTCTAGAGGTAGCCATCGCGTAATGACGAATGGCCACTCTATATATCGTAATGGTCTTTGCACTAAAAACCTGGGAGAATGGACTCCGGAGGCTGTAGGGTTGTCCTGCGCGCGCAAGGGCACCCTCACACTTAGAATTGAGCACCTTGCCTTCAGGATTGAAAGGCCTGCTTTAGCGTTGACGTATAGGTTTTAGGTGTAGTGACTTTAGATATAGGGAAACCTATATCTCTCATAAGTAGCGCTAGCACCAGCTTACAAAGGCTGCAATGGCAGGCCTGTAGTTTGACTGGTCTCCCATGGGTGGCACAATACATGCTTCAGCTCATGGGGGACCCGTGGTGCACCTATGTAAATGTAAATGTACTAGGGACTTATAAAGGGACACCAGTAGTCAATCTGGGATGTACCTAAGTACTCACCATAACCAATTTAGGGGAGAAAGTACAGAGAAGGGGGTCCTGATTAGCAGGATCCCAGTCAGACTAGTCAGAAACAGCGTCGTAACACAAGGCAAATAGTGGGGGTAGCCATGAAAGCAGATCCTACTTTCGTACACCTAACAACACTCCTGTGGTGCCCAGAATATTTACAGTGTCCAGCACAGATAAAAGGACCAGGCAGCGATCCGAGCTCCCTGCCAGGCAGTTCAAGCAACTACCATGTCGGGTAAACCATAGGTCGCGTTGCTCAGAGCATGAGTTAAAGAGTTCGCACCAGCAATCTTTATTCTTCTATCGAGCAAGCTTATCTTTATAAATTCAAGGTATAGTCTTCAAGTTCACGACTCGTATTACCTGTTTGCTGATGTACATTTTGAAGTAGGATTGTGGTAAACTGCGGCTAGGAATGAACAGCTGCGGGCCTTGGTAACAGTTGCTCATCACCAGCAGCTGAGGCCTTTAGGCCGCTGAGATGATTCTCCACGAAAGCAGTATTGTTGATCCTTTCAGGACACACAGCTCGTCAAGACAGCAGCTAAACAAATTCCTCCGGTGATGCTGAAAGTATTGCCGGGTGGCATACTGTAGCTTGAGGTCATCAATGCTTCACACAGCTTGCTAGCTGAAATACATAGAGAAGCCAGGTGAGCCCTCACGGCGTAGGTCGCAACTGGTTACACTCACAATGCAAGCTAGTCCTTCTTGGTGCTCGACACACCAGGAACCTGGCTGGGCTTCTCTTCCTGGACAGCCTATCCTCATGCAGAGCCAGACACTCTGCTTTCCTCTCTGAGCAGGAAGGCAGGCTTCTAGACCCTAGGCAGACCCGTAGCTTCTCCAGCAAGGTGCACAGCATTCAGGTGATATCTCTTCACACCTGGAAGACTTATGGCAAGGTCGATTAGCCCAGGATCACTGATTACTCTTTAAGTAATCAGTAGAGCACTCCCTTCCTTGGTCAAGAAGAACGTGAAACTGGAACAAAGAGGGAGAACGTGGGTCCCATCTTTATACTCATTTTCCAGTCAGGGAATATGGATCCACTGTCTAAAGTACAGGAAACGGTTTGGGTTGGTTCCTTTTCAAATTGAAATGTTCAGCTGCAGTGCAGGCAAAGACTTTGTGCACGGTGATGGCTCTCTCAGAACATAGTGATGATGCTGGCTGCAAGCAGACATATCCAAAACACGGGCACAATGCAGTGTGAAGACTGCAAATGACTGTCATCAGTCTTCCTTTAGAAGAAATTACGGAAAGAGAAAAGGGCAGGCCCTGCCTATAAACCTCCTCACACTGACCAACAGAATTTGCAGACTTTCCCCAATCCCCTACCATCAAGCAAATGGCAGTGCTTAGAAAGGACGAATCAGCAATAGCCTGTTGAAAGAGCCTTATGGAATTTCTGAAAGTAGCTTTGTCTGTATCATCCTGCATTGTATTGTCTGGGACTCCCCTCTTCATCACCAGGAATATAAGCAATAAGCTTCCACTGTCTGAGGATCTGTATTCTATCCTCATGTGGCAATTCAAATCAGTTGCTATCAAAAATAAATCTTACTGGTCCCAGTAGTCAGACTGTCACCACAACACAGAGTCTTGCCAACATCCATACCTTACACACGCTCAATAAGCACACAGGATGTGAGCAGGGTCGGCTTTAGGGCAGTGCACTGGTGCGGCCGCACTGGGCGCTGACCTGTAGGCAGGGCACTGACCTCAGAGGGGGCACTATGTTTAGCAATAACTTACAATTTAAAAGCCCCTGCTGCAGAGTTCCTTGTATGTCCAGCTTTCAGGCAGCAATAAAAAGGTCCATATAACTCTTGTGATTAATGTTCTTGCTAGAGAGAGAGATCGGAGTTTTGTCTAGTGGCTGTGTTGACTCACCATAAAGTAGCACAGAGGGTTAATATGCCTGCTGAAAAGTACAGATCTGTGTTTTATGTGGATAGTTGAGTAGATTAGTAAAGCCAGCCTTTACCAGTGCTTTAAAACAAATAAAATGTATGTGAGAGAGTGACAATGGAAGATGAGGCGCAGTTTTGCGGTCTGGTTTTGAGAGAATCCAAGGAGCGTAGGTGATGGTGGAGGGGAGGCACCAAAAAAGATTGTCGCATCAGGTGCTACCAGGGCTTAAGTCGACCCTCGATGTGTGAGCAAGAGTCTGGGGATAACATCTTGCCACCAGCGCCATATATGATCTCCCTTGTGGTGATATAGTGGAGAGAAATAAAAATAGGTCCAACTGTTGAAAAATGCCCTCAATCGTGTCTACATGTGAGCTCAGCTTGTGTCCGAGCTAGAATGAAAATAGGACTGACTATGTCGTGATTGCGCAAACTCACATTGCGAGTCACGGTCCCTTAAAGTGGAGCAGCGTGTAGCCTTTAAAATGTGGTACTGCATCATGGGAAGTCGCTCGGCGTTCTTCCTTTCTTTTGGAACTTACCTGCTTCACTGCCATCCTGCTGTCTTCGGAGACGGTGTCTTGGACTTTAGCTCTCCTGTAGTTGCGTTTGTTTATGGGTTGCGTCAGGATACACTCCTGCTTCAGCATTCTTTGAAACTTGGTGAATTATCCTGTAAAAATAGAGAAAAAAAAGCTTAAAGACAGTGACAGTTCACTTTTTAGGAAATTACAGCGGCGCGAATATATTTGGTGAACTATACTTATATTAATTTCTGTCTTTCATTTTATCTTGCTCTGACTGTTTGTGGTGATCAAAAAACTTTAAAGTTAAGGCAATTTAAGTTACTATTATATCTTGAATTGAAGCATTCAACTATCATATTTGAAAAATATTTGAACAATTATGTTCTATATTTCATGCTGTTAATGCTAAAAAATGATATATCAAACTAAATGTAAACCAGAAAATGCCTAATATGTATTCATAATATTTACTGTATATATGAAGTGCATATATGTATAAGGTATCAGCAAGTTTTTCCCTTTTTAGGACATACTCTTCTTCCTCACCATCATCAGTAACATTAAGGTAGGGAATTGCACACTAGATTTATAGGACATCAAGGTCTCATAACTTCTGCTTTCTTTTTGATTTTACCAGTGCACAGTGAAGAATCTCTCTCATACACTCTAAGCACATGGAGGAGAGAACACAAGGTACCATTTAGTATATCTAGTATTTATCATAGGTCGTAGACTTCTTAGGCATTTCGCACACAGGTATTAATGGTGTTTCTATTTGCTTGAATTCTAGACAGAGGAAAAAGGTGTAAAAGAAGGCCAGAATAACAGCCCAGTGTTGCTGCCAAGGCTCATACGTCCTCTCTTCCCTGGGATTCAATCTGGACTTTGACAGTGTTGGGTCCTTTTTGGCTTACGGGAAGTTGGGAACATAGGTCATGGTACATTTCACTCCTGTGATAAGATCCAGGTGAGAGTCTGACAGAACGCCAAGCCCACGTTGAGTTTTCACCTGAGTGAGTTGGAGTCACATGATATTTCCTTGATAGATGTAGCACAGATAATGTGCAAAAAGAAACACAAGCTTTAGCACAAAGGGTGGATGCCTTGCAGGGGACAGCAGCTGCGAATACTAGTTCACAGCGGTTAGATCAAGGAGGGAAGCCTCCAGGAGATACCTTTACTCAATCCACTGTTGCCAGATCCAATCAGGGCACTAATGCCCCAATAATTCAGGTAACTACTTCTCTGCTATTCCTTTAGTCTTGCCTGAATGCTTTATGGGGGATCCTAGGAAATGTGCTACCTTTTTTAAATCAATGCCAACAACACTTCATGTGTAAGCTGGCCTGTTTTCCTAATGAACAGTCAAAGGCGGCTTTTGATTTGTCATATTTAGGAGGCACAGCCACCACTGAGCTCATTCCCTTAATAGAGCAAAATGATCCTTTACGGTATAATTATTGCAAGCATTTAAAGCAGAATTAAAACGTTTTTTGACCGTCATATTTTCATGCAATCAGTAGATTCAGTGCTGCTTAGTTAACGGCAGGGTAGTAAAGACCTTTTGACATACATAACCACATTTAATCGTTTGGTAGCCGAAACTGGCTGGGCAGAAAACAAGAGGAGTTCTTTATTATATAGAGCTCTTCGAGATGAATTAAAGGATCTTTTGGCCCAGGTAGTCGATCCTCCCGAAATAGTAGCGAATTAATTGATCTGGTGGTTAAGTTAGATCATCGTCTTGCTAAACGTAAACCTGATAGAGGACGGTCTGAAATAAAATTGGGTTATACAAAGAGAAAAATACTGATTCTGAAAAGGCAGACGATCAAGAGCCTATGCAGACTGGAATTTGAGGGGCCCATTAAACGAGGAAGAGAGACAAAGAAGTAAGGTATCAAGGCTTTGTTTATATTATATTCACAAGGACATTTCCTATGTGAATGTCCTTTGAAACCTAAGAAACCGCTCAGTTAATCTGGGAAGCAGGCTCGGTCTGTTTTCAACTTTTGATTGACCCAGGGGCTACTGGAAACTTCATGGCTATAGCATTGGCTGCACAATATGCCATTCCAACAGTGCACAAAGAACAGGTAGATGAAGTTAAAACTATTGCTGGAAGTGCTCTGAAGTCAAGTCTCATCATACATTCTACAACGGGGATTTTGCTAAGTATTCAGTAACATCATAGAGAGAAAATAAATGTGGATCTGATTTAAGCACCACAGTGTCAAGCCATTCTAGGAATTCGTTGGTTGGAAACCCACAATCCTGATATTGACTGGTAAAAGTGTACCATTACCTTTCGGTCTGCCTTTTGTAAGGAACACTGTTTAGTGCAACCCCCTGACTTTGAGATTAAGAAATCTGTAGCAGAGTTTACGGATGATTCTACTCCCAAGATTTTAGCTTGTTATCGGGACCTTGCAGAAGTGTTTGATAAACAGAATGTCAAATTGATCTCCTTCTTGGGGCTCGTATTCCTTGCAGTAGAATATATGCCTTAACTGAAAAAGAAAATATTCAACTTTGAGAATACTTAGATGAAATGTTTTGAATCAGATTTATTAGACCATCTCGCTCACCCTCCTCTTCTCCTCTGTTTTTTGTACCCAAATGGAGGGCGAACTGCGTGCTGGTATTCAATATAGGTCCTTTAATGACATCACGGTTAAGAACCAATATCCCTTGCCACTTATCTCCAGCCTACTTGACCAAGTTAAGAATGCTACAGTGCTTACTAAGTGTTATGCGGTGCCTATCATTTGGTGTGTGTAAGGGAAGGAAACAAGTGGAAGACAGCTTTTTGTACTAAGTTTGGATTATTTGAATATTTAGTAATGCCTTTTGGGTTATGGAACGTGCCTGCATCCTTTCAGTTTTCTATTAATGAAGTTTTGAGGACGTGTTTGGATGAGTGCGCAGTGCTTATACTGATGATATTCTAATCTATTCACCTACTTTGTCAGAACATGTACAGCATGTAAGATCTATATTACAGCAGCTACAAGACAATCAGTTGTTTGTGAAACTAGAAAAGTGTGAATTCTATGTTCCCAAAGTCACCTGTTTGGGATACGTTTTGTCATCACAGTGGGTTAGCATGGATCCACAAAAGGTAAAAGCTATCTTACAATGGAAATCCACAAACTCTGTGAAGGATATACAGAGTTTCTATCATTCACCAACTTTTATAGGCATTTTATAGACCATTTCTCTACCCAGGTGGTTCCCATAACATGGTTACTAAAGAAAAGGGTGGCTTTTAACTGCAATGAGGATGCTGAGCAGGCCTTCCAGCAGTTAAAGACTGCCTTTACTAGCGCTCCCATCATGCAACATCCTGACTCCTCCTTCATAATGGAGACAAATGCTTCACATGTAGCCGTAGGCGGGGTTCTTTAACAAATAAAGAGACAGGGTAGCTTCATCCCATAGCTAATTCTTCACACAAATTTAGCCCTGCTGAAGAAAATGATTCCATTGAGGATAAAGAATTGCTAGCTGTAAAAAAGGCTTTTGAAGAATGGAGGCATTATTTGATGGTTTCCTTACATACAATCACAGAGATAACGGATCATATACATTTTAAATTCCTTATTTCCGCCAAGGCCCTCTCTATGCGACAATTAAGTTGGGCGAAATATTTTACTGGATATTACTACGCGATCCTATTCCAAGCCGGTCGTCAGCATGGAAAGATCGAATCTTCGTCTCAGCTGGGTATGAATTTCAGGAACAGGGAAGTGAACATCCCCCTATAATACCTCCTGAATGTATCTTAGAAGCTGTAGTTTCTGAAGAAACATTCTTAGCTGAGGCACAAAAGACAATAGAAGCTAAAAACATTATACCGGAAAATGAAAGTAAGAATATCAATGATATAAATTATATTCATGGGGGTATGTTTGCTCAGACTTTAGCCCAACAACAACATGCTCTGCATTGGTGCTATACACAAATTCTGCGAGGCCACCCGGTGAAAAGGAAATGCTAGAGCTGGTTTGACAACACTTTTGGTGGCCTACTCTTGTGTCAGATACAAAACAATATGTTCAAAGATTCAGCATTTGTGCACAATGCAAAGACATAAACCAAGCATCGTCAGCATTATTAACTCCACTACCTACACCATCAGTTCCATGGCACGCTCCTCTGTATTTTATTGTCGATCTTCCAAAAACTAAGCAGGGTCACACAGAAATACTAGTCGTAGGAGACTTGTGATCCAAAATGGCAAATTTTCTTCCCTTACGGAATTTGTTTAGCTCAAGAAAACTGTATCAGATCGTGATCCCCGGTTCAGTTCACAATTTTTGAAAGCCTTGTGTGGGGTCTTGCAAACTGATGTATGTCTGTCTTCCGGTTATCGTCTCCAAACAGACAGTCAAACAGAAAGAGTAAACTAGTGTTTGGTATAATGCTTACGATGTCAGGTAATAAACTATGCTGCAGATTGGGATGAATATATATGGGCAGCTGAAGGTGCCTACAATAACTCACAACATTGCCACTAAACTATCTCCTTTTCAGTGTAACTATGGTTTTCAGCCTCGATTTATATTAAGCCCATCCTCCTCTGTCTCCGACTTACCAGCAGTCCAAAACTATTTAGAGAAAATTAAGGACTTACTACAGATTCCACAAAGTAATTTGGAACAGGAAACAATGGTGTACAAAAGAAACACGGATCAACATTGCAAAACCGCTCCAGACTATCAGTTGGGAGACCAGGTATGGCTTTCTCAATGACATATCAATTCGAAAGGGTCACACAAATTCCAACAATACATATGCCCTTTCTCTGTACACTGAGAGCATAAGTAGGCCCCTCTGCTATTCCTTCTCTTAACTCGTTTGTATTTTTATAAAGAACTTGCCTGATGTCCTCCATTTTTTTCTTCTTCAAAAGCGACCTTGTGCCATTTCAAGGCTCTACTCGAGTTTGAGGGTATCACCTCTTTAGTCACAGAGTGCATACGATTAGTTGGTATAGAGCAAGGGGGTAACCATGGGAACCTCAGTGACATACAAAGAGGGTTATGGTCACTGTCGGTTGTGTTGCCCACCTCCATATCTAGGACATACTCCCAAAATCTAACATCTACTAGGATGTAATCAATGCGAGATGGACTAGTTACTCTGTTATAGGTGAGGGCTCCCTGGGCATCGGATCTGGTCCTGCCATTCACTGCCCTTAGCCCATATTCCAAGGTAAGTGCATATAGTTGGATAGCCACCTGTGTCCATCGTTTTACCGGGGGTATGGTTAATGAGGGGACTCCCCATTTGTTGTCTTCCTCCTCTATCCCTGTTATGTCTTCTGTGATGAGAGGCTCAAAAGTGTTGTTGAAATCGCCAGCAACTACTACTCTAGAGTGGGATGAACAATTTGATAAACCTTGTTCAAGTAGCATGAGAACGGGAGAGGTTTTACCCCCCGATTGTCCCCCTTATGTAAGCATTAAACAAGTCCTGCATTATCCCCCTCCTGGGCCCTTGATAGTGAGCCTCATGATGCCTGGGCTCAAAGTTTGACAACTAAAAGTTCTACAGTTGAGGGCAATGTTGACCCATATGATCAGCCCTCCCGAGGGGTGACTCCTCCCTTTGGCGGTGGCAGGTATATGGTAACAGCTATAGCCCAGTTTATGTAGAGGAGCCACGCTCCATGTTTCTTGAAAAACACAGATGTTGTATCCCTCTACCAGGTCGTTCCAATGGGGTAGTGATAGCTTGCTACTGAGGCCAGCAACGTTCCACAAGATGACTTTTAGCTGACGGGAAGTGAATAAGCCTTGGGTTGGGGCTGTGATTGATGCCAGTTGAGGGGTTGGGTCAGTTGGGGGTGTTTGATCAGTAGATAAGGGGAGGGCCTGTAATGGCTGCGCTGCCCGGATCTCATTTAGTGGTCAATCATTAGCTTCAAGTGATGAGGAGCCTCTTGTCACCCCTGTCTGGTGTTTATCGCTTGATCTATCTGGGGGTAAGGCTACTGGAAATCGCCTGAGCTGTATTGAGGATGAGTCAGGCGAACAGGTACGGAACTCAAGTGAAACAAGCTTTTCTACCAAATTGATACTAGTCAGTGTAAGCTCAATATGGTCCTGTGGATGTATGCGTGCCATGCATCTCCTAGCTCTGACAATGTCCTCCCGAATAAGAGAGCGGCATCCCCTGACGTGACGAATCCAGTGTATTGATTTGTTTATTAGTGAGTCCTCGCTTTCGTGACCAGCCGCGATATCTAGTTTGGGAACATTGACCATGTAAACTTTTCTTCCTTCTAACTGAGAGGTTTGCGAAGGATGATTCCCCTTTGGTTTATTAGTAACCATTCGATTTGTTGTTACCAGTGCATTTTTAGGTGTAGTGCAATGAGCAGGGGTTTGTGTTGGAACTAAGTTCTGGCAACAAGGATTTGGGGTCTTGAGCTGTCCGCTATAAGGGGGAAAAGAAGCTATATCGTTCTTTGTAGAGAGGAGTGCGGGTGGTCGGCCGCCTTTTTTATTTCTTTCGGCCAGTGCGGGAAAAGAAGTTCGCTGTGGGCGTAGGCGCTCATCTGCCGCAGAGCATGGGGGCTGCTTATGGGAGGGATTACTAGGGGTCAAGATTTTAACCATGTGGACTAGTTTGCCGATCTTAGCTCTCAATGTTCCTATGTCTTGTCTAAGCGAGGCGACGAGCTAGTATAGCCCTTGCAATGATATATCCGCCTCCTCGCTACACGCAGTTTGAGGTCGGGGCAATGTTGTAGTGATCTGAGTCACTGGGATATCAGTAATGTCTGCCAAGACTGCAAACCTATTTGCACAATGGATTAAAGGTTCTGGTGGACTGATTTTAAGTGGCGAGTTTATGGGAAGGGAAAGCGTATCTTTAGTCCGATGGTCTATCATCTGTGCCCCTGTAGATTCTTGTGATGTTTCGTTATTGTGCTTAGATACTTTGCTCGTAGGCTGTTTACAAAACATTGAAGGAATGGTAGGTATGGAAGATAAGCTAGACTACTAAAGAAAATCAACAATGTCGCCGTGAAGCTGGAATTGCCCCCCAAAATGGAAATCCATCCCGTGTTTCATGTTTCTTTGTTGAAGCCATAAACTCCAGGAACTGTTCTTCAACCTAAACCTCCAGCTATTATGGTGGACAATGAACCTGAATTTGAGGTAAAAGCTATATTGGACTCAAAACGAGAAAGACATAAACTGTATTGTTTGATTCATTGGAAAAGATATGGTCCTGAAGATCGTACCTAGGAACCAGCTGGTCATGCATCCATTCATCCATGTACTGTTTGTTTGATGTGTTTATCTAATCCTGTACTATCCATTTGGACTTTCTATGCTTCCATGTTGTTTTTGATAACCGTGTTTCTTCAATTCATTTAGTGACCGTGAGAACATCAACTCTTCCACCCACTTCTCCCAGCTTTCGCTGAAGCATATCCATTTTTGGCTTGGCCGATTTCTAAGATTGATGTCCAGTTGCTTTCATCAATAGACACAGATTTATACAGTCATCACCTAATGGAGGTAACACCCCAGTCTATTTTCTCCTACCGATCAAAATGCCCATGTTTCCCACACTATGGGATCATTAATACAATAGTTTCCTTTCCTCTTTATAGACAGAAATTCTCGCTTTGTATCCACCTTAACAGGGTTATTGTAGCCCTTTTTTATAGGTAATCTGACACTTTTCCATGTTTACGCATTTCACTTCTATTTATTCCAGGGAACCCTACACTTCAAATATCCAGTTTCCAGACCTTTCCCCCAGGGCTACTGGCATCTTTCTCTTCAACCAGATCCAGAACTTTCGCCTTTAAGGCGTTCGAGGTGCATATCGATATAGTTGCTCCCTTATGTTTTTTTCACAGTTCATCTGCTAAGCACTTCTCACTTCATTTTCGACACATATTTTGAGTGAATCAACAATTTCCACTATCTTTTTCCTTCATCTCATCTATGGTATTATTTAAGTCTATATCTTATCCTTTGCTTCTTTTCTTTCATTTGTATTACCAATTCTCCTTTAGTGCCTTTTGGCCTATAGACACAAACATTGTATATTCGAGCAAGATGCGCTCTAAGGGACAGCATTCTTCATATAATTTCAGGTACTCTACAAGTTTTCCAAGTGGTTTTCCTGAAGAAGGCAATCTGTGCCGAAACGTGCATCGATGATGAAAGAAATATCATTGTTAAGCCACCATTTGTGTGTCTTATTGATCTTTACAATTTTTATTGGTTATATATCATTTATCTTTTATTATCATTAACATTAAGCTCTAGTGTTAGTGCTTCTCTCTTTACATATTTGTTTGTGATCTTGTCTCTATACCTTGTATTTATTATGTGGTTCATTAGAGTAAAAATGTCGATATAATTGGAGTGTGAATGTGGTTTAATATGTTATACATTTTATATATTTCAAATCTTACCATAGCTTTGAATAAATATATGTATTAATCTTTATTAATTGTGTTGTTACCCTTATATGTATGCTCAGTTTCATTACACGTTGCATAATTCATTCCGTGTCGATCTAGGTTTTGTATGCTTTACTATTTTCCCTGTCTAGAGGAACTCTCCTCTACCCGCAGGGGTCTCTTTTTCTTTACACGGTATTACTTGCAGCATGGCTGCATGGGGCTAGTCTTCTTTACAGGTAGCTTTTCGACCGCACTTTCGTTGTTTGTAGTCTTGTTGGCCAACACAGTAACCCTTTTCATTTTTGGATACTATCTTTTTTTATTTTCTTCACTTATTTTTCTTCTCTCATCTATGTTAAGGGCTATCACTCTACATGGAGATGCTCCAGACATCTGGATTTACAGATGAACAATATGCGAATTTGGTAGGGAATCAGATACCGTTTGACCAACAAACAGGTAACCAACACTAGTCTCACAGGTGATGAAGATGCTAATACATTCTTTCTCTTAAAGAAAAAAGTGAAAAGGATTGAAAGAAATGGACAATTCATGTTTGAATATTTGCAGGCAGGAGGTATTACTCAAGGCATGAGGGTCCGCAACATCCCAGGACTATTTGTCCAAGTCCACAAATTCTTACAGAGGTGGTCCATGATTTTCAGCCGTTGCTCTTGAGACTTTATGATACTTATAGTAGAGACTGCAAAATAACTTGTACAAACATTACTTATAGAAATGCTAGAACTAGAAGAAAATATTAAACAAACCAATGCCCTTGATGATGCCAAAAAAAAGTTAGAAGACATAGATAAGGAAGTGACATCTTACTCGGCCTATCTAACAAAAAGAAAAACAGACAAGCTAAAAAAAAGTTGTTCATTTTACTACTGAAGAACGAACCTACCCATACTTGGCTGAACATTTTTACAACCAGAGGCGATTATCAAGAATTGGATTACTCTGGCACAAAACAGGCTACTCGTAAAGTCACAACTTTTTCAGACACCTCTGACTCTGATAACGTAGGCAGTTCACATCACTTTAACTCAAAAGGTGGTAGGATGCCTTATGAGTGAAGTTCAGCATCAGGACAGCCTTTTTCAGGCAGACCCGGGACATCACGAGGCTCTTGGAGACCAACATACCAACCCAGATATCGGGGGAATTATCAACAGTATCACATTCACTATCTAGTGACACGAAATGCACAGTATTGGAGACGGTAAAACAAATATGCATCTTCAATCTGTCCCAGAGCCCCTTAGATCCAACAGTAAATTATCTGTTATTGAAGGGCTTATCTCTTGTACCACGCATGGGAGTCAATAGTTTTGAATTGTTTCAAGACATCATGGAGTTGTTCCGTAAGATACGCTTATGCAAAGTTTTCTCTGATGTTCATTCCATTACTGCTCAGGAATTTCACATTAGATCAGGTGGGCCCTGAGGTGGGAACTTTTGAAAATGCAGTTGTTGCTCACTTAAAAACAGCTACCTACATGTAACGCCCTGAACGTCTCAGGATCGTTTAACAGACACGACAATGAGGACGCAACCACTAGTGAAGGGTTAGTTGTTTTAATGAAGGCAAATATAATACAAAGAATAAACAAAAGTTATAGTCACTGGAATCCTCCAGGCTAAGTACGTTACCAGCCCACAGCACGGATGGTCCTAACCGTCCTCTGCATATACGCCGGTCCCGGCGTATGCCAACAGAGGGCAGAAATGAAATGGCCGACAATGCCAATCGGTAGGCTGTGAGGGGCACGAAGAGTGTTGGGGAGAATCGAGGAGTCAGGGAAACACCCAGCCGGGGTCTCTACCTGAAGGGAGCAGCCGCTCAACCTCTTCCTCAGACTGCACCGGGACGCGGAGTCACCTCCTGGTGATGCGTCACCGATACCCCAATCACAAGCAAGAAGACTGAACCGAGAGCAGCCGCTCGATCGATCCTGTGGACTTCCGAGTCTGTAACGCGGCAAACACCTCCTGGTGTGCGTTACAGCTGGCAGTCCCTGTGTCTCTGGTCGGGCTGGGAGTTACGACTCCAACCAGCAAAAGCGCCACTGCGCTTGGACTCAGCCGAGTCAAAAAGCGAAGCTCAATGGTTGACCGGTAGAGCTTCCGGGTCCTTCACAGGTGACGATGGGGCAAGACACGGCCCAGGGAGTAACGACTCGACCTACCTCCGTTCTTGCCTTACTGGAGCACCACTCCGGAACACTGCTCTTCACGAAGCAGGTACGTCGGTGTGAACACAATATCCGACAGCGTTGTACCTCCCGGTTCCTCCCTTTATAGGGCGTGTTTTCCTTGAGTTATGTAACAGCTCTCCTGTTTACATAAGGGCGTGTTTCCTTGAGTTATGTAACAGCTCTCCTGTTTACATAAGGGCGTGTTTCCCTTGAGTTATGTAACAGCTCTCCTGTTTACATAAGGGCGTGTTTTCCTTGAGTTATGTAACAGCTCTCCTGTTTACATAAGGGCGTGTTTCCCTTGAGTTATGTAACAGCTCTCCTGTTTACATAAGGGCGTGTTTTCCTTGAGTTATGTAACAGCTCTCCTGTTTACATAACCTCTCAACCGCTAAGCATCCTGGGAGATGTAGTCCGTTTTCGCTGGTTACCGTTTTCCTCCCCTCGTATGACAGGAATTCTTGACACTACAAGATACATTGACCCACCCCTAATCTAGATACCACTGAACATAGTGCACTTGAAAATCTCTGTAACACACCAAGCCTGACCATCAAGAACTGTGATAAGGGAGGTGACATAGTTGTACTCGATATTGACATTTATGTGGCCAATATGCTTGTTCTCCTTAACAACCAGGAACACTATTTACCAGTCCAAATTGATCTAACTACCAGAGTGAAAAGAAAAATCCATTTGTTCACAAAAGTGGCTCTAGAACAGGGTGCCATTTGCCAAAAAGAGGATGGCTATTTGAATATCAGCCCTTCTCGTATGGCTAGTATCTATGGGGTGCCCAAAATACATAAGAACAGCAAGGATTCCCCCATATCGACCAATTGTTACCACAATAGGCTCACTTACTGAACCTATCTCAAAATACGTAGATTACATTCTACGTCCAGCTGTTCCACAACTTGTATCTTATATCTGAGATACTAAAGACATGATTAAGACAGTAGAAGTTCTCCCCTTTAATGCTAATAGAGATATTCTAGTCACTCTTGACATAGATCCCTATATAGTTACATACCACAAAAGGAAGTTTATAGAGGAGTATCATATTGTCTGCTTCTCTACTTTCATCCTAGATATCTTGAGAATGGTTCTAGAAAAGAATACCTTTGAATTCAGTGGGATCCTTTATAGACAAATCAAAGGAGTCAGCATGGGGGCATACTGTGCCCCTATTGTAGCTAATATCTTCATGGCAAAATTCAAACAGAAATTCATTTACAATAAAGTGACACATTTCTTTGAATCATTCTATCACTGGATACGTTACATTGATGATATTTTATATATGGTTCGGTGAACCAGAGAAATTGACTGAATTCCTCAATTGGGTTAATTTATGTGACATCAACCTGAAAGTCACTGCCCCTAGTAGTCAACAGATGGTCGAATTCCTAGATATCCAGAATAGACATTGCAATCATCAATTGGAAGTAGACCTCTACGTAAAGCCATCAGCTAGGAACACTTTGTTGCACTTTAGCAGCTATCCCCCTAGAGCACAAAAAGAAAGTATCCCTTTCGGACAATTCCTCCACTTAAGTCAAAACTGTACCAATCTGAGAGACTATGATTTTAGATCCAGCACGATGAAAACAAAATTCATTTTAAGGGGTTACCCTAAGAGAATAGTATTTGAAGCCTACAAACGTGCCCGTTTCTACGATAGAGACCACCTTCTTAATAATCAACAACATAATGGAGAACCCAAATTGATATGTGTCACAAGACACTCTATTCTTAATGACCAGATTCACCAGATCATATGTGCGAATTGGCACATCTTAAATATGAACAATGGACTGAATCAGTCTCTACCCCATCCTATGTTTGCACCTAGGTGAAACAGGATTCTCAAGGACCATGTGGTCCACTCTCGCCTAAATACCAATGCCCCCTTCATACAAAAAAACTATGAATGGTCAAAGGGCCATGTTGATCATTACAATTTTTATTGGTTATATATCATTAATCCTTTAGGAATATTTTTTGTATCATTGACATTGAGCACCAGTGTTAGTGTTTTTCTCTTTACATATTTGTTCGTGTTCTTGACTTTTTGTTATTTTTTTATTTTATACGGTACAGGTAACTATTCATTCACAATATTATTCACAGACATATACAGAGGCAATCAATAAACACATTTCGTGACTTATCAAAATATCTTAAGATTAAATATAACATGGTCCATATGACAAACCTCTTAAATTTATAGCATAGAGTAAGAGGAGTTATGGTATAAAAATTACAGGGATACTCAAAGTACGGCCCGAGGGCCGCATGTGGCCCTCCTGACCTTTAATTATGCCCCCTTGGTGAACAGCAGCACTGCGCTGTTTTACACAAAAATCTGTGAAATTGACATACTTTATTTGCATGTTAATTAAACTAAAGGTAAAGAAACAAATAATGTTTCCCAGGCAACTTATCTTTACCATGCATCTGCTTTGCGTCCCCCTACGCCCACCTTTCAACATCCAACCCTCGACCTGCTGCATCGCTGCGGCCCTCGGGAAGCCACAGACAGTACTTTGTGGCCCCTGAGGAAATGTTTGCGAGTACCCAAAGTATAAAATATACTATACACTGAAAACAAAGTTATATAATAGCAGCATAGTAGCACCGTAAGATTGAACTCTCCTGGAATAAAATGCTTGGGAGACATTAAAGTGCAGCTAGTGATTTAAATATAGTAAGGTCCATTTTACAAACCACTTAAAATCAAAACGTAGAGTAAAATTAGTTGCGGTATGAGATATACAGTACAATAATTACAGGACAGAGTGATAGCAGCATAATAGCCCAGTAAGGTTGAAAACCTTAAAGTGCAAACAATAGCTGCTGCCCAACCTTCAGATTACTTACCACCTCAGCCAATCCTTAAAGGAACATGTGCATATATACAGCTTATTATTACCCCGTGGACTCCGTATATCCCTCTTAATCAAGCCTCAGTATGCCTATTATTCCATTGTTGATCACTTTGTCCTCATTCATGCCTTTCATCCTCTTATTGACTGAAGCCCAGATGCTTCTGTTCTCTCCTCTCCTCTCCTTTTGCTAATAAAGGCTTTTATGTTTGTGTTCTTGTCTGAGCACCTTGTATTCATTATGTGGTTTATTAGAATCCGAATCTCGATATGATTGGAGTGTGAATGTGATTTAGTATGTTATACATTCTATATTTTTCAGATTTTACCATATCTTTGAATAAACATATGTATTAATCTCTATTATTTGTATTGTTGCACTTACTTGCTTCCTCAGCGTCCTGCTGTCTTCAAATCCCAGTCTGCAGTGGCGGTGTCTTGGACCTCGGCTCTCCTGTTATCATGTTTGTTCGTGGTAGCGTCGGGTTGCGTCGCGCTACATTCCTGCTTCAGCGTTCTACGAAACTTAGGAGCATATTTGCAACAGGCAGCTATAATTACCGCTGACCTTGTATACCTCATTTCTATCGCTGGAATATTTCGCCAGGCTGGCGTTGTATTAACAACGCTTAGCGCCATGGCGATGTATATTCCAGCGATAGCGCCCTTGAATCCACCTCCCATGTTAGGTATGCCTTACTCAGGAATTTACCATACGTTAAATTCTTGCGTTAAGGCATACTTAGCGCGATTAAAATAATCGCTTCCCCGCATTGTAAATATCGCGAAGCTGCCTTCGCGATATTTACCCATGGTGTTTCCACAGACACGCCTACTTTGCATCTCATTAGCTATGCGAAGTTAGGCGTGCTGGAAACGGGAGCAAAATCAGCAAAACACGCAATAGCGTGAATTTGCTGATAAGGCGATAAAATTATCGCCGCTTTTCGGCCGAGAACGGCCACAAAAGCGGCGATAATTTTCTATCGCCGCATTGTTGATATGCCCCTTAGTGAATTATCGTGTAAAATAGAGAAAAAAATGCTTAAAGACAGTGACCTATACTTAGCTGATGTTATATATGTATAATAGTTACTGCATTTATGAAGTGAATATATGTATAAGATACCTGCAAGTTTCCCCTTTAGGACATACTCTTCTTCCTCGCCCTCAACTGTCACATTAAGGTGGATAATTTATCCTAATAGAGCAATGTGCACTAGAGTTATAGGATATCAAGGGCTTATAACTTCTGCTTTCTTTTAGATTTTACCAGTGACCAGCGAAGAATCTCATAGACTCTAAACACACGCAGGAGGGGACACAAGGTGCCACTCAGTGCATCCAGTATTTATCATAGGTTGTAGGCTTCTTAGGCATCTTGCACACAGATATTTATGGAATATCTATTTACTTGAATTGTAGACAGAGGAAAAAGGCGTAAAAAAAAAGTCCAGACAACTAGAATAACAGCCCATTGTCCCTGCCAAGGCTCATACATCCTCTCTTCCCTGGGGTTCAATCTGGACTTTGACAGTGTTGGGTCCTTTTTGGCTTGCGGGAAGTTGGGAACATACATTGTGGTACATTTCAGTTCTGTGAAAAGTTCCAGGCGAGAGCCTGACAGACGGTCGCTCACAACGACGTAGACTGGTACTATATGGTGACGGCACATAAAATAGAAATCGGAAGACATGTGAGTTATCTTTTTTTTAAATTATATCTTTTTTATTGCAAACATGCTCACCACAGAAGTACTTACATCAAGGCATGTCGAATCGTATTGTACATACATGAGATATGAATGACAAAGGTCAGAACTGCAAGCAGAAAAACAATTGGATCTACAAGGGCGCTTTTACGGCCAGTCAGTAATATCAAACCCCTCCAACCACTCATCTCCCACCTCTAAAGCCAAGGCTCACCCACACTTGATTATCCCTATCAGAACGCCCTAAATGACTGCTATGCTCCCCAGATCTTCTCCCATTTATTTGGGCAGCCTCAGCTTTGAATGACTATTTTTTCTGCTCTCATACACCAGTCTAAGTCTCTTTTCCAATCATGAAGTCTAGGAGGATCCATTGAACCCCAAGCTCTCGCTATATTTCGTTTGGCCACGCTGCTGCCAATGCCAACTAAATTTTTTAATATTTGGACCAGGCCTCTTCCCATGAAATCATTCATAGGAGCCAATTTGTATCCATGGTGATCTCAAGAGCCAGCACCTCTGACATTGTCTGCGTGCCCCCACTCCAGTATGTTTGTACCACTGGCCACTCCCAGAGAGTATGAAAGAAGGTACCTGTAGTATGAGGCAGGAAACAATCCAAAGTATAGCTTTTAAATGAAGATTTATTGAAGTAAACACACGTAGAGATGCTGCCGGTACAAAGGATGCAGGGAGTGTAACATTCAGACAGCTTTTTAAACAATACAAAATACATTCCAGAATGGAACACAAGAGTGACCAATGACAACACATAAGGCTTACCTACAGTAAAGATAAATACAGATAAAATATTTTCTTAGAATGCCATAGTACCCTCCCCTCCACATCCCTGAAAACACAAAGACATGGATGACGTCCCAATTTAGGCTAGTCTGGTCCTAGAGTAATAGGAGCAATTGAGAATCCGGAGCTAAACCAGGCGAAACCTAGCGCAAACTGCCACCTCTCGCATGCTCTGTGTGGCCTCCTGCCAATCATTGTGATCTAAACCCTCTGAGGTCATCCACCCAGTTTGTGTTTTATCTTGCCCTTGACATATGCTTTAGACAATGTATCCAAAACAAGCTAAAAAGCTGTTGAGTCACCATCGATAAGTGAGGATAAATTTACGTCCGTCCGCAGACCATCAAGAAATGTCTCTCTTCTAGGTATAGGAGGTAATATTAACCCTTTTCCTGCACAGATCCCTCCTATATCTTTTTCCAGATATTCTCCCTGGTATTGAAGGCATCACTCACCTGGAGAAGCGAGTACCCAGGTAGGGAACCCAATGATGACACTATCTACCATGTCACCCCAGAGGAGATCATATATGTCGCTGGTGGTAATTAGTGGTTGAGGGTTTCCAAAACAATAATTGTGAGACTCTGGTAAGAAGACTGGTGTGGTTTACTCTCCTTTTGATTTTGTGCATCATGAGTTTTGGAAGCTGAGTGAATCCCTTCTGCTTCTGCATCCCTCCTCTTCTTGATTTATGACAAGCCTAGACCTTAGCACACATGGCTAGCTTAGCCTGCCAGCTAGGCCAACAAATCGTCCATATACCAGTTGCACATGCAATTGGTCACTCAGGGCAAGGGTACATACCCATTTACCATGCAAAGGACTTTCTTGTTTGCTGTGTTACGGCTCCTGTGTCAGAATGAAGAGGGTTCAGCCACTGAATGATGCTGGCTGCAAATAACATTCAGCAGGCTGGGGGTGAAGAGAATGAGGAAGAGGAACACCACTCCCGATATGCCTCTTGAACTGGCGTAACCCAGAGACATGCAGTGGGCCAAGACTGGCTCAAAACATGGAGTGATGAGATACCGTCCTGGGAAAGATTCAGATGCCCAGAGTCTGCACCACCAAGAAAACTACGCCCCCTAGCTGACAAGCTTCACTCCGTGCATGGAGAAGACAGAGACAGTATAGACCACACCTGAGAGCGTTATAAATGAAACAGACAGATTGCTTAAACAGTGCCGCCCATATTACGAGGTGAGATGCAATATCTGCTGGAACAGAGTTATTTCTTCATCCTCCCTCGCTGGCCTCCAAAATTACGGATGAAACGCAGGCAGAGTATGACTACCTCTAACTCTTGACCAGGCCCCTGGGTGGACATGAGAAGGGATTGCGCCCTAGAAGAAGACTGCATTTAAAGAGACGAGGTTTGTACGCTTACAGTGAAAGTTAAAGCAACGGAGAGGGAGAGAGAAGCTGTTAATCCTCACATTGCTGCGCAGCCTTAAGACCTTGACATTTAACCCTACTGCTGCCAACTAGCCCACAAGTCCAGTGATATACCTTTGGTGGCTGGCAATTGGGTCATTATGGAGCCTGACTGCTGCTGCTTTGAGAGCTATGGAGAAACACTCATGTAAAAAGAGGCAGACTTCTTCATTCTCTTCAAGATTTTCATGATCTCCTTTGCCAAAGGGATCAAGGGAGGGCAGAGTTTAGGAGGAAAAAGAAAGGATAAGAAGGATTATTATTGCGATATTGGCAGCCCTTAAACAGAAAATGTCTGTCCGTAAAAAATCCACAGTGCTGGATACCTTGTATTCAGAGATTTCTGGATCTGTGGACAGTGATGATCCAGCACTGCCTGGGGATTAGAAGGGGGAATATATTTCAAGGAGTATGGTTCCTGACCTACTGGATCATATATGAGGGAATAGCTTTCAAGTGAAAATTTTGGAACTACAAAACAAAATTGTTACTGGAAGTTCAAGAAAACACTCCGACCCAGACTCATTAACATTTTGCGACAGGGGTGTGTCCCTATTTAGATGCAGCCCGATGCAAAATGTATTTCTAAATTTATTAAGCCACACAAAGTCTGGTTTGTGTGGCTTAGTCAAACAAAATAAAAGTCACGCGTCAGAGAGTTATTCCGTGGATGGAGCATGGGCGTTGCTGTGCATCCACCCATGGATTTTGACGCAAATTTACTAAAAGCAGTAAACCTGGGTTTGCACCAAGATGCTGCGCCTACCTGAGAGAGGCATAACAAGTGGAAATATATTGATTTCTCTTCGTTAGTTCCTCTTTCCATCTGTACAGTATTCAAATATGTATTCAGGGATTGTTTTTGTGCAGGAAGGTGTCCCTTAATGAACAAAACAATCCTGCCCATAACGCAGACATGCTTGTAACATGGCGCAAGGGTGCATGCGTTGGTGCTAGGCTGCCTGAAGTGCGCCAGCGGTGGAAGAGAACAGAAGTAGTAGGTATGGCATATTTCTGCTCTTTCCTTTCATGTAATGCAGCACATCAAGTTCCCATGCTGCCAGCAGCGATCGGTGCAGGTAAGTACAGAGTGTGTGTGTGGGGGGGGGATGTTGACAGACAACGGAATAGGGAAAATGGAATAAATAAATAAATCCTATTCCGTCATCTGTTTATATCCCCCACTGCGCTGCCCCACAGCGCTTGCCTGACCGGCTGCTGTTGCATGCTGCTTTGAGCGGTGAGAAAGAATAGTAAATCTGGCCCTGCGCGTGGAAGTTTCTATTCATCAAAATGTTTTGGATGTCGTCTTGGATGAATGGAAGGGCCCTGCTAATATGAATGTGCCTAGATTCTTCGCACATCTGTATCCACTAGAACAGTGGATCTTGACCTCGGATCCAGGGGTCTGCATTGCTTACTCCTGGGTCAGCGATTGTTTAGAAAATTAAAATTGGCAGGGTAATAAAGTATATATACATAAAAAATACAAAAGTGACAAGATGTACAACACTCTGTAAATGTGAAGGAATTTTAAATTGGAGGCTAAAAATTAAAGTGATTTACATTTCGGAAGAAGCAATAACTGTCAAAAATTGTCTGAGACGCCGACTTTCTTCATGGAGGTCTTTTCACCTGAGTTAGAGTATGGCAGCTTGATGGACGAAACTCCGTCGAACCCCCACGGCCTCCGAGGTTTTTTCTCCATCTGTCGACGATATAATCTATCACTATCAGAAAGGGAGGACACAGCGTAACATCAGCCACATCTCCGCCTGGCGGCGCCCGCCTTATTGAACCTCTCCCTTTTCCATCCGCGGAACCCTGGGGGTTCCACCTCCTCACCTGATGTGGCCGAGCCGGAGAAGGACAGTAAAAGGGGCGCATTTCCACCACAACTAACCTTACGCATCAGGAATCATGTCTGCGTTTCTTCATTGCGGCGTAGTGTACTTCGATGTGGTTGAGGAGGAGGAGCAGTCCATGCTCAACATCGAAGGTATGGTTTACGTGGTCTGCGTAAGTTTTAAAGTCCTGCTGTTGTTTGCTGGCAAGAACCTTCCTTATTTGCTGACCTCACTGTCTTTGTTGTCCGAGAAAGGAGCCATTTATTTTTCTGTGAGTGTTACGTATGCACATTTATAACACTTTTTCAATATTTTTGTATTCTACTTCGACTTTTTTGTATTTATTTGAATGTTTATTATAATATATCTGCTCATTTACCACCTACACTTAATACATTTTTCTCTAACAATGGACCTATTCATTATTAAACGGCTGATTCCATGTACATTTTTGTTACATATGTAGTATGTTTTAGTAAAATTATTCCTTGCACACTATCATGTTTTAATGACATATCCACTTTTAAAATGGCTGTAAAATTGCCTCTAAAATAAGATGCTTACTTTTTCAGAATCCCATTTACCAACTATTTTTTAATTCATTTTCACATAAGTGCGTGATAAGGGTATTTCAAAGCATTGACGTCTACAACTGTACGTTTTTTTGCAAGGCAGCAATACATCACAAAATTGTCCTACATTTGCCTTTAGGTTTTCTAACTCTGATCTTTTTATATGTTAAATAGCTGTAACATAACGACGTGCACAATATGTATTTAACAAATCGATGTTACTAATATGCTAAACATTTAATAAATTGCCACATTTTTTGATTGGCCATCCTATTTTTGGTTGGGCTTGCCTCCTCTTGCCAACATTTTTCCTCTTCAAGAGCATGGCCTTTCTTCTGGAGCAATGGTATCCAAGCCCCAACTTTAATGTGTTGGAGGGTGGTGGCAAATTCCTTATTGGGGTACGGTAAGGGTAATTCTGGGTTGGTTTAGGAATGGTTGTTGAGGATTGGTGGGTGGGTGTTGGATTTATGGATTTGCCTTTTATGAGAGTTTGTTTTTCTGTAGTAGTTTGTCGTTGTTGAGGTGTGGGTGTGCTTGTTTGTGGTGATTTGGATGTTTATGTGCAATTTGTATCTGTGTTTCTGTAGATGTGTGTGGGTGTGTTTTTGAATGTATGTGTGTGTTTGAATGTTTGACTATGAGTTGGTTTTGTGCGTTTGTATGTAGGCATTTGCTGATTGTTTTGAATGCATCTTTGGGTCTATGCTGCTGTTGTTTTTTGGGCGTATGTGTGGGGATGTGTGTTTCTTTGTTAGGATTGTGATATCTGCTGGCTATGTGGCAGGGGTGATTAGAGGGATAAGCTGAGGTTTAGTTGCAGGAGAGTTTTAGGGGTATGTAATGAAGCATGATGGATGTTAGGTTTAAGTATAGGGGTTATTTTAAGGACTGGGAGGTAGTACGGGATGTGGAGGAAACTGGATGGGTAATGTGTTTTGGGGTGAGGGTTGGTATAGTAGCAGGGGAGCGTTTGGGGTTTTTGAGAAACCAGGATGGGTAATGGGTTTAGAGAGTGAGGGTAGGTTTAGTAGTATGGGAGATTTTATTTTGAGGCATCAGGATGCTCAATATATTTAGGGGTGAGGTGAGGTTTAGTAGCAGAGAAGGGTTCAGAGTTCTTTGAGGAAGCACAGTTTAGTATAAGTGTTGGTTTAGGATCAGAGGAGGATTATGTAGATGAGGAAAGTGTTGATGCCTATGTGCTGGTTTTGTCAGATGTTCTACATTGGGTGGATGTGAGCTAGTCAGAGTTTTGGGCGTGTTAGTGGTATTATTTTGTAATGTTGTTTGCTAATATGTTTAGGTGAGGAATGTGTGTGTGTGTTGTGCTTGGTATTATGTTTGTTGTTTGTCGTGTCTGTATGTGTGCTGGTCTGAGGAGAGGAGTCTGGCTGTGGCGTAGATGTTGGGAAATTAATGGGCGAAGATGTAGAGGGAAGGGTTCAAGCCTGCGAACTCACACTATGCCACCATTTGTCACACGATATCGGCTCCTTTCCATGGTCACACGTTAGGCACACACTTAGCTGGAAACCCCTGTTAAGAATAGGTTTCCAGCTAATTGTTTGGAGGTTTAGCTCAGCCGATGTCCATTAGGAGGTATGAAACCTCGCCAGGAAATCACGTTCTCCATCTTTCTTTTTCAGGGGGGCAGGGTACAGAGTTCCTGACCCCCTAGCCTTTGTCAGGGGGACCCTGAAGGACCCCGAAGGGTGAATTTTAAAAAAAAATGTTTTTAAAAAAATCGTGAGGTGCGCGCACCGTCGCGAGGTGCGTGCACGGCGGAAAAAAATCATTAAAAAAATAGAATTAAAAATCAAATTTAAGTGTTTAGATGTTAGGTGGCTCTAAAAAGAGCCGTTGTGTTAATTGAGGAACAGAGGAACAAAAAAATGAAAAAAATTATGGGGTGCCGCATGGGTGCTGCTGTATCTTGCTCTCTATTAGGGGAATGCTGGTGTCACCATAAGAGAGAAGAGCATTGCACGCATTGCACCGTATATGCACCCTCTTGAACAGAGGGTGTATATCCAGAGGAACAGAAGCAGGTGAAGCTGCCGCCGCAGATGAAGTGCTCGGCTGAGCTGCCGATGATGTGCTCGGCTGAGCTGCTGCGGATGTGCTCGGCTGAGCTGCTGGAGGGTTGTCTATAGCAGCTCGAGCAAAAGCCACAGGATATACTCCTTTAACGTGCCTGATCATAGTGAAAATACAAAAAGAGTGTTTCTTTTTAGGATCTCCTCTTGATAAGACAACACCACAAATAGTGCAGGTGACTTTTGGAGCATTCACCTTCTTCTGCCCCTCTGGAAATGTAAAAAATTGCCATATAGAAGAGTCTTTTTGTTTCCTCTGTCTCTGTAGCACAAGGGTCTCCTGCTCACTCCCAGAAGATGACTGCTGCTCTGCCATTCTCAAGTACTGGAGTACTGGAAAAGCTGCTCAGCTCCTTCTCCCAGGGAATCAGAAGAAATAATGAGGGGAGTGGGTGTGGTGTTGGAAGTTTCTGGAACTGAAACTACTATAAACCAATGAAAAGTGTTGTTTCTTAATCACATGACCTGAAACTAATATAAACCAATGAAAAGTGTTGTTTCTTAATCACATGACTTGCCGTGCGCGCACGGAGCACGCACGCATGCGCGTACGGAGCACGCGCGTACGGAGCACGCGTGCATGCGCGTACGGAGCACGCACGTATAGAGCACGCGCGTACGGAGCACGCACGACGTACGCATGCGCACGTGGAGCACGTACGCATGCGCACACGGAGCACGTACACATGCGCGCACCGTGCGCGCACGGTCAAAAACCCTTAAAAAAACAAAACATTTTTTTAAAGTGTTTATAAGTTTATAGAAGATATTAACTATGCTGTTCAACTTTATCCAAATAAAAAAAAAAAAGAACTGAGCCATTCCATATTACAGGATACAGTCAATCTATAACTATATACATAGGTAGCTTATTGTAAAATAAATATTTAAAACATATAATAATACATTCATAAATTAGCATTTAAAAAACCTTGCAAATTCACTTAAAAACCATAGGTTTCACACACGTTATAGTTAGGAATTAGCATTTAAATAACCTTGCAAATTCACTGAAAAACCATAGGTTTCACACACGTTATAGTTAGGAATTAGCATTTAAAAAACCTTGCAAATTCACTGAAAAAACCATAGGTTTCACACATGTTATAGTTAGCTGGACATTTCACTCGTACAAAACCATTGAAATTCCCCCGTTATAGTTAGTTCAGCTAACTATAACTCGCGCGCCCGCAATCCACTGCTGATGACGTCACATATTACATCACTCATGACATGGTCAGTGACATCACTCATGACATCACTGATGACATCTCAAATGACATCACTGATGACATCACTGATGACATCATCCTTGTGTAAGAGTGGCAGACCTCCTCTTATCCGAATATAAACTTTGATACACACATTGAAAAATACAAACTAAGGTTTTGAATACTATAGAGATACCAATACCAGTTAGAACAACCTATTCAATAATTCCAAAATCTACATGCGCATCCACTCATTCATCAACACTTCTATATAGTCACTCATACATGTACTCAGTCATCATATGTACTCATACACCTATACATCCTGTTACACACCTACACTCATACATAGAGTTACTCACACACATACTCACACATGCAAATAAACATCCATTTACTTGCATGTACATCTATACACACACCAGTACACTTACTTCTACAGAAACGTACACATACTTACTCTCTAAAACAATCACTTATAGAAACACATACTTATTTATACAGGAACTCTTCCAATCTCTCACTCTCATATATCCTCACTTATATACATCAATACTCACATATACTAGTTCAAAACATATGGACTTACTCATAAAGACACTATTGAGACAGTCATTCACTCTCTTACTCACCCATTCACACACACATCCACCCATACTGTCCTGCTCACATACTGTCTTCAAAATACATACAAACAGTGAGTCACTCATTCATGCATTCATACGCTAAGTAACATCCCCCAATGAACCATACAGACACTCATAATGATACTCTAAAAACAAACTAATAACCCATATACACACTCATGTAGCTACTCACCAACCCATGCAGCCACTTATACACAAAGCAAGACGCTGATACAGATATTTAAATATTTAAACATTACTCACTAATACTTGTATTCAATAAGATACTGTTAATAAGTCAGTTATACAATTAATTTTACAAAAAAAACCATCCATTTAGACACTTATTTACCCATTTTTTCTTCCATTAACCTTTAGATATACATATATAAAAAAAAAGTATTTTTCAGAAAGACACACATTCACTGGATGATGTCATCAGTGATGTCATTTGAGATGTCATCAGTGATGTCATCAGTGATGTCACTGACCATGTCATGAGTGATGTAATATGTGACGTCATCAGCAGTGGATTGCGGGCGCGCGAGTTATAGTTAGCTGAACTAACTATAACGGGGGAATTTCAATGGTTTTGTACGAGTGAAATGTCCAGCTAACTATAACATGTGTGAAACCAATGGTTTTCTCAGTGAATTTGCAAGGTTTTTTAAATGCTAATTCCTAACTATAACGTGTGTGAAACCTATGGTTTTTTCAGTGAATATATATATAGCTTGCTCAAAAAAAGTATTGAAATACTTAACTAATGCTGTATGTTAGCATTATGCGTACTTTAAACTGATGAGTTCACATTTTCTTGTATTTTTCGTCTATAAAAGTAATTACAAAAAAATTATGAATGCACACCCCCTACAAATTAAGGTAATTGGTTAAGTCACCTATGTTAACATCACAACATACTTGATGTATCAACATTAGTACTTACACCCTTGCTGCTTCTCCATTGTCCTCAGGTCCCTCACAGTATCAGGGTAGGCCACCGCCAGATCCCACAGCATCAGAGGGGTCGTACAGAGCTGCACACATCGTGTCTTTTGGGAGGCCCTTCCCAGCTTCTCTAAAGCAGTGATCTTGGTCCATTGACGAAGGACCTCTCAGTGTTTTCTGCAGTGCAGCCTGTGACAACTTTTGACTTCCAGCTGCCCCACCTGTCTGGCAATGGCCCTCCAGATCTTTTTGTTTTCTGATAAGGACTGACCTAAGAACAATAAACCAAAAAAGGCAATTATAACAATAGCTACCGAAAATATTTTTTTTAAATCCAAATATATATTACCATCAAAAAGTACTTCTGCATAATTTATTTTCACATATTTATTATTTCAAAGTGTTTTAAAATGCCTTTACTATGTGAGTAATGGGTTTAGAAATATTTAAATAAGATTTGATGCACATTGCAATTATCACATAATTATGTATTTTTTTAAAATATTAGTATCAATGTTCCCTCTAATTTTGTTCCTTTGTGTGTGACAAAGAAGGGTGTCTGTGCACCTCTTAAAGACACACTCCTGGGAGGTACCCAATGTAGCGTACTAGAGACTATGGGGTCTCAAGGGTGAACTGGCCTCCAGCCTAATACATGTACACAAGATGAGCTATCCGAGAATTATTTCTCAATATTTTAATGTGTCCCTCCCAACACTACTCAGTAGGAGTGTTGGACATACAGAAAAATGTAACGGGTTGTCCTCACACACCACCAGGTGCCATGCTTCATCATAGGACAACCCACACTCTCCAAAAACCCAGTTTGATGGAGGGTGGGCCTACACCTGGAGATCGGGAGGCACTTCTAATTTAGAATGGACCCATAATTTAAGTGTATTAAAAACCAATGTGGCATCCTAAATCCTATTTATTCACTAGACATGACACTTGGTATTAAAAAGGAAATGTGGGGACAATGGGATTTAGTACCCCATCACCTCTATTACCGTTCGCATTTTTCTGCCTTGTGGCTCAACTGAGTCCACGGCATTCTTCAGGACGGGCAAACGGGATCCGAGTTAGACAACCTTACATTCAGAATTGCCTCATTGGAAGAGAGACCTATGTCTACTTCTTAAAAAATACCTGTGAATAAATAACACATATATGATATATAAGCTTGCATCATACGCATGCTTTTGTGATATTGTGACACTTCCCACATGAAATAATCGTAAAAAGCATTTCCCTATTATAATTGTGAGACCAGTTCACTACCTTACCCCAACGTTGGGTTTTCCACGACCCATGGAGGAAGGGCTCAGAGACCCCACTAGTCACACTCTAAGGAATTATAAATTTGGAGGAGATTCAAGGTTTTACAAATCACACATATGATCATTCTCAGTCTATCATATCATATCATATCATATCATATCATATCATATCATATCCAGGGATCGTATCCCTCCACTCGATCACTTTCTTACTGCCTCAAGGTACGTCGCTCGCAGTAAGCCGGCATGTATCCGCTCCTCCCTTCCAATGCTGTTCAAATGGAGCAGAGGACGTGTTTTTAAGCTGCTCTTGTTCTGCGGGAACAAGAGAATAACCTGCATCTGTAGTGGGAAGGGCCTGGTCATCTCGAGAAGCCCTCCAGAGTGGTCACCTCCTTCAGTTGATCCCTGAACCATAGGTGCGTCATGCCTGTCAGCCGAGCATGCCAGCCCAGGTATCTATTTGCCTCTCTCCAGCATTTTGCCACTGTGGCAGTATTAGATGGCCAGTCTTGATGCAGCCTATGAGTGTATAAGAGAGGTTCATAATTTCTATTTGGCAAAACTTCTCTGTCCATTCTATAGGCCGGTTCCTCCCTATCTGCATAGACCCAGTAGTCTATTACTATAAGTTGAAATTCCTGGGCTACCTATTTAAAGAAGGTCTCAGAGATTGGGTTAGGAGTATTTTCCAAAATGTATAAGAGGCGTGATAGGGTCATCATCTTATATAAGGTTGCTCTGCCCATTAAGGACAGTAGCAGGGTACGCCAATGTACTATGTCGGTTTGGAGTCTGTGCAATTTGTGGAAGAGGTTTCGCTGCAGGAATAGCTGGTGGTTGCGCGTTACAAAGATGCCCAAGTATTTAAAGACTTCTTCGATTATTGGAGCCACACATTCCGTTGGAAGCCTCGAAGGAGGGCCCGACAAGTAGAACACAACCGATTTGGTCCAATTTATGGTATAGCCGGAATAGCTCCTGAAAAGTTCAAAGATGTGAAGAGCCCTCACTATGGAGAAGTAAGGCCTCGAGAGGTAAAAGATTATGTTGTCGGCGTACAGGGAGATGCTTTCCTGCCATCCCCTGGGTGCTGGATGCTCCAAATGATCGGATCCGTCCTGATCCAGTGTGCCAAGGGCTCCAGCACCAGGGCGAATAGCAGAGGCGACAAGGGGCAACCCTGCCTGGTTCCCCAACGCAACGCGTAGCATCTTGACACCGCCCCGTTGACTCTCACACTCTCTAGTGGAGCTTGGTAGAGCAATTTTATCCAGTCGCAGAATTTTGGCACGAAGCCCAGTCTGGACAGCTCGGCAAACAGATAGGGCCATTCAATGCTTCCAAAGGCCATTGAGGCATCTAGTGCCATCAAGGCCATCTGCTGGGGTATGAGGGCCTTTGTCGTGTGTAAGACGTTATATAACCTCCGCCGGTTGTGATCAGTACTTTTATGCGGCATAAAGCCAGGTTGGGCTATATGGGTAATGGAGTTGAGGACAGCCACTGACCTATTTGCTAGGGACTTGGCCAGCACCTTCGTCTCTACATTCAGGAGAGAGATCGGCCTGTATGAACTGCAGCTTTCTGGAAGCTTACCTGTCTTATGTATTACCACTATCGTGGCTGTGTGCTGGTCTATGGGCAGAGAGCCAGTTTCCCTCGTCTCCTCAAACCATTAAGCCATTGAACAGTTTGACCGGTAGTCCATTGGGGCCTACCGCTTGCCCTGACTTTAATGATCCAAGGGCACCAGATAATTCCTCTTCAGTGAGGTCAGCTTCTAGGGCATCAGCAGTTCCTCACAGTCCCGGTCAGATCTAGAGCTAACTGGGGAATAAAGACCTTCATAATAGGAGGTGAAGGTCTCTGCAATTGCTGTGTTCATTGTCTGAAGGACATTGTCTCTGTCTCTGACCCCCACCACCCACAACCTTTCTTTGTCCCTTTTGTCCAATAGGCCATCAGCCCAGAGGCCTTATCTCCTACATCATACAGCCGGCACTGCGTGGCTAGTGCATGCGTCCGAGCTGCAATGTCAGCCAGGGCACGCAGATCTTGCTGGCGTAGTTAGTTTATGCCGCAGCTCTATGTTCCTATTGTCCACCACCTCCTGTTCTAATGGCAGTATCTCCTGCTCTAGGGTCTGGATTTTAGAAGCCTCCTTTTTTTTCTTCCCTCCTATCAGTTCTTGGGCTTGCCCACACAGCACAGCCTTAAAAGCCTCCTAATGGGTCTGGTGGGATGTCACAAACCCCTCGTTTTCTTTGAAGTACAGGAAAGCTCACCTGTGGAGTTTGTCTCTATGTTCGGGGTCCCGTAAGTACTAAAAATCTATCAAGGGGAATTCTGCCTTGTTAATAACTGGTCCCTTAAGGACAATGCTTAGCGGGGAGTGGTCTGAGATACATCTCTCTAGATGTATCTGCCTCTCGAAGCTCCCCACCAGGTCATGGTTTGTGAATAGACAGTCGAGCCTCGAGAATGACTTGTGTCGTGCGGAGTAATATGTGTACTGTTTTTCAAGGGGGTTGTGGGTCATCCATAAGTCCACCAGTCCAATTGCTGTCAGGAAGCCTGGAAGAGTCTCCTTACCAACGTGTCCCCCTGTCGCACTCGATCAGTTTAAATCTGGGTTATCAGTGTCGCCTCCCGCTAGAAGGGTACCTGCGGGTAGGCCCACCAGTAGTGCACTAATTTTCAGGAGGATAATTGTATGCAACCTAGGCGGACTGTACAGCAGGCAAAAGGTGAAAGAGCGTCCTTCCACCCTGCCCGCTAGGGCCACACAGCATCCCACATCGTCTTGCCAAATTTTATCAATTGTGAGGGGCAGGGAGGGAGCTTCATAGCAAGATACTTACCCCGGGAACCCGCCGAATATCCAAAGTGAGCCGCTAGCCTGTATCCCAAGCGGTCTAAGGCTTTACAGTGGTTTCTCTTCAGATGCGTCTCTTGTAGTAATACCACGTCTGGGGAGTGGCGTTTAATGTGCTGCAGGACTAGCATATGTTTTTTTCTTGTTCCCTAGCCCATTTACATTCCATGTCCATGCATGTATACTAGCTGTTCTTGCCTCTGTCTTAGATGTGTCAGCTTCCATGTGTGACTCGCCTCCGCCCGCAATGAACCCAGTGTGTGCATGTGTTGTGTATCGGCTGTGTCTGTTAAGAGCAACATTGATCAACTTAACAAGGACAAACAATTCCCTCAATTCCCCTCTCCCTGTATCTGTGCTTGGCGAGTTACAAACCCCCTTTATCCCCAATATGCAGATGCCTGTCGCCCAAACAGTGTTACTATGACAACAAAAGGAGGGCGAGTGCATTGCTGGTGTAAATTAGAACACCACTTAGAACGGATAGGTCAATACTCCCAATTCCATAGAAGACAGTACCTAGCAGAAGCCGCCGGAGGATGGGGAGTGTCTCTGGGGCAAAGTCTCGGACTGTAGGATGAAGTACTGATAGCGGAGATCCAAATGCCTCCCTCATCTCCCACCCACCCGCTCCGCCCAACACCCAGAGCAAGAAGCCACATCGAACTTCATTGTAGTCTACTAGTGTCACTTATCTGTGTCCTGTACTTGGCAGGACAGGCTGCATGGGGAGTCCGGGCCTCTCTTCTTCGGTAACTGTTCTTTCATGGCGGATGTCCGGTCCTCCGCTCGACCGTCTGCCAACACCCTGAGTATCACAGGGTACAGCATCATGTACTTCAGGTTTCTGTCTCTAAGGGTCTTTGTCACCACATCGAAGGTTCGTATTTGGAACTGCACCAGAAGTGTGAAATCCGGGAAAAAGCAGTGTGAGCGTGCCGCCTGTAGGATGGCATCTTTGTCCCTGAAGTTGAGTATAAGGGCTATGATCGTGCGTGGGGCCCCCGGGTGTGGGCGTGGCCCCAGTGCTCGATATGCCCGCTTTACAGAAAAGAATGTGGACAAGCACTTTGGCTTGAGGGTGTTGAGAATCAAATCTTCCAAGAAGAGTTCTGCTGACTGCCCCTCCATTCCCTCCGGGACCCCCACCGCCCTGCATTCTTGATCTTCCAGGCAGCCCATGATTTCAGTTTGCCTTTTTATTCAGGACTGATACCTGTTCCTCCTGGCGTTTAGATTTGGATTGCAGGCCCGAATGTTTGCTTCGGCTGTGGACATTTTGTCTGCCAAGTTTTGAAAACCTACCCTGAGCAAGTTCATCTCCTCCGTCAAGCTTAGGTTCCAGGGTACCGTGCAGGTCCTTGATTGCTTTCATGATATCTTTCAATGAGGGGTCCGGCATATGTTCCTCTTCTTCGGTTGGTGCAGTATTTCTGGTTGCACCCCCTTCTCAGCCCACATGACTGTGTATTTATCTATTTGATTGGCCTGACCAGGACCCGGGCCTTTAGTACGGACCATTGTCACTTTATTTCTCTTGCCAAAGGCAGCTCCGCTGCAGCCTGGGAGGTGGTTGATATCCACTATATGCCTCCTCAGTTTCTCCCAGTGCTAGTTTCTTCCATTTATAGTAAAAGGGGAACCACTCTTGTGGGAACCTGAGTGGTAGGTTTATGTCCTTCATGGCTGTTTCTTTATTTTGTGCCTGTCCCACTTCTAAACAATTGCACACGCGTTGACCTATTATCCCCGGCAGTGAGCAAATACACTTGGGGCCATATTCACAAGGAGCTATCGCCGAATTAACGCCACTTTATCGCAGCCAAAGTTGTGATAAATTTACCTCCCCATTCACAAGCTGGTGCTAACAGCTCACAGCACCAGTTTACCCGCGATAGCAGCCACAAAAAACATCGCCACAGAGGATCCCCGCAACTATCGCTAATGAGATGTAGAGTAGGCGTTCCCGTGCCAAAAGCAGTGACAACACCACACCTCAACATTCTCAACGACCAGACACATCGGCGATAAGAACACAAAACCGGCGATAAGGCACGTTAGCACCAGGAAATCTACACCTGCTCTGACCTGATGTTAAGTTGGACGGCAGCAGGTACCACAAAAGGAAGACCAGCGCAGGGCCACATCGGAAGTGCAACAGATGCCATGGAGCCACACATCATGCGGCCCGGACACCCAAGAGGGCCACAACACTCACCAACACCACCCCTCCCTGGCACCCCCCCAACAAAGACATGCCACATCAGCTACACAAAAACATGTACAAATTATTCTGCATGATGTCGCACAATCACAACAGTTGAAATGCATGTGTCGACACAGAAATGAGCATCACACATTCACTTCCGAAGCAACAAAAAATACTTTATTAAAATGAACACCGAAATCAGATGAAGACACATGGCGGCTTCCCACGGGACAGTCCGTTGGTCACAGCCTGCAAGACAAAAAACATGATGAGAAGGTGTGTCCTGCGCACATCAAAGGGCAGAGAGAGAGAGAGAGAGAGAAAGAGAGAGAGAGAGAGAGAGAGAGAAGAAAAGAGGGGGAGAGAGAGAGAAGAAGAGAGAGAGAGAGAGAGAAGAAGAGAGGGGAAGAGAGAGAGAGAGAAGGTGAGCTGTGTGGCCTGCGCACCCAGGCTACACAGCTCACCTGCTGACACCGGTGTGTTTCCAACCACTTGCCGGTATGTGGTGCAGTCCATTAGGTCACACATCTGAGTCAGAGCCGTCATCTGAAACAGAGTTCAGATACATGACTGTCACAGTTCACACACTCCCACAAGACAATAGCGCCTGCCCGCCCATGCACACCCAGGCAGAGGCATCACAAAGGCACCCTCCGTGGTGCAGTCCATTAGGTCACACATCTGAGTCAGAGCCGTCATCTGAAACAGAGTTCAGGTACATGACTGTCACAGTTTACACACTCCCACAAGACAACAGCGCCTGCCCGCCAATGCACACCCAGGCAGAGGCATCACAAAGGCACCCGCCGCCCATGGAGCATGCCCGCCCATGCACACCCAGGCAGAGGCATCACAAAGGCACCCGCCGCCAACGGAGCATGCCCGACCATGCACACCCAGGCCTCACTGCTCACCTGCCACCACCGGCGTGTAAACTGGATGTCCCACCATGTGCCCGCTGCAAGCCACAAGCCCGGGGCCTGCGGACATGGCACCCTCCACACCATGCAGCCACACTCTGCAGGCCACCAGGTCTCACGTGTGTTGCTGGGTCTTGAATACTCCATGGCTGAGGACATACCAGTGCACCTGGCAACATCGCAGGCTGCACACCCGCTCAGTTTTGCTTTGTTCAGCATTACGTACATCAATTGTGTGTCTTTTGCACACCCGATCAGCCCAATGGGTGCCACTAAGTCTGTGACCCGAAATCGAGGCCACGTAGCGGTAGGCCCGCGCTGCCCGCTGGCTCTGCCTACACTGCGGTCCAGCAGGGCACACGAAGCCTGAGTTGCCCGGACCGCCGGGACGGGGCATCATCCCAGAGTGCCCACCCATTCAGCAGCTTAAAGTGCCACTGACTCAGTGCACCAAAGTCACCGTCCCATGGCGGGGTGCCTATGCCTGTGTCACGATCCGTCCACGGTCCAGTACTCCTCAGGATTCGAGCGATGCCATATGGTATCCACCTCTTGATATCCCCAACTCCTGCACTAAAGGCATGGAGGTATAGGGCGATCAAGTGAGGGAAGGGAAGGAAGGGAACAGCGGGGAGTAGAACCTGTAACGAAAAAATACACAAAGCAAACCTATATCTCTGTACGTAATGCTACTCTCATTACTTCTCGCTAACCTCAGACCCTTCTGTGGGCTATACCTCTGGAAAGACACCGCCTTTCCGCCTATGCCAACTTTAGATTACCAACATTCATTTTGATTAGTCATTGAAACATTGATATAGATTCTGAGGATATATTTTTGACCTGAGCGTCAACAGTCAGTCCACAACATGAGGTACTAGCATAGGCAAGAGCTTAAACGTTTATACTAACACAATCTGCTCAACGTCTGGAAAGAGGGGCTCCCTCTATCCTTTCCTTTAGAGACCCAAAAATGACAAACTAATACAGATGAACTGATCCCAGTTCTGACCAGAGTAATATGCTAAAGTACGAAAGTCTCGTTAGTGGACAGTACCTCACTTAAGTACAAAGTCTCACCACCCCACCTTACTTTCGAAACATTCCTTTTTACTGCAGGAATGGGAAACGGGGGAGTATTGTCTTGGCTGAAAAGTACGCTTGATATACACAGCTAACACGCGCCCCAGCGCTAGGGAAAAAAGAAACTGTACACCACTGGGAATCCTGCTACCTGCTCACTGGCACGGTAACCTTAAGCGACTGGGAATCCAGCTGCCTGCTCTCTGGCACGGTAACTGATCCTAAGGGTCCGACTCGGTTCTCTCCTGTCCGAGAGAATGGTGCACTTATCTGTACTCTGGGTGCCTCCTCCGAAAGGCTTCTTCCGTCGAATGAGAACCCGCTGACCTGTCTCCGGCTCGCTCGCTTCTTCTCCGCGACTTCGAGCTGTTGCAGGCTCCACGAATTCCTTTCCGACCTCACTGGTATAACGCCATAGCTCGGACGCATCTCCCACTGGCTCGACGACGGACGTGCTTCCTCGAATTACGCACAGCGTCAATGGGGCGTCTCTTCGTTTTTGTATGCGTGACTCCTCCCCTTCCGAACTGTGGGCAGGCTGGGAGTTGTAGGCAATGCAGGCGCGCGATCCCAGCGCTTGTGCTCCCGGCTTCCTGAAGGCAATGAAGGCGCGCGATCCCAGCGCTTGTGCTCCCGGCTTCCTGACAGCCTGTGCCTGCCGCAATGCGCCGGGTGAGACTAACCCTGTGCAAACCTAGTCAGCGCCTCATGGTGTTAGGCCCGTGCCGTACGCAGGCCTGGGATCCCACTGACCCTGTACGCAACAAAACTTTTGTGTCCTTTATGATTGGGAACCATGGCGTCCATCATCCAGTCACCACTGGTAGAGGAGAATGTGACGTCGATGGCCCCTTATTATGGCGGAGTCACATGGCCTGTGATGCCTGTGCCGGATGGGTGTGGTGTGCGTGCAAACCTGCCCTCAGGGAGTGGCTGTGACATGCTGAGAACTAGACCAGTGACTTGCACACCACCAGTGAGTACGCCTGCGATGGGTAGCAATGAGGGCCCCCCCTCGGAGCGTAAGTGGAGTAGTCTGGCCTGCCGTATGCCGGACCAGCACAGGGCTCGCCACAATGACACGTGGGCTCTGGGCGTGGTTCAGCCCATGTCCGGACAAGGAAGTGAGTGATGCGTGTGTCCCAGTTGTAGTGTCCACAGGACCCGGTACACAAAATGCAATGTACAGGATGCGCATCGTTGAGGCAAGGGAAATCACTGTCCCTACATTCATCCACACATGCAAACATGACTGATGATAGACATGACACAGCAGTGCATCAATGGATGTTTATTGCACATCCAGTGCAGTTATGCAGCTGGAGCGGTTCAGGGAAATGGCCAGCACACTACACAATATGGGCCAGTGGAGGGCCAGCCAGAGTCCATCCGGGGATGACAAGTCCTCCTGAAGGGAAGGGTACAGTCCGCAGCCTGGTTGCCGTGTCATTGGGCATCACTCCGGAAGTGGCAGTCCATGTCGCTGTCCAAGGTGAGTGCATCGGAGTGTATCGTGGGTCAGTGGAAGGTCATGAGGCCATGTGCGGGACCAAGCAGACACAGGCCTGGAGGCGGTGATGAATGCTAGTGCCTAGTCCTTGTGACCACAGTCCCATCCACGTCCTCGGGTTTGTGTCCTGCCCCACCTGTGGGTGTTGCAGAACCGGCTGCCGCACTGTGTGCCACTGACACAACAGGGGCCTGAGTGGATCAGGCTGCCGCACTGTGTACCACTGACACATCAGGGGCCTGAGTGGATCTGGCTGCCGCACTGTGTGCCACGGACACATCAGGGGCCTGAGTGGAACCGGCTGCCGCACTGGGAGGCACTGACACACGAGGGGGCGGGGATGTGGATGGTGTGGGCGCAGCAGCATTTATCAGCGCTACGCCTTGTGCGGAAATGCCATGGTGGTGGTCAGTAGGGTATGATAGAACCCAGCTACATTTCGATGATGTGCAGCAGTGGCTGCCATCCTTTCTACCTCCATCCACACCATGTCCTCCATGAGCCTCCGTATGTGTGCCAGCTCACAGCTGGCATCGCTGGAGCCACTCTGAGTGGACAGGTGTTCTTCTCTCCCCGTCATGACTCCAGTGATGTCAGTCAGGGCTCGTTGGAGACCATGGGGCGGACATAGATACCCAAGGAGGGCATCCAGTTTGGCAGCCATGATGCCGAAGCCCACCCGCACCTGCTCAGCCGTCTTCATCTGGCACTCCAGCACACGGCGTTGGAAGGCCATGTGTAGTTCCTTGAGGTCTTGGGAGGGTGCTGGGGCTGTGGGTGCTTCCTGCTGGGTGGTTTGGGTGGCGGGTGGGGTCTCATCGATGTAGCTGAGCTGCCCTGAGCCTGGAGGTGAGTGACGGATGAGGTCAATGATGTCTTGGATGGTTTGGGCGTCGATGCTGGTGTTGTCCTCCACGTCATCCGTGAAGAGTGGCTGGGACTGCTCTGCAGGAGGTGTTGACGGTGCCCCTGCGATGTGAAGGGGAGATGGTGTATTACAATGTGTCCACATGTGTGTAGACGCATGGTCAGGTTGACATTCAGACAGCATGGCATTGTACATTGTGACAGTCTGTAGATCTGGGCGATGACCCAGAGTCATTGTGGGTGTGCACTGTGCTCTGCTTGTTTGTGCATGTGTGCCATTGTGCCCATCTCCACCCATCCCCCCAGTACCTGGTGGTCACTCACCCTGTTGCGGTTGTGTTGTGTCCTGTCAAGCAATGTTATCCAACTCCAGCTGTGGCGCTGGGCCCCCACCTCCAGTCTGCGTTGCTACCTTCTGGTTGGTGGAAAGTTTCTCCTTCGTCTTCCGCCTGATGCCATTCCATCGCCTCTTGACCTCATCCATTGTCCTCTTGTGCTCTCCGACGGCATTCACCTTGTCGACGATGTCCCGCCATATTGCAGTTTTGGTGCCCAGTGACACGTTGGAGGTGACGAAGAGTTGTTGATGGTGTTCCATCACCTCCGTGACTATGATCCTGTTCACCTGCGGAATGAACTTCGTCTTACTCGTCTCCTTGTCACTGCCCTTCCCTGTCCCCGAGGTCCCAGGCTGGTCGTCAGGGGTGCTTGTGGGGTTGCGCTCGTCCTCTGCGCCTGCTCCGGCTGCCTCCATGGTGCTTGGGTGTAGGTCAGTTTGTGTGTGGGTGTTTTCTCTGGTTTTTGGAGATTTTTCCCACCTGCCAGGTGTGTGTTGCAGGCCTGGCGCTGCTTATCGCTGATTTCCTCATCGAGCTTTGGCACATCGCAGGTTTTTTGGTGTTGTGGTTTGTGTTTTAATCGCCATCAAGGTGGTTTTACCGCAGACATTGTCCGTGGTTTCAGCAGACTATCGCATGCTACCGCCTTGTTGTGAATCCCACGTTGTCATGGGGTTATTTTCCCGCGATGGGCTGCGATATTGAAAGTTGCGTTACGCTACTCTTGTGGTAGTTATCACACATTCTTGTGAATATACCCCTTGGTGTACTGAACATTCACTCACTTCCTTTCCATCTTTTTCATGCAAGTGCCCAGGATAGGCTCTCACTTACATTGCTTTGACATGTCATTCAGCGCTTTATCTCCTTGGCTCTGCAGGGTCACTAGCACCAAATAAACACCTTTACATTCCAGCAGCTCTTTGTGTGTTCCTCTTTCCGCAGCCTGTCCATGCTCGAAACCAGTAATTGTGTCTGCATTTTTAATTGTTGACAGGTGGTGGGCTATGGAGATTGTTGTGCATCCAGACTGGACCCAAACAGCACATGGATTGCTTTAAGGATTATTAATTGATAAAATGTTATGTTATTCTCACACCAGCTGCAACAATTTTTATTTGTTGACAGGTCGTGGGCTATGGAGATTGTTGTGCATCCAGACTGGACCCAAACAGCACATAGATTGCTTTAAGGATTATAAATTGATAACATTTTATGTTATTCTCACACCAGCTGCAACAATTCTAGCCTGCTCCTCTGTGTGTCCAGCGCCGAGAGTCTGCCTCGGGGCCTCCCACCGGTGTTGGCCCACAGCCGGCGCCTCCTGCTGGGCTTTGTTTACGGTATGGTCCGCAGCTGTGGCATCCGTGGCTGCCGCTCGCTTTCTTTTGCTCGTGCCTCGATTAGACTTCGGGCCGGCCACCCAATCAGTAGGCTCTATTCTCTCCCCTTCACACCGGGGCAGCACGGACCACTCCAGGCACTCCCGCCGAGGCCCGGGGGCCAGTGCCAGCACAGCTTCCTTTGGTCGTCAGGTGCCTCCGCAGTTTGTCAGCAAGGCGAGAAGGGTCCCCTGCGCGGTGGAGCCATTCAGTCCCTCTGCCTGTCTCCGCTCTCACTTTGTCGAGAAAGCAAAAGACACACAATTGATGGACGGAATGCAGAAACAATCAAAACATTCACCCCCAGTCAAGAGATCTGGGTTAAATCCATCATTCTTTTGCTCACCATGCCACCCCAGTTTAGACCTGGCTATCTGCAAATCCGTCTTGGACCTGTGCCTCATGTGAGCAGTCCAGCCCGAACTGACAAGCAAGGTCCTCTCTGGACTGGAAACAAGCATCCTAGTACCAGTTTCGGGGTTTCACTACTCTTTAGCCAGGATAGCTTGACTCCAGTGGCACAGTAAGCCTGGGACCCATGTCTGGGCATACCCGGTGCACTTAGGGTGAGAAAGCAAAAGACACACAACTGATGGACGGAATGCAGAACCAATCAAAACATTCACCCCCAGTCAAGAGATCTGGGTTAAATCCATCATCCTTTTGCTCACCATGCCACCCCAGTTAAGACCTGGCCATATGCAAATCAGTCTTGGCCCTGTGCCTCATGGGAACTGCCCAGCCCGAACTGTCAAGCCAGGTCCTCCCTGGACCGGAAACAAGCATCCTAGGACCGGTTTCAGGGTTTCACCCTCACTTTGTCAGCCAGCCACCTCAGCCGGTGACGGGTCGCGGCCGGTGCCATCTATGATCTCTCAGTGTCATAACTCGGTGGAGATAGACCCCAGCCTGTAGGTACGAGGAGAAGAAAACTACGAGTCCCAGTGAGCGTCAACGTTGTTATATGGTCTTCCTCTTCAGGCAATATTGCCACTGTTAACCTATGGGTAGATGTGCAGCCGATATCTGAGTAAGTACCTACACATATGGGGGGAGGGAGAAGGAGTGTAAGGCATATGATGTCCAAGTGTTAACGATTGTGTGGTCTCTCTTCCAGGGCACTCAGGGTAACAGATAAGACGAGAGAGAACCATTCCCTCTGAAGATTCCCTAGTCCGGAGGCTTCCCAGCGGCACTCCAGTTTCTTTATCCCTTTCTTTTCCCTTTCCCCGAATAGAGATATGTCCTTGTAGTGTACTTCTAAATTACTCCCGGACATCTCTCCTTAGGGGAAGGGGCAAAATTGCGTCTCCATCGTTCCCGCTGTATCCGGCTGTTGTTGGTAGGTTCTGCCTTCCTCTGTGTGACACTCAGGCGCTGCCTCAATTCTTCCACACCACCTCGGTCGTCGGGTTGCCGACTTGCTTCCTGCTATGCCTTCGATTAGCAGAATGATGATGGATATTTTGGGGGATAATTGTCGGCTAGCGCAGATCGCTCAGTGTGCAGCCATCTTCACCGGCTGTGGGCCACGCCCACCACATTGGATTTTAATATACTTTAATCACAGCTTCGTTCTAAAGTAGAAGTGACTCCCTGTCTCCATGTGTAGGCCCGCTCTCCATCAAATCGGGTTCTTGGAGAGCGTGGGATGTCCTATGAAGAAGCATGACACCTGGTGGTGTGTGAGGACAACCCGTTATACTTTTGTGTATGTCCAACACTCCTACTGAGTAGTGTTGGGAGGGATACATTAACGTATTTGGAAATAATTCTCGGGTAGCTTATCTTGGGTACATATGTCTGTGCACCTCAGCCAAGGTTGCGTGCACCGATAAGCAAATGCTGTGTAGGAGCTACCAAGTACTTAATGTGTGCTTTGACTTGATTTCAATTTTCCTCTCCGTCATCATAGGGAGGCAAATTTCCTTAAATTCATTTGTAAGCTGGTCTGTCACCTATGATGCTCTCTGGACTTGAGCAATTGAATATTTAAGATCCACCACTGGGGAATCCATTGAAGAAAGGATGTAACTCCATTATGTGTTGAATTTCAGAAAATCTCAGTCTCTGGTACACCCTCCTGGAACGAATAAGGGTATTCAACAACTGTCTAGAACACCAAAAAGCAAAACAAAACTAACTGCTCTCTAGCAAACGGTCCATCAGGTGCAGGTGACAAGATTAACAGGTGGTCTAAGCATCCTGAGATCCTATTTCTAACTCACGTTAACTTTCATGAATTAATGCTCCTATAGGCTAACTGCAACCCAGTTGAAGCGACCTTCAACCTCACTTTTGAGACTAAACATACTTCATTCAGGTTGATACAAACGAACACTGTTCCTGTTATACCGCACTTCTACAAAGTTACTTACTCAATCCTCCAGAAAACCCTTTGGGGCCTCATGCATCCTGGATGAGCAGAAACTGCCTGAAGCTCAACTCGGAAAAGACAGAGGTTCTCGTCCTCGGACCCTCCCCCTCGGCATGAGAGAACACCTGGTAGCCCACTGCCCTCGGCAGCCCTCCCACTCCCATTGACCATGCCTGAAACTCGACATCATACTCGACTCCTCCCTCTCCATGACCCGACAGGTCAATGCTGTCGCCTCCAGCTGCTTCAACACCCTCCGCATCCTCCAAAATACCTTCAAATGGATTGCCCCCGAATCAAGGAATAACGTCGCCCACGCACTCATTACCAGCAGATTGGACTACGGAAAAGCCCTCTATGCCGGAATAAACAAGTCCCTGCTCCACAAACTCCAGACCATACAAAACACCGCAGCCAGACTAGTCCTCGTCATTCCTCGACACGAATACCTCACCCAATACCGCCGCAACCTTCACTGGCTCCCCGTTGAGAAGAGAGTAACCTTCAAGATACTAACCCATGCCTACAAGTGCCTCCACAACACAGGATCCCCAATACCTCAACGAGAGAATCACATCCCACGGACCCAAAAGAAACCTCCGATACGCTGACCTCGCGGAAACCCTGCGCATCCGCAGAGCCTGAACAGGTGGAAGAGCCTTTTCCTACATCGCGGCCAAGACCTGGATCGAGCTCCCAATCGACATCAGAATCGCCTCATCCCTGAACATCTTCAGGAAGACGCTCAAGACCTGGCTCTTTGACTGAGCTAAGCTGCTTCCCCCCGTGCCTTGAGACCCTCACAGGTGAGTAGCGCACTTACAATTCCCCTGATTGACTGATTGATTGATTTATGAGAGTATCAATTGCGGTACAAATGCTACAGTACAATAATATATAATAAAATACTTATGCCTTCTTCAAATCTATCAGTTTAATGAGATCACTTGAATTCAGTGCTTAGAATAAATAAGAAGGCACAGCTTTGGGCTATAGATATGGATGCAAACTTTAAATGATAGATAGCGTGTGGCTCCACAGACTGAGACATGGTCCAGCTTTATCAAGTCCTTGACCGATTTTCTGTCTTACATGAAGACGTAATGGTACAAAACAAATAACTGATATTCCATTGGAATGAAGTAGGAGCCTAGGACCTCAGAGATTAACAGTAAATAACAGTATCAACCACAGGATCAGCGAGCCACCACTGACTGATTTGGCGACCAAATCTCAATGTTCTGTCTTTATTCCTTTGTCTCAAACAGAAAGAGCTCTTTGACATTGGCTTAATTTGGGCACCATGTTCTAATAAAAAAAATCTTCACAGGTGCTCTCAAAAGTTGAGCTACACTATGGGGTGGCCATACAACACCACAAAATGTAGGCCTCTTCGCTAAATTGTTGTCACGATCCCTGAGTCCCGGGAGCAGGAGGTAGGGGACTGCAAAACCCAGCATGCACCTGGGCAGGCATCCGGTTCTTCCCTGGAGGCGGGGCTGCTATAAATGGCCGTCTTTTAGGGGGATCCGGTGCTTGTCACCAAGTTCGTCAGAAGCCGCCAGATTCCCTGGAAGCAGCATCTTTCTTCGTTTCCATCCTGAAGGAGAGTGATCGCGGTGAGCAGGTTTGCTCCTGGCCGGCCGCGTTTTCCTTCGCCTCTTCCCGAGTCCTGCCATCGCAGCCTGCCTGTCTTTCCACATGCTGTGTGAAGGGCACTGTAGGAGAGTAGGGTCTGCTTTCTATGTTCACCCCCACTTTTTGCTTTTGCTTTACTGGTTTTCGACTTAGATGTGGCTGTGGGCCTGCTAATCAGACCCACAGCCCTGCTGTTCTCTCTCTAAATTAATACTATGTACTTTAGGTGCATAACCCATTTGGATAGGATCACCTTATTGGCCCCTGTACAGTGTACCCTAGGTACCCAGGGCATAGGTGTACCCTAGGCCTACCAGGGGCTGCAGCATGTATTGTGCCACCCCTGGCCTGGCCTTCCATTTTGACACAACTGGCTGATCACTCAGCTGGGGCAAGGTCGTGTAATCACCCCTTGCTTAGGTGTAGTATTCCTATACCTAACTTACATATAGACACATGTGTACCTATCAGTCACTCCTATGGCAGGCCTTGACAATCCTGGAGGCAGAGTGCTTGGTAACATGTGAGATGGTGCTCTAGCATGAGCTGAGCCTGTCTGCAGCTTTCGGAACCTTGTCCTTATAGCTGTTCTATGATATAGCCTACCATATACTCTTAAAGTGCCTTATAATCTTAGACGGTTATGGTAACTATGGTTTGGCTTTATCAAAACATGTCGTGTAAGGTGTCTAACACTTGGGAATAATACCCCCATGCCATTTCTGGACATGAGAATATTATTCCCCCCTTCTAGAGGGAAAGACATGTTAAAATCATACTTCAACTGTTAGCCTCTGACCAAAGCCTCAGCATCACAAAATGGATGCTGCTGCCACGACACAAGTCTGACCTCCTGCAGCTGGGAGTGATCCCAGCCAGGGAGGCCTGGACAATAGGTTTCCTGCTTGGGGAGGTGCTAGCACCTCCCCAGACAGCCTTTAGTGTATTGGGGCAGGGTGGGCTGAAAGGAATGAGACATGCCTGGGGCACACATGGTGTTCCTTGCATAGTCCAGTTCAAACCGGCGCTGGGGCACTCCAGCCCCAGCTCTGGCGCGAAACTGGACAAAGGGAAGTGGGTGTAACCACCCCCTCCCAGGTCCCACCCATAAGGCGTGACCTAGCAGGTATCCCAGCCCCCCAGATTAGTATAAGAGTGGGAGTTGGGCCTCAAGACTTTAGATTATCCTGAACCTGCAAAACTGAACAGAAACTCTGGACCTTCGACATTCGACGAAAGAAGAAGACTGAAGAATCTCCCTTGTAGCCAAGGAGTGGCTACCCTGTGCAAACAGGCACCATCAAGAGACTACCCTTTGCTTTGCGACCGTTCTACGAGGAACCGACTGCAGAGCCCGACCAGAGCCTTGACTTCCAGACTTCTCCGACCCTCATCCACATCTGCAGCAGAGCTGAGATCCGTGGAGGCGACGAGCGACGTGGGACCGGCTACCTGGGAAAAGTGGCTAGTAACTTACAGCGCAGCTTCTGAGGTACCCTCGAAGTTGTGCACCGGGGATTGAGAAGCCCCAACCCCAAGCACCATCTGCACCGAAGATCAGCCCCCCCACACTCCACGAGTCCTGCGTGGGGCCCTTCAGCATTTTCCTGCTTGCCGCGTCTGTCCGGTTGCTTGCCCGCTGGCTAGTGGCCTTTGTGACGACGCTCCCTGAAATCTTCTGCGCTGGTTTGGCTCCTCCAGACTGGCTCCCGCTTCTCTGCAAAGAAGAAGCACCCCAGACCTTCCTGGTCTGCACCAGAAGCAAGTCCTTTGTTCTTCGTGGGTTCCGCTTGCCAAGGCTTGGTGAGTCCTAGTCCAACTTCGACGCCGCCGACAGCAAGAGCCTTCGTGGGACAGCTCGCCTCCTGGTCCTGGTCGTCCTCGACGCTTCCTGGTCCTCCTGGCTGCAGCGACAAGCTTCACCTTCACCTGCAACTCTTCACGACATCGCCTGGTTCCTTCCTGGTTCCACGTGGTCACTGGCTAGTGACCTTGACTCTGTCCCTTCTGCTTGCAGGTTTCTTCTCTTCTTGATCCCAGCCTTGGGATCCACCGGACACTCTCCCCTGACTGCCTGTCAGCATCTTTCTTCAGGCATCCATAGGAGTCGACGACGAAAACGACGCATCTTCACCCCTATGCACCCGCAGCCTGTGGGCTAGGTAACTTGGGTACTCCGGTGCTCATCAGGATAGTGACTATCCTAGTGTCTAGTTTTCAAGTCTCAACTTCCTAGCTACTCCGGAAGTGTCCTAAATCTATCTATTTCTAAACTGTAACATTGCTATTGACTTTTACGCATTACGCGTGAGTGTTTCCACTCTGCACACGAATCCCGTGGGCCTCCCACTTCCTAACTAACGCTAGTGTAGTGTAGCCCCAGCGATTCCCTAGGCCTAGGCCTATTCTATTTCCGTGACAGTGGTTCTTATACCACTTACTTAGTATATGGTTTGCGTGGCCCCTAGGGCCTAACTGTATTACTTACCTGTGTGACTTACTGTATGCATTAATAAGACTGTGTTGTACTTACCTCTAATCTCATAAAGAGTGCTGAGGGTTTGCTTAGAATAAATACACTTTATTTTATATATATATCTGTTGTGGTGTCCTTTCATTTGGTATTCAAGGGATTATATATGGTATCACAGCTGGCTTCACATGCCATTCAGAGTTTAGCCTAAGACTGCTCTTGTCCATGCTACCACTAGGATAGCTGGTCTATAAGGTTGACTTTACAACCAATCACCATAAGGGTATTTGGACTGATATAAGGTGTACACTATAACTAGTGACATCATACATCAGGCCAACTTCTCACAGGCACATCCTAAGCCACCTGAGGTTTCAGGTATTCGCGGTAGGATCAAGGTGAGCTCATGCTTTCCGAGTCACCCGTAGTCCAAAGATTAGTGAAATCACAAAATTGTGTTTTTCTTTTCAATATGTTTATAGTCTAACACTTTATGCTGTTTTCCATGGGGGTGTGAAGTGTCCTTTGAGTAATGTTGTTTCCAGCAACCCACTGGCTGTTAACTCACATTGTTTAACACAGGAGCTTGCAATAATGCCTGGAGTAGCAGAAGTAACATTAAGCACTCTTTCACCGTAATTATATCATACGAAGTATAATTACTTAAGTTATAAATTAACAAATACATTTAAGGTCCATAAAACAACAATGGTTAAGGTAAGAGTTGCAGGAGGTATTGTTCTAACATTGCATTTCATGGTGAAGCTTGGTTCTGTACGTTTGCGTTGAAAACGTCTATAAATCAAAGTCCTGTTGAGATTAAAAAGTAGGGGCCTCGTTTATGGCATTTTGGCGTAGGGCACCACAGCAATGCACCTTACTGCGCTGCCCTATGCCAAAGTGAAGGGGTATGAATGCACGGCACTGAAGCAACACGGTGCATTCCTGTCCTTTCTGTCTGTGCTGGCGCCGTTTGGCAGCCTAACGCCAACGTAGGCAGCCTTGCACCATGGTGTAAGGATGCCTCTGTTGTAAGCAGGATTATATTCCATGGGTGTCGTGAGAACAACCGCAAGGCCCAAAGACCGCCTCCCGGGCACAGGTGATGCAGCCATTTGCGCTGTGTCGCCTTACTCATGAGCCACTCAGGGTGGCTTTGTGTGGCGTCATAAATCTTTGAGAGCCCTGCGTCATGCATGTACCACTTTACGTGGTCCAAAAGTGACTCGGGGCTCTTTCCGGACACACTGATGTGAAGCACGGTTTACTTCTTAAGCGCATGAGCTGAGCACACCGGTGGAGTATTGGATGCCTTCCAACTCATTCTAAGTGTATTATTTATTGTTAAACAGACACACAGCAACAGCCCCTCTCAGATCAGTGTTATGTGCACATCAATGATCGTTAAATTGATATTTATATCTCTGTATAATGCACAGTACATTTTTCAAAAAGGCATGAAGCTGGTGCAGAGGTATTATTTACATTACCAGTTTGCTTGCTCACCCAGCTTGGAGTTTTAAACATAATAATATATGGCCCAACAAGCGAAGGGTGATCTTGCATTTTGCAATAATATGGACATCAAACTACCTCATTTACAAGAAGAACCAGGGCTGGACTTGCTTATACAGTAATCAGAGAGTGCCCGTTATGCTGGCCTGACAGGACAGTGTTTGGGCCAACAACACTACATTTGGCTGCTTTGGGTCCTTTTATATGGTCTGGATTTTTTACTACTCATTTCCCTGATATAAAAAAAGAAAAATGCCTGGAGCAAGCTCACCTCTATACGTTCTTCAATACCTTGCAAAACACTTATACAAACTGCCTTAACTTGCAACCAAGGGCCACAATCCTAGCTACTTAATTCAGTAATGGCGGAGACTTTTATTCTGGTGTCCAGGCCTATTTTCTGTCCCATGACGACCCTTAGAGGAACCACCTCTGGTAACGGAAATTAAAATGGGGTTACTTTGAACCTCAAACCAAGCTGCTCGAGGGACAAATAAAATGTTTGTGTTACTGTAACTGCCACAAAATCTCAGAAAACTCAAACCCTTTGCTCCTGTACTGTTCTAAAGCTTTCTAATGTTTTCGTAGTAAAACATCTTCAGTTATCTTGTAGTCCCTCATTCAGGAAACAAAAGGATGTTTTTGATATAAATTATTGTGTGCTTTCCCCAAAGTTTAGAAAAAAAACCACATATGGTTAAAAAAGAGGGACTACGACTCTAATGGCTACAAATATGGTCTGCATTCAGAGGAAGGGTTGGGATGGGAGGCAGTGAGAAACGTAAGACAGGGAAGTGCTGTCAGTGATTAATTTGCGTTGTTACCTGTTTTAAGTTAGCATTTTTCCAGCTGATAAGAGGGTTTACTGCCCTGTCTACTTTCTGTACTGTGTGCTAGTCCTGACCTCTAAGCCAGGAGCAGGGCCACTGGAATTATGTGATTGTGCAGTGATGGCATTTTTGCATAAATATGGACTTGCTGCATGTTAGAAATGGGGCTCCTCGTTGCCTAAGGTGTGTACCTAAGCCAGGCAGAACCACTGCTTGGTCAGAATAAGCTAGATACACATCTAAAATAACCTGTGCTCACCCTCTGGTAGTTTGGCGCAGAGCAAGCAGGTGTATCTTAAGAGGCAATGTGTAAAGTATTTGTGCAACCCACATACACAGTACCAAAATGTTTACACCACACAGGTTTAGAAAAATAGGCAATATATATGTGAATAAAATAAGACCAAAACAACAAAAACCAATGAGTAATTCCAGAGATATTTACTTTTAAATAAATCAAGCAGTGCTTTAAAAACCAACTGGGCTCGTTGTAGAGCCTTTACGGTAATATGGGGAATACACTACGTATTGGCGTCTTAAAGGTCTATGCCCTTCTCATTGTAGTGTTATGTTATGAGGGACTACGACGGGTCTCGTTGAGTTCACGGCATAGGCCGCACTTGGGAATAACGGGACACCACACAGGGGAGTTTGCTTGACTGGGCACACTGGGGGGAAATGAACTCCTCAACCCGCCCACTTTATTCATATATAGGCCCCCCCGTTAACCGGCGTGACTATTCCATTGTGCTTACGCACACAAGTGTAACTTGCGTGAACACCCAACCGACATTGTGGGGGTGGTACATAACATTCCTCCCCAACCATAGCAAAAATTAATAAAATGCAAAACTTACAATGTTAACACATAGTGATATCACAAAAGTTAGCAAACACCAGGAGATGATGGACAGAGTGCTGAAACTTTTCAGACTCTCACTCCCAGTCACAGGGGGTGAGTGTCTGAAAAGTTTCAGCGCTCCGTCCATCATCTCCTTGTGTTTGCTGTGTTCACCCCAAGTTGGCAGGGTATGCCCAGACGTGGGTCCCTTGCTCACTTTGCCACTGGTTTTAAGCTATCCTGGCTGATGAGGGGTGTTACCCCTAAACCGGTCCCAGGATGCTTGTTTCCGGTGTAGGTTCGGGCTGGACTGTTCCCATGAGGAACTGGGTCAAGACTGATTTGCATATGGCTGGGTCTGAACTGGGGTGGTGAAGTGAGCTAAAGAATGATGATGGATTCAACCCTTATCTGTAACTTCAGTCTCTCACTCAGTCACAGGGGCTGAGTGTCTGAAACGTTTCAGTGCTCTATCGGCTGCATGGTATAAAGAACTTTCTAGTTTCATCATTGATAAGATCCAAACCCACCAAGATAATTTCAACACTAGAGATGGCCTCTCTGAAGGGAACTCTCCAACGAATGGGATGACTCCAGCTTTGCAACCTTCACCCACTCTTGTGGCTTTCACACCTATTGCTCTGTTAGACTTATTGATGGTCTTCAAGTCTCTGAAGCCTGGTTCACTGTCTGACCCTTGCCCAGCCAAATTGTTGTCCTTGGTCACAGAGATGGTCAACCCCGTGATAAATAGACTAATCAATCTGTCCCTTTCGGAAGCCACGGTGTCTACACCCTGAAAGCAGGCCATAATCGTGCCACTATAAAAAAAAAACCTTCTCTGGATCCTTCTATCCTTTCCAGTTATCGCCCTATTTCTCTCCTTCATGGTGTGGCGAAAGTTTGGGAAAAAGTGGTAAACTAACAACTTTCCAACCATGTTGAACTTCACGGACTGCTCCACCCGGCTCAATTGGGCATCAGAGCCACGTACAGCACTGAGATGGACCTTGTCGAAGTTGCTGAAGCCATTCGGGAAACTCTGGACTCTGGCGGTAGGGCGGCCCTGATTCTGTTGGACCTCTCAGCGGCATTTGACACAGTGCCATATTCCTTGCTTCTGGACCGTCTTCTGGAAATTGGAATTTCGGAGTAGGCCTGGAATGGTTGAAGTCCATTCTGGAGGGCAGAACTCAACAAGTTTGCCTCCCCCTTTTTCTTCCTCCCCCAGACCGTGACCACGGGAGTGGCTCAGAGGTCTACTCTGAGCCCCCTTCTTTTTAATATACATGTTACTCCCCTGATACAGATGGCGGAGGAGCTTGGAGGAGCTTGGAGCCAAGATCATTGCTTATGCTGATGACACCCAGCTCCTCTTCACTTGGAAGAAAAATGATTCCTCTGCCTCTCTAGCTAAAACCTGTCTGACTGCCGTCTTTCGATGGCTCTACTCGCCACAACTCAAGTGCAACAAGGAGAAAACTGAGATACTTCTCTTTGGGAGCTTCCCCTCACAGTTCCGGAAATCATTTTGGCCAGATGAATATCCCATGCCATCCTCTGAGGGCCAACCCACCAAAAACCTAGGGATATGGTTTGACGAGTACTTCTCTACTCAGATCAAGAAGCTTACCGGACAGTGCTTCATTACACTTAAATCTGAGAAAGTTTCTACCCTTCCTCCCTAGGTCATCAAGGGAAACGGTTACCCGTGCTTTGATATCATCACGCATTGATCTGCTTTCATAGTTACCCTCACTTTTTGGTTAGTGTCAGTGTGTTTTTAACCTAGCCTGAATGGGATCCTGCTAATCAGGTCCCCTGTCACTGCTTTCTCCCTATATTGACCACGGTAAGTACTTTTCTACATCCCCCAATTGGCTACTGGTGTACCCTATCAAGTCCCTTGTATATGGTACTAAGGTACCTAGAGCATGGGTACACCAGGGGCCTCCCATGGGCTGCAGCATGTATTGTACCACCCATAGGAGTCCACTTAAACTGTGACTAAAGACCTGCTATTGCAGCCTGTGTGAGTGTCCTTCTATCGGAGGTCACGGCCATTCAAAGTTATGTCACCCCTATCGCAGGCTCTTCAGTCTTGAGGGCAGGGTGCTTGGTTATAAGTGTGAGGGTGCCTCTGCATGAGTAGGTCACCCCTACAAACCCCTGAGTTGATGTTCCAGGCTTTGTAAGTGTGGTCAGCCATTTTAATACATTTAGTGGACATTAGTCATTACAAGGTGTCTAACTATATAGTGGCTGCACCAAACTCAGCATCAAACATGTGGGAATCATACCCCAACACAGATTCCAGTGTTGGAAGTATGGCCCATGTACTGGGGGGCTCCCTTGGGTACCCCCCTGTACTCCCAGTAACCAGCAAGCTAGTGCTGCTGCCGACCACAGGCACAATTCTGCCCTCCTGCTGCTGTACCAAGCTCAAGCAGGTTAAAGTAGAACAATAGGTTTCCTGTCACAGGGAAGTGTGACCACCTCCCAGACAGGACTGAGTGTATTGGGCTGGGGTGGGGGCGCAGTACAGCGCTACCAGATTGCTTTGAAGGGCACATTTGGTGTCCTCCTTGCATGCTCCAGTTAGATCCAGCTAAGGGAGCCTTGGCTCCTGCTCTGGTGTGAAAATGGATAAAGGACATGGGAGTATCCTCCCCTCTGTCCACTCCCTCCTCTAGGAGGGACCCCAGATTTGCTCCAGCCCTTCTCTGTGTACTTAAGGACTTACCTGTGGGTGGGTCCTTAGATTTGTTGTGGGACAAGACTAAAGCCTGAAACTTCGTTGCTCTACGACAGCCTGGACACTTGGACTTCGACTGGAACCGAGACTGCATCAAGGAAGACTCCTGCTGCTCCTGGTCTCGTTGTTCTTCAAGTCTTCTTTGTCGTTTGTGTCTGTGCGTCTGCCAGGTTCTTCAACAGACCTGTGGTCATCTGCAGGCACCACAACGAAGTTGGGTGGTCTGCTGCTCCTGTCTTCCTACAGACTTCCTGAGGCTCAGCAACACAACTCCCGTGAGGCTTGACCTGTCCTCTCTGCAATGTTGAGGCCAGTATCCCTCGTCGGAACCGCTAGGACCGAATCCCTGTGCACTGCGTCGACTTGCTATTGCCAAGGCTTGTTGGCTCTGCACTCCATAGGAAGCTCCAGCATCTTTCCTACAAGCTCAGCATCCTTACCACATCCTCTGTACTGTGAGCCTTCCTTTTGGTGAGCTGCTAGAGGTCCTCTTGTGACAACAGTTCCTTTTGTGTGTGGGTCATCCTGAGGGTTTTTTTACTGCTACACTGGGCTCCCATGCTTGCTCGGTGCCTGCTCTGACTCTCCTGCTTTTGGTGAGTCCCTTGGACCTTGCTAGTCCCAACGTTGCTCCTTCTTCGTTCTCCCTGCCAGTAGTGGCTATCAAGGATTGTAGGTGCACAAGCCAGACACAGACCACCTTGTCACCGACATCCAATGTGGGACAGCTCATGTATGGTTCCTGTTCTTCCTCAAAATTGCCTGGTCCTCACAGCTGCAGCGATAAGGTCACCGTTGACTCTCCAGAACCTCCCGACATCAGTGTGCATTGTCTTTGTGCCTCCTGGTCACTATTGAGTGGCATAGCCTCTGTCCCCTCTGCTTGCAGGTTCTTCACTTCCAGAATCCACCCTTGGATTTCACCAGCCTTTTTTCACTGTCTTCTCCTGAGGCATTTTCTTGTAAGTCTTCCATTATCATCTATGGAGGTTTCGGATGTCTCCTCACCCCTATGCACCTGGCTTCCCTGGTATATGTAACCTGGTTCCCGGAGCATCAGCAGGTGGGGTGGCTCTCCAACCTTCTGTCCGCCAAGTGAATTCTTCAGGTCCCTCTAGGAAGGGTCCTTCTTCTGCAAACCTGCAATCGCAACTTCTCCATTAACTTCCACTGGGCATGTTGCTGTGTTCCCACTCTGCACACAGCCTCTGTGGGGTTCCTGGGAAATAACCTTGGGTGGTTCCTTGTGTCCCGGCTCTTCTGGGTCTTCTGGTCCAAGTCCCGTCCTGGTTTGCTGTTTGCATTCCACTTTCTTAGTATATGGTTTGGTCTCCCCCTGGCGACTACTGTATTTTGTGTTACTTACCTGATTGCATTTGAAGTATTCTTGTGTGTTGTGTTGATATCTCTGGGTAGGAGATATACCAATGTGTTATTGAGTGTTGTGTAATAAATATAAGTATTTTTATTTAAACACGTTTGATTTTTTCATTTAACTCACACTACTGATTAAACTGGTAAAACAAGCTGCTAAACACTCCTTTAAGATAAGCCTGAAGGCTGCTCTCCACTGCTACCACTTTGGGTGCATTCTATAGTTATCAAAGACCACTAATATCACCACAAGGGTTGCCTGAATTAGTGCTGTAGTGTAGTTCCTATTTCCCTCATAGGCTCTGCGCATTGGAATAATATCCACTATAGTTTTTGCATAGTACTAAGGTCAGTACGCTCCTATCGAGTACATTAAACTTAATTACTTGTATGTGCCAGCTAACTCAGAGGTCACTAGAAACTTCTCAAATAAACAAGAAGGGATTAGTTTCTGACAACCGTATAAACATGACAACTTTGTTTCCCTTAGAATCGGAACGCGTCTCAGAATCGTGGAAACAATAGATAACCGTTTCATTCAGCCAATCGTGCATGCATTGTTTCTCCAGAGTTACACAGAAATAGATAGACTGGCGTTTCAATAACAAGGATTTATTAAACAGTCTTGTTTCTCGTGTAAGATATAACACAGGCTAAAAAGTGATTACTCGTCTGATGTTCTAAATAGTTCTACCCCAGTGTACCTCGTCTGATGCTTCTAAATAGTTCTACCCCAGTGTACCTATCCTAAGCAGTGCTTAATTTGTAAAATATGAAGTCCAGGTGCTCAAATATTTGTTGGAGGCCACACCCACTTCCCCCTGGCTCCACCCACTTCCTCCACAGTGCACCCTTACCTCCCCATACCCCTCTGTTCCCTCCACTAGACCTGCAAACGCCCTTACACCTCCCTCCTGCTGTCTTCACACACCTGTGCACTTTCCCCTCTTGTGCTCAGCCTCTATCTAGACTAGCTCTAACCCTCCCACCCCCTTCTGATGTCTCAAAGGCCTGCACACTCACCCTCTTCTGCTGCCAGTCCCCATCTCTTCTGATCTCTCCTTGAGGCCGCCTCCCCTCTCAGCCATGAGCATGACCCCCACCTCCCCCATGTCAACTTCTTGCTGGGCTGTCCCCTACTTTCCTTTGGCTCTTTTCGCTATGCCTGACACCACCTAATCCTACACGCCCTTCTGACCCCCTACCTCCAGCAGGCCTGCAAACTTGCTCATCTCTTCTACTTTCTAAACATTGATTCGCCCCTCCTTCCTGCTCTCTCCTACAGGGCTTCGCCCCCACTCCCTTCTAGTCTCCAGTCTCCTGTACTAGACTGACACGGACCGACCCCATACGCCCTTCTGTACTCTTCCCCAGGCGGACATCACCTGCCCTCCTCAGCCCTCTCCACACAGGCGTCCAAACCACTATCTCTCCTGCTCTCTGTCCATGCTGGGGGGGGGGGGGTTATCCAGGCCAGCCGCACCCCCGCTTTGCGAACTTCTCTAGGAAGGCACTGCACACCCCCTGCAGGGAGGTGCTCCAATGTGAAGTTAAATCACTGCCTCATTCTACAGACTAACCACTCACAAGCATGTACATCATGCACCAGGACACGCCTGCCAACAAACCTTTCACTCCCACTGACCCTCAAACTCCCCTGAGAGGCTGCAGCCAGGTCCGTGGACTGAGGCCTCTGGATTCTTGCACTGTTCTTGAGCTTAATTTGTACCAAGCACATTCTTGCATGGCTAGCCCTCCTGATCCCGTGCACACTATGGATGTATGCTTGTGAAAAGCTCAGTTGGGAGGATATTTGGGTTTATTGCCTCTGCCTTTCTTGTGATCCGATTATCGCAACTTAGTTTTGAAATTGTGCACGTTTGACTTCACATTTCGGTATTCTGTGAAAGCAATATATTTGTTTGAAAATGAATATGAATAAACTGCTTGTGCAAACAAGAGTGCAGAGCAATAAGAAAGATTTTGAAATTTGTCCATGAGATAATCCTACCGCTTCAGGGGAGAAGATTTGGAAGAGGCTACACAACTACAGTGAAACTACTCTCTACACAAATATAATAAAGTAGGAAACGATACCTTGAAAAGGGTGCTGCTGAAAAAAGAACACTTGTGCGTCCAGAATGTCAGTGTGCCAGTCGGCCTGCCTTAATTATAGCGTTGATGGTCATTCTGCTCCTTGAATTGAATTCTTAGCAAGACGGTGCGAAAGAAACAAACTGGCACATGCATCAACAATGCCATTTGCGATTCCTTAATAGCGAAAAATAAGGATTCGCTAATAAGGAATAGCAAAAGGCTATGCATGTAGAAATCGCTTACAAAATAGTGATTTCTAAACATTCCTTAATTGCTACTCGCAAATTGCGAGTCGCAATTAAGGAATACCTCCCCATTGATTCCTATGGGCCTAGAGGCCCATAGGAATGAATGGGAGGACTTTCTCAATTTGCTAATCTCAATTAGAGAATCGCAAATTGCTCATGCTATTTCAAGGGTGCCAGGGCGTCAAAAAGGACACCCTGTTGCACCCCTGAAATCTGCATATGAATACATCTTGCACACACACATGCCCCAAGGGCATGTGTGTGTGTGTAAAATGGAACTTAGAAAAATGCACTTTAGTGCATTTTTCAAAGTTTTTGCAAATTACCATGAAGTTCAACTTCATGGTAATTTGCTCCCCCTATTAGCGAAATCGCTAATTTTTAAACTTTCATGCATTGCATTTAAGGAATCTCAATTTGGGATTCCTTAAATGCAATCGCAATTTAAGGAATCACTATTTAGAGATTCCTTAAATAGCTATTTTTGCATTTGGGATGATGCATCCCAAATGCAAAAATACTGGTCGCAAAGGGGCAGATTCTGCTAATCTGCCAGTTTGCGAGCAGGTTTCTCGTTGATGCATGTGGCCCATAGTAGATTATTTAATGGAGGCAGGGACAATGTTGCCAGACACCAGTGAAGTGGCAATTAGAAGAAGGCATTGTTGAGTTGTGTATTTTATTCGCAGCACCGTTCTCATATGTCAGTTAGCAAATGTGCTTCTGAAGGCCCCTCCTGCTTAAAAGTGTTCTTTACGGTGTTTGATCTGTCACAAATGGATCTATAGCCAGCTGCAGGGGGCTGTCCAGGGATTATTCTTATTTTCGAAGGGTCATCTCAACCAGTGAGTGTTGTACAGAGAAGAGTGCGTAACTTGGGGACACTGGAAATCGGGGACACTGGAAATCGGGGACAAGTGAGACGAGATTTGGCTGCACACTGTTTGTGTCACATGTATGTGACCAGAACGATTCTTTGCGCTGTGTCGATTCACTACACACGGTGCCCCGCCTGACGCCAGTGGCATGATTGCTGGGGCCTCTTACTCGGTTCAAGTGACCGTCACCTCGAGCCAGTAAAAGCAGCATTGGATTGTATTTACTGACTGTATGTGCCACAGTTACTGCTGGTGGCTCTCTCCACACCGTGCAAATCACATTACCCGAAAGATTATCACACCTTTTTTTTAATCCATTTGGCTTTTGAGGATTTTTTCATTTCTTTTGAGCACTGCCAGCCAAGTAAAAGTAAGAATACACTTTAGTAAAGAGGGGTTAGATTAAGGGCAAGGCCCTGCGCTTCCGGCAGCCTCGGAGCATAGCAGTGCACACGGTGCCCTGCCCCATCATGCCAGTAACATGATTGCTGGGGCCTCAGCCTCGGTTCAGATGACTGTCACCTCGAGCCAGTAAAAAGCAGCAGCATTGTTTTTTTATTACTTACTGCAGTTACTGCTGGTGGCACTGACTATAAGAGGCATGCTGCTGCTTCAAAATGCCCGCCTCGACGTCGCGCTAACTGGTGCTAATGACTCGTCCAATGCGTGTGTGCTGGGGTGTGGTTCACCGTCCCTGGAATGAAAAAAGTTTACGCACGGCACGCTGCTGCAGCCCCCTACCTTATACAACCAAATACAGCCCAATCAGTGACCCGCCCACCGCCAGCAACACTGAATGCAAATTAATTTGCATAATGGATATGGATTTATCGGGCTCGCTCTCTCAGCAGCCATGCAGAGAAACTCTTCTTCATCGACTGAGGATTCTGGAGACTGTCTGTGAAGTGAGCAACACTGCAGTAAGGCAATTGTATTTAATATACTTTGGCCATGACGTGCAGACTGCAGTGCAGTCATGTTGTAGTTTGGCACTGGCAGTATAGACACGGCCCTGATGAAAAGGTGCCGGTGATGAGCACCGGATAGCACCGGCACAAATTAAGCACTGTATCACATCTAGGATGTTATCCAGGCTGAGACCTGGAGCCCAGACCTGCAGTGCAGGGTCAGTTATGGAGCCTCCCTGGAATGCTGTGTGCAGTTAACAACATCTGTCATATTGTGTTCGTTTCTAGATGCCAGACCTGAAGTATTGTGTCCTGTTTGCGAAGCAGCAACCTGAGGAATATGACCAGCTCCGTACATCTCCCCTGGGGTACCATGTGCAGTTGTAGATGCAACATCTGGAATAGGGTTCTCATTTTTGGGGGCCTTGACCAAACCATTGTGCCCAGTACTGGATGCAAGATTTGTAGTTGTGTGTCAATTCCTGGAGGTTTTAGCTTGCACATTGTGTGCAGCTGTGGGAGAAACATGTGGGGTATTGTGTACCTTTCTGAAAGAGACATGGGCCCTGATTACTAGTTGCATGGTTCCAGAGGGGTGCAAACTGCACATGTAAAATGTACGTTACTGTGTAGGAACACCCGTCCAATACTGTGCAAGTATGGAAATCCCATGGTATGGGGAAAAACCGTGTGGGCCAAATTAACTTGTCATAATCCTAGAGAGAATTTTCAATTCCATGAGGATTAACGCAGGCATGTACCCCTGCTCGAAGCTCTGTCTTTGGTGGGGGGAGGAATAGGGGTGCGGAGTAGGGGGGTAAATAAAAAACTACTTTCTGGTAGGGGCAGGACCGTTTTTGCCCTTTTCCATAAATGCAAATCAGAAGGAGGCTTTGCCGCTGCAGACAAAGTTTCTTGGCGTATTTCCAGGTGGATTCCTGGCAGGTGAAATCGAGTCTGGTGTTGCTAAGTAAACTGGGTGTGGGAACCCCGACCCCTTCTGGATCAGGCGGAGTGGAATTTGGGAAATTTGTACCTACTTCAGGAATAGACAAAACAAGCTTCATTGCTATTTGTGGAAGAGGCATGTGAGGTATGGTGCCCAATTTTGAAGAGACTATTAGAGGTTAGTTTCCCATACTGAACAAAGCTTACTGTTACTGTCCGATTCTGTTTGAAAATCCCTTTCTCTGACTTTGGCTTGGCCTCGTGTCTTTCATCAAAAGACTGCCACGCACATAGGTTTTAAGCCATGCTTCATTCAACGCGGGCAATTCGCCGTCATACAAAACGCCAATGTGATTTTCGCTTTCCTCCCACTGGTTTCTTAAAAGCAGCTTACTGCAGCCTGCCTCCTCCCCGAAGGACCTCTGCTCACCTCACTTGTTCTTGTGACAGAGCTGCACCTCCACTTTCACGTTGGAGCAGCTTATCCTCGTCCTCGCTGCCTTCTTTCCACCCCTGACTCTTCGACTTCCGTCTCCTGGCCTGAGACCCGTAGCTTCGGCCCCTCGGCGTGGTTATGGGTGCACTGGTGCAGTGCTCTGCATGGCACTATAAAGACGTGTAATGAGACTGCGGGGGACGCCATCTGAATGATATTTTCAAGTAACTGAAGAGCGGGTGGGAGGGCAGGGAAGGTCTCATGCAACTGCTTGCAAGAGGCTCTCAATCTGTAATAGAGGAATAGCTCTGAAAATGTCAGGCTGCCCCGGGCCCGCGCAGGGGGCCCTCCTAAGAGGGCGGCCAGCCTTAGTGCCACAGGATGGCACTATTGCCAGCATTGTAGTCGTCAGGGGACCCAGGGGGTCCCCTTGGTGCAGCCGCAGCGTCACGTCCGGCAGGAGGGGGGGGGGGGGCGGGGGAAAGGTACCGTCCGAGCGACCTCTTTTGTTGTCCATCGGTCGGTCCCCCTCCAGCTGGCCTGCCCGGACGCATTTTCCTGCTTCGACGCCTTTGTGATGCGATTCCTTTTCTGCCAGGCTGCCCTCGGTGAGTCCCCTTCTCTCGCTTGCCCCTCTTCACCCCTGTCATATTTCGGACCCTGGAGTGCGGGCGGTCCGCGCATCAGCCCCCACCCCGCCGCTTTGGCCCGGGTCCTCCGCCTTCCTCCCCCGGCTGCGCTGGCTTGCATCCCTCTCCCTCCCTGTGTCGCCGCTTTCCCGTACTCGGCCCGTCGGGGCCCAGCTGCGCATTCTGCGGCCTTTCCTTCGTGCGGACCCGCCCCCCAGCCCCGCTCACCTCCACCTCGTCCGGCCCCCCACGCTGCTCCACCCCCCCCCCCCCCGTGGGGGGCCCCTCCACGGGCAGCATGGGTGCTGCGTGGTGGGCCCCTGCCATCTGGCCGCTCCGGAGTGGGGTCCGGGTCCTGGTTGTGCCCGTGAGTACTCCTTTTGCCCCGGCTCCCTTTCATGCCCGCCACTGCTCCGCTTTACGTGGCGTTCCCTGGGCCGTGTGTGGCGTCCGGGCGTGTTCTCCGCTTTGGGGCCCTCCGCTGGTGGCATGGTTGTCGGTGTGGCCTGTCTGGCCGTGCTGGCCGCCACCGCGTGCGTCTCTGATGCGGGCCCGGGCGTCCCCCGCCTGCGCGGCCCTTCCTCCCTCGCCATGCTGCCCGGCCTCGACGGCTCCCGGGCCGCGCCCTGCCCGCCTCTATCGGGACCGACTCGCGACCTTTCCGGGCTGGCTCGTTTCCCTGCTTTTTCCCTGGGGGCGTGGCGGCACTACGTTAGCCTGCAGCCCCGGCGCGCTATGTGCAACCACTTTTGGCACCATCTTTTTTTTCGAATTGCCGCGCAGGCGCTGTGGCTCGATAACCAGCCAAAGAACTGCCTGAAGTTGTGCGGGCCAAAGTAGAGAAGGAGAGGGCACTTGGGAGAGTGGCGGGCCCTTTCTTGCTCCCGCCCCTGGAGAATTTTGTGGTCTCCCCCCTGGGGGTGGTGCCCAAGAAGGAGCCTGGGTCTTTTCGCCTTATACATCACCTCTCTTACCCGGAAGGGGGCTCTGTCAACCATGGACTGGAGGTAGGCGCTTGTTCTGTCACGTATTGTACACTGGACGTGGCTTTGGACCTAGTCAGGAGGGCGGGCAAGGGCGCATGGTTAGCTAAAGCGGACATCGAATCGGCGTTTCGCTTGCTACCGGTGCATTCAAGCAGCCAACACCTGCTAGGTTTCAAGCTAGAAGGCAGGTACTTTTACGACCGGTGCATGCCCATGGGTTGTGCAGTCTCTTGTGCTTATTTCGAAGCATTCAGCAGCTTCCTCCAGTGGGCCCTGCAGTCATGCTATGGAGTCGTAGGGGCGACCCACTAACTAGACGATTTCCTATTCATTGGGACAGATGGATCAAAGGACAGCAGCAATGCCCTTAAGGACTTTGAGCGGCTGGCCAGTCATTTGGGTGTCCCCTTGGCGCCAGGGAAGACGGAAGGTCCAACGCAAGTTCTAACCTTTTTAGGGATCGAAATTGATACCTTAGCAGGGGAATCCAGGCTCCCAGCGGACAAGGTAAAGGACCTTGCACAGCACATCCAGTCAGCCTTGGGGGAGCAGAAGGTCACGTTGGGCTTCTTGCAGAGCCTGCTGGGCAAGCTCAACTTCTCTGCCAGGATAATACCTGCGGGGAGGGTCTTTGCACGGAGGATTGCCTGGGCAACGGCTAAGGTCAGGAAGAAGCACCACCTAGTCAGGCTAAGCAAGGGGTTGAAGGAGGACCTGGGCATGTGGGAAAGCTTCCTGGATAGCTTCAATGGCGCAGTTTTATGGAGGGCACCTTGGGCGGGTTCTCCTGATCTGTCCTTATTCACAGATGTGTCTGGCAGGGAGGGCTTTGGGGTCATCCTGGACTCAGAGTGGTGCGCGCAGAGTTGGCCCAATGCCTGGCGCAGGAAGAAGATCACGGCCAACATTACAGTACTTGAATTGTTTCCAATAGTGGTGGCCTTCCACTTATGGCCCTCTGTTCTGTCTGCACGCAGGGTCCTTTTCTGTTCCGACAATCTGGCGGTGGTCCAGGCTATCAACTCCCAGTCTGCATCCTGCCCGCTTGTATTGTTTACTGAAGGAACTGGTGAGGGTGTCTGGTGAACAACATTGAGTGTAGGGCGCGACATATTCAGGGGGTGCAGAACATAGCGGCTGATGCTCTCTCGTTTTCAGTGGCACAGGTTCCGGGAGGCGTGGCCGAGAGCGAGGGAGGAGATGACCCTTTTTCCAGCACACCTATGGTTCCTACTGAATCTGTCAGGCGCTTGAGGGGGATGGGCGAGCTGTCCTTAGCACCTCGGACGGTCAAGCGGTACAGGGCGTGTGTGAACAATTTCTGTTCAGTAACTGGAGCATGGGACGAAGGGAGGTCATCCCTGGAGAGCAGGACCCAGGATTTCATTTTGTGGGCAAAAGACCAAGGGAAGAGCCAACCGTGGATCGGGGGACACCTGTCGGCAATAAGCCATCAAGCAAGATTAAGGGGACAGGCAGACCCCACAAAGTCCTACCTGATCCGGGCGGCACTCAAAGGCTGGGCCAGGAGCGAACCTAGATCTCCGGACAACAGGGCAGCCATAGATTTTGTAACGCTGCAAGGGATTCTGGATTGGGTTGGCAGGGCGACCTACTCTGCTTTTGAGGCAGCCCACTTCGCGGCCACCTTTAGCCTGGCCTTCTTTGGGGCTTTTAGAATGGGGGAACTTGTAGCGAGATCAAGACAGGACACGTTGGGGGTGGCATTGAACGTGCAGGACACGGCGTTGGCAATCGGTTCCCTCACAATTAGACTACGGGGATCCAAAACGGACCAGGCAAGGGTAGGGAAGCTCATCGTGCTCAATAAACTGGAGATCGCCAAGAATTGTCCTGTGCGCCTAGTAGCGGCCTACCTGGCGTTGCAGCCCACAACAGAAGGTTACCTGCTAGTGCACGCTGACAGTTCGCCCTTGACCAAATACCAGGTACAGCGCATAATGGCGGTGTGTTTAGAGCTGTCTGGTAAAAAGATCCAGGGCACCCGTTTCTGCAGTCACACTTTCCGTATTGGGGCAGCGACCACGGCTTTCCAGGCGGGTTTGCCGGTGGAAAGCATAAAACTGGTGGGGATACATTCGACCATAAGGGGCCACGTGCACACACGGAACGAGGAAGGGCTTAGTTGTGTCAAATAGGTTGCGACTTACGTCGGTGTTTTTACCTTTGGTGTGTTTTTGCATGTGTAATGGCGTTTACAGTGCTCTGTGTAATAAATTGATTTTCAAAATCCCTCATCTTTATTTGCTAGGGAAGACGGTCTAGGTGATCGGCCATTCAGGAGTCCAGAGGGTGTCTCAGTGGGAGAATATCAGAAAATGGCGGCACGGGCTCACAGCCACAAGGATAATATGGATTGGGACACCAGACATGCGTTGGAATAGCTTGGTGAAGAGAGTCCTTCAGAGTTTAGGGGAGGGTGCCCCACCGCCCGATTTATTAGTGATACACCTAGGGGGGAATGAGCTGGTCCGCCTGGGGAGAAGGGACCTGCTTCACGAGATGAGGGCCACCATGTGCGATCTGAGCAACAAGTTGGGGACCTGTGAATTATGGTGGTCCGAAATCACACCACGTCAGGTCTGGTGGGGCGCACGATCCAGGGATGCCATGGCGACCTCGCGCCGAAGGGTGAACAGCGCTATGCGGAAGTTCACGGAGCAAAGGGGTTTTGGGTTCATACGCCATGGGTTACTACATGCTAAATGCACAGGGTGCTTCGAGGCAGATGGGATTCACCTGTCCAAAGTGGGTATAGACTTATTCTTGTTGGATCTGGGGGAGGCCTTAGAAACAGCAGGGTGTAAGTAGGTAGCGCTATATGGTGGGGGCCCTGGGGTGACGGGGGCCACACCAGGGCTGTGGCGGAGTTGCAGGGCGATCCAAAGGCTGTAAGGTACAGATGGGTACCCTCTACGGGAGCACAGTAAGGGTGCTAAAGCCAATTATCCCCAGGGAGGTCCTCGCGGGGGATCCTGGAGGAGCGACGGCGCCCCGTTAGTCCTACGGGCGGTTGTGCACCTGAGCAACCGGGGGTTGCCTGCAACCTCCGGCCCCTCATAGCTGGGAGGGGCGTGAGTAAGGGGCGGACTGGCGGTCTGCCGGAGGGAGGGGCTAACCCCTCTCCCAAATGGACAAACACCGGTTGGTCGCGGCCACCGAGTTTTTATGGCTCATCAGGTGGGCAGGCGGCGAGGGGCCGCCTGCCCTGGGATCGCCCGTAAGATAACCCACCATGTTGACATATTGTTGTTAATAAACCTGCAGCAAATTTCTCCACCAATGTGTGTGTCTGAGTTATTACATGTTTTGCTGTGGGAGGGCTTGGGATTGTGCCGATATTGGCACTATGTCAGGCTGCCCCGGGCCCGCGCAGGGGGCCCTCCTAAGAGGGCGGCCAGTCTTAGTGCCATCCTGTGGCACCATCGCCAGCTTTGTAGTCGTCGGGGGACCCAGGGGGTCCCCTTGATGCAACGTCACGTCCAGCAGGAGGGGGGGGCGGGGGAAAGGTATTTATACCTTTCCCACCGTCCGAGCGACCTCTTTTGTTGTCCATCGGTCCCCCTCCTGCTGGCCTGCCCGGACGCAGTTTCCCTCCCCACCGCTTTCCCGGCGTATAGGCGGGGGGGGGGGGTGTTTCAACTAAAAACTTGTTTTTGTGTTGCAGGCGGAGTTACAGGGCGATCCAAAGGCTGTAAGGTACAGATGGGTACCCTCTACGGGAGCACAGTAAGGGTGCTAAAGCCAATTATCCCCAGGGAGGTCCTCGCGGGGGATCCTGGAGGAGCGACGGCGCCCCGTGTTAGTCCTACGGGCGGTTGTGCACCTGAGCAACCGGGGGTTGCCTGCAACGCTCCGCCCCCTCATAGCTGGTAGGGGTGTGAGTAAGGGGCGGACTGGCGGTCTGCCGGAGGGAGGGGCTAACCCCTCCCCCAAATGGACAAACACCGGTTGGTCGCGGCCACCGGGTTTTTATGGCTAATCAGGTGGGCAGGCGGCGAGGGGCCGCCTGCCCTGGGATCGCCCGTAAGATAACCCACCATGTTGACATATTGTTATGTTAATAAACCTGCAGCACATTTCTCCACCAATATGTGTGTCTGAGTTATTACATGTTTTGCTGTGGGAGGGCTGGGGGATTGTGCCGATATTGGCACTATGACCTAGCTCTTCCGGCCGTAGTTTCCGGCGGGGTTCTGAATGTATCACCTGGGTATAGATCCTCAAATTTACGTAGGCCTATATCTCTAGCTATGAGTCTACCACCACCCTCTGACATCACAGGGATCATGGGATTATGTGCCGAGGGGATGGATAGAGCATATAGTATAGTCAATTGGGCCCTATCGCGAAGTCTCTCCCACGCCCATCTCCGGGTCTTCACCGCTTCAACTCCATCCCTCGGAAGTCTCTATGGCTGGTAAATCGCCACTTGGAGGGGAGTCGGGCCGCCACATCCATTTCAACTGCAGTGTGCGGCTGGAATGGGACGGGATGTAACCAAAAATGTAAACATTGTGCCTGTGCGCAAAAGGAATACAATAGGAAGTCCGGGGCTCCCTGCTCTCCCTGTGACAGCGGCAATGTTAGGAGTTCCCATGACATTCGTGCTTGCCTGCCCGCTCATACCAAAGCCACCAACAAGGATCGGAGTCTGCCAAAGAAAACCTGGGTGAGTGGGATTGGGACATTAACAAATATAAGAATTTTGGCAGGACCACCATCTTAGCCACCGCGATCCTCCCGGCTGGGGAGAGAGGTAGCCTGGCCCAGGTGTTAATTTTCCCTTCCAACCAATTGATGGCTCATGCAAAATTCATGGCCCAGATCTCCTGTACATCTTGACTGAGCCATATGCCCAAATATTTCACCGGGCCAGCGGTGGATTTTGCCCAGTTTAAAGAAATGCCTGATATTCCGCCAAAGTGAATGAGTTTACGGAGTAAGGGTGTAGCATTTACCTCTTTAATAATCCCCTTGTACTGAATCCCAGACCCCTAGCAGCATGGTGTTGCCTAATACGCGCCGCCAAAGGCTCTATTGCTATGGCAAAAAAGAGAGGACAGCCCAGCCTTGTTCCCCGGGTCATGTGGAAAGGGCAAGAAAGAATACAGTTGAGACGAATCCTGGCGGAGGGTGCCGTGTATAATAAACGTATAAGCCCCAAAAACAGAGGACTGAAACCCATTCTCACGATCACTGCAAGGTACCCCCATTCAAGCCAATCAAACGCCTTTGTGGCGTCCAAAAACACAGCAACCGCTTATATATTGGGGTGTAAGTAGTGGAGGACAGTAAAGACGGTGTGGAGATTGTGAGCCGTAGACCGTTCAGGTATGAATCCAGACTGACCGGGACGTGCGATTAACGGAAGTAAGGGTTGTAGTCTAGTTGCAAGCAGTTTGGCAAAACTTTTGACATCTACGTTTATAAGGGAAAGGGGCCTGTAAGAGTTGACTACCTCACTAGGTTTACCCGGCTTTAGCAGCGTAATAATAGCTTTGCACATTGAGTGCTGGAGGATTCCTGCGGCCATGGCTTCCTCAAATGCTGCAATGAGGTGTGGGGATAGCTCCTCGACGTAGGTTTTTTAGAATGCCGTAGTCAGGCCATCCGAGTCTGGGGCTTTATTGGACGGTAGACCTCAGATAACTTGGGCAACGTCTTCCACTGCTGTCCCCATCCCAACCATAGAAGTTCGAGGGATTCTAAGAAGGGTTGTAAACCCTCAAGGAGTGCCTGATGTGTGGATGAGTATAGGTCAGAATAGAATTGAGTTAATCGGTCTAGGGTTTTGGGTGGGTCTCTAATCAGTCTGATCAACCCCCTTTATTTCAGTGATATATGTGGCATTACACCGGGCTCGGAGCATGTTAGCGAGAGTTTTCTGGCCTATTTCCCTCCCCGTATTGCCTGGCCTGTGTATTAGCCCATAAACTTCACCTCCCGGTGTGCCTCTTCCACGAACTCCAACAGTTTTTCCTTTAATTGGGCAAGCAGATCTGGGTTGTTAGTGTTGTAGAATTGCGTCTTGAGGTCCCTAATGAGCCTCTCAAGGGATGCGAGTGATGTCCTGATTGCTTTCAAAACCCCGCCTGTCGCTCAATACATTTGCCCCTAGTAACTACTTTAAATGCTTCCCATGGGGATGCCTGTGTCGTGACAGTGCCCATATTAAAATTAAAATATTCGCCAATGTCTCCCCGAATCGCCTCTTTAAAAGCCTTGTCCAGTAAAGCGTTTGGGGGAAGCCGCCAACTGAACAGCCTGTTAGGTGCATTGGGCATGGCTAAAGTTAAGAGACAGGGGGCATGGTCCGACAGTGACCTAGGAAGGTGGCGTACTTCGCACCACCAAGTCACCGCATCTCTAGACAACTACCAGTAATCCAGTCTGGACCAGGCTCTATGGTGCTCTGATATGCATGTGCCTTAAGTTAGGGAAGTGTTAAAAATTCTCCAGACATCTGACAGGTGTCCATCTGATATAATTGCGTTAAGTGTAGTGCTTGAATTGGGATGGAAGGATCGGGATAAGTCCTTCCTGTCCAGCTCGTCATCGAGCACAGTATTGAAGTCTCCGCCCCAAATAATAGTATCACAGCCTATGGACTTGATTTTTGCCCATACATCCTGAAAAAACTCTGGTGTCTGTATTTGGGCCATATGTAACGTGCCCTCTAGTGAACCCATCAGCATAACATACCTTCCTTCGGGATCAATAAGTGAGTCGCATAGTTTCCAGTCGAGGCCCTGTCTTACCAGCACCGCCACCCCCGCACTTAATTTTAATAGATAGCAGAATAAACATGTCCCCAGCGTTTACATTGCTGCCTAGTGGATGGGGTGCAATTCAAGTGAGTTTCCTGCAGAATGCAAAGGTCTATGTGGTGTCTTAGTAGAAATGTGTGGACCAGCCTGTATTTCCTGTGGTCATTCAGACCTCGGATGTTCCATGTTAATAAATTCAGTGTCATCAAGATACTACTAGTGATGGTAGTAAGGGGACCCAGCAACGCGCTCTGACTGTTGCATCTCTATCAGAATTGATGAGTTGTCTGTTAGTTATGTCACATGTTCCCTGGGCACTCTGCCATCTGCGTCCATCTTTGAGTGGAATCTCCCCTTCACCCACGAGTAAGCTGCATGGCTGTGTCCTGCCTGACAGTAAAACATTAACTTTTCCCAGCCTCTCACCTGCCACACCAACCCCCCAAACAGGTTGAGCATTAACAAGCCACCCAGAAACCAAATACAACATTAAACCCCCTACACAAGCTAGGCAGCGACCTTTGGGAGTTCTCCTTGGGGGGCGTGAGGTCTCCAGCATACTACCCTAACAACGGCGGGGTGGCCGTGTTTATAGTGAACTGCCACCGCAACGTATTCCAAGTTAAGACTTGATAACGCAACGTGGCACCAAACCTTAGTGTGGTATACCAATCCATTGACCAGTACGAGCGATTTTCCCACATTTAAATCACAACCCAAATCCTGACCTAGCGGAGTTCAAATCTGAAGTTAGTTTGGAGAGAAGGAGCCAAAGTCAGTCATTGTCACTCAATTCAGCTTCAGAATTGCAGCTAGTCGGTGCACTGTGCGCATTCTTTTTCCCCTCCCACATGTTTAGCGAACTTCATCACAGATTTTGCATCTGTGAACATGTGGACCGATCCTTCATGTGTCACCTTGAGTTTTGCAGGGTAGAGTAGAGCATAGGGGATCTTAGCCTGCATCAGGATACGCTTCGCGGGTTGAAACTCCCTGCGGGCCGACTGCACTGCCGGTGTGAAGTCTGGGTAGAAGAAGATGGTATTTCCCTTGTATTCGATGGATCCCCGCTCTCTTGCTAGTTTTAATATCGAGTCTCGATCTTGATAATTTAGTAACTTAGCTAGGATTGGCCTGGGCGTTGCTCCTATTGGTGGACTAGGGCCAAGCTCCTGATGTGCTCTCTCGACCACGACCACGAACACGGCAGACAGGCCAGGATCAAAGAGATCGTGCAACAGGTTAGCCACATAGGTCTCCATTTTGACAATAGCTGTCATCTCAGGATCCCGGTTATGCGGAGGTTGTTGTGCCTAGACCTGGCTTCTAGGTCATCATTCTGTGCTCTGAAAACAGTGAGCACCTTGTTAATTTGTAGCAGTTGCTCTTTGGTTTCCACTTGAAACTCGTGGTTTTCAGAACTGCGATTCTCAAGCGCGTCTAGCCTGGACTCGTGCATGTCCACTTGTTTTTTTACCACACCCAGTTGAGAGGTAAGGTCATCTTGTTGTCCATTGTTTGATGTCCGCATTTCTAATAGTAGCGAGCGTAAGTCCTTCCCTTTATCATCTGATTGAACAGCAGAATGGCGATTGACATCTACCTCTCCCTCAGCCTCCGTTAGCTTGGTGTGTCTTTTATTTTCAAATGTGAGTTTGGGTTTTTTTGCATCCTGTTTTCCCATTACGCCCAATTTAAGTGTGTAGTTAACCCTCCTGACAGGACTATAGAGGGCTGCTCCAGGTGGGGACATGCACTGGGCCCCAGACGCCCCAGTCTAATTGTGGCAAGATCAAGGCTGCAACGCCCAAGACTGAGTTGTTGATGTAACCGTCCGTATTTGAAACCGCTTTACCGCCAACAGACACAACAAGCGCAGTCAGTGTACTCACAGTTCGTTAACTGGCCCACACTCTGGCCCACTCTCTGGGCTTCGAAGGCTTGCCAAGGGTGCTGCTGTGCATGTCTCTGCAAGGGCCCGCCGCAACCTCAACAGCCTTCGCCCTGACTGGGCCGCGGCGGCCCTCAGCTGTCCCCTCCACGAGGAGGTACTACCGCAGGCAATGTCTCACTGGAGCTGCGTGCCCCCCGCCGAGTACAGCACAGGTGGCCGCCGCAGATCCCCTCACAGGCGTCGTCTCGCCGTCCACACAGCAGCAGCACACAGCGATGGCAATGGGAAGTGGGACAGCCTGACACCCGATGTGGTTAACCAGGATTTGGGTCCAGCAGCGCCTTCCGTACACGCGGGCCAGACCGCGCCTGACCCCAAGATGGCAGCCTTGTATGCGGGCCGACCGGCGCCTCGGCAGCAATCCGCCCGGGGCAGCTATATCACCACCAGTCCAATCAACAATGAGGCAGCAGCACCCCCCGGTGCCTGCCCCGCGGCATCCAGGGCAGCCGCCCGCCTGAGGCTCACCGGTATCTGCAGCTTACTCCGCGTTCCAGGATCAGGGCTCGTGAAGCGGCGGGCCGATCTCCTCCCATGAATGCCCCGATCGATCAAACCAGTTATAGCCACGGAGCACAGGTCAGGCGACACTTCTCCTCATGGGCAGCGCCAGGAGGCTATTCTAGCTTTGCGATGGCTCTCAGATTTATAGGAAAGAAGGATCTTGACATGGCCGGCGGAGCACGCTTCTAAAGCGGCCATTCCACAGCTTGGTTCGGCCATGCCCCCCAGGTGTAACTTACTTGACCACCCCAGCGACATGGTGGAGGTAATAAATTATACTCATAAGTTATTTATGACCCCATTGGGGTCGTATCGTAGATGGAAAAAAAGTGTATGTCTCCTGTCATGACCAGACCAGGGGCACTAGGACCCTGGGGCAAAGGGCAGAGGCCAGAGGACACTGGACACCAGGTCCGGGGAGGGGACAAAGGGGACAAGACAGTCGAGGACACGAGGGGACTGAGGAGGATGTGGGAACAAGAGCGCTGTACAGGCAACCATTAAAGCATCACGCACCTTACCTGACTCCTGTGCTTATGTAAAACACGACAACTGGCGATCGAAGGTCGGATGCATGAAGGACAGGAAGATGCCGAAGACTGAAAGCAGCTGCGACAAGCCTGGAGCCCACCCTGGTCCGCTAGACGACTGGAGAGGAACAGCGACGATCCGCAATCATCGCGCCGATTCCCCCTAACTGAAAAGCCAGGAGCCCACCCTGGTCTGAGGGAGTAAAGCTGAAGCGATGCGGGAGCCCACCCCGGCCGCGGAAGAAGTGCTGAGCGGTAAGAGCGCAAGCAGCAAGATAAAAGAAATAAATTAAGCGCACCGCCTGTAAAGCGAAGAGCGCGAAGCACCGAAGCGTGCAGGAATAGAACTGAAACTGAATGGGGAAACCGCGAGGGATTCAAATAAACTCTCGCGAGACTACGGCGGCCATCTTAAAGTCAGGCAAAACGGGCCAATAGGAAGAAAAGAACAGCGCAACTGCCATTTTGAGGTCAGGCAAAGAAAAAGTGCCAAATAGAACACCGAAAGGAGAAAACAAGCACTGACAAAGACAAACAAAAGGGCCAGAAGTGACAAAAACAAGCATTGCCAAAGACAAATAAACACCAGAAGTAGAAAAGAAGCTTTGGAAAAGGCAAATAAAGAGGCAGCAATATAAGGAAAGGATGGCAGAAAGACAAAGTGCGCAATATCGTAGACCATTACCATTTAACCACAAGCAGGAATACGGTGGGAGAAATGGATCAGGCGTTTTGAATGGTACACGGAAGCGACCGATGTGACAGCAGAGAAGCAACTAGGCCTATTCCTAAACCTAGTAGGGGATGAGGTTGAAGACCTACTAGTGACACTGCCAAAAGAAGAGACTACCACCTACGACAAACTAAAGGCGTGCCTGACAAATAAATTTGACCCGCAAAGAAATGTCGATTTTGAACGATACACCTTCACGATTGCTTTCCAACAACAAGATGAAATGCTGGATGACTTCGCAACGAGACTGCGAAAGCTCGTAACAGTGTGTTTTTGACAAATTCGACAACGAACAAGCCATCAGACTGCGCATCATTGAGGGCTGCCATGACACGGAATTTCGCGCAAGAATTCTAAAGGAACCAACGTCGCTAGAAAACATCCTATCACTAGCAAGAGCAGAAGCAAGAGCGACAGCACAAGCAAAGGAAATGGAACGAGGAAAAGAACGATCAGTGGACCAAGTGCACCGAATGACAAACAATAACCGCACAAGTGGATGGAAAAAAGACAAACGACCAGACAGTGAAGAGACGACCCGAAGGAACGTGCTACAGGTGCGGACTTGAATTTCCACATCGAGGTCCGTGCCCTGCGTTTGGCCAGACATGTCGGAAATGCAATAGGAGAAATCACTATGCCAGTGTGTGTCAAGGAATGCAATTCAGGAACGATAGAGGAAGAACAGGAAGAACACGAGCATCAGCAAGCAGACATGTCCGACACGTTGAAACAGGAATAAGGAGCTCCTCAATAGAATCTGAAGAAGAAGAAGAAAGAGAAGAGGCACCGACGGGACGACTATATCTCATGTCGGATGTCACTTCCGAACATGCTGAGGAGGGCGAAAGCGGAGAAAGCATATGTCTGGTAGACAAAAGCAAGATGAAAGACAGAATCGGTGACAATAGGTGTAGGGTCACACAAAGCAAAGTTTGTCCTAGACAGTGGCGCAACATGTAACATCATGTGTGTGTCGGAATACGAAAAAATGGAAATAAAGCCAAGCTTGAGGCCATCCCGAGTTAAAGTATTCACCTGGGGGTCCCAGACGCCAGTAACAAACATGGGGAAGTTTACAGAAGAACTGACATACAAAGACAAAAGACGATGGAAGAAATTCATGTGTTAAAGGGCGACATCCCAGCGCCATGCCTATTGAGCAACATCACGGCTCAGATGATGGGTCTTTTTGAAATGACTTACAATGTATCAGATAAAGGAAGCATCCTGAATGAATACCCCAAACTACTGCAAGGACTAGGGAAGCTAAAGGGGCGGCAAATAACACTACACATTGATGAAACAGTAAGACCGGTAGCGCAACATCATCGGAGGGTACCAATACACCTGCAGCCGCAGGTAGAAGAGGAATTGGATGCACTTCTAAAGCAAGACATCATAGAACCAGCAGAAGGACCAACACCGTGGGTGTCACCGATCGTGGCCGTACCAAAGAAAGATACGTCAAAAATAAGAATCTGTGTTGACATGAGGATATCAAACAAAGCAATTGAGCGCGAGAGGCATCCCGGACCACACCTTGATGATATGATCAGCTGTCTAACAGGCATGAGGAGATTCTCTAAACTAGACCTGCGCAAGGGATACCACCAGCTAGAACTAGATCCTCAGTCTCGATACATCACGACGTTTTCCACACACTTAGGCCTGTTCAGATACAAGCGTTTGAGCTTTGGTGTATCGTCGTCTGCGGAAATATTTCAAGAGACAATACGACAAGTAATAAGGCCGGTAAAAAACAGCCTGAATTACAGCGATGACATCCTGGTGTTTGGAATGTCAAATGAGGAGCACGACAAAGCGCTAAGAGGTATGCTCTCACTTAGAGCAGGCGGGTCTGACACTAAATAAAGAGAAATGTGAGCTGCAGCGAGACGAACTAGTATTCTTTGGCCACAACTTCTCCAAGAAAGGAATGCGGCCGGATCGCAACAAGGTAAAAACACTGGAAAGAGCACAACAACTAAGCGATGTGGCAGAAGTGAGGTCATTTCTTGGCCTGGCCAGCTACTGTGCAAGGTACATTCAAGACTTCGCTACTGTAAGTGCACCGCTGAAGAATTAACAAAACAAGGACAAAGTTTCGCATGGACTGAAAAATGCAGCAAAGCATTTGAGGAGATAAGAAACGCCGTAACGGCAGTAGATCACCTAGCATACTTTGATCCGAGGCTGTGCACTGAACTGAAGATGCTAGCCCAGTGGGGCTAGGGGCAAAACTGGCGCAACATCAACCAGGAAAAGACTCCCCAAGACATGTAGTAGCCTATGGAAGCAAAAGCCTATCAGATGTCGAAAAAGGGTACTCCCAGCCAGAAAAAGAGAGCTTGGCGGTAGTATGGGCATGTGAACACTACCACATGTTCATTTACGGAAAACCTTTCACAATAATAACAGATCACCAAGCACTGATAACAATATACGGAAATCCGAATGCAAAAATACCACCCAGGATAGAGAGGTGGGGTATACGGCTAATGGGACTACAACTTCAAAATAATACACAAACCAGGGAAGTAACACAATCCGGCTGATTATGTGTCAAGGCACCCCCTGCCACAAGCATCTCAAGTAACAACCATGGCGGAGGAATACCTAAACTTCGCGCTCAAACACAACACACCGGCAACAATATCAATGGAAGAACTGGAACAAGAGACAAAGAAAGACCTCACCATGCAAGCAATAATGAAAGTGACGAAACAGCAAAGGTGGAGTAACGTCAACAACAGCTGGGAGGACGGAGTGAGAAAAGAACAACTGCTGGCATTCAAAAAGATCAGCGAAGAACTCTCAAAGCGAAAATGGAGTATTGATTAGAGGCACCCGAATTGTAATACCCCGAACTCTGAGGAGAAAGACAGTAGAAATAGCACATGAGTCACATCGAGGGATTGTGGCAACAAAAAAAATGCTACGAGAAAGTGTGGTTCCCGGGACTGGACAACATGGTGGAAGACACCGTGATGCACTGCCACATCTGCCAAGTAATAAGGCCCCCATCAAAGCCGGAGCCACTGCAAATGTCCAAACTACCAAAGGCAGTGTGGACAGAACTGGCGGCTGACTTCTATGGACCTCTGGAGACAGGAAACTAATTGCTGGTAATAATAGACTAATTCTCCAGATTCCCAATAGTGAGGCAGGTAGCGTCAACGTCAGCAAACGCAACACTGCCAGTCCTGGATGACGTATTCGCAGCATGGGGCTCACCACAGACACTGAAGACGTGACAATGGGCCCCCATTTTCAGGCGAGGAATTCAAAAGGTTCATGGAATACCTCGGGATCCATCATTGACGAATAACTCCCCTATGGCCACAAGCAAATGGGATGGCAGAACGGTTCATGGGGACAATAAAAAAGGCAATACAAAGAGCAAAGTTGACGCAGATCTCAATAGGACAAGCTCTGTGCCAGGTCCTAAGGGACTATCGAAACACCCCTCACAGCTCCACAGGAAGGTGCCCTGCAAAACTGGTGTTGGGGCGATCGAGCAGGACAAGGTTGCCACAAGTGAAAAAAGAGGAAAGCATAGAGCGACAAGACATAGCAACGAGAGACACCGAGGCGAAAGAAAAGATGAAGGCATATGCTGATCGGAGAAGACACGCGGCAAGCTCAAAGATAGGAGACACCGTGGTAGTACGGCAGAAACAAGTGCAGAAATCAGACCGTGTTTTCTCAAGGGACCCATTGACAGTGACAGGAGTGAAAGGGCCAATGATAACTGCTTCAGCAGGGCCATACCACATTACTCGCAACAGCTCGCACTTCAGAGAATTGAAATCAAAAGAAGAGGAGCTGCCAATACATGGGCTGAAGGAAGAGACACACGAGGAGACAGTTCCTGCAGATATCAGAACGCAACGACCAAGAAGAGAATGCAAGAAAACAAAGACTAATTGAAGAAATGTGAGGAGACAGAAGTCTGTAGAAACTATCTCTCTCTCTAACTACAAAAAAAAAAGATTTTGTTTGCAACAAGGGGGGAGATATCATGACCAGACCAGGGGCACTAGGACCCTGGGGCAAAGGGCAGAGGACAATGGAAACCAGGTCCGGTGAGGGGAGGGGACAAAGGGGACAGGACACAGTCGAGGACACGAGGGGACTGAGGAGGACGTGGGAACAAGAGCGCTGTACAGGCAACCAATAAAGAAGCATCACGCACCTTACCTGACTCCTGGGCTTATGTAAAACACGACACCTCCCAACGGTGAAGAGCTTTTTGCAACCACGTCTGGACTGCTTGGCTCCAAGTCAAGTAACTAAGCACAACACTGCAGCCTCGGGCCGTGATACTGAAGTACCTGGTTACCTACAGCCTTTGCTGCTGAGAGCAGGGTTGAGCTTGGGTGCGGCTCACAGGGCAGGTGAAGTGCGGGTGCATACAGTGCGGCGTAGTTGCCTTGGCAACTGGGCGGGGCATCTGTCAGCAGTGTCTGTAGATCTTGGTTCAAGTGCTGTCAGTCTGAGTTGTTTTATGTTCTTGAAGGGGCCGGACTGCCACTCAATTATGTATTCCCCAGCTGTCCTCGATGTTGCTATGGCAGGCAGTCCAGACCTTACGGGCCCTTTAATTGAATACAGCTGCTGAAACGTCAGAAGGACTCGCATACGGGTCCGCGTTGCTTGAACGATGAGTCACGCTGCAATACGTCTCAAAGCACCAGGCAGGGCGGGGGTATGAATGATGAACAGAGCCTCCCGCACGGACTCTGAGGCTCACCAGTCCAGATGCGCTGCTCCCCAGGCACTTCTCACGGGGAGCACGGTTCTTGCAGAAACAAAAATACCTCCAAATCTAGAGTGCTGATAATCAGGTGGTTGTGTAGCACAGACATGAGTTGGAACGATGCAAAGGGCTCAGTTAGCCGCTCACAAGGTCTTTGATGTCCCTGAGGCCTCTGGGAATAACGGGGGGCAAGCCTTTTGGGACACTCTAATTATAATCCTTAGTTCCTTTTGGCAGAGCAGAGGTCAGCAGGACAGCTCAACATTGCAGGGGCAGCAGTTCCTGGGAACACTAAGGCACAGCAAAGTGACAATCCTTTCGTCTCAGCAGCCTTTACTCCAGTAGGGTTTCCTTTGGGTCCAGTAGTGTTCTCCTGATAGGGAAAAGAGCCCTAATACTAATACCTCAAAGTGCCTTTGATGTAGGGGTAACTTCAAAAAAGCCTTCAGAAGTGCACAAGGATTCCTTTCAGCCCAGCCCTTTCTCCAAACTACCAGTAGGTGATAAATCAGCCCCTTGTGTATGAGCAGGACACAGCCTATTTAGATGTAAATGTGCACTACCTTTCCACCCAGGAAAGCGATCAGTGTGTAGATGAATGCAGATGTATCCTCTATCGCGTTCTGCCCTCCCTGTGTTGTGGCTGTTTAGAGCATATGCACAGTGTAGCTGTCACCCAGGCCAGACGTAGATTAGAGGCAGACTGCTGGCACAGAGAGCAAAGTAAAGGGCAGAGAAATATATACTTTTTAAAAGTGGCATTTCTAAAATAGTAGTGTTAAATCCAACTTTCTCATAACAGAGAATTTATCATTACTATTCAAATCATACTAAACATAATAAAGCTACTCCTTTCTGATCCGGAATTACTACTTAGGGGCTGATTCTGATCTGGGTCGGAAGGGCTCCGAACGTGATCCGGCGGGAAAAAGGTACGAGTCGGACGCGTGTTTTACGACCGACTCGGACACCTGTACGAGCGAGCAAGTACGATGCGACTGTACACGTGTGTTCCGACCGAACCGTTTCCGGATCCGACCCGCTCCGACTGACAAGTACGAACACAATTCGCACCGCGCAATGGAGACATTTTACGACCGAGCAAATACGATGTACACATCAGGCAGCCGGATCGAGATGAAGTTTCCGGCCTTACGACTCGGCCTTACGACTTGGACACAGGGGGAGAGCCAAGGGTCTCTCCAACACAGGCATGAACAGTGCGGATGGCACCGACTCCTACCCTCTGTAGGGGGTGCCCTTGTGCGAGACGTACCCGTTCAGTCAATGGAAGCCCATGTACGCGTTGTACGACCGGCTCCCATTGACTTCTATGGGAGTCCGACCGAACCGAGTCCAGCAGCATGCGGCCGCATCGTACTCGCTCGGCCGGACTGCAGGAGTCCCGCTTCGTCGGAAAACACTCTAGATCCGGTTCGGTCAGCGAGCTTTCCGACCCAGATCAGAATCGGCCCCTTAAAAGTATATAAGGATATTCCCAATGGATCACTGACAGAATATCGACGGACAGAATATCGAGGTACAAGAATATAGAGTCTACAATATCGATGGACAGAATATCGACATCCTACCTCTACAATGGTAAGTACAAAAATAAATTGTTTAAAATATCATTGTTTAAAATATCGTTTTTTTAAATGTCTTAAAAATAATATAAATCATTAAATTATAAATATAATTAATAAAAACATAGTGAAAAAAAATGAAGTCCGACCGTACTAGTACGATCCGGACCGGCGTTACAATTTACGATTCGTACAGAAAATGTCCCGTACACGGGGAATGACTTTGCCCGCTATGAAGCGAAGTTTGTACGCACCGTACCCCCAGCGCGTAGGTATGCATCGTACCCCCAGCGCGTAGGTATGCATCGTACCCCCAGCGCGTAGGTATGCATCGTACCCCCGTGCGAAGGTACGCACCGTACCCCCAGCGCGTAGGTACGCACCGTACCCCCAGCGCGTAGGTACGCACCGTACCCCCAGCGCGTAGGTACGCACCGTACCCCCAGCGCGTAGGTACGCACCGTACCCCCAGCGCGTAGGTATGCACCGTACCCCCAGCGCGTAGGTACGCACCGTACCCCCAGCGCGTAGGTACGCACCGTACCCCCAGCACGTAGGTACGCACCGTACCCCCAGCGCGTAGGTACGGTGCGTACCCCCAGCGCGTAGGTACGGTGCGTACCCCCAGCGTGTAGGTACGGTGCGTACCCCCAGCGCGTAGGTACGGTGCGTACCCCCAGCGCGTAGGTACGGTGCGTACCCCCAGCGCGTAGGTACGGTGCGTACCCCCAGCGCATATGTACGCACCGTACCCCCATTGTGAATGTACGGTGCATACCCCCAACATCGCGTATGTACCGTGGATGTTGCAGGTACGCGATGTTGCGGGTACACACCGTACATACGCGATGGCGGTCTACGCACCCGCACCGTACAGAAGCAATGGGGTGTACGCACCGTACATAGCAATGTCCGTGTACGTGCCGTACATACACAATGCATGGGGGTGTGTGGCTGTACGACTCGTACCCCTGTACCGTACTGAACCACAGACACTGTAAAACAGCACAAGGAGGGCCTATTCGACTCGCACAACACCACAAAACACGTCTACACTGCACAAAAAATGAAAGACTGACCTGGACACATCCAAACAGGCAAACAGAGGGGCAACCTCACAACCACCCCTTATAACACACCCACCAAAAATTCAAACTGAGCCCCACCCACAACTGGACCAATAAAAAGGGACCACACACACACAAAACCATGAGCCTTTGCAACAGACTCACCACTGCTACAGAGCACACACCCCACTGCACCCATCCACCTAAACATATTCACCTACACACACACCCCTTCACACATACCCCCTCTACACATTCACACAGTCACATTCAGACCCACACACCCACAACCATCCACACCCTCACCCCACACCATGCCCACCAACAAGAATCCAAAGTTCACAAGTGAGGAGCTGGACATCCTTGTCAATGAAGTCATCAGTCGCGCCACAGCTGTTTGGAACATTGGTCAGACAGACCAGCATAGCTGAAAAATCACGCCTGCGGCAGAGGATCGTCGAGAGGGTGAATGCTGTCGCACCCATCAGAAGGACCAGGAATGAATGCCAAGCCAGGTGATACGATCTGCGGAGGGCGGTCAAGAGAAAAATGAATGAAGAGCACGCCCAGACCAACATCACTGGAGGTGGCGCCCCCCGCAGACCAGTACATTACCATCCCTGGGAGAAGAAGGTGATGGCCATGCTTCCGCCGGTGGGAGTACATGGACTCCAAGGACCTCCAGAGCCTGGTGAGTACACAAACCACTTGCGTAACATGGGGGTAATGGCATCCACACCCCAACTACACCTAATGCACGCAACTACCCCCAAGCCCTCACCCGCCAACACCACAGTCACAAACAACATGAATGCAAATAACATGTGTATGCCCCATTGAGAAAGCAAGGCCATGCCATGTCCCATGCTACACGAAGCACCAACCCAAGAATGGATGTCCCGTTTGCTGGGAGGGAGGGTGCACCAAAACGCATGTTTGCATTCCAAATCAGACACAATTGCCCCCATCCCATATGGCCCAGCTACATACCCATGCACCATGCGCAATGCCCAGGGATTGGGAAAGTACTGACAAGATAGCTCACACTTGGCCCTGGTGTAGGCAGCACAAGGCCCACCTGTGACCAGTGCAAACACAAACACCAACACAACAAGGTCAGATATCTAGGATAGGAACTCACACTCACTGTCATGGCAGCATGCTCCATGGGGGGGACAGCTACATGACCTGGGAGCCCCAGTGCCAAATCACACTACACCCACCAGCAGGCCCTGTCACACACACCCCTTACACAAGCACACACAACCAGGACAGGCAATGGATTTACCCAATGCCACAATGGACATGTAACACAACACCAATACATAGCCGAAGAAGCATCCAAGCCACAAATGGACATGTCAAAGACTCAGGCGAACCTATCAATCTGTCCCCCGCAACATACCCATACACAAGTGAACATTGAGGAGAATGCTAGGCACATACAACTACCTGGAGGAACTGTGCCAACTTAAATGTGTATGAAACATGCATGTTGCATTAAACAGCTTTAACATTGTCTCTCTCTCACACACAGGGCAATGTGATGAACATCCCCCCCAACAATGGGGGGGAAGAATCAGTCACGGGCTCGGGAGGAACCGGATCCCACCAGCAGGGACGCCTCAACACTCCGCGGATGACCCTGACCGACCTGGACCCTCTGGTGTCCAAGCCCCTGCAGCACCTGGTTCAGGAACATCTGTGCCAACCACCACCCCCATTCCTGACACATCACAGGAGACACCCAGGAGCCCTGCCCGCAGTGAACAGAGCCAGTCTGACCAGGAGGGACAAGGTGTGGCGGGCACCCAGGAGGAGGCAGACAACACCGCCACTGCCATCCCTCAGTGGTCCCGTCGACCCGGTGTGCCCACAACGGCAGGCCCGGCTCGTGTGGGCAGGGGTGGCGGGAGTGGTGGCAAGCGGAGGCGTGAACCTGACCAGCCAGCTGAAGGGACCAGTATGTCACACATCCGCAACATCATGGAGGCATACCGGCGTGACACCAGGGAGATCAGCCAGGTAGTGGTGACCCTCACAGAGATCAAAAACCAGCAGGCCGAGCAACACGCCAGTCAACACCAAGGACGGATGGAAGCAAGACTGGCTGAGCTCCTGGCGGTGCAAAGGGACATAAGCCATTCACTCGGATCGCCGACAACATGGGCAAGGAGGAGGAGGAGGAGGAGGATTCGTCCGTCGGAGCGCCCCAAACATCGTCAAGGCCTGTATCTGAGGGTCCCCGGAGGAAGGTTAGTCGTCTACGGTAAAGACCGTGAGAGGCAGCGGGCCATCCACATCTCCCAGGTCACCTGGCCAGGCACCTGGCCTTCATGTGCGACAGCATCACCTCATTTATTGACATCATCTGCCACATGGACTTGCTGGTCACAGTCTGGCCAATGATGCCAAACACTGTGGGCTGGACTTCGATGACTTCAAATGCCAAGGATCCCATCTCCCCCTGTGAACTTTGGATTCTATGGTGCCTACATTTCCCCATTTTCTGCGCACAAATCACGACCCAGAGCTCGAAATTAAAAATTTAATAATTGAAATTTCATGTTGCAGTCATTTAGCATGAGTCCACAACCTACGTGTGGGGATATGTTAAAGTATATATGTTAAAGTATGCCTGAGTGTGGCACTAACTCCAGCCATCCATACACTTGGATCTGAGTCCGGTCGAGGACACACATGGCTCCCAATGTATCACAAAATACAGACATGGAGCCTAACACTCACCCGTGATGGCCTCCAGCTGCTAAGGGGGGGCTTGCTATATTGCTCTGACGGACCAATTTGGTAGTTACATGAAGGTGTAGAGGTCATGGGTCATGTTGATGTGCCCAGGGAGGGAGTACCAGGTCTGTTTTGCGAGGTGGGAGAACTATCTCCTGCATGCAGAGGTTATGTGGATGTGATGAATGGTGGCCAGGGCAAGGTGGGCTGCATGGAGTAGGGCCAACGGGGTGTTGGATGACACATGTCCAAGGTCGGTTTGGGTCTGGGGTTGTGGACTGCCTCCTGAGTGGTTGAGGAGTCTGAAGGTGATCCGGCAGCACACTGTGAGCCATTGTACCTCTCTCAGGTGAACGGTGATGTGGCTGGGGCGGGGGATGTTGCAGATGAGGTGTGCGGATGCACCCTGGATGTGGATAAGTTCTCCTGCATGTTTGCTGTTGTCCTCTGTAGAGGCCGGTGCTGTATTTGAGCCGGCTGGTGTCCTGGACCAGGGGGACGGTCTGTCTTGCCTTGGATTGGATCTATCTGGAGCCCATCAGCAGCATGTGGAGGATGTTGCATCATGAGGTACAGATGTTGGTGAGTTGCATGTTAATTGTGAGCGATGGGTCCATGATGAACACCCGCTTGCCTGTGTGGCCACTGGGTGCTGGTGCGGTGCACAGACCAGTGGGACGCAAGGAGTTGACCCAGCCATAAGGGGATAATCCTCAGATGATGACCTCTGTCCCGTCCAAGTCCTGTCTCAGATGGCTGATGTTCAGCCATTCATCAACGGATCTCATGCCTTCAAGTTTGGATCTGGCAATGGCTGGCTCTTTGGTGAGTTTGAGGAGCAGCTGGGTGTCAATGGCATACCAGATGATGAGGTTGTGTGTGCATGTGATGGTGGAGAGGGGGGTCATGGAGACATTGAAGATCGTCACGCTGAGAGAAGAGCCCTGTGGCATGGGCCAGATGACCCCGGTGTACTACATGTTGCAGGGTGGAAGCAGACTCCCTGGGCCTTGCTGGTGAGCTACTTCCTGAGTGAATCCTGGGCCCTCCTCTGGATACCAGTGTTGGAGATGTGTGAGCTGACAGTGTGGTAGCACATGTTGTAGAATGGCGTTGAGAGGTCAAGGATGGTGGCCTCACCATTGTTGAACAGGGCAAAGTAGTCGTTGGTGTTGGCAATGATGACGGTTACAGTGGTGTGATTACTGTGTAAAACGGTCTGGTGCCAGTTGGCTGCAGCTGGTTGCATGGAGGAAATTGGTCAGTTGCTTGTTGAGTGTCTTCCTGGTGACATTTGCTGGGTAGGGAAGTAGGCTGATGTACCAGGAGATCCTGCGGTACTGCCGTCTGTTGTTTAAGAAGGGCCTGGGGCTCTGCATGCCTCCTGCAGCCATGGAATGTGGCTAACTCAAAGGAGACATTCATGACGCGCAGGACGTGGGCTTCAAGGATGGCAAATGATGTGGTTGAAATGTTGTGTGGGAAGGGGCCTGATGGAGAGCCAGAGTGGATGGTGCACCTGATCCCGGTTGTGTACTTGCTGCTGACGGGAGTCCATGACCTGAGGGGGGTTTGTCCAGCGGCTAATAGTGCTGTCTGCCTCTGTGTGCCAAGGCTGTTGTCCATGGCCATGAGCTTGCAGTGGTACAAAGTAGCAAGGGATGGGGATCTGCCTTGCAAGGGTGGGGTGTCTTGGATGGAGATCTGCTGTCAGTTCACTCACAATGCTGATGAGCTCCTTGATGTTGTGTGTTTGGGTTTCTCGGCACTATCTGAAGGATCTCCACTTGGCCTTGCTGATGATATGGTGATGGCTGTGTGTGGTGTTTTCCAGTGTGGTGTTTTCCAGGGCTGTAAGGAGAATGATGTCTCTTTGTGTTGCAAGGTTTGCACAAGAGTCCGGCTAGGTCTGTAGGAGTCCAGTAGGTCTGCCTTGTCCCAGGTGCCTTAACTGTTGTTGTGCTTCACAGGAAAGTCCGTCAATGTGGCAAGATTGATGGATCAGTTGCTGATCCAGTGTGTGAGATTGCAGGGTGTGGAGGTGGTGTTTTGAGTGTCCCACACAGCTGGTCTGTGGCGACTTACATCAGGCATCTTTGAGGGATCGGTAGCGGGGTGAGTGGCACTGTGTTGCTTGTTGGAGACATGGATTCAAATGTTGATGGACCAATGATGGATGGTGGTGTGTATCCCCTCCAGCAAGAAGTTACTGGCCAGCCACATGTAGCCTGTGGAGGTGAGGGCCTGCTTGCAGATGTACGTGTTGATGGCTTAGCGGAATTGTGGATGTAGGCCTGCAGATCTGTAGATAAGTGTTACTCCGAGGGTTGCTAGGAAGTTGCTGCAAACCCGGACTTATGACTCTGTGGGTGTACTTGTCAATAATGACCAATTCAGCCCCCGGGAGGTGTGTTGGCGTCTCTGCGGGTGATCTTGGATCCGTCTGAGATGACAATGAAGACGTCATGTGCTGAGGATGCTTTTGTCCATGTTACTGTCATGAAGGTGATGTTTGGGGCTGTAGTGTTGAGGAGGTAACAGAGTCCAATGGCGTGCTGGTGGATGGAGCGGGTGTGGAGTAGGAGGCACATAACCTGGTTGGAATGACAGGGTCTGGTAGGCTGGGCAGCGCTGTGTAGGCAGTTGGAGTAGCACACTCAGCATGCGAAGGTGTAGTGTGTGTGCTTAGGGGTTGCCTGATGGCAGGAGGATGATTATCATGAGGACATTGCTTGGAGAGTGGCTGCAGCATGAGCCTGTTGTGTGATGTGGGTCATGCAAAGACTAGAGGGTCATGCACTGTGCATGTTGCAGGCGCAGACGTCCGGCCTTTGGCACGGCACTGGGGCTACAGTGGCACAGAAAAGCTGCTGGCTGCATTACAAATGGGTGGAGGGGGAAGGACTGAGCATTTCTGAGGCATGGGGGTTGCAGAATCGGGGCACTCGGAGTGGCGGGGCCACAGGTGAGACAGCAGCAGGCGGAAGGGGTTAGAAATCATGCAAAAATCAACACACAGATAAGGAGGTCTGCAAGGCACAGTGCAACAGGTGTATGTCAAGGAAGGAGTGTCAGCTCACTCATGGGTCACTCCCAGAAAGTGTATGATCAATCACCATAAATGACAGCTACTGTGTCAGGCAACAAAATGCGGAGATGCGCAAAAGAGACACACCAGCAGGCATTCACGTCCCGTTGTGGTCAGCAACCTGCACAAATACATACACAACCAGGCATGTCATGCACAATAGAGATCATTAGCCATGAAGCACTGCATGCATGTTGCCAAAGTACACATACACTCATATGCTCAATCTTTGTCAATTCTGCCATAGATGACGCATGCAAAGTGGTAAGAGATCTGCAGTGACCGAGATGAGGCACTTTAGATTGTGCTGAACACTTTTATTCCACATACACAAAAAGGATATGCCTCCATATTAACACTCACAGGTCAGTTGACAGAACATGTGGGACATACGCTGGACCCCCCTTCACAACACGGATGATGTCAATCCCAATGAACTGGCACACAAGGTAAGGGGATGAGCAAAACACATCCTGCTGCACACGGAGAGGCTGCAATGCCCCATAGAGCATGTTGTTGTGATGTCCCCCCACTATGTCCACCCGTAGCATCTGCAATGTTTCAGAGCCAAGGTACACACACATTGAAGCCTTCATCAGACGCCATATTCCACAACAGAGGACTGTCAAGAAGGCTGACTATCATGTCATGGGAGTGATGCTACATGTCATATGCTCCATGGTGAGAAGACATGTATGCATGGTACCACAACATGCACAGAAGCAGTCCCCACACGTTCCAAACCCGTACCGCCACACAAAAGCCTTGCTGCAAAACTTACCCAAACTGACATTTCCACATGTCCGTGCATGGAACACTGATTCGGCACACGTTGCCATCCACATGAGGAATAGCAGGAGGACAACGATGACACGACCAGACAACATGTGCCAAATACCTGGGAATGACAGACACACGAGAAGTCACCAAAAAAAGATTCTCAACGCACACATGGAAGTGTACAAAACAGCAACAATGTTGGACACATGTAAATTGCCAATCAAGTCTCTCTGCAAAACTGTGTTGCATGACATCATCACTCGAGTGACACATCAGAACACACATCCAAGTCACTTTGCATTCAGTCAGCTTGACACACACATTGCAACACATGCCACTCAACGTTACAAGCTTGCACACTCGTAGCCAGTGACTCACCATTATGAGAAGAAGTTACGTGTGAGCTGACTCCGGATATAATCTCCCTCCTCCTCCTCCTCCTCATCACTAGCCTCGTGACCAAGCTCTTGATCCTCCACGAGTGGATGCTCCTGCTCATCTGGATCCAGGATGAGTGGCACTGCCTTCTCAACTGCCATGTTGTGCAGCATGCAGCACACAATGAAGATTTTGCAGACCTTCTCTGGGGCATAAGGGAGGGACCTGCCTGTCTTGTCCAGGCACTGGAATCGGCTCTTAAGGAGTCCAAACGTCCTCTCAATCACTCGCCTGGTCTGGCTGTGTGCATCGTTGTACCGGTGATCTGCAGCTGTTCTTGGGTTGCGGAGAGGTGTCAGCAGCCATGGCATGTTGGGATAGCCAGAGTCCCCTACATGGAAACATCATGTAAATAAGTGGGTCACGAGATGCCGTAAGAGACAAAGATACCGCAACACATAGGACAAAAAGACTATACCCACCAACAAGACATGCTCGTTCGTTGTGCAGCCGCAGCATCATTTGTGGCACCCTGCTACGCCTCATGATGTAGCCATCGTGTGCTGATCCTGGAAAACGTGTACAGATATGGGAAATCAGCATGTTAGCAAGACACACCACAAGGGCATTTATCGAGTGGTAATGTTTGCGGTTGCGATAGGCTTGTTCCTGTGCCTGTGGTGGTACAAAAGCCACATATGTACCATCAATGGACCCAATTACATGGGGCATCCCACCCAGGGCATAGAAATCCCCCTTGACATCCCTCAACCCCTCCGGAGTCGGAAATTTGATGAATTCATCAAGGTGCTCCAACATGGCTGCTAAAACATCACGCAGGACACAGCTGAACATAGTCTGGGACATCCCACCCACATCCGCTATGGTCAATTGAAATGTACCTGTTGCAAAAAAATGTAAGGCTGCCATCACCTTCATCTTGGGGGTCAGCGTAGTAGGATACCTGTGTTGCGGTTGGAGGTGTGGTGCCAGCCTGTTTGTCAGGTCCTCAATCAACTGTTGAGTGAAACTAACGGCGGATGCAGGCACGTTCCCTCATGGTACCCAAGTCTGGCATTAGTTTTGGGACAGGTGGTGCCCTGCAAAACATATTTTTGAAGAATGAAGATTGAGTCGGCAAACATCAATGTCAATGAACATAGCACATGCTACACTGCTAATACACATCAGGTAACTATGGAGTCAGGTGTGTGCAATACATCCAGGACACAGATGGCAGCTTGCTGGCACTCCTACAAAATGCATGATACACCTGTTGATTGTCAAGTCAACATTACATGCCCTGAAAAGATTTGGGGGCCAGTCTGAGTGAAGAGCCACAGATATCACCGGAGTGACACACAACCACATAGCTACATTTGAAGGATGTCATCTCATCCAGACAGCTGACTGCAAGGCACACGCACAGGTCACATGGAATGTCAAATGTACATGTCAAACACAGTGCGATGAAGGGGTACACGTGACAACACAAAGACACAGCCATTGAGACAAACACATGTATGACTGAAAATATATGATGTACCATGCACACAGACCCTACAGCCTTGGGAATCCACATGTGGCATGGTGTGCATGTGGCATGGTGTGCGTAGATGTGTTACATGCCCATCTCCACACAGACCCCTGTTGGATGCACCAACAGCAGATGCCGTTGACGGGACACTGACATGACGCTCATGTGAACACATGACACACAGCAGACATAGTCCCAAAGGGGCACGCTGATCGTGACAGGTCAGTTCATAAAGTGTCCCTGGCATCAGGAGACAGGTGCGGGTGTTGATGACTGTGCCAGTGTAGGCACTGGTAGTACACATACGTGTACAACTGGTGCGCACATGTACGTGTACAGGTACGTGTAGGCACTGGTAGTACACGTACGTGTACACACTGGTAGTACACGTACGTGTAAAACTGGTGCTTACACGTACGTGTACAGGTACGTGTAGGCACTGGTAGGACACGTACATGTAGGCACTGGTAGTACACGTACGTGTACAACTGGTGCGTACACGTACGTGTACAGGTATGTGTAGGCACTGGTAGTCCACGTACGTGTAGGCACTGGTAGTACACGTACGTGTACTACCAGTGCCTACATGTATGTGTAGGCACTGGTAGTACACGTACGTGTAGGCACTGGTAGTACACGTATGTGTAGGCACTGGTAGTACACATGATGTGTACTACCAGTGTCTACACATACCTGTACACGTACGTGTACGCACCAGTTGTACACGTATGCCTACACGTACGTGTACTACCAGTGCCTACACGTACGTGTACAGGTACGTGTAGGCACTGGTAGTACACGTACGTGTACGCACTGGTAGTACACGTACATGTACAACTGGTGCGTACACGTACGTGTAGGCACTGGTAGTACACGTACGTGTAGGCACTGGTAGTACACATACGTGTACTACCAGTGCCTACACGTACCTGTACACGTACGTGTACGCACCAGTTGTACACATATGTGTACTACCAGTGCCTATACGTACGTGTACTACCAGTGCCTACACGTACGTGTCAAACGCACTGCAACTGGTGCCGTAGGGGTACGTGTGAAACGTACCGTACCTGTGTGTGGCTTTCAAATTTACATAGGGGACACATAAGGGACAGGTATTAGGCCCTAAATGCATGCAGGTTGCCATGGATACAGAGTTTTCTCTTCAAATGTTTCCAGCAGGTGTCCTGGAAAAGTCAGTTGGCCACAAAATACACTGTTGCAAAGTGGTTGTTGACTTGACATGATGCTCTAAATTTGAACGATGCAAATGCTGTCACTGGTGTATGTTTAAAGGGATTGGAGTAAACGTAAGATGCGAATGATTCAGACCAATCACTATGTACTCCTCAAAATGAATGCCCCTCAGCAAGACAGATATAAGGCAGCCAGAAGCCGTGAGAGGGCACTTGCCTGCACAACTTTCCTGTCGACAACATTGCTTCTGTCTCTGCTTCCCTGGACCATGTCTCGTGCTGTGGAGAGGGCCGAGCCATTAACCCTGGAGGAGAATTAGACGTCCTCCTCCCACAGTACACCAGCCTGTATGGGAGACCAGGGGAGCAGTTGAGTTCTGAGTCCACTACCTTTGCCTATGCACCTGTTGTGACAGTCAATATTGTGTCCAGGTGGGACTGACATGTAATGTTGTTCAGAGTGTGTCCCGGGGGGGCATGCTTATGTCACTCATGCAGTGCATCATGTAGTTCCTGTGTGCACTCCTCACTTGCATGGTGCTTACAGTGACTTTCACTGCGTAGTGCATGAGACATTCAGCCTGGCTAATCCTTGGGGGTTTTTATTCATGTGTGTTTCTGGGACATGGAGCAGGTGTATTGATGTTGTGTCATCCTGACAGGTAACTGCCTACGAGAAGGGGGTTATCTGGACCAACGTCGTCAGGGCCGTGAGGACTGCGGGGGGCGTGATCGGCAGCTGGCCCAGGTCCGCAAGAGGTGGCAGGACATCCGGTGCTGGACCTGGCGGATCGCCCGGGTCCAGCTCAAGCCCTCTCCACCTCGCCGCCACGGAGGGTGCCGACACCTGACCCACCACATAAAACGTGTCCTGGCGGTCGTCTTCCCCGACCTCGACAGGCAGTTAGAGGAGAGACTGCAGCAAGTAGGGGGTAGGTACATGGCTTTTTGTTGTGTTGTGTCGCCAGCTTTAGGAAGTGCTATTTTTCATGAATACACTCCCAGAGTTCATATGTGCAGTGCATTTTCTCTTTCCAAATGTCACCTGGGGATCTTTTTCATCCCTTCCTCTCCTTGACATGTGTCCCCTGGTGTGTGTGTAATCACATTTGCACATGGTCATCTAGGGTGCCAGTACATCAAAGTGAACATTGCTTTCTGCATCATGTGGGAGGGTGTCTGTGACTTGTGTCGGTACCTTGCCTGTGCCATGACCTGTTCACTATGTAGGGGGTCCATAGTTGTTGTCACTCATGCTGATTCTCAACATAGGAGTGTGAGCTTTCAACTGGACACCCTTGCAGTATGCATGTGCAATGTTGTGGCCTCAGACATGATGTGCATGACGGTTGTACATGGTAGTCAGCTCAGTCCAGGACCATGGAGCAGTGTGCCCACTACAGTCCCCTGAGACACCCTGGCCTCCTAATCATGTGTCATCCAACACTGTGCACATTCTCTGTGTGCTGCATAGGTCTGCCTCTGTGGCATTGTTCCATGGCCTAGTTTTATTTGGTTAATGTGTGCTACATGTGTCCACTGGACAGGGATACAACATTTTGCTTATGCATACTCACACTGGCCAGTGCCTGTGTGGCTATTCACAACAATCTGTTGATGGTTGTTTGTCACAAATATGTGTTGTCAGCCCCACGAGGTGATGTGGTGTCAATGAAGCAATTTTGCAAGCACAGTTGTTGTAACCCTGAATAAGAGGTGTCACTTCTTGATCTGTATAAATCACATAGACTCAGGTATTGGGGAGGAGGGTGCGGGAGAGGCATACATGTGCAACTCTGATTTTTCAGTGGCAGGTCTGACTTGTGTGTGAGAATTGCCTGGACTAAAATACACTGGGCAGGGCCCCTGTGATGCTGGCCAGTGCTTAATGTACGTGCTTTGCAGCCTGTGTCATTTCTTTACCAACAAGAATCCTGCTCATACATTTTTGGCACGTGTGTGGTTCAGATGCAACGCAGTTTGGACTGTGTGCTGACATCTGTGTGTACATTCAGGCTTGCCATGAGGGTGTCCCCACAGTACAGCTGGCCTTTTTTACCACCCAATTGCAGGCCCATTAGCTTATGCATTGTTCTGGGTGTGGACATGGGTGCCACTCCAGATGACAGGCAGTAGGTCATATGTGTAGCCAACTGTGTAATCAGGTGACGGATGGCCTGGTGACAACTGACATGATTCAAGTTGTTACTCTTCATGATTTGTACCTTGGCACTCACAGCACTTGTCAACAGTTGTTCATGTTTCACATGTGGAAATTTGTTGATTTGTGTTAAGAACACTAATGTGCCTGCATGCAATATGTCGCACAAGGCAGTGCACACAAGTACATTGACACTGTCATGGAATAAGCTGGCACCTTTTCAATGAAGCCACTGTTATAAATAAATGTTGTCGCAGATTCTCCATATACATGTGCCCACGGTGGTCTTGATTTTGTGAGACTCATTAGTTGTCGATGATACAAACTAACCAGTGTCAAGATGTCCAGACCTCCGTGGGCCCATGTATATGTACTTTCTGCAACACAATCTATTTCTAACAGTGGCTCCTCCGTAAAGGTGCCAGCTTCTTCAATGACAGTGTCAATGTACTTTTGTGTGCATTGCCTTGTGCAACATCTTGCATGCAGGCACATCTGTGTTCTTTTTGCAAAATGGCCAACTGGCACATCCCAAACATGTAGATTGGTTGAAGTTGTGTGAGTCCCAAGGTACCAACATTTGTTCGTTTTGTGTTCCAAGGGACTTACAGGTCTCTGAGTGTGGTGACACCATGAGTATTGAGGTGTGTTAGTTAACCTTGAGTGCACCACTCCTGTTTCTTTCAGGGTAAACAAGAGGTGTCATGACTTCATTGTATTGCTGTGCTCACCGGTTCACAGGCACTAGCTTCTCAGTGTATTGCTCATTCAAGTTGTGGCCTTTTGTGTATTGAGTTTCCTGGTGTCAAAGTGGCATGGTGGGTCTACCAACTGGGCAGTACAGGGCTTACATATGTGCGGAGTAATCCAGCTGTTACTCATGATGCATTGCCTGATATGCACTGTGACCTATTGTTTTTGTGCTCATGTGGCAGATGTATACAGGTGACTAATGCTTTCTGGTTTCTTCTCCTTGCCCACAGCATCATCATCCACACGCGAGGGAGACACCGGCATGGACCTTGAGGAGGGACCCAGCGACAGTGCCACCAGTGCTGTGGAGTCAGCAGGAGACAGTGGCACGGAGGGCGAGGGGAGTCAGTCGGAGGGCCTGTCCGGAGACTAGAGCATGTACGACACCGACGGGTCCCAGGCTGACATCCTTGAGGAGGCGGAGGATGCAACATCTGGCAGCATCCCACCATTTGTACCCGCCTCCTCCACTGCCATCTCCGCCCTCCCAGTTGCTCCCGTCCCTTCTGTCCATGCACGGTCCCACCGGGTCTCCTTCAGACCAGGCACCGCAGCCCCTGCCCCTGTCACCCCTGCTGCCCTCAGTGAAGAGTCTGTGGACACACTGCACCAGTTGCAGGTTGGTCAGGCATCGATGCTGCATGTCCTCCATGAACACACTAGACTGCTCACACAGTGGGTGTCGCTCGTGGAGGGCATGTCATCAACGATGAATGAGCAACGCAGGTTTCTGCGGTCCATGGACTCTTCACTGACGGAAGCAGTGACTCTCCTGCGGCGCTCCGTCCCCCCCCCTACCCCGGACCCATCCACACTGCCCTCTCCCATGCCTGTCCAAAGCACACACAGACAGTCACAGGCACACACCACAACAGACACATCCAGCACACCCCCAACTAAGGCACAGCGCACACCTCCTGGCACGCACACTCAGGGGGATGTAGTCACACCCACAGGGTCTGGGGGCAGACGGCAAACACGCAGCCACAGTCGGAGTCCGCAGTCCTCACGACCCACTTCCTCCAAATCCACTCCCCTTAGCTCCCCTGCCAAGACATCACCCAAAGTGACCGACATGGCTAGTCAGTCCCTCAGCCACACTGTGACACCACCCCGCAAGCGGATGAGGAAGTCTCCGGCCAGGGGAGTGGAGTTCTCTCCCCCCCCCCCCATGTCCACCACCTTCCCCGAGAGCGCTGCACCCCATCCCTCGGACACCCCCCCCCCCTTCGTTGGCCCTGGTGTTCGTTCCGGTGCAGGGGTTCCTCTGGATGCCCTGGCTGCAGTGTGCAGCGAGCTGCTCACCACCACCTTTGGCGCTGCCCCACCCCCTGTGGTGGATACGTCCAGCCCTGCACCCACCACACCTACCCAACCCACTCCTGTCCCTGCGGTGCCTGGTTGGTACTCCCACTGATGATGCCCACCCTCCCCCCCCGGTCGACAACCCTTGAGGTGACTTTGTGCAGGCAAGGTAGTGGTGGACACAGTCGCATACGTCCACCCTTGGACTCGAACTATGGACTGGCCATTGGCCTTTGTAAATGGTGTTTTATAACAATTTTGGTTTTTGTGTGCTGAATAAAGCCTTTTCTTTTATTTTCCACACTATTGCATTTCAGGTACTTTATGTTGGTGATGAGGGCCATGAAGTTGGTGTTCTGGTAATGTGTTAGGGTTCTGAGAAATGTTTTAGTATGATGGTTATGAGGTGGACCATGGTATCTGTGTGCTATCTCAATGTCTGTGAAAATATTAATTGGTAGTGTGTGTTCCTTTGGATTGTGAGACATTGTCCCAGGAAGTGTTCCTTCCTCTGTGGCACCTGACATGTTCCCTGCAAACAGTTGCACAATTGTGCTGACCTGTGTCAACATATCCATTGTTGGTGACAGATCCCTTCAACAATGGCCATGCATGCTCACCGATGTCTCCTGCTGACTCGTCTGTGCCATCCTTGCCAGTCACTGTACTTGTGTTTTGTGTATGTAGGAATGGCATCAGGGACCAATTGCCCCTTTTCAGCACTATGCATGTGTGTAATCACGGCCTAACACACACCTGGCACGTGTAATGCAGGGTATTTGGGCACCTGACTCACAATTGTGGGCATTGTATCTAGTCGCAGTGAACCCTATTCCTTACATGAGACAACATCTGGGTGGCTGGACCAGCACCTGGACATTCCTATCACTCCTGTGATGTGCGTGACAGTGTGTTCCCCTTGGCTAACTTATTTTAGTATGCATTTCCATGACTATACAATCTGTTGGCATTAAATCCGGGTGTGTATTGTGGGGCATCCGCCATGAGTGGGTATACATGTGTTGTATGTCCTCACACCCACATGTGGTGTCATGCAGTGTGTGAATGACATCCATCCTCCAGGGAGTGGGGCACTGCTGGGAGTCCTCTGCACCCACCCCTCATATGTCTGGGCACTGCTGTTAGTGATATGCACCCACCCCTCATATGTCAGGGCACTGCTGGGAGTCCTCTGCACCCACCCCTCATATGTCTGGGCACTGCTGGGAGTCCTCTGCACCCACCCCTCATATGTCTGGGCACTGCTGGGAGTCCTCTGCACCCACCCCTCATATGCCTGGGCACTGCTGGGAGTCCTCTGCACCCACCCCTCATATGCCTGGGCACTGCTGGGAGTGATATGCACCCACCCCTCATATGTCTGCCCACTGCTGGGAGTCCTCTGCACCCACCCCTCATATGTCTGGGCACTGCTGGGAGTCCTCTGCACCCACCCCTCATATGTCTGGGCACTGCTGGGAGGCCTCTGCACCCACCCACGCACCCCCTTGGAGCTGTACACTGCTGGCCAGGAACTGCACACACAACAATTTGCTGGGCCAGTCCTCTATGCCCACATTCCTGGCGTGTGTACGCCTCGTATCCAAATTTTCCTGCTGCCGTAACTGGGTACGTGTGGTACGGACCGTACCCACGCATGTATGCGTGGGTACGGTCCGTACCAGATTAATCATGGGGCCGTAGGGGTACACACCGTACCCACGCATTCATGCATGGGTACGGTCCATACCTGATTAATCATGGGGCCGTAGGGGTACGGTCTGTACCATAGTACTCATGGGGCTGTAGAGGTACGCACCGAACCCACGTATTCATGCGTGGGTACGGTCCGTACCACTGTTGTCATGGTGCCGTAGGGGTACGTATGGTACGCACCGTACCCATGCATACATGCGTGGGTACGGTCTGTACCTGGGTACTCATGGGGCCGTAGGGGTACGCACCGTACCCACGTATTGATGCGTGGGTACGGTCCGTGCTACTGTTGTCATGGCGCCGTAGGGGTACGTGTGGTACGCACCGTACCCACGCATTCATGCGTGGGAACGGTCCATACCACTGTTGTCATGGCGCCGTAGGGGTACGTGTGGTACACACCGTACCCACGCATGTTGTTCTCACCTTCTGCGGCGTGTGCGTCGGGTGCGGTGCACCAGGTCGTAGGCCAAGAGGACAGGGATGACGCGTACGATGGGGTTATTATTATTATTATTATTATTAGGAGTTTTATATAGCGCACGGTTTGCCTTGAGCATCCCAGCGCTAGCCATAGATCAACCTTCACTAACACATGACACACTAGACTGGAAAAAGATGAGTTTTTAATAGTTTCCGAAAGCGCAGAGTACTGATCTCTGCCCGCAATGCGAGTGGGAGCGAGTTCCAAGCAGAAGCTATATTCACTGAAAACCTTCTCCCTCCTGTGCGGGCTCGCCTCACTCTAGGAGACTGGAGGAGGTTTTTATGATCCGAGCGGAGTGCCCTTACTGCTTTATAGGGTTGGATCATATTCCTTAGGATCGCTGGGCCCTTCCCCTGCAGACTCTTCTGTGCCATACAAAGTGCCTTAAAGGTTACTCTTTCCCGCACCGGAAGCCCTCCGACCCTGCGGAATGCGCGACGTCTAAGGAATTCTCAGACTCTCTTCAGTCGCTCAATTTTACATCAGTCGTCAATACTCCCACGCACAGGTTGGGTCATATCCTAGACCAAATCTGGCAACGCGACTGCCCGATCAGTTCTCCTTCAATCTCCCCATGTCCATGGTCGGATCACTCACTGATCACCCTATCCCTAGCCCCTGTCCCACCAGCCAAGCCCACTCCTGCGAGGAATGTCTGGGCGCGCTCATGGAATCGTGTCGACATTGAAACATTATCGACCCTCCTTTCCTCTTCCAACCCCGACCTGACTGCGCTACCCTCTTCTGGCCAGGTAGACGCCATCACCGACTGGCTACGAGCCGGGTGCGACACTGTCGCCCCTTTAAAACGCATCGCAATCAAGCGTTCTAAAGACGCAAACCGCTGGTTCTCAGACGATCTAAAGAACCTAAAACTCGTTCTCCGCCAAGCCGAACGACAATGGAGACGAAACTACTGCCCCATTGCTAAAACCAGGTATACTGAACTCCTCACTCAGTACAAGAAAGCCATATTAGACACAAAGAAAAACTATTTCTCCTCTAAAATCCAACTAGCGGAGAATAGGCCGAGAGAAATCTTTTCTATCATCCAAGACCTTGCCTTTTCCGACAGAGCTTCACTCAAACCATCACCCTCTCAATCACTATGTGACTCCCTTAATCACTTCTTCTTAGATAAAATCAGGAAAATTAAAATTAAAATTCCCCCCCCATCCCCGATCTTCACTGACCACCGACGTCCTCCAGCCACCGCTAATCTTGACTCAATCCCCCCCCTATCGACCGACTCATTTCTCTCAATTCTTCCGTTGGTCAAGTCCGGCTCCCCGCTGGACCCTTGCCCTGCTTACATCTTAAAGCAGATCTACACCTTCTGCCCCTCACCTCCTTTAGCGCTCCTCAATAGCTCACTGGCTCAGGGCGTCGTTACCCCAGCACTTAAATCGGCAGTGATCGTACCGATCCTCAAAAAACCTGGAGCAGACCCTTCCGACCCTGCTAACTTTCGTCCAATCTCCCTCTTGCCTTTCCTGGCAAAGGTATTGGAACGACACGTGGTCAAAACACTGAGTGACTTCGTGGAAAGTCATGGGGCCTTGGCCCCAAGACAGGCTGGCTTCCGCCCAGCCCACTCAACTGAGTCCGTCATAACATCAGTCCTGGATAACCTCCGACAAGGAATGGACACCGATCAACATCAGGCCCTGATCCTCTTAGACCTTTCCGCCGCATTCGACACCGTGGACCATACCATCTTACTTTCACGGGTCGAGGCGGCGGGAATCCGAGGAACAGCCCTACTATGGCTGTCCTCCTTCTTGAGCGGTCGGACTCAGGCGGTTCGTCTGGGAGAGTTCTCTGCGGAATCGTTACCCATCCAGTGTGGTGTACCCCAGGGTTCCTCACTATCCCCCCTTTTATTTAATCTCTACATCGCCCCTCTTATTTTTGCTTTACAGCAGCTGGAGGTCTCTGTGTACAACTATGCAGATGATCTCCAGCTCATCTTTCACCTTTCCTCTGCCCCAGAGTCCATATCCAAGGTTCAGTCCATCATGACCTTTATCCAGGACTGGATGAATTTCAACCACCTGAAACTCAACCCCGATAAGACGGAGTTGGTGTTGACAGGTGGTTGCTCCAGTCCCTGGTCCCCCTCCTTCTGGCCCCCATCACTAGGTCCCCCACCCACTCCTGTATCCTCTGTCAAAACCCTTGGTTTCAAAATCAATAACCAACTTTCCTTACACTCCCAAGTCTCTGTCGTGGTGTCATCAGCCTTTCTCTCACTCAGAACTATCCGCAGAGTCTCACGATTTTTTGCCCCAGACGCGCTCAAACTAATTCTACTGGCCATGGTGACATCTCGCCTAGATTATGGCAATGTCCTCTACCATGGCATGCCTGACTACCTCATGAGGCGCCTTCAGCTGGTTCAAAACCAGGCAGCTCGGCTGGTTTTTAACCTTTCCAAATCACACCATGTTACCCCTCTTCTTATTTCCCTCCATTGGCTCCCTGTCCGGCAGCGCGTCTTATTCAAGCTCGGCTGCACTATCTTTAAAGCCAGGACAGGATCCGCCCCCTCCTTCATCAACTCAGCTATTCAACCCTATACTCCATCACGAGACCTCCGATCCTCCTCCCACCACCTTCTCGTGGTTCCCCGTTTCAAACGGAAGAAATGGGGTGGTTCCAAATTCGCTACCACGGGCCCAGCTTTTTGGAACTCTCTCCCACTGTCCCTCAGATCCTGCACTCAATACCCCTTTTTCCGCAGAGATCTCAAGACTTTTCTCTTTACCCAAGCCTTTTTATCCTGATCCTTTTACTGTCCCCCCCCTCTTCCGACCGATTGAGTAGCTGTTACCAGTGAGCGCCAAGAAACCGCCAGGTGTACGAGCGCTATACAAAACCCTTCAAATTCAAATTCAAATTCAAGCCAGTGAAGCGCCTTCAGTGCCGGTTTGGCGGATTGCTTTCTGGGGATATTAGTCAGAAGTCTAGCCACTGCGTTTTGCACCTGCTGCAGCTTCTTAAATGTTGATTCCGGTGCGCCCAAAAAGAGTGCATTGCTATAATCCAGCCTCGAAATGATAAGCCCCTGTATAAGCAGCTTACGGGAAGTTTCAGGGAGGAGTGACAGAATCCTGCGGGCTGACCGGAGCATACCAAAACATACACCCGCGATCTTTTTGGCGTGCGTTCTAAACGTCAAGTCCTGCTCCAGCCACACCCCCAGGCTCTTAAACTCCTTCTTCTGACTGGGAGGAGCTCCCATGCAAGCAGGCCAGCTGCTAGGGGACAGGGAGAAGGAGGATTGACCCAGGATCATAAACTCTGTCTTTGAGCCATTCAGTTTAAGGGATGAATTAGTCATCCACCTAAACACTTCCTCCAGACAGGAACGAAGCACCACTGGTTGCTTCTCTACCTGAGAAAGCCCCACCACCATCTGCGTATCATCCGCATAGCTAATGATGTTAAAGCCGAACGGAGACACCACATCCTCCAGGGGGGCCATATATACAATAAATAAAGTAGGGCTTAACGACGATCCCTGAGGGACCCCACACTGGAGGGCAAAGGGGGGGGATTTCTCGTTTCCTTCCCAAACTTCAAATGTTCGTCCTCCTAGGAAGGAGGCAAGCCATCTCAGAGCCATCCCTGTGACACCCAGCCCTTCCAGCCGCTGGAGTAGTATCTGATCATTTACGGTGTCGAAAGCCGCACTCGGGTCCAGGAGGATCACTGCCACTGACCCCCCTGACTCCAGAATGCGCCTGGCTTCCTCCACCACGGCCAGAAGTGCGGTGTCTGTGCCCTGTCCAGGACGGAAGCCCGTCTGGGAATCCCGTAACCGGTCATTGGTTTCCAAGTAATTTGATAGTTGATAGTTGACCAGTCTTTCAGCTACCTTGCTCACGCCAGGGAGCAGAGAAATCGGCCTAAAGTTGGCCAGGTCAGTGGGGTCCAGACTCGGCTTCTTCAGGAGGGCCTTAACGACCGCTCCTTTCCATCCAGGTGGCACCACTCCCTGCGATAAAGAAAGGTTAATCAGCTCAGTCACTGGGGTCACAATGGTCGGCGCAACCTGTTTTAAGTATCGCATTGGGACAGGGTGCTTGGGGGAGCCACTCTTCAATTTCCCAAGAACACTCAATACTTCATCCGCGGTCACGGGGCCAAAAAGGTCCAATTCCACTGCTCCTACCCTATGCTGAGCAGATGGCTCTGCCACTGCGGTAAGCTGAGGGAGTGAGTGTAGAATGGTCTCAATTTTGGAATTGAAGTAGGTAGCCAGCTCCAGACATTTCCCTTGTACATTGTCATGAATTATCGGCGGGTCGGGGGTTTTTAGCAGCTCTTTCATCACTTTGAAGGATTCTCTCGAGAAACAAGTGGCTTTACAGATTCTTTCTTCAAAGTATTTGATCTTAGCCTCCCTTATCGCGTTCTTATACAATCTCATGGCTGAGCGATACATGTTCCTACTTGTTATCCCCCAATCCTTCCTCCACCCTCGTTCTAGCCTCTTGCAGCTCTTTCTCAATGCCCTTAGCTCAGGGGAGTACCATGGAGCCGAGCCCACTCTCTTCTCCCTAATGAGCATCTTTTTCTTTGGAAGAATAGCGTCTAAGGAGGTACTCAACCAACTCTCAAAGCTGGCATCCGCAACCACCGGGTTAGACCTCCCTTGGGGGCATGTTGACTCCAAGTGGGCTGCCCATTTATCCAAAGGGAGCCTTGACCAAGCTCTGTCCGTCCTAAATGTCCTGGGTATGGGAGAATCCCAACCCGCAGGAGCCCAACTGACTAAGACCAGGAAGTGGTCTGTCCACGGTAGGGCGAGGGGAGGTAGGGCAGTTAGCTGTTCCATATTTGAAAAAATTGGATCAAGCAGGTGACCTTTTTCATGGGTTGCACCTGAATTAATTCGTCTCATCTGCATGGCGCCCAGATCAGACTGCAGGTCAGTAGCCTGCAGGTCCAGAGTCCTCAAAATGTAAGTTCAGGTCTCCTAGCACGACAAAATTCGTGGTACAAGAGGCTAGACAGGTAACAGATTCCATTAGTGAGTCGATGAAACCGGCCACTGCCCCAGGGGGGCGATAGACAAGGAGCCCTGACATAGCGACTGTAGGGGACATCCGGATGGAGAATTGACAGCTTTCGCAGTCCTTGACCCCGGCCTCTTGTGCTTTACAACTAAGCGTATCCCTGTACAGAATAGCTATACACCCTCCCCGCCCTAAAGGTTGGTCAAGGTGAAAAATCAGAAAACCTGGCGGGAGGGCTCGGACCATATCAGGGCCAGAAATGGACGTGATCCATGTCTCCGTTAAGAAAAGGATGTCAAGGTCATAGTCCATAATTAGTGAGTTTATTTCCGTAGAATGACCGGGAAGTGATCTACAGTTCAGCAGACCGAATACCAAATTTTTTCTGGCCTTAAGGGCCCCAGGCCCCGAGCTACACACCTTACAATTTACAAAAGGTTGCCCGTCTTTCGCAAGAAACCCACATGCATCCGATTTCAGTGGTCGCAATGACAGTAGATCACTCGTGGCATACCTGATGGAACTACCCTGCACGGGTGAAACAACTGGCATAATGGCCGGCCCTAGGCCCGGTTGGGCCCGGACGGGCCCAGACGGGCTTTCCTCTGGCGCTCCTCCGGCGCGTAGCTGCGCGCGTGTGCTGCGCGCTCGCATACCGTTCACCTAAATAGTGTGTGGCGGATATCACGAGTAGCCACTAGGACGCTGACCCCAGAGGCGACCTGCGAGCGTCACCAACACACCAACACACACCCAAGATGGCGGTCGGTCGGGAGCAGAATCGCGTGTGAGACACCCAAATGGTGAGTCTTGTGTGTTTAATTTTTAAAGTGCGAGCAGTGCGAACAAGAGGGGAGAGGACGAGATAAAATGCAGCAATTACAGTACAACACAGTCTCAATGTTAAAGCAACACGAAGTATTCTAAAAATGATATGAAGTTAAAAACGAGCAGCAGTGTTTCAGGGTTAACAGCGATAGCGTAATGGTCTTCTCTGTGGTTCATGGCTGTACGTCGCGTACTGGGGCTCCGTGGCGTTGCCGTTTGCGTCAGACTCTGCTTTTCCGGCTGTGTTTGGCTCCCGTAAACAAAGAGCCGTACGGAGTGATGTCGGTACGAATCGTACTTGCTGGGCCGGAAAACGCTGGTGAAATGCGTACGGACGTCGCGTACAAGCATTTCCGGATCGGAATCGTGGGTATTTTTTTGCTGTACGGTCTTTCGTACGATTCGTACAGAAAAAGGCTTTCTGTATGAATCGTACTTCCTAGGTTGTGAAATGAGTTTACCTGGTACGAGTCGTACGGAGAAAACGCTCCGTATGACTATTCGTAGGGCCTTTTTACAGGATCGGAATCGACCCCAAAATGTTAGAAACATAAGAAAAGTTATAAATACACACATATATATCAGCATTCTTAAAGACCGTCATACGCAAAGTTTGTCTCATGTGATCAAGGCCGTTCGTCGGCCGAAACGCGTCATGACATAAGGGAGACTTCAATACTTTTGAAAATAAACAATAGTATTTACCGACGAAGAGGAGTTCGTGCATTCTTTTTTCTCGGAGAAATCGACGAATGCTGTGTATATATATATATATATATATATATATATATATATATATATATATATATATATATATATATATATATATATATATATATATATATATATATATATATATATATATATATATATATATATATATATATATATATATATATCCTACTGGCGGTCGCCAGTAGGTAGTTATAGTTAGGACCACGTTTCCATAGGAAATCCGCAACATTCTATTTTGAATAACTTTGGCGCCGGTCGACGAATCCTCGCGAATTTTTCAAAATAGGTGGGGCGCTACGCTCCGCTCCTACCCTGAAAGTCTCGGGGGGATTCGTCAAGCGGGGGCTGAGATAAAAGGGGGGTCCCAAAACGCGTTTTTCCCATGCATTTTTCCATAGGACCTTTAGACAGGGCTACAGCCCGAACGGCTGAACAGAATTACTAGAAATTTGGCAGAGAGGTAGTCCTCAGGTCAAGGAAGTGCCTTTTGTAGGTTTGGTGTAAATCTGTTCAGTAGATTCTGAGAAAATAGCCTTTAAATCAATATATATATCTGAGCCAGCTTACGGTGCGCTTACGGTACGCTTACCGTACGCGTACGGTGGCGTGCGCGAGCGCGATTCTGATTGGCTCTTAGATCTTAGTAAACATTCGAATCGGCCGAAACCAGGAAGCGGCGGCCGCCATTTTCTCTCTCGCACTGAGAGTGATGTTTAAAATATAAAGCACAAAAACATGTAAAGGGGCTGTTTAGTCAGCTCCCACACACATAGCAATGTTGAGGGAGTCCCCAAAGATCCCCCAAGGCCAAAAACTGAATTTTTATTTTTTCGCTAATTTCGCCGATTACGCTTACCGTACGCGTACGGTAAAAAATTATAAAAAAAAAAAAATTATCCACTCTCCCCACCCCGTGTGCAATTGGTGCACGAATTGTGCATGGCTTATTAACATTTGAGTTAAACTAAAATATTTTTAAAAAAAATAATAAAAAAAAAATTATCCACACTCTCTCCACCCCGTGTGCAAATTTGTGCATGGCTTATAACATATACGAAAAATTAAAATATTACCTTTCAAAACAAAGTGCATCATATGTCCTCCATGTGCGCACGGTGCGCGAAGCGCATCGTGCGTACATGGCCCATCTAGCGTAACGTGGGCACACGGTGCGCGTAGCGCACCGCGTGCCCACCGTGCGTGCACGGCACTAACTGCGTAAAGTGGGCGCGCGGTGCGCACGGAACGAACTGCGTTAAGTGGGCGCGCACGCCACGAATGGCGTACAGTAACTTAGCATTTAAAAAAACGTACAAATTCACTGAAAAAACCATAGGTTTCACACACGTTATAGTTAGGAATTAGCATTTAAAAAACCTTGCAAATTCACTGAAAACACCATAGGTTTCACACATGTTATAGTTAGCGGAAATTTTACTGATAAAAAACCAATGAAATTCCCCCGTTATAGTTAGTGCAGGCAACTAAACTCACGCGACCGCAATCTTCTGCTGATGACATATGTGTCTTTATGAAAAAAAAATATTTGTAATATATGTATAGCTAAAAATGTATGGAAGAAGACATGGGCAAATAAGTGTCTAAATACAGTATTAGCATCAGCAGAGGATTGCGGTCGCGTGAGTTATAGTTGCCTGCACTAACTATAACGGGGGAATTTCATTGGTTTTTTATCAGTAAAATTTCCGCTAACTATAACATGTGTGAAACCTATGGTTTTTTCAGTGTATATATATATATATATATATATATATATAAAATTAAAATACTAAAATTAATATTTAAAAAAAAATGTTTACACTACATTAACTATAAAAGTAGGGAAATGTTGGATAGCATAGGGAATAAAATTACTATTCTCACTACAGAAAGTGCAACATTGGGGAAAGTGTTGGATAGCGGAGGGAAATAATTTACTATTCCCACTCCAGTGAGTGCAACATTAGGGAAAGTGTTGGATAGCGGGTGGGTAAAAATTACTATTCCCACTCCAGTGAGTGCAACAGTAGGGGAAGTGTTGGATAGTGGAGGGGAATAATTTACTATTCCCACTCCAGTGAGTGCAACAATAGGGAAATTGTTTGATAGCGGGTGTGAATAATTTACTATTTCCACTCCACTTTGGTGCAGATTCCGACCGAATCGGAAGGTGTCGGCCGGATTCCTTTCCGACCGAGCCATTCTGATGGGCTCGGTCGGAAAGGAATCTGACTCGGATTTCCGGATTGCGGACGACAGGCTCGGAGAGCCTGTCCCCCGTCCGGAAATCCCTCAGTACTCCCCCGGCCGCCACTTAGCGACCGAGGGAGTACGATGGCAATTTTTCACTGCCTTTTCGTGCCAGTCTTTCCGGAACGAAAAGGAAACTGTCTTTGGGGGCCCCCAGTGTGGCCCCCATGGGTGTGAGGCTGCCGAATGGAGGCCGGGAGCACCTATGGTGCCCCTCTGTGGATCCCTGCACCCGGTGGCAGGCACCTTGGGGCGCCAGCCACAGGGTGCAGGGATGAACTGCACCCCTGCTTTTCGCACTGCAAGCATGCATTCCGCTCGGAATGCATGCTTGCATTGTGAAGTATACGAATGCGACCGAACCCTGTTTGGTCGCATCGTACTAGCAGGGCTGTAACCGACGACAGCAAGTCAGTCGGTTACGGCTCCTAACCGATGTCGAACGGACCTGAGTCTGTCCGACATCGGAATCAGCCCCCAAGTGAATCAGTAGGGAAAGTGTTGGCTAGCGGAGGGGAATAATTTACTATTCCCACTCCAGTGAGTGCAACAGTAGGGAAAGTGTTGGATAGCAGGTATGTAAAAATTACTATTCCCACTCCAGTGAGTGCAACAGTAGGGAAAGTGTTGGATAGAGGAGGGGAATTTAGTATTCCCACTCCTGCAAAATAATTAACTGTAATTAACAAATCATTTATTTTTTTTAAATAATTTACCTTCCACTATATTCCCCTATAAACATCACCAATATTGTAAAATATTACACAATTAACATAATAATGCAAGAGTTAATTAATTAACTAATAACAATTAACAAGCAAATTAAAAACAATAAAAAATAAATTAGTTCACACAATTAACACTATAAAAAAACTTTAAATGTATATAAAAAAAAATTTCTTTTGTAAAAAATGTTATTAAAATTAAATTACTTCCCACCCTACTCCCCTATCAACCCACAACCAACTCATAAAAAAAGTACACAATTAACATATTTACCAATTAATTATTAGTAATTAATATCCAATTAATAACTAATTAACATTTTTTAACACAATTAAAAATTGGAAATATTAATTACATAAATATTAAATAATAACATTATTTATAATGAATTATAATGAAATTAATTCGAACCCTACCCCCCTATAAAACCACAACCCGCCCCTCAAAAAATTACACGATTAACATATTTACCTATTAATTATTATTACCGAATTAATAGCTAATAACATTTTTTAACACAATTAACAATATCAAATATTAATTACATAAATATTAATTAATACAATTATTAATGCGTAATTATAATTACATTTCTTTCTACCCTACTCACCTATAAAACCACAACCCACTCTTCATAAATTACACAATTATTTATTAATTATTAATTACCAATTAATAATTACCAATTAATTAATAACAAATTAACACAATTAACAATATAAATTATTAAATACAAAAATATTAATTAATACAATGATTAATTAATTAACTTACATTAATTCACTTCCCACCCCATTCCCCTATAAACCCACAACCCTCTATGGAACTAAATCGCAATATATAATTTTTTTTTTTAATAATAACTTCTAAAAAATTATTAAATATATTAAAATTAAATTACTTCCCACCATATTCCCCTATAAACCCACAACCTGCTACGGAACTAAAATACGCAAAAATTAATTCACATAAAATTAATTACTTAAAAAATTCAAACATACATAAAAAAAATAAGCTATACTTTTAACACATATGCTAACATACAAAACACACAATCATATTAACAACGGTATTTTTACTAACGGTATTGCTAACATCGATATTAATTAAAACAATATTTCTTACCTGCATGTCGATATTCTGGTCGACAATATTCTTGATGGTCGATATTCAGTCAGATCGATATTTAAACATCGATATAATGGTATCAATATTTAGACATCGATATTATGTCTGCATACCATTCCCAATGCTAAGGAAGAAGTAGGCTTCACAGCAGAGAAACTAATTTTGCTGTTTGTCACTGCCAGGACATATGAGACTTTAGAGTACATGTCCTTCATTTTAATTACACCACACCTTGTCCTTAGTCACTTATGGCATACCTTAGGAGTGACTTGTGTGTAGTAAAAAGGAGAGCTTAAAGCTTGGCAAGTGGTTTTAAATGCCAAGTCTAAATGGCAGTAAACTGCACACAGGCCCTGCCATGGCAGTGGCCTTATACAGGTTTGAAAGGCTACTTGTGTGGGTTGCACAAGCAGTACTGCAGGCCCACTAGTAGCATTTAGATTACAGGCCCTGAGTATATAGCATACCACTCAACAAGGGCCTTATAAGTAACCTAAATATGGCAATCGGGTATATACTAATGTCACCATGTTTTAGGAAAGAAGCATGTACACTTTAGCACTAGTAAGCATGGGTGAAGGGCTCAGTCCTAATGCCAACAAAAAGATACAGCACAAAGTAGGAGGCAAAAGGTTAAAAGTTGGGGGAGACCACCCGAAGGATGACAAGTCTAACACCGCATCTACAACATAATCCATCATCTGATGCATAATCTGCCGATTTTAACATAAACAACAATTTATGTAATCTTTTATATATGTTTGGCGTATACCTGTCATTTTGTGTATCTTTTACGATTCAATTTATAGAAATTGTTTAGGCAGGGGACCCCGGGTTCCAGTTGTGATTAAGTGAGGCCCGCAAAAGTTTAAGACCCGAATTAGAGGGCATGGAGAACAAGTTATCAGATACAATTCATGTTGATTGTATAGTTGGCAACTTATTTAGAAGGTCTTCAATGGGCAAAGAAAATATTCTGAAAGACCCAGTAGAGAAAGTAGATTCTGCCTTGATGAAAGTATATTCAGAATCACACTTAGCACTTTGGGGCCGATTCCGACCGAAAAACGAACCGACCGACACGGACTCGGACCGAATACCGACCAACGCGGACCAGCGCCGTACGACCCGTGCAGTACGATGCAACACGAGTGAATTACAACCGACACGTACGGAATACAAGCCGTACGACCGAGCCGGAGGGAAAATAGTGATCCGGCCGGAAAACCGAAAACCCGACCGACCCGTACCCGCGATGTCCGATTAGCGCAGTACCATGCAATGTGTGTAAAACCAGACCGACTCGCACGGAGACCAAGCCGCACGACCGACACACACAGACAACCCGGCACACAAGCAATAGAGACCGCCGCGAACGACGCGTACCAAACCCAGAAGACAGGCAGCATTAACGAGGCGGAGAAGCCCGCACGAGACAACAGCAGCGTCTGTTTCCATCACATGAACGTCTCCTTCATGCCCACAAAACACAAAGGAAAAAAATCAAAAAAAGGACCAAACAAGCAATGACTAAGCCAATAAATACCCCAAAAAAATTAATTGGACAAAGACACACCCACCACTCCCAACTATATAAAGGACTACAATCACTACCATCATCCCTTGCAAACAGGAGATACAGCCAGCAGCAAACACCAGTACACAGCAACCACAGACACACTCACAACTCACACATCACACAACTCACACACCATCAGCACCTCATACAAAACCACACACACATACACACAGCAAAACCAACACTAAACCAACATCACTTGCACCCTCACACACACATCCCTCACCACCACCACCCATCACCATGCCTCCAAAGAAGAATCCAAAGTTCACAGATAGTGAGTTAGAAGTGCTGGTAGACGAGATCATCCGAGTAGAGCCACATTTGTTTGGTACATTGGTTCAAAGGACCCCCATCTCACAGAACACCAAGATGTGGGCGAGGATTGTGGACAAGGTGAACGCACAAGCACCAACGTTGCGCACAAAGGACGATATGCAGAACCGGTGGTATGACGTGCGCAGGAGGGTCAAGAAACTCATCGAGAAAGATCACGCCTTGAGTCAGCGCACCGGCGGTAGCCCTCCTGCCAAACCAGTCTACTTCAGGACCTGGGAGAAGGTGCGGGACATCCTACCACCAGAGCGTCCATGGCCTAACAGACATCCCAGAGACTGGTGAGTACACAAACATACCCAAGATTGTGTGGCAAGGGGACAGTGAAACCATGTACCCCAAGCAAACCTACGCTAACCAATAGATAATCAACCCAAGATGTGTATGCCAGTCACACAAACACAATACCTGCCATCTCATAGTGACTGGGGACTGTGTCATGACATGCACCAACCTACAAACAAATAGAGCAAGCCACTGGCACTAAGCCAAATACATCCAGCCAGACAGTTTGCCACCACAAACACACCACCTCACAGCGCAGCTGACTGTCAGGAAGGAATAGTGGGGGAATGCAGGTGAAGTGAGTGTAGACAAAAGCATGATGGGGCCTGTAGTCACAGATAATGCTCCCCCTCCTGATTGGCCCATCAAGACCCCTCTGAAACATGCCCCCATCACAGGGAGTGGAAAATGACTGACAAGATGACTGACACTGGCTCCTGCTGTGGGGAGCACAAGGCCCTGCTAGGGCTTGTGTGCAAATCAGAAGTAGGACACCACTGACTGACATTCTGAAAGACAACTTGCACGCCCTACAATGGAAGCACTTTTCATGATGGAAAGGAGGACTGACAGCCCTGACCATACTAATCAGCATGGGGATACACCCCCCCCCAACACAAACTCCACACAACTCACCGGGTACAATGCATTGACACACACCTCATTGAAATATCAGCAAAAGATACCCCGTACTGGGTGCTGCTGTGTGATGCACAGGGGCTCACTTGGGACTTGTAGCCTAACAAACACCAGGATTTCAGTCAGCCATCTTGCCATTGATGTCACACCCCCTCACAGGGAAGCAGATTCAAGAGGGAGGAAGCATGGGTATGCTGGGAAGGGGGGTGTAGCCAAGAGTATGATGGGATCGCAGTCAGACAACCTACACCCACCCACATGGCACCGAAAGATCAACCTGAACCATACTTGCCTCAGAGGGAGTGGGAAGGGACTGACAATATATCTGACACTGGGCTCTGTTGTGGGGAGCACAAGGCCATGCTGGCAAATGGCCAAAAACAAGATCAAACTCTGTCTGTGACAAGCTGGGAAAAAGCAGTGTACAGGCAGGCATCTGTTTGAAAAGTGGAAAATGTCATGTTTGTGAACCAACGATGCATGTAGAAACATAAATCACATTGTGTCTCTTCCAAACACAGGTCATGCTGGGCACCCAGCGCCAAATGACGAGGATACCCAGTCCCAGACTCTGGTGGACACTGAGCTCTCTGGTCTGACTCTCTCACTGTCCTCTTCGGATGACGACGACCAACCTGGCCCCTCTGGTGTGAGCCATCATGCAGCACCAGCAACATCTGCCCCCCCCTGTACCCACGCCTCCAGCATCTGGACACCGACAGGGCACCCCCGCCAACACGGACAGACCAAGGACAATCGACACCCACAGCACAGGGACACAGGACCCCCCGAAAGCTACAGCCAACACCACCAGCAACAGCACCCAAGGGGTCCCAGTGTCACCAGTGCGTCCCGCCGCTGGTCCTGCCCGTGTGGAGAGGGGTGCTGGGAGGGGTGGGAGGCACAGGGCGCGCCTTGCAGAGGGGTCTGGACTGCATGATGACCCCCAACTGGCACGCATCTTAGATGCGTACCAGGATAGCACCGGATGATTTGGCCAGGTAGTGGGGATCCTCAAGGACATGCAACATGAGCAGGTCGCCCACCATGCCCGCATGGAGGCAAAGTGGGATGCCCTTAATGCGGTGCATCGGGACATACTACAATGCCTCTGCCAGGTCAACACCAACCTGTCCCCACCCCCTTGTGTGCCCACAACATCTGTCGCAACACCATCTGCCAGCGCCACAGGGAGGGAGGAGGGCTCTGGCGGAGAGTCCCCGGCACATGAGGATCCCCCCCCGTCCGGAAGTGGGGTCGTCCGAAGAAGGACATGTGAGAGGCAGATGTCCCAGCACATCCCCAGGGCCTCTAAACCTGTTCTGGACAATGTTCTTTGTGCGCAACCCTTTCACCTTGTCCAATCGCACACAACCCGCCCACATGACATGGAGGGTTCATGTTGGGCCAATGTAGCAGACAACTGTGGACTTTACTCTGGACATTTCATCTACCAGAACTTCCAACTCCAATGTGAACTTTGGATTCCCAAACCACTGTACAGTACCCACCATCCTGTGCACTTCACTCATACATGTTTGTAAATAAACTCACCAGTACACCATACTTGCCTCTGTTGTGATTCCAACTTGTCATGTTCAGGGCGAAGTCGACCTGCTACACAACACAGTGCATGCCAAATACTGCAACAATGTGACCAACGTAAGGTGAGTCATGGGGATGTGACACATGTGAGGGAGACACAACACATACTCACCATGGCCATGTTACTCATCACACACAATGATGTTGACCTGAAACACATTGGCATGCACAGACACAACACCAAGCACAGTCAGTGGTAACAAGTCCACAGGTGAGGTAAGCCAATGTCACTCAGATGTGGGAAGACAGACAACACACATAACAAAGCATAGCACAGGTTCATTACACATCAGCAACACGTTTATTCCACACTAGTTGCACGGTAATTCTACGTAACAGTGGACACACGCTCACAATGTGTTGGAGAATGGAAGTCCAGGGGTGTGTGGTGCATCAGTTGATGGAAATTCTCAACTTCCACACTAGTGTTGGCTTCTGGGTGTTGGGGGTCTGTGTTGACCACACAACAGGCAAAGTACCCTGGGAAGGACAGACCAGATACAGTCAAAAGCACAGACGAACAGGAGAGAAATGCAATACACATGCACAAAACATGTAGCAAAACACCTACACAAACACTAGTTAGCAGTACTACCCTATTGTGGAGTACACACCACCTGAATGGACACATCACAGCACACATCCAGTCAAGTGGCACACAGACACTCTCAGACAGCAACAGAGCTGGATTAACACTTTCCAGGCTACCTCCATACATTCACATAACACTGGAAACTCACATTCAGGTGACGTTGTTGATGAGCTGGGAGCAGACGTCACCATCATCTTCATCACTAGCATCTTGGCCCAGGCCGGGATCCTCCACAGGTGCCGGACGTTGGTCGTCATCATCCTCATCCTGGATGAGAGGCACCTCCTTCCGCACCGCCATGTTGTGTAGCATGCAGCAGACCAGTATTTTGCACATCTTTGCAGGCTCATATGGGAGGGCCCCTCCGGTCCTGTCCAGGCAGCGAAAGCGGCTTTTCAGGAGGCCGAATGTCCGCTCAATCACCCTCCTGCTCCGACCATGTGCCTCATTGTAGTGCAGCTCGGCTGGTGTCACAGGGTTCCTGAGGGGTGTCAGCAACCACGGCATGTTGGGGTATCCAGAGTCACCTACATACACAAAAATGAACAAGTAGCTGAGTTATGTAGGAGTGCGGAATACAACACTGACAAACACACAATGAGAAACAGTCAGTACACACCGACAAGCCAGGCACGCTGAGGTGGCATCTGTGACATCAGCGTTGCAATGTGACTACTCCTCATAATGTAGGAATTGTGCACCGAACCAGGGAATCGTGCACACACGTGTGATCAACATGTCAGCAAGACAGACCACCAGAGCATTGATCGAATGGTAGTGCTTCCTGTTCCGGTATGCCTGCTCATGTGCCTGTGGTGGTATCAGGGCAACATATGTCCCGTCAATGGATCCAATGACGTTTGGCAACCTCCCCAGTGTATAAAAGGCATCCTTAATTTCAGGGAGTTCATCTTGGCTCGGGAACTTGATATACAGGTCGAGGAATTGCAACATCCCCTCCAAGACATCGCGTAGCACCCGACTAAACCTCGTTTGCGACATACCACCAGCAGTAGCCACAGTGTACTGGAAGGTACCGGTAGCAAAGAAGTGCAGGGCTGCCATCACCTTCACCTCTGGGGTCAGTGCTGTAGGGTATGTCCGGCCAGGTAGCAGATGTGGCGCCAACTGCTCCACCAACTCCTCAATCAGTGGCCTGGTGAAGCGGTACCGTCTGATGCTGTCACGTTCCTGCATGGTTGCAAGGTCTGGGAATGGCCGATGGACAGCTGGTGCCCTGCAGTACAGAGATGCACAAAGGAAGATTGTCAGTACATCCACCCATGTGGCCATGACCACATGTTAGTTCATGACATTACACAATGTACTGAGGTGTGTGCTGTTGGGCATGGACACATGTCACCTACAAGACCACCACCTCACATCTCAATTCCACATGTCCACATGAGTGCCATGTAGTGCAATGGGCTAATCATCTGGCTGTGTCACCCAACCTATGTGCTGTTGCAATGTTCAAAAAACCCACCCCAGTGACAAATGAGGACTCATGTCTCCCAGGCATCACAGATCTTTGTCATGCAGAAACCCAGGGTCCCTGTATTGCCACATCAACACAGCAATGGACATGGCGTAGCACGTACACACCACAAGGCAAGCGTAAGTCCCATAGGTAGTGGCCACTGTTGTTCATGCCGGCCCTACATGTTCGTCTTAGACACACACCCCATCAAGGTTGATGCATATACCACATGGATGTGGAGACTGTCACCCATTGGTAACATGTGATCAGACACATCTGAGACACACCATGCACACAGACTGTGGGTGCACATCAGTATTGGGGCTACAGGTCTCACTGTGATATACATGCCATCACCCCCAGGACTCAGGGTGTATTTGACATGTCTTAAACATATCCAACCTGACACCGTGGCCTTCACTCATGCCCATTACTGTCCAATTGCACATCACAGTGCAAATGTGCACAACACACAAAGGACTCTACCCCCATGTACAAGATAACAGCCTGGGAGTGGCTGCACAAAGTGCCAGAAAAAACCCCAGATGTGGCCCCCTCAAAACACCCAGGGAATGCAGCCTCACATGCCATGGGACACTGTGTGGCCAATGCTATAGTGTGGCAGGTGTGTGCAGGTGTCCATGGCCAGTATATGTGTGTTGCATCCATCTAATAGTCACACTAATGAGGTCCGACACGGGGGACAATGCGTACGCATTGCACGGGTCATGACCGAGCGTGCGTACGCCTTGTCAGTGAATGCAATGAGGTCCGACGCGGGTGACAATGCGTACGCATTGCACGGGTCATGACCGAGCCGTGCGTACGCCTTGTTGGTGAATGCAATGAGGTCTGACGCGGGTGACAATGCGTACGCATTGCACGGGTCATGACCGAGCCGTGCATACGCATTGTCAGTGAATGCAGTGAGGTCCGACGCGGGTGACTATCATGCATACGCGTCGGACAGGCATGGTCCGAGACTGGCGTACGCCTTGGCCATTGAATCGTATGGAGACGGGTGCATGTGTATGTTCAAAATACGCATTGTACAGTCAGTTGAACGAGCCGAGTGCACCCATTGGCTCAGGACTGTCATGGAAACTGATGCGGATTCAAAACTTGTACGAGTTGTGCACTGGAAATTCAGTTGGATGCCTACAACAATGTTGCAATTTCAAGTGTTCCATGAAGGTGAAGATTTGAACGATGCGGAAGGCGTGTACGAGTTGTACTTTTGAATGGATTGGCCAGATTCATAGGATGCAACCGTGTTGGACCTATCACTTGGGACACATGGCACAGTCTGCCTCTGCAGCACAGATATAAGGCTGGCTGGTCCCCAGGGAGCTCACTTGCCTGCACTAAATGCTACTGGACCCCATCCCTGCTACCACTGCTGCTGTCTATGCATCCTCTGGCTCCTGCTATGGCACGTACACGGGAGAGGGTCCCAGCCTTCACTGAGGAGGAGAACCAGGCCCTGCTGAACGGGCTCCTTCCAGAGTACAGAAAGCTCTATGGGACACCAGGGGAGCAGGTGAGTGTGCTGTCCACTGCCTTCCTAATTATGCATGTTGTCTGACTAGCAGTACTAGCAGTGTGTACACCAGTGGCAAGCATTCTCACAGACTACTTTCAACCACCAAAGTGTGTAGGTACATGTAATGAATAGTTTTCCTGCTGCTAAAGTGCATTATTGCAAGCTTAAACTATCCAGGCATTGTTAACATGTCAGACATGCATGTGAGTTTTCATTCCCCATGGTTGCACTACCTGTGTCATTTATTTCCCTTTGTGATGATGACCTGTATAACCAATTGTGTGCTGCACAAATCTGGGGCATGTGTGTTAATGTACTTTTCACTTTGTCATCCTCACAGGTTTATGCCCACCAGAAGCAGGAGATCTGGCTGACCATCGCCCAGGCTGTTCGTTCTGTGGGGGTCTACAAGCGCCGCATCCGCAATTGCCAGAAGAGGTGGCAGGAACTTCGGGGCTGGACCCGGAGAATAGCTAGAGTCCAGCTGAAGCTGTCACCTCCACGCAGGAGGGGCGGACACCGGACCCTGACTCCCCACATGCTCCGGATACTGGCGGTGGTCTTCCCGGACCTGGATAGGCAGCTGAAGGCCAGACAGCAGCAGGAAGGGTTTAAGTCCATGCCTGATCTGTGTACTATGTCTGACATGCAAATAGCAGTCTTTTGTCCGGGTCACACTTCCACATTACGTAGGTCTTGTAGTCCCAAAATCAGGTCCCTCATCTGTGTGATGCACCCTCATCTGTTCCACAGGTGTGGCCCCTACAGTCTGTTGCTTGTGTCACTAGGGCACTGTGTCCCTGCAGTCAGTTATGTTTTAGGTACCAGTCAGCATCAGTTCCTGTGACTCTGTTGTGTTTCATGTGTGGTTCAATTGTTTACACAATGTCTGAGATCTGACATGTGAACTGTGTGTGCCCTTGAGAGGTGTACCAATTGCTGGTCTGACTCGGAACATGTTTCTGGGGTATTCAAACAAAACCATGCAGCAGGGGCCTCCAATTTTTGGGCATCAGGAGTATGTATATCAAGTATGTCACAATTGCTTAGCCACCTGACTACTGTCTGGGCCAAAACACTGTTTCACTTAGTCCTGCCCAGTCATGCCCCCTCAAGGGCATTCAGAAACACTCTGTAATCCCACTCCTGTGTATGAAATTGCAGGTTGTGCTTAGTGACAAGTGCCCTCAGGTGTCTGCCTCTGTGTCATTAGAGTGTGGCTTGTTGCTACATACAACTGGGGTGTCCATGATTCAGAGGGTCAGCATGACATCTGCAATGTGACTGTGGGAGACAAGACCTGTGTGACATATGTGTGTGATCATCTGACAGCGCACAATGGTGTATGCAACTGTGTCCCTCATGCAGCTGGGTTATATGCATGGCAGACTGTGATGTGTTAATGTACATGGATTTGTGTTTGCTGAGACTCATATGAATGATTTTCATGATGTGGGGTCTTTTGGGTCCTGGATATGTTGTTTGCATGGGATGGGCAAGTGCGCTGGTCATCTGCAGAGTCAGATTTACCCCTGAGCTAGGATTGTGAGTCAGTGCATATTGTTGTTGTCTGGATGCCCTGCCCCAGTGACCGGAGACAGTGTTGACTGACTTTCAGGGCATCCCAGTGCCATGGCATTGAACTTGCTATGAGTGAGCCTGCGTTGTGTTCAAGTGTGCACCATGCACCCCATTGTGGCCTTGCCCATCATGACATGAGTACATCATAGTGTGTGTTGCTGGCATGCATCCCAAACATGTGAAATGAGTCTCTGCCCATCCCTTCATCCGGACACCTGTACTGAGTCAGTTGCAAGAGATGTGCTGTGGGTCGAGTGACATACTCCTACATGTTCACTTGCATGTACAACTAATGTGTGGGTGGTGCATGTTGGCACATTGGTGTGTTAGCATCCAACATGCAACGGACATGTGTGAAAGTCAAGGAGGGATATGTGTGCCATGGTTGATGTTGAGAATGACATTTGTCTCTTCCTAAACAGTGTTGGCACTTTGAGCTGTGTTCAGCTGATGATGCCAGGGCTTGCCCTGTGATGTGATGTACTCACTGTGGTGTGTGCAGTTGGTGCAGGTGACTGATGTAGTTCTGTTACTTCCTATTCCTATCCAGATACATCCACGGCCACAGGAGGGGACAGCTCCACGGACCAGGAGGAGCCACAGAGCCTTACAGGGACAGAAGGAGAGGAGTCAGGTGGACCCAGTGGCACAGAGGGCGAGTTGAGCCACACAGAGGAGTCGTCAGCACCATCCCCCCCCAGCTGAAGCCCACAGCAGCTCGGAGGATGACTCCCCTGTGGAGGCGGGTGTCAGCAGCCACCAAACCCCAGCTAGTGAGGCTGTCTCTGCCGCCACCACCACCACCACCCCCCCCCTCCCATCGGCTTCCATCCCAGAGGTCCCTGTGGGCTCCCGTGTTCATGAGCATGTCTCCTTTGTGCCAGGCACCGCACCCCCTGCCCCTGTGTATCCTGCTGCCCTGAGTGAGGAGTCTGTGGACTTACTTAGACAGATCCATGTAGGTCAGACGTCGATGCTGAAGGTCCTCCATGCACACACAGGTCTGACACAACTGGTGTCATTCATGGAGTGCATTTCCTTGGGCATGTCTGCACTACAGAGGACCAACCAGTCCGTGGCCTCCTCCCTGACGGCAGCAGTGTTCCTCCTCCAACAGTCCCACACCCCTCCTACCTCTGCACCACCCACGATTCCTAGCACACTACCTGTCCCAAGCACAGAAACCCCCAAACCAAGGGCTAGACGTGCACACAAGCAAGCGCAGGGGACTGATTCCACACTCACAGGGGATGGTTTGCTGACAGTCATCCACAACCACTCCACAGCCCTCCAAAACCTCTCCCTCCCAGCCCCCTTCCCTTGCCTAACCTGCAACCCCATCCCCCCAGAAGCTCTTCGTCTGACCTTGGCCTCTTCCCCACCGACCCAGCAGATCCTGATTACAAGGGGAGGAGGAAGTCCCTACACACAGAAGGGAGTGCCCCTCACACCCGGACACCCTCCCCCAGGTGCAGTCAGACCGAGACGCCCACCCGCAAGCCCCCCCGGCGCAAGAAGAGCAAGACCCCCCTGCCAGCACGCAACTCCAAGGCAAAGGCTCTGTCCTCCATCCCCCAGGCCACCACTCCAAAGGTTCCCCCGCCACTCCCTGCCCCGGGTTCCCCCCACACACAGATGCACCGTCCCCAGAATGCTACGGCCATCCCCCCCTAGCACTTGCTCCTCCACACCTGGTCAGACAGTTGATGCCACTGATGTGGGGACCATGTCCCCCCCCTGCTCTGCCGACCTCACCTGTCCCCCATTCAGCTCCCATGGATGTAGGCACTACTTTGGAGTCCACGACCACCCCGTCTGACTTGTGCCCCACAGTTGTGACAGCACCCACCACTTCAGTCGGCTCCACTGCAGTTGCAAGTGTCTCGCCTGCATCCCCCACCTCTTCAGTGCTGCCTTCTGCTGTGACCTTATCCTGTCCCTGCGGTGCCTGGCCTGCCCCCATGTATACCCCTCCGAGGGGATGACCCCGGTCCTTAGCAGTGCAGGCAAGCAAGGTGTGACAGTTGTCCCTCTAGTTCACTCCTTTGACATGGACTGGCCATTGGCCTTTTGGTTGTACAGACGTTTAGCATTTCATATACTGAATGTGTCACTCTAGTTCACTCCTTGCCATTTGGACATGGACTGGCCATTGGCCTTTTGTTGGAACAGACATTTCACTTTTCATATGCTGAATAAAGCTTTTTACTTTGTCCCTGTGAACTTGATTTAGCTGTACATCATGTTAATGTTGTTTTACATGCCCTTGCACCTGTAATGCTTGGTTTCCATTGTTGAATACTGATATGTTGATGTGAGGTACTCCCTGTGGTCCATGAGATATGTATCCTATTCTGGTGGGTATCCATGTCATCCTTTGCAGCTACCTGGGTATGTCTGGATCAACTATTTGTGTACATCTCTCTGTGAGCATTTCATTGGCATGGTCACATCTGTGGCTTGCACCCCTGCACATATGATGTGCTTACCATTGTCCAAATTGTCACTTCAACATACTTCGTGCTCATCACTACTGGCCCTACAGGTGTGGGCATCATTGTAATAGGAGCAACTGTGTCCTCTGTGCAACTTACTAGAAATATGTTTTGGGTATGTGCAGCTGACTTAGGTGTGACTCCCGTACCCAGGCTGTTGTGACCAGAGCCTTCATTGTGTGGTGACTGATGGCTGACATACCAAGTGTTCTGCAGACATGAGTGGGATTTGAGGTGAATGTTTGGCACAGCTGGGCTCCCACAGGAGTTGTCCCCTCAAGTTAGTGTGTTGTCCAGTGACATGGCCTGGGCCCATGGTGTGTGTTGTATGTGCATGTGTGTGTCCACATTCCTGTTCATACACAGACAGCGTTCCCTTGATATGTTCCTGTTGATGATTGCTGAGTGGTACTGGGTTCATCCCACTACTTTTCCAATGGGCTACCAGATGTGTGGGTGCATGACACACTACTGTTGGTGTATCATCATTGTGGTTTGTCAGTTCTGAGTGGTGATGTTGTCAGACACAGATGGGACACAGTCAGGGTTCCTCAAGGCACGTGTTTGTTCGATATATCATCTAGTTGTCCCTAGGTGGTAGTTTTCAGTGATTGAGACATTTGTATGTGTGTGTGACTGCTCCCACTTGTCGGGTTCACGGCAGCGATGCTGGCAGGTGTCAGCATGGGTGCCTTGTGTTCCTCCTTGGCATCTGCATAGTCCTGGGACTGTGGCAGGGATTCTGAAGGTTACATGACCTTTGAGGTCATGGCCATGTACCGCATACTGTGCAGTGTCTGTCATTCCCCAGGGTTGTAAACAGTCCTTGTGTGATGTGTGTGTGCGCACCTTAGTTCCTGGCAACATTCTTGTGTTTGTCATGGGTGCATGTGCAATGTCCCCTGTCCATGTGGACTTCACAGATACACATTGTTGCAGTTCAGGTGTGTGGTGTTGATGGTGGACTGATGTGAATGTTTGCATGGATGGTCCCCTAGCTCCCGTTTGTCCATGGATGAGGGGCCATGCTGAGTGATTTGTGTTTGTGTATGTGTGATGTACGTTTGTGGCACAGGACACGTGTCTGGGTTTCCCAGTTTGTACGACATCTGCCTTTGTCATCACAGTGGAGGTGTCATGCATGCTTGTGTCATCCCACTGTCTGTTCCCTGGGGGTAGTGGTGTTGTGTGTCATTCTCTTGCTGTGTGTGTTTGTGTTAATTCCAGCTTGTGTCACATGTGTCTGTTGTGCTTCCTCTTATCTCCTAACGCCGGATTGCTCACTGAGGGTGTCCCAATGATGGTTTACTTTTGTATGGCACTGTGTCCACATCTGTCACTGTGGTTCAGCCCCCCTCATGTGTTGTGTAGTTGCCTGGGGATACTGTGACACACACACATACATGTTGTGTCCGATGTGCAGTGTGAGTTTGCCTGTTTGTGCATCTGCACCAGTGCATTGTTATTGCTGTTGTGGGCCTTGGTCTGGATGCTGTTTCTGTGATTTTCCCTGCTGTCCCTGTGAGTCAGTTCACATCATTGTGCACATTCATCCTGGTTGTTGGGTGCCATTGCTGGCATGGAATGTGAGTTTGTTAGCTGACACCTGCAGTCTACACATGTTGTTTTGATTGGTGTCTATTTTCGAGATGTGTGCATGCTTGGTGATGCTCACTTCTGCTGTTGTGTCATTGTACGCTGTGTGCATTGTCAGCCCCCATGTGTTGTGCTTGTCTGCACATGGCCGAGAGTGTTATGTTTTCAGAGCACTGTTAGCCTCACCACATCTGTGTGTATGGGACACAACCACTAGTTTGCCCCAGAAGTGTTTGATGTGTTGGGAGCAGGGATCATACATGCTGTTTGTTATTTGCAGCTTTAACCATGATGACACTTACCTTTTGGTCACTGTGTTGAGGGGGGTTTGGTCCTCATCACCACAATGCTCGACATCTGCTGCATTTTGTGAGCCCCCACTTAACTTCTGCTCTACACAGTGAGGGGGTGTTATTTTTACATTGCCACATTGCTATGGTGATGCTTGCCTTGTGTATGTCACTCATGTGTTGGTCACACATGTGCTGTTAGTTTCATTGTATGCTCGTAGCCATAATCACTGTTGTGGGCATTTGTCACAGACTACACACTGTTGTCATGTCATGGGTGATGTATTTTACGGACATACCTGATGTTTGCGTATGCTGGATGTGTTGCGCATCACCCATCCTATGGCTGGGGGTGGCAGGGGTGATGAGTAACAGGTCCCCTGTGAGTGGGGGTGGCAGGGGTGATGGGAACCATAGTCCCTGTGAGTGGGGGTGGCAGGGGTGATGGGCAACAGGTCCCCTTTGAGTGGGGGTGGCAGGGGTGATGGGCAACATAAGCCCTGTGTGTGGGGGTGGCAGGGGTGATGGGCAACATAAGCCCTGTGAGTGGGGGTGGCAGGGGTGATGGGCAACATAAGCCCTGTGAGTGGGGGTGGCAGGGGTGATGGGCAACATAAGCCCTGTGAGTGGGGGTGGCAGGGGTGATGGGCAACATAAGCCCTGTGAGTGGGGGTGGCAGGGGTGATGGGCAACAGGTTCCCTGTGAGTGGGGGTGGCAGGGGGTATGAGCAACATAAGCCCTGTGAGTGGGGGTGGCAGGGGTGATGAGCAACATTAGCACTATGGGTGGGGGTGGCAGGGGTGATGGGCAACATAGTCCCTATGGGTGGGGGTGGCAGTAGTGATCAACAGGTCCCCTGTGAGTGGGGGTGGCAAGGGTGATGGGCAACATAGTCCCTGTGAGTGGGGGTGGCAGGGGTGATGGGCAACAGGTCCCCTGTGAGTGGGGGTGGCAGGGGTGATGGGGACCATAGTCCCTGTGAGTGGGGGTGGCAGGGGTGATGGGCAACAGGTCCCCTGTGAGTGGGGGTGGCAGGGGTGATGGGCAACATAAGCCCTGTGAGTGGGGGTGGCAGGGGTGATGGGCAACATAAGCCCTGTTAGTGGGGGTGGCAGGGGTGATGGGCAACATAAGCACTATGGGTGGGGGTGGCAGGGGTGATGGGCAACATAGTCCCTATGGGTGGGCGTGGCAGGGGTGATGGGCAACATAGTCCCTATGGGTGGGGGTGGCAGGGGTGCTGGCCATGCAACCCCTATGGTGGCCTGTTAGTGGCCAGGATATGGCTCCCCTGTGTGTGTGTGCCATTTTGCGGGTACGTGTCGTTTGTTTGTGGTAGGTGTCTGACTTACCACCTGCGCTGTCGGCGTCGGTCCCTGATCCGGTCATAGATGTAGAGTACTGGTATGATCTGCGCAATGGGATTCCTGTTGTGTTCGTGTCGTACACGCTGCTTGTTGCTCCGTCTCGTATCCGCTGCAAGCTGGTCCGTCTCGTAGCCGTGTATTGATTTGTGGCGCGAATCGTAGCTGATATGCTTGTTTTCCGGATGCTGTGACGTGCCGTACGTGACGACCCGTCTGGCGATTAGGAAGTACGCATCGTACTTGTCATGCCGGAAACTGCTATGGAAACTGCTTCTTGCCGATACGGTTTCTCTTTATGAGTTACGGCTCGGAAGGAGAATGGGGCCTGATTCACAGCCTACGTGTCAGTCGTGTTTTTGGCAGTTATGCGCATCGTACTTCCTATACAGGACGGACCGGCTCCGGGTACGTGTCGGTCGCACGGTAAGGCTACGGACAGCTGTCCGACCGGCCATCGGAATCAGCCACTTTGTGTTGAAATTTTTGGGGCATACACAGAAAGGTCCCTGATTACACTTTAAGGCAGTCTTGAAGGCAGTCCAACAGGGAACATGTGCTTACAGCTTCTGGAAGGGATGGAGTGACAAGTAGAATTCCTTTCAGGCATTTAATGTGATGCAGTACATGCCTCCACTCTAGCTTGTGGTGCTTTTATTGCAACTTGTCAAAATTTGTACTTAAAGGAATAGAAAACAGACTCAGCCCAGAGATCAGCAGCCCTTAGGATGCCTTTTGAGGGCTCTTGTGAGCCTGATTTGGAAGATAAGCTGCATTATATCTTCAAAGAAAAGGCACATCCATATTCTTTAAGGAATCAACAGAATAAATCAACAAGCTCTTATAAGCAGAAGTCTATGTCCTCCAGTCATCCTCCCAAAAAACAAAAAGCTTTAGACCAAACTTCCAAGTTCCAGGGGAAACCCTTTCCTTATAAATTTTTGAAGAGGCTAAAACAGGAACTAGTTTCCAGAGAACCTCGCTTTTGACTATGCTGAGGATCAGAAGGGGGTGGCAAAGAGTTTCAGGTGGGTGATTGAATCTACCACTCTCTAGAACAGAGGTCTTCAAACTTTTGGGTGCCGAGACCCCCCCTGTCAACATTTTCAGTCGTAAGGACCCCCTCCTGATAAACATTTGTAAACCTGTAGGCAGGGCTTCTGGAATTACGAGGCAGGTGAGGACCAAATTACACGACAGGCTTGACTAAATTGTGTGGGAAGAAAATTTAAATAATGTTATGTGATGCAGCGTTATTTTGGGATAGAATTGCTTCATTTTTGAATTTTTTTGCACACAGTAACACTGAGGAAATATTTCACCCCATCAGTACCAGTTTATAACCAAAATACAGCAATTAACATCCGAAAGATGTCTAGTCAACCTTTGTGATGGGCCTTCCACTCCGCAGGAATACGTGCTGCCACATTAGAAGCTCACCTGGCCCTGGCCGGGAGCAGCAGGGGTCCCTTAAAACCCTGGCGGTCTTGTGCAGAGTTAAGCAATTTACCCATGCCACTTTCCTCTCACCCCTCCCTTCCATCCCTCGCTCCTCTCCTCTCCCAATCCTGGATCCCTCTCTCACTTTGCAGGCCTTTTTCTTTCACCCCTTCTTACAACTTCTAAACTCTCCCCATTCAACTTCTCACTTCACCCTTAATCACCTCTTGCCATTCTGCCTTTTCACTGCCCTCATCTCTAACAGTTTCTCGCATTTATCTCATGGCCTCTCTGGCCCTGTCTCCTCCCGTGCCCATCTGCATTTCACATTCATCTCAAGTCTCTCCTTTCAAATTGTTGTCTATTTGTATCTTACACCTCTCCAGTCCCCCATTCATCTTTCACATCTATGTTTTTGTTTTTTCACACCTTCTTGAACCAATGTCTCTCTCCCCTGTTACCTCAGCACCAGTGCTTAATTTGAGCAGGTGGTTTCCGTTGCTCCGCACTGGCATCTAATTGTGCACACTGGCAATATGACCGTCTGCCACATGCCACTTGATGGCTCTGTCTGTGTAATTTAGAGATGAGCAGAACAGCTGTTTATTAATTCAATATACATTAATAGCGATAAACTCCTGAAATCCATGCCATTCTTATAGCTTTGGGGGCTTGAAATAGTCACACTTGTACAGTGTTATGGTTGGTAGTTGCATAGGTATTGACATTGACCGCACATGCAAGGCAATGGGTGGGTGGTTAAAGTTGCGGTGGCCTACTGGTGAGGTTCCTGGCACATGTTTAATTACAAATTAATCACTGCTCAGCACCCACCCCAGTACTCCCTCTCTTCCCCTATCACTGCTGTCTCTCACCAATGTCGCATCAAATTACTTTTTAGGTCACAGATCTCTCGGCTATCTTCTCTCACAGTTTGACAGTAGCCCTCCTCTGTGCCCTCAACTTTCCCTCACACTCACTTCTTGCGTGTCCGCACTTCCCTTCAGCACTTCACATTTCTCCTCATCCCTGACCTCTTCAATCAAATTCCCTCACTCCCTTGCTGTCCTTTCTCATCCTCTCATCTCTCCTCACCGAGCACACGGGTTGGACCCGTATGCTCCTCTTGGCCTGTGCCACTCTGCTTATTGTTCCCTAATTCAGGAAGGCACGAATTGTCTGTCTTGCTGTTTTGGTGCAGGCCACACAGTTATGGAACGTCCTCCCTCCTTTGCTTTGCTCCACCAAGACTCTATTATCCTTTAGGAAGATATAAAAACCTGGCTCTATGCTCTGTAGGTCACCCCATTTGGCTGGTTCTCCTTCCCCATCTGTATGTTTCTCATTTGCCTTCAGGCAGCAGATGGCTATTAGCCCCAGGACACCTTTTGGTAATAGCAGCACACTACAAATGTAAATAATAATAGTAGTAGGCAGAAGCATGGGAGCGACTAGACCCAAACTTCGCGAGGGGGCCTACACTCCCAGGCAGGGCTGGCCATAGCACTGGCCACACACGGCGCAACAGTCTTTTTTGGTGCCCCATCCCAGTTTCCTCCTTCTCCATAAATTCCCTCACTACCACTCACCAACAAAACACCTCCTCTCTGTAGCACCTTTCTGACAAACATTTTTTTTTTTATAGTGCTACTCAGTTTACTCACAGTTCTGTGATATGCATAGTACATGTTCTTTGTAGCAGGCACATTAACCCTCTGCACTCTGTGGATGAGAAGTGTGCCCATGTGAGTGCATGGTGAGTGATGCAACAGTGTGAGAGTAGGGAAAGAGGAGTGACTGCAGGGTGAGTGAGGTGACCATGAATTTGGGTGCGGATGTAAGTGCAGAGTGGGACGAATGAATGCATGGTTAATGATGGGCTTGTTTGAGCAAGTTGCAAATTGATCAGTGAGGGGACAGGTGAATGAGGTGTCACATGAGTGCAGATGAGTGGTGTGACTGCAGGTTGAGGTACAGGGTGAACAACTCAAGTGCATTGTGATTGCAGAGTGATCACTGTGAGTGCAGTGTGAGAGGGTGAATGATGTGAGTGCATGGTGATCAGTGTGAGTGCATTGCGATCGCTGTGAGTGCAGGGTTAGCGTGAAAGTGAAGTGTGAGAATGAGAAGTGAGTTCTCTGAATGCAGGGTGCATTCCCAAACACTTGAAGTAACTCAGCATATTATTGACGGCAGCGTAGGGTTTAAGATATAAGTTTAACTATTGCTATTATGACATTAATCAGGGATCGAGGGTTGAGAAAATAAATATGCTGATCCTGCAACACACTTCCAGTCCTATGGTTAGGGTTACCTGCTCATTATTTTGATGTCCCAGACGGTACAAAAATAAGCAGTCACCTAAAGCTGTATATTTCAGCACTCATCTGTGCGTACTTGGAACAGCAAATATAAATAGAAAGCACTTTTAATTGTGTTCTAGGGCTGCCTCAATGACCCATGACTGATAATTAAAGGGAACAAAGACAGAAAAGTCACATTACGAATGAATGCATATGATTTTATTTACAATCCCATTTAGTGTCAAGAGGAGGCCTTTGCAGGCTCTTTAAACATCAAATGTCTGGTATTTTTCTTCTTGCAACCCTACTTTATATTTATTTTCATGAAATGCATTCTCACACTACAGCAGTAAATGTGAAATACAAATGTAAGGAAAAGGCAGAGTTGGGGCCCAGGGGGTACTGGAACTAGAAAAAAAACTAAGCCTCAGTAACCACTTTACAAAAGGTATGTAAATCTGCAAATGGTCCTTAACGACCTGTGAAAAACTCAGGAGATAAGACTGCAGACAGCCCAGCGGAGCCCACAGCAGCTCGAGCTGAGACACACTACGGGGGAGGAGGGGGGCTGAATCCCTTGTTGTGCCTGGGCAGAAGTGTGACTGGGAATGCGCGACCCCCTTTCTATCACTTAATGGCCCCCCTGGGGGTCGCGCCCCACACTTTGAAGACCCCTGCCTAGAAGATTGAGAGAAATCATCATCAAATGTGTGGGTCCTGGACATTGTTCGGCAAGGAAACAGGATAGAGTTTGTCTCCCATTCACAGGAGTCTGGGATCATACCTATGCCATGGCCAAAGTGCCTATTCAGGAGGAAGGGGTGTGTCCATTGGCAAAAAACAATGCCATCATTCCTGTGCTATAAACAGAATGGTGCCAAGGGGCCTACTTAAATGTCTTCCTAGTCCTCAAAAAGACATGGGGATATCAGCTTGTCACAGAGTGAACAAGTATGTAAAGAACATCCCATTCCAAAATCAGACCCTTCAAAGAATTATATAATTGATTCTAGTATATAATTTCACAGTGATAATAGATATGATGGATGCCTATTTGAATGTATGACGTTACAACGCATACATTTACAATGCATGCAACGCAGTTTTTACATCGCAACATCCTTTTCAATGCATTCTTTTGCATCGCATGCTATTACATCGCATTTTCAGAAACTACCTTTACAACGTATTCCATTACATCGCATTATACCTTTACAACGCATACCATTACATCGCATTTAAGTTAAGTGTTGGATAGTATAGGGGTAATAATTACTATTCTAACTCCAGTGAGTGCAACAGTATGGTAAGTGTTGGATAGTATAAGGGTACGATGCGTTGTAATGGTATGCATTGTAATGGCTTGCGTTGTAATGACTTACGTTGTAATGACTTGTGTTGTAATGACTTGCGTTGTGATGACTTGCGTTGTGATGACTTGCGTTGTAATGACTTGCGTTGTAATGACTTGCGTTGTAATGACTTGCGTTGTAATGACATGCGATGTAATGGATGCATTGTAATGACATGCGATGTAAAGGATATTGCAATGTAATGACTGCTATGTAAAGGTAGTGCGATGTAATGACTGCGTTGTAAAGGTTGTTTCCCTGTCTATTTATATTTGGAAAATGGCACCAGAGGTTTTTGAGGTGTTGCATCTAAGATCAGCACTGGCAGTTCAATTTCTTCAGTGTGAAGTTTGGTTAGCACCAAGAGTTTTTACAATGATTGTGGCTCCCACTGTCACTCATCTTCATCTCTAGGAAGTACCTCGTTTACAGATCCTACATGACTGACTGATCTGTGCTCCATCTGCAGTTGCTTGTTGAGTTGAGTCATCATGGTTCTCAATTGAACTTTTTGAAATATCACCTCAAATCATCCAGGGACATGGCATTTGTCAGAGCCAGGTTCACAATGAACCTGGCGAACATCTTTTTACAGAGACCATACCAATACATGTACACTTCCATCTATCTACAGCGCTTTCAGGAAGCTATAGCGTGGACGTGAATGGAGGTTTAAAGACATGTCCGCTAGCGTTTTTACATTTCAGTGAGTGAGACTTTCTTTGTTCTCTTCTATGGCAACTTCAGAAGTAGTGGTCTTCAGGTAATGCAACTATGATCCTGATAACATCAGAGATCGAATTGCAGCTTCAGTAGTAGATGGTTTCATTGAACTTATCCATAGGAATTGTGATGCATCTAGAACCTTCAGAGGTGCCCCCGACAGATGCCAGCTCTATTGGTTGGGGAGCATTATTGGACTCCCTATTCATTCAAGCTGAGTTGTTTCGGACAGTTAAAAATCCTCAAATTGGAGAGAACGCTCAGCAGTTCTACAAAGTTAAATTACTTCCATCTGCAGACTCTTCAATATGTTAGTCAGATCAGACAACACGATGACGTCTTATATCATTCACCAAGGCAGTACCAATTCCAACGTATTCAACAACATAACAGCCAACTGGTAGTGATTCAACTCCTTGTAATTTCAGCCGTACAGATGAAGGGACAGTACAATGTGCAGGCAAATCTTCCAATGAGAGTATATTCGTCATCTCAGAACCTTCCATTATCCTAGACAACGTTTTGGAAGGTGTGCAGGTTTAGCAGTGACACCCCTTTCCTGGACCTGTTTATCTCCATGAACAATTTCCATCTAGCCAGATTCTGTTTTACAGGGCAAGGAGAAATGGGGGGTAAATGTACTTTGTGTGAAGTGGCTACTTGATTCCTGTGCTCCTTCTAAAGATGCAGGTGGATGAAGTGGAGGTAAGAGTTCCATTTTTGCCAAGCAATTCTTGATTTCCTCTTCGGCTCTAGATATCTTTCCTTTTTGAAGTCTTGCTCTTTACCCATCTCCTTTCAAGCCTTCTTCAGCTCTTCGTCTCAGACGGTCTGTCGGTATAGTGGTTGAAAAGCTACTCTTAGAAAAAAAGTTCTTAAAGGAAATGGGAGATAAGGGTAAAAGACTACCCACTGACACTGAGAAACACCCTAAACTCTTCTAGCCCCAAAAAGAAAATAAACATTGATAATGAAAATACACTTGAAATCACATTAGTCAATAATTGTACCTGCTCTATTCATCTTCAATAGGAAGATAAATTATTACAAGAAATTCAGTATCAAATACTTTAAAAAGGTTATTTTAATCAATGTAATTCATAATATATACATTGAAATGAACAACATCAAAGAAAAGGCGCCACAACAAAGAAATGTTCTTTAGAATCAATCCAATCAGTGCACCCAAAGTTAAACGCACTGTCCTGTTGTGCACCACAAGTCCTAAACGGTAGGGGAACTTGATCAGATTCTTGATAGCTCTGTCGCACTGTCGTGCTGGACTACAGAGGGCAGTTAACAACTTTGACATTGAGGCACATTTCAGTGTGTTAATGATGCTTTTTACCACCTTCATCAAGGATCCATCATAACCTAATTGATAAAACAACTGACATCTTGAATCCTGCCTGGTAACATGGTGGGGGGTCTGTAAAAATGTACATAAAATGCATGCATTAATTCACACAATTTGTATTAATGAAGGTTAGCCTCAGTATCATTGCTATGCCAAACGGTAAATCGATATTTAGACAATCAATTAACAACCAAACAATCCATATGATACCGATCCTATCTTGTGGTTATAAGTAATATACTTAAAGTTAAAAAGCAGTCATTAGTAGATTGAATCACAAATGTGGTTATAAGCTCTAGGTAACTGATATACCTAAAAGTTATGACTTTTTAGATTGTTAATTCATCTTCAACAGATGAAGGATCGATCTGATGAAAGGGAACCACTACTTAGGGGTGTGGGAGGAAGTCCTATTCATTAAAAGGTGATGCTGAAACATAAGATACAGATGGTAGGAGTCAATGGATGCTTCTGAGCAGTGGACTCTCACTAATTATCCAGATAATGAACGAATGAATAGTCTTCTAAAGCGCAAACTTTGCCTAAAGTGGATAAAGCCAGAGGTCATAGGTACATAGAGGCTCCCAACACTTAGGGGAAGATTCCGATCCGGGTCGGAAGTGCACCGAACGCGATCCAGACGGAAAAACTACGCACCGTACGCGTGTTTTCCGCCCGACTCGTACAACTGTACGAGCGAGCAAGTACGATGCGAGCTACATGAAATTCACCGACCGACTCGTTTCAGGGTTTGAACCGCTCCGTACTTCTCGGTCGTAAGCTAACCGTGGCATGCAATGGATGCGATTCACGATCGAGCCAGTACGATGCACGCGTCGGACAGCCTGTGCGAGCCGGAGTGTCCGGCTTGCAAATCGTCTGTGTGGTTGCCTTTGGGGGTCTGCGTCGGACCCCCCCTGTCACCCGCAGCCCTACAACTCGGACACAGGGGGAGACCCATGGGTCTCCCCAACACAGGCATGTACGGTGCGGATGGCACCGACGCGTACTCACTGTAGGGGGCGCACTTGTCCGCAACATACCCATTCAATAAATGGGAGCCCATGTACGCGTCGTACGACCGGCTCCCATTGACTTCTATGGGAGTCCGACCGAACCGAGTCTGGCAGCATACGGCCGCATCGTACTCGCTCAGTCGGACTGCAGGACTCTGGCTTGGTCGGAAAACATCCGGATCCGGCTCGGGCGGAGTGCTTAACGACCTGGATCGGAATCGGCCCTTTAGATGGAAAAGAGCCAGGTCTTCAAGCCCTTGCTGAACCGAGAGTGGAATTCTTGTCCGGAGATTGACAGGAGAGTGTTCCAGAGTCTAGAAGCAGTAACAGAGAAAGCTCTTCCTCCCCACCTGTCTCTCCTGAACCTGGGAACTACCAGCCAGTTTTTGCTGGCATATCTTAACTGCTTGGTAGGAACATATCATTGGAAAAGCCTTTTAATGCCTTCGGAGCCTAGGTTATAAAAGGCCTTGTGAGCGTGGCAAAGGGCTTTAAATACAATTCTCTGGCCTAAAGTAAGCCAGTGTAGCTTGCGGATAGATGCAGAGACTGGGTGGAATTTAGGAAGATCCATCATCAGTCTGGCCGCTGCGTTCTGTACAAGCTGCAGTTTTTGACTGGATGCCTTATTGATGTCCAGATATAGGGCATTGCAATAATCTAGTCTGGACAAGACCAAGATGACAGCTGCGTGCTTTCGAGAGGAAAAGGAGAGACATGGAGAAATCTTCGTCAGGACCCTGATGATTCCGAAGCAAGTGGAAACAAGTTTATTGATCTGAGGGTCAAAGGATAGGGAGCTGTCAACTATAACACCAAGATTTTTTGTTGTGGGACCCGGACAGGGGCATGGACCGAGCATTTCAGGCCACCAAGCATGAGACCATATGGATTGTTGGCTACCAAAGACCAAGACCTCTGTGTTAGCACCATTGAGTCTAAGGTAGTTATGTACTATCCAGGAGGCCACTGCCTGCATGCAATTTTTTTTTAATTTGTTGCGGACACCTCTATGCTATTGGTGATAGACACAGCAATTTGTGTGTCAACAGCACTTCCAGCCCAAAGGATCTGTAACCTTGACCAGAGGGGCAACATATATGTTAAATAGAGTCTGGCTCAATGAGGAGCCCTGAGGGACTTCGCAGAACATGTGATTAGCATCAGAGTAAAATGTATCTAGTTTTACTGTTTGTGATCGATCAGTAATAAAGAAGGCAAGAAGCTTCAGAGCGGAACCTGTGACCTAAATTTCCTAAAGATGGTCAACCAGTCTCAGAGAGGAGATGGTGTCAAACTCCGCAGTTAGGTCTAAAAGGATTAGTAAAGAGGTGTGCCCTGCATCAACCTTTGTTCGAATGTTATTAATTGCCGAGATTAACGCAGTCTCGGTGTTGTGGCCACTTCTAAAACCATGCTGAGAGCCATCCAGCAAGCGATATTCATCCAGGTATGAGCTAAAATGGAGATTGAGGTGTTTCTCCAGGATTTTTGCGGGAACTGGTAGCAAAGAAATAGGCCATTAATTCTTCAATTCAGAATGATCTAGGGTAGCCTTTTTTAATAGTGGTTTGACCAGGGTAGTTTTCCAAGTGATGGGGTACTGTCCTGAGGAAATGGCTACATTGAGTATGGAGGTAAGGTAAGGGACGATCATCTCTCTAACTAGTTTCATGATCTTCGGGGGCAGGACCCTAGAGGGGATCCGGAGGTAATTCCCCCTTGGAGGTACAATAGCTGTGCATCCCTTAGTAGAGTAAATTGGAATCCAACACTCATTGTACATCTGAATGTTCCTGGTGCTGAGCGCCTGTTTAGAGGAGCATCTTATACCGGCAGTAGACACCTTCTGCCAAAAATATCAGTTTCCTTTGAGTGTGTGTGTGTGTGGGATGCAACAGGGCAAGAAAAACATGTTTTTTTTTAAGTTCAGTTGTATATTTTAAATCAGAAACCGCACCCTGAAGGACTGATTGTGAATGAGTAGTTGAAACGTCTGTGGATCCTGGATGGCCCCATGGCCAAACTCCAGTTGCATTCATGTCAGCAAAGAATCTAGTGGTAAACTGCAAGTATCTCTTTTTTTGGGGCATGAATTGAATTGACTTTTCACCTCTTCTAGAAGACTGGAGAAGGGTGAGTCTGAAGAAGTGAAAAGATGGACAAGGAATCAGAGTAGAGATAAGGGGAACCTGCACCTGTTACTCACCACCAAAAGGGTCCTGGACTTACTGGCTGAGGAATGAAGTAAGTTATGACCCAATTATATCATGGTGCCCTTTGGTCACAAAGGTAAATCAGATTAGATTCCTATGCTCCCTAGTGGAAGATGGTAGTAGAACTACTTTGTGGATTTGTGCTGGCATTTTCCTCTAAATGTTATAGCAACATTCAGCAAGAATTCACGAAGTCCTTGCAAGGAGTGAGACTTGCAAGGAGCTTGCATTACAAAGCGGCTGGGCTTTAAACCAGTCTGAGCCTAGGGCCTAGGACATCGAACTTAGAAGGGAGAAGTACTTTCCTGTAAACTAATCAGTGAGCTTTTGCCTGCTTTTTTCTATTTGAAGAGATGTCAGATCCCCCCTCCCCTCCCCCCCCATCCTGAGATGGTTAGGACAGTTTAGTCAGGTCTAGCAACTCACATCTATCTCAATATGAATGCCTCGGGAATAAAATACATATCCCAAACAGGAATGACAATCTTTTTATCCTCTTTCGCAGCCAACTGGAATTTTATGATTCAGTTTTCAAGAAGGGTACCCGTTAGTGTTTTTTACATAATGTTGTTGCTTCCTTCGCTCAGTGCATAACACAAAGCAATGGGGCATCGGAGTCTCCAATATCTCACAGATATTCAATTCTTTGGGAGGATTGGAGACCCCCTCAAGGTATGGGAGCCCTCTGAAGGGTTAAGGTCTCCCCCTGCACTGCAAAGCCTGCGTTAGGCCCCTGCATTTACTCAGGGCTGAGACGGGGGGAAGCCTGAGCCACTTTCTTATCATTTGTGCCAGGAAGCTTTCCATTATATTTCAAGTATTCAGAGCTAAGGATGTGGGAATCTTTATTCAGCTAAAGGCTTCGGCAAACACAGATGATTGGATGGATGGTCACACATTTTGGTGTATGTTGTATTGTTGACTACCAAGGATCAAAATCAGCTTTTCATACATTTTCTGTACCATCGTCAGCACCTTAGTCTGCAAAAGCATGCTTGTATCTTTGAAGGTCTGCAGATAGAACCAGATTCAGTTCCCCAAGGTGAGTTTGAGGCAGAGTACCCTCATTCAGTTCTTTACGGATCATCCAATCCTTAGGGATCTCAAGAAAGTAGAGTTCCTTTTAATTTTTTGGGTGGAATTTCAGCACCTATTACTGTTCTTTCTGTACTCATTATTGTTCTCCTGAACTGGAGAGATAGAGGTAGGTAGGTATAACAGTTGGAGGGCTTGTGGATCTGGAGCAGCATAATTTGTGGCCTTACATGTCACAAATATGCAATATATACATGCACTGAGCACTATCCACCATGTGTCTTAATATTAATAATGTAAAGTATTGCACTTAAACACATTATTGAAGTGCATTCACTGGAGAACTAGAGATTTATATACGGGTATACATAATGGTTTAGCCTAATCATGAAGAAATGTAGGGCCACATGTACGACCATGACAATTTGCGAGTTGGATATTGCGCTCGATTGCGAGTCGCAATTTGCGAGTCACAAAATGACATGTACTACAGTGTCTGAGGCACTGATTACGATTCCCAATGGGGTCACAAATTGCATGCCTCATGAATATTCATGCGGCACTCGCAATTTGCGACCCCATTGGGAATGGCTGGCCCTCCCAGGGAAGGTGGCCTGCTAGGCTCCGCAGACCTCCATGTCTGGGAAAGCTTTTACATAAAGCTGTTTTTTTAAATGCAACCCGTCTTGCTTAAAGGAAAAAGAGATGCATTTAAAAAAAGAAAATGAAACGTTTTCGTTTCATGTTTTTTAGGGCAGGTAGTGGTCCCTGGGACCACTGCCTGCCCATAAAAAATAATTTTCCCCGCATTTGTAAAGGGGGAAGAGGTCCCCTTGGGACTCTTTCCCATTTGCAAGTGCATTACCGCCCTCTTGAAGAGGGCGGTAAATTGCGAGTATTTTGCGACCTCATTTGCGGTCGCAAAACATTCATACATGGGGTGGAGCTAGAGTTGCTATTAGGAAGGGACGTCCTTGAAACGCCCCTTCCTAACTTGAGTCGCAATTCCTATTTAGAGATTCGCAAATAAATTATGACTCGCTAAATAGGAATTGTACATGGCCCTGTTCGTTTTTGCATGCGCAAGTGGGTCGCTAACCCATTTGCACATGCAATTTAGGGTCGTACATCTTGGCCGTAGTTTTCATACATATTTACACTTATGATTCAAAATACATTGCATTTATTTGAAAGTGCATTGCATCATTTGCTTAAGTAATGCTGCATTTATTTTGAAGTAGTATGTGCACCTATAACAATGTAATCAAAGGGCACATTAAAATGCATAGTTTACCTTGACCATAGTAGGCCTGATATTTCGAAATGTATTTCTTGTTTGCATTGCGTGTTCTCTCCTCTGCAGGTGCAGTTCTACACCTTAATTTGTTAAAGAAAGGAGTACTGTGTATTAGAGAGAGAGGCATGAGAAGAAAATTTTGGCAGAAGTGTGGAGAAGCTAATGCAGTGGCAAAAGCTGTTTATTTATTGCATGTCTGGATCAATTGAGGTGCTTAAGGCCATTTGAGCCCCCAGGATGTGAGGTGGGAGAATTCATAGATGTTGCTAAATTAATAAATGGTTCACCACCATTTGTCAGTGCAAAGGTGGCATGAGGATCAGACCATGAGAATGTATCTGTGTATTTTAATTAATGTATATACCGTCGGAGTTAGAGCAGGACCCCTTTTGTACTTTGAGAAGTGCAGACCTCTCTGCTTACCCTAATCTTCAGAGTGAAAGGCTATATGCTAAACACTTGTTCCTTTTTAGAGGGTTTCTACTGAAATCCTCACAATACGGACACCTTCCTGCATTTTTTTAATTCCTAGAAGACCATTTGGTTATGACCCATCTATGGGTAGATTCTAATTTAGGTTAAAATACTTTTGAATTATTCATGGTTAAGGAGGAGGAACAGAGCTTCTCAGAGTGTCGCTCTAGTATTGGTTGTTGAAGCAGAATGAGAATTGTGGATAAAGAAATTATTTCCTAGTTTGAGATTAATGATTTACTGTAATTGTTGTTTCTACTGTTAAAAATTAAATTCTTTAAGGCTGGACAAGTTATGTTTAGGAGGGATGTAAAGATAAAGATACGCCAGGTCATTATATGACTATAAATGTAAGGCTCCATCCATGTATTTGACTTAAACAATGGCTTAAGATCACAGAGAAAGAAGGTGTATTTGTTTCCATGTTACGGCACATTTAGTTTGAGAATTATTGAAAATCTGAGGAGAGTACAGTACAAAATGAAACCACCTCTAAGACATGCACAGTACAAATCACTTAATGCGTGGGAGCGAGTAGTTCATGCTAGGCAGACGGAAAAATATCAGGTAAGAACCAGAAAGGCAGTGTGTACTTGTGCTGATGCTAGGTGGGATGTAGAACAAAATAAGTGGAGAACTGATATGATAGAGGGAGCTAGACTATACCCTGCATCGACAAGTTAAGTGACAGAAACAGGAAATGAAAAGAGAAGAAGAAAAAGAAAAAGGAGGAAAAGATAGACAATGTGGAGAGTGAGGATGAAGCTTGTCATGGCAATTCTAGTGATAATCTTTTGAATGCATTATTGTCAACCCGTCCCCCCCCCCCCCCATATAACGAAGCTCAACAGAAGGGAATGAGTGGTGCAGGCGCCAGTGGAATCTCAGGAGTAGCTACCACACCAGTGAATATAGGTTCTAATGAGATGGGTGAGAATACTGTGATCAGGACCCCCATTAACCCGATCGTTTTGAATGCCCCAGATGCACTTACTGTTCGGGTCACTATAAGTCCCATCGTCCCCCTGTATAACCCTGGTTCGAGAGGGGGAACACAACACGTACTTTGGCAGTTCCTACTGGAATAGGTGCAACAGGTAACACTCCTATAGTCCTGAGTATGGGAGGACTTTTTCAAGCTCCCTTAGTCCAAACTCAATATAATACCCCTTGCACTGCAAGTGCAGATCCAGCCATAAATCAGGCAGGATTTACACCTCTGAAACGGATTGTTCAAAGATTACTAAGTTCTGATATGTCTATGTGTAGTACTCCCATGAGTGTTAATCACAGTACTCCCAGACAAGGGATAGTATCTACTGCCCCTGTACAGCAGGTTAGACAAACTGTCCAGGATCTGCAAGAGTTTGACACAGCACTTGCGTTGCCTGATGGGGGTCTTGATGAGTCAATGGTTGAAAATTAGACAGGAGAATCTCATCCTGCAGCGCTGACTGAGCCAGATTCAGACCGTGACGAAGAGCTTAGTGCTGTGGTAACGCGAGTGAGACCTGAAGAAAGATGGCCAAGAAAGCAGTAGAAAGAGACTGACTCTACATGAGGAACATGTGCCTCGCACCATCCCAAAAGGAACAGAGGATACTGATCTGTGTGACAGTGATATAGAAGGGCCCATACTTAGGAGATCAAGAAGAGCTGGAGTACCCTGTTGGAGGTATTCTTCACCTGAATGAAAATATCTTTTTTTTCAAATATCTTTACTGGCATTTGAAACAGTGCAGAGGGTACATCATTAGACATATCCGGACCATTTACACAAAGAGAAAACAAAAAACAAACAGTTATATATAGTTTCCATCACCATTGTAGGGTCTTCGCCCAACAAATTATTACTTGGTCTGTTCCCTCGGCTTATATACCATACATTCTTGATTAATGCTTCCTTGGCAGCAAACTCTTTTAACTCCCCTTTGTCCCCACCCCTACCCCCCCTCCTCCATGTCTGTGTGTCTACTTGCCTCTTTTCAGTATTCTTGTGTGCTCCACATCTGTGTCCTGGTCATGTTTCATCCTACTGTTATTAGTGATTACCCTACTGTACATGAGGTATTCCCGGCATCGGAGTTAGGGGGCGGTGAAGCACCAGGTATCTGTGCTCCCTGTATATCTCTCAGCATTGGTTCCCAAGCAGGTATATCATCTTCTACTTTTTCGGGACGTCTGATCTGCTTTAATCGGACTGTTTCTGCCATCGCCCATTCATATACATACTTCACCCATATCGTTACTTTTGGTGGGGAATGGCCCATCCAAGACATGGCCACTCGTAGCTTAGCAAGTACCAGCCCCATTAGCACACATTTACTGCTAAGGTTTTATTCTTAGGACGGAGAAGTAAATCCAGAAAGACCGTATGAATCTCCTGGGTATCACCCAGCCCGTGGCCCCCTCCAGCTTGGCAAAAATGTCGGTCCAGAAGGGGCCATGCCCGAGCAGGACCAGCACATATGTATAAAATCTGCGTCCGTTTCCCCCCATGGGGGCAATGTACCGAGCGGTTTGGGTAAATTCTATTTAGTGATTTGGGGGTGAGGTAGGTTTGGTGGACAACATTGTATTGTCAGTTTAAATCTGGTACTCAAACTCACTTGTTTAACACCCTCATGTATTTTGGTCCAATCTTTTGCTGTTTAGGGAGTGTCAATTACTGCTGACCATCTTGCCTGTACTGTGAGTCTGGTTCATCTTGTCCTCCTGGAGCGCTCGGTATAATTGTGATATAAGCCGTTGTCTCTGGGCCATGTCTAGCATTACTTGTAAGACATTTGTGACAGGAGGTTCCTCCGGAAACGAGGGTCATAATTCCCTGATCACCTGGGATATTTTCCTACACTGCAAGAATTGCCCGTTCCCCGGGTTAAAGGTGTTCACTGCCTAGTCACGCGTGATATATTGTTTATTTTCATTTAGGTCATCCACCTTCAGGCATCCGCCTTCCTTCCATCTGAGGACAGACATAGACGCTGCAATTTTGGCAAAGGGTTGTATTACCCAGAGGGACATATCTCGGGCATATTTATTTATTTGAGTTTTATATAGCGCTGGCTAGACCCGGAGGTATCAGAGCGCTTTACATAAAGTTACAAGTTACATCAGTTACTATGAAAACGTTTCAAGAGCATAGAAGATGAAATAAATGGAGTTTAGAAGGGTAAAGGGGTAGGAGGTAGATAGGATGGTGAGACGAAGGTGAGTCTGCCCAAAGTCCGGCTAGGTAGGTGACGGCAGAGGGGGAAGTCCACAGCCCATCTCCTCTGCAATGAAGTGACCTTGTCCAGGTAAGATGAGAGGTGGCGCTCAGTTATTGGCAATTTGCAATTCGGTGAGGGATTTCTAAATTGACCTGCTGGACATTCTGAATCAGCCTACCTGTTCAGTTCAGTCTTTAAGAGGGAGATTTTGGAGGAAGTGAATAGGTTAATGCAGGGGAACAAGAAGGAGCCAGCTGTAAAAGTTGAAGTTTCTAACACCTAGTGGCCTGGCTCTAGACACAATGTTGGAAGTTTGGGTGGTATTTCCACAAGTTAGTAGTAGTATCAGGCAGATGTGGCAGTCTTTGCAATGAATGTGGAGAGCAGAATTTTGCTGTTGAAATAATCTCCAAAATTTGGACAACCACAGGAATGAAATGCAGTCAAGGGGAAATGAGCTGGCAGATGGAATGATTTTGGTATACTTATTCATGGTTAGTCATGTATGATCATGGCTTTAGTGAACACTATCTTCCAGATTCCCTCCACAGAATGTGGAAAGTGGTGGTTGGGGGCCATCTTCCTTTCAGTGGTTGGTGCAAGGTGACCGGAAGCTCTTCCAACAATGCTTGGAGACCAATCGAACATTGACTGATTTAGGAATTGATTAAAAATCTATCTAGGCATAACCATACATGGACAACAGCCCCCTCTGGCTGGTGCCCAGAAACGTCTTTAAAGCGTAGACAGGCGCATGAGTGGCATCGATGGCCCAGTACAGAAAGAACGGCTGATCACTATCATGCTGCCTTCCGATAAAGTTTAGAGCCTCCTTGAGGTAGAGCTGGGTTAGGTTGGCCTCGCCGGTCTTGAGATCAATTGGAAACTCTTCATAATACCTGCCAATCATATCCATATTGCGGTACAAGGGAAGGTTGGGAGTCTCCTTGTTGTCGTAGGGTCCAAAATGACAGTTGGGTGAACCAAACCATTCTTCGAATCCATGCCTCAAGGGGTGGTATTGAGCGCGGTGACCCAGGTGCCATTTGCTAACGATTTTATTGACATAGTTTGCTTTTTTCAGCAACTCAGGAAGCAGGATCTCTGAATCAGGAATGCCCCCCACTACCTCCTGGGGAGTGTAAGCATTTCGGGCATGCGTGTTTGTAGTGTAGAAGCCATTTCTGATGGGGAGGCGGCCAGTCAGGAGGGATGCTCTAGATGGAGAGCACAGTGGATTGGCTGTGTAGAAGTCTTACAACACCATCCCCTCTGCGGCCATTCGGTCTAAATTAGGTGTCTCCTGGGCGGGTTGGCCGTACACACCAAGGTCTCCCCATCCCATATCATCCATGAGCATGATTATGATATTCGGGGCAGTCCCATTGTGCCCCGAGGAAATTCCTGCAGACGCTTCACAAAAGCAACAAAGGACCAGAACTGTCCAGCAAGTCCTGGAAGCAGCCATTGCAGTAACCTACATCAGATCCCCAAGTAGACACGGGCTCGTGTCTACTTGGGGATAGGGCGCTCAATTAAGCACCTTCCTAACAGTGTATTCCCACACCTCCGTGACGTATCGGGTTATGTATGGGCATGCAAGAGGTACCCTCCTCCCAACATCAAGAGCTCCGGAAGTGATCCTTACGAAAATGTTTCCACTAGCAGACTCTTTTCCCAGTTTTTGGCTTCATCTAGCCAGTGAACTGCGTGCTGTAACTGGGAGGCCATATAGTAATACTCGAGACATGGCACCTCCAACCCCCCATCTTGCCATGTTCTCTGTAATGTGTCCAGGGTAACCAGTTTGCGTTTAACCCCCCACAACAGGTCTACCAACAGGCTATCTAATATAATATTACAACGTCAAAGTATTATATAGAGTGAGTGCTGCATTGCATAGAGACATTGAGGCAGGTTAATCATTTTTGTTATAGCTATCCTTCCCATAAGGGACAGAGGCAACCCCTGCCAGAAGCGCACCGAGCCACCAATTCCCTCATTCACCTTCTCTATATAAGTGTTAAGTAACTCTCTGCCATTGCTGCTAGCCTCATCCCCAAAGACCTGGGCTCAGTCTCCACCCACGGGAGTCCCACCTCCAGTAGTGTCTTCCTGGGCTGTAAAGCCAACCGTCCAATCAGGAGTAGTTGTGATTTACAGTGATTTGTTTATAATCCAGAAATATTTCCAAACCTCTGGAGAATATTCAACAGTATCTAACGTGGAGAATGCCAGATATGGGCCAGCCTTCGCAGATTATAGGTGTTACTGCACTTGGGGATGAAGCCCGCCAGTTCAGGGTGTTTTAAAGTAGTGCATATGTAACAGGAGCCGGGCGTCCAAAATTCCGCTCAGGATTTTTATATCTATATTTAATAGGGAGATTGGCCGATATAGACCCAGTAATCGGGTATCCCTGTCTCCCTTGGGGATCATAACTAACAGTGCTTCTCTCATCGAGGTTGGTAGCATTTGCCGCTGGAGTGCTTCGTTAGATACCTCCAGAAGGTGGTCCACTATCAACGGTGAAAACCTCTTATAGAACTCGAACTGGAGACCGTCACTCCCGGGGCTTTTGGCTTGTTTTAGAGCTTGTATGGACTCCAGTAATTCTCCATTAGTGGTCGGGGTATATAGCAATTGACTCACCGTATTTTCAAATTTTGGTAAGTCCAGGGTGGCCAAGAAGTCAGCAACCACTTCTGGGGGTAAGGAAGGCCACCCCGAATACACCCGAGCAAGATGATAGGACAAGATGTCTAGGAATGCCTATTGATTATATACTGTGGATCCCTCCCTGAATTGCATTTGTAGTATGGGGGACACAGGCATCTTGTCCTTGATTAACTTAGTAATGAGAGCCCACGAGCGGTCTCCCTCCATATGCAGACGCTGCTAGTACGTTGTATAATGAAACTTTTCTAAGCAGCATAAAGCCGCCAAGATCTGCTCCCGAGCAGCGCACCACTCATCTAGAAGCTGGGGAGCCGTCGGAAGTGACGCCTCTATCCCTGCTAGTTTCCTTTCCTGTACCTTAATATCTCGTTCAAGCTGTTAGTGCACGCCATATGTTGTTTTAATACAAACCCCCTGGATCACTACCTTCATGGCCTCCCATTCCACTGCTCTTGAGGACGCTGCGCCCCAATTCACTTCAAAATATCTGGAGAGCACTTCTCCCACTATAGCAGCAAAAGGGGGGTCCGTGAGCACGTCAGCCTGCAACCTCCACGTGGGAATCTCAGATCTAGGCCTCTTGTTAGCCATAGATAATAACATTGGAGAATGATCTGAGATATACCTTGGGAGGTATACTATCTCTTCTACCATTGGGACCAAGTTCGCCGATATAAAACTTTGGTCCAGTCTACTGAACGTGTTAGTCGCCGGGGTATGACAAGAGAAGACCCTACCATCTGGGTATCTCATTCTCTACACATACAACATCGCAATCCCTCCAAGGTGTCTCTTAGGACCACTGTCATCCCCGGTTTGGTATTTGATCGGGGAGGCTCACGGTCCAACGTCCCGCCCAAGATACAATTGACATCCCCCATCATGATCTCCTCCCCTCCCAGATATGGAGCCGCTGCTGTCATTATTCCAGGGAAGAAGCTTGAGCTATCGGAATTAGGAGCATACACATTAATAAAACATATCTCTTGGCCATCGAGCCTGCCATATAAAATCACATATCGTCCCTCTGGGTCGACCATATGATGCAAGTGCTGAAAGGGGACTCCAGGAGCCACCCAAATGAAGGCCCCGCGATCAAATCGTGATTTTGAAGTGGCATATAACTGCCCTCCCCATCTGTTTTATGTAAGGCAGTGTATCCCCCTAGACATGCGATTCTTGGAGGTATGCTGCAGATATTCTATATCTTCTTAGGTAGGCATACACCCATCTCCGCTTTTCGAGCATCCCCATATCTCACACATTCCAGGTAAGCAATTTCTTCACGGGGGAAACCATGGTGGTTCATGATTGGTGTTGCCTCTGGGTTCCCACCCTTTCATCTTCCCTAGAGATTGGCCACAAAACAGCAGACTGCATCCCAGATGTGGATCCCCTCAACCCCCACAAACATTTGCATAACAAGCATAACTGGTCGAGTTCCCAGTCCCCCCCCCCAACCTCTGGGAACTGACACGGGTCCATCCCCCCAATACCATGGAGAGCTAGTAAACCCTTCTCCCGCCTTATTCTAACCCCCCCAAATTTCCCAAGAAAAATAACTATCTATTGCAATATTAGACATAGTTGTATGCAACATGTTCCCAGTTCTTTCAGTGCGCAGTTGCCATGTCTCTTTATGGTAATGGACTGCAAGTGGTTGGACGCTCGATGGGGTGCGAGAGCGATACCTTTAGCTCTCCAGACAAGACCCAGCCTCTGAAGAGGGGCGTGGTTCCTCAATGGTCTCAGGGGGTCGATTCACTACTATTTCCCCACATAAAACACATTGAAAATGAGTCCCCAGGAAGTACTTATCTGAGCATTCTTATCGGTGTCCGTGCCTTCTTCCCAATTAACGTGAGCTCATGAAATGTTAGTCAGGTACTATGTCCGGTGAGGCCATTTCCAAATGAAACCGCATCTCAGCCACTTGTAGGGTGTCATCTGCACATACCCGGACACGTCCAGAAGTGCTGTTGTCTTTTGACAGTGCCTCCCCAGACGGTCGCCTCCATCTCATAGCAGGATCCGATGAATTCATCGTCTTTGTTGATCCAAGTTGCGAGCCTCGGTAATTGCCATGCTCACCCGAAGCATCCATCCAGTCCGATGCCTCCGCCGCAGAGAAGAACAGAGCTTTGCCTTTATTTTCGATCCGTAGTTTGGCTGGAAAGAGAAGGCTGTACTTCATCCCTGCATTCCGTAAACGCCTCTTGACAGCCACAAAGGTGTGCTGTTAATCCTGCACCCGCTGTGTATAATTAGAGAAGACTGCAATCGGGTGACCATCAAAAAGCAGGGTGTCCTGGTACGCCACAGACGTAGATCGCATGGATCAAATATAGGCAGCCACAGGTTATATGCTAGCCAAGCGCAATATCGCTCGTAGATGGGGTGTTCCTGATTCACCAACAATTCTAGAATGGGAGCGAGATGTTGATTGGTGTATTTTAGCTGAACGGGCGGTTTACACAAACAGAGGAGGCCCAAGGTATGGGGGAAATGGAATACATACAGAGGCAACATCTGCACCTCCCCCTTAGCACAAGGAAATGGGCCGATAGTTACTGCATGGCATAACTCCGGTGGTGGGCTGGGGGGGGGATGGAGTGATACATGGGATGTCTAGTGACTGAAGATAACTACCTGTCGAGCCGATGTGTATAAACATGTTTGAACTGTAATATGCTGTGCCAATAGCGTGCAAATAAAGAGTTAAAAAAATAAAGAAAAAGCAGGGCGCCCTTTGCATGGGTGGCTTGCAGGTTCAGGTCCCGATCCCGGTAATTAAAGAACCGGGCAATGATGGCTCTCGGTGGGGACCCAGGTCGCGGCGGAGGTTCCAATGCTCTATGGGCTCTTTCGATGTTAACGAACTTGGATGGTTTCCCGGCACAAAGGTCTTCGTAATCCAGTCCTCAAAAAACAGTTCTGCTGAGAGACCCTCCACATGCACCAGAAACTCTACAAACCATAGGTTATTTCATCTCGAACGACCTTCCTGATCTTCGGTTTAGTCGTCAAGTTTAGTCTTTTTCCGAAGTTCCATGACCTGAGTGACTTAACTTCTGACTGGGGGACTTCTACATGCTATTCAGTCATTCTGACCCTATCAGTGACCTTTCCTAAATCACAACGTAGGAGGTTGACATCGATAGCAACGGCATCAATCCTGTTCACCATGTCATCTCTAGTAGACTGGACAGCTGCCAGGATGTCGGTTAATGAAGGGTCTCGCTGGACTGCGGCCGGAGCTTCCACTGCATCATTGTCCCTCTGTGCGTCTCGTGGTCTGATCCCTGAGACAGGGCCTGCACATAATTCAGTATCTTGTTGGACTGCGCCCGGTTGGCTTATCTTTCACCATGTTGGTCCAGTCCACTCTATGCACCTCCCGAACTGAGCAACCCGGACACCACTTCGAGCCTCCGCTGCTTACGTCTTTTCCAGTTACCGCGTCTCGTGCGGAGTCACCCAAGTGCCCCGGGCACCCATGCGCGCTCTCCTGGACCAACAGGGGAACTCCTCTCCTGGAGATCAGGTGCACTCCCTCTCCAGCACGGGCGGTGCGTCCTTTGGAGCCACATGGCCCCATTCATTCACAGTCGCTGTCGCATGCAAGCAAATATAATTAACTACTCGCTCCGCTCGTCGCTCTGCGGCACTGGTGGCTGGCCAACAGTCTGGCAATTGGCGGGGGCTGGCTGCGGCAGCAAGGATGAGTGACAGCAGCGCTTACTAAAGCACAGCTGCAATAGTGCGCATGCTCGATTTTGGGCTAGTCATTTTTATGACCAGCCCGAACATGTGCACTACAGCCATCTCCTACTACCATCCAGGACCAGGAGAGCGAGGGGGGAGTCAGGACCCGAGAGGCCGAGGGTTGCTTCATGCAGCAGCCCCTGGTCTCTAATGGGCGGGCCGTCTCCGTGTCCTAGCCAATCCTGGCGCTGCTAATGCAGCGTCTGGATTGGCAGAGTGACCGCGGAGCCTGAGCCTGTGAGGGCAGGCATTGGGTGGCACTGCCGCAGCAGCAGCACTGTGATTGGCCATCGTTACTGCCCCATGCATGGATCTGCACTCGGACTAGGAGCGCGAACTAGAGAGCTGCCGGGGGGCCCTGCGCCTCCTGCACTAGCAGCTGGAGCGGGAGACCCTCCGGCTGGGATACCTGAAAAGGGTCCTGGAGCGGCACAAAGGGGGGCCCAGTACAGCTCCCCAACACGCGGCATCCATGGGGCAAGGGGTACCCGACATAGAAAGTGAGGACTCAAGTGTGCACAGAGGGTCTGGCGACAACCTGGGCTGTCAGGCCAAAACAACCGAAACGTGCATCAACAGTACAAGGTGTAAACGAAGAGGAGATCAAAGAGCACACACCGCCATAAGGAGAGAATAGGCAACCACCTGCAAAAAAAAAAACAAGCAGCAGCGACCACCCCTGAGGGAGAACGAGGACAAGCTAGAGGCCCTGGGAACTGCCAGGAGAGTTGGGGGAGAGCGGAGAATTGCCAGGAGAGTTGTTGGGGGAGAGCAGAGAGCAGCCAGGGGAAATGAGAGAGATTGGAGAGTAAAGCGAGAGTCCCTGGCAGGAGCGGACTCGGAGGCGGCACGGTACTGGCGGTAAGGTAGGTTACTTTCACGGGCGTATCACAGGCCCCCGCATCCCCTGCAGTGTGGGGAGGGGGCCCAACCTCCAGGGGCCCCCTCAGCACTGCACTTCGGCCGGGGAGCTCCTGATAGCCTGGAGGGGGCCTCCTCCACGTACCTTGCAGGGGTCCCCCTCAATTATGGTTACGCCACTGGTTACTTTAACTTTTTATTTTTATCCCCCTCCCCCCTCCCGCGAGCATGCCGGCCGCGGCTGGGGAAGTTGTAAGTGAGATGTCTCCATGCTACCACAATTTAGGACAGGACAGTGGTGAGCAGAGTCGGACTTTCGACAGAAAACAGGCCTAGGCACCAAAATAAAAGTGGCCCGGATTGACAGCTAAAAAAAAGTGACACATATTTGGAATCGGGTCAGTTTTTAAGTTATAAAGACACTCTGTATAGGTGTTTGATAGTAATGGGAGACGGCATGCATTTCTGCATACTGCAGGCAATGTGGTAATATCAGGGAATTAACAATACAACCTGCTTAAAAGACTATAAAACAAACCCACAAACAACCAAAAATCATCCCTCGGTGGGTGAGGTTACCCCGTGTGGTTGCCATGCCAGTACTGTCCCTGAAAGGGCAGTGGTGAGTGAGGTGCCTAGACACTAAAGCTGGCTGGTGTATCTTGGGGGCTGAGGTGAGTGACCAGTGGTGGTGAGTGAGGTACCTAGAGGTGGCTTCTTCCCAAGGAGGCTGTTGTGAGAGGACCAGGGTCAGAGCAACTTCAACTGCAGAATCAAACATTCAAGTGAGTAAACACGTAACGCTTCTGCAAGTTATATGTGGGTGTGGAAACGCTTCCCTATAACCTGTATGTGGATGATGGTCAAATACTTGATCAAAGTTGATGTAGGGAGAAGTTGGTGACAGGAATTGGATAAAAGTACTGTGGTTCTGTGTGTAAAACACAGTAGCTAATGGAACTAAAGAAATTAAAATTGACTGCTAAAACTGTGCTCTGTATACTGGCCCTGCAATAGCCGTGTAATTGATTTTAATTGAGGCATTATTCAAATAGAGCTTGTCAAAGTTTACGGGTGAGTGAGTAAACTAAAATTAATATGATTGGCCTGAAAAGTAATTTCAGCATATCAGGAAATTCCCTTGTGAGGCTAGCTGGTGGGGAGCAGCACTAGCTCACGTTTCCATTTTGTTCGGCGAGTTCATATTTTCGTTTTGTTTGGCTCATCCCCTGAAATTAGGCACAAGCCCCTGGCTGGCGCATTCTTTGAAACTGAAGCTTAACGCGTCTTAAGTCCCACAGCACAAAGCCGTGCATCAGACAGAAAACCATCAGCACATGTACAGCGGGTTTGCGGCTGCGGCTGGCACATTCCCTGAAATTAAAGCATAACACGCTTCGAACTCTGCTGTGCTAAGCAGCGGGTGGCACTGAGCCATCAACATGTGGATATCTAAATGTCTAAAAAATTAAACTCTCAGGGAAACGTAAATGTCTAAGAGTTAAGATTGTGCCCCATTCCTTTAAATGTCACTCGTGTCAATTCCTTCCATGGATTCATAGTTCATCACCTCTGCATCACCCAACTACCAAAGGCTAAGCTGCAGATGCTAGTGTAGGGTCCCCTATGTGTGGAATAGGTGCAAATGTGTTTCACTGTAAGCCCACTTGTAACAGTCTCAGGGTGTACCCCTAAACTGTAACTTTGCGAGTTGCATAGATCTCAAAGTATAAACCTCTTACTGTAGCTGTACAGTCTCTACACCTCTGTAAATGTCAGTGATTTATGATTCTCAGGGTTTAAACTCCTTATTGTGCACGCCCAGTACATAGAGATCTCAGGATACATATATCTCATGGCTCCTTACAGGACTTCACAGATCTGTATTTCCCCCTTAGGATTGCAACTATTATGTTGTAAATGCTGTGTTGTCTCTGTTAGGGCAGCAGAGAGCCCTTGTTACTAAGAGCCTAGTATTAGGGCTGAACATATCCAAGGTAGTAAAACTCAATTCTGAATCTCAGTATGGTGGTAATCTCAGGGTATCACTAGCATACAGTGCCTGCTACGGCTATAGAGCCCTTAAAGTGTTACTAGTGGCACTAAGAGTTGTAGGGCCTTCTAGTTGGAAACCTTGTGAAGCAAAGTGGTCGGAGGTAAAGAGAGGGGGGCAGTGTCTGATATTGCTGAGACACAGAGAGACAGTGTACTCCAATGCTCCAGGTACTGGCAGGCCACAGAAGGGCTGTGCGCCATGCTGCAAAGAGAGGTCGGTAGATTGTTCTCCTGCATGAGGACCCAACGGACAGTGTGTCCTGCTGCAGGAGGCACAAGGGCAGTGTGTACGTTGCTCAGAGGTGCGTGGCACTGGCAGGGCCTAGCAGCTTCAGAAACATTTCTATCTACATGTTGTTATATGACATCCCTTTATTAATGTAATAACTGCACTTTCGAATTGCTTTATTAACCAACATGCTTCTCAAATTTGCTTGAAAATGCACCATTTGTCCACTCTTTTTTCAAATTATTCTCGGGGGGAAAACCCCCCCGAACCCTATTAGGTTGTTCGGACTCGCTTACTACGCTCGCTCACTGCGGTGCAGTATGACCATCATTTTACTCCTCACCACTTTCAAATGTCACCAGCCGCCACTGCTCTCCAGCCCTGTCTCTGCTCCCCAGACTGACTGACCAGGTACGCTCCTTCAGTCCTGTATCAGCCCTCCAGTTCTGGGGAATATCTTCCAGTCATGTAGGAGTCAAGGTGCTCACTATGATCATCATCTAGGCCCCAACAGACTCCTCAATGGCTCCGGGGTATTGTGGTCACGGTGGGGAGCCCTCTGCTACTGTGATGCCACACCTCCAATCAGGCCCGGTCCTCACTATTATTACTCATGTAGGCCACAGACCTCAGGCACCCATCAGGCTTCCCACAGCACACGTCTGCTCCCATACAGCTCCAATTTCCAAGGGCTCAGTTAATATTGCCTCAACTGCCAGCCCAGTCCACGCCTTGACTCGATCACCGGAAACCTCCGGGCCTCAGTAGGAATGAAAAGGGAAAAAAAGGGGGGGGGGGGTGCCGAGACACCCGGGGCCCCGCTTCCGCTCCAGTGGCGGTTTCTGCATGAGGATGTCGGGGCTCCGCCCCCTTTATTTTCACCCACCAACAAACAACTTTAATTATCTGCTTTTTAAAAAAGTACACACACGTCTTGCTTCTGGCCGGGACTGCTGTGATCATGACTGATTAGTCACGTGCCGCCAGCAACACCAATGCATTGCCCTGAGCCTACAGTATTTCTTGGGTTGACTAGCTTTCAGCCCTGAGGCCTGTGAGGTCATCTGCTCAGCAAAGACATAGCCTCGAGAACTAGTCACCACTCCCTGATTATGTGAGTGTAAAGTTAGAACCAGGCGCTGAAGCCATGTAGTGTAGGGCTTCACGTCAGTCAATGAGTGAAAAGGAAAGTCACCCCGCCCTTTCCCAACTCATCACAGGGGGGTGGGTCACTCCCTGTGACAAGTTTGTAAAGGGTGGGGTAGAGGATGTAGGCAAGCAGGAAGCTGAGACATTGAGTCTACGCAGTTTTCTTCAGGACTTTTGAAGACACACTCCACAGACTCAAGGTGTCTGCTTCCCGCGCTGCTATTTGCAGGACCGTGTGGAAGCCACCATTCATTTCCAGCTCCGGTGGCCTGATCCGAAGTTGACACTCCTGACAGACCGTCTTCTGCATCTCCTAATGCCTTGAGTAGACCACGATGACGGTGTCAAGCTTTAAAATCCTAGCAGCTGGCCTAGCAACACTGAAGTATTTGTACAGGAATTGGCACACTGAATTCATTTGCTAGTGCTAGACGCATGCAACGCAACACAGAATCACGGGAACAGAGCACGTGGCTCTGTTGCTAAGTACCAGGGTTCCTTCTAGTGTTTCCCAGTGGCGGGAGAATATTCGAACCTACTGAGGGCAGAAAGCAAATTTAAATTTAGACACCTCTTGGAACCCACGGAGAAGCTCTCTATTACTAAACCGTAGCCTCAGCAGCAAGTTACTTAGCTAAAAGGATCTCAATCCTTTTCTAAGGAGGTTTCAAAAATGTTTACCGGGTTTTACTGGAACACTTCCATCTTAAAATACCTATGTAGGACTGTTTTTGCTGTTGACTATTTGGGTACATTTGTTGTGAAGTTAATTAAAAACATTACCTCAACTTCGATGCATAGAAAACTGGGGATGAATGTATGATTTATTCAGGATTTCGTCCATGTGTTTGCGTAGCACTTTTCACCCTAATTGGGATGGGTATGCCCAGACGTGGGTCCCTTGCTCACTGTGCTACTGGATTCAAGCTAGCCTGGCTGATGAAGGGTGACATACCCTGACCCCAGTCCCAGGATGCTTGTTTCTGGTCCAGGGAGGACCTAACTTGGCGGTTCGGTCTGGACTGTTCCTATGAGGCACAGGGTCAAGACTGATTTGCATATAGCTGGGTTCAAACTCGGGTGGCGTAGTGGGCAAAAGAACGATGGATTTAACCCAGATCTCTTGACTGGGGGAGAATGTTTGAATCATTCAGCATTCCGTCCATCATTTGTTGCAGTTACATGTTTCATCATAGGGCGCTCCTCGTCAAGCCGGCGCTGTAATGCCTGACTGGCTTGTGGGCTGTTTGTCGGAGTTCTTTTGATCTGTTAATGCTGTAAGATGAGTGTGTGTGAGGGGCTAAGAATAGGGTGGTGGTGGGAGCGACATAGAAGGGTCTAAGGGAGTCCAGAAAAGTTTGAATCCTGTTGGGATCCCTTGACGCAGTAAAAACAGCGATTCTATCTAGGGGTTGTTATGTACCCCAATAACTATCATGTGAGAAGAGTAAGTGTAATGGGGTCGACATGTTTCATGCCATATCTGTCAGAAGGGTCAATCGTCATTTCTTCATGACCTAAACGTTACCTACCCTATGCGCTTTTGAACAGAGACATTGTAAATAAACTTTACTTAAAGAATAAAGACAAGTATCTTGGTCTAAGGCAGCCTAAGGAGCTTAAGGTTGTCATCTAGAAGAACACAGAGTAGGGCTAAGGAAGATTCACCAAAACTTTGGAAATAATTTCAATGCACATTGCTTGAAGTTTGTTTTTCCATTTGCACAGGTGGTAACTGACAGAAAAGACTCGGCTGCTGCTACTTTCCACCCAACAGTCTGATTCTAGAAAAGTTATGGAACCTAATGATAACACTAATAGACATAGGTACATAATAGCAGGTGTGTTGATAACTGTAATTGCAATACTAATTATGCAGCTTCTCGAATTATATTCACCCACCTCACCTAGTTTAGAGTAGACTAAGGCTATACTTGCCCCTAAAACCCAATTTTCTACTGATGATAGAATGCACTTGCTCAATAAAAAAGACGCATGTAGATGCATCTAGAGGAGATCTTTTTTCAAATGTGTAGTATAAGTTGCTTTATGAGTAGATTGACACTATGGATGCAAGAGATTACTACTTGTGCATGCAATTACCTGCACCAGCTTGAGGGGGTATCACATTCCATCATATTCCTTTGATTTATGGTGTTACTTGTAGTCTGTTAATGAGCCTTTTGTATGGACAGTGTCATTTTCAGTATTATTTTTCAAATTATGATTTGATCTTTTCAGATGTCACCATACTTAAGCATTTAAATCATTACCCAGATACTTACAATATATATTAAGAGACGAAGGATTCTTTAACCCTCCCATGTCACTAGACACTATTTATGCTCATCTAAACAATTTGAATTATATCTTAAAAGATGTAGAGAAGAGCTTTATAAATTTAGTTGAGGACAGGAGGATTGGAAATCAGTGGGCTAGAGAGAAAAATGAGCATCAAGTAGCAGGGAATCAAGCTACATTAAGTTTAGATTGGAGAGACAAAGGGAAATTATGCATTTAAAGAAAAGTCTACAGCCGACACAAAATTTGCGGGAAACAGTGAATGTGAACACACATTCGTTCGGAGTCATTATTGGCAGGGAAAAATCTTGCTATTCCTGGAGTTTATTATGTTTGTGGATTACATGCATATTTTAGATTGTCCAAAGTATGGCATGGTACATATTAATTAGGTATAGTTGCTTCCAAAGATTTATCATGTGGTACATTTTGAAGATCCTGTTTGAGAACAGAAGTCTATACCCAAAAGACAAAATACTGCTGGAAAAGTAGCAAGAGTTATTGTTGGTGCAATTATTCCATCCATGGGAATGATTTTGAATGTCATCAAAATTAGAAATTTGCTCACCAATATGGGTAAAATGTCCACCAGCACAGCTGGATCTTTATTAGTTATAGATACTGAAATGGTAGCCGTGAGATCCATGGTTTTGCAGACCCACTCCCACTTTGTGTTACACATACTTCTTGCAAAAAAGGCCAGAGTCTGTCGGATGTTAAAGGTTCAACAATGTTGTACTTACATCACTGACAAAAGCAGATCTGAAAGGTGATTTGAAAGAGCTGGAAGCAGCAGGTGCTTGGAAAGCAATTGGAAAATGAATTGTTTCTTTAGGTAGAATGTTTGGGAATCTGGGATGTGGACTAGTGCAATATTCCTAGTTTTGATCTTAAGAGATACAAGATTATAGAAGCAAGGAAGAGAGTAAAAAGAAAGGTAGGAGATATAGAATTGGAGGCGAAACAGAGTAAATACTATAATGACATGAAACATCAGCGAAGAGGTGTGGCACAGCGGCCAGGGCGACTGACGCCGGACGCTGGGGATCACGGTTTGATCCCCGGCACCAGCAGCAGGTCAGCCCAGCACCATGTGACTCTGGGCAATAGATCTCTTAATCCTCCCGACGGCCCCCCGCCCCAGGATGCCTATGAGTAGCTGTGCGATTTACAAATACTGGATTTACATTTACATCTGGAGGAGTTCAGATGAGCATTTATGAAACTCATGAGATTTTGACTGGTCCATCTGATGAGTGATCTTCATTGGTGATGACTTGATTTGCCATCAGAGTGGGACTGGAGCACTGTAATTTTGGATCCACCATTGCACATCAAAACTACGCTATATATACACGTGGACTGAGCACCATATACTCTGTGTGTCCTAATGTTATCAATGTAAAGTGTTGTACTTAAATGACTAATTGAAGTGCATTCACTATAGAACTAGAGATTCATATATACGTGTGTAAATTAATGTTCATCCTAATCGTGAAGAAATGCAGTTTTCATACGTACTTACTTATTATTCAAATTATGTTGCATTCATTTGAAAGTGCATTGCATCATTTTCTTATGTTACACTTATAAAGCTATATGTGCACCTATAACCATGTAACCGAAGTCCACATTAGAATGCTTGGTTTAACTTTACTTTAGTAGGCTTGAGATTTTGAAATGTATTTCTTGCTTGCATTGCATGTTCTCTCCTTTGCAGGTGCAGTTCCAAGGCTTCATTAGATAACTAAATGAGTACTGTGTATTAGAGATGAGGAGGCCTGAGAAGAATATCTTGGCAGAAGTATGGAGAAGCTAACGCTGTGAAATAAGCTGTTTATTCATTGCATATCTGCAACAATTGAGGTGCTCAAGGCCATGTGAGGGCCCAGGTTTCATAAGATGGGAGAATTGATAGATGTTGCTAAATTAAAGAGAGGTTCACGCCATTGGTCCATGGAAAGGTGGGGTGTTGATCAGACCATGAGAACGTATTTGTGTGTTTTAGTTAATGTATATGCTGTTAGAGCAGGCCCCTTTTTGGACTTTGAGAGGTTCAGACCTCTCTGCTTGCCCTAATCTTGTAAAGCTATACGCTAAACCTTTTTAGAGGTTTTCTACCAAAATCCTCACTATGCTGACACATTCCTGCATTTTTTAATTCCTATCGAACCATTTCCGTATGACCCATCTATAGGTAGAGTCAAATTAAGGTTAAACTACTTATGAATTATTCATGTTTAGGGAGGAGGAATGAAGCTTCTCAAAGGACCACCGAATTCTGTTTTTCTGTACTTGGATTGTTCTGACATCCATCTTTATTGGATATTGGACTTTTGCTTTCAAGTCCAAATCCATATGGGCACCTTAATATACTTGTTGTAATGCTTCAGCTGCATAATACCTTCCTCTTTTGTTTACTTGGTAGTTTGATACTTAATGTTTAATAAATCCACCGTAACCTTGATTACTGATTCCTGATCTTAATTGTTTGACCAAATGGGTTACACTGTTAAGCTGTGATTTGTTGAATGCTAACTCCCGTCACCACTCAGTCAGCCACAAAGGTCTAATGGATGTAAGGTGTTTACTGTGTGCCAACGCTCCCATAGATCCCAAAGACTTGATTACTGAGACAGGTACAAGTGATAATTGTGCCACTGGCACTGAAGTGGGCCCTGGAGGACCCACACATACAACTGAGAAAGTCAGCAGTATCTACTTCATCAGGACCTTGAAGAGATCCCTCATTGGCCAAGAACGTGCCTATCTTGCCCTTGTTGTCCATTCTCACCTGACTCCCTGAATAATTTAATTTACCCTATGGGACAAAGTTCAGGCTTCTTTTTACTGTGTTCCCTTTCCTGACTCAATGTATGATGCCTGGGTTTCCTTGTAGGTGCATAGTATCAGAAGCGTGGTTCCTGTCATTGCCTGAATGAATGAATGAAAGGATATTTATAATGCGCAACTAAGCCCAAAGGCATCAAGGCGCCTAACAACTAGAGTGACAGCTACAGTTTTCATTCTGGACAGATACCTGGACAAAGGTTTTGAGCGATTCAATATCGGGCCATACTGCTGTGTTGAAAATGTAAGACGATCTCATTCTAGAAAATGTAGGATACAAGTTCGCCTCAGTGTGGGAACTGACAGCTTTAGGACAAGGTAGCATATCTGACCATGCTCTGGGGCTTGAAGCATGAAGCATATTGGGATTTTCCTGGGATTTGCAAGTAAACATTGCCTTGCGCACCATAGGTCTGTGTCTCATGACTGGAAGACAATGACCGAAAAGAATAAATCCAGGTCGGGGAATCTGAAAATAAAAAAAATACACAGGAGACTACTGGAGTGACTGCTACTTCATAATTATAAATACCTGAATATTTCACAGAGTATTAAAACCAAAAGTAGAATGCCATCTTTGAATCCAATTTAAAATCATCCTGTAAAAAAAGCATTATAGAGCAAACATCGGACCATGGTGCTCAACACTCGAGCACAACAAGCAAAAGATATATGGGTCAGTTTGGAAAAGGCAGCTTGGCACAAAAGAATCCTTTCAATTTTGTCATAAACCGCATAACAACAGGAAGAAGGAGGAGGAAATGAGTGGGTCTATCCAAAGTAAGAATAACACTACATGAAGAACCACAAGTCATGAAGCCACGTGTAACTGTCTCAAGCAGAAGAAAAGGACTGAGATGTGGCACCCCATAGGCATTTAATGGGATGCAGCCCATGGTGCACATATTTCTTGCCCCCAAAAGGTTCACTGTGCCTGCTATGTTGTGGTGCATTGCCCATTAGATGGGTCTATCAATCAATCAGGATTTATAAAGGGGCGGCTATTGACCCTATAGGGTATCCGGGTGCTTGCGGTTCCCAGAGGCTTATTCGAACAGCCAGGTCTTGAGGGCCTAGAAAGGGGGAAGGCCAGAACAAACCTGTGTATTATATACAGTCTTACCTATATACGTCTGTGAGCTTTCAGCAGACAATGAAACGACTCCGTGCTCACCAGTATTTAATCTATGAAAAGACAAACTTGGTGGTCTGTTCCAAACCTAGCCCAATATTTTACCTCTATAATGCTGTCCTCCACTATTGGTGATAGAGCAATTGCCAGTATCTCACAATTTGCAGTGCTTAGTTCCGCTGTTAGTGATGATCATATTCTTACATTTGCTTAATGTGGTCGGTGACTCTCATAAGCTGTAATACTATACCCACAGAACCCTACCTATGCAATGTTGTGCCCTATTATTTCATTCTATCATTACCTAAGAGAGACCTTGCTATGAATTTGTCTACTATTGTTGCCACTAATGAAACGCTCTGTGTAGGGAAATCCTATATATTTAAAAGAACCCTCTATCTCTAGTCATACTAATGACATGCTTCTTCATTAGAGGTCTCACCCAGTATACCTAATGTAGCTGAGTGGGCTCTGCACTGAAGTAGTTGCAGAGCTTTCGTTTTAAAAAGGGATCTAATGGTTTAAAATTACCTACAGGCACCCTTGCAGAGCTTAAAGGAAAATCATAGGTCCTCGAAGGGCGAGACACCTTGACAAAAGTGTGATAATAGGGTCTGCCCGACTCGAAGTCTCTATGGGACAATAGAGTACCAATAAGAATTACAAATGAGGAAGTTCCTTATCGTGGGTAAAAAGTTATTCTTGGCTGCTAATAAAATAATAAATAAATAAAGCAAGAAAAGAATGCATAATAGGAGCCTCGGGCTTGTTATACAACTTGAATTTATTAAACCATGTAATGTGTGGGAGGGGGATTTGTAGAGCAGTAGTTCAATAACTTGTGAGTAATAAGGCATCCAGAGTATATTATAGCTGCATATCTTTTTCATAGAGACAGCCACATCTCATGAATATCACAACTGGGCAATACAAGGGTCATAAGACGTTTCTTCTTTGGCAACTTTTGCTTAGTTCATTGAATATGATTCTCAAGAAATATTCTTACTCCGGACATAGCCTCCTAATGTCATGTTCCCAATGAGCCTCTAACACATCTATTGGAATATGTATCTAAGAGTTTAAGCAGTTAAACTTCTATACCAAACATATTGTATTTTTCTGAAGTCTTCCTAAGTTGGAACTTACAAGAGAAGTGTGAATAGATAGACCGATTTGAATCCACTCCTCATTAGTAAATTCAATCCCTATTCGCATCATGTAAGAATTTTGGAATGATAGGGAGTCATCAAAGATTGTATCTACCCATATATGCTGGAGAAAAAGCTTCTACTGGGCGCTCCACGAAATGCGGCTTCATATAATTTAGATAGTTTTTCCACCTAAAATTTAAACAGCTCCACCATTGTAGATATTTATAAAAGATACCCAAAATGTAGATGGTATTTGTCTTCATTTTAGTTATTTTGGTCCCCTTCTAAGCCTCTCACTTTTCCAACTTCCCAACTACTTCTTGGCCCTTCTCACTTAGGGCATGATTCCAATGTTGTTCGGAAAGCTTTTCGACCGATTTGGATCCCGAATGCTTTCAGAACGAATCGACCCGAGCCCTCCGAGCCTCGGGGGAAGTACGATGCATCCCATGTTAAACTCCAACCGAGTCGTACAGAAGGCTATCATACCGAACGTGTCCCGAAACCGCATCAATGCGACCGACTCATTTGGAAACGCTCAAGAATAGCACGCCGGTCACAAAACCGACTAGTATTAACCAAATAGAGCCACAGTTATTTGGTAAGCACGTCCATCAGACCTCTTCTGTCCCAGAGAAATAGGATGTGGGAGAGGATAGTGAACAAGGTGAATGCTCAAGCACCTTGCCTGCGCACAATGGATGATATCGGGAGCAGGTACTATTATGTGCAAAGGAGGGTCAAGAGGCTGAGGGCCAGGGTACACACCCAAGCCAGCAGACTGGTGGTGGTCCTCCTGTACAACCTGTCCACTTCGCCTCCTGGGAGGAGAATGTGTGGGATATCCTTCCAACGGAGGGCGTCGATGGAATACCAGGAGCACCAGAGTCTGGAGAGTACACACACCACATTAAAATAAAGTTATTAATTGCACCTCTACAGACATCACTGGCATGACATTGCTGTGGGTATTTGCCACCCCCCACCATTGACTCCAAATTGCTGTGGGTATTTGCCCAACCCACATTGGCTCTACATTGCTCTTGGTATTTGCACCCCAATCAACAATTTGACACTACAATGCACGTAGTATTCTCCCCCCCACCCCTTTTGTCTGTGATTGCGACCCTGCTTTCTGTTGTATTGTCTTTCGCATGGTATTTACGTTATTCTGTATGGGGTAGGTGTCGAACTTACCTTCTGCGACGAACGCATTGGTTCCGGTTGTAGTATTGCTCAAAGAGGTATAGTATAGGGATGAGATGCATGATCAGATTCATGGCTGCAGCGTCTCGTTCGCTGGAATTGTGCTCTGGCGCGAATTGGAGCTGAAATACTCCCCCTCCGGATGCTCTGACGTGTTGGTTGTGGCAACTAATTCGGCGCATGGAAAGTACGCATCGTACTTCGGTGTTCAATATTCGCTTTGAAAATGCCTCCGGACAACTCCATTCTGCATTTCCGAAGGCTTCTCGTTTTGAAAATGAGGACGGATTCGGAGTGACCGAGTCATTCGGTAAGTAAAAGGTTTTGAGCATCGTACTGCGTCATTTGGTTTAACAGGCTCCCAGTACGAGTCGGTTGGAAGGTCTGGCTCCAGACGGCTCTGGGATGGCCTTCCTGACAAAATCGGAATCGGCCCCTTTGTTTGCTTTTTATTTTCTGCTATGTTATGTTCCAACCTGCTATAGTATGTCAGTAGCGCTTGGGTCCCAGGAGGTCTACAGATACCCCATGTGGTTTGTTACAGTTTGTATTTTAGCAGAGAATCATGATCCTTTATTCTAATTGTATGTCTTTGATTTTTCAGACAACACTGAAATCCACTCCTCTATCCCAAGCTACACTATTTACCGCCAAGACAAAGCGAAGGCCCACCGAAAGTCAAGAATTGCCGTCATTATGTAGCAGTCCCTGACCTTCACCTCTTCCATTGATTTGTTTGATCCTTTCCCAAAGGAAGTGCACTCCTGAGCCTGACGGAGCGCCAGAGTCTGTTGCAAGGGTGGATTTTAAGTTTAACTGTTTGCTGATTACCTCACACCTTCCCCCTGGTCTTAATCATATATCCTACCTCGTTAGTATGCTGCAAGTACCAGATATCTTGCACTCCATAACGTATCCATCCTAGCTTTTGAGTCTCCTTTCAATGAATTGTTTTCCTGCCGAGTCTTAGAACACTCATCAAGCAGGGATAATGATACATTAAAACTCACTCCTGCAATGGAGGAAGCAGGGAAGGTTGCTGGTTCTAACATCAATTCTTCTAATAAATTAGGATTCTCCAAGACCAGGCTTAGTAACTTGCTATACTAAAGTGCTGTCCTTCAATTTTAATCCTGATCACCAGCCATCTACCGACTTTGTCATATTTGATCTTTTTTCACTTCAATTCCCTGATTCCTTGTAAGAATGTAGGGTAATTCTCTAACACATGTAGATGCATTCGAACAGTAGGTTTCCTGTACTAATCCATAGGTTTAAGCAAATCTGAATCTGGTCACTCACGGTGGGTTTCCTGACCTGTTATTATGGCTGCCTTAGATTCCTCGGAAAGGGTCATTAATGCCATATCTGGGCATCTGTTGTTCAGACCATTAACACTGATGAAACAAAATCTTGAAAGAGTTCATCAGGGATTTTTCTTAGCTAAGTCATTTTTTTTCAAAAACCCATCCTGCATTAGCCTATTTTTCCTATTTCTACCCCAAAACCCCCCCTCCCCTCTAGAACGGGCATCGGAAATGTAATTTTGTCCATCCGTTCCATGTAGTACAAGGGTACTGAACCTGCTTGTTAACCTGTTTTAGGAGGATGTTCTGGGAGTCACTCCAGATCTTGTATTGACTGTGATGAATCTGTGAGTACAGTTTCTTTAATAAGAGTTTCTGGATATGTTACCATTGTTGTGTTGAGGTCAACCTCAATCTACGATTTGACGTACAGAATCTGTTATCAGGATCTGCACTGTTCCTGAAGAGTTTTCGAAATGCCTGCCCAGTTTCTTAGTTTCTATCTAGTGAAGCTTCTGAAACATGATTGCTTACTTATTCGTCAATTTGTGTGATGTGATATGAGAATTCTTATCTAAAGCAAACACCTGGCCTCTGGTTTTCCTTATCGCCTTTCGGGTGGCTACTTTGGAATTTTATAGATGCATGGCTGCTAAAAATCCCTGTATTAATTCAATGTTATCACAACTTTGATACACTTCGCAGACGTATTTACCAGGTGGATTCTTATCAATTATGCTTTTTTTCCTGTCAGGGTTCTGGGCTGGCACCTGATGATACAGCATATCTATCGGAGACTGGGTTCCCTGTGCCTATGTTTTCGGAATCTATTTCCAACTCTGATTCCTCACTAATTCTTCCCTAAATACCACTTCCCCTTCTGTGGCTGAAAGCTGCAATATGGGGTCAGTGAAGCAATCCATTTTCCAGATCCAGGATGTCAGTGACTCATCATAGAGGAAAAAGCTGAAGGTTGGCTGGGCCAGCCACTGTTTTACACGTTTATCATAAGCATCTTTTTTCTTATGTTAAGCCCATTTCATTACCTGGGAGCTTGTTGGAATCTGTATTGTTTGATAACCCCTATCCCACATGTTCTCAATTGCTGTAGTAACAGTTACAATTTGTAGACCCCCCCACCCCCCTTGGGATGTCTGTTTTGAAACTGCCCTGAAAAGTTAGCAGGAGTCTGAATCCTCCAAAACCCTTGCTTCAACTATCCCTGCATTTGAATTTTGGGATGGTGATGGTTATTCCTCAGAGTTCAAACAAAAGGAATGAATTTTTGGACTCTCTGGATTAATGTAATGATTGGCAGACTGCGATCACATGTATGTTCTGGACAAGCAGGGAGATGCCCTCCTCTGATCTTCTTGAGTGCCTGCATTTTTTACAGCAGTAGAGTTCTAAGGTATGTGCAGAATGTGGGTGCAGCCTGGTATGAAGCTTCACATCTGTGACGCGCACTATGCAAAGCAAACAGATGGTGTCACAAAAAACTACAGGTCCCAGATGATGGCCATCTTGGATTCATGGATGTAAGTTCCTTGTGTTTCAGAGCGTCAAGATACTTTTGTTGCTGCAGCTAGACCCTTTTTGCCAAATGTCTTAATAGTATTTAAGATCAAAGCTTTTGACTTTTGATCTTTACAAATTATTATTGGAATCATCCATTAAAAGATGATATACTCTAAATTGGACTTAATATTTCTATGGGAGGAACAAGAAACATCCTTAACTGGTACAAACTTGTTTATAGGTTTCTGGTGACTCATGTATGACATTAAGGTATTGACAATGATGGGGAAGTGATTATTTCCTTCTAAGGGTAAAGATATGATATTAATGTGGATTCATTAAATTACAACTAATAAATTGACATTAAAAATCATTCGGAGCATAGACCTAATTTAAAAATCACAGAAGGCAGTTATCAATATTGAGACGATTGTTGTATTTGAGATATTATGTTGCATCCTCATGTTTAAGAGCATTCTTTCTGAGGCAATCAAGATCCTTAATTTCTGCCGCTAGACCCTTGTTGCGAGTGGTTGGAATTCAAAGTGCTATGCTTGGAGTATTCAAAGATTTGCTGGATACTGAGAAGTATTTTGAATAGTAGTTAAGATCAAGGAATTAGAGTTTTGATATTTGCACATTAATTATGGAGTCATCCGTTCAAGGATTATAAACTCAAGTCATTTGTATTTCAGCTCTAGGAAGTCCCAGAGTGTTAACCACCTATATATACCCACGGACCACTGCCTACTCTTAAAACAAATGAAACAAACGTTTCATTTTTAGGTCGAGGACTACCGGTCTGCCAAAGGCAGAACCGGAAGTCGGAAGATTTAATGTTTTCTAGAGTGGCTATTTAGCCCGCCTCTCTTTTTGCTTCTCCTCCATTGGCTGGCTTCCTAAAAGGAGGCCAGCCATTGGAGGAGAGAGCCGTCCCTCCAAATAGGCTCCGTCTTTTTCAGATTCGGGGGCGTGTTCCTTGCTGTTCTTTCCACTTTTTAGCCACGCCCTTTTAGAACAGCAGGAACACGCCCCCGAATCCGAAAAAGTTTCGAAGCTTCGATCCGCCATTTTTTTACTGTCGTCTGCCCGTGACGATCTATCCGTTCGGCGCCGTGTTGTTGTGCTGGTGTCTGTCTCTGAGTGTATCTGACTGTACAAGCTTGACTTTGTTAGTCTCCGTGTACGTGCGCACATGCCTCTGTGCACGCCCGTCTTTCCGCCAGTGCTTCGGTGTGAGAACGTGGGAGCCCCGCAGGACCGAGCCTCCGTCCCCATTGCCACTGCAGCTGCTGTTATGACTTGTTTTAAACTGCATCCTTAATTACGGCACCTCTCAACAAAGGTCTTTTGACGTTATTTCCCCTCCCGGGCTACAGGTGAGCTGTCGGTTACGGAAGTAAGACGCTGTAATACTCTATTTATATACTGAAGTTCCTGCACCCTCTCACCTTTCAACAAAGAAAGGGAAACACTGTTCTCATGTGCCGTGAATCTAAAAAAAAAATCTTGTAATTTCTCGGGAAATGTGTGGCACTTTTTTTTTTATTTATCTGTAAAACACGTGTTTCTTCCGGCTTCCACTGCTACAAGAAGTTTAAATACCCAGGGGTCTGGTGGACATTGCTCTACCTCGCACATTGCTGAGTCAACACCTGGGGATCATGGAGGCTTTCTGTAATTTGTAATCATTTGGTCCCACTGTCCCATAAACTAAAATGGCTCTATTCTCATGACTATGGGAGGGACTAATCCTGGTTGCAAAACTGTTCTTCTGGAATTTGAAGTGGTGGGTCTGCCGTGCTGGTTATTTTACCGTGACACTATAAGGGTCCGCACAGCTCTCTGCAGCAGGCACTCTCGCTACTGGGCTATCTTTCCGCCCAGAGTGCACTACGCTCTGAAACAGAATGTCTTCTTGGTGCACGACGTTACATGACAAAAGTATCCATATAGGAGTCATTGGCGCCCTTACTGTCTGCCTGCAGGAGGCCAGTTCACGCGGACGCACATCCATTCGCAGGCCTCTTGGCAGTGTGGAGGAGACAGGCTTCCCGAGTGGTGTTGTACAGTGTGACAGACGAGGTGCGCCTTACACTTACTGTCCTGAAACCAGATCCTATGCCTCCTTCCTAGTCTGAAACAATCATAAAAGCCTACCTCGAGCTTCTATGAAGTACGAATACCACAGGTGCACCAGCAATGCAAGCGTGCGTTTCAAAAAAACATACCAAAATACACACGGGCGCACCCTGCCTCAGCAGCAGTGCAAGCGTCCATCTTCTCACAAACACAAATCCCACCTCACAGGCAGGCAATTTTCTTTCTACTCACTTACATAACGTGTGGTCTTGCCCATTTTCTTCCTTGCTTCACTTATTTACAAAGGTTTGATTCACCGTAGCCATTTCCCATGCTGCTTCTTTTCTTAGCCATTTCTGCTCCTCTTGTTTTCTTCCCCCGGTTAGCTGCATCCCTCTTAGTATTTTGTTGCTCGGTGCCCGCCCCCACATTTAATGGCCGTCTTTGTCATTCTACTCTTCTCCACCCAGATCCCTTGCCACTTGCTTATTGACTCGTTCCATGCACAGAACGCTTTTTTGTGCCTTTTAATCATACTTTTGCGAGTTTGTTTCCATATTGAACACTTCCTTTTCATACCCATTGTCTGTCGCTGCCACACTTTTTCATTACCATGTGGTTATCGTCATGCTTATTACTTTTATTTTAATTGTTTTTTTAAGGGGTTTATTTCAAGTTTCCTCCTGTTCCATTTCACATTTTCCTCCCTCCCCCCCCCCCGCCCTTCACTAAGTAGCAGTTTAACCTGTCCTATATTTTTGTAAATGCCTTGCTCTCTTCGTTGATGTCTTTCTGTCTGCCTTATTCCATGTCATTTTTACTTTATCCATGGTTTCTTATAAAATTCCACTCATCCTTTCGCACACAATTGGTGCAATTCGGTTCTTTCTGTAGTTTCTACTCTTATTTTATCAATACACTCGTTGGTGCCTCTTCTTTTTTTTGCGCTTTTAGTTTACTAGTTAGTTTAGCTGCAGTCTACTCTAACAACCCCCACCCCCCAGGTGACTGCAGCTCGATCTCGCATTTGAGAGTGATTAAGCTATTGACATTGTAAATAACAATGCCGTTTCTGTAAATGTTTTAAAAACAAAAACATAAACAAAAATAATGTCATGAGCAATGCCAATAGCTCTAACTTTAACAATGCCGAGACCATTGCATTGTAAATGCTTGTTTCTTTTTGAAATGCATCACATTTTACTTTAAGGAAAATGGGCTGCATTTAAAAAACGGCTTTATTTTAAAAGCTATCACAGACATGGTGGTAGGGTCCCCTTCAAGTGCTGTGCAATGTCTCACTTGGCTAGCATTGCTCCTAGAAATAGAAGGCATTGCTTATAATGGTTACCCCCGATCCCTTCCGTACTATGTAGTAAAAATAACTTGGGGTCAAGAGCAATTTGCCATGATAAAATGCATTAAAGACACAACGCTACCTTTCGCCAAAAGGGAATAAGCTCCCTATAACTCCACACCGTGTGTAGAAAGGTCACCTCATCGTCTTTGCAATGCAGGCACGTAGGGGATGGGATCATGCCCATTCGCCAAAGCTGTGTGGTCTCGTGTAATATGCTCAATGGACGTCGGATAAGGCGATACCGTGTGGCGATTACGGCTCCTCGAGGGCTCATTAAGGCCTTGGTCCAATCATCATCGGTGAGGTCTGGAATATCCCGTTCCCAAGTCGCACGCAGTGTATCTAAGGAGGTGTGGTTAGGAGTAATTAATGTTTGCTAAATCTGTCGGATTTTGTGAGGGCCAGGGTCCCCCATCAGCAAGCGTCCTTCCAGTGGGTGGAAGTCTGGCAGGTCTTTTAAGGAACAGATGTATGGTGTCAGTGCATGTCTGAGTTGGAGGTATCTCTAGAATTGGCTACAATGTAGTTGGAATTCTGTTTGTAATTGTTGGAAGGACTTGAGTATCGTCCCATTAACTATGTCCCCAAGTGCTGTGATCCCGATATTGTCCCAGGCCCTAAACCCAGATAGTGTGGCGACCTGGTGCAGGTACGTGCCATGCCAAAGTGGGGTTGTCTGCGTCAGTCGTCCCTTCCAGACCATCTTCCTTACGGAGCCCGCTATAATCATATGACCACCTTACACGCGGGTGAAAGATGTTCTACGTTTAACTGTGAATAAAGTGAGGTCAACTAAAGTGTGGGGGTTCATTGCTCGTCTTTCAACTGCGAAAGCCGGGTCTGTTTGTGCACTATACCACCACTCATTAACATTGAGTAGATGAGAGGCTGAGTAATATGCATAGATGTCGGCAGCGGCGATCCCACCACAGTAAGTGGACAGCGTACAAGTCCGGAGGGCCACTCGAATTGCACCCCTTCCTCACATGAACTGATTAAGGAGAGTGTTGATTTGTTGGAACCATAGAGAGGGGATTTCATACGGGGCGTTTTGCAGTCAGTACAACAGTCGTGGAAGGGCGACCATCTTGAAGATAGCCGACCACCCGTACAGGGATAACAGCAGAGCTGACCACGCTTTGATCTCCTCTCTGACTCGTGGCAATATCGGGGCAATATTGTGTGACCATGAGACAATCGAATGCGGGGAGACAAACACCCCTACGTACCTTAACCCATCTATAGCATGTATTAATTGTATCGACCATGTGGTCCTCCCCTGGTCTCCACAGAAAAGGAGCAGCACTGACTTTGTCAGATTAGTTTTGAGCCCTGAAGTTTCCCCAAATACTTGTAAGATTAGTAAGATATGCGAGCCGGAAAACCAGGGATCCGTAAGAAAAAACAAGACGTCGTCCGTGTATAGTACGATTCTGTCCAATGTTGTGCAGACCAGTCATAACCCCGCACCAAGGGTTCCCGCCTTACCCACGCTGTTAGGGTCTCGATCGCTAAAGCAAAGAGTAAAGGGAATGGCGGGCACTCTTGTCTTGTGCCTCGATGAATAGGAAATTGTTCCGAATTTGTCCCCAACACCCGTACTGACGCCGAGAGACCCATGTATGACAGGCGGATGTATGACAGGAATCTCGGGCCAAAATTGAATGCTCGTAAGAGGAGAAATAGGTAATCCCAGCTGAGGGAGTGAAAGGCCTTAGCAATATCAGTGAGTAGAAGAGCCGCGGGCTGACCAAGGTCCGGGGCCTTCGCGATAGCGTTATGCACCCGTCAAATGTTGTCGTGTGGACCTGTGGAGCATAAAGCTCACTTGTTCTACATGGATAAGCTTGTGGATATGCGTACCTAGACAGTCGGACAGAACTTCACCTAAGAGTGTGGGCTCAAAGTTTAGAAGAGAAACAGGGCGATATGAAGTGGCATCCGGCCGCGGGCGTCACTCCTCCGTCATATGGGACACCTGCATGGGCCGCCAGCAACCATCCATGAAGTATCGTCGTGGGTCACCGTCAGCATATGTGGATGAGCTGACACCAGCCGGAGGAGGTCGCAGGGCCCACGCAGCCATATCCCACCGCAGCGCCGGCTCTGGTCTGGCGAGTCACAGAGTCCTCCGTGCCACTGTGCCCCTTCCCGATGGAGAGGGGGCCTACTCTGAAGCCACCACAAGGCCTCTGCTCGCCTCGTACCCGGCCCCGTGTCACCAGATGGAGTCGGGCGCCACGAACCTCACCAGCCAAGCCCGGGTGGCATCATTCAATGTCCCTGCCTAAAGGCCCAAGGCGGCCCTCCTATGAGCTCGGCAAATCCCCAGGGGCCCCTCTGTTAGCTCTATACAAATGCCGGGTCCGCCCCAGGGAAAACTTCATCGGATGATGCCGGATTATTTGGCTTGGCGAGACGGAGCTGTTTCAGTTGGCGTGCGCCATGATGGCTTCCCAAGCCACACCCCCCCACGTTTTGAATTTTGAACACAATTTTTCATACTTTTACACTTTTGCTGCAAAGTATCTTTAAAAATTAAGTTATTTCTACAGTTAAGCAGTGCAGGATACCCAAGTTACTTCCTTTCATTAACCTTTAAGTAAATGCTTGTCCATTAAATAAATGTTTGCCCGTTTAATGAACATCTTTTTAATGTATTGCTGAGTAAAGTAAACAGGAGCCAAGTGCTGCTGTTGACCAGGGGGCTGCATGTCACGGTCTGGAAGGCTGCTTCAGACCCCCAGCTCGCACTTTGAGTATCACTGGTTTAGGGTGCACCTTCAAAATACCGAATTGCAGTAGGAAATATTAATGTTATAGGACATAAATCCAGTTGCAAAACATTAATGTATTGCAGACTACAGAAAGGGTACGAAAACAGGAAGGGCCCCCCAACTATGGACCCTATTACGATGCGGTCGGAAAAGGCTCAGACTGTGGGTCGGAGCCTTTCCGACAGCATCGTAATATGTCGGTCGGATTCCTTTCCGACCGCCTCATTACGATGGAGGGGGTCAGAAAGGAAACTGAACGGTCATTCCGACTGGCTTCCGACAGGCTCGGAGAGCCGCCTGCCAGTTGGAATGCGCCCAGTAACCCCAAGGGCAGATTTCTGCCCTAGGGATTATAATGTCAGGTTTCGGCAGCCTTTCCGTGCCGGCCTTTCCAACACAGGAAGGCAGCCTCTGGTTGGGGCCGAGGGGCCACCTATGGTGCCCCTGCTGTTGAGGTGTCTGCCAAGGGGTGCAGGGATGAACTGCACCTCCTATTTTATAATGGGAGCAGGCATTCCATGCACCATTGTAAAGTATAGGATAGAAATTAGTCCGTTGGGACCACCGACCGGGTGTCGGTCGGTCCCATGATTGAGACAATGTTGGGCAGAGGAAACTCCGCCCGATGTCGTAATAGGGCCCTATCTGAATGTTGAAAAAACACTTTTTAAGAGTAGGCAGTGGTCCCCAAAAATATAAGCTACAAGTTTCTTTCTTTTTTTTAAATGCATCCTGCTTTCCTTTCAAAGCAATCAGAGATATGACAGTTTGCTGATCTCAGCAGTCCACCATCCCTGTGATGGCTGCAACTCATAGTGGGTCGTAATTTGTGACCTACCTCATTAATACTTATCTGATAGGTCAAATTTTGACCCACTACGAATCAGGTTTTGGTGAACTGACCTATTAGAACATAGGTCCGTTCGCAAAAACTGAATGGATTCAGTAAAAGTCGGTGTGCAATTTGTGACTCCTTTTACCAAATCCATTCTTAGTATGCCTGCCCTTTGGTTTTCGTCTTGCTGCTTAGCTAGACCAGCACCAAAGAACTTCGTAAGCAGAGCAACTCTGTCAAAAGAGCCATGCTCACTTTTCTATGGAGAATCTTTGCCTTTTAGAAACCTCGTATTTCATGGCGCTTCTGTATCCCTCTCTCAAACTCTAGGAGCCAGATGTATGACTGTTTTTTGCGGTTGCAAAGGGGCATTTGTCCTGTTTGCGACCGTAAAATACGGATGTACAATATACTAACCCTATTTTGCGAGTCGCTAATCTATTAGCGACTCGCAAAATAGGGTTATCGAATCGCTATTAGGAAGGAGCGTGCCAAGGGCGTCCCTTCCTAATAGCGAGTCCATACCCAATGTATGATTGTTTTGCGACCGCATTTGCAGTCGCAAAACACTCGCAGCTTACCACCCTTCTCATGCATAAATGCAGCCTGTTTTTCTTTATGGAAAACTGGCTGCATTTTTAAAAAACTGCTTTATTGACAAAGCAGTCCCAGACATGGTGGTGTAATGACCCAAGCAGGCAACCATTAATATTCATGAGGCATGCAATTTGCGACCCCATTCGGAATCACAAACAGTGTCCGAGATACTGTTGTACATCGCAATTTGTCGCAATTTGCAAGTCGCAAAATTCAATGGTCATACATCTGGCCCTAGTTCTCTTAAAATACTCATAGCCCCTAGTGGGAAGGTACACCATCACCAGTCCCAATAAACCAAGTGTATCTGGTGACACAGAGGCTCTCGAAACCATGGAAATAACCAAGCAAACAAAGAAGGAGTGGCGACTATAAAATTCAAACAAAGTACAAAGTGAACACCAGTGTTAAAACTAAGATGGCTGCCTGCCTCTTACCAAAAGCTATTGTGTGGTACTAGTTTACTCTATTTAGGTAAAAAAATGTTAAAAAAATTGGCACGAATAATTTTTAAAATATAAAGAATACCAAATAAAATTTCATTTATTGAAAAAGAAATCTGTACACGAACCATAAAAGAATCCATAAGTAAAGCAAGTTATTCACAGTGACAAAATTTCTTAAACTTAAAAAGCTTTGTCATACTAATTAAAGCCTTCGGTTCATTGACAAAATATCGACCCCCAAAATATCCCCATATAAAAATATTGTGACATAAATATAAAAATCCAAAACATAGTCAAGCAATACTTATCAAATAAATGACAAAAATATTGAAAATACAGTATAGGTGTCAATAATATTGTTGTATAAAATTATGTTTTTTAAATTTAAATACTAGCACGTAATCACAATGGACAGCGCTTCCGCCGTCGGTATTACGATGCTTGGTTTCCGACAGGCTTTCCATAGCGTGCTTTCTGTCACAGAAAACTTGTCCGAAAGCGTGTTTGGGGGCCCCTAGCAGGGCACCCTTCTCCCTGCGGCCTCCAGTTGGGGGCCGAGGGGGCACCTATTGTGCCCCCCCTGTTAATCCCAGCACCACGTGGCAGGCACCTTGAGATGCCTGCCGCGTGGTGTTGGGATTAACAGAATCTCCCATTTCTCTATGGGAGCTTGTGCTACGGCCGGGTTACGGCTGCAGCACAAGCTCCCATAGAGAAACGGGAGTATGCTACCGCACCATGTGCAGTCACATTGTAATTGTGGTGTCGGGACTGCTGACTGAAGGTCCTTTGGTCCAGAGACCGCGACGGTGTTGTAATCGAGCACAAAGGGGCCGATTCCGATGTCGCTCGGAAGGGCTCCGAACGCGATCCGGCCGGAAAAAGTACGAGTCATACGCGTATTTTCTGTCCGACTCGTACAGCTGTACGAGCGAGCAACGCAAAATTCGCCAACCGAATAGTTTCCGGATCCGAACCGCTCTGTACGTCTCGTCCATAAGCAAACCGTGCCGTGCAATGGAGGCGATTTATGACTGAGCCAGTATGCTGCACGATTCGGACAGCCAGATCGAGTCGGAGCCTCCGACACGTAAGCGCTCGGGAAGCGGTCTTCGGGTGTCTGCATCGGACCCCCCTTCACCCGTAGCCTTACGAGTCGATCACAGGGGGAGACCCAAGTGTCTCCCCAACACAGGCATGTACGGTGCGGATGGCACCGTCGCGTATCCACTGTAGGGGGGGTCCCTTGTGCGAGACGTACCCTTTCAGTCAATGGGAGCCCATGTACGCGTCGTATGACCGCCTCCTATTGACTTCTATAGGAGTCTGACCGAACAGAGTCCGGCAGCATGCGGCCGCATCGTACTCGCTCGGTCAGACTGCAGGAGTCCGGCTCAGTCGGAAAACACTCCGAAATCCGGCTCGGTTGCAGAGCTTTCCGACCCTTTAGGTGCCTGCCACAGGTTGCAGGGTTGAGCTGCACCTCTACTCTTTACAATGAGAGCATGCATTCCAGTCGGAATGCATGCTCCCATTGTAAAGAATAGGAGTGCAACCGAACAGCCCTTAGTGTCTAGTTTGGCTACAAGTATAGCCCAATCTCCATGCGGAATGAGTTTGCCAATCACTCCCTGTTGCACATCTGTGGCCACCACTTATGCTCAGTCTTCTGCTCTGGCACAGTTCTGCACATCCTCCAACCATTCTTCCAAACTGGGAGCTGCTCCTGCCTTCCATTTTCATCTCTAACTTGTGTTTTGCTAATGCCGGAGCATTCATTAAACGTGCAGATTTATTTATTGTCTTTTTTCCTAGGCAACATACCAAGCAAACAGACCTCTGGGGACAGCTGTAAGCTGGCCATCCGCGACCTGATACCAGTCTTTTGCCTCTTGGAATGTCCAAAAAGTTGCATTTGCATATAGATCCCTGGCCATCAGACAGACCCTTCATACCATTTCCGTGATATCCATTACGGTTTGGATTTGGGAAAATCCCTGCAGCCATTGCAGGGGGAGTGATGTAGCATATGGGGCCCTTCGGATGATCAGGGTAACTGCCTGTTCCCATGATCAGGGTGACTGCCTGTTCCCATGCCATCACCACTTACCGGACTATGTGGGGGCAATCTTTAGGGGCGCGTGAGCCTATCATGAGGTAGCCTAGGAATGTCATACCTGTATTCCAATCTGCCAGCAATTCTTTCTTTGTATTCCGGCCCTCCGCGCACCATTGTGCTGCATATTGTAAAAGTCCTGTCAAATTATATAGTCTAAAATCCGGAAGACCCAGGCCACCTGCGTCTTTGTCGAGCTTAAGAAAATCTAGTTTGACTCTGCTGCACCCTCCAGCCCATACCAAGGAAATCAAGAGGCTTTCAGCGTGTCTAACGTGGCTTATGGTATTGTACAAAATGAATTTTGGAGCACATATAAGTATCTCTGGAGCGAAACCATCATTGCCATCGCTACCCTGCCGATGGCTGAGAGAGGGGGTCTATTTCAGAATTTCACTAACTCTTTGAGGCCATCTATGACTTTTCCTACATTCAAGTTGTATTGCGCTTCCTGTTTGTGTGTCACCTGTGTACCAAGGTATCGAAAGTGACTGCTTTCCCACTGAAACCCAACCTCCGGGACGTTTGATACCTCCTCTGTAGCTAGAGCCAGTAGTGGGAAAACAACTGGTTTTTGGCAATTCACATGTTGGCCCAATGACGCTCCAAAAGAAGTTATGAAACCCCGAAGCACCAGGATTGCCTCTTCTGGGTGTCGAACATATAGAGACGTGTCACCAGGACTTTGGCAAGGAGTTTGAAGTCAACATTCATCATTGATAGTTGTCTGTAGGAACCTGGATTCCTGACGTCTTTACCCAGTTTTGGAAGCATAGTCATCTGTGCCTCTCTCATGGACTGGGGCAGCGCGCTCTTCCATTTAGCTTCCTGCAGAGTCTCCAACAGATATGGGAGTATGTGGTCTGCATACATCTGGTATAATTTGACCGGGATCCCATCCGGGCCTGTAGATTTGCAGTGCGCCATAGCTTTCACCGCTTCTTGTAGGTCCTCTAGACAAATGTCCGTCTCTAGGCTTGCTGCCTGTTCCGTGAGACGTGGTAGGGGCACATCTGGAAAAATCCCCTGTCTGTAATCTGGTCTACTCCAAAACTCTCTCGGTAGATTTCCCATAGGTGACCACATAGCAGAGCGTTGATTTCTGCCTGTGTATTGGCTATAGTGCTGTCCGGGTGTTTCAGTGAGAGTATTAGAGGGGGCAGCCGTTCCCGTTTAAGCAGCCATGCCAATAATATCCCCTACTTATCACCCTCTGTATGGAGCAACTGAGGGTACTCTCGTCTAGTGAGGCAGCCCAGCCTGTCCCATATCTCGCTGACTCGATGTTGTGCCTGTAAGAGTGAGTCCCCACGGGCGGGGAGGGGGTGGCATGGTCTGCTGCGCAGAGGAATGGCTGCTCTGTGAGTGAGCTCCGCCGGCCGGGAATTAATGCTTGGAAAAACCTTACATATGGAGAGCTGTTGAGGCGGTTATTATTGCCTACGGGTGGCTGAACACTTGTGGACCCCGGTGCTCTCATTCCTGTGCCCTGCGGCTCTCCTGGGGCTGAGCTACGTGGCACTTTGTTGAGCTGCCAACTGCCCGCGACAATCCGGACATCCGGTCGAGTTGCGGGTGGGCAGCCTAAAAATCGAACCCGTGGCTGCCACTGGGCCGTGGGCCGCGGACTTGGGAAGACGACCAGATTCCCCTGCCCGCGCAGCGGCCCGGCGATTCGAAATATATGCGCTGCCTGAGGGGGACAGAGGAACTGCGGAGCGGTTGGCTGCAACCGTCCTGGCTTGCAGCTGCCCGGAGCTGCGTGTGAGGAGGAGCGGGCCGATATATCCAGAACCCTACCATTTTGAGACCGCGCTGTGACCGGGATCTGCGGCAGTGGAGAAGGTCGGAAGTCTGGTTATGCTACTAGGTTCGGGACTGCTGCTGCCGCCGAGTCAGCGCTGAGAGGAATTGCGGCATCAGCGTAGATGTTGGATTTGGCGAGGAGCGCTCGATAAGGTACAAAGCGCTTTAGGCGGAGTGCCCGCTATTTCTGGATCAGGCTGGCTATAACCGTGGAGGACCACCTGGAGAGAAGAACTGTTGGTCAGCGGAGGCTGTGTGGTGAGCCATTGAAGGGACTCGAGTAGGAGACCAGTCTGTGTGTGGCCCTGCACGATTTGACTGGTGCCGACTGCTGCGGAGATCCTCGGGCTGTGGCTAGTGGTGGATGGTCGTCCAGCTGCCCTTGTGGAAGGCTACGATTGTTAGCACGTAACACCCTGTCTGCGCCCCTGGGGACCCTTGGTGGATTGTGCCCATCTATCACCCATATAGCTGGCTATGACGTGTTAATTCTGTGGCATTGATAGTTGTGGTGTGGTTCTCTGGAGGCCAGCAACATCTGAGGTGAGACCCTATAACAGACCCCTGTGGAAGTACGGAAAGTGTTACAGCAAACAAATGATGAACGGAATACTGACAATGCAAACATTCTCCCCCAGTCAAAAGATCTGGGTTAAATCCATCGTTCTTTTGCCCACTACGCCACCCCAGTTTGGACCCAGCCATATGCAAATCAGTCTTGACCCTGTGCCTCATGGGAACAGTCGAGACCGAACTGCCAGGCCAGATCCTCCCAGGACCGGAAACAAGCATCCTGGGACCGGTTTCGGGGTATGTTGCCCCGATGACATCTGTGTTCCCTCTGAGATGGGAGGCAGAGGTGGTAAAATACTAGGGGGTATGGATAAGTCGGAATACACAGGAGGTGTGGAATCTAAATTATGGGTGGGCTGTCACGTGGTTGGAAGAGAAGGTTAAAATATGGTCTGGGTTACCATTGTCTCTGGCCGGGAAGATAGCATTGGCTAAAATGGTCGTCTTACCGAAGTTTTTATACCTATTTGTTAACATACCGTTCCCTCTCACGCAGCACTTTTTTAACACCCTGAAGTCGCAGTTGAGCTCCCTGGTGTGGGCGGGTGGACAGGCTAGAATATCCTGGGATTTGTTGACACTCCCATTGAAGCAGGGTGGTCTGGGCGCCCCAGACATGCATCTTTATGCATTATGTGCCCAGGCTCAATTCTTGCCCTACTGGGTCCATCCAACGCCCTTCCAACCTCATGTGGCAGTCGAGACTGCTGCCATGTCTCCTATCTCGCTCAAGGTGGTGATTTACCAAAAGTCGCGTCGCCCTCGTGGAGACATAGACACCTCTGGGACACTATGTTGGGCTTGGGACGAGTTGCGCAAGAGAGTAGGCATCCCGGTGTTATATGCCCCCTCCATTCCCCTAGCGCAGAATCCAATGCTGCCTTGCATCCAGGATGGTGTCAGTAAAACACTGGAACAAAAGATGAAACTTCATACTTTCGCCGACCTGTATCCGGGAGATATGTTCAGGTCCCCCTCAGAGGTGGATGAGGGGCAAGAGGTGCCATTTGCTGAGCTATTCCTATATCATAAGTTGTGTACGGCTTGCCGTGCCCTCTGGGAGGGTTTGCCGATGGCCCCTCCGCCCTAGCCCGCACTGGAGAACTTGTTGAAATCCCTATCTCCTCGTAAACTCATTACACGACTGTACACGCACATGCAAAATACTGCCCCGTTGGTGACACCTAAATCCCTGCAGAACTGGAACAACGAACTCCCTATTTCGTTGACTGAAGCCCAGTGGGAGTTCTGCTGTGGACAGCTTACGGAGCTCTCCCCTAATTACAAGCTTCGATTTAATTCACTTTAAATATTTGCATAGATTTTATAGAACACCTGTGAGTCTATATCGCATGGGAATCAGGGAGGATGACAGCTGCTGGCGCTGCAGATACACTCCCGCCTCGTTTTTGCATGTAGCATGGGACTGACCCAAAATTGCTGAATTCTGGTCCCTAATTTTTACCTAAGTGAATCAAATTCTTGGCAAGTCAGATGTCCCGTCCTCCACCTTATGCCTATTAGGCTATGTTAAGGACACCCTGCCCAAGCTGCGTAAATTACATGTGCTCATCTTGTTGTTCGCCAAACGGCAGGTTGCAGTCCACTGGGGCAGAAGGAAGGTGCCCTCCATTAAGGGGTGGATCACTGATGTTACATATGGTCACACACACCTAAGCACATTCTGGGAGCTTATGCCCCCTACTTCTAGGCCTCGAAACATCTGGGAGCCATTCCTGACCTGGGCTCAGACACAACAGGAAGTTACTGGAGGGGAACGTGCGAGCGACACTCAGACTGAGGCATTGCTATGATGGGATATGGATTTCCACCTGTTGAGTCTATTCCTCCTCCTAAAATTCTGGATAATGTGGATTTAATAGACTGAGTCGGAGATGTCTATGTGGTATTATGCAATGTGATTTTAATTTGTTGGGTTCTTCCTGCTGATTCTTACAAGTATTTGGATAAATGATGAATATGTATTTTTTCATTGGAGGTGGGCAGGTGGGGCGTGAATTACTGCAGATGTATTATGTACTGTATAGGCTGCGACTATTTCAACTCTTGTACGGATTAGGTATTATGCTGGCCTGTTGTGTTGTAAAACGACCTTTTTAAAAAAAATTTCAATACATTTTTTTTTTCTTAAAAAGAGTGAGTCCCCACCAATATCCAGCTGCTCTTCTCCATGTTGCACTAACTTTAACTCTGCCTCAACCCATTCCTCTCTCCAGTTTCCTCCTCGTCCCTCCAATTTTAGAGAGACATTGTCCCCGGATTACCACTTTAAGTGCATCCCATTCTGTACCTCTTCTATTTGCAGTTGCCCAATTCGTATCAAAATACTCAGTCACATCCACTCGAAGCCCCTCTCGAAAGGGTACGTCTCCAAGCCCCTCTGAGTGAAGGTGCCATAGCGTAACTCGTGGCCGTACAGGCGTGGGTCCCCAGTCTAGTAAGACCGGAGCATGGTCTGACAGGAAATGCCCCAGGAGCCGCACCTGTGTCACGGCTTCCATTGAGTCCTCTGATAACAAAAAACGATGTCGGCGGCTGGAGACACAATGCGATGCCGCATAACAAGTAAATCCCAGTTTGTGGGAGTGAAATTCCAGCCAAATATCAATACCTTGCATGCAAATCATTACTTCCTGCAAGGCTGCGGTCATATTTGGCTTAGTGTGAAGTCTGGGGGAGGAGTCTATCTAGGTCGTCATCGAGTAAACAATTGAAATCACCTTCCCATATTAGTGGTATCCCCACGTATGGAAGCAATAAATTCTCTAGGGCAATGTAGAATTCCCCATCATCAATGTTTGGGGCATATACATTCAGTAAGCACACTTACCTACCATTCAGCACACCATGCACTATGATGTTCCTCCCCTCAACATCTGATGTATAGTCTTGGACTTGAGAGGGAACCTGCAGAGCCACCCAGATTGCCACCCCTCTCGCATAGGTGGAGTAAGTAGACTCTATTTCCTGTGTAGTTTTTGTGCCTCAGAATCTATCAAGTGGGTTTCTTGTAGCATTGCCACCTGCACTCCTAGGTATGTTTGGACCCTGTATTGTTTCATGAATGAGTTAAGCCATCTCACATTCCACGTTACAAATCTAAACTGTCCCATTCTACCATGCAATTAAACGAGCACCCACACCCATCATGCCTGTCCCAGCCGCCGCCACGACCCGTAGAAGTCACAAGGAAGCTAATCAGAAAAACCAAAACTATAACATTTGGCATATCCCTCTTCCCCGGGTAGACACTGCATAACATAACACGTGCTTTCCCATGTCTGATTCAACTCTCCCCATTCCCACCTGTTTGCCCCTTCCCCAAACAAGATCAAGCCATTTTTATATATCTAACAATCTGTTCAGGTGATCACGCAATCAACCAATCGGACTTCGAACTTTAATTACTATGTAATCAGACATCCGGTGTATATCCTATATTGGTTCAGGAAGGCATGCACTGCTGTGTCACACTTCCCGTTCCGATACTCACGCACACGTAAATCTGCAAAAAACTCACTTGTCACATATACACCTTTCACATATTTCCAAAACCAAAAAATATTATCAACAAAGATAAGTGAGAAACTGATAATCAAAGAGGAAGAAACACAAAGAATGGGTAACAGAAGTGGTCTGGGGTGGGAACAGAGTAAGTAATGAAATAATGTATCAGAGAGCGAATCACAGAGGTAATGGAGAAAGAGAGAGAGAGAGGGAGGGGAGGCTTGTCTGCTCGTTCTTTTCAGGTGCCCTTAACAGTCTTTACTCTGTCATAGCTGGTCGTGGGTACCACCTTGGTAATGTCCTAGGAATCCCAGTGTCAGCTCTTATGTCGACAAGTTCAAACTCTGTCTCACCCCTTGTGTTGCTATCACTCTCCCACCAATATAGACTCTAATCTTAAGGGGGGGGAATCACAAGTCTTTTTGTTGAAGTATGTCTTCTATTAAATCCCCCGTACTGGCTTCTGAATTTGATGCAGTAACTACCTCCACCAACGCTTGGGCTGCCTCGCTTTCTGCCTGCTGAGTTTTTAGATTGAGTCTGGGAGACTGTCTATCTTCAGAGTCGGTATCTGCACGTTCTAGGTCTAAGGATCCATCCTACCGTACAATAATCATCGTGGAAGAGCGTGAGGTTTCGCTAGGATTTCTGCTCCTGGTGCGGCTTTTTCCTCTTTTCATGGGACCAGCGCTCCGTCTAGGTAATTCTCGCTGCCGCAGTATCCTCCCCTCTCCGTGCACCTCCAACCAGTCCCACACATCCTCAGGCGTCATGTAGAAATGAGTCCGGCCCCCATATATGACTTTCAATTTGGCTGGATATAGCAACATATACTGGAGATCCATCGCCCTAAGTTTTTGTTTCACCCCTCCAAATGATGTTCTTTGCTGTTGTACTTGACGGGAGTAGTCCATGTAAATCCTGATACTGTGATTACTGAACGCCGGGTCCCCTTCCTGGCACGCTGCCATCAAGATACTGTCCCAGTCCCTGTAATTGAGTACTTTTGCGATAAGTATTCGTGGTGAGGCTCCCTGGGGGGGAGGGGGCACAAGGCCCTGTGCGCCCTCTAGATGACAAAGATGTCGGGGAGGTCTGCCATCCGCAGTGCTTCTCTATCTATTTATGTAAGAAGCTCTCCAGGAGTGTTCCCTCCACCCCCACCGGGAATCCAAAAAATCTGAGGTTACTCCTCCTCAAGCGCCCCTCCACGTCTTCAGCACAGCACTCCAACAAGGCCGTCTTGGCAGACAGTTCAATGAGGGTTGTTTTCAGTTTGGAAACCTCACCTTGAAGTTCTGTGACATTCTTTTCCATGGCCAGGGAGCGCTCTGCAACCACACATAGGTAGTTTTCGTTTTTGTTGATTTTGTTCTATTCTGATACCTAAGTGATACGAGCTATCTCAGCAGGGATTATTTGGAGTAAGAATTAAAAGCATATTTTTGTGATTTGTATTCAACAAATATTGTCTTTTTTTTTTTTTTAGTAAAGGAAAATCCTCCTATTATTCTTTTTCATTCCACAGATTCCGACGTAAGGGGACCACTTTTTCCGCTAGATCCAATTTCGATTGCACCCATATGAAAGAAAATGATACAAAGACATTCCGTGTTGTATTCATTTTCTGTCAGTTCCCTAAAGATCAATGCTTTTAAGGTGGCAACAACTGTTTTTCGAGCCTTAAAAAGAATTTTAAGCAGTTACCACCCACAGGCGATAATAACCTCATTGGAGCAAACTCAAGTCTAATGTGAGGTTGTGGAACAGATCTGACAGGATGAAATCCAGAGCAGAAATAATTATAGTGAGCACACTCCAGAAAATTATTAAACCATTGTTAGTCAGGGGGATTCGGACAGCGGGATTCTGTGAGGATATTTTTCTCCATTTCTGCGGGGTAGGTTCCACCAGTGGGACCATGAAGGGGGAGTGTAGCACTGAGGCAGCCAGACAGATGCCTACACCAAATGGGGAAAAGAAAGGGTACTGAGTGAGTCAACTCCTCATAATCCTCGAAGAGGACGTCCATGCGGAATCAGAAGTTGTTGATGGGTGATTCACTCTATGCACTTTAGAGAGGTCCAACAAGATGGTGTTGATGCAGTCCTTTCAAATGAGTCCTTGTCTCCAGGAAGGGACCTAATGAACACTAAGACTTCCAAGGGGTACAAGTGAGGAGAGCAAAGGAGAAGTACAGGTAGACGGCACCATCAGAAGTTTGACCAGAACTGGTTGTGGTGTGACAAAGCTGGAGAAACAACAATCAGGGCAGACCTGCCTATGAATTTAAGGGCCTCTGTTAGAAGTTTAGGGCAGTTTCCAGTCATTAAAGAAGATGCAATTCCAAATTCTTCCCGTGCCTTGACATTAACTGTGAGGGATAGTGAGGCGGAGATGGGCACAGAGCGTCCACTTTGTCACCCTTGAAATGGATTTAAGGTAGAACGGCAGACTCTGTATAGGTTTCAGCAGACCCTAAAAACTGATTTTTCGTTAGTTTTCATGATTAAATTGCAAACAATACCCTACATCTTGGACGGCCAAATTCCAGTATTTGATGTGAAGGACCCCTGTAGCAGAGATCCCCAGAGCCACACAGTGCTAATTGCAGGTGATCTTTTAAGGGCAGCGTCGATTACAAAGGAGGGCAGTCTTTAGGGGAATGACAGCCCGACCTTAAGTGCAATGGGTGGAACTATAGGGAGAAAGTGCTTCAAGTGGCTTTGCATGAGTGCTGCGCCTCTTCAACTTCAGCCAGGCAGGAGATGGTGGTGGCTGGAGTGGACCATTATGAATGGAAAACTACATGTCTTTTCTGTGTGGGACATTGATGGCCACTGATGTGAGTAGCCCGGGATATGGTACATTGCTTGTGAAACTTCACTAGAGGTCTGTTGGTTCATCTGATGTTTGGCTTAGCTGCTGTTCTCTCTTGGGGGTAGGTATTTTCAGGCAGGTGACTCGTGGGACATGTTGAAGTGTGTTTATGGACCACACTCCATTTCTTTCCCCTGAGGCCTTCTCTATCTGGTGGAAGGCACAGAAGTTTCAGTATTGTGTATTCCATACCTTGCTATGAAAGCCTTTCTTGTGGTAAGCATTTAAAACTTGAATGTGTGAGCCAAGATCTGTGCTAGAGACCTTAATGGCTAATAAATCTGTGTTGTCTTGAATTGCTATTGTTTTACAAAATCAAAGAAATTATAATGGGTAAAAAGATAATCCCAAAGAACATAATTCCCAAACGGCTGTGTGTACATGCTTAGTATCTAAGTATCAGCTATAGGAATTTATTTCACCTGCCAGAGATAAAAATGCGACTGTGTTGCAAAATGTATTTTCTGCTTGTTATTTTCATTAAACAACATCCGGCAGTCAAGTGATCATTGCAAACCAATGGATTTGTTGTCCAGGGTCACTGCATATTTCGGTGTTAATATATTATAAATGGCCATCAGTGATTACTTTTCTGTTTCCTGTTTTTTTTAAATAGAAATTAGGGTCAAGTGGGCTCTTCTTTTTGATTATTGTATTCCCCAGTGTCTGAAATGAAAAAACATGAATACCTATAGTTGACCTGTGCTGTGATTCTTTGCTTTATCATCCCAATAAAACAGTAGAATTACTTTGGAGAATATGTATGTAGGACATTCCAGGACCATGCAATCCACCTGGAGGTGTGATCTGAGTGCAGGTCAGAAAATGGTTGGCCCTTATTCTGAAGGGCAGTTTAATATCCTCTGATTAAATTAAATTTAAACACATGAATCTCATACCATACTAGACACATTTTTAAATTATCAGCTCAGATAGGCGAGTAAACAAATTCCTGCACGAATAGAAAACTCATCTTTTGGCCACTTGAACTATCATTGCAGCTAAATCATCAAAACGACTGGTAACAGCTCAATGCAGATTGAGGCCTCAATACGTACAGCATCATCCAGGAGTAGCGGAATGCTGACTGGCATGCTCCGGTAACTGTTGAGATCTGGGAATATTGTTGCTCCCAAACGGGGGTGCTCTCATCGAACAGATGCCATGCTCCAGATGAAGTATTCCTAAAGCTAGCGTGGGTCTGTCCTATGATTTGAAGACAGACTCTGTATGGAGGTTGCTGAGACCTTGTCAGCGATGACTGAAAAGCCAGTTAACCTTACACCTCAAATAGCACTGCTGAATGGGTGAAATTGATATCTCATATGAATAAGAAATTCACTACCTTGCATCGCTGCTAGTCATACTGGAGATGGAGGGGAGGAACGCCCATGCGCGGAAATAATGGCTGTCAGATTTCATATACTGCAATGCGCAATTATAAATATATGCAGAGATGCTTCCTGAGGCATTACACCTTAACGACACTTGGGCCCCTCTTTGCCATTTCTTGTTGGAGCCATCAAAGAGCAGGTTAGTGTGTAGCCTGGGCAGTAAATATGACTGGTCCTTGCTCCGCTCACGGTCGATAGGGAGTCCACAAAGCTATACCTGATGATCTCCATGTGGAAGGGACGAGGGAGAAGAATATGGATGCTCTGCTGACTATCTGTTGATGTTGAAACAGCTCAATAATGATCATGCTCTGTTTGGATTGGGACAGTTCTGCAATAAATATTGATGATATAATGGGTATGTTGTGAAACCTATTATGTACCTGGCTGGTATTTTTGTTGTTGTACTAGTAACTAAAAAACAATAACAGAATATTGATATGGTGGCAGTATAGAGGGTAAGGTACCCCATACCAACATATTCATGTGCCCCGTCCTTTGGGTTGACCAGGTTCTGGGGATCTGGGGAACCGTATTCTTCCCATATGTACTCTGTGCAGTCATTTTGTAGACTCTTTATAGTTTCCCAGTTTGTCTGGAACACAAAGAGGTCCCAGAGAGAGTTTACATTTTAAGAGTCTTTCTACCCATGAGATTGGCTGGTGCTCCCAGTTGAAGAGTTCTACTTCGACACCTCTATTTAAGGCCAAGAAGTTATTCCTACATGCGTCCTGCAAATATTTTTGCTAGACTTAAAGAAACATTTGATGGGATAGATAGGTCTTTTACTGGGGTCATACAGTGTGGATGGGGTTTGGAGAGTTCCTTCTAAGCTTGATGCTACCTAGTAACCTATATCTATACTAAGAATTACAATCAATGGGTCCCTGTCGCACGGTTGACCAGTGCCTCTTCCATCATAGACAGTTGATTTTATTAGAATGGGCAACTTTGTTGACCATCTCTGTTAAAACAACAAGGAGGTTCATACAGAGGGGAAGTGAGACAATGCCCTAGGTGCGCACACCCAGATGCTGACTTTGGCCATATGACTTGGGACTGCCATTGGCTTCGCCCCTATTGAGAGGCGGTGTTGGTTAAGATCACGGACGTGCTTGGTAGGGAGTTGGCTTTAACAATCCAGACGTGCATACTAGGTCTCTTCCCCAGACCGCCCAAATGGAAAGTTGGGAATCGCTTGATTGATCTTGCGTTGGGCTTAGCTAAACCCAGGATCGTGATGGAGTGGAAGTCTGCGGGAGGTCCACAGATTTCAGTTTGGAATAAGGATGTCATTGCATGGGCAGGGACAGAGGGCAGAGCATTGGTGTGAGAGGAGGCAAGAGGGGTGAGGAAGCTCCTGATAGCTCAACAGTGGCAGGAAGTAATGGCTGAATGGGAGAAACCGAAGGGCTTGGGCAGTGAGGGGGGAGAGTCGGACCGTGTGTCACAAATATATAACGGGATCCGGGAGATCACGCCGGGGCTATTAGAGGCTTCTGGCGTCTGACATATGGTGATGGGATGTGTAGACTTGGAATATACCATGGGCCCGCTAAGCCTACAGAAGGTGGGAGAGTACCGACGAGGGGGGGGGGGGCGCACCAGCCCAGTTTAGTGGATTGGGAATGTTCTCGACCCCACTAGATATTAGCATGTAGATGTGTTCGCACCAACCCTCTGCTCCAGTTAACCATTGCCTGTTTCCTTTTTGTTCTTTCTCTTTTCTTCTTGGTTTGGATTTGTATAATGGCAATGATATATTATGACCCAAATTATAAACATGCATGCATAAAATGGATCGCTACTGGACAACTCTGAATAATTGACGAAATGTATTTGTATTGGTGGGTCTAACACCCATGATTGTAGACAGTGATGGTAGTTGCAATCAGTTTTTCTTCCTGTTTTTTTTTCTTCTTTTTTTCTGCTTCTCCTGATTGCATTCAAATGGTCGATTTCGTAATAATGCCAATAAAATTACATTAAAAAAAAAAAACAACAACAAGGAGTTTAGCGATAAATGTGTTTTAAAATCTCCTTTATTGCACTTTGAACAGTTTGTTGCTACAGGTTTCATTTACCTGACTTCAGAGTCAGGAAAACGCATTACACTTAAAAAAAAATGTCTCTCCCCTTTTGATGTAAACATTGCCCTTGAAGGGGGTTGTGCCCAAGAAGCGCTGCAATCTAACAAAGGAGTGGAGGACCATGTGCATTGCCAGTAAGAGGAGTAGTCACAATACCTTGTGACTTGAAAGACTTTCTTTAAGGAAAAACAACTTTCACATATCTGAGCGCAGCACTAGATGGCAGGATTATGCACAACATGTTTATCAACAGTCATACATGTGTTGAACAGTATGCCTCGAACAGTATTGTTTTTATCTGAAGTTAAAGAGGATTGGAAAGACAGGAGGATTTCTTCACTAACATAAATTAAGACATACCTATTTTGTTTGTCATGTCTTTGAACATTGTAAATTAGGGAACAACATGTTAGTGGTAGAATAGATAAACAATATCACACAGCCTTCAACTACTGACATAAAGTGAGTAGACTACTGTACTAGTTCTGCTACAGTACTATTCCCATCAGACCAATGAAATGGAATAAAGTCATAGAATCCCCATAGGGGAGTGTTGACCTAATTTCCAAACAGACTTTACATTGTCAGAACAAACAAGTAAAAATGGCAATCTGCATGGATGGAATAATAGCTCCTAACATTGTTAAAGCTGGGCCGGTAGGATAGTTTGAAAAGTCAGCCTACATTGTTCTTGGCAGCTCAGTTTATCTACCTGAACTAATTGGGGATAAGGATGGGGTTAAAAGCCCTTTATGAAATCTATTCCCTCACACTATTAAGTAGGCCATAGTGTTACTGAAAACTCAGAGCTATGTCTCCTCAAGTGAGTGGCACTTAGGGTACTCGTTTCAGAGGCTGGATGGCTCAGTAGATTGGCACAAGGTACATTAGCTTTGCCCTTGAGGGCATTATTTCAGAGGCTAGATAACTGCACCTATAAGGTATCAGATTCATATCTGTTGCCACATCAGCACTATATTAGTCCAGTCTGCATGGTGCAATTTTTTTTAAAGATTTCGACTGTTCTATATACCTATCCATGAATTTGAAGGATCTGAAACCAGAGCTTGAAAGGGACGACAACCTGTCATCTTTGTGGGTATAAAAATGAAACCATCATGCAGATATTATTCATCTCTTGCACCTAAGAAGACTATACTTGAGACATATTTTCATTGATTGAAAAACTCTAGAGGCCGTTAGCCTTTGTTTTAGCCTTAAACTTAATACGGGTATTATTAATCGTACGAAATTTTAGATTTAGCCTACAAAATGGGAAACTGTGCCTAATATATTTTTTAAGCTCTTTTTAATAATGCTGGTTTGTTTTAAACATTGTATTTTTCGTATTGTAATGTATGTGATTAATACAATAAACTTTGAACTCACTGACTGACTATTAGAACATGCCACCCACTGAGGGTAGAATGTTCTAAATTAAAAATGGCGAAAACAGAAAGACAATATTGGAATGTTAGTACAGAAGGCTTGTACCAGCCTTATTAGCCGAGCTACTTCATTGTCTTCCATGGCGCTCCCCACGTTCTAATGCTCGGTTATAGCCTTATTACCCGCCATAGCCGGCAATATAGGCTATTAAAGGCCTACTCCAGCATTAAACAAGGGAGCGGGCCTTTAATGGCCGGTCGAGCCCGCTACGCAGGGCTATAAGGCAATTAGAACATTTTGCCCCTAGAGCGTAGAATGCTCTAATTAGTAAAGGGTTTACCTTTACACTTTAACTCACAACATGCCAATGTCAGTGCATGCTTCATTCACACAGAGAACAAAGAGAGATCATCAGTGAGAAACACCTTCACACTCAGGACAAGAGCAGTAAGTGGTTGAAACTCTAATGCTCTATTATGTAATGTTGTTCCTGGGTAATGTGGAGATTGCAACTATTGGATTACTTTATTTAATACCCCCTAAACAATACATTTTATTTTAAAATGTTTTGTAGGGAAAACCCACCTAAGTAAGCTCACCTTTGGAAAGATCCAGCTCCAAACTTTTACTCTACTGTGATCTTAGTTTATCTTTCGTTGCAGAGACGATGCTTGTTGCAGTGACAAAAGATTTGATTTTTCAGATACTAAACTCTAAAAAGATTGGGATTTATTTCCTCGTGTATCCGATTTATAACTATAATGTTATTTCATTAAAACTTTTTAAATGGAAACAAATATAACATAACTGAAATGCTAAAACCTTAATTACGGTTACATGTTATAAAAACCTATATAGGCTACAAAATAAACAAAAACAGTTACAAAAATACACATAAACATTCACAGAGAGCTTTTCTCGACCATTTTACTGCTCTTTACTTGGGGAAAGGAGACTCCAGGAAAAATAGTTTTACCATCCCTCAGAACTTTGTTTTGGGCTTGGATTTCTGAAAGTGCTTAAGAGTTGTTCTTGGTTTATATCTCTATGGTTACATATGTAGTTATTTTAATCTTGTTTGTAGCCACGATCGCTCGCTCTGCTTATTGTAATTTTTCCCGATTTTTGTACAAAGCCCAAGACTCGGATCAGGCAAAGTGCTGAAGACCCAGGCTTGGAAAGGACCAGAAAAGGTTTACTAGACATCGTATGAGACAATGTACAGTGTCCGGGACCTAGCCTTGGACCAGCCAAGGTTCACCAGACATCGGATGAGACAAGGTACAGTGTCCGGGACCCAGCCGTGGACCAGACAAGGTTCACAAGACTTCGGATGAGACAATGTACAGTGTTCGGGACCTAGCCTTGGACCAGACAAGGTTCACAAGACATTGGATGAGACAAGGTACAGTGTCCGGGACCCAGCATTGGACCAGACAAGTCTACTGGTAGGATTAGGACAGAGTCAAGCCTACAGGTTGGGATTTATTTCCTCGTGTATCCGATTTATAACTATAATGTTATTTCATTAAAACTTTTTAAATGGAAACAAATATAACATAACTGAAATGCTAAAACCTTAATTACGGTTACATGTTATAAAAACCTATATAGGCTACAAAATAAACAAAAACAGTTACAAAAATACACATAAACATTCACAGAGAGCTTTTCTCGACCATTTTACTGCTCTTTACTTGGGGAAAGGAGACTCCAGGAAAAATAGTTTTACCATCCCTCAGAACTTTGTTTTGGGCTTGGATTTCTGAAAGTGCTTAAGAGTTGTTCTTGGTTTATATCTCTATGGTTACATATGTAGTTATTTTAATCTTGTTTGTAGCCACGATCGCTCGCTCTGCTTATTGTAATTTTTCCCGATTTTTGTACAAAGCCCAAGACTCGGATCAGGCAAAGTGCTGAAGGCCCAGGCTTGGAAAGGACCAGAAAAGGTTTACTAGACATCGTATGAGACAATGTACAGTGTCCGGGACCTAGCCTTGGACCAGCCAAGGTTCACCAGACATCGGATGAGACAAGGTACAGTGTCCGGGACCCAGCCGTGGACCAGACAAGGTTCACAAGACTTCGGATGAGACAATGTACAGTGTTCGGGACCCAGCATTGGACCAGACAAGGTTCACAAGACATCGGATGAAACAAGGTACAGTGTCCGGGACCCAGCCTTGGACCAGACAAGTCTACTGGTAGGATTAGGACAGAGTCAAGCCTACAGGTAGAGGCCAGGCAAGATGAACAAGGCCCGGCCTGGTACCAGGCATAGTATGGAAGGTAAGGTGTGGTAGGCCCAGCCTAGAACCCAGCAAGATGCCCAAGGCCCAGGTTGAGACCTGACAAGGTACCCAACGTCCAGTTTGGGATCAAGTAGGGGGTCCAGTGTCCAGGCTGGGTTCAGAAACCTGTACTAGGCCCAAGCTAAGACCAGGAAATCCGTCCAAGGATCCTTATCACACCCTTAACTCACTCTAAATGTGAACAGGAAACTAGATAATATATTCAATAGAAGAATCCCAGTAATGATATGTAGGGATGAAATGATATCCATTCAAGGATTGTAGGGAAGCTAGACTTCTACTGGGGAACGCTTTGAAAGGCGGGGATGTTTCCCTAGTTCGCCATAGAAGAATTATTTATAAGAACTGTGTAGCTAGAGCCAAACGCATTTGGGATGGGAAAAAATGGGAGGACCTCCTTGAAGCAAGCCTCCAGAACAACTGTAAATTGTTTTGGAGTATTGTAAAGTGGGGTTCCGGTGGTTATCCAGAGGGCCCTCAAAATAATGTTTCCCAAGAAAAATGGGTCGAGTATTTTAAACCCCAATATGCTGCACCCATTGACCCCCTTGAAAGCCCGGGGTCTTACCAGTTGTTCAATGATGAGGATGATTTTACTAGTTCTGAGGTGAACACAGCATTGTTGGGGGTGGCATCCGGAAAAGCACCCGGCCCGGATGGTGTACCTGCGGATATCTTCCTGTATGATAAGCCTAGATGGGGGAGATACATCCAGCTGATTGCTAATGCGCTGGCTCACGGTGCCCCTATCCCTAATTCTTGGAAAGCCGCGGAAATAATCCCGGTGTACAAAAAGGGGGATCGCTCACTCCCGGAGAATTACCGGCCTATTAGTTTGATTGACGCCATCCAGAAGATCACGGGTAGGTTGATCCTTAACCGTGTCCATCTCTGGATGGCGTCAAACAATATCTTATCTTCTTTTCAGGCGGGTTTCCGTCAGTACACTAGTACTATCGACCAAGTATTCCGCTTTGTACTCCTCTATTGGAAGACGGTTGTTCTGGGCAAGGGGAGTTTGTATGCGGTGTTTGTAGATCTCAGGGCTGCCTTCGATCTGGTACCGCGTCCCAAACTTTGGTTGACATTAAAAGATTTAGGGATACATGGCGGCTTGTTGTCCTTGATCCAGAGGCTCCACGCGGACAACTCTGCCAGAATCAGATGGGGAGGGCAGGGTATAACCACTGAGGATTTCCCCGTTCAAAGAGGCGTCAGGCAAGGTTGTGCTATGGCCCCAACGCTATTTTCATTATTTATTAACAACATAGCAGAACGACTTTTGGAGGCCTATGTAGACGCACCCATTCTTGGCAACACTAAGGTCCCTATCCTAATGTTCGCTGACGACACGCTTTTAATTGCTAAAACACCCTGCGGCCTTCAGCGTTCATTGAATATATTCGAGACCTTTTGTGTTGATCGAGGCCTTGAGGTGAACATTAAAAAAACCAAGCTTATGGTATTCAGGCCTCACAAACTTTTTAAAAATAGTTTTGTTTTATCTAAAAATCCACTTGAACAAGTACAGGCTTTTAACTACTTAGGTGTTAACATCCAAAATAACTTTTCGTGGAAACTACAGCGTGATATGTCTACCTTAAAACTCAGGCAAATTGCTGGAGCTCTTGCTGGCGAATTTAAAAAGTCCCCCTCGAAGCCTATCCGACCAGTGCTCCAGGTGTATAGTGCAAAAGCGGTGAGCTCGGCCCTCTACGGAGCTGAGCTGTGGGGCTACGAGAACCTGTCTCCTTTAGTTACCTCGGAAAACAGGTTCTTGCGTAGCATTACCTCCCTCCCCCAGAGCACGCCCATTGTTCCTTTAAGATACGACCTTGGGAAAAATTCAATAGCCGATATAGCCAGGCTTCGTCCTATTTTATATTGGCGTCGCCTGTGGACTACTCCGGAGTTAGCCCATTATGCGGAGGGTTTTCTGGATATAATGTCTTTGGTGGGCTCCCGGAAGATTGTTTGGCTCAACGAGACTAGAAAATCCCTCGTGGCACTTGGGATGAGTGATCTCTGGGAGAACCCCCTGGCTGCTACCTTTCCATCTAAAGTCCACATGAAAGAAAAATATTGGGAGTTGGTAAATGCCAAGGTTTTCCATGAAACTAAATCCCTCTCATTAACTGATGAATTTCTGAGTATTAAACCAGTCCCAAGGTTAGAACACTTTTGGGATCTTATTACTAAAGTGCTCGATAGAAAATTATTTTTTCAGATGCGGGTGGGAGTGTTGCCCTTAAAGTGCTTTTCAGCCAGATGGAAGCCTATAAGTACCAATCTATGTTCTTATTGTGAATCTCAGGTAGAAACCCTTGCACATATGTTTTTTGCCTGCCCTGCTTATGCGGCCCCGAGGCGCATATGGTTGAGACCCGTTTGCAAATTACTGGGCACAAGACGGAGTGTAGAAGCTTTAAGACTCCTTCGCACCTGCACAGACCCAGTCATTGTTGTGGCCTTGGCCAAATTCCTGGGGTGGGCATGGGTAATTAGATTTAAGCGCTCTAGCTAGTAGCGTTAGATACCTTGGATGTTACCCTTAATGATTTCTGTGTATATTAATTGCTTTTTAAAAATATGTACATATTTTAATAGTAACATTTTTAGATTGTTTTATTGTGTATTTTGTACCTGTGCTGTTCTGTATCGCTTTTATGACTTTTGTCGAATAAAGCTGATTGGATTGGATTGGATATCCATTCATTGCAAACAAATCTGGACAACAACACAGGGTTCATTCATGCTTTTATACCAGTAATGATCTGGTAAGATCGAATGAGTTATTGCAGATGTCTTATCCAGAGTCTCCGGAAGCCTTCAAAAACACAATGGCTAATGGACTGATCACACTGGAGAGTGTTTGTGAATGGGGTTGAATACAGAAGGGAGCACAGGCAAACACATAGATGAACACCAGAGAACGATCAAGAGATCTTTGGGAAGCGCCTAGAAAGACTGTCTAACACCTTCTGGGAAGCCATTTACTGGCAGGCCCATAAATTATGTGTGAATTTGTTTCCGCAGTAGTTTAATGACGATGCAATAGATAAAAAAAAACAATTAACACATCAGCAATATTCTAAACAATTGTCTTGTCTTAGTCTTCCAATGATACTGAGAAGAGGAAATACAAGCTAATCACTGTTAAAACAGTCTTTTTTAGCCTTTCCACTTATACCTCATCTCCTTCATGTCTTCTCATGGAGAGCTTGCTGGGTGCCAAAGCACAACCTATCCTTTATAACCAACCTTTTGCCACACTCCATGTCATGAAGATCTTAACGTCATGCTGGCTGACAGATGAACGTCTCCCATTTCCAATTCAGTCGGGGTTGGGTGATGCCAACACTTCTGAAAAGTCACCATCAAAGTCACAAAATCCATCCAATTCCTGCGTGGCCATGGGCTCTGATTTCCGAACGTTCACAACAAAGTCAACAGGGTATTTTTGTAGCACTACAGGGTCAAAAGAGAGTCCGCGAAAAAAAAGGTGGTTCTCAAACTGATGACGATGATGAAGCCGCTGATGTGGATTCCTGCATAGGAGCTGAACGGAGAGAGGGGTGGAGTAATGGAGAGCAGGAACACGTGTTAATATATTTTTGGGAACAAAGTATGCCTCTTGTTAGGCAGAGTCAATGCATCTTAGAACAGGTGGATGCACCACACATATTTAGAAATGGGTTCTAGTAAAGCCCCCACAAAAGTGTTACTGCATTTTGGCACACACAAGCCACTGCACAGTTCTCAGATTATACTGGATAGCAGTAAATCACTGGCACCTGTCTCCATCTGCCCTTTGAAAATAATTTGTATTATCCCCAAACTGACTAGGATGTCATCCAGAGGAAGGCAGGATATTGATTGGGTAGGGCTGACGGAGGAAGGCAAAATTACTTAAGATTAATTAACAATCTTACTTTGGAGGGACAACTAAATTGGGGGACTTGTTAAAGCATCGAGTTTAAATCATACAAAATCTATGTGGTCTTTCATAATCCAGATAAGTGAGAACCTTGTGCGTCACGTCATCTACTGCTCTTACTGCAAAAGAAACAGGTGCCCCCTGGAGGTCAAATGGTCTACACATGAAGTTAGTTTATGTACAAGTTGGACAGTGGTAAGAAAACCTTACCTCTTTCAGCAGCAGGGCAAGGTTCGAACTGAGATTCGCAGGCATGTCATATGCAGTTTGGTTTACACTTTCCAACATGGCCACATGGTCCTTCTCTGGAGCAACAGGGAACTGCCAAGGAAAGGTAAAGGGGGGAATATGACAAATATTTAGTGGGGCGGGTGGGTTAGAGGATAAGATGCCCCTGAACACCCCCTGAAACCCGAAAGGGTCAAACATGGACAAGTCCTAACCTTGGACAAAGAACACCACAAATGGAAAGAGTGACTTGTTCATGACATAAGTGGTGGGTGACAGACGGCCTTTCCCAAACATCCACCCTTGCACATAGATGCCAGTGATGCATTCACTCCTGCATATAGCAACTACATTCATGTTGTTTCTCTCTCAAACGTCTATCAGTCTAGGGTAATCCACTCCTAACAGTCGTAGAAGCAGATCTATCAGTAAGCCAGCTTAGGTGCCTTCTATATCCTGCTGCTGCCCTTTTTCAGTAGTAGGGTGCAGATGCAACCTATGGAAGGGAGTGTGGAATGGAGGCCTTTTCAGATCATTTCATAGGACTTTACACCAACCTGTGAGGGTTCTCTGCATGGACATTGCTGCAGCCTCCCCGACAAGGTCCACATCAAACCCCATACTGCCAAGTGAGCTCCCTCTCAGCTATGAATTCAGAACTCCCAGTCCATATCCCAATTGCTGAGGCTCTCATGCTGCTAGGGTTGTAAACCTTTACAGACTAGCAAGGGGGGTGATTGACCCCTCCCCCCAAATGTAGAACACTCTACCGCACAACCCAGGCAGCCTACAAGCTCTGTAGTAGCCACATGGAAGCAGGATAGGGCTCTTTAAAATGCCAAAGTAAATATTTAAATAAATGCGTGAACAATGTTAAGTGTAAAAATGAAACCAAGACCTCAATCATTGATCTGGTCAAAATCAAACACTGGTAAACCTAAACATGTGCAAATGCGAGTCAGATGTCAATCGATAGTGTGCAGTGCAAATGCCAGACACCTGTGAACATACATAGCCGTACATACTAATGTTTACATCTAAAAGCCGCAGCTAACATAACAGATGTATTTGTAAAATGCACATTTACTTTGGGGCATCTTCATGAAGATTAAGATAAGTTTATTGTTATGTAAATGAATTGCTATTCATGTTATCGATCTCGAGAGGATGAAGGGCATATTGCACATGCCAGGATTTGAACCTGTGATCATGAGTTCAAACACAGATCTCTGGAGTACATATGTTGGTCCACTGAGCCAACAGACCAGGCAACCTATTGGCATGCAAAGATCACACACACAAGTAACATGCACATGCCATACATCTGCCTTATGATGCATGCAACATGTTAAGCGTAAACACCTTCCAGGCAAGTGTTAAAAGAAACAGCATGGGTTGTATGATAGAACAACACATTCCTCAATACAACACGTGCCTCAATGACACATTCCTAAACCACACCGTTTCAACCATGACCGCGTCTTTACCATGCATGCCTTTACAACAAATTTAATTGTAAAGGCATGATTGGTAAAGGCATATGTGGTAAAGATCACACCCCAGCACCCCTGAGCCCTAAAAACTGACCCCCAGCACTGCAATCGCCCGCCCCAGCCTAAACACTACCCAGACTCCCTGCCCTAAGCCCTAAAAAACGGCCTCTAGCCTTGCAATTGCACTACACCCCAGCCTAAAAAACTACCCTAACCCTACCCGCCACCCTAAACCGCCACCAGGCCAAAAAACTACCCATACCCCTACCCAAGCCCTGAGCCCTAAAACTGCCCCAGGCCAAAAATCTACCTTGACCCCCACCGCTCTGAACCCTAAAACGGCCCCTAAGCCAAAAAACTACCCCGGCCCCAGCCCGTGCCCTGAGTCCTAAAATGGCCCCACTCCCTGAAAACTGCCCCTTCCCCCGCCCATAGCCCTAAAACTACACCCCTAAAAACTACCCCCATCCTCCCAGAAAACTAACCACTTGTCCCCCTCAAGCCCAACTTACCAAGCCGCTTCCTCTCCCTGTCCTTCCTGTTCCTCTCTCTGCCCATCTGGTCTCTGGAACTAGACCGCTGACTGCCTTAACTACGTCTATGCATGGTCCAGGCATATGCATGGTTCAGGCATATGCATTGTTAAGGCAAGCGGTGTTCTGCTTGCGTGATAACGGCATGCGTGGCTTAGCCTGTGAGGTTAATGCTGTTTCCCAACAGCATGCGAGCCCCTGCCATCATGCCTGTGAGAGGCCCATAAACCAAGAATGTGACTTAGTAACTAGTATGGTTAACCCACACACTTTCCACAAAATGCAAACAAGCGTGTTACACGTTCAACGACATTCACAGGCAGGCACGCGCAGTCATGACATTTTAAACTTCTCTACTTTTAGGCTTGATGTTCCTGCAATACTGGAGGCATGATTAGACCTTTCAAAATACAAAGGACATATGTCATGTTCCCTCTTGCCAATATAGCCCCTGGGCAATTCGTTGATCAATAACCTGCTTTGAGTAGTACTGTAGGTAGGTGCCACCAGGGCCGGCTTTAGCGCTGGTGGTGCCCGGTGCGACAATCTTTTTTAGCCCCCCCCCCCCCTACCTCCCCCCATGACCTCCTCCTCAGATTTCCTCACTGCCACATGGCAAAAGGGCCCCTCACCTCTTCACGGCCCCTTTCTCGCATACATAACATTTTTTTAAAGACCCTGGTAAAGGTTGGCTTTATAAATCTAATCAGCTATCCACTTTAAATACAGATCTCTTCTTTGCAGGAGGCATATTAACCCTCTGCGCTACTTTATGACGAGTCTTAATTGCCACCAGAAAATACTCCAATCTCTCTATCTAGCAGGAACATTATTCATAAGAGTTATCTTGAAATTTTTATTGCTGTCTGAAATCTAGATGCACAAGAACTCTGCATCAGCTGCTTTTAAATTGGAAGATTTTGCTGCACACGGTGCCGCCACTTGAGGTCAGCGGCGCCCCCTCCAGGTCAGCGCCCAGTGCGACCTCACCGGTCGCTCTATCCTAATGCCGGTCCTGGGCATTTGTTTATTTCCTCCATGACTTCGTTTAGTTTACAATCTGACAAGGTGCTAGGGGTTACTTCTGCCCTGGAGTATGCCCGTTCCTCTCTGCCTTTCGAAAAAATCATTACTATAGGCACGATGCAGAGTTTGGAGGTCAGAGTACAGTCTGTCGGGTGTCAGCAGAAATTACCTCCACCACCCTGATAGACTACCCCCTGCCCAATTTAAAGATGATCGCCGGCCAACGGTCATCTCTGTAAATGAATGGGAACTGTTGTCACTGTGGTTCCTTTCAAAGGTTTGGTGAACAGCTACCCTCGGCTCACGACCGTCTACCAAACTGTGTAACTTTTTTTTGTTTTTCAAAAACAAGCTCCCAAAGCGGGGTTTTTAATTTCTCACAAAATACTAATGAACCCCCCTTCCTCACACACACACACTGAGGGACTTTCTCCCCTGCACGTGGGGTGTCATTATTTTTTCCTATCCTAAAACCGGGCACTGACGGACAGGGAAAACAAAATACAGTACACCATTCACTTAAACAGGGCGGGAAGTGTAATGTCCGTTTTCCAATGGCCCCTAACCTGTTTGGCCATTGGAGGAAGACTTCTGTCAATGGAGACTTTGGGGGCGGGCCATCGAAGGGGGGACCAAGGGATGGGGGGACCCAGTGGGTGCTCGGCGCAAGCCGGTCTCCCCCTGGGTGGTTTCGCACAATGGAGCGGCCACACAGGTGTAGGCAGGGGCAATCAGGGAGGCGGGAGGCGCGTGAAGGGAGGTTATAAATAGAAGGCTGGTGGGGGCGGGAAAGTTATTGCGCCCTTGGGAGCTGGGAGGAGGGGTTTTTCAATTTTGTCCTTGGTCACTCACGTAGTTGTAGAGGGTGGATGGTGTCACAGGCGGAGGTGAGGGAAGCCGTCCGTGTGCTCTGCGCGTCCGGCAGAGATGACCTTCTGAAGCCGAGAGTCCCAGGCCAGGCACGGGTGGGTCTCACGCGCTCACAACGGATGTCGGCGAGCGGAGTCGCACGCGCGGTGGCGGCCTGTCTGTCTCCGCCGCCGGCTGAAGAAAAGGAGTACTCGGCGGAGGTGCCGGTGGGGCCTACGCAGGTCGGGACTGCTGGCCTGGATGAGCATGTCGACCCTCACGAGGTGGCCCCGGAATTGGTGCAGGTACGTGCGACCGCACGTCTCTCTGTAGGCGCGCGGCGCGCTAAAGAGGGCGGGAGGAGGGGGAGGTCCCTAGGCTCGGCCGGGAGGCTGGGGAGAGGCGCTCTGAGTCGGTCTGCTTTACAGGATACGAGTGGCAGGAGGGGGAAGCGGGCGAAGAGTTCAGAGGCAGCAGTAGTCTCCACCTGTACATTGCAGGGTCACGCTCATTCCCCGGCCTCAGCGCTTGCAGGTTTGGTGTGGCAGGGGAGTGCTCAGCTGGTTCAAGTTAATGGGCAGCAGTATGTTTTGAGCCCCGCCCTGTCAGTGCCATGCGTATACCCCCCCGCTTTACCAACGGAGCACCCCTCGGTGGGGCCGTCGGGACTGTTGCCACAAGGGAGTGTCAGCTTGGCACCGGGTGCCTTTATGGCAGGTCCAGCCCCCATCGGTGGAGATATGTTGATGCAGGCAAGAGCACAGGGCGGTGCGGAGTCAGTGCAGTTGCCTGCTTGGTCACAGCAATTATGTGACGCGGGCCCCCTGTTTTCACACGCAGATGGCAGCGGTCCGGCGGCTCGGCAGTTCACCAGCCCCCAGGTAGTGCCGGCCCCTCAGGGAGTGCACTTGGGTGGGACATCCCAGACGGTTGTGTAGGAGCCCCAGGTGGGTCAGTGGGTATGGGTGGGTAGTGGTGGTGCATCTGGCAGGGCACGTGGTGGCAGGCTTGGGGGCATGGGGTTACAACAGGCGATAAGGAACAATACGGTCCGAGCGGCTTGAGTGCCAAACTGCCGGTTTTATCCGGAAAGCGGCTGGCAAGCGCACATTGCGGATAGAGCACGCTGCGGCTCCGTCAAGGGGGCCAATAGAGGGAGGGTGATCTAGAGCGGGTTTCCCTTCCCATACAGGCAAACCATCAGCTAAGACAAATGTTAGTTGGCAATTGGGTTCTGGAGGAAGGAGTGATTTGGCAATGCCGGGGGGGAAGTGGGGCACCTTCTGGTGGATGTGGTGATTCATTGGTATTGGATACTGACAGTGATCTGGAAGAAGGTGAATTGAGAGAAGGGGATGGTGGGGATGAAGGGGACCAGTTTGTGACATCTTTGAGGTGTAAGAGGGTTTTTTCGGGGCAACACAGTGTTCTTAGTCTTTTGCAGACGTCAAGTGCGGACTGAGCAATGGTGCAGGAACCTTTAAAACTTCCACCAAAGAGCAGCTCAGTTGCCAAAAGGTACGGAATGATGGTGGTCAGTTTGGCAGCAGGGTGGTCAACCGCAGAAATCAACCAGGTCCATTGGAGTTGGGGGGGATACATTTGTGGATAAGGTTCCTTCTGGGGCTGTACAACACGGTAATTTGCAAGGGGAGGTACGGGTGGGGGTCGAATCTGCCACTGGTGCTCTGGCAAGCACAGAAAAGGATAAGGAGGACAAAGATTCCGTAGAGGAAGATACAAATATCCATAAAAAATTGCCTTATAAGGTGATTGGTATGCCATTAGGCTCGCATTTATCGGATAAGACAAAAAGCAGAATTTGGCGTCATGAATTTGTCGATGTTTTTAAGTTGTTACATCGTGATATTCAGGCCAAAGAAGGCTCCAAAGAGGAAGAATGGGAGCTAGCCAGACATCCTAGGGTCTCCAAAACTATTGAGAACTGGACTTCTGCCTTTCTTATTTACGCTAGCATCTATTGTGAAAAATATCAGGATAGAGCGGTACATGGATATTATAAGGAAGTATTAGAGTTATTTTGGGGGTTATGCATGGTTGTCTTATGACGAGGAGTTTTGAGCCCGCCTGAGTGTTTCCAATGACAGACCCTGGGGTGATGTGGATTCCGAGCTGTGGTTACAATGGATGGCGTCTTCTTAGCCGCCTGCTACCACTCATACTGCAAGTGGGTTACCGGTATATTATCGGCCCTTTCAATCTCGTCCCACCCAGCCTGGGGTGGGGTTTGGTGGCAGGGGCCAGACAACCATTTTTGGGAACTGTTGGAACTTCAACAGGGGTTTTTGCAGTAGGCAGTTTTGCAGGTACAAGCATGAGTGCTCCCAATGTGGTGGCAAACATCCCCTCACACAATGCTTCACGGGCCAGAGGTTTGGTGACCAGGGAATGGGGCAGCGGGGAAGAGGACAGGCTTTCCAGTTTGTATCAAAGGGCTCCTACCCCAATTAGGTTAGAGATTTTGGTGCACTGGCTGGATGAATATCCGGACACTGAGGCTGCCAACTGATTATTTTGGGGCTTCAAGGATGGCTTTAAGATAGGTTACCAGGGCCCACGTCAGAGCAGGCGGTCTGATAATTTGAAGTCGGCTAAGGAGTTCCCACAGGTAGTTCAGCAGAAGTTACGGTCCGAAATGGAAGCGGGCAGAGTTGCTGGTCCTTTCGTTCAATGTCCCATGCCCAATTTGATTGTCTCTCCTCTGGGGGTAGTGCCTAAAAAGAAACCTGGTGATTTCCGTTTGATACACCACTTGTCGTGGCCTGAGGGTTCCTCAATTAATGGCTTTATATCGCCAGCGGATTCCTGCGTATCTTACGCATCCGTGGATGATGCGCTGCGTTTGGTCAGATCAGCGGGGAGAGCTGCGCAATTGGCTAAAAGTGATATCCAGTCTGCTTTTCGTCTGTTACCCATTCATCCTTCTGACTTTGAACTGTTGGGAATGCACTTTCAGGGGGCGTTTTTTGTGGATAAAATGCTTCCCATGGGGTGTTCTATATCGTGTGCTCTATTTGAAACCTTCAGCACCTTTTTGCAGTGGTGCTTTACTCACATTAGTGGTCATGCCCTCATTTGTCATTATTTGGATGACTTTTTGTTCATTGGCGTTCAGAATACAGGGCAGTGTCAAAAGGTGTTGCATTCTTTCCAGAGTATGGCTCAGGAGCTTGGTGTGCCATTGGCACCGGATAAAATGGAGGTTCCTAGTACAACGATTATTTTCTTGGGAATTGAAATTGACACGGTGACGATGGTAGCACTGTTGCCGGTGGCGAACGTGCAGGAGATTTCAGCATTTTTGTCCTCTATGATTGAGGAGCGCAAATTGGGGACCGCCGAAGGTGCAAAAACTGTTGGGCTACCTAAACTTTGCGTGTAGGGTGGTCAGGGCTGGGAGAACCTTCTGTAGGAGGTTGGGGATGTCTATGTCCGGGGCATATCTCCCTCACCACAGAGTGCGTATTTCAGCAGCCACTTGGGCTGATCTGTACATATGGTTGACTTTTTTGGCAGACTTTAATGGCGTGTCTTTGTTTTTTGCGGCTGAAGATATGATTTGGCAAGTACAGATTTACTCGGATGCGTCTGGAGCGAAAGGTTTTGGCATATTCTGGGAGGGGCGTTGGTGTGCTGAAAGTTGGCCACTGCGTTGGCTACAGCAGGGTCGCAGTATCGCCTTCTTAGAGTTCTTTCCTCTACTAGTTGCATTGTATGTCTGGGGCGAGGAATTCCAGAATCGTTCGGTGCTGTTTAATGTTGACAATCCAGCTGTGGTTGAACTGATCAATAAACAAAAGGCCAGGGATTTGAGAGTCTTACGTTTGTTGCGTGCCTTTATGCTCAAATGTCTACAGCTTAACATTGTTTTTAAGGCAAGACATATTCCAGGAGTCAATAATTGTCTCGTTTGCAGTGGGCGAACTTTCGCAGGCTGGCCCCTGGGGCAGAACCCAACAAGACTCAGATCCTGCAGTGTGTCTGGGAGTGGGGGGACTGAGAATTGTCAACTTGGTAGAAAAATCAGTAGCGGCCTCTACGAGACGAAGCTATCAGCAAGCATGGAGCGAGTTCTTATGCTATGGTAACATGTGCTGAGCATAGGAGGAGGGTGGATGATGAACAGTTCTTAGTAGGTTTTGTGTTACACCTGATAGATAAAGGTTTTCCCCACACTACCATTTCTGGCAAATTGGCTGGGATTTCTTTTTACGGGCAGTTGAGGTGGGGGAGGGATCTGGTAGGGGGGGTGTTGGTGAAGAGGGTTCTTAGAGGTTTAAGTAGGGTACAGGCTGGGAATAAGCAGTTATGTCGGCCGGTGACGTTTGATTTGTTGCAAAGGATGCTGCTACAGCTGCCTTCTTGCTGTTACAATGAGTCTGAATGTTGTCTGTTTAGGTTATGTTTTTTATGGTTGTTTTTTGGGGCATTCAGAGCATCTGAGCTATTAGGTTTGCGACATAGGTCAGGTATCAACAGTGATGAGGTTTTTCTAGAAAAACACAGGTTGAGACTTTGGTTGAGGGTTTCCAAGATGGATCAATTGGGCAGGGGTAAATGGGTTTTCCTAAACAGGAGTGGGGTGGGCCAGTGCTGTCCTGTGGGGGAATGGGAGGTTTTCAAAGCTTCTAGTTTCTTTTCTCCTGGAAGCATATTTTGCCATGCTCAGGGGCATCAGATTTCCGTCGCTCAGTTGTTGGCCGTGATGAGGAAAGTGCTCATTACTTTGGGTGAGAATCCTTTATGTTTTGGCACACACTCCTTCCGTATTGGGGCAGCAACGGAGGCAGCTAGATTGGGGTGGTCTTGGTCAGACATACGTCAGATTGGGAGATGGAAATCCAAATGTTGCGAAAAATATGTTAGGAAATAATCTTCAGTTATCCCTTGTTCCTTTATTAATATTTGTTTTTCTACCTAGGTAAGATTCCGGGGCTTGTAAGTTTGAAAAAGATAACATGGATAGTAGGAAACTCCTTCGTAAAGTGGGCCGCTGTTTATGCTGAGCAACAGATTTGTGGGAGATCACTTGGACTTCAAAGTGCTAGCCATGAGGTTGTATGGAAGGTAAAAGGGGGAATGCGCTGGGGGTGGTTGTTTCCCCATGTTGTCCATTGTGTTCCAAAGTGGGACCGCCAAATCTGCTCATTATTCATTTGAGTGAGAATGATCTCGTTGACTTATCTGGCCAGACTCTAATAAAGTTGATGAAACGTGATCTGGCAGACATCACGTCTAATTGGGAGGGCACCACGGTGATCTGGACGGAGTTCATAACGCGGCTGCACTGGAGAGGAGCAAGGAACCACGCAGCTATGGAGAAGGCGAGACGGAAGCTTAATAGAGCCATGAGACTTTACTGTGAGGGCACATTGGAATAAAGGTTCTATCTCACTCTAACATACAGAGCACTGAAGGGCATCTTTTTCGTGACGATGGGGTACATTTGTCTAAGATGGGGCAAGCAAACTATTTACTGGAATTAAGGGACTTGATTGCTCAAATATGGAAAGAGAGTATCTGGTGCTCATATAAAGGGTCTTAATTTTTCTCCTTGGTGGGGCAGGGGTAAATGGGTTTTCCTAAACAGGAGTGGGGTGGGCCAGTGCTGTCCTGTGGGGGAATGGGAGGTTTTCAAAGCTTCTAGTTTCTTTTCTCCTGGAAGCATATTTTGCCATGCTCCGGGGCATCAGATTTCCGTCGCTCAGTTGTTGGCCGTGATGAGGAAAGTGCTCATTAGTTTGGGTGAGAATCCTTTATGTTTTGGCACACACTCCTTCCGTATTGCGGCAGCAACGGAGGCGGCTAGATTGGGGTGGTCTTGGTCAGACATACGTCAGATTGGGAGATGGAAATCCAAATGTTGCGAAAAATATGTTAGGAAATAATCTTCAGTTATCCCTTGTTCCTTTATTAATATTTGTTTTTCTACCTAGGTAAGATTCCGGGGCTTGTAAGTTTGAAAAATATAACATGGATAGTAGGAAACTCCTTCGTAAAGTGGGCCGCTGTTTATGCTGAGCAACAGATTTGTGGGAGATCACTTGGACTTCAAAGTGCTAGCCATGAGGTTGTATGGAAGGTAAAAGGGGGAATGCGCTGGGGGTGGTTGTTTCCCATGTTGTCCATTGTGTTCCAAAGTGGGACCGCCGAATCTGCTCATTATTCATTTGAGTGAGAATGATCTCGTTGACTTATCTGGCCTGACTCTAATAAAGTTGATCAAACGTGATCTGGCAGTCATCACTTCTAATTGGGAGGGCACCACGGTGATCTGGACGGAGTTCATAATGCGGCTGCACTGGAGAGGAGCAAGGAACCACGCAGCTATGGAGAAGGCGAGACGGAAGCTTAATAGAGCCATGAGACTTTACTGTGAGGGCATTGGAATAAAGGTTCTATCTCACTCTAACATACAGAGCACTGAAGGGCATCTTTTTCGTGACGATGGGGTACATTTGTCTAAGATGGGGCAAGCATACTATTTACTGGAAATAAGGGACTTGATTGCTCAAATATGGAAAGAGAGTATCTGGTGCTCATATAAAGGGTCTTAATTTTTCTCCTTGGTGGGGCAGGAAAACTCTTTTGATTTTCCTGGTTGGCGGGTTTTTGCTGGGGGGTGGGCAGCCTTGAGCGGGATTGTCCATCCTCCAACGGGGGAGGTGGGGGACTCAGTCACGTGGACAAGAAATGAGAATGAGGGGGATCTATCAACAGGAGTCAGTTAATCTGGTTCTGCTTGGGGTCTACATTGGGGGTTATGTTTTTGTAAATAGGTTAAGATAAACTTGGGGAATTGTTTTATCATAAAATGGCAAAATGTGTTCCAGAGAAAATATACTTTGCCTGTATACAATAAAGGACCTGTTCCCAAAGTGAGCATTCAATTCATATAGCCATTATGGTTGTCGTATAATTTTAGACAAACTAGGAGCAAGTGTTACAATATCATCAATGCTGCTTCAAGGTATGGCTCACTAATTCAAAGAAGAGAAAGAGTATTCAAAACGAGATAGGTAAAAGCTGTCTTTTTATCCAACAATAGTGATATCTAAAACCACCCTCGTGTGGAAAAAGTGTAGGAAAGGAGTGATGGCGCCTCACGGTAGCAACACCATAGAGGATAAAGCAGGAAGGTACTCGCCTGCTACCTCAAGATCTCATCATCAGCTGCCACCACTCCATAGAAAGGAAATGTGTGTGGGAAGGTGTGGACAAGAGAATGGGTAGTGACCCAACACGTAAAAGTTGCTAAAGTGTATACAACAAAAGAGAGAAAAGTAGTGCAGAGAACCGTGCACCGTAATAGCCCCACAGTGTATGTACACAGATTTGAGTTGGTTCACACTAGCTTTCTACTTTTTATTCTGTGCTGTGTGACCACTCATATATAAAAATGCCGACATGTTTCATTGCCAATTGGAAAAAAACTCACGGCAACTTCTTCAGGGCGTGGGGTATTGTCATTTCACCCTTTAGCCTTGCTTGATCAGTTTAAAAACAGTTCTGTTGGAAAAGAGACAGACAAACAAAACAACACATATCCAAAATATTTGGCTTCTGGTTCAAAGGCACCCATTACTGTGTATACCATTCCCAACCAGATGTCCCCCGAAAATGTTTACCGGGATGTCGCCCATCGTGGGCATACCTTTACCCTCTGGCTTGTGTATGTATCACAGCGGTCGCTTGTTCAGGGTTCATCCCCTCGACTCCTGTCATGAGTCTGTAAACATCCAGTAAAAGACACGGTGAAAGACATAATTCGAACAGATAGAGTTAATAGTTTTCTAGAGGAAACAGGTGGTGATTTCCCTCCCTTCCCTGTGTGATGAATAGCTGTTTCTCTATCTCTGGATCCATCCCTGTGTTGCTGTGTTATAACTCTGCAGGTATAGCTCCTGCTTGGCCGGGGTTACAGGGGGTTCATCTTGTGTTAAAAGAGGTACTCATTTTAAGGTTCTGTCCGCTATGTGGCGTGTTGTCCCTCCCATGTCTCGCTCATGGTGCGTCTTTTAATACCTGCTGTGTGGCTCATATTTAATGAGTCTACTTGTATTGTGATGATGCCACGCTCTTAATTGAGATTTCAAGACCATTGGTTTCCGTAACAGGTCTGTGCGTGCCCCCTTAAAAAGAGAAATTCCCCCGACCTAGTCACGTTTACTGTTGCGGGTGTCCCTTCGCCTATGGTAGCGAAGGGACACCCGCAACAGTAAACGTGACTAGGTCGGGGGAATTTCTCTTTTTAAGGGGGCACGCACAGACCTGTTACGGAAACCAATGGTCTTGAAATCTCAATTAAGAGCGTGGCATCATCACAATACAAGTAGACTCATTAAATATGAGCCACACAGCAGGTATTAAAAGACGCACCATGAGCGAGACATGGGAGGGACAACACGCCACATAGCGGACAGAACCTTAAAATGAGTACCTCTTTTAACACAAGATGAACCCCCTGTAACCCCGGCCAAGCAGGAGCTATACCTGCAGAGTTATAACACAGCAACACAGGGATGGATCCAGAGATAGAGAAACAGCTATTCATCACACAGGGAAGGGAGGGAAATCACCACCTGTTTCCTCTAGAAAACTATTAACTCTATCTGTTCGAATTATGTCTTTCACCGTGTCTTTTACTGGATGTTTACAGACTCATGACAGGAGTCGAGGGGATGAACCCTGAACAAGCGACCGCTGTGATACATACACAAGCCAGAGGGTAAAGGTATGCCCACGATGGGCGACATCCCGGTAAACATTTTCGGGGGACATCTGGTTGGGAATGGTATACACAGTAATGGGTGCCTTTGAACCAGAAGCCAAATATTTTGGATATGTGTTGTTTTGTTTGTCTGTCTCTTTTCCAACAGAACTGTTTTTAAACTGATCAAGCAAGGCTAAAGGGTGAAATGACAATACCCCACGCCCTGAAGAAGTTGCCGTGAGTTTTTTTCCAATTGGCAATGAAACATGTCGGCATTTTTATATATGAGTGGTCACACAGCACAGAATAAAAAGTAGAAAGCTAGTGTGAACCAACTCAAATCTGTGTACATACACTGTGGGGCTATTACGGTGCACGGTTCTCTGCACTACTTTTCTCTCTTTTGTTGTATACACTTTAGCAACTTTTACGTGTTGGGTCACTACCCATTCTCTTGTCCACACCTTCCCACACACATTTCCTTTCTATGGAGTGGTGGCAGCTGATGATGAGATCTTGAGGTAGCAGGCGAGTACCTTCCTGCTTTATCCTCTATGGTGTTGCTACCGTGAGGCGCCATCACTCCTTTCCTACACTTTTTCCACACGAGGGTGGTTTTAGATATCACTATTGTTGGATAAAAAGACAGCTTTTACCTATCTCGTTTTGAATACTCTTTCTCTTCTTTGAATTAGTGAGCCATACCTTGAAGCAGCATTGATGATATTGTAACACTTGCTCCTAGTTTGTCTAAAATTATACGACAACCATAATGGCTATATGAATTGAATGCTCACTTTGGGAACAGGTCCTTTATTGTATACAGACTTCTGAGTGGGGGATGACCTGTTCTCTGCCCCTTCAGCTCCTTTGTGTGATTTGAAAATATACTTTGCACCTGTCTTAATAAAGTGGCCTTTTCTGCTAAACAAAGAAGTTGTGGATCGTGAGTTATTGTGCAATGGCCGTTGTGCTTGCGACGCAGAACCATATCCGCCAAACTCTAAATCATGCCCTGTATTATCCGCAGTAGCACACGTGTCCCCTCTTACCATCTGCCATGGCCTAGCCTATATTCGCCTACACTGCTTCACATGTGGGCTGTGACAATACTATAGATGTATCGGCTGTGTTATGGTCAGGTCGTGGCGTTTATGTAGCGCACATTCTGGCATTGTAGCAATATGGCATGAATCCTTGATTACAACTGCTGATTCAGCTGACGGTGAAGAGCTACGTTAGCTGAGCTCCACTCCTGCTCTTTTTGGTGGTTATGTTTCAATCATCCATCGTGGGTGTAGAATGTTTGTGCTTAAATGTAGTAAGTGGGTGGGTGAGGGGGTGAGCTGGGTGTGTTTTCTTTCACTGCATCATTTGGACACCTATGCATATTCCATTCCAGATTATAAAACCTATTATAAAATATATTTCCACTCTAGATTCCATTCCAAATGACCTTAAAGCAGATTCTTCCTGGCGACGGTAACACAAAGAGAGGTGGTAGTAGGAACTGAATGTATAAGCAGATTCCCGCAGCAGATACCCAGTTTGTTCCAAGTGTTAAAAATCTGCAAATTACATCAGAGTATTTCTCTGTACACACCTGCTATGAAACTGATGCTGGTTTGTTGGAACATGTACATTGGGGCAGGTGACTATAATGCAATAGGGTATCTGTGAAATCTACGGAGGCAAGGTGCGCAATACAATTGTAAACTAGAAAGAGAGGAAGGACTATTAAAATCACACCCGTCCTAAGACATTGATGCTAGTTTGCAGGAGTGCAGCCTTAAAACACATCTGGCTCCTGTCAGGTGGGTTGCAGTGCCTGGCCTATCTTGTGCTAGCTTGCTGTTCCGCAGCTCTGTTACTGCAACTACCAACACTTCATTATTTTAAGTCACGCACCTTTACCTACTGAACTCTCTGCAGTGCTCATTAACAGGTAAGTGCTAATTATTCTTTTTGCTGAATATAGTCTTGAAGTCCTCACACGTGGAAGTGATGTGCGCTGCAATCCGACCGCATGTGCTCTTCATTCAGTGACTCCTCCTGGACATAAAATGCAGCTCATTTTAGCTCTCAAGCTTATAATAGTTTCGCAGTTCTAAGGTGTCATGTCAGCAGCCTCTGTAGTTTCCTGTCTCGCCACAGCAAACTAAGACTATTTATGTTCCAAAAATCTGTAAGAAGACCCGTTTTTCGTATTTTCAAGCTCACTTTTCAGAAAGCCTGGGTGTCATTCCATTTTCCCAAACACATGAAATAGGGAAGCCACTATCTAGAGCTGGTAGTATCCGTATCGAACGCCCTAGTGGCATCCTTCTAAATACATCCCATGTTAAAAGGCATTGCTGACCTGTGCTTGTTTGCCATTTGTTACCATTTATTGATTGCGTTTGTGGCCAGTTATCTCTTCCTGAGCTCATCTCCTATGCTCAGCCTTCCACTGTTCTCTCTACACTTCTTGTAGACACGGTCTGACAATGTTATTTTTGGACCCAATAATCCGGGTGGCAATTGAAACATTTTATCATTTTTGAATTATTTTTCATTGCTGTTTATCCCAATTCCATATCCCCCTCCATCGGGTCCAGGACGATGACTTGTAAAGAATTGGAACGCCCTCCCAAAAAGCCCCCCGCCCATCACTCTAGCATTTGAGTCAGTGAGATGCTAATCTCATTATGACATAGGGCCAGCTAAGAACTTACCTTTCCCACAGCCAATGCGTAGAGCAAGACTCCCATAGACCACCAATCCACAGAATGACTGTAGGGTCCTCCTTGTAAGACCTCTGGAGCTAAGACCAAGAAGAAACAAAGGTCTTCAGACACACATCACACAGAATGGAAACCCTAATGCCTCAATCCAGGAGCACTCATCTTTATGAAAGACAGCACTACAGGCAGTGGGAGGGTTTAAGGCCCAATGCAATGCATCCTGGTCTCACGGCTGGGCCTCTCAGCCTCCCTCCACCACCAGTGCTTGCAAAGCTCATTCATGGCCTGAGGGTGGCAGGAAAAGGGAAGGGTTCAGTTTTGAAGTTCAATCTCCTCTCACTTGTGCATGGAGCCTGACACAGGAGAGAAAACATTCTATATCCAATTCTTGCCACTCTTCCATGTACCTAAGAGGGAATAGGGATACATGATGAAGGAAGCGTTTGAATATTTGGTTTCACTACCCCCGACAAGTATTGCAACACTTTTATGTATACTTTTCATGTTGCATAAAATAGAGGCAATCAATCAATAGCCTGTGTATAGCACAGCAGTGTCACCCCAAGGGGTTGTGGAAATCTGGAATAATTTCTGTTAGCATAAGCTGAAGCCATCTTGGTTGTGACATCCATTTTGCTGGCTTTGTAATTCTCCCATCCTCTGCTGCTCGTCTTTTTCCCTGCCTGTGCTGTCTATTTTAGTTGACTTCCTGACTCAGCTAAAAGCAATATGCATGCTAAGAGTTTGTAGCACCCAGAACACCTGGTCTCGGACTCAACTGTCAACCACTTACTGCTGCCATAAGCACTCCTGCTCCCCCTCCCACTTTGATGACTAAGTGATCTCCCATCTGCCCATGTTTGTCAGTAACTATTCCTGTGTAGGCTTGTACCTTCTATTTGTATTCACATGCTTACCAGTGCAGAAAAAGCAGTATATAAGGCCTGTGTTCTGTGACTTCAATGTACTACCTCAGGCAGCACTTGAGAGTGCTGTGTGGACGTAGTCCCACTCATGAGTGATTAATAAACTTGTTATTTGAATTGCAGCTTCAGTGCCAATCTCTATTTTGTTGGTCTAGGGACCCGTGGACAGAGAAGGGTGACCCCTGCACTGGTGTGCTCATTAAAAAGCACATTTCCACAGGGTAACTGGGAGCTGTGGGTGTGAAGTCTCATTCGAAGAGCCAGGTCTTGAGTTCCTTCCTGAGGTCTGCCAGGGAGGGTCCTGTTCGACGATGGAGGGGTAGGTAGTTCCAAATATTGGCGATGATGTGAAAGGAGCGGCTGCCGCTGCAACGGATGCGGGGGTGTGCGCACAGGCTAGTGAGGGGGAGCGCAGATTTCTTGAGGTTGGTGAAGTTCAGTCGTTGGTTGATGTAGGCAGGGTCCTTGATTGTGCAGAGCTTTTTACCCCCTCATGCAAAGCTTTGTAGACATGCGTGAGGATCTCCTAAGGTGCAGAGCTGAAGGGAAGCAGCCGAGTGCTCTGTGTGCGTCCTGTGAGGAAAGAGGCGATCCACTTGAGGACATTTTGCTGACTGCTAATATAATCTGTTGATGAGTGTGATGGGAAACGGTGTCGAAAGCAGCAGAGAGGTCGAGGAGGATCAGGGCCACAGTCTCTCTGCAGTCAAGGAAGGTTCTGATGTCATCTGTGGTAGTGTTTAGGGCGGTCTCAGTGCTGTGGTTGGCACGGAATCCTGATTGGGAGGCGTCAAGTAGGTGATTCTTTTCAGGTTTTCGGTTAGCTGTCTGTTGATGACCTTCTCGGGTAGGGTAGCAGGGAGATCGGTCAGTAATGTTTTAGTTCGCTGGGGTCAGCAGAGTGTTTCTTTAGGAGTGTCTGACCTCTGCATGTTTCCATCTGTCCTGGAAGGCTGCTGTGGTGATGGAGGTGTTAATGATGCTGGTGAGTTCCGTGCTGATAGGGTCAGTTCCGAGGTTAAAAAGGTGTTGGGGCAGGGGTCGATGGGTGCCCCAGAGTGGATGGGTGAAATGATGGCTGTGGTGATCTGAGTGGTGAGCGGAGACCAAGTGGTGATCATTCGGCTGGTGTGTGCTGGTTAGTCAAGGCTGTTGAGGTTGAGAGCAGTGGGTTGGTGGTAGAATTTGTTGTAGATGGTGGCAATCTTGCTGTGGAAGTAATCTGAGAGGGATGGTGATCAGCTAACATAATTATTCTAAGTGCATTTATAGGACGCAGTGTGTTGTGCAAGTACAGGGCCTAGAAATCAGGCTAACGTGTCATCTGTGCAGCTAACAAATATGTGGGTTAGTTTGCCATGTTTTCCTTAATTCACACTAACAGCAGTCATTGAAAATTTCCACTTTGGTGCACACATTGGATACAATGTAAGATTACCTCGTCTCATAGGAAGAGGTTGCCTCACAGGGAGGAGGAAAAGTAGCAATGGCTCACGAAGCATTTTAAACAACAAGCATTGTTGAAATATTCTGTGTAATTATACAGGAGTCAAACATAAGCAAAACCCTCCTCGCTCCATAGTACACCATGCTTAAGAAAGGTATATAAAAGTTTAGGAAAAGGGGGGACATAAGTTACATGGACCCATTGCTGGAGGAGATGCTGAATAATGGAGTTCCAACTATCGACTTGAAGGTGCAATAAAGTACATGGAGAAGTATTACATGACTTGGCATATTATGTAGCTCTCAGATATAATAGGAACGTGTGATGAAATATGAGTGCAGCTTATTTAAACTTTGCCCTAATATGAGCAATTATTGCTGACTTGTTTATAATGTTTACAATCATTCTAATACACATAACATGTAAATGAATAGCGCATACTAAAAGTAGTGAGGAATACCCACTATTATCTGTGCATGCTGATTTTGAGGCATGGGTAGAGGCTCTGTATACACCAAACGCAGATGGGTAACTCTCTAACAGCATTGTCTAACCCCTAACACACCTGCTTACCACAACATCACTGTGTAGGAGAGGAGTGAGAGTTACCCACCATTTCTTCTTTTCTCACCAAAAGGATACAGTTTCCTTTTATGGTTTGAGGTTTTACTCCAATAACTTGAGGATAACAGAACACCTTCGCCTATGTAAAGGGATTACCTGTGGATATGATCACAATAATGCATTCTAAAGAAGGTTTTGGTGCTTCACCTGCCCATCACTCCATATTCAGCACATGGCTTAGGCGAGATCTGGTGCCCGCCCTGCCCAGCTTTCCATGTTGGGAAGATGAGTTGGGGAAGGATTCGAGGCAAGCCATACCCTTTTACTGTGCTCAGAGTGTGAACATGCATATTCTCCAATGTTTCATTATATTATGGGGGGCTGATGCAAGTCCTGCTATTTCACCCAAGCATGGAGAGTGCCATAAGGATCATCTGATGCCAGCCATGCCTCCTTACCCATGTACTGGAGGGTCCCGCAGATAGTGTATGCTCTCTCTCCATAGTGAAGTTGACGTGAAAGGCCGAAGTCGGTTACTTTGATATGTCCTGAAGGAAGGACGGGATACAAAAGTTTCATTAAAGTATCATGTGTATTCATTCTTCATGGACCCACCTTCTTGTGTACACATACATTAGATAAAGGCAGTGTAAAAACAAAACTACATTGACAGACAAAATCAGAGAAAGGGACTGGGGGCAGTCGGAGAGACCAGAGAGACAGGAAATGAGCAATAAACATTTAGAAAGCCAAATAGACAGACCAAGAAATAGACAGCCAGAGACTTCTCATCAAAAGGTTTCATCATTTATCTTCCTTTAAAGAAATACATCCATCTGCCTTAACCATAGCTGCCAGATTTAAAATGCTGATCTGTTTTGCTGTGACACTGAGACTCTTGGGTTTGCATGCTGATATATCCATGTCACACAGACACTTATAATACAAGAGAGTTCATGTATTTTTCTTTTTAGCTATTTTACCTTTTGAGTAGTAGGGAAGTTGTATTGTAATTGGTATTTGTAGAGCGCACTGTGACCAAGAATAGTATCCTGGCGCTAAGGATCACTATGTAGGGAGACAGCAGGTTGAAAGCTGAAAAATGCATCGCTAATGCGGATAAAACCAGGTTTTCAGTGCTTTCCTGAATTTTAATAAGTCAGACTGAGCTTGCAGAGGAGCTGGTAGTTTGTTCTATATGCGGGCAGCGTTGACAGTAAAGGTGCGGCCTCCCTGTCTGACTTTTTTGACTTTTTTGAATCTTGGTACTTGAACATAGTTGCCTGTAGTAGATTGAAGATTTCTACCAGGGGTGTATTTCTTTAGTTTGTTTTGAAGGGGTATTGGTCCTTTATTTGTAGTGCCTTGTGAACAATACAGAGAGATTTGAAGATTATTCTCTGTTTTATCGGCAACCAGTGGAGCTCCTTCAAAGCCTCAGAAGCAGATGAATACCGAGGTTTTTTCAGTGTTAATTTGGCGGTGATTATCTGGTTGCGTTCTAATTTTTTTAACAGGAGATTAGGTGCTCCTAGGAGCAGGGCATTGCAGTAGTACAACCTACTTAGTATCACCCCTCTGGAAATTAATGATCTGGCTGATAGATCAAGCAGAGGGTATAGCTTCCTAAGGGCCAGGATAGGTGAAAAACGGGTCCTGGTGAGTCCATTCACTTGATTTTCTAGGGACAGATTTTGATCGATTATCACGCCTAAGTTTAGGACCGCTACAAGATTGCCCAATTGATTTTCCGATGTTAGGGGGAAAGGAAACCAGAATATTGTTAGATGGGCAGCAGAGGAGTTCAGTTTTACTTCCATTCATTTTTAGTGAGTTTGAATTCATCCAGTCGAAGATGTCAAGAATGCATGCTTGGAAATTGCCAATGGTATCCTCTGATTATTGTTTAATGACAGAATTAATTGAGTGTCATCTGCGTAATTAATTAGTTTGATGTTATGAGTTTTTATAAGTGTGATGAGTGGCTTGATATAGATATTGAACAAAATGGGGTTCAGGGATGAGCCCTGAGGAACACCCTCTGTTATCTTTTTGAATGTAGATAGGAAAGGAGGGAGAGAGACAGCATGGCAGCGTCCTGACAGGTAGGATTCAAGCCAGTTCAACATCAGTCCTCCCACACCCACTGCCATGAGTCTGGACAGAAGGGTGTGGTGGTCCACCATGTCAAAGGCTGCCGATAAATCTAGGAGGACAAGTACAACCGATTGTACATTGTCAATAGTCCTCCACAGTTTATCTGTGGCGCAGATCAGGGCAGTCTCAGTTCAATGTCCAGGGCGGAACCCAAAGTGCTCTTCTTCAAGCCATACGGCATCGTCTAGTTATTCCGACAATAGTGCACTTTTATTACGTTCTAGAATTTTTACCGGGAAGGGGATAAGAGAAATTGGTCTGAAATTGGCTAGGACTGAGGGATCGGCTAAAGCTTTTTTTAGCAGTGGCTTAACTATGGCTTTTTTCCAGCAGTCTGGTACCTCCTCAGTTTCTAGAGAATGATTACAAAGTTGTTGAAGGGGGCCTGCAAGCTCTTTATCATATATTAGCCATTGCTTTAGTGGCAGAGGGTCTATCGGTGACCCTGATTTTATGGCCCCATACAAGGATTTGAAGCCCTCACCGGAGATGGGGTCCAGTCTGGTAAGTGTCATGGGGGGCAAGTCTGAAGAGGGAAGGTCAGAGATGGAGGGCAGTCCAGATTGGGCAAGGCTGAGGGAGTGTTTTGCAGAATGTTTGGTTGTCGCAGATTTAATAAAGTTGTGTCATAAGGGATTTTGATATTAGTTCCCTGTACATGATTGTTAGTACACATTTTCAAAGGAATGGTTATGTAAGACTCAGGGATTCTACAAAGACCAAGAGAGCACTTTATGGTTCCTGCCAAATGTCCATACTGACTGCCTTTCAAGGAAAGTGTGAGTATGTGATAAATGGTGATGTCATTTGTGACCTGCTGGTGGTCTGGCTGGATCTCTTTGTCACTGTCCATGCTCCTACAATTGCTGGTGATTCTGTGAGTGCTCTAGGTGATTGAATACGTGATTGGTTAGAGTGCCTGCCAATCCCTAGTTATCATATTTTGTATATTTGAGGGAGTAAATGTTAGGGAGGGTTGTCATCTGCGTGTGACCACTGCTTGAAGCATGTCTCTAGTGGGAGTTACCTTGATCCTCTGTGTGAAGGAAAACTGCTGTTAGAGTAAAAGGCTTTTTAAATTAGTCCACTAAGCTACAATGTGTGGGAAGGCCCTACCTCCTGATACTGGAAGGCAAGTGCTAGTCGGTGGTCCGACAAGCACAGATTTGGACCAGACACCCACAGACTCTCCCTCATGACAGCCTATCCCAGTGCATGTCTGCAACGCCACTCCCTCTGACCTGGTCATTGTGTATGCATATAACTCGCTATCATTGGCACAGAACCCACAATCAAGGTGGGTTGCTTCCTCCATCCTGCAGTCTGACTGTTATCACACATCTTGTCTTACACTGCCAATTTAAAAAATCTATAAAATACCAATACTGCCTTTTTTCTACAGTGTACAATCATAGGCACTTACCTCTCTCATCCAGCAGTATGTTCTCCATCTAAATAAGGGAGAGGAACACAGTGATGTTCTTAGCAGCCATTTGCACGCCTGCACAGTTATTGTGCCAGCTAGGCACAAAACACCAATACCATATGCACTAAATCTCACTTAATTCAACATCCCTTCTTCCATCCATATCTACTCCCCAGCTCCTTGCACCCAACTGGCTCCGTGCCCCTTTTCTACCATCATATCCTGCACTTCCATTCTCCATGCTCACACTCAACGCTTGATACCATCACCTCAACACTCCCTCTCTTTCATTTCACATCCCCATCCCCTCTCCACACCCCTTCCAGTTACTTCCAAATCATACCACGAGACCCCAGTCTACCTCTAAAACACTCTAGCAGAAAGCGTCTTCTACTCATCTGCAAACCCTTCATACTTCCACATCACCCTACCACACCTTCACCAAGGACCTGAGCATCAGATTCGACCTTCACAAGATTTCTACGGCTCCCACAGCAATCACCACATCCTCGCTCCTTGCTGCTATATTCTACCCCATCTCCACATCCCATTCTGCCCCCAACACTCCGTTCTTCCATCCACATCACGCTCTGTTCACATCTCGTTCCTACTTCCCCATCCGTCATACCTTCACGTCACGGTGCACGATCCCCAGGTCATGGAGGTAACCTGAAATGAACAGTGAGAAGGATGATGACATGAACGGTAACAGAAGAGCGTGAAAATGGCGCTTCTCATTCCCCAGACTAGAAGACACCATTGATGCCAGACTCTTTGACTTATATCACACGGGAGGTCATTGTGACCGGTCAACAATGCAAAAGGGCCACCAAGGGATGCCCCTGTGCCAAATCCATGGTGCTATGAAGACAATATCATCAACCCACCTAGGTTATCACGAGGCAGGAAGTGACAAGCGCACCCCTGAGACAGGCATTAGAGGCGTAGTTCACCAGTAAAGCGCATGGTGGAGCAGGTAAAGCCTAAATTTTCATGCCTTATCTATATTGCATGAAAATACTAATTACGTAATCATTCTAAATATTTACATATATTAATCGTTTGGAGTGTTAAGACTAATCAACATTTACACCTTGATAAACACAAGATACACGTGGGACTAAAATGCTAATTGCATGGCTAATACATTTATTGAGTAACTATGGTACGCAAACTAATTGTAGAATGTGCTGACATAGAAGATTGCATGGTTTATGTTGCTCTTGGGATGGTTTGTGCTCTTAGTGTTGCGGAATGGTGAGTATTATTGCTTTAAATGTTGCTATAAGCTAGGCAAATACTAATATATATTGGGATTAGTGTGGGTTTAAACTTTAGAATCTTCTTTTCCATATATTAATTACTTTTATGTTTGTTTTTGCTTAAGTTGGCATTCGGGCCTACTAGGCCGCGGTATTCAAAATGGAGTTCGGAAGTGGCCACCGTCATTTGAGCGCGATGCTTACTGCGCAGACTCGGATGGCTCTGAAGATCTCCAGGCGACCTCTAACCACAAGACTACGTGTTCCTTGTCAAGGATAGGAACGTGGAGGATTGCCAGGACCCAGCTAGTATGAATGACTGAAAGACAATAGAGACCTGTATCCGGAGGTCTACATGTTGTTACTTCGGAACTTTCGCCTGTGAACCCGTGAAAAGAATACAATTCTGAGAGATGTCATACTCTGTCCCATGGGAAGCAAGCGAACCTGGGAAAAATCATCACTTCTTGCAAATTCAGAGGGATTTAGCCAATCAGAACACTTCTGCCTTTAAAATTGTTGCATATTTGTTCTAGAAGTAAGGGGAAATAGAATATAAAAGGGGGATATGTAGTAGTAGAAAAAAGCTCGTACCATTGTTCGTTGCTGACTGTTGGTGTGGAGGTTCGGTTTGTTAGCGCGATCGCCCGGTCCCTTGGCTACATTCGTGGGACTGTGTCGTGCTGAGAGGGACTTTCCTGGACTTAATTGGGTTCCTATTTAAGGCTAACAGGCTGATTCCATCTGAAGGGATTTCGAGTTATGCTGTGGGTTGACGGGTTCTTCCGGAAAATGGTCGCCAATATTCAAATTTAGGTAAATATCATTGTCATGTTAATTTGTGTTCAAGATCAAAGTGTAAGAAATCGCTCATTAGAATTCTGATTTGACTGTAATTTGATTACGGAGTGAATTAACTAGATAAACTAAACATTGATTAATAAGAAATGAGTCTGTGATTCTTTAATAAGGTATTGATTAACTGAAAGGTTCCGAAGCTTTAAATGTGTTTTAGCTGGTTCTAAATCACCATCAACCAGTCCAACTAATTGGTCCATGGACCAAGTGGTGGAGTGCCTTGATGTTAAAGTTAGGACTCTATAAGTACTGATGTATATAATGTAAAGAATTTTCTCCGATAGGTAACAAGGTACCCCACATGTCCAGTGCTTCTTTCCTCCTGTGTGCAGATTCGAATGAGACGTATGAGTGTTGGTGTTATGGGCCCCACCAATGGATGCGTGCGTAAATGAGTAAGGGTGATGACGAGTCTGTGACGCAGAGAGGATATGTAAATTTGCCCTTTTCCGCTGGAGCACGCATATAAGGAACTATGAATTCAGTGCACTGCCCTAAGCACCAACAAATTGTTGTACTGTTGAATCTTTACACTAGTGCTACACATGCTGCATAAAAGGGGTAGAATACACAGGCAGAATCAGTCAACCTTTAACCAACCTGCAGCACCACTACTCAATATAATAAACACACCCCTGCCCAAAGACTCACTCACAGTTGGTTGGAGGCGGTTTTAAGTGACGAAGCAAAGGTGTCATAGGCCCTAATGTATTCAAGGAAAATGGGCCACCAATCCACTCTTTTGGCATTAAAAAGCAGCTATATGGGGAGACCAATGCGCTTTTCAAAAACCTAGGCCCTCATGCCACTGCACCTGCTGCACTGCTGATAGTTACAACCCAGAGGAAACTGCAGGTCTGCCCTGCTATACTGGCAAAACACAAACACTTTGTTTCTTTACCTTTACTATCTGTGGCAAAACAGAAAAAAGGATTCCTCCGGACTCGCATGGTTTGTCCTGGGGCAATACTATTGCTGGAGCAGAGTTTTCTGTTGAAAATTAATCGGGTTTTAAGCTCCAGTTTTGTCTACATGTCGAGACTTAAATTACTAATCTATAATCGATAATTATTTGTTTTGTGAGAGACTTTGATTAATCAACATACTAATGAGAGAAAATACACGTGGGAATGCATATATGTTGCTTAATAATATGTGCGGTTATTCAATATAGGTGTGCAATTTGTTTTGTGGATGCTTTAAAATAATAACGTGTATTAATGCTTAAATATGTCGCAGATGGCTAGTTAATTACATACACATAAGGGTATTAGTGGGAAATAACACTGTTTAATCATTGCGATGATGTAGTAACGTTATTTGTGTTTCTTTCAATTAAGATGGTTCGTTTTGGCCTAAAACAAGATGGCTGTCGTTTACAGCCTGTGCTCGAGTGAATATGAGATGACGAGAGGCCTTGTTGAACAGTCACCTGACTATGGCTTCTGCTGGAGTTTTGAAAGTTTCCGTGATGACAGTGACTCCAGGCAAGCGTCCAAATAACCTTGGAGGAAAAGAAAGCCACAATGAACTTTGTGATTACAGCGATGGCTTCGCTATGGTTCTGAGGAAATGCGCTTACGAAAGTATCTTTTGCAAAACTCGAGTTTCCTTCTTCCGTCTTTTTATTTTTGTGATTTTTCTGAGCGGAGGTTTTCCAAATGTAGCGATGCTACATCCTTTCCTGCTCGCTCTGCTCAGCGGCTCAACGGATATTCAGAACATTTTATGTTGCATTATTTTTGAAAGATTTGTTATAAATATTGTTAGACTAGAGAGGGTCTAAGGCCACTTCTTCCCAAACCTGCGTTGGTGAGGATCGATGCTGTGAGGACGGCGACTCAAGAGACTTTACTGAGAGACCTGTCCTGACCCATTTATGACATTTAGCTAGAATAGGTAACTATGAGAATAATGATTTTGCTTTTGATTGACTTTCTTTTGAACTAATTTTAGATAAAGTACCATTATTTCAAATACAGTGTTGGTGGTTATTTCTTGTCGATTATTGAATACTCGTGTATGATTATTGTTGAATAAATCACGACTCAGGACAATGACAATTTGATCTTATTGACCTTACTGTAGATACAGGGTGTTTCAGGAGGTTTTCTCATGACCAGTGCTAATAGAGTAATTGAGTGTGTGTTAGTGAAATGGGCCCAAGTGTATGATGAGTGTATGTGCGTGTATCTGTGAATTTACTCTATCTGTGGAAGTAGGGAGAATTTGTATGCCCTGATCTGCAGCAATTTCCTGGTAACAGAGTAATGGTTTTGATTATTGTCTTGATCTGATTAGATTGCTTGTACATTGGCTTTGATTCATTGATTATTGATTGATGTTGGTATATGTACTAATACTATATGTTGGAGTCGTTGTATTGAGTTTTATGTAGTGCTTCTGGAACTTGGGAGCTGGTGGCAGTTCCGTAGTAGGGCAGAGGGAAGTATATACTGCTCTCGGGAAAGACGGGATTGTTGGTCCTGTACGTATGCAGGAGAAACGTGTGACAATTGAAGTTGCGCGTCACATTGTCTGGGTTCGGAAATAGTGACATCGTCGTGTGTTACTATTAGGGATATATTTCTGGTATAAAAGGAGTGCGTATGGTAGCGAAGGTTATCTGTGAAACTCTGGTCTTAAGTCCCAGGGATCCGTAAGGTTTGCCGTTAAAGCTTACCGCTGGAGAAGTAATAGGTATTCTCTGAGCTTGTTTGAAGGACAGAGCAGAGGTAAACACTGCTTGGTTAACGTGTGTTATAATTCTGTAGTAGGGCAGACTGTTTACTGTTCTCGGGAAAAACAGGATTCTGTGTGTATGTACTACATTTTCTTGTATGAAAGTGCGTGAATGTATGAGCATTTAGTTGATTGTAAGACTCTTTGGAGCAGTCCTAGAGGAAACAGTTAATGAATGCATGTTAGAAGGGCAGAGTAGAGGGATGTGCTACTGTGTCAACGAGAGTATTAATTCCGTAGTAAAGCAGAAGTGAGTGCTGTTTCAGGGAAAGACGGGATTCTTGTGAAATAGATTTTCTTTACTATTCTGTGGTTAGCGAAACAGACAATGGAGATGTTTATATGTTGTAACTAATAGATTTTGTAGAATTTGACACGAAGTCTACTGAGAAGATTTTGTAAAGGAGGGGTAGACGAGTGACAGGAGACAGGAGCGGGAGCAACTGCAGCGACTGCTGACGTCATAGAGACCGCGCTCTGATTGGGTAGTGGATCAGAACAGTGCTCGCGCTGGGATTGGTGCGTTGGTGTGAGCCGCGCAGGGATTGGAAGGAATACAGAGTGACGTAGACGCTCCAGGATTGGTGCGTTGGTGTGAGTCGCGCTGTTATTGGACGAAATATCGTATCGTACAGTTGAGTTACGGAAGGGATTAGAAAGTTTTGGTAAACGCTAAAATGTATTACCAAGAAGAGAAAAAGAAGAAATCCTTGTTTGGTAAAATAAAAAGAAGGTTTGACAAGGATAAAGACATTAAAACAAGAGAGGGTGAATTGTTACCTCCAACGAAAACGCCTGCATCCTTCATGATTGCGAGATATGGGTATCATACCTGTATATGGTTGGAGAACTGGGCTAGGTATACTAAGGAAGATGGTGTCTTAGCATTCCCAGAACATGGTTCATTTAAAATGGCCGTGTTGAGAAATTTACGGGAAAAGATGTTATGTCTTGACCCGAGACCTAGGCCGACACAGTTTGAGGCTTTGGTGGAATGGGAAGATGAAGTATATGAGCGAGAAAAACAGAGGTCTGGAGGCAACTATAGGCACATGTTTGGGAGGAAATATGATCGTGAAACTCATCATGATCGAATGAGGAGATGGCGAGATGCTAGTATGACAGAGGGATTATATCCTATGAGAAAGTTGACGAGAAGGAAGAAAGGAAGGGTACAGAAAGGGTTCCTGAAGCAGAAGTGAAAAGGTATAGAGTTAATGATAATGAGGATGAGGTCTTGGACGACATGATTTACAAGAGACCACATCCATATAGACCTGAACCAGAAGAGAGCACACCAGTTGCTACTCCAATAAGAGATACTTTGCGTATCATTGAGACAGAAGTTGTGACACCTGATTTAAAAAGTGGTGGCTCTTTCAGAGAAAAAGAGAGAGAGAATAGATATGGTGACGAGAATACGAGAGAATTAGCCAGAACTACATCTGAACTGACTGAAAAGATTAGAGAGCTGACGAAGAATTTAGAAGCAGTTACGGTGCCTGTAACCATAGGTCCGGTTATGCCCATTTTTGATAAGCAGAGGTCGGGTGAAAATGGTTTGGTGGTTCCATATGTTGAGAATAAGTTAACAAGTTTGGCTGGTCCCTCAGGAGAGTCAGGGAAGAGGACAGAGAGTAATGATTTGAGACAATCCAGACGTGACACATGTAGTGGAGGATTAGAGGTACAGTCTAATTCGAGATTGGATACTAGTGATACTAGTTGTTCAGGGATGCCAATTTTAGAACCACAAAGGATGCCAGAGAAAGTGGTTGCAGTGAAAAAATCTACTGAAATAACAGCTGAAGATTTGAATGATTGGATGAAAGTTCTACAAAAGAGAGATAAAGATTCACAGGCAATTGATGTGGCCAGGTTGCGCATAGAATTAGAGGAGCTTATTGCAGGGACAATTCCAACAGACATACTAAAAACCCATCATGATGGAGAATTATTATTTATGTGCAAAAGCATTACCTGGAGAGCTAAAAGTACACATGACAGGTTAAGAGCAATAGCGAGTGAACAAGGAGTTGATATTGATAAGGTGAAAGCTTTGCAGAAGTCTTACAGGATGGATTTTACAGACAAAGATATAGAAAATTTGAATGGTGCTGGTAGAACAGGACAGATTAAGGAAATGATTGCTTTATTGCGAAAATGGGGTGATGTAGAAAGATGGAAGGATAGGTGGTACAAGAAAAGGGAAGAATCAGTGGATAGAACTTATTCAGCATTTCCTATGAGAGAAAAAGAGAAAACAGTGGATAATTATCCTATGAGAGAAATACCTGGAGGAGGATATGTACATGTTCCATGGACTAGACAGGATATTTTATCATTTACGAATGATTTCCCTCGATTGAGAGAAAAGCCCGTTGAGTGGTATAGGTAGGTAGACAGGTTTGTGAAATTGTCAAAAGTGCTGTGGATTGACCTGAATAGTCTGTTTGATATAATTGTTCCAGCAGACTTGTGGGCTGAGTGTAAAATAGTTGTAAGTTGGCCTACCGAGGAATATCCAAGAGATCAGAAAACAGGAGCACCAGATCCAGAGGTAATGAAAAAATACGATCAGGTGATCGTATTCCTGAAAAATAAAGTACCTCCAAAAGAGACAGACTGGGTTAAGATAGATCGAACACACCAGGAAGCAAAAGAATCAGTTCATGCTTTTTATGAGAGGCTGATACTGGCATTTAAACAATTCAGTGGGGATGAACACTTGGATGACAAGGATTTGAGTAATTTTGTATACAGATTTGTATATGGCCTGAGACCTGAGATTAGTGAGAGAATTCGTGAGCATACAGTGGACTGGCAGAGTAAGAAAATAGATGAGATTCTGAGACATGCAAAATATTTCAGTGATGAAATTGAAGCAAAACAGAGAAAGCTGAAAGAAAAGGCAATGTGGGCACAAGTGAAAGTTGCGGAGAGACAAGAAGCACAATTGGTGGAACAGGCAAATAATTCAGGAAATAGGCCCAGATATGCAGGAAAAGGAAAGGGGAATCTTGAGGAAGCCAAGAAAAAGTTCCCTTGTCACAACTGTGGTCAACTGGGACATTGGAGATCCGAGTGTACCAATCCACCATTAGCAAATAACGAGAGTAAAACCTTAAATCAACAGGTGCAGAACGAGGGGAGTAATCAACAGCAGCAACAACAGAAGGTTGTGAGACAGCAGAGCCAAGAGCCAACACCGCCCTTGCCGCAGAATAGAGGGTCCCAAAAGTACAATCAGGATTCAGGATTCTACAATGATGAGCAGGTAAACAAACCAAGGCGTTCTAACCCGGTACAACAGTATTGGTTAAAGAATGAAGGGAGTGAGTCTGAGGGTGATTATTGACGGTGCCGAAGAGAGGAGGAAGAGTGCATACTTGGTGCAACTCTAGAAATAGACCAGGCAGGACCATTTGTGGATGGGAAAATAAATGAAGAAAATGTTACTTTTTTAGTAGACACAGGAGCGACGAGATCAACTGTCAGGTCAGCAGATATTAGAAATCTTCCTCTCTCGGATGAAGCAATCCAAGTAGTTGTTGTAGCTAATACACAAATCAAGACACGTCTTACTGAACCAGTAGGGGTAAGAATAGGGAAATTTTCAGACATGCACAGATTTGTGGTCTGTGACACTAGTCCAGTGAACCTATTAGGTAGGGATCTGTTATGCAAGATGAATTGTACAATTTTTTGTACTCCGGATGGAATCGTTTTTGAAACACAAGATGAGGATGTTTTGTACCGAATGACTCTAGATAATAGAGAGAGTGAGATGGTTGGTACATATGCTGTGTTTAACCCAGAGGATTTGCCTCAAGAGCTGAGAGATACAGTGAAAACGACAGTTTGGGATTTTACTGGAGAAGATGTGGGATTGATGAATAATGTAGATCCTGTGAAAATTTCAGTGAAAGAGGGAATTACTTATCCTAACATTCCTCAGTACAAAATGACACCAGAAATAATTGAAGGAATAACTCCTATAATTGAGAAAATGATTCAGCAAGGAGTTTTGAGAGAACTACTGAGTAGCCCGTGTAATTCACCAATAATGGGGCTAAAGAAGCCGAATGGGAAGTTCAAGATTGTACAAAATTTGAGAAAAGTTAACAAAATTGTGGTGGCATGTTGTCCCATTGTGCCAAATCCGTCAGTGATTTTGTATCAGATTCCACATGATGCTGAGTGGTACACAGTGATTGATTTGTGTCATGCTTTCTTTTCAATTCCATTGCATCATGACAGCCAGCAGATTTTTGCATTTAGGTTTGGCCAGCGTATTTTAGCATGGTGTCGAATCCCACAGGGGTACACAGAGAGTCCTTCGATATTCAATCAGTTATTGAAAAAGTCATTGGAGAGTTTGATCATGCCTGAAAACTCAGTACTAGTGCAGTATATTGATGACCTACTTGTGGCATCAAAGACACGTGAAGCTTGTGAAGTAGATACCATAGCCTTACTGAATCATCTGGCAGATGGAGGGTTAAAGGTATCTCCAGCCAAATTGCAATTTTGCAAGAAAGAGGTGCATTATCTTGGACACAATATTGAAAAGGGTCTGAGAAAGGTGACTGATGACAGGATCAAAATTATCAGGGGAATGAGAGCTCCAAGGACCCAGAGAGAAGTGAGGATTTTTCTGGGGATGGTGGGTTATTGTCGTCAGTGGATTAGTAATTTCTCCCTGATAGCAAAGCCACTGATTAAGCTGACAAAGAGTGAGATGAAAGACCCATTGGAACTGGATGGTGAACAAATGGCAGCATTTGAGGAGTTGAAGAGCAGAATGTGTGAAGCCCCTGCTTTAGGAATGCCAGACTATGAAAAAGAGTTTGAGTTGTACTGCAGTGAGAGAAATGGATGTGCACTTTCAGTGTTAATCCAGAAGCATGGACAACTGAGAAGGCCTATTGCGTACTTCTGATCGACACTTGACCCTGTAGCTGTGGGTTTACCAGGTTGTCTGAAATCTGTAGCCGCAACATGCAGAAGCTTGGAACAGAGTGAGGGAATAATAATGGGATATCCTGTAAGGGTATTCGTACCTCATAATGTGGCAATTCTTTTGACAAGAAGCAGAACTCAATATATGTCACATAGTCGGCTGACTAAATATGAGAAAGTCATTCTGGGAGCATCAAATGTGACTCTTGAGAGATGTGTGAATGTGAATCCAGCAACATTATTGCCTGATACTGAAAATGTGGGTGTAAAGAAAGAAGATGATCACAATTGTTTGGATGTGCTTGATTACTGTACAAAACCGAGACCAGACATAAGAGATCTTCCATTGCCTGAGAGTGACCATGTGCTGTTTGTGGATGGATCATGTCTGAGAAATGATGATGGTGTGCTGAGTGCAGCATATGCAGTGTGCAAAGTTTCAGAAGTTATGGAAGCTTCACCGTTGAAAGGACTGAAGTCTGCTCAAGTTGCTGAATTGGTGGCATTGACGAAAGCTTGCAAAATTGGGAAGAATCTGAGAGTGACTGTGATGACTGATAGTCAGTATGGATTTGGAGTTGTGCATGATTTTGGCCAGCTTTGGCTACAAAGAGGTTTTTTGACGTCGAGTGGGACTCCAATAAAGAATGCTGAAGTGATTGGGAAATTGCTTAAGGAGATACAGCTGCCTAAAGAATTAGCAGTTGTAAAATGTGCTGCTCATGGACAAGGAGATGATTTTGTTACCCTTGGAAATCGTTTCGCAAATGATATTGCACAATATTGTGCTAAAAATAATCACTCGATTAATAGGGAATGAGAAAAGGAAATGTCTTTTTGTTCTGTGATGTTTACTAATGTCCTAGAAACGTGGGATGAAGTGAAACAGTTGCAGGATGAGGCAGGAAAAGAAGAAAAGAAAGACTGGATCAAGGCAGGTTGTGCCCCAAGAGAGACAGATCATGTCTGGATCTATAGAGATGGTAGACCAGTCATGCCTAACTCTATGCTGTCGACAATGGCAAGAATGTATCATGGCCAGGGACATTTGGGAAGGGATGCGATGATCAGGTCTTTTAAGCAGACTTGGTATAATGCAAAGTTCAGGATGATTGCAGAAAGCATTTGTCAAAGATGTTTGATTTGCCAGCAATTTAACACTGGGAAAAAGACAGTGGTGAGTCTGGGAACGATAGGCAGAGAAGGTGGTCCTTTTACAAGAATGCAGATTGATTTCATTGAAATGCCACAAGTGAACAGATTGAGGTATGTTCTAGTGGTTGTCTGTTTGTTCTCAAGATGGGTGGAGGCCTATCCTACTAGGAGAAATGATGGAATAACAGTGGCAAAGTTACTGTTAAGAGAGTTGATTCCTAGGTACGGGTTTCCAGTAACGATTGAGTCTGATAGAGGTGGACACTTCTATAATGAACTCATGAGTTTAATATGTGAAGCATTGAGCATACAGCAGAAGCTACATTGTGCATACAGACCAGAGGCTTCTGGCGTGGTGGAGCAGATGAATGGCACAATCAAAAACAGGATTGGTAAGATGTGTTTAGCCACTGGAATGAAATGGCCTGATGTCTTGCCTCTAGTGCTAATGACTATTAGATCTACTCCAGATAGAACTACTGGTTTGAGTCCACACGAGATTTTGATGGGACGTGCAATGCGTCATGCATTTGTGCCTGTCAATAAGTTGATGACAATAACTGATGACATGATTTTGGATTACTGTAAAGGCCTGGCTGACGCAGTTCATTCTGTGTTTCACCAGGTTGGAGGAGACGCTACCACACTGGAGAAGAAGCAAGCCCATGATCTGAGTCCAGGGGACTGGGTAAGGATTAAAGTGCACAGAAGAAGAAATTGCTTGGTTCCAAGGTGGGGAAGGCCAAGACAAGTTATTCTGACTACAACGACTGCAGTAAAGTTTGCTGGTGTGAAAAACTGGGTACATGCAAGTCATACTCTGAGAGTTCCAAATCCAAAAGACGGGACTGGTAAGGAGTATTTTGAAGAGTCAGATTCCAGTGATGATGAAGAAGTAGAACCAGTGAGGAGGAATCAGAATCTTGAAAGAGCTGAAGGAGAAAGAGAGTCAGGTGATTCTTTCTTTCCAGGAGAAGCTTCAGGAGAAACATTGAGAGTCTCAGAAGGGAGATCAGATTCTGTGAAAGTGTCTGAAGTTCCAACGAGTAGTGGTGTAAACAGAAGAGAAGAGAGCAATTCCACAGTGACTACATCTGAATCAGATGAAGAAGTTGAGAATCCACTTGAGATTACACCTGAAGAAGCAGGGTCAGAAGAAGTTAGAGAGGGACAGATTGCGGAAGACCCCCGAGGAGGTGTAGGGAACATTCCTGATAAGTTAGGTGAAGGGACAAGTAGACAGCAAGAAGATTGCGTGTCGGAGACCCGAGGAGGGACAGAATTAGGGAAATCTCAATCAGTGGTGGTAAAGACTGTGGAGCAAAAGAAAACTGCTGAAGAACAAGAGGCAAATGAGACAGAATCAGATGAAAGTGAGAATGAGAAATCGGAGGGTCGAGTTCTGAGAAACAGAACTTGGATTGGAGAAAGAAATAATAAAGAAACAAGGCCAAAAAAGGTTATAAGAGGAGATCTTTGGCCTAACAACAGAGTAAAGAGGCTGAGATACAGACTGACACGAGCAAATACATCGAAAGCTGAACTAGTGAACGAAGTGTCTAGTCAAAATCAAGGAAAAGGTGAAAAGCGAAAAGAGTCGAAAGAACAAGAGGAGATCAAAAGAATAAGAAAACCTAACCAGAAGTATAGGTCGCCGGAATGGACGTACGTGGCACTGTCTGAAGGTGAAGAGGCAGAAAGTCAGGGAAATCCAGAGGAGACCATACGTGAAGTGGTTGAGGAAGATACAGGTGAAATCCTGAAAGTTATCTTGACTGACATCGGAGAAAAGTCGGATACTGAGGATGTTGTTGGAGATCTAATACAATTTGATGTTGAAGAAGTTGAAGTGAAGAGTGATGAATATCCAAATTGAGTGAACTGAAGAAATCACTTGGAGAAAAGTGAAAAGAAGAAAGTCTGAAATTTGGCTGTTTGAAGTAATCCAGAGTTCTAGAAATTCCAGTAGTGGAGTAGTAGAGGCTGAGTCAAAAGACACGGTCAAAGTAGTAAAATGGCTAACATAGAAAATAATCGAAGTAGATGTGCCTTCTTAAAAAGATGGTGTAGAATGTGCTGCTGCTGTACTGGATTATTAATGCTACTATGGGGTGTTCTAGCTTTATTAGTTACTTTTAGAGTTACAATAGGTACATTTGAAATACATACTGAGAATGTGACTAATGTAGAGAAGAATTCACAGAAAGTAGTTCCGACTAGAATTAGTAATACTTATATACATAAAGATAGGTCAATTAATGATTTTTCTAGCAATGTTTTTTCAAAATTGTTATATGAATACGTGAAGACAATGGAAGTAAGGGATTGCTACGTATGTATGCAATTGCCTGCATCCGTTTCAGAGGGTGTTACTTATCACCATTTACCAGCCACGTATGGAATTTCATGTAGTGTGTTGAGTAGTGTTTTTTATTTGTTAGGGAAAATAGATTATGAGATGTCTAACAAAGATAACATTTTTGGGCAATTGCCTATGAACAAAAAGCTGAATCCAGCTAAAGAAGCTAACATTTTTGGTGAGATTTTTATTGAAAAAGAAGAATTAACATTAGATTACATTTTTAAGAACAATTTAACTTGTAGTTTGAAAGAAGAGGAGAAAGCTTTCCTAAACATGGTAGAGGAAAGGAGAATGAGCATGCATGAAAAGGCAGGGAAATATAAAGTGAGTGAGACAATTTGGGACATTGAGATGGGAAAAGAGTTGAGGAGTGGGGCTAGTCCAACTTTAGCTCTAGATGCACCACAGAAGGGTAAGCTATGCATTACTAGAAAGAAATCTCAATATGATACATATTTTGTTGGGACTAGTGAGTGTCATGATACATACTTCATTGCAACAGGATGGGGTTTCAAGGGAGGAGAAGATCCAGTTTTCCCAGGAGTGTATTATGTTTGTGGGAACAAGGCTTATTACAGGTTGCCTGACCATTGGTATGGCACGTGTTATGTGGGCCTGGTTTTTCCGAAGATTTTTCATATAGATAGAATAGAAGATGTAGAACATATTAATTTATTAACACGATTTAAAAGAGAAACTTGGTCAGAAATAGTTGGTGATATATTTGGAGCTTTAATTCCAGCAGTGGGAATTTCTTTAAATGCATTTGGAATTCGGAAACTGTCAACGGTGGTGGATCGCTTATCGACAAGTACCGCTGGAGGGTTTCTTTTGGTGAATACGGAGATGATTGCCGTACGTGCCATGTCTATGCAAAAACGACTTGCCCTTGATATTCTATTGGCCAAGGAGGGTGGAGTCTGCGGAATGCTGAAAGTTCAACATTGTTGCACTTACATTCCTGACGAAAGCAAAGACCTGAAGGTCTATATCAAAAATATTACTGATTTGCATGAAGAATTAGTACCACTAGAAGCTGAAAGTGTCTGGACTAAAATAGCTAATAAGATAATTGCTGTTAAGAGTTTTATTGCAAAGATAGGTAGTACTATTATAGGTAAGATATTGTTTCCTTTGACCTGTGTAATTGTTGCTTTATTGATACTAAGATTGGTGTGTTTGTGTTGTAAAAACAGGGGAGGGAAAAAGAAATTAATAAAAAGAAATATTGAAAAGAAACATAAGAGGTCAAAAAGAGATCCACAAGAAATAGAATTAGAAGAATTGAGGGAGAGTGTTTACTTAGAGACGAAGAGGGATGATGAAAGGGAGTCTGGTGTGTAGTGTTGTGAAAAAGAAAAAAGACATTTTCAATTTCTCCTAAAATGGGACTAAATTTTTTTTTGGGTTGTTTTATTTGGTGATAATATCACCAAAGGGGGGATTGCTGGAGCAGAGTTTTCTGTTGAAAATTAATCGGGTTTTAAGCTCCAGTTTTGTCTACATGTCGAGACTTAAACTACTAATCTATAATCGATAATTATTTGTTTTGTGAGAGACTTTGATTAATCAACATACTAATGAGAGAAAATACACGTGGGAATGCATATATGTTGCTTAATAATATGTGCGGTTATTTAATATAAGTGTGCAATTTGTTTTGTGGATGCTTTAAAATAATAACGTGTATTAATGCTTAAATATGTCGCAGATGGCTAGTTAATTACATACACATAAGGGTATTAGTGGGAAATAACACTGTTTAATCATTGCGATGATGTAGTAACGTTATTTGTGTTTCTTTCAATTAAGATGGTTCGTTTTGGCCTAAAACAAGATGGCTGTCGTTTACAGCCTGTGCTCGAGTGAATATGAGATGACGAGAGGCCTTGTTGAACAGTCACCTGACTATGGCTTCTGCTGGAGTTTTGAAAGTTTCCGTGATGACAGTGACTCCAGGCAAGCGTCCAAATAACCTTGGAGGAAAAGAAAGCCACAATGAACTTTGTGATTACAGCGATGGCTTCGCTATGGTTCTGAGGAAATGCGCTTACGAAAGTATCTTTTGCAAAACTCGAGTTTCCTTCTTCCGTCTTTTTATTTTTGTGATTTTTCTGAGCGGAGGTTTTCCAAATGTAGCGATGCTACATCCTTTCCTGCTCGCTCTGCTCAGCGGCTCAGCGGATATTCAGAACATTTTATGTTGCATTATTTTTGAAAGATTTGTTATAAATATTGTTAGACTAGAGAGGGTCTAAGGCCACTTCTTCCCAAACCTGCGTTGGTGAGGATCGATGCTGTGAGGACGGCGACTCGGGAGACTTTACTGAGAGACCTGTCCTGACCCATTTATGACATTTAGCTAGAATAGGTAACTATGAGAATAATGATTTTGCTTTTGATTGACTTTCTTTTGAACTAATTTTAGATAAAGTACCATTATTTCAAATACAGTGTTGGTGGTTATTTCTTGTCGATTATTGAATACTCGTGTATGATTATTGTTGAATAAATCACGACTCAGGACAATGACAATTTGATCTTATTGACCTTACTGTAGATACAGGGTGTTTCAGGAGGTTTTCTCATGACCAGTGCTAATAGAATAATTGAGTGTGTGTTAGTGAAATGGGCCCAAGTGTATGATGAGTGTATGTGCGTGTATCTGTGAATTTACTCTATCCGTGGAAGTAGGGAGAATTTGTATGCCCTGATCTGCAGCAATTTCACCCGCTAGAGCTATATATATATATATATATATATTTATATATAAATCCCAGACTGAAATAGGTCCTCAGATGCAGTTAAACTGGTTTGGTATCTTATGTAAAAAAAAAAAAACTATCAGTATAACTAAAATGAAGCTCATGTTCTCTGGCACTAAATGCATAAGACTAAAATAGAAATGGTCTATCGGCTCAAAAACGTTGAGAAAGCTTACAAATCAAGTACCCTGGTTGCCACCTAGTTCCAACTTTGAGGTGTGTCTGGCATGATGAACTCATGGGTGGATCTATCTGTTGCGTCAATCATGATAACCATGACCGTGCTCAAGTAGGACTTTGGCAGTTTTCAAATGACCCTCTGTTGATGGAAGATGAGGGGACAGCAGGGTTTGTGGTAATGTTTGGGTTTAGAAAATGGGGGTTGGGGAGAACAGCTAGATCAAGTCTTGTAAAAGCTGTGGGTAAAATGGGTAGGAGATTATCAGGATTACTACAAGGGTTTCCACTTTACTATTCAAAGAGAGCTTACTGTAATACCATTATCCACAGCTACTCAATTTTTTTGCTCTACTGTACATCGCGTATATAGGGAGCCACAACTTTAGAAGAGTGGGGTTGGCTGGAAAAGGAGAAATCAATAAATATTGGTATTTTTCTTAGCCATAAAGAAAATTACAATATCTACTATCCTAAATTGGAGAATATATCTTACTCTAGATTTCCTTCACCTTTTTATAAAAAAAGAAAATTATATTGAAATTGAGGCACAACGATTTGTTCCAAACAGAAGAGAAATTGTATCAGCCTCAACCAATGGGTCATCACCATAAAATGGAAAAAGTGGAAGGCGTCCAACAATTTTTTGATTTGACTCCCCTATCATGAGCCGCTACAGATTTTATTGATTTTTCAAATACAAAACCCACTACCAGTACACCTTCGTAAATAGAAGTGTCCCAGAGTCTTCACAAGTGCGTTATAATGGTCAGTACAAATGTAGACAGTAAATACATATATGGGAGGAGAGACACCGTTCCACTAAGTCCTAGGCATGAAAAACAGTGGAGCTGGCGGATGCGGGGGTTTTCTTAAGCAGGAAGGGGAAAAGAGGGGTAAAGAGGAGAGGGCGGTGTGGTATTAGAGGAGGAAAGGGAACATCATGTTGGTGGGGTCCCAGGTGGGGCTCATGATGAGGGATTGGCCCATGTAGGGAAGGATGTCTACAACGGCCAATGGCCCTAGTCCTGTGTGGCAGATGGGGGCCCCTTAGTGGGGAGATGTGGCTGAACGGGCCAGCGGTTCCAGATTCAGGGTGGTGAGGTGGATCGAACAGTCGGGACAGCAACTCCTCCTAAGTGGTGGCTATGAGGCGGCCTCCTCATGATGGACAGCCATGGCCTGAGCCATCGCCCATTTGATTAGAGCCTGTACCAAGGCTTCCGGGGAGGAAAACAGTGGAAGTGTTCACTTCATAGTGATGGAACGTTTGGCTAGGATAAGGTCATCCTATGTTGCTTTTTTATTTGGAGGAGTCCCGGTAAGAGATGATTTTGTCTATGTGGCAGTTTTGCTATAGGTTCTCCCACACATAAAAACCTGAATTGTCCCTTCTTAACATTCCCTAAAAGACCCCACCTCCACATACAGCAATGGCCTTCATCAGAGGGATGAGGGGCCTCCCCCTGTAACGTCTGAAATCTCTGCCTGCCGCTCGATAGTCCTGCATTACGTGTCCTGTTTTTTACTCCCAATGGGATAGGTTCCCACCACCAATCACTGCCAGGGTTCTTTTTGTCTTTATTGTATTTCTTTATTACAAGTTAGATTAGGTATTGCTGCACATATTTCTCCTTTGCAGGAATGGCCCTGTATACCGTGCAGTTATCATGCACCAAGCAATGAAGCTACTGAGCGGAGCATATGGGCACACAAGTTGACCGCTGGGACATAACACACTGATAATTAACCTACCGCTGATACATTGTAAATTGCAAGGTTAACATGTGATGCAATAGCTGTGCAGTGTTGCAAAAAACACACAAGTTCAAAAAAAATCATTCTGGAGAAGAACATTTTGGGCAAATATTTGTACTTCCTATCTGCTAAATCGGAGAAAGGGGCAGCAAAGTCATCTGCTGCTGGGTGCCTCTAAAGATGTAATGAAGCGCAGCTACAGTTCCTACTTCCAATGTATTTTTGATTGTATCATACTGTTTTTGTACTGTATGTATGTTTTATGCTTATTGTAAAGTTTGACTAAACACTAGACAGTAAAGAGGGTATAAAATGTGGGGCATGTTTCCTGTGACCTCTTTAAGCACAGGTTTGAATTCTGCCAGTTTTGACACTCTTTCAGGCTGATAGCGCGTATGGAGGACCTGGAAAAAATGGGCTGTATTTCAGGGTGTTTTTCAATGAGTTGTTTTGAGATACGTTCAGCTTGTGGCTGGTGCCGCTATGCTACATAATGCTTACATTTTAAGAGGAGACCCACTGACAAAAGAGGACCTTGTGAAGTGTGAAGCCAACAAGACTGGATACATACCGAGCACAGACACCAGTTCAGCTGCAAACAAGCGGACGGTCTCTTCTCCGAAGCGCCCGGTGGACATCCAGAGCCTGTGGAGATCCCCGTAGCTGCAGTAGGAGCACACTGCCATGGGACAAAGCATGCACAGCCATCAGTCAGACTGGGAGCCACTTATGGACCAACTCTATCACTGGGAGCCGGTGGGTGACAGGAGGAGTAAGAGAGTGGGCCAGCAAGAGAGCAGAAGCAGCAGCTGACAGTGCAGCTGTGAGGGGGAGGCAGGATATGCATGTTATGGTACCAGTATTTTATATCACACATCTGCCACTCGTGCACCCTTTACAGTGTTTAGTTGTTCAGGGGTGCACAACCACACTTTTTGGTTTTTGATATAATTTTGTATTGACATATAGGCATACAATACAAAATGGTACATTATACATTGACAACAACCTAGAACCCACCACCCCCAGCACCCTTTGCCCTACCAAGGCAGTTGCATATGATCATTCTTGGAGTAGAAAGCAGGTTGAAAGTGAAAGAATTAGTGAGATACATATTTCCAGGGCTCTCAACCAAGGCATCCCTGGTGCATTGGCTCCTGAGGTACGGATCCAGTGGTGTCCAATAAAAAAAACCTTCCTTCCATTCTAGCCTCTTGTGGAAGCATTGCTCAAAGTCACATCTGACTAAACCCACCAGCGAGCCTAAGGGCCCTAGCGTCAGCGGCTCCAGTACGTCTGCAAGCACTGCAGCTCAAGCATACTAGCCCTCAGCTAGTTTGTGATCAACAACAAAAGATGCCAGAATTATGGCCAGCAAATGACAAGGACTTGATTGATATATGGCAGAGATGATTTAAGACATGTCAACCGTGGGTGATTTATGACCTGTCACGCAGCAAAGTTTTATGATCCTGTCGAAATCATTAATGTATGGTAGAGGTGATGCCAACTCTGATTTATGACCGGTTTTGCAATTTTGATTTATTATCCTGTCAGAATGACTTGTGGCACTCAGAATGAGATATGACACTGTAATAATGTTTTATGGCCTTTTCATCTTGAATTTTGCTTATAAGGTCTATGACCTAACGTAGAGTCCATGCATGTAATAAAACCTGGGGCCATGGATTTCCATAGAAGAATGTAAACACATGGCTGGATTGAATCTATTCAGAAGTGTATATGTGAAATGTGTACTAACAGGAGTGGGCCACGTGCAGGGGCTATGTGATACTGCTTGTTTTTGGCTACTTATGTTGTAGCAAGTCTCTGTTGGTCTCCAGAAAGAAAATCAGAATGAGATGGGGCAGTCCAGTTAGTGGTGGATGTGCATTAAAATGCTGGACATGCTCTTGTAGCAGGGGGTAGCTTCGCGGGAGTGGGACACGCCTTCCGCTGTGGCATGCGGTGCTCGGAGGGTCACGATACTGTTGTATTGATGCAGTAGGGTTTGGTGAGGCGGCCTGGGACCGAGCAGGGGTGTAGGGCAGATAGTAGTGACAGAGGGGTGAGTGGGTATTTTGATTCAAGTTACTCACTGCCAGTGGGTTTCTCTGGTGTTGTGGTGAAGTGGAAACAAAGGAATGGAATGCAGAAGAGGCGGCTGTCTACATATTTGGGTATACTCTTGCGGGAGGCCGTTTCTTGTCGGCCCAGGGGGAATCACTGGTTATAGGACGGGTTCCAAGGTGGATTCTGTTCCTCAACATTATCATTTTTATTTAAAGGGAGGTATCGTATGGCAGTTAAAAAATCAAAGTGCAGACATTTCTGCGGAATATGCCATATTTTCGACTGTTGCCCCATAGCGTCCTACATAACTGTATCCCTTCCTCACTTCCAGTTTTGTGGGATACATTACTATTTACTTTGAACATGTGTAGATGTGCACGTAGAAAGTTTGCTGATTTTACTGTTTCAACCCGTTTTCTGACACAAGAATCTTGTGTATGATTGATTCTCAAAATGTACATCTTGTGTATGTTCTAGAAACGGGTTCTCCTCATTGTCTCGCTCCACTCTAAAGCGCTTTGACATCGACTTGATGTGGTCCATCTATACAAACATCAAATAAATACATAAATAAAGAGCATTAACATGTTTATAGCATTTACATATCTGGGGTTTCTCATCATCCTGTGTTTTCTCCACTCTACTGGCTTACTACAATGCTTCGGTGTAAACAGGGCAGAGGTTAGAACGGGACCCGGCGTTACTTTCTGGCTCGATGGCTCATGTTCTGCTTCAGGGTCTAGCTGGGTGCATGGGTGAACCACTAAAGTTCACAAACAGTCCCAAAAGTCCAGTAACCCCAAAACCCATCAGTGAAAATGGAACCCAGGTCTTGCTTAGATTGAACAGACAGTAATGCCTGCCAAAGGCCAAGTCTATAAAAAGTTGCTCTTCAGCACACAGGGCTACTGTAGGATTTGTAGTTGGTGTCCAACAAAGGTCAAGAATGAAAACCAAAATAAAATGAGCTCTGGCAAAAAGGTTCAAACCAGTTCCATGCTGCAGGAGGCTCTCAATTACAATTGGGGTTTGAAGTTTGTAATTGGGTCCTGACAGTCTACACAGCTCCAAAAGCAGCCATCTCGGGGTCAAATTCATTCGTAAAATGGCTGCTCTGACCCTGATCCAATAGGAAACAGTTCAGTGTGGAGCCAGTTAAGGGTCAAACGGGTCTCACAGTTTGTTAAAGTTTTTCAAGAAGTAACACAGCTCGAGTGGGCTAGTACCCACGAAGCCATCCCCTAGAAGCACCACATTTTAGGGGCCTAAATTGCCTGGATGCAGAGCAGATTTTTGGTCGCTGGGACAACCACTAAGGTTATAAGCTCAGCCAATCCCCACTAAGAACTGGGGATTTGAGTTAGGGTCTAACCACAGCTTTAATCAACCACATCTTTGGAAGCGTATTGACTAAACAGATGGCAAAATGTGCCATCCTTGATGGGCAAGGCAAGCCAGCAAGTAAACCACCGACATAGCTTCTTTCTGAAGCTGTTAAAGAGTGATATTTAGCACCTCACTTTGGTGATTCCAGGGTCAATTTTTGCTACTTTTTAGGAATCTTTCAATCTTCGAATTACGGGGTATGAGTGCTCTGAAGATAACTTTCCAGCAAGTAGGATCTCTCGACCTGAAGTTTGGCGTCTCGTCTGTAACTGGCATTTCACCCATAACATCAACCAATCTCTTTCTTTATGAACAGAGCAGGTGTAGAGGTGATCTGTCCCTGCGGCCTGGCAAATTCGTATTACAAGAACAAATCTCAACACATTCTGTGCTATCCAAACAGAGCCCATATCTGAAAAGTCAGAGCCTAATGTAAAGGATTATTGGGCAGCAAGGTAAAGATCCAGAGGAGCAAACAGTCACCCGAACACCTAAATAAACGTGACCTGGGTGCACACATAGAACCTGTATCCATGGAGACATAATCATGCAGGGATTATATTATTTAAAGGACACTGGATTATGGCTTCGAGCTTGAGATGCAGCGGACACTCACTTATGAAAAGATGCTGCTTTCCCTGCCAGCTGTCCCCAATGCTGCGAATAAATGGGTGATTGACTTGACGCTGAGAAAAAAGAAAATTATAAAGACTTTGTTCAACTTGAAGATGAAAGCCATGAAACAGCGCTTCACAAGCACATGATCCAGGAGGGCAGGTACAGCATGGGCAGTGCTGATGCAAGCTTCTCTCAAACACTCTGAAACGGTACAGCGTGGCCCAGGGTATCCACACACACAACAGGTTCCGTAGAGAATAGCAACGCATGAATCCCTCACACAGAACAAGTTCAATGGAAGCCGCAACACTGCAACTGTAACTCACAGTATGTACAGCATGACAACAGCACTGCATGTTTCATTCACACAGACAGGAATTAAAGAAGAGAGAACATCAGTGGGAAACACCTTCACGCTCAGGACAGGAGCAGCGAATATTCACCTACAGACACAGAACAGGTACAGTGTGTGCAGCAGCGCAAGCTTCCTTTACTTACAGCTTCAAGTATAGCACCAGCAAGAGTTTAGCACTATTTACCCGGTAAATTCAGGCCGCTTAAACCTGCTGAAATTTACGAGGGGACAAATGCCTGGTAAATTCTCAGCCTACGTAGATTTTGGTGCAGAAAGCACCAACATTGGCATGTTATTCCCCAATTGGATGGGGAAAACTCTTGATAGCAGTTTATTTATAGGACCTAATAAATACCGATCCCTGAGGTGCGAGTTTTAATTGAGCCGATAAATGAATCTTCCCTATTGTGCCACACCTAGTGAGGGTCTACTCAACCTGAGCAGACCATAGTTAGTGGGAAGAGTGTTTATTTGAAGAACCGCAGACCACACGTTACATTCACACATTGAAGTAGGGGATCATCTGTTCTATCTGTATCCTACCTTCCATGCCCATCTTATCTGGGATGCTAGACTGGTCAGTGACTGCTACCTACTGTGTAATCGTAACTTTGCTCTCTATCTTAGCCAAACCGCACGATCCTGGGTAATTTCTTATAAACCTTTCAAAAGCGAGAGTGCCTAGAATGATCTAAGTGCCTTTAACACATGGTACATAAAAATCTGGTCATTGCATTACCTGTATGCTCACTTCTTCCTTGCACTGCTTCAGTGTGTCTCTTCTCATCACCTCCATTTTGGGTAACACCTATGATAAACAAAGCTGTTTGTGTAAGGCACAGCAAAGGAAGATATCACCACTGTCAGCCCCCACAAATGAACACAAACCTTCACAGCAAACACTGAAGCCTTCGTACAGTCAAGCACCTTCAGCACCGGCCCAATAGATCCTTTCGCGACAAAGCCCAGAATCTAATAGGACAAAAAAATAGAATGTGGTCATTGCTGCAGACAGAAGGTTACACACTCACTAACGTCAGGTGTGCACCGAGTCAAAAGGTGCCCTGCACACCCCGTGGGGGTTACTTCTGTGTTTGACTTCCAGGCCAGTGCAATGCCGCTGACCGGGGCCCCCGCAGGGGGCCACTAGAGCGGTCGGCGCCCTAGTGTCGCCTGGGCACCGGTCACCCCTCCCCGCCTCCCTCTCCTGGGGGGCAGGGACTCCGGCCGGTGTCCCCCTCCTCTTTCCTGCCCGGAAGTGACACGACGGGCGTCACTTCCGGGGCTCCTCTGGGCGTGGGGGGAGGCTATATAGCCCTCCCCCACCATGCCGGCGACCTCTTGTCGCCTCGCACGCCGCATCCCTCCGTTCCGCTTACCCGGCGTGGTGATGGCAGGTGGGGGTGAGAATATTGTAATATTTCCTTTTTACGTTGCAGGCGGAGTTACAGGGCGATCTGGAAGCAGGCCGGTACCAAGGGTACCTCTACGCGGCACCATAGGGGGTGCCAGAGCCAAATCCGAGGAGCCTCATGGGAGGGTCCCGGAAGCCGTGTCGGTGCCCCGCTAGTCCTTCGGGCGGTTGTGGGCCTGAACAACCGGGGGTTTGTTATGCTACGCTTCGCCCCGAGAAGGGGCGTGAGTAGAAGTTACCAACGGTCACGTGATCCTGGAAGAGAATCACTTGGACGGCAGCAAAGGCGGGGTTCGCCCCAGTGCTGCCCGGCTCATCAGGCGGGCAGGCGGCCCAGTTGGTTGCCTGCCCTTGGATCGCCCGTAAGATAACCCACCTATTACATAACGGTGTATGTAATAAACCTGCAGCATTTTGTACCCAATCAAACAGTCTGTGTGTGTGTTATTATTGGGTAATGTATTTTGTTGGAGGGGGGACTGAGGGGTGCCAATGGCGATACTATGCCAGCCTTGCAAAACAGGAGGTGCTATACACAAAACTTAGAATTGTGTGCAGGACATCGACTAGCACTATGTCACCAAGGTAAGTATACATAGGTCATCAATGTAGGCATATATGGGTAAATGTCGATTTATTATTCTTAACTCCATATCTATATGGTCAAAGTAAGATGCTGCCTTCACTGTGCTCTGAAGGAATGGTTGATTGACAACACTCAGTAAACTTTTTGTTCATTTTTGAGTGCAAACCTTACTTAAGGCGAAAGTCATCAAACAGAGCTCGGTGTATCTGCATAGGCAGCACAGATGCCAGCGTCTCTCATAAACTCTTAGAACAAGTACAATGTGACCCACAGGGCAGTTTCTATGCAGATCGGTTGAGCACAGAAAGCTCGAGCAGATGTAAAGTCAAGAACAGTACATCTCCACTTCACATATATACTTACCTGGTGATATGGCGGGCCATACTCTGCCGTCGATATCCTTGACCTCGATATCCTGACAAACAACTAACCAGGACACAAACTAGTAATGGCTGAAAGGGTCCTAATGTGCTCCCTTGACTGAAATCAAACCAGCTTTTCTGCTTTAAGAATCGTCAGTGAGAACCACGTGTTGTGACTGCAGAAAGGGCAGTGTGCAGAGGCCTTGCAGTGACGCGGAGAGTCAAACGAAGCTTTACAAGTGCTAATTAACAATAACCACAAAGTCTTCAATGTATTCAGAGGGGGCAACAGAGGAGCTGGCAGTCAACACAAAGATCTGTTGGAGGGTGGTACACAAAAGTGACTGGCAGTGGCAGGTGATGTCAGGTCATGAAAACTTTGAGGTGACCACGTCCTTGGTGCACCCTGAGCACAGAACTCAGCAGAGACGTAGAGGGTGGGATATGAGGTACAACAGCAGCTGGAGTACGGAGCCATCAAACCAGATGACCTTGAAAGTCACCAACCAAGACGGATGTAAGTGCTGCATCACAGGACCTCAATGCACAAGAGCATCCGGGGAGCAAGAGGAAAGATGCTCCCGCAGAGAGATACAGGTATGGGAGAAGGAAGGCTGCATTATAAGTGCTCTCAAACAGTGGCGGCTCCTCTTGTATGGGGGAGGAGCGTCGCCCCCTCTGCTTTCAAGCAGTGCGAAGGGGAAACATAAAATGATAATAACTTTGGGTTATTATACTTTTATGTTTGTGCTGCTTTGCTGGTGAGTGGGTGGGCAGGCGGGGGGGGGGGGGGACTAGGGCTGCTCTGCTCTCGGAGTAGGGCAGGGGAGGAATGGTTTGCCCATTTTAAGGGTGCAATCAACCTCTCGGGCCGCCTAAACCAGTCATGCACACTTTCCCCGTTCTCCATTCAGGCTGCATTACAGCCTGCGCGGAGAACATGCCCTGGCCCCCATTCCCTGGTTGGGCGTCGCACCTGAACGCTCAAAAGCAATCGCAACACTGCATTGCAGCATTGTGATTGGTCAGGGGAGCCTGGGTGCCGACCAATCACAACGCTGCAGTGCAGCGGTTTGGTTGGTCAGTGGGGCCTGGCTGTGCTTCCTGTTCCTCGAGGAGAGCAGGAGCAGAGACGCAGGACCGGCAGCAAGGTAAGTTCATTTTTTGTAATGTATTTTTTATTTTGCGCACCTTCCTGCACAAAAACTATCCCCTGAGGCATTTCCCTCTTTCTATGTGTGCTAGAAAGAGGAAAGACAAGGAGAAATAGAAATATTTCTCTTCATTACGCCTCTCCTGGAAAGGTGTAGCATTATGGCACATTCCCAGTGTGAACCAGTAATAGTAAATCTGTGAATGCATCAAAATCCATGGGTATGGCATGGGAACACACGCTCACCGCCCCTGAAAGACCTCCCTGGGCCAGAGTAAAACAACACAATGATTTACGCTGAGTTAATCCAAATTTATCAAGCCACTCAGGGCCATGCAATGTGGCCTTGTCTGCCTCCCCAGGCCTATCCTTGAGTTTAAAGAGAGATTCGGCCACTTAGCATACTCAGGTTAATGCTCCCTAATCGCCACATTTTTTTTTCATTTTTTTTTTTTTTTAGAATAAAATATACCTTGAGCTGTTGTTTTTCTGAAGATTGCCAAACAGGAAATTCCGGAAGAAAGAGTGAAAAGAAGTGAGGAGGAGAGTCTTCTGCGTTGCTGCTACAGTCCTCTTTGCAGGATTTCTGTGCCATCCATATTTTTTCCTTCATAGGCCTCCTTGCAGCCAGAAGGCACTCCAGGCTTGATGTTGCCAGCCCCACACCAGACAATACACTCTTCCAGCTCTGATCCCTGATCCTCTCCGTCAGGAGCATGCCTTCCTGCAACACAAATACGGGTATGGTGCTGTCATGCCTCAGGTAAGACGCTGCACTTGGACCACACATGCAGACAACAGGAGGACCTGGTCTACACCTAGGGTTGTTGGGCAAGCCCTAGTCATGGGGTGCATGGTTAGACATCATACATCAAAGTTACCCCCAAACACAGCTTAAGTCCTCCCATGTCAGGTCTGGGTAGATAATATACTACCCATTCAGGTACTTGAAGTGCTGGATTTGTAATAGTAAACTGCAAAAAAATGGATCGATGAGGATGTACAGGAATCAATGAATGAATGCGTGTATGGATACATTGATGGAGGAATGGTTGAGGCTGCGTGAATTGCTGAATGAGTGGGCACACTGACGGATGCATTAGTACATGAATGAAAAGGATACATGAGCTTGTTACACTTGATTCCATAACTGAGAGGAGTGGTTAGCCATCAACAAAGTAGAACAAAGGGACGCCTGTTTGTCAACCCATCAACTATTGTTTCGATTCCCCATCACCACCTGGTAGTGCTCGTGAATTGATGTCCAAAATGTACCAAGAATTTACATAATAGTTATGCCAGATGCGGATCAATCATGTCATGGTGATCACCCGAGGGTAAGGATGGCCTTTAAAAAACAACTACTATCATCATATGCCAGTGCCAACATTAGCCAACAGTGGGTATGATCATGCTGTGTTTGGCAACATTTTAGCATTTATTATACAAATTAACGCAATTATATGCAGAGGTGGGGTAACAGATGTCCTGGCTTGACTGCAATGTGGGTAAACCGGTGCCTCTGCACGCACACACAGACACACACACTCATGCATGCACACAAAGCGAATGAACATTACAATCACTGGCTCTGAAGCTCAGAGGGAGTGACAGAGGGGGCAATAGGCCCCTGCAATTTGGTAAATACTGGGAGGAATTCAGCACCAAAAGGTACCTTTGAAGCTTTTGTGTGGCAATCATGATGCTGTTAGACTAAGGCCACTCTAATAGAATCCACTTGCTTGCTCTACTCAGTGGGTCCAATAGTATCTACAGTATATCAAGCCATGGTCTTTCATGGAGCTCACACTCCCCTCACACCCACACCCGCCCTTGGCTTTCAAAACACCCGCAAATCTATGCTAGGTTTGCGTATTCTCCAAGACACCACAGTTGATAAACAACACACAGGTGTTATCAACATAATCCTAGCACAGTCTCTATTGTACAACAACTAATGAACAACAAGAACTCCCCTAGCTAGTCTAGTTATGACAAGATGTTTATACCCACCGATCACGGTCACCACACTTGCCCACCACTGCTAGAATATGTTTTCTCCTATGTGATTGGTTACAATTTCAACGGACTATAAGTGTATGCCAGTGCAAAATCAATACTCCAAAAGCTATCAGTAACAGCTGCTACAACCAATGACTGTGCTATGGGCTGATCTACACATGTATAACACAACAACCAGTGTCTGACGAGGTTGACTTATTGTACCGCTGCTGTCAATGTATTAATAGCATAAGCTGCATTTAGCTACACCTCAAGACGACTAGTTGAGTCTCTCACACCTGATACCCATCTGCCAAAGAATTAAGTGCAAAGGGCCAGATATATCAAGCATTTTACCGGTCCTAAACGGTCCAATCTGCAGACAGGCAGACCAGTAAAAAGGTTTTTGAGATGCATCAACCCAAAATGCATTCGCGAAATAGGTAATCACATTTTTTGCGATTAGCTATTTTGCTAATGCAGGTAGGGAATCACAATTTACGATTACCTAAATGCAATGCAAGAAGCATTTTTTAATGTGATTCGCTATTAGGGAATGTGTAGGAATCGCTATTTTTTTAGCAAATCCTACATACACAGAATTTTGCATCTCCAAAATAGCGAATCCGTAAAATTCGCTATTTCTGAATCGCAAAATACATTCTTGATACATCCGGCCCAAAATCTGCTGTTCTGTCCATAAAAAACATAATCGCAGAGGTCCAACCTACCTTGCGGAAAAACTGATTTGCTATCAACCAAGCAGATCTCTTCGTTCCGGGGAGAAAGCTCTTCTTGTTATCCCCCGGTACAGGAAACTCCGCGCTGAGGACAAAGCTTTTTCTTACCTTGCCCCACGGCATTGGAACTTTCTGCCTGTACATCTACATAAGTGCTCGGATCTTCTTCATTTCAGGAAACTCCTAAAAACAGAACTCTTTAGTAACTGATCCCACTGGCCAAGCATTCCTGCACCTTTAGCGTGGAGATACTCCTTTGGGGGCGATTCCGGCGCTTTACTAATCCTTCATTCATTCATGAAATAACCAATCTGCTTTATAGTTATTGGGTTTGGCCCCCTGTCTAAGTTTTTTCTGATGTGCAATTTTGGGTGACAAATTATTAATGCAAATTAATAATTTTAGTGATGCATATAGTCATAACCGATAAACTAATGATGATACACTTGAAACTACTTGATTATTTTGTTTAGAATTGTGATTAATAATGTAATATAGTTATGCCACGTTTTCATGCAAGACACCATTATTTTAATACGGATTAAGTTTTCTGTTCGTCTTGTTCTTGTCTTTCCCCCTCTCCCAATCAGTGTCCTGCTGCAAGTCAACTTTCCCCTCAGTTTCCTTGGTGCACAGAATGCTATGACGCAGGAGGCAAACTGTATTAGAAAGCGTGCATTGTGAATTAAACTTTCCATCATGTCCATCATGTACCATTTTCATAGATTTCTGCTGGAAGTTCCAATGCAAACATGCAAAACATCATAATTCTATGAGCTATTGTTTGAGAAAGGTTTCATATTATGTTGTACATCTCCGGAGTGTAGTTGCTGAAGAAGCATGCAGAAGATTTCTCTTACCTTAAGAAATGGGTTAGTGTTAAGAACCTGTTATAATTACAAAGCTGTTTTTGATGTGCTAATGCGACCTGCGATCATTCTCTGCTGAATCTGCAGTTTTAATATTTATTATGCATAATTTGTGTATAAACACTCTTGGGTTTAAAGGGACGATCAAGACTTCACATTTTCCTCCAGAGACTCTGTCTGACTATTTTGAGACTCTCTTTTCCTACCTTGAGATGCTGTCAGTATTCTTTAGGAGTTTGCCATTTATATTTAGAGAGATTTAAATGCCTAAACAGGGATTTTATTATGATTTGTCATTCCGTATTGTGCATTTGAGCCTTTTGTTTCTAAATGTATGCATTTACTTAAACACAGACAAGAGAGCGTGAAAGGTGATAAGGCTTTCACATATCCTCCCCTAAAGTACAACTAATCACACCAACCATGTGAAAGCCTGAGGATTTGTTCCTATGTTTAGTGCCACATCATATAAGAATATTAGAAATTAAGGAAAAAAAGCCTCACCAACCAAATGGTGGCATGCTTCATCACTGGCATTTTTTCTCATTCTTACCCTGTTGGGGCAGTACCGCTCAGGCGGGCTCAACCGCTTTCTGAAGCTCCTAAATATTCATTTTTCTGGACATTTCTAAAAGTCCAGTCAAGATCAAAATGGTTACGGATTTACCCAAATAGCTTTATTTAGTGGGAACTTGTACTATGATTAAAAACTAAGATACTGATCCCCTATCCAGCATCCCTTATAAGCCAACATATTTTGGCCAATTTAGATATGCCTAAAAGGTCACTCTGAGAACCAGCTGTGATCGCATTCTTAGATGCTACCATGGCATTTGACACTATAGAATGGCCGTACATCTGGGCGGTCCTGGCCAAAATGGGGTTTGGCCCGAAGTACGTTTAATGGATACAGCTCTTATACCAGGAGCCTTTGGCCCAAGTGGTGGTCAACAATAAATTGTCAGCGACATTCCCACTCGGCCGAGGCACTCATCAGGGCTGCCCACTTTCATCACTTCTCCTAGCCATAGCCCTGGAACCATTGGCAGCCTGGATCCAAGAGGATCATATGATATGAGGCTTGCGATGGTCCCCAGACTTAGAAGATTGCATCTCGCTTTACGCGGATGACATTTTGCACTATTTGGCCTCCCCAAGAAGTCCCTCGTAGTGGTCATGGATAACCTATCTGTGTTTGACAGATTCTCTGGCGTTCTGATCAACTGGAATAAGTCCCTGTTATTTGCCTTACGGGGAACTCCACCCATCCCCCCCAAGGAACTGCCTGATACAAATTAACACTCCCTCTCTCACTCCTGGGCAGAGCCGCTCTATTCAAGATGATGTCCCTGCCTAGGTTCCTCTATATACTACAGAATACTCTGGACCCTGTACCAGCTTGCTATGTTAAAGAAGTCGAAGGTCTCCAGAGGAACTTGCTGTGGGATGGCAAACAAGGCATTGCCCACAATAAATTGACCCTAAATTGGTACGATGGAGGCATTAGCCACCCAGATATTAAAAAATATTACTGGGCTGCACATTTAGCGGCAATCAACCATGGGACATACGGCCGTATTGATGATCCCGGCTACGCCATGGATAGATGGCTCCTTTCCGGAGGCAACTATAACAGGGCAATATATTCACGACCCAAAAGAAACTTCTTGACAGGCCCCACCAACCACACAGTCCGCATTTGGCATGATGCCACTAATTCTCTCGGATGGGGGCAGAAATTGAACTTGACCACCCCGCTTTGGGATTCTGAGAAACTGGGCAGCCTATGGAAATCAAAGGTGTTAATCAAAGGGGTTTGATAGATGGGACCTTATTGGCATTTCCCATATTAAGGACATCTGGGGAGAGGGTGGAGTCAAATCCTTCCATACTTTACAGACGGAGTACGAGCTGTCATACACCGAACGTTTCTGATACACACAGATTTTGCACTCGCTTCAGTCTCATCTTCCCAGGGGGACCTCAATTCTCGAAGCCTCACCCTCAGAGGACAGAATTTTAGATGGTCACCTCCCCGAAAAAACTATCTCCTTAATTTACAAGAAACTAATTAATAACATGGCAGATCCCCTCCAATCATTGCAGGAGAAGTGGAGACGAGACGGGGTGGAAATAGATGACGAGGACAGGCAGGAGGCAGTGTCATTCCCTAGAGTAGTAGCCATTCCGGCGCGCCTCAGGTTGGTTCGGCTTAAAATCCTCCATAGAATATATATCACGGGGCCCCGATTCGTGCTTATGGGAGGTCCGATAATGGAGAATGTAGGTGGCGCTAGGGCCATATGGGGACATTAATGCCTATCATCTGGGAGTGTCAATGTATTAGCTCCTATTGGAGCAAGGTCCATTACACAATCAATGCGGTGCTGCAGGTCCGTCTTCACCCAGAGGTACGTAGGTGCCTTTTGAACATATGGGAACCTACGGACCTGAACACTCACCAGACTCAGTGGGCCACACTAGGGTTCATGGTTGCCAAAAAGAACATTGCACAACTATGGGGTGCAGCCCACCCGCCCACTCTTGAAGCCTGGGAAAGAGACCTTGATTGGTGTATGGATATGGAGTCCCTGGAACGCATAGCATGGAGAGATTTGTGTGCCACCCCGAGGTGCTGAGCAAGATGACTCCCTAACCCCGTGACATTCCCCTCGTATACACTGCAAGAATATGAAAACTCTCCTCCTGTGCCTCTTTACAATGTATAATTTGGATGATACCTCTGTATTGTTTATTGAAACCGATGTATGTTTAATAAAAAGATTTTTTTTTTTTAAAAAGGTCACTCTGCCTCCTTTAGGGCACCTATTCCTCCCTACCCACAATCATCTCATCCTAAAGGAGTAGTGAATGTGAGGAGGCAAAAGGATCTCCAAGCTGTATATAATTATGAACCTAAGTAAGGTTGTTAAGCAAGCCCCATTGGCTCAGAGGGGGTAGACGCTTCCCTGTAGTCACACTTACTCCAAAGGTACAGCATTTTCACTTGAGCCTATATTACCCGCCTCGGCCACATCAGAGTTAATATATACAGGTAGGAGGGCATATTAGGGATGCCGGAACCATTGGCTATTTGATAGGCATGTTTATTCTTAATATTTTTAATATCACAATAGGATGTGGCAATAATCATAGTCGGGGACAAATCATCATGTGTGAGGAGCTTGAAGGTGATTCTTTTGATGACTGGGAGCCAGTGGATGTCTCTCAAGTGGCCGGTGATGTGGCTGCAGCGGGGAATGTTGAGGATAAGTCTGGCAGAGGCATTCTGAATGTTCTGCGGTTTCTTGAGGAGTTTCTGGGTGATACCGGCAAAGAATGCATTGCTGTAGTCGGTCCTGCTGCTGGTGAGTGCATGGGTGACTTGAACATATTTTGGAGCAGGCGTAACATGTGGAAACAGGATGATGAGATAGCGTAGATATGGCGGCTCATGGTGAGCGAGGAGTCCAGGATGATGCCAAGGTTTTGTGTGTGGTCTGTGGGGGGTTCTAATTGCTGCATCTGCTGCTGTTGATGTCTTTTAAAGGCAGCTGCACTGACCTTTAGATGGGGCACTAGCACTGTGGCACATGACACTGTGACAGATTCGCGTTCACAGCATTGAATTTTAGCCAAAGAGAGGTCTTCTGACAGACTATTGCCACAGCCAACACACCACAGGGCTAGCATCTGAGGCCGCAGCTTATAGCACCAAGGACGTGAGAGCAGGCAGCAGAGTGTGTTATCAGGTTGCCTACCAGCACTATAATAGACTCTGCCAGGATGCCGATGACCTGATCGTCGACCACTTCTGTCACTGCACAGCAGTGGGCCCCTCAGAGAGAGCCTGTATACTTTCAGTGCCACAACGCCAAGAGAAGGCAAAATGTGTCAGACTTGGCAGTGGCTGAACACAGCAGTGGTTAGTAGCACACAGTGACAGACCAGTCCAAAATTAGGTCGTTCAAATAGTGGTGCAGCAAGACTATATAGATGAAAGTGGCCAGTCCAACCCTGGTGTCACTGGGTCTTATATTGTGGGAGGCTGGGAAGAGGAGTCAGTTATGTGCAGACTGAGCACCATTTTTGCAGTATTTGGCTTAGCATGGTTGTCTAAATTGTGGTGGGGAGGAGCAGAAGCAGGTGTTGTGCAGAGCAGCACTTTTGGCTACCCAGTGAGAGTAGTGTGGCCACTCCAGCCACCCTGGACCTTGTTATCATCGTAGTGGGAAGTATGGACTTCATGGCTTGGTTCTACTCGCTAGAAAGAGTCCAGAGTGTTTTGATCAGAGGCACATTAGCTGGACTTATAAACTGTTGCCATTCACGGTCTGTAGTGAAATGAATGAGGGCTCTGTAGAGCAGAGCGGTCTCTATAGATAGGCCGGTTCAATCAATTAATCAATCAAGTAGTATTTGAATAGCATAGCTAATCACCCAGGGGGGGGTATCCAGGCTCTGTGCTGCAGGTATCATTCAAAGAGTCAGGTCTTGAGTCCCTTCCTGAAGTGGTTCAATGAGAGTGCAAAGCGAAGTTAAAGGATGTTCCAGGCTTTGGCGGTGAGATGTGAGAAGGAGGATCCTCGAGAGCGGCTGCAGTGGATATGTGGAGTCTGAGCGAAGGCGAAGTGTGCAGAGCAGAGGTTTCTGGTCGGTTGGTGGAAGATCAGAAAGTGGTTCATGTTGGTTGGTCCTTGATTATGGAGGTCTTTGTAGGTGTGGGCCAGGAGCTTTAAATGGCATCTCTTCTGAAAGGGAAGCTGATGGAGGTCTTTTAGGTGCTGGGTGATATGTGTCCTCTTGAACAGGTTGAGGATCAGTCTTGCTGTTGCATTCTGGATTGTCTTGAGTCTTTGCATGACTTTTGTGGTGGTGCCGGCATAGAGTGTGTTTCCATAGTCAATCCGGCTGATGATGAGGGTCTGGCGTAGTTGATTGATGAGTGTGTGGTGGGAGACAGTGTTGAAAGGCTGCGGGGAGGTCCAGGAAGAAGAGGGTGGCTGATTCTCCTCGGTGAAGTAGGGCTCGGAAGTCGTCTGTTGCGCCGATCAGGGCTGTCTCAGTGCTGTGGCTGGTTCCGAAGCCCAATTGGGATGGGTCCTGGATTTTTTGTTTCTTTCTAGATGATCGGTGAACTGGAGGTTGATGGCCTTCTCCAGGACTTTGGCGGGGAACAGGAGGAGGGGTTGGGACAGTAGTTCTGGAACTTACTGGGGTCTACTGAAGGTTTTTTGAGGAGGGGGTCTACCCTCCAGGTATTTCCATGCATTGGGAAAGAAGGCTGTAGTTATGGAGGCGTTGAGGATGGTGGTGAGCTGGTGGCTGATCTCGTTGCTTCCGAGGTTGAAGAGTCGATGGGGAGATGGGCCGGTAGGTGCTCCTGAGTGGATGCAGTTCATCCGTGTGGTTGTTTTTGGTGTGCCGAGTTGTTCCCATACGGTAAGCAGGTGGTTGGTGGTTATGGTTGAAGTGTTGCTGAAGAGGTCGGAGAGTTGGGGATCGATGTCTCTGTAGATGGTTGCTATCTTCACAAGTACATAAAGCTATTGTTTATACACTGAGGTGGAAACCATTATAGCTTGCTATAGAGCAGTGATGCTTCTACTAAACCTGATCTGGATACTTTGAACCTCTGAGAGTGTTTGTCTTGATTCAGGAAGCTGTATCTACTGTGATGCACAATATCATAAGGGGCTGATTTATAGTCCAGTGAGACCTTTGCAAAAGCTGAACTCACTCCTCACCCTGCTGGAATGAGATCCTGAGCACACCCTATGTGGGGATCCAGACGCTTGGGAGCAGTTTCTAGAATTCAGTAACAGGAGGAGATCTGAGGACAGTGTAGGGAGGAAGGAGACTAGGAAGTAGGATTTACTTCGTTTTGTTCTGAGCTTGTTTGACAGAGGTCTGTCACAAGCGACTATTGGAGGCAAACTGGTTCGAGTATCAAGTTATTTATCAATTATCAATATTATGGAAGGTAGTGATAGATATATGGGCCAGCAAAAGATGAATTAGTAAAGTGGTGTTGGTAGGTTAAGGTAGGGAGAAGGATTCTAAAAGTAAATTGAGAGCCCTGTTATGTTTAAATCAGATACTGAGAGTTTTTTGCAAGACAGAAGGTATCGAAGTGTAGGTCCATGAGAACATCAAGAAGGAAGACGCTTATCCATTCCTACTGGTCGGATGAGGTGCACGTTAGGAAATGTGTACTGTGATGGAGTTGAGGGGACTGTGGAATGAGAATCTGTGGTATTTTGGTAAATACAATTATTGAAACGTTGCTTCAGTAGGGTGAAGCAGGAAACCACCTGACAGAATTTTCCTGGACTGTTGTAGTTGGGTGGAGGGGTGAGACAGGTGCGGGCGTAACCACTCCATTGGGGAACTGGCTTGGAGATGTCTGGTGGGGCATGAGCGAGAGATTGGGGAATGCGAAAGAAGGGATGTAACTGGAAGAAAAAGGAAAGATGTTTCAGGGTAATGATATGTTGCTGGGCACTATTTACATTTTGGGGAGGTTTAAGAGAGGAGATATATCAGGAATGTTAAGTGTATTAGCAGGGTTGATTTACTAATATATTGGAGCTTAATTAATTAAACTGTCCTAATAAAGAGGCCTTTTATTCTAACAGAACGATCTGCTGTTTTTTGTCTATTTCACACAATAGGGTGGCCGGGGGGAGCAAAAGGAAAAGCCAGTTTTTCCCCAGGTAGCTTTATGCAAATGGCACAGGCTACAGGGAAGGGATTGTAGAATAGGTTATAGGTGGGGAGGGTGGAGTTTAAGTGACAAGGCTATTTAGGATTCAGGAGGTCAGGAGTTCAACCTTTTACTGTTTCAATCACCCAGTAGGCAGACAGGTCAAGATCAAGCGTTTAACCAGACAGGTCAAGATCAAACGTTTAACCATCTAGAGAGAGAACGGTTGGTTTTGGTGATATGAAAGAGGTTATAAGTAAAGAAGAGGATACAGATTGGGAATTGATATGTTATGCTACAATAAGCCAGGTATATAGCAGATATATTATATTCAGCAAGAGGTCTTCAAATGTTTTTGGTCTGAGCGCCCCAAAGAAAAATGTTTTGAAGTCAGCTCCCCCTCCCCCCCCCCCCACCAAACGTTATGGCGAGGATTGGATGAGTGGGAGGGGCAGGGCTGAAATCAGGGGACAAGGCTTTTAAGATCATTTCAGGGATACTTTTTCTAAAGTTTATAATCCATAATTAATGTGAGACTTATAAAAGAGCAAACTCATCAAGCAAAAACAGAAAATTGGCCAAAAAGTTCTGCTATCCATAACTGGAGTGTTGTGACGTCTTCGCACGCATGGATCCCAATGCAACTACACCTGCTGCACTAATGATAGTCGCAGCACTGTGTAGCAGGCTCTCTCCTCCGCCTCTTACTGCCTGTTTCAACTGTGCAGATCATCACTCCAATCTTGAAACAGGCTTGATTGTTCTCTCTTTTTTTTTTAATATAGCGTAAACTGGGCCCAAAGAAGTGACTTACATAAATGGAGCACTTTCATAAGCACCAGTTACGTTACACAAGGTCAGATTCTTTTTTTTTTTCCCCAGGCATGTGGAGACTAAGTTCTTTGTCTAGAATCACAGGATGTTGAGCCATTGCTGGGAATTGAACCTGGTGCCCAAATTTCAATGGCAGCACCATTAGGCCACATCTCCTCCCATTCAGAAAAAAAGGAGCTCTCACGCGTTGTCCCCTTTTGTGCAGCAGAGTTGCGTCTACCACAATGCTAGCAAGGAAAATGTGCCCCTATACCCTTTTTTTTTTAAAGAGAGTCATAATTGTGATACAGTGAGACCCTCAGAACCCTGGGCTCCAGTGCCACACACTTACTCCACTAATAATAGCTACTGCCTTGTGAAGTGGGCTGTCTCCTCTGCCCTTTGTTTAAAACATGGGCTCCCATCTTGACCCCATGCACCTCCCTACCATCTCTCTAACTTCCAGATTAAGATGTCGCCTTTACTTCAATTTTCCCTTCCCCTGGGCCATTGCTTAGAGGCCCAAAGCAACACAGAACTTGTGCGCTAGACCCGAATGAAAGCAAGGAAGGATAGTAAAACAGCCATAAATAGGGTTTAGTTTGCCCCTCATAATGCAGGGTCCAACGTGCCACTGTTCTATAGATGTATTGTACTTTAAGGAATTAAATTATAGACCTGTCCTATTAAAGTGGTCTGTTATACTAAGAGAATGATCGGTGCTTTATTTTGTATATCACACCATGATGGTTTGACCACAACTTCTGTCAGTGAAACTGGCACTTTTGTCCAGAATTTTTAGTCTTGACCAAGACCAGAATGTACATCTGAGCCAGCTGGTCGCCCAACCTTCGGAGATCATTGCTCCCTTTGACTCCACTTCCTTGTTTAGGCTTTTCCTCTTAACCACGTTTGTAGTCGTGTCATGATTTAACTTTCTCAGACGGTGTATTGTTAATCTATTATCACTTAAATATGCCCCTCCCCTGGCCCAGAAGAAATGGGGAGAGGAATGGCACTACGGCCAGAGCTGCCTACTGTGAAACTGAGGAACTAGGTTTGATTCTGTGTCGGCTCAATATCTCACGATTCTGGCCAAATGATTTAATCTCCCTGTGACTAAAAAATATGAATATGTCCTTGTTTAATTGTAACTGGTGTTCATGTAAAGCACTCTAATACCTTAAGATCAGGATTGTGCTATAAACAAGCACTGGTAAAGCCAATAGGTTTCGCCTATGCAAGAGCTATTGGTTTTGACAATATGATTTGGCGATGGCTAAAAGTTTGTGGGCAAATGAGAGTGGAGTGTCGTAAAGTGGAGTAGAGTAGGGTGTTATCGTGTGGCATAGAGAGTCGTGGACTGGCGTTCAGTGATGTTGAGTATAGATGGATAGCTTGGAGTGGAGTGGATCGAAGCGGAATATGGAATGGCATAGAGTGGAGTGGTGTGGAGTTTCATGGAAGGAGTAGAGTGTCAGTTGGGAAGGGCGTAGAGTGGAATTGATTGGCATAGAGTATCAGAGTGGAGAAGTGCAGTCCATTGAAGAAGAATCAAGTGTCATTGATTGGTGTAGAGCAGAGTGGCATAGAGGGTGTTGAGCGGAGTAGAGTGTTGTAGAGTAGAGTGACGTAGAGCAAGGGAACTTGTTGTAGAGTGGAGTGGCATTGAGTGAAGTTGTGTAGGAGAGTGGAATGGCATAGAGTGGAGTAGAGTTGAAGAAATAAAAGGAGTAGAGTGTTGTAGAGTTGAGTAGAGTAGAATGGTGTGGTATAGAGTGTTAGAGTGGAGTGGCGAAGAGTTAAGTGATGCAGAGTAGAGTGCAGTGGCATTGAGCGCAGTGACCTAGAGTGCAGTGGCATGGAGTGTACTGATGTAGAGGGCATTGGTGTAGAGTTCATTGACATACAGGATAGCAGTGCGAAGTACAGTGGTCCAGTGGCAAAGAGTACAGTGGTGCATAGTAGAGTGGGGTAGAGTGCACTGTCATAGAGTGCAGTGGTGTACAGTAGATAAGACTGGCATAGAGTGTAGTGGTGTAGAGCATAGTGGCATAAAGTGCATTGGTGAGAAGTGCAGAAGTGTGGTGCAGAGTAGAGTGGTGCAGAGTAGAGTGGCGTAGAGTTCAGTGAAAGTGTAGTGTTGCAGAGTAAAGTGTCATAGAGTGCAATAGTGTTGAGTGCAGTGGCATAGAGTGCATTGGTGTAAAGTGCAGTGGTGTAGAGTGGTGCGGAGTAAAGTGAAGCAGAGTGCAATGGTGTAGAGTGACGTAGAGTGCAGTGGCATAGAGCAGAGTTTTGCAGAGTATAGAATAGTGGCGTTCAGTGCAGTGGTGCAGAGTAGATTGGGATAGAATGCAGTTGTGTAGAGTGTACTAGTTTTGAGTAAAGTGGTCTAGAGTGCATTGGCATAGAGTGCAGTGGCATACAGTGGCATAGAGTGCAGAAGAATGGAGTGCCGCATGGTAGATTGCAGTGGCGTAGAGTGGCATAGACTGAAATGGTGCAGAGTGGAATAGAGTAGATTGTAGAGTAGAGAGAAGTGGTGTCGAGTGCAGTGAAGCAGAGTAGATTAAAGTGGTTTAGAGTGGATTGGCGTAGAGTGCAGTGGCGCAGAGTGCAGCGGTGCATACTAGAGTAGTGTGGGGTAGAGTGCATTGGCACAGAGTAGTGTAGAGTAGAGAGGAGTGAAGTGGCGTACAGTGGACTGGTGCAGAGTAGAGTGCAGTGAAGCAGTGTGGAGTGAAGTGGCATAGTGTGGAGTGGTGCAGAATATAGTGAAGTGATGCAGTGTGGCATGAAGTGGAGTGGCGAAGTGTGGAGTGGTGCAGAGTAAAGTGCAGTGTCATGGCGTAGAGTGGAGTGGGGTAAAGTGGAGTATGCATGGTGTGGTAGCGCACTGCCATTACAGACATGTTCGATTGAAATGACCATTACATTTGCACAGACATACAGTGTTACTAATGAAAGTATACAGCGCTCAAACGATAATGTGTGGAAATGTCATCACCTAGTGTATTGATTTGTTTTGGTCATATTCAAATATTTGATTCCACCACACTTCAGATTTACCCCAAAACGTTCTTCATTTGTGCTTTCCATATTCTGAAATAGCTGCAAAGTTGATTTTTACAGTCATTTACGGACATTTAGGTTTTGTTTTGTGCTAGAACAGAAATAACATCGTACAGCACACCCCGAGTAGCCAGCTAGAATAAATAACATCCTACAACCTTTCTGTCTCACACAGGTAGCCAACAGGATTGTCCCAGAAATCCTCTCACGTTCAAGGCAGAGAACTAAAAGTAAACACCAAGCTCCCCGAAAGACAGACCCTGACATTCGACCTCTGTCGTTGAATACACAGCAAAAATGACAAGAACAGAACAAGATTTAAAAGTCTGTTTACAGAAATGCAGTTCTGGTGAAAGAATACAGTAAATGGGGTTTGGGCAAAGGAAGGGACAAACTCAAGCTGGACATTTGGCCTAAGGAAAAGACGAATTCAAGCCGAACTGCCTAAAACAAGTAAAGCCACCAAACTGAAAGCAAGATGCGAGTTACAAAGCACAAATTCAATGTTTAGCATTTGGTCGGAATGTATTCCGAGGGAAGCTTTCCGAATGTCCCCATGATGTCGTTATCAAGTCTGGTACCCTTCGACCTAAAAAACTGCACACAAAAACACTATAACACTTTAGGCCTGGGTCCTCGAATTGCCGCAGTACGACAGCCCTCGCCTCTTTGTCCCGCTTCCATGACTGGTAGCCCCAATTCTCACCTTATGCGCACTGGGGGTCGCACCCATCTTCAGAGGTAATGGAGGGGCCCTTGGCGCGCTAGGTGCCCTCTGCCCGCTCTCCTGGGGAGCACGGTTTTTCGACGCTCGACCCCAGGACTGCCGTTTCTCAATAATCGGGTCGGAATGCTATGATAAACAACTTTAATCCGCTCAGACATCGTAGCCGCCCACCGCCTGCTTCGCGAATACGTTTTAAGCTTGCCGGCGTTGCCGAGCCCATTTCTTTCAGTATTAACGAGGGTGGCGGGAGTAGGGCGAGTCCGGGGCGTAATACACGACAGACCCATCGTACCGGGGACAGGTGGAACCCTTAATGTACGGATCTTTTCGCTGTCACGAAAGATGACGGTTTTGCAATTCCCATAGACGCTTTTGGGAGACTGAAGTTACACCGATACAGAACAAGTGTTATTAGTGTTACCAGCAATGTGCTACGAACGACGTGTGCGTAGAATCGCCATACCTGCATAAAACAGTGAAATGATTACACAGTACATTGCGTGCGGCGCCATAGCACATACTTCACGTAAAGAATGGCTTTGAGTTGACTGAATGTATGCAGGCCGTCGATATTTTTATCTTTCTGTGTCTGTGACCAGGGCATTTCCCGAAAAAGTATGACTTTACCGCATAATCAGGTTTGGTACCTCTGAGGCCTAAAGCATCCCCTACAAGGATCTATGTTACACACATGATCAACACTTCACTTTCTGGTAGGTCTACTTAACCGTTTATCCTCCCAAGCCCGATAAAATTAGTATTAGTTTGGATATTGCGCAAACAAACATCTGCTTCAGTCCCAGGATGCTCTAGTCTAAGGGGTGAACATTTTATGAATGCACGTTATGCTACACATCGTAAACTTCACCCGAAGGGTTTAACTCTCCAGAGTCAAAAAAGCGGTCACTGGAACATAACAAAGCTAACACCATTCACGGTGCAGTATCCGTTAGGGATTATCGAGGACTTCAGCTTATAAAGGTAGGTCAGTGTGTATTAAGTTGTTAGAGTGCAGTGTATGAGTTTTACAGCGGAGCACCGTCCAAAAGCATTTAAAGCAGGCAATGCGGCCTCAGCTAGCAGGCAGAACAGAACAGGTGAACTAGGGCAGAGGTTAGCAAGTGAGACAGGATTTATATTTGTGGCGGGAATAGGACCTGGAAGGCTCATATTCTGAGTAGAAATACAACCTCACAGGAAATAAGTAGATAGTGTGAAGCCACCGTTTGCATGGGACAGCTGCGGGACTTAAGAGTAATAAAAAAGTCTTGATTACAAATGAACAGAAAACCAGTAAAGTTCCTGTGCTGGCTTTGACAGGCGGTCGCCCACTCAGATCTTAAGGATCTGGGGCGGCAAAATGTGTGGAGAAATCAATCAGCTTTCTTGTAAAGCGCAACTACTCTTCCGTTAGGGTCTCAAGGCGCTGAGTGGATGGTCGGAGTTCTGCGGTTCAGTCGAAGAGCCAGGTCTTGAGGTCCTTCCTGAATTGAGGAAGAGACGGTGATTACCTGAGATGTAGAGGCAGGGAGTTCCAGGTCTTCGCAGCGAGGTAGGAGAAGGATCTAGCTCCAGCCGCGGTCTTGCGCATTCGTGGGATGGTGGCCAGGGCAAGTTGGGTGGAGCAGAGATGTCTGATGAGTATGTGGAATGAGAAACAGTGGTTGAGGTATGCAGGACCAGCATTGTGGAGGTTTTGTGAGGAGCTTGAAGGTAATTCTTTTGTTGATCGGGAACCAGTGGAGGTCTCTCAGGTGATGGGTGATATGGCTGCGGTGGGGGATGTTCAGGATGAGTCTAGTGGAGGTGCTCTGGATGTTCTGCAGTTTCTTTAGGAGTTTTTGGGTGGTGCTGGCATAGAGTGCGTTGCCGTAGTCCAGTGTGCTGCTGACAAGTGCATGGGTTACCATTTTCCTGGACTCGGTGAGAATCCACTTGAAAATCTTCGAAGCAGGCGGAGTCTGTGGAAGCAGGAGGATGAGACTGCGTTGATTTGGCGGTTCATTGAGAGCAAGGAGTCCAGGATGATGTCTGAGTGGTCCGTGAGTGTGAAGAGGTTCCGAGCGCTGAGGGCCACCAGGAGTTGTCCTATGAGGAGGGGGTGGAGCTCAGGATGAAAACTTCGGGCTTGTCTCAGTTGAGCTTGAGGCAGCTGTCCTTCCGTCAGGTGGCGACTGCCTTCATCCTATTGTGGAAGTTGCTCTTGGCTGTTGTGGGTTTGTCTGTGAGGGAGCGAATCAGCTGGGTGTCGGCGTAAGACACGATATTGAGTCAGTGGCCACTGATGATGGCTGCTAGCGGGGCCATGTCGATGTTGAAGAGGGTAGGGCTCAGGGACGATCCCTGGGGCACTCCACAGCTGATCTCTGTGGGTTCTGAGTAGGATGGTGGAAGTCTGATTCTCTGTGTTCGGCCGGTGAGGAAGAAGTGGGTCCATTCTATGGCTTTGTCGCGGATGCCGGTGTCGTGGAGTCTTGTGCAGAGGGTGTGATGAAAGAGTGAGGAGGAGTCCGCGTTCTTCCCAGGTAGACTGCGTTACACAGTCTTCTTCTGCGATTGTCAGTGATTCTATGATTGTTGGACTCTTCGAATTTTGGTTTCCAGCTTGTACCGAGAAAGCAAAGCCTCCTGTGGTTTTATTATTGTTTGGCAGTACGAGGATCCATGAATCTTTAAATGGGCAAATAGTATACATGTCTAAGAGCATCTCAGGTTCAGCTATAAAGTGTAATTCAGACAGGCAAACTCAAGGGTTCCACAAGTAGCTGGTTCTTTAGATGGGTTTTAAAGGTTTAAAAGTACAGGGTGCTTTTTATGAGGAGATGGATCACATTCCATACTGTTGGACTTGGCCATTTTTGGCTAAAGTTCCCTAAACTTTTTGCCTTCCCTCTAGACCTTTTTTCTGACATGGTGTTGCGGATATATCATTGCAAGGGCTATACCAGCTCGTCGCCTCGCTTAGACAGGACATAGGAACATTGAGAGCTAAGATCGACAAACTAGTCCACATGCTTAAAATCTTCACCCCCTAGTAATCCCTCCCATAAGCAGCCCCCATGCTCTGCGGCAGATGAGCGCCTACGCCCACAGCGAACTTCTTTTCCCGCTCAGGCCGAAAGAAATCAAAAAGGCGGCCGACCACCCGCACTCCTCTCTACAATGAACAATATAGCTTCTTTTCCCCCTTATAGCGGACAGCTCAAGACCCCACATCCTTGTTGCCAGAACTTAGTTCCAACACAAACCCTTGCTCATTGCACTACACCTAAAAATACACTGGTAACAATGAATCAAATGGTTACTAATAAGCCAAAGGGGAATCATCCTCCGCAAACCTCTCAGTTAGAAGGGAGAAAAGTTTACATGGTCAATGTTCCCAAACTAGATATCGCGGCTGGTCACGAAAGCGAGGACTCACGAATAAACAAATCAATACACTGGATTCGTCACGGCAGGGGATGCCGCTCTCTTATTCGGGATGACATTGTCAGGGCTAGGAGATGCATGGCACGCATACATCCACAGGACCATATTGAGCTTACCCTGACTAGTGTCAATTTGGTAGAAAAGCTTGTTTCACTTGAGTTCCGTACCTGCTCCCCTGACTCAACATCAATACAGCTCAGACGATTTCCAGTAGCCTTACCCCCAGATAGATCAAGCGATAAACACCAGACAGGGGTGACAAGAGGCTCCGCATCACTTGAAGCTAATGATTGACCACTAAATGAGATCCGGGCAGCGCAGCCATTACAGGCCCTCCCCTTATCTACTGATCAAACTTCCCCAACTGACCCAACCCCTCAACTGGCATCAATCACTGCCCCAACCCAAGGCTTATTCACTTCCCGTCAGCTAAAAGTCATCTCGTGGAACGTTGCTGGCCTCAGTAGCAAGCTATCACTACCCCATTGGAACGACCTGGTAGAGGGATATGACATCTGTGTTTTTCAAGAAACGGAGCGTGGCTCCTCTACATAAACTGGGCTATAGCTGTTACCATATACCTGCCACCACCAAAGGGAGGGGTCGCCCCTCGGGAGGACTGATCATATGGGTCAACATTGCCCTCAACTGTAGAACTTTTAGTTGTCAAACTTTGAGCCCAGGCATCATGAGGCTCACTATCAAGGGCCCAGGAGGGGGGGATAATGCAGGACTTGTTTGTTTACATAAAGGGGACAATCGGAAGGTAAAACCTCTCCCGTTCTCATGCTACTTGAAGAAGGTTTATCAAATTTTTCATCCCACTCTAGAGTAGTAGTTGCTGGCGATTTCAACAGCACTTTTGAGCCTCTCAGCACAGAAGACATAACAGGGATAGAGGAGGAAGACAACAAATGGGGAGTCCCCTCATTAACCATACCCCCGGTAAAACGATGGACACAGGTGGCTATCCAACTATATGCACTCACCTTGGAATATGGGCTAAGGGCAGTGAATGGCAGGACCAGATCCGATGCCCAGGGAGCCCTCACCTATAACAGAGTAACTAGTCCATCTCGCATTGATTACATCCTAGTAGATGTTAGATTTTGGGAGTATGTCCTAGATATGGAGTTGGGCAACACAACCAACAGTGACCATAACCCTCTTTTTATGTCACTGAGGTTCCCATGGTCACCCCCTTGCTCTATACCAACTAATCGTATGCACTCTGTGACTAAAGAGGTGATACCCTCAAACTCGAGTAGAGCCTTGAAATGGCACAAGGTCGCTTTTGAAGAAGAAAAAATGGAGGCCATCAGGCAAGTTCTTTATAAAAATACAAACGAGTTAAGAGAAGGAATAGCAGAGGGGCCTACTTATGCTCTCAGTGTACACTCACGCACCATTGAACAAATCTATACTCACTTCCAAGCACCGAAAAGGTCCATTAAATCTGTCCCACAAAAAAGAAGAGGCCAAACATGGTACACAAAAGAGTGCAGAATTAAGAGGAAGGCTTTGGTAATAGCGATTAGAGCCTAGAACAGCTCAGTCATCAAAGTTGCAAGACAGGAAAACAGAGAGGCTCAGCATCAAGCAAAGCTAGACTGGGACGAAACCCGATGGCACAACCTTAAAAACACAAGAAAAAGGTGACAGAGTGCACACCGGTTGTCTCCGTTCTTTCGTCAATAGCTTATTTGTTTGTATTTTGTTGGCGTGCAAAGCCGGAATCGTGGACTGCCAATTACACGTGTAAGTAGTAATCACTGGAAAAAGTGGGGCGACATTCCACCCCACATCAGGCGCACAGCCGTAGTTCATGCATATATATGCAACGTTTGCTCCAATTTTGTCAAAAAGTTTTTATTTTCCTTTTCATTCACAGTTGTTAAACAGTCATCTTTTTTTCTCAGTCACGCGGTGGACCTCTATGTAAACACAATCCTTAATGCTGAAGAAGTGCCACTATCGGCTTTACTCTGCGGCATGGCGTTTTACATAAATATTCCTCATTGTGTTGCTTTCAATACCCAATGCATTTCGGGCCATTTTGGCCCTTCGTCAGGGGTTATCTATAAATTGAAAAACATAGACATTAGCTAAAGTTTGTTAAATAAATCATGTTGACCACCTTAAGCACATAAATAAAGTTCAAAATACACATGTATGTAACTGAGGTGAGTCCCCTAATCAATGTGATGCCCGCTGAATTCTTAAGAGTGTATCTGCTCATTTCGGTACCTGCGCTCAAACACATTCAACCCCTCTAAACTCTCATTACATTGTACCTCGCCAGCAAATGCACACCCACGTAATCCAAATTTTCCCCTTATAATTCTTCGAGCCTTTTATAAAAACGAATCCCCACCTTGAATATTCTGGTAACTGCTATTCTTCCTGTTCGGAACCATTCTGATGACTTAGCTCACACGCTCTATTTAAGACACCTGTGGGGTGTCCCCGCCCATTCTAATCCCTCCAATTACGATCAGCTCTTCCAATCCAACTGCAAGAACCATAATGCACTGCATACGTTTAAAGTATATCCAATCTAAAGTGCGTCTCAATCTTAAAACGCTCCCGCTGCCAAATATCGCAATCTTGAAGTACTTTAAGGGGTTCTTAACACGCAATGTGTTGTTTAGGTGTGTGTAAACCATAATCATCTCACTTTATAACAATAGTTTTCTTATGCTACGTTTGTTTCAACCAAGTCGTCGCTGTCGGGATAACTATATTAGTGTTGGTGTGATGGCTCTCATATATCTCTTTCCCTCGTTTTAACATAATCCTAACCGTTTGAATGACGTGCGGGTGTATAGCCAAGTTGCCAGCCTCTCTGCCATATATACATTCACCCCTAGTGTTTCTAGCGTAAACCTCAAAATAAACACAATAAATTCCCCGCCCGCCCGCTGAAATCATTATCTACATCGATTCAAACATGTATCAATCCTGTACTCTATGTCAATCAAATCATGACGTAAAATGAACCATGGATACAACTGTTCGTTAGTCTGTTGTCTGTGTTTTCAAAAAAATAGTTCATGTGCTTCACTTTTGAGGAAAAGCTGTTCAACAGGTCCAGCGTATGACGATGCAAACTTTATCTGTTAATTATCTTTGGTACGTGGGTGCAACTCGTCGGGTAGGCAGTAAATTGTAAGATCACAAGAAAAAGGTGACAGAGTGCACACCGGTTGTCTCCGTTCTTTCGTCAATAGCTTATTTGTTTGTATTTTGTTGGCGTGCAAAGCCGGAATCGTGGACTGCCAATTACACGTGTAAGTAGTAATCACTGGAAAAAGTGGGGCGACATTCCACCCCACATCAGGCGCACAGCCGTAGTTCATGCATATATATGCAACGTTTGCTCCAATTTTGTCAAAAAGTTTTTATTTTCCTTTTCATTCACAGTTGTTAAACAGCAATCTTTTTTTCTCAGTCACGCGGTGGACCTCTATGTAAACACAATCCTTAATGCTGGAGAAGTGCCACTATCGCCTTTACTCTGCGGCATGGCGTTTTACATAAATATTCCTCATTGTGTTGCTTTCAATACCCAATGCATTTCGGGACATTTTGGCCCTTCGTCAGGGGTTATCTATAAATTGAAAAACATAGACATTAGCTAAAGTTTGTTAAATAAATCATGTTGACCACCTTAAGCACATAAATAAAGTTCAAAATACACATGTATGTAACTGAGGTGAGTCCCCTAATCAATGTGATGCCCGCTGAATTCTTAAGAGTGTATCTGCTCATTTCGGTACCTGCGCTCGAACACATTCAACCCCTCTAAACTCTCATTACATTGTACCTCGCCAGCAAATGCACACCCACGTAATCCAAATTTTCCCCTTATAATTCTTCGAGCCTTTTATAAAAACGAATCCCCACCTTGAATATTCTGGTAACTGCTATTCTTCCTGTTCGGAACCATTCTGATGACTTAGCTCACACGCTCTATTTAAGACACCTGTGGGGTGTCCCCGCCCATTCTAATCCCTCCAATTACGATCAGCTCTTCCAATCCGACTGCAAGAACCATAATGCACTGCATACGTTTAAAGTATATCCAATCTAAAGTGCGTCTCAATCTTAAAACGCTCCCGCTGCCAAATATCGCAATCTTGAAGTACTTTAAGGGGTTCTTAACACGCAATGTGTTGTTTTGGTGTGTGTAAACCATAATCATCTCACTTTATAACAATAGTTTTCTTATGCTACGTTTGTTTCAACCAAGTCGTCGCTGTCGGGATAACTATATTAGTGTTGGTGTGATGGCTCTCAGATATCTCTTTCCCTCGTTTTAACATAATCCTAACCGTTTGAATGACGTGCGGGTGTATAGCCAAGTTGCCAGCCTCTCTGCCATATATACATTCACCCCTAGTGTTTCTAGCGTAAACCTCAAAATAAACACAATAAATTCCCCGCCCGCCCGCTGAAATCATTATCTACATCGATTCAAACATGTATCAATCCTGTACTCTATGTCAATCAAATCATGACGTAAAATGAACCATGGATACAACTGTTCGTTAGTCCGTTGTCTGTGTTTTCAAAAAAATAGTTCATGTGCGCCTGATGTGGGGTGGAATGTCGCCCCACTTTTTCCAGTGATTACTACTTACACGTGTAATTGGCAGTCCACGATTCCGGCTTTGCACGCCAACAAAATACAAACAAATAAGCTATTGACGAAAGAACGGAGACAACCGGTGTGCACTCTGTCACCTTTTTCTTGTGATCTTACAATTTACTGCCTACCCGACGAGTTGCACCCACGTACCAAAGATAATTAACAGATAAAGTTTGTATCGTCATACGCTGGACCTGTTGAACAGCTTTTCCTCAAAAGTGAAGCACATGAACTATTTTTTTGAAAACACAGACAACGGACTAACGAACAGTTGTATCCATGGTTCATTTTACGTCATGATTTGATTGACATAGAGTACAGGATTGATACATGTTTGAATCGATGTAGATAATGATTTCAGCGGGCGGGCAGGGAATTTATTGTGTTTATTTTGAGGTTTACGCTAGAAACACTAGAGGTGAATGTATATATGGCAGAGAGGCTGGCAACTTGGCTATACACCCGCACGTCATTCAAACGGTTAGGATTATGTTAAAACGAGGGAAAGAGATATATGAGAGCCATCACACCAACACTAATATAGTTATTCCGACAGCGACGACTTGGTTGAAACAAACGTAGCATAAGAAAGCTATTGTTATAAAGTGAGATGATTATGGTTTACACACACCTAAACAACACATTGCGTGTTAAGAACCCCTTAAAGTACTTCAAGATTGCGATATTTGGCAGCGGGAGCGTTTTAAGATTGAGACGCACTTTAGATTGGATATACTTTAAACGTATGCAGTGCATTTTGGTTCTTGCAGTTGGATTGGAAGAGCTGATCGTAATTGGAGGGATTAGAATGGGCGGGGACACCCCACAGGTGTCTTAAATAGAGCGTGTGAGCTAAGTCATCAGAATGGTTCCGAACAGGAAGAATAGCAGTTACCAGAATATTCAAGGTGGGATTCGTTTTTATAAAAGGCTCGAAGAATTATAAGGGGAAAATTTGGATTACGTGGGTGTGCATTTGCTGGCGAGGTACAATGTAATGAGAGTTTAGAGGGGTTGAATGTGTTCGAGCGCAGGTACCGAAATGAGCAGATACACTCTTAAGAATTCAGCGGGCATCACATTGATTAGGGGACTCACCTCAGTTACATACATGTGTATTTTGAACTTTATTTATGTGCTTAAGGTGGTCAACATGATTTATTTAACAAACTTTAGCTAATGTCTATGTTTTTCAATTTATAGATAACCCCTGACGAAGGGCCAAAATGTCCCGAAATGCATTGGGTATTGAAAGCAACACAATGAGGAATATTTATGTAAAACGCCATGCCGCAGAGTAAAGGCGATAGTGGCACTTCTCCAGCATTAAGGATTGTGTTTACATAGAGGTCCACCGCGTGACTGAGAAAAAAAGATGACTGTTTAACAACTGTGAATGAAAAGGAAAATAAAAACTTTTTGACAAAATTGGAGCAAACGTTGCATATATATTCATGAACTACGGCTGTGCGCCTGATGTGGGGTGGAATGTCGCCCCACTTTTTCCAGTGATTACAACCTTAAAAATGCCAGTCTTGCAAGGGACACTAATCTTTTTTGGTCATTGGTCAGACACACAAACAAGGGTGAGGTAGATCAAATCCCCAATCACATACCACCTCAGGTCTGGCATGACCACTTTTGCGACTTATATTCTGGGACTAACATTCCAAATGTAGAAGGACAATGTGGTCACTTCCCATTAAGCCTTGGGAAGGGGGACCACGTCCCATTTACATTAAAAGAAGTCGAGTTAGCCATAAGAAAGATAGTGCCCGCCAAAGCCCCGGGACCTGATGGTCTCCCTGGGGACCTGTTCCTCTCTGATTGGGCCAATTGGACTGAGTTTGTCCTACTTCTTATCAACTCCATCTCTGGAGGATGCCCAGTCTCGCAAGGGACTCATGGAAGGGAGCGGAGGTAGTCCCAATCTACAAGAAGGGGACTAGAGAGGACCCTTCCAAATACAGGCCAATTAGCCTTATAGATGCAATGCAGAAGATAGTTGGTAGGGTCACATTACAGAGAATCCAATCGAGGGCTGAGGAGGAGGACATCCTTTCTCAATACCAGGCGGGCTTCCGGACCAATACAGGAACGGTGGACCAGATCTTTAGGCTTCTCCTGATCCACTGGAAGGTGGTGGTGATTGGCAAGGGCAGTTTTTACCTCACTTTTATCGACCTAAAGACTGCCTTTGACCTGGTCCCCAGGGATAAGTTATGGCAAACATTTCAAGCCATGGTTATCCCTCCAATGATCCTTAACCTCTTAGTAAGGCTACATGAGGGCAATTATGCTCAGATAAGATGGGGGTCCCAGGGACAGCTTGCTGATAAGATCCCAGTAAACAGGGGAGTACGCCAGGGCTGCGTGATGGCACCCACCCTGTTCTCGTTATACGTGAACAGGGTGGTCAGATTTCTGCAAGAAGTACCTGCTGATACCCCGGCCCTGGCAGGTAATGAGGCACCAACTCTCCTGTTTACTGATGATACACTGCTGATCTCAAAGACCCCGGCAGGCCTCCAAAAGCTCCTGAACAGGTTCCAACTTTTCTGTAACACTCGAGGCTTAGTCATAAATACATCTAAAGCAAAATTCATGACTTTTAATCCCCACAAATCCTTTAGGAATAATATTACTTTAGACGGAACCTATCTCGAGAGAGTCACCACCTTTGACTATCTTGGGATACGCCTTTCAGAAAAAGTACAATAGAAACTTCACCTTGATAAAATGCACCTGAATCACAAACGTGTGGCTGGGGCACTGAGCAAAGAGCATCGCTCATCATTTAGTAGACCTATTGCCCCGGCACCCATTGTGTACGGAGCCGAGGCAGTTAGCTCGGCCCTTTACGGAACCGAGCTGTGGGGGTTTGATAACCTCGATGAGATCAGCAGATCAGAAAACAAGTTCTTCAGGGACCTGCTCTTGTTATCACAGGGTATACCCTTAACCCCTTTGATATATGATCTGGGTAGGCGCCACATTAAAGATATGGCCAAACTTCGCCCCCTGAGGAACTGGGCACGCCTTAGGCGCACCCCTGAACTCGCCAACTATGCTGAGGCTTTCGCTGAAGTAATGGGGTTGGACATTGGCAAGAAGATAAAATGGAACTCAAATGTCAAGGCATTGATGATAACCCTGGGCCTCGAAGAGTCATGGGATACCCAAAGTCCGCAGAGCTCAAACGCATCTACTGGAATTGGATAGATGCCAGAGACCTTAGCAACCCAAATTTAGGAAGGCTTACGGAAGAGTTCTTCCAACACAAACCATCTAGAGGCCTTGAACCTTATTTGGATGTAATCCAGACCCCAAGGGATAGGGCATTATATACTCAATTCAGATTTGGCACACTTCCAGTCTATGAATTCACCGTGAAGTTGCGCCCCTTCAACAAGATCACTGTAGAATGCCCATCCTGCGTGATCTCTAAAGAAAGTATTGCACATTTTATGTTTGCTTGCCCTGCTTACGCTAGTGCTAGGTCCTGCTGGCTTCTGCCAATCTGCAAACAACTAGGCACTCTATACCATCGAGTTGCCCTACGTATACTAAGAACTGACTCGAGAATCCTATGTGTTTGCGGAGTTGCCAAGTTTCTGGGCCGAGCCTGGCTAACCAGGCACAGGGCTATATGAAGGGCTTCCCAAAACTGACACAGATTACTATAGAGTATGAACATAGGTCATCTGAAATCTGTAACGCCATACATCGTCGCCGATAATGAATTTTATATATTTTAACTTTAACCATCTCTTATTGTTTTAAATTGTATTAATCAAAATAAATTCTTATATGCACCAAATAGCTTAAATTGCCAATCATCGGGTAAAATTGCATTGTTATACCCTAACCATTATGATGTGATTTTATCTTGAAACTTTTTTGTATTATAATGCTTTTATGATATTTATATCGAAATAAAGCTATTGACTGACTGACTGACTGATAGGATCTAGGGAATGTCTTGACCCAGGGGAGAAGGTGACCTGCATCTGGAGTGTAGGGGGGAGAAGTAGCCCCTGGAAGTGAAGAGGCCTGGGCTGCCGCCATAAAACAATGGCTCCATCTCGTGCTGAGTGATTTTGGATCCAGACCCCCACTATCAAAGGAAGAAGGTACCACTGGCAGGGAGACACCCAGAACTGGTTTAGACAGGGGTCAGTGCCCCCCTGAACACAAAGACTTCAAAGACATTTAGGGGTATAACTATGAGAGCTGAAGCCCCTGAACATAGGAATGGATTGATCAAGATTGAAAAGGATTGAAACTACTTTGTGGTCAAGAGAAACCTTTGCCAAGGAAGAAACTGCTGAAGAGACTGAAGGAAGGGACTGACCCTTGCTGTGTGTTCTGGGGCTGGCCTGCAGTTTGCTGCTTTAACCAAGGAGAGGCTAAAGGGACTTTGCTGAGTGCTGTGTCCCCCTGCTTGAAAGGACTTTGCTGTGTGCTGTGTCCTGAAGTAACTTATCCCCAAGGGACCGAGGAGAGCTGGCTCCCTGTTGTGGAAACTCAGGAACACAAAAGTTTCCAGGTGTGTCTCAGCGACGCTGTGTGCATGTGCTTTTTGCAGCCTGAGACCCTCGTAAGAATTGTCTGTGATCGTGGGCACCAGGAGTCCAAGTGAGTCTCAGCGACGCTGTGTGCGTGTGCAGCCTGAGACTTTCGTGAGGATCGTCCTGTGATCGTGTGCACCCGGAATCCAAGTGAGTCTCAGCGACGCTGTGTGTGTGTGCTTTGTGCAACCTGAGACCTTTGTGCGGATTGCCCTGTATTCGTGTGCACATGGAACTCCAGTGTGTCTCAGCGACGCTGTGTGTATGTGCTTTTTGCAGCCTGAGACCCTCGTAAGAATTGCCCTATGATCGTGAGCACCAGGAGTCCAAGTGAGTCTTAGTGATGCTGTGTGCGTGTGCTTTGTGCAGCCGGAGACATTTGTGAGGATCATCCTGTGATCGTGCGCACCCGGAATCCAAGTGAGTCTCAGCGACGCTGTGTGCATGTGCTTTGTGCAACCTGAGACCTTTGTGAGGATTGCCCTGTGATCGTGTGCACCCGGAACTCAAGGGAGTCTCAGCGACGATGGGTGCATGTGCTTCATGCAGCCTGAGACTTTTGTGAGGGTTGCCCTATGACCGTGCACCCCCGGAGCTCAAGTGAGTCCAAGCAACGCTGTGTGCGTGTGCCCTGTTGCAGCCTGAGATCTTTGTCATTGCCATCGGCCCGGACCGGCATCCCCAGTGGAGCTGTGCCGCCGCTCCGAGCCTGCCTTTTGCCAAGGAGGGACCTCGAACTATCTCTGTTGTCGGGGGGCCCGAGTTCCACTGCCCAAATCAACGAAGTCACATCTGAGGCCCAAGTCGCGAGGAGAGGAGAGCAAGTTCGCACCCCCCAGGTAACGCTCAGCGAGCGTGCGTGTGTCTCCACCTGGGGCGGGGTGCGGGCTCGGAGAGAAACGCTCTCGGCCTTTCCCATTCTCGCAGCGCGAGCCTCCGCTCAAGCTCATATCGCGGCCTGTACTTGCCGAGGAGTGGCAGTACCGGGGCCGGAGAGTGGAGCTACACTTTGCGTTACACTATACCCGTGTTGGGGGCATATTTTGGCAGTAGCAGACCGCGAGTCAGCAGGATTGGCCTGGAGACCGTCCCGAGCACCGTGATCGGTGCCAGAGTACATTATTTTGGTATTACGAACTGCCTGATTTGTGCATCACGTATTGCATTATTTTTGCATAATGAACTGCATGATTGTTGCATTACGCATTGCATTATTTCTGCATAGTGAACTACCTGATTGTTGCATTACGCATTGCATTATTTCTGCATAACGTACTACCTGATTGTTGCATTACGCATTGCATTATTTTGCATAACGAACTGCCTGATTGTTGCATTACGAATTGCATTATATTGGCATTACGAATGGCCTGATTGTTGCATAACGAACTGCATTAGGTTTACATTGCAAAGTGCCTGATTCTTGCATTACAAACTGCATAGCATTGCATTAGGACTGCATTGGATCATCTAGAATTGCTCATTAATACTGCAAGAACCTACAAGGGCTGGCTGACCTAATTACCGGTCAGGTGAAATATTACAAATACGCATATGTTGGATTCTTATCGTGTGGTCTAATCGTATATCTTTTTATATAAACATATACTTGTTTTTTATGAAACTCGTGTGGAGACCATTTGTGGTGTCATCATTGGGTTACTCAGAGGGGGGTTGCAAATACTTTACACATTTTCCTTGGAGATAAGCCTGCCTGCTCTTTCCAAGCTACCAAGAGGGTGAGCAGGGGCTATCTGAGAAGGTGTCCTTCCTTTCCCTAACTTAGAAGCAAGGGTCCATAGTTGGCCTCAGCCAAACTAGAGACCCCCAGTTCTAACCCATACTATCGGGTTGTTGCAGGAAAAGGATTTGCGTAGTGTGGACATTTCCTGAAATGAGGAGTGGAGAGCAGTCTATAGTCCGTAAAACAGAGTGAGCAAATGCTTCCAGAAAAGGATAGTTTCAGAGTTTAATGCAGAGGTCTTCAAACTTTTGGATGCCGAGACCCCCCTGTCAAAAAATTTCAGGCATGAGGACCCCCTCCTTACAAAAATTTCTAGAACTTAATACTCCTCATAATTGGTGCTCCCTGTTTTCCATTTTTACAGATTTTTACAGATAACTACAGACAGAAATCATTGTATATCCTGTCTGTATCTACTTTTGAAAGTGGAAAAATGCTGATAATTGGCTTCTTTTGGGTGACTATGCTGAGTTTATTGACTTTCAGGCCAGTAGTTGCACACATTGCCAGCATAGGGAGTTATAAAGCTCACTGAGATTTGCTTAAATTAATTGTTGCATTTCTCAACAGGTATTTGTGCTATCATGCCAATTGTTTGATGTGTGTATTATATTATTTTGGCAGTGTAATTTGCTAAACCGCGACAGGCATGAAAGTATGAGTGCACGTCTATCTGTTAAGTAAATGTGGAAATATACGGGTTATCACATCTATTCACAAAACAAAATAAATATGGATAAATACAGACAGCAAGAGACTGGTTTGAGGAGAAAATGTTTCTCAGCAATTCTTTTTAAGCATGGCCCACTCTCCTACTACCCTCCTTTAGCCTCACTGCTGCAGGTGAAACCTGCCTCCTAGTCCTTACTTTCTCTGTCTCAGGGTTGCTACCCTCAGAGATCAGGACCTGGACCACAGCCCACAAGGCAACCACAGACAATGCAGTATCTAGGATAGACTCACCAACCCATCTCTGTTTCTCAGGGTCCATGCCAACTGCCACTGCTTCTTGCCCTCCCCAGGTTTCATTCTGCCCCATCAATAAAAATTGGGATGCAAACCACCACCTGCTTACTCCTCATGGACAACCTCCATACTACCAGGGGGTGCTATGGAGCAGACCACCCAGTCCTGCCTCTTCAGTGTCACACCTTACTTACCTTTTCTAGGGAACCACATTGCATCCCTCTTTACCGAGAGGCCAGGCTCTGAAGCCAGCCTTAGAGCGCCGCAAAGAACCCTAGTTTGCATAGGGACGCTATATTACACTATGCTACCAGGTCACTATGGATCTAGATCTCAGAATAATGGCCAAACACCATGGCATTTATTTACTAAAGTATATATTGGAGGGTGCATAACAATGCAATAAAGCATACAGGCCTTTAAAAAGTAAGTAGATTGACACTAACTTTTGTGTAGCCTTTCAGAGTGCAAGCGCCCATGCAAAACATTAGTAAAAGAGGGTCCATGCATCCACTCTCAGGCTTTCATTTTTACAAATTATTGTTATCAGGTGCAGCAATCCAACTGATCTTAAACATTGGAGGACTACAATTCCCAGAAAGCAATACTTTGTTCAAATAAACAGGCAGAACAGGAAACACAGTGTTCCTCTCTACAGAGAGACCAGGTTCTACAGGAGGTTTGAGGCAAATTAAAAAATGGTTAATTCCACCTGTTTTCCAGAAAACCACTAATGTCAAAACATAGTATCCCTGGTTAATAGGTTGGATAATAATGGAAGGGAGACCTTGTAGAACAGAGCCAGGGCATGGCAGTCCCACTGGAGGGGTGAGAGGGCAGCACTCACCCAAGAGAGCCCCAGTGTGGGAGAGACATCCCTTACTCACAACAGAGGGAGACCTTGTGGCACAGAGCGCAAGGCCTTGCCATGCCAGATGGAGGATGAGAGGACAGGACCCACCGAGAGACCCCAACTGTGGAAGACACCGGAGGGAGACCTTGTGGAATAGAGAGTAAGGCCCTGGCAGACCCATTGGAGGGGTGAGAGGGCAGGACCCACCTGAGAGAGCTCCAGTGTGGGAGAGACACTCCTTACTCAGAACAGAAGGATAGACCTTGTCTAAGACAGAGCTAGGTCTTGACCACTGGAGAGATGAGGGGACAGGACCCACATGATCCTGATGGAGGGAATTGCACTTATATAGCGAAACAGAGAGCCATGCCTGCCCTGGACATGATGGCAGCGGGGGGAGTGGGAGGACAGGTGTAGAGAAAACAAAAACGGACGTGATGAAGCCACCTGAAGGATTTTAAGGGAGAGGAGATAGGAAGAGAGACAGGAAGTTTGACAAGGAGGTGAGGGCGTAATACACCCCCCACACCCCTGCCATGGACAATCTTCCAAACAGAAATACAGCGAAGGGACCACCTGGGCTTTTTATGGTGGTAGCTGCACATTTGACATTATATGGGTGACCTCAGCAGCAGAACAAAAGTGAAAGAAAAGAAATGAGATTAAAAGACAAAGATGTGTGGAAGGAGAGATGAGGTTTCAAGCAGAGGATGGAAGAGAATGGGAATGTGTGAAAATTTTACTTTAACACAGAAACACAGTATCAGCTCATGTACTAATAACATATTTAGAGAATGTTTAAATAGTCATAAAACACAGTGCAGAGTTTTTGGTGATATCAAGCAAAGTATAAAAGATCTGAAAGCACAGCCAAGGCATGTCGGCAGGTGCCTGGCTGAACCTATGAGAAATGCTATCCAGCCTGCGTTCACTATTTCAACCTCGTGTTATTGTTGTGTGACTTACTTTAGCAGAGGAATCCCAAAGACAGCAGTGGGGAAAGGGTGGGCGTAAATTTTTGGAGTTAAGAATGTGGGTGCGCGCGTGCGTGTATGCTTGTGTGTAGGTCTGAGGGGTAAAAAGCCAGGGAATGGTGGAGGAGGTGGGGCAGAGGCAACCTACTTACAAGTTCCACGAAGTTCCGGTTGCCACGGAAACCAGGAAACAGCCACGGGATCGTATTTCGGAGGCAGCCGCGAAGAAGAAGCACGAAAAGGACACCAGCTGCTGGAAAAACACAGCAGCAGCAAGGACAACAAGGAAGTCCAGGAGATGCAGCAGGAGTGCAAGGCAGCAGCAGCAACAACAAACATTGAAGCACTTCAGACGCTTCGCCAGAGCAGTTCCCGGCCGGCATTTCCTGATGTTAAATCTGCAATTTCTCTGATTGGAGGACAATCACCGATGACGCTGTATGCTTTCACGATGTCCTCCAATCGGAGAGCGCCTGAAGCTGCCACTATTCGGAATCCAAAACAAAGAGCGAACGTTTTGGAATGCAGCTTCAGGCAGTTCCAGGCGAAAGTGCGATGGGAATGCGCGACCCCCTTTCTGGGACTCCACGCCCCCCCTGGGGGTCGCGCCCCACAGATTGAAGACCCCTGGCTAACCTGTCTCTCACCTACCGCCCCTTTCTCTCTGATGTCTCTTTTTCACCTGTTTATACTCTTTGCTGTCTCTTTCTAGACTGTTTCTTTGTCACCTTTGTCAAACCTGTCTCTCCCTCTATTTATTTCTCTCTTAGCTGCGCCTTTCCTATTTTTCCACCGGTCACATCTGTCACCTGTCTTTTTCTTTCTGACTCTGCAGTCTCTGTTTTGCCTGTCTGTTATTTTTTACCTATTTGTCTGGTGTGCCCTCTTCCTCTATTGCAGTCTTTCTGCTGCTCCTGATCTTTTAATAACTCAGTTGTTTCCCTTGCCCCTATCTATTTCCCTGTCACCTGACAAAGCGTGTGAGTGAGAGACTTTTAGACTCCTTTTTTGTCAGGACCTCTTAACTAGCACCAATAAATGAATTATGTTGCAAGTGCTACTTTTGGCTTGAGAACACCGCCTTTACCACAGGCTCCAAAGACAGCTCCTGACAGCCCCCATCCCCCATTCATAAATGGTGGCAACATTCTGCTTCATTTCAGTGTGAGTTTCATTGCTGTGCTGTATTTATAGCTATCAGCCAAAAGTCCCTGTTTGCTGTGTAGCAAGAATACTGTTTTTCTTTTCTTCCTAGCTTTGCTTTAATAACTTCTTTGGGGTAGAATGCCTGTGCCAGGAGTCGCAAGGGGAAGCCACGAGTCGCATTTGCGACCCCTGGCGACCCCCAAATGACATCAATGGGGAGGTAAGACGCTATGGTGAAGATGGATGCAACAAAATCCCCAAACTCGAACCAGCAGGAGGTGAGCTCAGAGAAGTGGCTAAGGGCAAAAGTGCCAGGTCGGATTGGACCGGACCAGTTAGTGGGGCGAGGCCTGTCCTCCCAATAGGGGTCAGGCGAGACAGCACAGAATAAACAGGCCAAATTACGAGAGTAAAAGTCTGCTTTATTAGGCTAGGCTGCAACTGAACTTTATCAAACAATACATGAACATCAAATAATCCCCACCTCACTAAAACAAAAATTCAACCAGAAACCTCCCACCCTTAAACATCCCACCCAGCCTGAGCAAACTCCCAACAAAAGATCCAAGCACTCAACACAAAAAATATTAGTACTATACCGCGACCTGCCAATCACTTTGAAATCTGCTTTCAAACCCAGACCTGACAACTATACTAAACCATTTTCGCCCAAGTGTATTATTAACACATCTGGACAAGGTCTCACTGTTAGAAATGGGGGTCTCTAGTTGGAAGTAAGGGACAATCCTTCTAGTCAGAATAAGGGGATCACACACCCAAGATAACCCCTGCTCACTCCCTTAGTAGCTTAGAACGAACAGTCAGTCAGGTCTATCTCAGAGGCAATGTTATGTTATGTTATATAAACTTATAACGCACTCAGCTACTCCAAAGAGTGTACCGGCGCGAGCCAGAGAAGGAAAAGCATAAAGAGGCAACGCAAACAGATGAGTTTTCAGATTTTTCTTTAAAAAGGCAGAGGTCCTGAGTGCTGCGGAGGGGGAAAGGAAGTGAGTTCCAGGTAGATGACACTCTAAAAGTAAGGGAGTGACCACCCACTCTTGAGAGTTGAAATCGGGGGATGTGGTCCAAGAGCTGGAAGAAGATCGGAGATGCCAGGCGGGATTGTAAAATAGAAAGCGCTTGCGTAAATAAGGGGGACCCCCTGGCGTGAAGAGCCCGGTGGGCCAAAGTCAGGGCTTTAAACTTCACTCGCTGGGCCACCGGGAGCCAGTGGAGGGTGCGCAAATGCTGTTGAATGCTGGATCTCGTAGGACTATTAAAGACAAGCCGGGCGGCAGCATTTTGAACAACCTGTAATTTGTTGAGGAGATAGCTTGGAAGAACAATGTATAAAGCGTTGGCATAATCAATCTGCAAAAGAATCAGGGCCCGGCTCACCGTTTCCTTGGCAGTTCTCGGAAGAAGTGGGAAACATTTCCTCAGAGTTTTAAGTATGCCAAAACAATTCCCCACTAACTTCTTTATCTGGGTGGAGAAAGAGAGATTCTCCTCAAACCAGACTCCTAGATTTTTAGCACGGAAGCCCCGTTGGAGCCGGGGAGGGAAACCCAGAGGGCCATAAGGACTTCCTGAACTGGGGGGGGAAGACCCATAGAGAAGGATTTCTGACTTGTCCTCGTTGCACTTGAGTTGGGCTGAGGACAGCCATTGAAAAACAGCTGATAAAAAATGTTTGGCTTGAGAAAGCGAGTACTCTATTTCCCCCCAGGTAATCAGGAGCTGGGTGTCATCGGCATATGCTATGATTTTGGCTGCCAAATCTTCAGCCAAATATATCAGAGGGGTGACGTAAAGATTGAAAAGAAGGGGACTCAGGGATGACCCCTGAGGTACACCAGTAGACACCTCCTGAGGGGGCGAGGAGAAAGGGGAAGCCATACCTGCTGAGTATGCCCTTCCAGAAAGGATTTGAGCCAACTCAGGGCATCACCAGCAATCCCCAAGTCTGCCAGCCGGGTATGAAGCAGAGAGTGGGGGACCGTATCAAATGCTGCAGAGAGGTCCAGCAAAATGAGAGCAGCCCTACCCACTGAATCCAGGCACTCCAGAGTCGCCTCTGCTACCTCCACAAAGGCCGACTCGTACTGTAGGTGGCTCTGAAACCGGATTGAGCTGGATGGAGAAGACTGTCTCCTTCCACATAAGCTGTAAACTGCTTATTGACCACCTTTTTGCAAGCTTTCGCAATGGTCGGAAGAAGGGAAATGGGGCGATAGTTTGCGGGAATCAATGGATCCAACAACGTTTTTTTTTTAGAAGAGGCAGCATTTTAGCCTGTTTCCAGGCTGTAGGGACATAGGCCTCTTGAAGAGACAGATTAATTAATCTGTTGGCTTCAGGGTTTACAGTCTCAGCGACCTCGGCCAAAAGTCTGGCAGCACAAGGATCAGTCGGAGAGCCTGATTTATGACTGGGAGATCAATGGGAGAGAAAGCCATCAGGGTAGGTCCTGCACTAGGTACCTCCTCCAAAGGAAGAGGCCTAGTCAGGGCATAATACCCTAGTGTAAAGGACGCCTGGATGGAATGAATCTGATCAGCAAAAAAATTGGATAATTCCTCACACCACCAAGAATCGGAATGGACTCTGCACGAGGGGCCATGAAACTCCGAACGATCAAGAAGATTTCTTTAGCTTATTACTGGCTAAATCAATCCGATCGGCAAAGTAAAAGCTCTTGGCCTGGGATTTAGAGGAATAGTACACCTTCTGCTCTATCCTAAGGTTCATCTTAGCCAAGGGGTAGTAATCCCGCCGCCACCGGCGTTCAAGGTTTTTGCAAAGTTGTTTCTGAGTCTTAAGCTCCTGCTTGTACCATGGCTTCGAGGGGGAATCGCTAGAAAGTTTAGGACGGGATGAGGGGCAGAAACGGCCACCTGCACTCTTAATCCAGCTGGAGAAGCTGTCCAGAGAGTTATCCAGCGCATCAAGGAGGGGTGGTCTAGAGTCAGCAAGTGCATGACTAAAGGACAATGGGTCAATTTCAACAAAGACCGGGCTATAAGCAGTGCGGCTAGGGGAAATATTGTAGACCAGGTCCCAGGAAAAGTAGGATAAAAGGTGGTCGGACCAAAGCACCAGAATATGGTCGACCACTTTTATGGGGAAATTGGAGCAGATAGGGTCCAGGATATGCCCCCCTGAATGCATCGGGGCCTGGACCCATTGAGTAAGCTGGGCAATATTGAGACAGTCTACAAATTCATATGCAATGTATAAAGTATGTGTATATAACACACACAGTAACACAGTGAAAATACTACAAATGGACACCACATCAGTTGAGAAAAATAAACACTCTTTAGCTAAACCAAACAAGCCAAAACAACAAACATCCAACATACAGAACTCAAAATATAACGTTCTAAAGGTTTCAAATAATTCTGTCCATAGAACTCAATGGATGCAGTGATTTTATACAAATTACCTTGGATGCATCAAAATCCACAAAGAAAATCCATCGCAGAGGAAGGAAGCATATGAAACACAGCAATGCGTTGATTCCGGAGTCCCTGGGGAGGCGACGCGTTAGTTCTGGTGCACGCAGGAGAAGTTTAGTATTGAATCCTGACTGGAAGGGGAAGTGATGTGTCGAAATCCAAGATGGCTCTGGTCTGCGGGTGATGCAGTGGAAAAACGTGGTAAACATGTGTGATACGTAGAAATCCTGAGGTCGATACAGTAACGATAAACAGTCGCTGCATTGATTTTTTCTGCCGCGGCCCCACAATGCATCAATTCTTTCAGCTACTCAGCAGGGCCTGTGTCAGAGTCAGTGCAGAGGTCTCGGACTTTGGAGACACAGTGCGCTAAACTCGGGTTGTGGCAGTTTCTTTGGCCGTCGCAGGCACTGCGTCGATTTCTTTGGCCGCACTGCGACGGTGACTGTGCTATGAAACTTTTCCCGCATGTCAGTGCTGCATCGGAAAAAGAGGCGCTGGAAGGGCAAAGTGTCGATTTTGAAGACTTTTGTAGCTTTCAGCAGCAGGAACAACCTCCAAGAGCCCCGAACTGGAATTGGAACCACTCAGCAGGTCGGAACTCCTTGCATTGGAGTTCAGGGAGGCTGCAGGTGAAGTCTTTGATGGCCCTGAGATTTCTTAACTGGAGGCAAGCACACACAATCCCTTGGAGAAACTTCAAAAGCAGGATACAAAGCTAAGCCCAGTCCATTTACTCTCCAAAGCAGAAGGAGCAACTGCAGGGCAACTAAGCAAAGGGGAAGTACTGATCATTACAGCTCTTCAGTTCTTCTCCTTGGCAGAGTCTCCTCTTGATCCAGAAGTATTCTAAAAGTCTGTGGTTTTAGGTCCAATACTTATACCCCTTTTGGCCTTTGAAGTAGGCATTCTTCAAAGGATTGTCTTTGTACTGCACAAGTTCTTGTCCTGCCTGGTCTTGGCTCCAGACACACTCCATGGGGTGGAGACAGAATTGCGAGAGGCCAGACCCAGCCCTACTCAGCTGTATGCAACAACTCCTCCCACCACTCTAGCTCAGGAAGCCCATTAGCCTGGTGATGGGCCATCAGGATATGCAGGGCACACCCCATTTCCCTTTGTGTGACTGTCTAGAGTGAATGCACAAACAGGTCCCTGTCATTCTAAACTAGACGTTGATTTCACATACATGCAGAGGCACAGGGTGGTTTAACAAGAAAATGCCCACCTTCTAAAAGTGGCATTTTCCAACACACAATTTAAAAACTATCTTTACTGAACATTGGTTTTTTTTTAAATTCTGATTCAAATTCCAAATCTCTAGCTGTTCCCATTTAAATGTAAAACTTGTAAAATGTTACAAGGCAGCTCAAATGATAGCCTAAGGGAGAGCTAGTCCTTGCAATAGTGAAAAACGAAATTGGCAGTATTTCACTATCAGGATATGTAAAACCTAGCAGTGCATGTCCTACCTTTCACATACTCTGCACCCTGCCAATGGGGGCACCTTGGGCCTACCTTAGGGGTGCCTGACATGTAGTAAAAGGGACGGTTAGGGCCTGGCAAGTGGGTGCCCTTGCCAGGACAACATGGCAGTTAAAAACTGCACTGCCTGAGACAAGTGTACGGGCAACTCATGTGGGTGGCACAACCAGTGCGGTCGGCCCACTAGTATTTGATTTATATGCCCTGGGCACACATAGTGCACTTTACTAGGGACTTACTAGTAAATCAAATATGCCAATCATGAAGAACCAATCAGAATCACAATTTACACAAGGAGCACTTGCATTTTAGCACTGATCAGCAGTGGTAAAGTGCCCAGAGTACATAAACCAGCAAAAATAAAGTCCAGTATAACATCAACAATACAGATGGTAGAGGCAAAAAGACAGGGCAAACCACACCAAGGATGCCAGGTCTAACAGGTTCCCCCTCCAACTGAAAGTATGGAGAACTCCCCAACCTCCTGGGAGTTATCATCACTAAGGCAGAAGAATGTGGACAGACCATCAGCATTGAGGTGTTCTGTACCAGGGTGGTGCTCCACCGTAAAGTCCATCCCCTGTAGGGAAGCAGATCACCTCAACAGTTTTGGGTTCTCACACCTCATCTGCAATAACCATCTGAGGGGCCTGAGGTATGTTTGAACCCGGATGTTAGTCCCAAACAAGTAGGATTTTAGCTTTTTCCGTGCTCAGAACACAGCAAAGCTTCTCTCTCAATTGCGCACCATCACTGTTCTCGGGGAAGTCATCTCATGCTAATAAAGTTTTCTGGTTGGTCTAGGCCCCCTTCGTTTAGCTGTGCTAGAACTACCACGGCACCATGCTCTGAAGCATCTGTCTACACAACAAATTCCTTGGAGAAGTAAGATGCCTTTAGCATGGGTGCCATGCATATGGCAGCCTTCAGGGCATCAAAAGCAGTCTGACAATGCTCAGTCCAGATCACTTTCCTGGGCTGCTTCTTAGATGTCATCTCAGCCAAGGGAGCAAAAATGGTGCCATACCCCTTAACAGAATCTCCTGTGGTAACCGGTGAGTTCTATAAAGGCTCTCATCTCATTCTGGGTCTTGAGGGGCTCCCAAGCCAGATTGGTGTCAATCTTGGGTCGTAGGGGTACCACCTGGCCGCTTCTTACCTGGTGTCCCAAGTACACCACAGACCCCTGCCCTATCTGGCACTTACTGGCCTTGATAGTGAGTTCTGCCTTTTGCAGGGCCTTCAACACTTCCCAAAGGGGATGCAAGTGATCCTCCCAACCTGAACAGAACAGTGCAATGTCATCCATGTAGGCAGCGCTGAAATTCTCCAGCCCTGCCAACACCTGGTTGACCAACCTCTGAAAAGTGGCAGGGGCGTTCTTCAACCCAAAGGGCATCATACAGAACTGTAAGTGCCCCTCTGGCATTGAGAACACTGACCTTTCATTGGCCCCCATCAGTCAAGACAATCTGCCTGTACCCAGACGTTAAGTCAAACGTACTGAGGAACTTGGCAGCTCCTTGTCGATCTATGAGTTAATCGGCTCTAGGGATGGGTGCGCATCAATTTTAGTGTTGGCCTTTAGCCCACCGTAGTCCACACAGAACCACAGTTCAGGTGTGGCACTGGGTGCAGCAGTCTTTTGGACCACGACCACTGGGCAGGCCCAAGGAGTGTTGGAGGGCTCTATCACCCCTAATGCTAGCATCTTGGAAACCTCTTTCTTGATGCTAGCCTTGTCCTTGTCAGTCAACCTGTAAATTTTGTGTTTGACAGGTGGACTATCCACAGTATCCACATTGTGGGTACACCAGTGGGTGAGTCCTGGAGTCAATGAAGACAGAGCGGCAAACTGCCACAGCAACTGGCGACAGTCCCTCTGCTGCTCCAGTATGAATGTGGAGAAGAGGTTCACACCCTCCACAGACGCATCCTGCTCCTTGGCAGACAGGGGTCAGGAAGAGGCTTACTTGCCTTCTCCATTCCATCATCCATCACCAGAAGCATAGTCACTTCATACCTCTCAAAGAGAGGGTTGAGGCGGTTCACATCTAGGACCTTCAAAGGGTTCCTGGGAGTCTGCAAGTTCACCAGATAGGTGACGTCACTCTTGCACTCCACCACCTCAAAAAGCCCGGTACACTTGTCCTGGAGAGTACGTGGCTCCACTGGGGCAATGACCCACACTTTCTGGGTTAGGCTGAAAATCAACCAGAGTGGCATTCTAGTCATACCAGATTTTCATATCCTCCTGGCTGGCTTCTAGGTTTGCCTGAGCGAGCTTCCTGGGGCACGTAGTTTGGTTTCTGAAGGCCAGCACAAATCTAAATATATCCTAGGGGAGCTTACTGGGAGTTTTCTCCCAGCCTTCTTTCACCAGACTAAGAGGTCCTCTTACAGGTTGCCCATACAGCAGCTCAAAGGGTCTGAATCTCAGTCCCTTCTGCGATACCTCCCTGTATGCAAAGAGAAGGTATGACAAGAGGATGTCACACATACGACTCATGGAGTCTGACATAACCATAATCAGCAGTGGCCGCTCCATTAGGGCGGAGGAGCGCTGCCCCCCCCCCCAGTACATAAAATTATAATAAAACATGTTTTAAACCTGTTTTATTATTGTTTTATTTTAGCCCCCCAGAGCCGGCCCCAGGATTCTGACGAGTCTTGGGGCGGGTCCAGAGGATGACACTGCTGGTGGGTACTCCCTTCACTGCATCTCATGCCAGCCAAGCCCCTCATGCTCAGTGAAGTTCTCTACAGCCTCAGCTGCATTGCTGGGCCTGTAGAGAGCAGGCACAGGCTCCCAGTCTGCGTGGGAGCGCAAGTTGCAGATGCTCAGTCCAATCCTGAAGCTGCTCTCATGCGAGAGCAGCTTCAGGATTGGAAGCAGGGCAGGTTGGAAGCCTGTGCCTAGCCCCAGAAGCAGGAAATTCTGATGCGCGGGAGATGGCAGAGGCAGCAGCGTTAAGGTAAGTTTATATATACATATATATTTTTTTATCCAAACCCTCCCCAGCTCCCTCCTCCAGCCCCCCCCACTTTGGCTGGGCACGGGCTCCTACTGCCCTAATAATGCCCTTCATGTTGAATCTCTCAACCAACCCATGGGGTGGTACGGAGTGATGAATTTATAGGTTACACCACATTCCCTCCCCCAGGGACTTCATATATGTGGATATGCATTTGGCACCCCGGTTGAATACCACCTCTTTGGTGAACCCCACGAGGAAATAGATCCCCATCAATGCCCGTCCCACCACAGCTGCCATCATTGTTCTCAGAGGTTACCCTATGGGTACCGGGTGGCATAGTCCACCATGACCAGGATAAACCTGTTGCCCATGGCTGTCTTGGGGTCCAGAGGCCACAAAATGTCGATGCCTACCTGCTCAAAAGTGGTGCTCATGACAGGGAAAGGGTGGAGCGGAGCCTTACATCTTCCTCTACTCTCGCCACTTGTCTGGCATGTTAGGCAAGACCTACAATCTAAATTAGAGTGCCTTCGCATTTGGGGCCAAAAGAAGTGGGTGACAAGCCTTTCAAAGGTCTTGACCTGCCCCAAATGTCCTATCAAAGGCACATAATGAGCCAAACCCAGTAGCAAGGCTCTTATTTTTTGATAATCATCTTTATTGATTTTTGGAGAAACAAAAACTACAACAGTCAACACATTGATCGTTAGCCATTGGCATTTCAGAGTATGCCAGCAGTGATTGAGCACATACATGCATATCGATCCAGATCTACGTTGCATAAACAGTTTGGTTAAGTGAATAGACAGACGTAAAGACCCCACCATCCCAGTTGATTTGTCCATTTGCCCCAGATCCTTTTGTATTTAGTTGGGCATTCCCTGGCCTAAAACAAGGGTCTCTCCTGGGCAGTACACCAGTCCACCCCTCTGTGCCATTTAGCTACTCGGGGGGGGGGGGGTTGACTGTGCCCATGTTGCATCGGCGTCACTCTTGGCCACCATGGTGGCTGTCCCCAGGAATAATTTATATGCTCGGGACCCATCTAAACCATCCATGACTCCCAGGATAAGGTGTAGGGGGTTATGGGGCAAGTCCGGGACAGGACCAGACCATGTGATATAAGTCCGCCGGCTGCTGTTCACAGCAAAAACATTCTGGTGAAGGACGCAGGCCTGCCCTATAAAGGCGCTCCGGGGTGAGATCGGCGGTATGAAGATAATATAATTGAGTTAGGCGGAGTCTGGATCAAGTGGTGATGGTCTTGGGGGCCATAAGGGTATCACACCAGTCTCTTCCTCCAGGGGGCCCAGCCATCCCTCCCACTGGTGCATGACCGGGTCAAGTGTTATGGGGCCGTTATTGGTAAGGGTGCAGTCTATCCCCGATACTCCCTCCTTCCCCAGGGTCCCCATCATGACTTGTGCCTCCAGTGGACTAAACTCGGGGAGCGTGGTGCCTGTTGATATATGGGCACTGAGGGCATGTTGCAGCTGCAGGTATTTGTAGAATTGCAAAATGTGGAGGTTATAGCGCGCCTGCAGGTCTTGGAATGTCCTGATGTGATCTCCCACCCATATGTCGCCCAGTTGTGATATGCCGATGTGGTCCCATCTTTTGAATCCCTATAGTTCTACCACCTCTCCCACCCACACACCCTGCCAGAGAAGCATTTGTCAGATCAGTTTGCTGTCCCAACATGTATGTCGTAGGGCTGAGCGCCAGGCCAGTAGGACAGCCCGGGTCACTGACGGTAGTGCTCTAGGTACTGGACTGCCATATTGGATTGCTTGGATTTGGGAAAATTCCATGTCTCTTAGTTTGGTTTTGCAGGCCGGGTTAGACCAACCCCCGGTGAACCAATCATGAAGGACGAACAGCCGGGTGGCTAAGTAATACAGATAAAGATTGGTTATGCCCATACCTCCATCGAAGGGCGGGATCCAGCATCGGACGAGGGCTATACGTGATCTGGCTCCTCCCCACAGAAACCTAGAGGCCACTCTGTCCATCTACTTGAACCAGCTTCATGGGAAGTGGAAGGGGGTGTTTTGAATAATATATAAGAAGCGGGGGAGGATCATCATCTTAAATAATGCCACCTTCCCGAGTGGGTTAAGTAGTAGGGTTTGCCAGCGTCTGAGATCCTCTTTAGCCTTCTTGATGAGTGGGGTAATATTTAGTGCCCATTCTAGTTCAGGGAGCAAGGCTATCCATATACCCAGGTATTTAAACGACTGTCGCCTAATGGGAATAGTTGATTGCCAATCAAAGCATTCCCTGGAGAGGTGGAGGGTTACCAAGGTCGATTTCACCAGGTTGAGCCGGAGACCCGAGATGCTCTCGAAGGCCTGAAAGGCCCAAAGATATCTAGGACCAGAGCGGGCCGAGTCCGCCAGGAAGAGCAGGACGTCGTCTGCATATAAGGAAATGTTGTCGGTATGGTGGCTCACCCAGGACCAGCCCTTGAGCAGGTCATCGGCCCAAATAAGGCACACCAAGGGCTCCATCGCCAGCACGAATAGGAGAGGTGAAAGGGGACAGCCCTGTCGTGTACCTCTTTGAAAATAAAATGCCCCAGAGAGGGCCCCACTGATGAGTACTCTAGCTCTAGGGTTGGAATACAGAGCCCAGACGAAACGACGGAAGTGATGACCCAGGCCCATCATTGTTAACACATGTTCTAGGTAGAGCCAATCGACAGTGTCGAAGGCTTTTTCAAAGTCAACAAGGAGGAGCGCTAGATAGGGGGTAAGTAACTGGCGGTTCACAAGAGCCAGGTGGAGGCATCGTAAGCAATGTCTGGTGCTGCGTCCCGTCATGAAGCTGCATTGGTCCAGGTTGACCAGTTTATTCAGGAATGGACGCAGGCGTTGGGCCAGGATAGCAGCGTATATATTTACCTCAGTATTGATTAATAAAATCAGGCGGTAATCAGTGCAAGTTGGTGAGTGCAGTTGAGTCTTGGGGATAACTATGATGGTTGTTACATCTGTTTCGGGGGAAAAAATGTCCCAACCTCTGCAACGTGCTGGAATAGTTTGGAGAGATGAGGAACCAGTAGGTCCCGGTAAATGGCATAGTATTATTGTGGGAGTCAATCCGGGCCTGGCGGTTTCCCAGAAGCTAGCAAGGAGATCGCATTGTTTATTTCTTCTGGAGTAAAGGGGAGATCCAGGCTGGCTGCCTCGGAGTCTGTAAGGCAGGGGAGACAGACTTACCCTTGGTCAAGCAGGTCTGTTAGGGAGGCTTCAGGCCTACAAGCTGAATATAAGTGGGCGTAGTAGTCAGCGATCGCAGGTGATGCATGTTGAGTGGCCCAGGAGAGGTTGGGGACCTCGGGCACTGTACGTCTTGCCAGAGGGTATGAAACCAGTCTATGCAACAGCTTCCCATTCTTATCGCCCAGTCGTACACTCTGCAACAGAGGAATGCCACAGCAACTTGGCAGAGTCCAGCGAGATTTGTTTAATCTCTTTGCGTAAGATCACGAGTTGCCTGTCTTGTGCTTCATCTGGGGCACTGGTTAAGCCAGTCTCCAGACGGATTGCCTGCGCCTCAAGAAGGGCCAGTCGGCTATTCTGGAATAGTCGTTGTGCCCAGAGATGGCCTCTGGCTACTCCCGGGAAAGTGGCTTTACTAGCCTCCCAAAGGATACTCGGGGAGGGGAATGAGTCTAGGTTGATGAGGAAATATTGGCGCAGTTCTTCTCCTATAACTTTTTTGATCTCTCTATTTTGTAGGAACCAGGCGTTTAACCGCCACACCGGCTGAAGCATGTCAGGGATTTCGCCTAGGTGCAGGAGCAGGGCTGAGTGGTCTGAAATTCCCTAGGGAAGGATAACAATGACGGATACCCTATGGCAATCGGGGGCAGGCATAAAGATCATGTCGATTCGCGCCTTTGAGCGGCAGTAGGAAGGCTCTTAAGCAATAGGGTACCACCAGCACACTTGCTGCCCCAGTCTCAGCAACCTTTAGCTCATTATACAGGAAACCATTCTCCCAGTAAGTCCAGTGTGATCCAGACTCCTTGCCAACTGCCTGGCCTGCTGCCTACTGCCTCAGACCCACAAGAGTAGGGCATTCTTCATGCCACCTGCAGAATTCTGCCCTGGTAGGACCCCCTTCTTACTGCCAAATGGTCAGCTCAGGCAAGTCTTCCAGTTCGGCCACTTGATCCTCTAAGTTCTGGGGTGTCCCCCTCAGGGTCAGCCTCCTCCCGGGCTGTGGGAACTTCTGGGGCGGGTTTTCCACATCCCCTACCCTTGCTCTTCCTGTCAGGGGCCTGGGCCACTCTTTCAGGCTCCAGGTCCTTCTGATAACCCTTACTGGCTGCCATAGACCAAGTGGTCATCCAAGCCCACTCAGGCAACCCCACCATCTCCAAGTGTGACCGGCTTTCCACCTGACCCAAGGAGAATCCTCCAGGTCATTTCCCAGTAGACAATCATCAGGCATACAGCTGACCTCAAGGAACCTAAGACACCTCATTCAAAGGCACCTATGCCACCTTGAACTGGCGCTCAGAGTTGTCCACTGTAACTACTTGATTGCACACAATGGGGACTTACCGTAGTCACACTGGCTCCTGTGTCTCTCAGAACCTCTACCCTCTGTCAATTGATTGTCACCAACTGCCTGTACTTCTTAAAGTTCTCAGGCATGAGGGTTCTCTGGACCATCTCACTGTCCCCTAGTGAGACAAGGGTCATCTCAGCTGGCTCACACCCTTCACCTGGAAAAAACTCATCCCCAAGCGCTACACTGACCAACCCCCTGACTGCACACCAGTGGGTGACTGTGTCCACTTGTGACACTTGGGATCCCCCCTTATGTGACCCTCCTGACCACACACATAATACTAGCAGGGACAACTCACTGTAGGCTTCCCTGTAGAGATCCAAGGCATTTTCTCACCTGGGGGACAGAAATCCTTACCCTGGGAACTAGATTGGGGCCCACTGGAGAACTCCCTCTGTTTACCCTTATCCCCCCACTCTTCTGCTGGGGACCATGCCCACCTTTGGCAGAGTGTCTCACATACCTTTTGCGGACCCTGGTACTCATCTAGAAGTCCACCTCCTGAGCAACCTTTTTGGGGTCTGTCAGCTTGTTGTCAATTGGATGCTGGCTCAGTTATAGAAAACAAAGTCTAGACAAGTGCTCCCATGCAATCAAATTATACAACCCTTGATAGTCAGTTACTTGACTGCCCTTTATCCAATCATCCAGTGCTCTGCAAAAATGATCAACACATTCTAACCAAGTATGACAATCAATTTTCTTAAAAGATTGAAACTATTCCTTATACTGCTCTGGGGTGAAACCATAACGGGTGACCAGGGCAACCTTCATGACAAAGTAGTTGAGATTTTGTGCTAGCTTTAGGGCTGTCAAAGTGTCCCTCCCCTCTATCTCAAAGTGCTTCCACAGATCAGCCCCCCCAACCCCAGTGTGTGTCAGGCACCTGATTCATTTAGACTGCTGCCTCATATGCCAAAAACTAAGCATGTATGTCATCCCCCCTCCTGTAATCATTTACCAAATCCTTAGGAATGTATACCTTGCACCCAGACTGCACTGGCTGTACGCTGCCACCATTGGAACTGCACTCCACCTGCTTGGCCTTGATTTCCAGCTCCTTCAAACGTAACTCATGAGCTAAAAGCTATTTATTTTCCTCCTGAGCAAGGGGGTTCGCCTTCTCTTTCTCTAGTTGCTTGTGCTCCATTTCAACTTTTTGGTTTACTATTTGAGCATCTCAAAGTTCCCTCTCATGCTCTCTGGCCCGTTAACTCTCCTCCAACTCCTCTGGGGCCAGATTCCTGGGTGGCACACTGCTGCCACTCCTGGAAGATGCTCCTACAGGCAAATCCTGAGCTCCAAAATCCCTTTGCTGGCTCTGTACCTCCAGGTGCGCATTCTCATCCTCAGCCTCTCCAGCTACTTTTGTTGCCCACCAGGCCCTCAGTGCCTTTTGCATCTCCTCCTTCGCAGCGGAGCTTCTAATTGGGCATTCAAAATCCTTGCAAACCTGTTTAAGCTGAGCCACTGTGTGAACCTCACTTGCTGGCTCACCATGCTGAGACATGATTCATGGATACTTCAGGGGTTATCACAAAACAGGTAAAATCAAAAAGCAGTATATGGTTGCATAATGGTCTGCACTCAGTAGTAGTGTTCCCCAATCACTTTATGTCAAAGTACAAACACAAGTCCTATCCTCAATAGTGACCACCAGTTTAGTTTATTACACTGTCACAGTTAATTAAAACCATTGCAATAAAATGTCATTATAGCACTGTTACCACATTAAAAGCAAAGCGAAGCAAACCACCAAATTTCAATTCATACACATATTACTGATGAGGCAGTCTAGTAGTTACTGTTTAATCACGTGACAAGCTTCTTAAACCAAGGATAAAATGATTTGGTGCAGAGACACTAGGGCAAAGTACAAAAATAGTCTGTGATAAGTTTTTAGGGAGGAGGAGCTGGTAGGCCAGGGGCAGGAGGAGGAGAAAGCAGATAGGCCAAGAGTCTCACATATTTCCCGGACCTTGCAAGCACTTGAATGTCTGGGGAAGTAAAGCAGAGAGCAGATGCCTCCCAAGACGTGCTGATGCCCCTTTTAGATATAAGGGTTTGAAGAGAAGTCTTCTGAGAACGTCAAGGGCGGGACAACAGCACAGAAGTGAAGCCATGATTCAGACCTATAATTGCACAGTCTTCAAGCCCCCTCCTCACTAGTTGGAGCCCATCGGTTGAAAGCAGTGGAGCGGAGACCTAGGAGACGCATAAACATGATATTTTTGTGGGCCACTGCGTTCAGACTATCAAGAAGGTAAGGTTGAGATACCCCAGGGAGGTATGAGTCGTTCAAGGGGAGCAGAATAGTTGATGTTTTTAGAACCCAAATGTCCATCTGGTAGGAAATTTGTCTAACCTGCATGTTGATAACCCTTTTCCAAGCTGTGTATGGAATAGAGTCTGCAGTTAGTGATGTTTTGTCAATATGTAGCGTTCTTATGGCAATTACAATTTGATGTTTCCATGGATTCCCAGGGCTGGCAAGGGATTCTTTTAACCTGGCTTTAAGCGTGTTATCTGCGGCTTTTAGTGCTCTTTTATAATATTTCAGGGTTTCAGCCTCACAGAAAATCGATTGTCTTTGAAGGCCCAGCTCCAGTCGTAGTCTAGCCCAGTGGATGTAGTTCGGTAGATGGAACATTTTTTTTATAATTGGTAACCTAGGCGTGGTCGAGACTGGCCGAGCATGCGCCAGGAAAGGCCTGGTGCCCGTAACTTAAGGCGAGAAGAAGGTTAGCCTTAAACACCTTCAGAATGGGTTCGGCAGAAGGACTACTCAGGTGCTGGTTAAGTCGAGTCAGGCTGTATGTGGTTGCTCCAGCTCTCTTTTTCAAGGCAGCCAGGTGGATTGCTGGTCTGGAAAACTCGCTAAACCAAACCCCTAGGTAGTTGTATTTTGATGTTGTTTTAATCTTTGCAGGCCCGATGTTCCACGTTAAACTTTTCTTTTTCTTGCAACGGCCGAAAATCAAGACCATGGTCTTATCCTGGTTAATTTTAAGAGCATTAGCTGTGTTGTAATTGTGGAGCGTGCACAAGGCTCTTTGGAGGCCAGACTTTGCCTTGTTCATTATAACATTATCATCAGCGTATTGCAGCATATTGCAGAATGTGCAAGTTTGTTTTGACGGAAGGATACTACTTTTTTCCAGGAATCTCCCCAGGTCAGCAGTGTAGAGGTTGAACAAGAGGGGAGCAAGAACACATCCTTGCTTTAGGCTGTCTCAAGTTGGAATTTTTGCGGAGACTGTCGTTGGGCCAGTTCTAACTCGTACCCATGTGTTCCTATGCAAGGAGATAAGGGCTCCGAGCAGGCTCTGTGGAATCCCCCACTTATCCAATTTCCTCCATAAAGTGTTACGGGACACTTTGTTGAAGGCGGCGCTGTAGTCTATAAAGCAGCAATAGAGGGGGAGTTGATTTTTTTGCGCTGCTTGTTGACTCAGGATGGCTAGAGCGGTGGTGTTGTCAATTGTGGAGGCAGAAGATCGGAACTCAGTTTGAAAGTATGGTAAGATGTTATTTTCGGCTACCCATTTTTCTAGCGACCTGAGAAGACATCAAACATATACCTTAGCCTCAAGATCTAATAGGGCAATGAGTCAGTAATTAGTTGAAAGGGAGGGATCTCCTTTCTTGGAAATTGGGCATAAGATCGAGCCTTTCCTTGAGTCTGGTATCCGATAGGTAGTAAACGCATAGTTGTATAAGGGAACTAATACCAAGCCCAATCTTCCAGTGCACATTTGAATACAGCAGTTAGAAGGCCGTTGGGCCCTGGTGCTCCATCGTTTTTCATGGATTTCAGGAACTTGCAGACCTGGGCAGAGGAAGTCAGCTCATGGGTATCCATCCGCGTAGTGTCGGCAGGATCTCTGATTTCGACCAGGGTATCGCAGCAGTATTGTACAGTCACATACTGAGACCAGACTTCTTCATGAACCGCGTTCCCCCTGCTCTTATTGGAGGAACGAAGTTTGTTTATATGGTTCCAGAAGTGGGTCAGGTTTTTTTCCTTTAACAGGGCAAATATTTTTAGCCAGTCGTTCTGTTCTTTTAGTTTCTTAGCCTCCCATGTTGATTCTTTATAGGCTTTACGTAGTGAGGCCATACTATTAGCAGAAAGCTCTATACCTTTCGATTTATGCAGGCGCACAGCCCTCCTTAGGTCTCTTCTTTGGGTGACTAAGACCGGATCGAAAATCCGCTGCGGAAGAGGTCGTGGGCGTCTGTGATGGACTTCAGGGCCTATTAGAAGGTCATTTGATTTGATTCTTCTGACTAGAGTGTGGAGTTCGATCTGCGTTGAATGTCCCACTTCAGTTATTTCGGCAGCAACAGGAACCTGCAGGTCCATTGGTATGGTCAAGGGGTTATGGTCGCTCTCTGTTCGAGTGGGGATCTCCATTATAACTAACTGACTTGCCAGAGATGGTAAAAGGAACATATAATCAATGGTCGAGAGGTACTTAAATGTTGGAGATAGATGGGCACTGGGCTCCTGTTCCAATGCGATTTGCTTTGCTGAACGTAAATTGTAATTGGTTAAAAAAGTGATCATGGCTTCTTGCTCTTTGGTTTTGGTGACTAAATGAGCGTTGGATCCCAGATCTCTGATGTTAAAGTGGCCTAATAACAAAACTTCAGCAGAAGCGAACTCGAGTAAAAGCTCTTCCAGATGCTTGACCAAAAGAGCTGTTACCAGTGACTTTGATGTTTTGGCTGTGTTGTGATAACAGTTGATTAAAAGAAAAAGGAAGGCCCTGGTTGGTGTTGAAAGACCGGTGATTAATACAATTTGCCCTGCTGTAAAGTTCTGATAGATGGGGGTAGCTGCAATCTTGCACCTATGTTTAATGAAAATGGAGAGGCCCCTAGAAGGTCTACCATAGGAATTAGGCTGGGATGCAGGTTGAAAAAGTTCATAGTAGCCATGAATAGCAGATGGAAACAGAGACCAGGTCTCTTGGAAACAGATAATATCGCTTTTGCTCAGATAGTCCATTGCTGATTTGGATGAAAGAGTTGACTTAAACCCAGCAGCATTCTAAGAGGAGATGATCAGTTTAAAATCTGAACCGCTGGACTGAGCAGGGTACACAGCACAGTCCAGTCATTTTCCTCTCCAAAGCAGAAGCAGCAACAACAGGCTAACCCAGCAGAGCAACACACAGCAAAGGGGCAGTACTCTTCCTTACAGCCCGTCAGCTCTTCTCCTTGGCAGAGTCTCCTATTGATCCAGAAGCGTTCTAAAAGTCTGGGGTTTTAGGTCCAATACTTATACCCCTTTTGGCCTTCAAAGTAGGAATTCTTCAAAGTATTGCCTTTGTAGTGCACAAGTTCATGTCCTTCCTGGTCTTGGTTTCAGACACACTCCAGGGGGGGGGGGGGGGGAACAGTATTGTGGAGGCCAGGCACAGCTCTATTCTGTTGTACGTGATAACTCCTCCTCAGCTCAGGAAGGCCCATCAGCCTGGTGATGGGCCATCAGGATATGCAGGGCACACCTCATCTCGCTTTGTGTGACTTTCTAGAGTGAATGCACAGACAGGCCCCTGTCAGTCTAAACCAGACGTTGATTCCACAGGCAAGCAGAGGCACAGGATGGTTAAACAAGAAAATGCCCACTTTCTAAAAGTGCACTTTACTATGGACTTACTAGTAAATCTATCATGTCAATCATGGAGAACCAATCAGAATCACAGTTTAAACAGGGAACACTTGCACTTTAGCACTGATCAGCAGTGGTAATGTGCGTAAATCTATCATGTTAATCATGGAGAACCAATCAGAATCACAGTTTAAACAGGGAACACTTGCACTTTAGCACTGATCAGCAGTGGTAAAGTGCCCACAGTACATAAACCATCAAAAACAAAGTACAGCATAACATAAAAAAATACAGAAGGTAGAGGCAAAAAGACAGGGGAATCCAGGCCAAGGATGCCAGGTATAACACTCACTTTCACCAATTCGGATAACCATGGAAGTAGCTGGCCCCACTTCATCCCCCTTTTGCCACACCACTCACTCTTAAACTCATAGAACAAAACCCCAGATTCTTTTCACAAGGAGGAGATTCTGCCTGGTTCGCTGCCCATTTTACAAAACACTGCCCAGTCATCTATATGGAGAAGAACCCCATGCTTGGTACCAAAATATGCAACGTGTCACTTTATGCTTTACTGTATGTTTTCTTTGTGCCTAATGTACCTCAAACAGCAATCCAAGGACCCTCTTTCCAACTGTATAATTTCTTTCAATGAGAAATCCAAGTTAGTCGCAGACACTGCCCCTATTCTAAATGAGAGCGTGTCAAAAGTTTGTGCCTTTTCCCCTCCACTTGTCTATACTTTCTTTGTTACACTCCGCAACTGTTACTCCCTCAAGGATGTCCAGTCCTGGTGACAAAAAATTGTTCTCTGTTTTGCACTGCCTACTAATATAAAGTCCTCCCAGGCCCCCACTGGGCACAAAATGCCCTCAATGGCATTCAACACAATACAGGCACTCTTTCCTATCTGGTCTCTTTTTGATTTGCAGAAGTTTAAAAACAATTATTTTCCTTCCATTTCCACATCTGACGTCTGAAATCCTTCATCCCTACCATTCCCTAAAACATTTGAGATTCGAAATGTCCCAAAAAACAGCCAAAACATACCCATCACTGGAGAACTTTGTATCAACAGCAGTAATCTGCTCCCTTTTGTTTCGTTCCCTATTCTCTTCTTTTCCCTAACCTTGCAGAGTTCTCCTAACTATTTCCCTTTCCTTGGGTTCATAACCCCAAAATAATTTGCCATTGAAACTAATCCCTGACAGTTTCCCTGCTGTTGTAGCAGTGGACATTCCTTTTTCAATATATATAAAATATAGTTGCCTCTTAACTAACCTCAAGACAGAAGCTCCTCTCAAGCATGTCTGTAGGCCGACCTGGTATTCAGGGCTAGTGAGTTCTCCAATAACCCTATAATTCTCAGTCTACCAGCTACAAAATCTCCTCTAGTACCTTGTTCTTCAAAATATCCACTCCCTGGCACCAACTCATTGAATTTCTGCCAATGAGACAATGTGTCTGCAATGTTCTTATTCTCACCTAGCACGTCTTTAGCTCTGAACACAATATTGTACATAAGGTAATCAAGCATAAAACTCTGCAACAACTTCAACAGTTTCTTGTCACTTGCCTTCCAACCCTTCAGCGATGCTACCACTGTGTCGTTATCCACATTCCAAGTCACTGTTTTGTTTACCAGCTCTATGCCCCACAGGGCAAAGGCCACCAATAGCGGGAAAATCTCCAGAAAACCATGCTCCAAACTTCCTCAATCCATGTCCACTGCCTCCTCGCTGAGCACCACAGTCCTTCCGAGTATAATTCAAAGCCACCTTTACCCGCTGCATCTGAGGAAATTTACATTAGCCATCTGAAGTACCAATCCAGAGACCATATCCTCACACCACTTAAATTCCTAAGAAACAACAGCCAAACTTCCAGATCTGCTTTCACTCTCGCCAAAATCCTGACCCTGTGAGGGGGCAATTTCTGACCAGCTGTTGCAAAGCGCAACCTCCTAGAAAAGAGCCTACCCGGTCTTACCACTCTCTATGTGAAAGTCAAATTACCTAAAAGGCGTTGTCCTTGCTGCAATGACAACTTCGAAACAGCTATTACTTTTTCCAGCATCACAATCATCTATTGTACTGGGGCCCTCTGATTTCTTTGTGGCTAAGGGTACCCTCCAAATCATGAGACACTACTTGAGATTACTGTAAAGCTCTGCCACGTGCTCCCATATCTCTTGCTCCAAGAAACAAAAAATCATCCAGATAATGCATCACCATTTCATACTCTTACCTTACTATAAAACATCACTTCAAGAAAGTACTAAAGGACTCAAATATTTTACAAGATATTGCACACAGCCCACCGAAGGGACCTAGTCAACATATGTACCTCCATCAAACTGTGTGCCTAATAAAGAAAAATGTATAGGGTGTACCGGAAGCAGCAGAAAAGCAGATTTTACATTGAATTTGCTAGTTCCTCACCAACTCCACACCTTCTCACCAAGTACATTGACACATCCACTGATGCAAACTGCACTGCTGTATCCTCCTTGGCAATAAAGTCATTAACTGATGTCTCTTCAGGCCATAAAAGGTGATGGGTCATTCTGAAATCTCCTGGTATTTTCTTAGGAACCACTCCCATTGGGGATATCATAAGGTTGTCGAATGGCCAATGATCAAAGGGGCCTGCCATTTCTACCTTTAGCCAATTTCTCCCTCACCACTTGTGGAACGTCGCTAGCAGATCTCAGATTGTCTGCAAACCTCCTTTGTCTAAGCCTTTGATACCCTAGTCAGAAACACTCCTGAAAGACCCATTCAAGTAGCATTGCCATCTCCTTGTTCGGGTAAAAACTAGCCACAAAATCAGTTTATCCACTGAAATTGGTGTAAAAGCCCATGTTAGCAGGTTGTTGCTGTCACCCTGCCTTCCTCATCCTTTCCAATGTTAACTGCTCCCATTTGTTACCCAAAACACTGCAGTGCCGCCTGTTCCCCCATCACCCTGTATGTGGCACATTCATGTTTATATTTACAGGGATTCCGAGCACAGTAACTCCTGTTAAATCCCCAACATGCTCCAGGATGAAACCCTTGCCCTCTCCACAAACTCCCACTGCCAAAAAAGAGACAAAATTGTACTACCAAACCACTTGCAGTATGCAGCGCTGTAGGTGGTCTTCCTAGATACATCCATTGTAACCACAATTAGTTAGCAATCTTACACCATGGTTTGTCAGGTTCACCACCAATCTTGCTCGAATTTCTTCGTCAAAATTGAACCATGCCATTCCCCCAGAATCCATCTGTGCCTTCCTTATCGTATTAATATATTTTACGAATGGACACTGACTGCTCCGGTAACTTTTCACAGTGCACATTTCCATAGATGAGAAAGACAGATGTCCAAGCGTTCATATTAGTAGGCCCCCTTTGCCTCCTAACAAACTCCCAAGTTTCTCCTGTAGACCCTTCTTTCGATTGCAGCTCCCTGTGCAGCAGCTTGTACACATCCACAAATGACCCTTTCCATATCTTTTCTTTGGTGGTTTTTTGTAGCCAAGTGTGTCCCTAAAGGCATGGATACTTCCATGAAGGCAATTTTTTCAAACCTTCCAATTTTGTTTAACTTCTTCTTCCTTTTTTGCCCATCACAGTTTTCTGTAACTTGTGCCTTCTCATTATCGGAACCTGCTTTTTACATCCTCCCCCATTGTCTTGCCTGTTCCTTCACCTATATTTCCCTCCAAGTCATCTCCCATACCTTCTCCTTTATCCAATGAGTCGGAACCAACTCTCTTTTCCACCATTAGCGTTTTTTATTTCCTATTCCCAATTCGGCAACAATGGCACCATCCTTTCTCCCGTTTGTAATCTTTGCCGAACAGCTGTATTCCGTTTCTTGCAAGTTGCTTTCTCCACCTGCGACCTTCTGCCTCCCAGTTCTTCATCCTGTTGCTCGTTCTGTGATTCCGCCATCTGAAATATACCTCTTTTTTCTGACATATTAGTCGTCTTCCTTGCTTTCCCCTCTCTTTCTACTGTCGAGGTTTGGGCATCTCGCCTTCCAATTTTCCATCTACAGCACCATAATCCAGCTCAATTACTTTTTCTGCATCCTATACACTTCTCACACCATTCACTTCGGGCATTCGCCGTCAAACGCTTCACCATCAAAGGATCTCCATTCTATCTGTAGTTGATTTTCTGGCTGTGTGTTCCTTCCTTCTTCTCGTGTTGTCACGAGAGTTGCACCAAAACTCTCCTTTCCTTTGGCCTAGCGCATTCCGGTTGCTCCTCACTTTGCCTGGTCTGAGGTACCTTGTTGCTCCAAGCGTAGAGAGCTGTGCTCCTGTCCCCTACTACTACCCCCATTCCACTCTCATGTGTGGCCGTTTCTTCATCTGGAATCCACACCCAGTGCTCTCTTTTTGTCCCAGGCCACCTTTATTTGTGCCCTGTACCACTCGTAGATCGTATAAAATCCTCTCTCTTCCATGGAAACTCTGCCACTTCCTTTTTTTAAAACAATATATTTTTATTGGTATTTATTTCACATCATGGTATACAATAGCACAAATGATATATCTCTTTATATATTCACAAGCTCAAAGGTCACACAGTAATATTAAGACATACAAATCTGAGCCCATTTAATTGTCATCATGCGATTCCATATTACCTGAGATTCCTAGCTATCAATCAAGGGGAGGGAACTTCCCCAACCTTATCTAGCCATTCTCTGATGGTTTGTGGTTACGACACCTCTGTTATCTCTCCCATTTCTAACTCATCCATGCGCTCTAAATATTAGTAACTTTCTGGGGACACCCTCTAGCTTTGTAGGTTACCTTTTCTGCCACCATATATAAGTTCATGTTTGCCTTCCATTCTTCATCAATCTTAGGAAGGCCTGGATCCCCCACTTCTTAGCTATATCCCTTTTTGCGACTATCAGACCCAGGTTGCATAATATGAGTTTGGGGCAGGGGAGATCGACATCTGAGGGAATTCCCAACAAATGTACTTGGGGTCCATGGGTACTTGTGTCTCTAATACATTGTTTAGCTCTGCAATGATCTGTGACCAGTACTTTTTAATGAGGTGACAGTCCCAGAGCGTGTGTATAAATGTGCCTCTTTCTGTCTCACATCTAAGACAACTCTGTGTTTCTGCTCTCCCCATTGCATGTAAGCGTGCCCTATCAAAATATACTCTGTGAAGAATCTTGACTTGGATCAGACGTAGTCGCAGCTTAATGGCCACCTCTCTCGGGTGCATTAGTGCTGCCTCCCAGTCAATGTTTTCTAAAGCTCCAGTTGTGGTTTCCCATTTAAGTGCTGTCAGCCTATCTGGGATATTGTTGACTAGAGTTTTATATGTCCACAAGACGGCTGTTTCTGGTATCGTCTCTTGATGTAGTCTACCCTGTAGTGGTGCAAAATCAGGAATGACGGATGTGTCTACTTTTCCTGCTTTCCATGCATGTTTCAACTGGAGACATTTGTATCTTTGAGTGTTACTCAGTTAATATTCTCGTTGAAGTGAGCGAAATGAGATCAGGGAGTCTCCCTCGTAGAGGTCACCCAGCGTGGAAATCCCTAGTGTATGCCATTGCCCGAAGATCTGGAGTTTATTACTTTCCGGCAGTCTCGTTCCCTCCCATAGTGGGGTCTCTCCTGTGATCCTTTTGTCCAATTTCATTCGCCTTTTCGCACCTTTCCATGCTTCGATTGTTCTCTGGGTAGCTGGAAGTAATTGTTGTAGCCCCTTACCCCTGTAGATATAGAGCAAGTATGAGCGTGCCTGGAATTGAAGCTTTTCTAAAGCGTAAGTTGGATGGCCTCCTGGCATGCGTTCCCATTCATTTATTGTAATTAGATGGGCTGCTCTGTACTAGGAGCCAATGTCTGGAAGAGCGACCCCTCTATTGTATGAGTTGTAGTGTCTGGAGTGCAACTCTTGGGTGCCCCCATCGCACAGCAATGTGCACAGGTCATCATCGCTCGCTTTGAAGATTGTCTCTGGACTCTTAATAAATGTGTTTTGCATAATATTTAATAGTTTCGGGAGTGTGATCATTTTGTACATGGCTGCTCTACCTCATAGCGTCAGGGGACGTCTCCTCCATCTTTCGACATCTTTGTGGAATTCTGTGAGTATCCGCCTAATGTTGTGTTTGGTACTAATTGCCTTGTCAATGGTTATATATAAACCCAGATATTGGAATTCCCTCTACTAAGGCTCTTAATTGCCCCCGGAGGTCTCGTGTTTCCAAGGTCTCCCCAACTCTGCCACTTCTAACCATGGATCTCCATCCTTCATAATACTTGTCTCAACACAGCCTCTCCTCTTGTGGATATCTTCTCTTTCATGTATTTTGTCCAACTCGACCCCAGTATTGTCACTCCTACGCTTTCAGTTCTCCTGAATCGCCTTTTTAATTAGCGGATTGAACCATATATTCTACTATTTCTGTGTGTGTTGTCTTCTTTGCAATTCAACATCTTTGATTTCATGCACTGCCACCTGCTGGCTAACTGGGCTCAGTGCAACCATGTGCACACTTACACAGGCTGAGGCTCCCTTCCCTGGTGGCTGCTAGGATGCACCTTCTTTGAACGCGGCGGAGCAAACTCGGCCCGCGCGCTTGAAGGCGTTCTCAAGCCCCTTGCCGCCAGATGTGCAGGACCGCGCACAGCCACCTGAGCCTCACAGTTTTCAGGAATGCCTGCCGGTAAGCAGCGCTTACTTGCTCGCCTTGCTTGCCTCAAGCTTTTAAAAAAGGCTTTTAAAAAAAAACATTTTTAATGCTGATTTATATAGCGCAAACTCGACCCGAAGGTATTGGAGCGCTTTACATGAGCATGAGCACCGGTTACGTTACACAAGGACACATTCAGGCACGGGGAGATTAAAAGATTTGCCCAGAATCACAGCATATATGGAGGCGACCCCGATGCTTGGACCTTGGTTTCCTGCACCAAAGCAGACGGACCACAGCTTTGAAGTCTAGCTCCTCACCGGTCGCATTAGACTTAACACCCTTAGCTTTTGTCCACCTCGGTGAGCAACCCATGCTTGCTCAAGAACACCAGGCCAACGGGTTGCCACGGGCTAATTCCTGCAGTATGCCAATTTGGACCACACAGCCAGAGAGCTTTGGCCGCGGTTCCCAAGCATGTCCCAGGTATCACAAACATTAGAGGTACTACTGGAGGGGGGGACAGGAGCGTAGACTAGTGTCTCGCATCTACGAAGCACTGAAGGCTGATCAACCAACAGTGCAATTTAAAGTGTGACAAGCCTAGGACTTGAACCTAAAGAGTCCCCTAATGGATGCTGATTGGACACAGACATGCGCCCAGGTGCAGGAGATGGCCGGTAATGGCAGATTTAAGCTCACACACTTTCATTATCTCTACCGGACCTACTTAACACCTGACAAGCTACACAAAACATACATTGGAGTAGCCGGGACCACGGGAGAACGCCACAGGTACAATGCGGGTCTGCGTCTTGACGAAAGTTTGACTACAGATGAGATCCCTCCCGAGTTCCGTATTCTGCCTATTACTACACCATAAGTGTTTTTAACCAATGTCTATAAGTATACCAACACTTACGCATAGCACCACACACCTTAGCGCGTGTGTTGGATACTATATTCACGTGGCGTGATTTATTTGCCACTCACATCCACTCACCTGGTCCTGAAGAAGGCCCCTCCATTTCTTTTAGTTGGGCTGAAACAAGTCGACCTCTACTTGACAACTAGGAGTAATTATCTACAGTAATTGCCACACTTGTTTTTAAACTATACTCTGGGTCGTCAATAATAAACTCATCTGACAAGGATTCTCAGAAGTATTTTTTAACCCACACATACCACATTACACCCGCTCCGCTGTAATCAGGCGTCGTAGCACAACTGGGAGGCATTCGGCCACCCGGTTGGGACCCCAATGATGAAGCATGACACCAACTAGGTTGGTGTGTGAGGGGTCTTTTAAGAAGCCCTAGTGGGTCCCAGAGACAGTTTATCCACAACAGTGACGACACAAGTATTCTATTCTGTGGGTTCGTCCACATTGTTTAGCTTTACACAAAACATACACCACTAAGCCCTCGACGTGTCAAAAATCTAAGGAGCAAGGCATAGCTTTTTTGTACATGACATGGTCCTGTAGAGCACAGCAGGGTTACTGGGTGAAAGTGGGGAGGAGGCTTGTGGTGGTGATATGAGTGCATCTCCAGCTGATGATCTGCTGTTGCCTACTAGGCTTGATTCAGAAACCTAAAAAGAGAACTATGGAGTATAGATTTGCAAAACGGAGTCTTATGCCTGCCAAGCTCCGCATAGTGATATACTCAATACAAAATAAAGGGCCTAAAGTCTAAACATGGCTCAGAGACATGTTTTAATGGACCTTAGCAGAAGAACTGCAATACAAAAATCTGCGAACCAATGAGCAGGTGAAGGAGGACCTCAGAGCCTGGGCGAGCATGATGACCCAACTAATAGACGAGCCCATGGAGGCTGAGGTCGGTGGTACCCAGAGGGTCATGGAGGGGTCAGAATATGCAGCACAAGAACACTTAGGGAGCCCACAGTGACACCTGTTTCTTGGGGCCGCCATTCAGCAGGTGGAGTTGGGGGGAGAGGGGAGGGAAATGACCGTACTAATATCTGTATTGTTTATGCTCTGTTTGGTGCTGCTGCTGAAGGGTGCTTCCCCCAAGTCGTGCATGAGAAAGATGACTTGTGTTCGTAGTACATACTGAATTAAATAAAAAAGAAACCTGTTAAAATATATTCACCAATATGCAGAGGATACACAACTCTAATTGAAAGTCTCCTCCAGTGCAGACTTCCGATACCTCAAACACTGCCTGCATCTCATCTAGATCTGGATGTACAGCACCTACCTGAAGCTCAACCTAACCCATATAGCATTTCTGTTATTTGCTAAGAACAACAGGCAAGAAACAGTACAAACCTGGCTCAATGACCTAAACATAAATGGCTTCGAACACCAACTTTCACCAAATGCAAGGTCACTTGGATTCAAACTTGGAGAACAGTGCCATCTTCAAAGAACACATTGCACAAAAAACAAAGCTTGATCCAAGCTTTCTCTTCTAAAGATAGTGAAACCCTTCCTTATATAAAGCGAATTCACAAGTGCTGTTCTAACCTTTGTACACTTGCATCTGGATGGTGGTAATATCCTTCTCCATGGCCTTCCAGACTCTACAATTGCACCCCTTATGGGCGTGCAATAGTGCAGCACTGCAGCAGATCTCGAGGACATAAAGAAATATTATCACATCATCCGCATCCTGATGGAACTCCACTGGCTTCCCTTGTCAGCCCTCACCATCTTCAAAACCAGCTGCTCCAATTACAAAACCATCACAACCAGTATCCCTGCTTATTGTGCAGGCAAGTTCACCACCTCTGATGGCTCCCGGAAAATCTGCAGCCAGGACACTATTGGACTGGAGTCTAAGAAGTGTTAAAAAGAAAAATAACAAAGCAGAAGTTCTTTTTCATCTATGTAACCGGAATCTGCAGCAACAGCTCACTATCCATCAGGACTGCCCCAAGGCTGCTCCAATTTAGGGAAGAGTTGAAGACGCAGCTCTTTAAAGAAGACTACATCACAATACAGTAACAGTGCACTTTGTCTTCTAAAGCTGAGCTATCTCTCCTTTCACTCATTTACTGTACTCTTGCCTTTGAAATAAAAAAACAATAAAACATACCTGCTTGTCGCAGTCTACGGCCTCTCCTCTCAAGAACCAGGAACAGGAAGCACGGCTTCCAGACTACCCTGACCAATCACGACGCTGCTGATAGCAGCGCTGTGATTGGTCTGATCGCCGTTGTTCAGCGCTCAGGGAGGGAAAGGGAGCCTGGGCATGTTCTCCACCCAGGCTGTAATGCATTCTGCATGGATAACATGCAAAGTGCGCATGACTAGCAGGCCAAACAGTCATGCGAACTTTAGGTGCAGCAGCCACTCCTCTTCCCTGACTTCACTGGACCCTAGCCCTGCCCCGCCCTAACCTGGCGGCAACTGGAAAACAAAAAATAAAATGATAACTTTAATTATTATCATTTTATTTTTTCCAATGCACTGCTTTAAAGCAGTGGGACAACGCACCTCTGCCTTAGCGGAGTAGCCGTCACTGACCATCTCTACACCTTATTTCTCTGTTTTTAAACCATACCTGTGTATGTCTTTCTATGCCATGACCTCAACCACCTAAATTCAGTGTCCGACTTCTCTCAACCTCACCTCGTGCAACCTGTATCCCTACCGGGAAACGGCCTGACAAACGATTTTTAAACAACGTGTGGCCTTAACAACGACTCATATACAACGACCTTGGACTGAACCACGGCCTCCTTAACAACTACTTCCTTAAACAACGAGTGGCCTTAACAACGACTCCAACCTTTAAACTCAAAAAAATAATAATTTATTTAAAGTACACTTCAAATGTAAACTATTTTTAATAAACATCTAGTGATAGTTTTTTTTTAAATGCCGACTAACTTAGTCAGTTTTAATTTACCTGGTTTTAATTGGCCAGTAGATGGCACTGTAGGTTTGTTTTCAGGTGGGAGGAGCCAGGGCACAGACAATGGGCACAGGGTTTTCACTGTCCATTCCAGGCACAAAATCTTTGGTGCAGTGTATGTGGGACCCAGGTAGATCGACCTTACCAGGTGCAAACCACAGTTTTAAAGATGCTAGAGATAAAGGCGCCCACTCAGACCCCAAGGATGCTATGGTGCAGATGTAAACAACTGAGGGGTTAACTTAAACAGAGGCACTGACTGTCACATCAGCTGTATTCTAGATGCCAACAGTTTGATGAACTATGAGGGTGCTTCACAAAATTACAATTAGGACCATGGTGCCTTCCAGCCATCACCTTATGCTGCTCTTGGGAATTCTTGTTAGGTTACAAGTGTAATATAAGAGATATGAAAACGTGACTGATTTATTAGACCATGTATAGTTTTGCCTCAAACAGCGCTTATTTATTGTCTGTTTCTTCATTATAGTACCACGTAACCGCTAATGTTGAATGTGGCACAAAAAACACTCTCGCATCTGAACCGGCACATTTTAATAGTGTTACTCGTAGATTGTTTTTATAGCCTATATGTAGCCCTAATCAGACTCGAAGCACCGAGAGCGAACCGGAGACGACAGGAGAGGCACGAGAAGGAAGGTGGACAGAACAGAGAGCATAGGGAAGAGGAAAGGCCCAGACTTAATTTACTGTATTTTACTGAGATTTATTTTGGAACTTTATATATAAAAACATTGATAGAAAGATATATCTGATAAACATGCTAATTATATTTTTTTACAAGTTTAGAAAAAGTGTTGTTTTTAACATAGTAGGAGATTTGGTTTATATGTAAATAGAATTTATTTTGTGGTTCAGTGAGTTGTGGTTGAAAACATAGTGGTTAGGATTTGGTCGTTGTTTAGCCTTCGTGGTTTATGCACTCGTGATTTCAGGGGTAGTTGTAAAATCATACAACCATCTCTACCATCATCAGCTCTCTCAAACCTTACCTCTATACCTCATCTGGCAGTCTCAAGACCTCCCTTAACTACCACTTTTCTCAACCTCATCCTGCTTTCTGTCCTCCTTAAGGTCAAGCTTCCTACTCCGCTCCCCGGCCAAACATTCATGCGCACTTATTGTATTGTAATATTTATAGAGTGCCTACTATCACTATTTTGGGTGCTGAAGCGCTTATCTACATGGGTAGCAGGCTAGACTGAATAGGGTTTGGGGTTTGTTTTGATCCTGTGTGGGAAGTGTTTCAGTATTGTGCATAACGACCACCAGGGTCGGGTTATCATGAAAAGGATCGAAACGCTTTTTGCAGTATCGATGGATGAAGAAGTGTGAGAGATAGGCACACAGTTCATTGTTTTCATAAAACTGACAGTTTGAGCAGCTCTACAAGTCCCTTAATGACATTTATCTTTATAATTCACTTAGCTGGTTACTGCATTGGGTTGTCAATACTGAGATATTTTGTTTGAAGTTAACAGTCTTGAGCAGGCATAGGATAAAGAGAAAAATGGTGGAGAGATCACCTGGGATGGACTTAGTTAATATCATCACATATATGATTGTCATTGCGAGATCTCAAGAAGCGGTCGTAGTATGTAACTAGTTGGGACCTGTAGTGGTGGACTAAAATAAAACCCTCTGTTGGCCAGTGGCATGTGGCAGATCTCTTCAGCTATTCCATTCCTGCTCGGTTGGTGATGGGTAGTTTATTTGCTGTGAACTGGTACAGTACTGGCTGATGAAAATTCCCCTTAGCAGTAGGTCCCACTCAGGCATAATAAAAGGCACTGATGGCAATATATGCCGGAGACCTTTAGGAAACCTATGTACAATAGGATATTTGAAAGGGGATGGTTGGTTTGTCATACGCAGAAATGCCGAAATGGCAGACAGATAATCTTTTAATGTGCACAAGGCAAAGCCCTGCTGGGCCAAGGAAAGAATAAACAGAAGAACCTGGGAAAGGAGGGCAGATAGAGGATTATCATGTTTATCTGTACACCAAGCCACAAACTTGTTTCAATGGCAAGTGTATATTGTCTTGGTGGAGGGACGCATGGTTGACAAAATAATATTGCAGACCTCGGCCGGAAGGTCGAAACCCGTCAGCTGTCGCTGTTCCATCTCCATGCATGAAGGCAAAGAGTTTTCAGGTTCGGGTGCAGAACACTGCCCTGTTGCTGCAATAGAAGATCCTCCCACAGAGACAGAATGATCGGAGGACTGATGTTCATGCTCAACAGCTCAGGATACCAGACTCTCCGTGCCCAATCTGGAGTCAAAGAATGAGTTGCCCCCGGTCGTCACTGATCTTCTTGAGAACTCTGGGCAGGAGTGGTATTGGCAAAAAGGTGTACAGGAGGCTAAAGCTCCACTTGAGACAAACGACGTCTCTGAGTGACAGTTGCCTTGGAAACACCAGCGGACAAAACTGCTAACACTGTGCATTCTCGGCGGTGGTGAACAGATCTGACCAAGGCTCTCCTCTCTCTTTAAAGAGGGACTGTGCCACCTTTGGATGCAGATGTCATTCGTGATCCACTAGGCATCAATGGCTTTGTTCGTCTTTTTTGTCGTTCAAATCGTTCAGAGTCTGCCAAGGTTTGAACCACTAGGGATGTCGTGTTCCAGCAATATCCAGAGGCGCAGTGCCTCTTCACAAATGGTCCACGACCCCCCGCCCTGTTTGTTGCAGTAACCACATGCCTGTGGTGTTGTCCGTAAACACCTGTGCCATCCTGCCCTTGATTGAAGGAAGAAAGGCTTTCAGTGCTCAATGGATCACTTGAAGCTTTAAAAGGTTGATGTGGAGCCCAGATTCCGCCAGAGCCCAGAGTCCTCTGATCACCACCTCTCCCAGATGGTAGCCCCAACCCAGGAGTGACACATCTATTACTACAGTCAGTGCTGATTGGGGAAGTGAAAGGGGTCTGCATCTGACCCAATTGCAGTTCTTCAGACACCACTGAAGGTCTTTTGCAGTTCCCTTTGAGATCTGGACCAAGTCAGAGAGATTTCCCTGATGCTGCTCCCACTGGAACTTAATGTCCCACTGCAAAGCCTGCATAGGCCAACGGGCATGGATTACAAGCAGGCTGCATGAGGCCAAGAGGCCCAGCAGCCTCAGTCTCAGTCTCGCCAAAATCCAGGATAGAGGCTGAAACATCAATATCAAAGCCTTAATATCCTGGACTCGGAGCTGGAGGATAGGCCCGAAACTGCACGGTGTACAGAACAGCTCCGATGAAGGGGAGCATCTGAGATGGAGTCAGGTGTGACTTTGGCACATTTATAGTGAACCCCATCGAGTGCAGGAGGTCCACGGTAGTCTGGAGGTGGGAGAGGACTGCTTGGGGAGAGCTCATCTTCAACAGGTAAACGTCTTGATAAGGGAAGATTGGCACCCCTGATCTCTGCAGATGTGCTGAACACATGATGGGTGCTATGAGGCCAAAGGGGAGCATCGCGAACTAACAGTGCTCTTGGCCCACAGTGAACTGCAGGTAACGTCTGGGGGCAGGATGGCTATAATGCAGTCTCCTGGGGCCAGGGCAGACAGAACTTGAGCGAGTATGAGCATTTTGAATTTCTACTTCTTGATGAAAAGATTGAGAAGGTGCAGGTTTAGTATAGGATGGAAGCCTGGGTCATTCTGTGGCTCCAGAAAGTAGTGGCAAATAGCAACCATGACCTACTTCGTATTCCGACACGCTCTTTATGGCTTCCTTGGCCAAGAGAGCCAACATGTACAGACAGAGTAAGGAGAGGTGATCCTCCATCATGCTGTTGTAAGTGGTTGGCATGGGTGTTCAAAAAGGGGCGAGAATAACCCCTTTGGACCATCTCCAAACCCAACGGTTGGATGTTCTTGACCTGCAGGGGTGCAAGTGATGGTGGATCCTGCCTCTCACAGGATGCCCATGATTGTTGAGGACAAACTAAAGGTGTTTGGAAGCTGCGGGTGCCAGGTGGGAGGGAGGGGGCATGGACTGGCCCAACCTCTGCCTACCTGCTCCACACATCACCTGGTCTGTGGGAATTGCATCCTCGGCCACAAAACAGGTTGGGAAACCTGTTGGCCGTGGTGGCTGGGAGGGTAGAGATGAGGTTGAAAGCCCCTCCTGTGGCCACAAAAGGGGTGGGAGGCAGACTGGGGTTGACGACTGGCCTTGGAAAGGCCCAAGGATCTGGCCGTAGAGCTGCTGTCCTTGAAACGATCCAGCACTGAGTTCGCCTTCTCTCCAAACAAACAGGAGCCATCAAAGAACATGTCCTTGAGCGATGACTGGACAGCACCGGAAAAGCTAGTGGCAACCGACGATTAAATCACTCTGCCCAGCGAGTCTGTTGTGTCTAGCCCACATCATATGGCAAACGTGGCTCCATCCCTCCCTTCAGCAATTGCTTGAGAGAGTATGGCTCAGGCCTCCTCTGAGACCATAGGCAGCACTTGCGCAACCGAGTCCGAGGTCGGATGGGAGTATTGGCCCAAGAGGCATGCACTTTTCACCGACCGCAGGGCTAGGCTGGCAGAGGAGAATATCCTCTTCCCTAAGATATCCAGCCTCTTGGATTCCCTATCCAGTGAGGTGGTAGGGAATGTGCCAGGGTTGACTTTGTACGTGGAAGCCTGAACCACCAACCTCTCCAGGGTGGGGTGCCAGGTGAGGATACTGGGGTCCCATGAGGCGGGGCGATGGTGGAGTGCAACTGTCCTGTGCACAGGAGGCCCTGTGTAGGGCTTGAACCAGGCCGCAAAGTAAGACGTCGGTGAGGGCTCTATTGAAAGGGGTAAGTGGTTTGGATTGGGTGACTCCAGTTGAAGCACAGGGGAAGGTCGAGGTTGCTCGGCCAGTGCCGCACCGGATCCATCATTTGATCCTGGGTGCCCAATTGGTGCTGAGGGCTGGCCCACCAGTGGAAAAGCAGTAGAGGCCCCTCCCAAACCAGTGGGGCCGAGAGTGCTCCATGGGTGTCGGGCCACCAAAAGATGAGGTGTATGGCCTTGGAGAAATCAGTTACCTGGGTGGGGCTCACTCCAGCTCTGGGAAACTCTGAGAGAGACACAGAGATGGCCCAGGCGCAGGCTCCACCACCGATGTCCCCCCGCGTCTTGTCCGAAGACTTGTTTGACGAAGGCCTCCGTGAACGATCTCGGTACTTTACTCGCGACCGAGATATGGAACGCCACTGGTTGTTCACCATCGGGTGATGAGGAGCTTGAGGGGCCACTCCCTCAGCACCGTTGGATGCATGGCCAGAAAACCTTGCATGTCTTGACGTCATGACCAGGTCCCGCCTTTCGCCGTATTGAGTTGAGCGTCCCGCCGAAAATTCAAGATTCGGCTTCGCAGTCCCAATTCATCAAGACTCCAGCGCTCCGGGACAAGATACATCCCAGAGACTTTTTTCGGATCAAGTTCCGTACCTGGGCGACCCGCCGCCAGTCCACTAAGACTTCCATTTTGCCTTTTGAGCAAGCACTCGCGCTCTTGCTGTTAATCAAAGTCGGCTCACGTTGAAGAAATTTTATTCATGCTGCCACTCTGAATCTTGGTCCTGAGGAGAACCCCCCCACCTGTAAACAAGGATCAGGGGTTCGAAACGCGTCGACCTTTCGCTTTGTGCGTTTATTGTAGTTTTTGTGTTTTCAAACACTGGTGGTCAAAAAAAAGCTTGGTGCATCCATATGAATTTCGTTGAACTTTGTATGATTAGATTAACAAAGCACGGATATGCACCTTCAAAAAGTTGTTTAAGTTTCACCAGGTTTGATTGACCTGTGGGTCAATTTGAAAATGTACGAGTGTTTGTGTGGGTGTATGAGGAGTGGTGTATGAATGATGGCTCATGATGTCTAGTCACTTTGGCAGATGAATGCAATGTTGGTTTTTCTTTTACAAATTGGGTCTGTTTCATTAAGTTTGATTTAAATGTTTGTAAGTTCTTGTACTTGAAGTGGTTTTGACGGCTTCTGAATTTTTGTATCCCAAAAAAATGTTCCTTACACAAAATTACAGGAAGAATTTTCATAATAAATACTATTAAATAGTACCTCCATGGTCGTTTGAGACTTTCTTCCATGTCGAGTAAAAGGTTTTCCGAATTATTGCATTAGCACTGGCACTTCTTTGTTCTCGCATGATCTCACTCCAGGCACCAAAGGCAAGCCAGTACCGGTCTGTCACAGACATCTCAATCAATCAATCAATCAAGGGTTTGTAAAGCGCACTACTCACCCGAGAGGGTCTCAAGGCGCTAGGGGTGGGGACAGTTCGGATCAGTCGCCGCCTCAGATCATTCGAAGAGCTAGGTCTTGAGGTCCTTCCTGAAGGTTCGCAGGGTTGGGGAGCATCTGATGTGCATGGGGAGCTTGTTCCAGGTCTTGGCTGCGATGTAGGAGAAGGCTCTCCCGCCTGTTCTAGTTCTGAGGATGCGGGGGACTTCTGCCAGGGTGAGGTCAGCGGAGCGGTGGTTCCTTTTGGGTATGTGGAAGGAAACTCTCTTGTTGAGGTATTTGGGTCCGATGTTGTTGAGGGATTTGTAGGTGTGGGTGAGGAGTTTGAAGGTGACCCTCTTCTCGACGGGAAGCCAGTGGAGCTCTCACAGGTGACATGTGTACGTGGTGCGGAGTCCCGAGGACGAGTCTGGCGCTGGCGTTCTAGATTGTCTGGAGTCTGTGTAGTAGACCTCTGTTGGTTCTGGCGTATAAAGCGTTGCTGTAGTCCAATCTGCTGGTTATGAGTGCGTGGGTGACGGTCAGGGGATCCATTTGAGGGTCTTGCGGAGGATGTGCAGGCAGTTGAGACTAGTGGAAGCGACGGCGTTGAACTGTCGGTTCATGAAGAGGGAGGAGTCGAGGATGATGCCGAGGTTTTGTGCGTGGTCCATAGGGATTGGAGGATTCCCGAGGGCTGAGTGACACCAAGTCGTGTCCCAGGCAGACGTGCAGGGTCTGAGGATGAGGACCTCGGGTCTTCTCTGAGTTGAGCTTCAACCAGCTGTCCTTCATCCAGGCTGCCACATTCTTCATGCCTTCCTAGAAGCGGAGTCTGGTGTCTTCGGGTTTGTTCGTGAGTGAAGGGATGAGCAGGGTGCCATCGGCATAGGATAAAATGCTGAGCCCATGCTGTCTTACGATGGCGGCAAGGGGGGCCATGTAGCTGTTGAAGAGCGTGGGACTGAGCGGAGAACCCTGGGGTACTACACAGTCGATATTGGTGGGTTTGGAGATAAAGGGAGGGAGTCTGATCCTCTGGGTTCTGCCGGCGAGAAAGGATTGGATCCAGTTGAGGGTGGCTCCTTGTATCCCCGCGTCGCGAAGTCTGGCTGCGAGTGTGTGGTGAGAAATGGTGTCGAAAGCTGCGGAGAGGTCTAGAAGAAAGAGGGCTGCGGTGTGACCCTGGTCAAATAGCATGCAGATGTCGTCGGTGGCGGCGAGAAGGGCGGTCTCAGTTCTGTGGTTGCTGCGGAATCCAGACTGGGAGGCGTCAAGGATGGAGTGCTCTTCAATGAAGGTGGTCAGCTGGGCGTTCACGAGTCTCTCGGTGACCTTGGCCGCGGAAAGGGAGGAGAGAGATGGGCCAGTAGTTTGGGTTTCTTGAGGAGTGGTTTAACCTCTGCCCGTTTCCAGTCTTCTGGGAAGATGCCGGACATGAAGGATGCGTTGATGGTCAGTCCAAGTTCGGGTGCGATGGCAGCGGTGGCCCTGTGGAATATTTGCGGTGGGCAGGGGTCCGCTGGGGCACCTGAGTCGATTTTTTTCATGGTCGTGGTGATGTGTTAGACGGTGGCGGGATTCCAGATCATGATTGTTGGTTTATCGGTGGCGTAAGACGGAGAGGTGGTGTCCTGAGTCTGTTCGCTGAAGTTGTCATAGAGGGCCTTGATCTTCAGATGGCAGTATGAGCTGAGTTTGTCGCAGAGGTCCCGGGACGGTGTGATGTCAGAGGCTTCACTGGGGGGCTTAGTGAACTGCTGAATGAAGTTGAACAGTTCCTTGGTGTTGGTTGCGTTGGTCTGGACTTTGTCTCTAATGAAGGTCCGTTTGGTATCTCTTATGTGCTCGTGGTATTCCTTCAGGGCGCTCCTGTGGTTGGTCCGTGCTTCTGTGGTTTTCAGGTTTCGCCAGGTTTTTTCTAGGCGTCTGCAGGAGCGTCTGGCTTCATGTAGTTCATGGTGAACCAGGCGGCCTTCAGAGGGCGTTGTTTGGCGGGGTGGCGCAAGTTTATCGGCGCAGCGGGAGATCCAGCAGTGAAGTTCTGTGGCTGCACAGTTGGTGTCAGTCGTGGTGCTGGGGGTGTCTTTGAGGAGGGTGGTGATGAGGAGTTCCTCTGTGACCTTGCTCCAGTTCCTACGTGATGGTCGCGGAGCAGGCTTGGGTGCGGTGGTGGTGTTGAAGGTGAAGTGGACGCAGTGGTGTTCAATCCAGGGGGGCTGGGTGGTGTGGCTGACCCAGATGTTTGTTCCTCCCGCGAAGATTGGGTCGAGCGTGTGTCCGGCTCTGTGTGTGGGACGTTGACCAGCTGCTTCAGTCCGAGGTTGTCGAGAAGAGTGATGGAGTCGGGGTCATTAAGGTTGTCGAGGTAGAAGTTCAGGTCCCCGAGTATAATGTAGTCCATGGAGGTGATGGAGTGGGGTGCGGCGAGCGCACCGATGGTGGTAGCGGTCTGTGTGCAAGGTCCTGGCGGTCTGTAGATGAGGGTGCCGCGTAGCATGGTCCTGGGGCTGGGCTGGATCTGGAAGTTGAGGTGTTCAGTGTTGGAGTGGGGGTCGTTTGTGCTGGATGTGGAGAGTCGGAGGGGGGTCTTGTGCGCGATGGCAAGTCTCCCTCCAGGGCGGTGGGGGCGGTCCTTTCTCTGGATCTTGTATCCGTCGGGGATGGGAGTGGCGATGTCGGGGCCGGAGGTGGCGTTGGTCCAGGTTTCTGTGAAAAAGACGACGTCGGGCCAGAGGGTGTTGAGCAGGTCCCAGATCTCTACGGGGTGTTGGTGCAGGGACCGTACGTTGAGGAGGATGCACGTCAAGGTTTTGTTGGTGCGTGCGTCAGGTGGGCCTTCGGTGGTGGTGCGTTTGTTGTCGATGGTGAAGGATCTGCGGCAGGCTCTGCATGGGAACTGACCATGGGTGGTGTTTGGCGAGGATCTTGCGCAGCCGGAGTGTCTTCCGGGGTTGAGTGTGTGGAGGGAGGTAGAGCCGTAGCAGTGGGACCTGGGAGAGCCAGGGTTCCTGGCGCTGGTCATGGTCGGGCACAGACTGGCTTGCCTTAGGCGTGCCTTGCCCGCTGCGTGCGTCCCTGCGCGACAGCGCAGTGGCCGCCATTAAGTAAGGGAGGGGGGCGGGACTAGAGGAGGCGGGTGGCTGTGTCGGTGGGCGGGGCCGCAGCGGCGGGAAAACAGCGAGCAGGTACGGGGGAAAACAACTGAAAAAGGAAGGAAACTGGAACAAGACTCTAATGAATAAAACAGGAGTACACCTTAAAAAAGCAGATTTACACCTAACAGGAAGAGAAAATAATAAGCAGTGGGGATGCTAAGAATTATGAGGAAACTGGGAGAAAATACAGTGAGTCACCAGGCGGGAGCGCGATCGCTTCAGGCAGCGACGTGCAGCTGGCAAGACAGGAGGCTCTGAGCATAGATTAGCCTGCGCTGAGTGCAGAGCTGTTGGGGAGAGTTCTGTCCTGGACCGGAGGTCTAGGATTCACACGCGCTACCCCGCAGCGGCTGCCATTAAGTAGGGGAGGGGGAGGGACTGGTGGCTTTGTCGGTGGGCAGGGCTGCAGCGGCGGGAAAACAGCGAGCAGGTACGGGGGAAAACACCTGAAATAGGAAGGAAACTGGAACAAGACTCTAATGAATAAAACAGAAGTACACCTTAAAAAAGGAATCTGCTACTTACCAGTATGCATCTGTTCTTGGCATGTAGAGCTGCAGATCTACACACTTTTGCATAGATCGCAATCTGGTGTTGGGCCCGGATGTTTGCAGTTTGTTTTTCCTCTTGAAAGTCTTTGGAAGTCACGAGGTCGGTGACTCCTCCTTTGGATCGTATTGCGCATGGGCTTCGGCTCCATCCTCAGATTGTTTTTCGCCAGCAGGGAAAGATGGAGCGTAGTAACCACAGTGAAGAAACCCATGTGTGTTGTATCTAAATAAGATAGACTGGAACAGATACAGGTAGCCGGGTAGGCGGGTGGGCGTGTGTAGATCTGCAGCTCTACATGCCAAGAACAGATGCATACTGGTAAGTAGCATATTCCGTTCGAGGCATATGAGCTGCAGATTACGCACTTTTGCATAGACTATATAGCAGTTCCCAAACTTAGCGGCAACCACCGGTATCTGTTGCAGTGGTTTGAAATAGTGTTTTCAGTACAGCCTGGCCCACACTAGCTTGTTGCTTGGTTTGCACATCTACACAATAGTGTTTAGTGAAAGTGTGCGGTGTTGACCATGTAGCTGCTTTGCAGATATCATCTAGTGGGATGTTCCCTAGAAATGCCATGGAAGCCCCTATCTTCCGTGTAGAATGGGCTTTAGGGGGAACGGAAAGCGTTCGTTTTGCTTTGTGGTAGCAAATCTGGTTGCATTTTACAATCCACCTAGCTATCCCTGATTTTGAGATGGGGTTGCCCTTGTGTGGTGGAGTTGTTTGGTCTTTCGGAAAGGTTGTGTTCTCTGGATATAGTAAAGTAAGGCTCGTTTGACATCTAGCGTGTGCAGAGCCCTTTCTGCAACGGTCTGAGGTTGCGAGAAAAATACTGGTAATTCTACAGATTGGTTTAGGTGAAAAGGGGAAATGACTTTAGGTAGGAATTTTGGGTTGGTACGGAGAACAACCTTGTTCTGGTGCATTTGAAGAAAAGGTTCTTGTATGGTAAGTGCTTGTATCTCACTGACCCTTCTAAGGGAAGTGATGGCTACAAGGAAAGCTGTTTTCCATGTGAGGAATTGCAGTTCGCATTTATGCAAAGGTTCGAAGGGAGGCCCCATCAGCCCTGTGAGAACGATATTTAAGTTCCACACAGGTGAGGGTGGTACTCTGGGGGGAATTATTCTTTTGAGGCCTTCCATGAAGGTTTTAATGGCAGGTACTCTGAAAAGCGATAGGTGCTTCCTGTTTTGTAAGTAAGCTGCAATTGCTGCGAGGTGTAGCCGAATGGATGTATAGGCTAGATTACACCTTTGTAGGTGGAGTAAGTAGCATATGATGAGTTGTATAGACACGTCTAGAGGATTGATTGTGTTGTTATGGCAATAAACAACAAATCTTTTCCACTTGGCAGCGTAGCAGGCTCTAGTGGTAGGGCGTCTAGCTTCTCTGATGACGTTCATACGGTCAGGGGGAAGGTTTAGGTACCCGAATTCTAGGATTTCAGGAGCCAGATCGCAAGGTTGAGCTGAGCTGGGTCCGGTTGCCTGATCACTCCATGGTTCTGGGTTAGGAGGCATGGTGAGAGGTGTAGCTTTTGGTGTGGTACTACCGAGAGTTCCAGCAGCGTGGTGTACCACGGTTGTCTGGCCCACGTTGGAGCTACTAGGATCAGTGTGAGGGAGTGCTGTTGTAGCTTTCGCACCACTAATGGAATGAGTGGGAGAGGCGGAAAAGCGTACGCAAATTTGCCTGACCAGTTCATCCATATCGCATTTCCTTTGGACAATGGGTGTGGGTATCTGGCGGCGAAGCCTGGGCATTTTGTGTTTTCTTGAGTGGCGAAGAGGTCTATGTGCGGATGCCCCCACATTTGAAAAAACGGATGAAGAACCTGTGGGTGAAGTTCCCACTCGTGGATCTGTTGTGTCTGTCTGCTGAGCAGATCTGCCACGGTGTTTCGGGCTCCTGGGACATGTTGAGCTAGGAGAAAGATTTTGTGGGGAATTGCCCATCTCCATATGCTCTGTGCTAATTGAGAGACCTGTGGAGAGTGTGTGCTGCCTTGTTTTTGAATATAATACATGGCCGTCATGTTGTCTGTGCGAATGAGGACTGCCTTGCCTGAAATCTGTGTTTGAAAAGATTTCAGGGCTGGAAAGATTGCTAGTAACTCCAGATGGTTGATATGGAGTAACTTTTGTTGCGGCATCCATGTGCCCTGCACTGTGAGGTGTAATAGATGAGCTCCCCAGCCGGAGAACGATGCGTCCGTTGTTAGTATTATTTGGGGAACCGGGTCCAGGAACGGTCGACCTTTGGAAAGGTTTGTGGTGTTCCACCACTGCAGAGAGCGATGGGTGCGACCGTCTACCAACACCAGATCTGTCAGTTGCCCCTGGGCCTGGTTCCATTGGTGTGCTAAGCACTCTTGGAGTGGACGCATCTGGAGTCTTGCGTGGGGCACTATAAAAATGCAAGAGGCCATCATCCCTATATGTTACATAAACACTCGTGCTGGAAGGGGGTGTTGAGGTATGAATTTTTGTCGCAAAGCCTGAATGCTTGCAATCCTGGCCGGATTGGGGTAGGCTATTGCTTTTGAGGTGCCTATGGTGGCACCGAGGTATTGTTTTGGATGGTGTTAGCTGGGACTTTTGGTGGTTCACCGTGAAGCCTAGTTGGTGAAGTAGTTGGATTGTGGTAGCGGTGTGGTGTACACATTGGTTGTATGATGTGGCTTTTATCAGCCAATCGTCCATGGATGGGAAGACATGAATGTGCTGTCTTCTGAGGTGTGCCGCCACCACCGCTAGGCACTTGGTGAATACCCGTGGTGCTGTTGTGACTTCGAACGGGAGCACTTTGAATTGGTAGTGTTGTCCGTCCACTACAAATCTGAGGTACTTTCTGTGAGCATGGTGTACTGGAATGTGGAAGTATGCATCTTTCAAGTCCAGTGTGGTGAGAAAGTCGTTCTGGGAGAGGAGCGGAAGTACCTGCTGAAGCGTTACCATGTGAAAATGGTCTGAGTGTATGTATGTGTTTAGGGGCCAGAGATCTAGAATAGGTCGTAGAGTCTCGTCCCTTTTTGGTATTAGAAAATATAGGGAGTAGACCCTCAAATTTTGTTGATTGACAGGAACGTGTTCTATTGCCTGTTTTTGTAGGAGGGAGATTACCTCCTGCTTAAGCAATGTCAATGTTCTTGTGACATTGGGCGTTGCCTGGGTGGAATGTTTGGGGGGGTAGATGTTAATTCCAGGCAGTATCCTGACCAAATTATTTGGGTCACCCATTTGTCTGAGGTGATGGTCTACCAGACATGAAGGAAATGTGTGAGTCTGCCCCCGACTGGAGTGGAATGGTCTGGGGGCAGCGGGGGGGAAGTCATTGGGTAGTAGGTGTGGCAGAACAGGCGTTGTTTGTTTTGCCTCTGCCCTTGTTGTTGTTATCCCTGTAGCCGCCTCTTTGGTAACCTTTTGTAAAGGTGGTCTGAGTAGGGGACTTGTACGATGTGGACGCTGTGTCTGAGGAGTAGCCTCTGGATGCACTCCGAAAGGATGAGCGGCGAAAGGAGCGTCTGGGCGGGTGAGACTGTAAGGCCCCCATGGATTTTGCGGTATCCGTGTCCTTTTTCATCTTTTCTAAGGCCTCATCCACCTTTGGCCCGAATAGATGTTCCTGGTCAAAGGGATGGTTAAGGATGGAGGCTTGTACGTCTGGTTTAAACCCAGGTACCCTTAACCAAGCATGACGACAGAGAAGGACGCTGGTGTTGATGGCCCTGGAGGCTGTCTGCTGCATCTAGGGCACAACGTATAGAGGTGTTTGTGATTTTTTTACCCTCTTGAATTAACTCGTTGGCTTTACTTTTATATTTTTCAGGGAGATGTTGCATTATGCTCTCTAATTCGTCATAATGAGCCCTGTCATATCTGGCCAGCAGTGCCTGAGTGTTTGCTATACGCCATATTGTGGCGGCCTGGGATGCTGTGCGTTTGCCTGAAGCATCTAGCAGTTTTGAATCCTTGTCAGGTGGTGGTGCATCACTTGACGCTTGTGAGTTTGCCCTTTTACGTGCCGTAGAGACCACTAAGGAATCTAGTGGCGCTGGTCCTCTGATGTAAGAGGGATCGGACGGAGCAGGTTTGTACTTCTTTTCGATAAGTGGGTTAAGGACCCTGGCTCTAACAGGGTCTTTAAAAACTTCTGCCGCATGCTTTACCACCCCTTTGAGCATGGGCAGTATGGAGGTGGCCCTCTGTGTAGTATCGAATGTGTCTAGGAGGAAATCTTCCTCCACAGGGTCATTATGCATGTCCACCCCATGATAATGTGCTGCTCTTTGCAGAAGATGGTTAAACCCTAATGAATCTTCTGGTGGAGATGGTCTAGATGGGTAAATATCGTCTTGTGGGACGTTGGGGATATCTGGTATATGGTAATCGTCCCATGGATCTGGAGATCCTGTAGGGGTGGGGTCTTGTGGCACATCCCCTGTATCATAATATGGGTCCCCGTGATCATCATCGTCTGGAGACGGAGTAGGAGAACGATGAGGTGGGGGTGGAGAGGGTGGAGGGGGTGGAGGTGGGGAAGGAGGAGGAGGTGGAGGAGGAGGGGAAGGTATTCTGAACGGAGAGGTAGCAGAGTCCTTCCTCTTTGGAGGTGGAGGCGGAGCAGGCTCCTCCAAATGTCTCTTCTTAGTAGAGAGTGTCAAATGTCCAGTTTTTGGATCCTTGGTGAGAGTTTTTTGCAAGGGAACCGGTGCAAATAGCTCTGGTGAGGTAATTTGGTCCGTCGGCGCCGAAGGCGTCGGGGCCGATGATTTTTTAGGTTTTTCAGTGCTGGTTTGATGTTTAGAACCCGGCTTGGGACCCTCCGGTCTCTTGGTCGGCGCCGAGATGGACTTCGGCTTGGAAGTGTCGGTGACGATGGCCTTGTGTGGTTTCGTCGGCACCGAAGATGGCGTCGGTGCCGAAGGGCTGGGTTTCGACCCCGAGGGTTTCGGTGCGGAGCTCGGTGTCGAGGTGGAGGCCATCTTCTTTTTCGGTGCCAAAGTGTGTTTCTCAGCACCGCTGGCAGGCTGGCTCGAGCCCGAGCCGCCGGAAGTCTTACTTGGCTTCTTCACCGGGCCCGAAGGTGGGGTGTGGGGTCTTGCCTAGACCCGGAGGCGAAGGCGTGACCAAAGCCTTTTTGGGTGTCGGCGCGGGTGTGGGAGGGGGTAGATTGCTACTCACGACCCTCTGCGCCGGGGTGATGTCCTCCACATCTGACTCGTCGGCCTCGGAAGCACTGATGAGGTCCTCTTCGGAACGATGATGTTCCGGATTGTCGATGTCGTCTCCGAAGATGTCGACTGGAATGGACGTCGAGGAGTGTGCCATGTTCCTTCTAGCTCTTCGGTCCCGAATAGTCTTTTTGGATCAGAAGGACTTACAGGCCGGACAGTCTCGAGCCTCGTGTTCTGGGGAGAGGCAAAGGTTGCATACCTCATGAAGATCGGTGTGGGGAAATTTGGACCCACATCGAGGGCACTTTTTAAATGGAGTTCATTCCATGAGCCGGGACCGGAGCCTGGGTAGGCCCGAAGGCCGCCGTCGACGACTGGAACCGAAGGTTTGTGTCGATGAGAAGGTGCGTTGATTGAAGAGATCGTGATCGAAACAATACAGCGATTGGGGTGAGGATTACGCGTCGATCGTCGAACTGGAAGCTGTTCGGAACCGGAGCGCGAAGATCACATCCGAGCCCGATGGCGGAAAAAAACAATCTGAGGATGGAGCCGAAGCCCATGCGCAATACGATCCAAAGGAGGAGTCACCGACCTCGTGACTTCCAAAGACTTTCCAAGAGGAAAAACAAACTGCAAACATCCGGGCCCAACACCAGATGGCGATCTATGCAAAAGTGTGTAATCTGCAGCTCATATGCCTCGAACATATATATATTACAAGTCTAGCACCGGGGGAGATAGTTTCTCTAGTTTACAGTTTGTTAAAAAAAAAAGAATTAGGAGTCTGTGAACATTGACAAAAGCTGGGAGCAAAGCTCCAGATCTGTGGTCAAGGGTGAAGGAAGAGAGACACGGATGTCAGCGCACAGAGGTGGAATATATATACATATATACAGTTCTGTGCCATCACTCCTGCAGATTGAGTGAGGCCACAACAGAGTCTAATGGCACCACCTACTGGTACACAAATTGTACACCTCACCTATGGCAAGATGCCAGAACTGCTGATCCCTTTTCCCCCATACTATACTCTTCTGCAGTACTACTTGCTGGAGAAGTATACACTGCAGAACATGTTCCCCTTATATCACACCCTCCTACTGTGCCCTCTCTTGGGAAGATATGATTGGATAATCTTGCCTCTATGCCACCTTTCTCTACACTGCCACCTGCTGGGGCTCCAGAAGCTCTTCAATGTGCCTTTTCACACCACTGTGTAAAGCAACGTTTGTTGATTGTGGCTAGGATCCAATGAGCACAGCCCAGTCTGCCTTATTAAAAGGATACCTGCTGCTGTCCTTTAATCACCCCATGCTACGACTCCTTAGACTGCTGTTGTGGTAGTAGATAACTGCAATTTTCGGGGCTCAATGAGACCCTAAGGACTTGGGTCCGGTGCCACTGCACCTGCTGCACAAATGATAGCTATGCCCCTGACTGTCCATCTGCCCCCACCACACGGCGTGTTCTGGAAGGAAGGGCAGACAGTCCATGAGTTCACCACTGCTCTCCTACAGTAGAGAACATTGTGCCCTCCTTTTCCACTCCATGCAGCATCTCTGCTATGCCCCTGACTGTCCATCTGCCCCCACCACATGGCGTCTTCTGGAAGGAAGGGCGGACAGTCCATGAGTTCACCACTGCTCTCCTACAGTAGAGAACTTTGTGCCCTCCTTTTCCACTCCATGCAGCGTCTCAGCTATTCCCCTGACTGTCCATCTGCCCCCACCACACGGCGTCTTCTGGAAGGAAGGGCGGACAGTCCATGAGTTCACCACTGCTCTCCTACAGTAGAGAACTTTGCGCCCTCCTTTTCCACTCCATGCAGCGTCTCTTACTGAAAGGGTAAGACTGCTTTAACTCACCACTTCCTGCCCTCATACAACACCGTTTACGCACTTACATTTCTCCGCCCTACACTCCACCCATACAGTGTTTTTTGTTGGGAGATGTTGCACCCTATGAGCTCACCCCTTCTTCGCGCCTGCCTCTCGGAGAGGCTGGCACTGCACTGGCCCATCACGTCCTGCCTTCCTACACTGAAGTATGATGATTTCACTGCTCCCTGTTATCCAACCCTACTGGGAGAACTTTCAGGATGAGGTACGGCTATGACATGTCCTCATCGTTGTGATCCACGGCAGTCCATGGTTTCCACGTGAACATACATCTTGTAGACCTGTGACATACCCACCAGAGCAGTCCCACTATTCTGGACATTGCCACAAACCCACTTCAGCTTCACATATGGTAAAGGACGTCTACAAATTGAGCCACAGCCAGAAAGAAAACCTTTAGTCACCGCTTTATTATTTTAAGTACATTTTTAAAGCTTGTCTGTGCTTTGTACACTGAGGTGATTCATTACAGAAAAGTGCAAAAAATGTCTGTAAGAGAATGAGACTTTATACACCTATACAGCAGCACAGAACAAAGTGCTGACAATATGTATAAATATTATATATATACATTTATTAAAAATATTTCAACACCTGCTGTAAGTAATTTTACACCGAATATCATCCAGTAGAACACTCTCCTAAGAGTGGGAAAGTGCTTTAAGATATTTTTATTCAATCGGCTTATAGCCAACACCTGACCCCGCCCATCACACCCACCCCGCACCCCCACAACACAGCATTATCAGAACCCCTCCACTGCCTTGCAGTCCAGCTCTGTTGGTTCACTCAAACCATGTTCTCAAGTCAAGGGAAACTGAAAGGCAGAAGTGAGCTGGGAAGAGACGCTGGCATCTTCTCTTCCAACATTAAACACAGATTTGGAGCCCGGTGCGGAGGCAGATTGGAGATATACTGCACACCAGGTTCCGATGTCCGGCCAGTGAGGTCACTTGTGGTTGAATTTCTGGAAGAACAAACATCTTAGCAGAAACATCGCAGCTTGCGGGTTTCTTGGTTCCATTCTACGTGCCTGTAATGGAAAATGACCCTCTGGCCCTGACTTTGAGGTGGTCGGTGTTTTCCAAGCCCCTGCACAGATCCGTTAACGCCAGGGTCGGAATTCTGAGTTGGCCAATTAAATATCTCACCCTTCATTACATTTCGACAGGTCTAACCTGCCGGGAATTATACGAAGAAAGCAATGTGATATTTATCGTGACATGCTGTTTTTGGTGGGCTAAGTCCCAAAATCGACGTTATTCCCCCAAAATACAGAATAGGTACTTTTTATTGCATCAGATAAATTCCGAACCCCACTTACAGCACCTACACCTCCGACGCTTAGAATCATGGCCAATGTCAATTATTTTACAATTCACCCAATAATTTTTTCTTAAATGTATATATTTTTGAATGAAATTTGTGCACTTTTTATTATTGGAAAACCAAGAGCGATTACAGCGGTTCACCTCTGAGATGAATTTGGAAGAAAGGACAGTGATGGTAAGCTAAAAAAACCTGACCTCTAAAATTACAACAAACCTATTCTAACTGATGAGTCCAGACCACACATAAATGGTGGCATGTTATGCCTCACAGTGCCGAGTTGGAATTCAGTTTGTGGTGCGTGTATAATAAATAACAAGTTAGCCACTCAAACTCTTACTAAGGCCTTAAACTTTGTTGTTGTTCGTGCGGGGCCTACTGAGATGAGTGGCGGTGCGCTCTGGAGATACGGAACCCTTCTGAGATAAATAAAGCACCATCAAACTCTGTTTTTTGATAAACTCATTGTGTTCTTTCATCAGATGTAGGCTTGTCCATGAAGAGTATAACCACTGCTTCTTAAACCAGTGCACTGGAGGCAAAATGTTGCAATTCCAAAATAAATGGTACTCCAGGGTGGATTACAGGCCACAATTAGTTGCATGCTTTAAACATTCCTGTGTGTAAAATTCAAGATAAACTTTGCAGCTCCTTATCAATATCAAAACAATGTGTGCTGAAAGGAGTAACCTGCCCAAAAGCATAATTTCTGAGGACAAACTTTTGAAATTACAACAATTTAAGTAGGTCTTTAAGTAAGTCCTCTCTTGGGCAGAAGAAACCAATTAAGGAGACATGCTCATACTCATGGAAGCACAGGTCAATCCAGTCATTAAAGGCCTCACTACTAGATACAACTTTCTCACCAGCCAGATACAAGAAGACATTGACAAGGTAAGGCCTTAGAAGTCTGCGCAGAGACACGCCTGGGGCTGCAAGGCCAGCTCTCTCTGTTGGCTAGACTATTCTGACAGGCTAGCTTATGACTTTAAAGAAATGCTCAGGAACCGAATTTTTGAGTGATGAGTAAATAATATGTGCCTATTAAAAAAGAACCCAAAACAAATAGTGCGGTACTGGCTACCAAGCATGGCAGGCTTTTGGTGCAAAAAGAGCCGAAACCTTAGACCATGGGTTCTTAGCAGGGTGGGAAAGAGGCTGCAGCAAGTCTTCTGCGTTATAAAGGGCTTCAGGTGTCCAGAAAGAGCACAGAAGACAGAAACAGACACCCGGCTAATACTTGGCAATACGCAAAACCTTCACACATGCCACAGCTATTTTTTTCTCTTTATTGTGTTTTAAAAAAACCTCAGGTTGCCGAGTGGTTTCATTTTTCACAATTGTGGCTACAAGTCTAGATGTTAGATAGGAGCAGTAATCGGCTATCCAATTATGGGAAAACGGAATTATTTCGCCCCCTCCCTCGGGGTTAGTGTTTCCAAGTTGGCTATATTTATTAGAGTATGTAAACTCATTCACGAGACTATATTCATGAGGATACCATTGTGCATCCCCTGTAGCAATGTTCTATACTCTGTGCAGAGCTTCCACTTCTGCAACGGATATGGCTTTAGACTGATTCCACAGCATGCATGGATTAGAGTTGGTGTGTTGTACTGTTTTTATCCTGCTGAGTGTGGTTTAGCAGGTTACTGATTTGTTGCTGGTTGGGAAAGGCCCTTTACGAGGAGTGTCACTGCTTGATGATGCGCAGGTCAGGTGGAATGTTGGCATTCCTCTCGCTCCCGTTTTCGTCCATTAGGAGGACACATACATATCCAGAGCGGCGCTTTCAGTAACTCCAGGGAGGTGGGAGATTATTCTGTCGCCTCGATCTTCTGCTGGTGTGAATCCACAGGCGTCAACTGCAATGGGCAAATATTTGGAAAGTTTCGTAGTGAATGAATTAAACATCACCTGGACCCGCTTATCAAACAGATACTTCTTGACAGGCAACAATCTAAAAACACTTTTTCCTACTGACGCCTGGCGTTCGGAGCAAAGAACTCGGGACTGCAGCATTTGCCTTACAGCTCCAGCCGGTCTTGGCTTTTGGATTCCTTTTCTGTGAAGTTACAGGGTGGCTTGCTTTGTGGGAGTTCTCAAATTAAATGCACCAGACACAGAAGCGCTGAGACTTCGCTGCCAGATGGGATGTCCTTAGATGGCAGTCTGGATGGACTGGATGGAGTCAGTCTTTCTCAAACACAAAAGGATAAACGCTGCATCAAAAAATAAGGAAATTGTACAAAGTGACATTTTGAGACCTTCTCTACGTCCCAAGACCCCGTATCCAGATGGAATAAGAGTCTGCCCAGCCTGGAAGCGGCACACGTGCATTTTCTGAGACTGTCCTGTTTAAACACCAGAGGTCTCACAACTAGACGGTAAGTTGGCAGACCTGTCAGAGCCAGGAGTCTCTGTAACAGGCGCTCTCTGGGAGATGACCCAATGATTCCCGGAGACACGAGGCGAATAAAAACAACCAAGCAGGAGTCAAAGAATGAGGTCGTGTAAAGTTAAGACCAAACGCAGCAGGGAAAGGGAATTAAACGTGACTTATAAAAATGTAACAGGAACGAAAGGTACTCGGGGAAATAAAGCAATACCAGTAAAAAAGGAATCTGTGCGAGGTCGAATGAAAAATGACACCGTTACCTTTCAAAAGCATAAGAGACAGCTCACTGTCCATGGATTTGTCTCTGGCGGGTAGCTAAGAGACAGCTCACTGTCCATGGATTCGGCTCTGGCGGGTAGCTAAGAGACAGCTCACTGTCCATGGATTCAGCTCTGGCGGGTAGCTAAGAGACAGCTCACTGTCCATGGATTCGTCTCTGGCGGGTAGCTAAGAGACAGCTCACTGTCCATGGATTCGTCTCTGGCGGGTAGCTAAGAGCCAGCTCACTGTCCATGGATTCGTCTCTGGCGGGTAGCTAAGAGCCAGCTCACTGTCCATGGATTAGTCTCTGGCGGGTAGCTAAGAGGCAGCTCACTGTCCATGGATTCGTCTCTGGCGGGTAGCTAAGAGACAGCTCACTGTCCATGGATTCGTCTCTGGCGGGTAGCTAAGAGATAGCTCACTGTCCATGGATTCGTCTCTGGCGGGTAGCTAAGAGACAGGTCACTGTCCATGGATTCGTCTCTGGCGGGTAGCTAAGAGACAGCTCACTGTCCATGGATTCGTCTCTGGCGGGTAGCTAAGAGACAGCTCACTGTCCATGGATTCGTCTCTGGCGGGTAGCTAAGAGGCAGCTCACTGTCCATGGATTCGTCTCTGGCGGGTAGCTAAGAGGCAGCTCACTGTCCATGGATTCGTCTCTGGCGGGTAGCTAAGAGGCAGCTCACTGTCCATGGATTCGTCTCTGGCAGGTAGCTAAGAGACAGCTCACTGTCCATGGATTCGGCTCTGGCGGGTAGCTAAGAGACAGCTCACTGTCCATGGATTCGTCTCTGGCGGGTAGCTAAGAGACAGCTCACTGTCCATGGATTCGTCTCTGGCGGGTAGCTAAGAGCCAGCTCACTGTCCATGGATTCGTCTCTGGCGGGTAGCTAAGAGGCAGCTCACTGTCCATGGATTTGTCTCTGGCGGGTAGCTAAGAGGCAGCTCACTGTCCATGGATTCGTCTCTGGCGGGTAGCTAAGAGGCAGCTCACTGTCCATGGATTCGTCTCTGGCGGGTAGCTAAGAGACAGCTCACTGTCCATGGATTTGTCTCTGGCGGGTAGCTAAGAGACAGCTCACTGTCCATGGATTCGGCTCTGGCGGGTAGCTAAGAGACAGCTCACTGTCCATGGATTCGGCTCTGGCGGGTAGCTAAGAGACAGCTCACTGTCCATGGATTCGTCTCTGGCGGGTAGCTAAGAGACAGCTCACTGTCCATGGATTAGTCTCTGGTGGGTAGCTAAGAGGCAGCTCACTGTCCATGGATTCGTCTCTGGCGGGTAGCTAAGAGACAGCTCACTGTCCATGGATTCGTCTCTGGCGGGTAGCTAAGAGATAGCTCACTGTCCATGGATTCGTCTCTGGCGGGTAGCTAAGAGACAGGTCACTGTCCATGGATTCGTCTCTGGCGGGTAGCTAAGAGACAGGTCACTGTCCATGGATTCGTCTCTGGCGGGTAGCTAAGAGACAGCTCACTGTCCATGGATTAGTCTCTGGCGGGTAGCTAAGAGGCAGCTCACTGTCCATGGATTCGTCTCTGGCAGGTAGCTAAGAGGCAGCTCACTGTCCATGGATTCGTCTCTGGCGGGTAGCTAAGAGGCAGCTCACTGTCTATGGATTTGTCTCTTGTGGGTAGCTGAACAACAGATATGGAGATGAGGCGGGCGAGGATTCAAAACCTTTTTCAGCCTAATTTAATCTCCCCAAAAGAGCTTGTTACTCCCAATAATGTCACACGGTTAAAACACCTTCTTGCAAAAGGATGGCTAGATATTGAGGAATCGTGACTATTTAAAAGACCCCATGTGGAAGACCTTCCACATAAATATGGTGCCATCAGCAGAGCACGTCACACTAAGGAGGAAAAAAGCGCAAGTAGGCTTTGCAATTTAAAGTGCTATATGAACCTCCTCCAGCTCTGTCATGTTTGATCATATGGTATGGCCTTTTTGTGTTTTACATACAACTACAGTACTGTCTGTACTATGTAACAGGTTCGACTCCAAAACCTCTATGCCTAAAGTAGTGCTGTCGTTCGCCTGGATCTGCAGTGGTACTTGTGAGCCACTCCAAGGCCTCTCAGGATACTGATGCAAAGCCCGTATCTAAAGTCTGGACTCCTCTGCACTGGGGTGTCCTCCTTGTTATCACCACCAGCTCTCACCATCATTCTTTAACATAAGTAGGGCAGTCGTTGTACGGAACTCCCGGTAATGTGAACGAGACATCCCGCTTGGTGCTCCCGCGACGATAATGTCTATTTTGGATCCCCTTGCCACTCTTTTAACACTTGAATTTTCCATCCATTTGAAGGTGGTGGCAGAAGAGGTCAAAGTTTAGCATTTTGATCTCAATTTCCATTAGTTATTGCTTTAGAAATAATTTTTGCATAAAACCCATGTCTTCTTAATCAATACAGAAGTCAACGACGAACTCCCCAATACCTATTCCCCACACTACTGCCAATTAACATCTGCACCTCTTACTCTCCCAATACCTGTCCCCTTTGCCCCACCCCTTAATACCAGGATCTCACTCTTCCCCAGTGATACCTATGTAACTTGCTCAAATTCCAGCGTCCCATGCTCCCACTGCAGCAGACACCTTCACCTCAGAAAACCCGGCCTGATATCTGCATCCTACTCACATCGATCCTAGAGTAAAGTAAATGGCTTATCTCAACATTGCACTCTACTGGACTGCAGTCAAGAGTGACTTGTGTTGAAATGTTAGTAAAATGTGGATGATTTTACTCAATATCTTTGTAAATCTGTGAAGTTTCTAAACTCCTATAACACACTGACATCTCTTACTGAGGTTAGTTGGCTTCTGTATCCTAGTAAGACACGGCAAGCCTGGCTCACAATCCTGATTAGCCTTCGTGCCCCTTCAAGACAGAGTTTCTCCAAATTTGGTTCACATTGATACCCTTTTGGGAAACAACAGATCTGTCCCGAGGTCGATTAGCCTCAATACTCCCTGTAAAATAATGTTAATTTCCCCAGAAACCAGTTGATCTAAGAACCCTTGTCACATACAGACACCCCCCCCCCCCCCGCCCCCCAGGTTAATTAATTTAAATAAGATATTGTTGGTTTATACCCAGGTTAGTAGGTCTTGATAGTTGTATAAGACACAGACTACTAGTCTGTCCCATAGCTGGTCAGCCAGGGCACGCATGTAATCACTGCTCACCTGTCCCCAGGACTAGTTAAGGCTTGATATCCTTGTGAAACATTGTCAGTATATTTCTGTGGCTGCCTAGGCCTAGCATCTGGGTGGGACAATATCAGTGTGTCCTCCATATTGGCTGATCATGGTGCCCTTTTCATACAGTGATATTTCAATCCGTGGCACAGTGCAATTTTGGTGCAGAGCTCCTATTTCCGCCTACTGAAGATCGATTTCTTGCCAGGGTTCTTGTCTCCCACACCTAGTCCTATAAGGAGACGGGCCTTCTCATCTTCTTCATGTTGCTCATGCCGGGTGGAGTCAACTTTACCCTCTGCCTTCCCCTTAGCATCAACGCCAGCCGCTGGCTTCAGCCGCAACTTCTCCTTAATGACCTGCAGGACAAATTGATAGCTGGTTACACCATGAAATCAAGAGGACTTAGCCATAATGGCCAACATAAATCCACAGCAGCATCAAATTACCAAGAGCACTACAATTTGGCTGTATATATGCCATCAATGTTAGGTTGCCAGTTCTATCCATATCATCAAAACAAATATGTTACTTACCTGTGGTAATGCCTTTTCTGGTGAAGATTATCTAACCACAGAATTCTTACCGTGTGAATACCCCCAAGGGCCAGACTGGATCAGAGTAATTTTTGACAGTAACTTCCTTGCATGTTGGTAAGTGGCGTAATGTGGTTCCACGCTGGATCTGTCCTGCTCAGGATGTGGAGTTGGAGGCCACAATATCTGCGCCACCTCCACTTGCTGTAGTCAGTTTCTTTCTGATCTTAGACAGTGGGTCAGACGTGTAGTCCATAGAATTCAGAGTAAGGCAGTGTGCAGATCTCTAGAATAGGATCTTATTAATGGACCACATGAGTCCATGCCAAAGGACAGGGAGAAGGGCAAGTCGGTGAGGAATCAGTAATTAGATTCTTTCTCTAGCAGAAAAGGCATTACTGAAGGTAAGTAACTTGCCCTTCTACTAGAGAATCTGACTTAGGTCGACAAGGTGTGCCTTCACACTCACGAGTGTCACAAGTGTACTTAGTTCATTGCAGCAGCAATTGAATGTGAAGAAGCAGGTTGTTGTAGTCCCACACAACCCACTCAATACATAGCTGAAGTGGTGTCTGTGCTTTCTAGGTTACTAATAGAGATCCGGGGATGTAGTGATAATTTCGAATCCCAATTTAGTTCTTTACAATATTACAAACAAGAACGGCTCTAAGAAAGACACTTTAACTAAAAATTGTTTATTTCAACAGTCTCATCTTATTGCTAAGCACAACTGAAATAACCATCCAGATTATTCAAACAGTACAAGTACATGTTGCAAACAGAGAATAAAATGAAAATCTCTACCATAGATGAAATGGCATCTAGCAACCTAGCACCCTAAAACCTATGTACTATGAGAGCATGGAGTAGTTTAACCTGGGTCTAGAGTTTTTTTAGAATCAATGCATTGCATACTTCTTCACAGCAAAACGCTGTTGTTAACAGCAGTCGGAAGGAAGTGCTACCTCGAAAGGAAAACATGCATAGGATCAGCTCCTCTCCTCTCAGACTTGGCCCTGTATCAACTTTCAGTGCAGAAATTGATGCTGTGGCATCACAGCAGTCTGGCAGTCTCTGTCAAGATCTTCTCTGGCAGTATCATGCATGATAGTCTAGGACGAAAAACCTCTCCTGACAAGTGGTTGATTGGTAGGCTTTTTACACTGTATCTTATCTTAGATGGGAATTTCTGACATAACCTTAGGAATGTCTGACATAACCTATGTGTATCGATATGCTAGTCTTAGTGTAACTGCCATTCGAAATCCGCTGGGCAAAGTCAGGTAAGTTCATCCGCCCTGGTGTTTAAGGATCCTACAAGGTACTGGGCAATCAGGGAAATACCCTGACCGTTCAGTTACTTCCAGAGACTTAGAGCCTACTGGCACAGGACCCATGACCCTACAACGCCTTTTTTATTGCAGTACCAGATAGTGACTGCGTGGTCTGTAGGAACCTTGGATGGGAGGAAAACATTCAATGCCAAATGAATTGCTTGCAACTCCAGCAACTTGATGTGGAGGCAAGTCTCCACCGAGACCAGAGTATACTAATCTACCCCTTTCCCAGATGACCCCCTTTCCCAGATGACCACCGCAACCCAGCAACAATGTATCCGTCACACCGTTAGCTCTTGGTAGAGTATGGAGATGGTTACTGCCGTTGGGCCACATGCAGTCGAGCAGCCACCACTGCAGGTCTTTCACAGTCTCTTTCAAAACCTGGATGGAATACGACAGGATCCCTTTGCGCTGAACCCACTGAGACTCCAGACCCCACTGCAGAGCCCACATGTGCCACCTGGCAGGGTCCACAAGCAGGATACAATTGATCAAGAAGCCTCAGAGCCATTCTCACAAAGACCCAGGTTAAGGGTTGAAACCTCAGTATCATAGCCTCAATGTCCGTGACTCTTTGAGGCAGCGGGGAGACTCAGAACACCGTATCCAGGGTGGATCCGAAGAAGGGGAGTCGCTGCTAAGGAGTGAATCGTAATTTTGACACATTAACAGAAAAGCCCAGCAATTTCAACAGGTTGGCCATCATCTGGAGGAGGTTACGACCATTTGAGGTGAGCCCACATTCAGTAGCCAGTCATTGAGGTGCGGGAAGATTGGTATTCCCAACCTCCATGGATGGGCTGCGGCTAACACCATCTCTTCCGTAAACATCTGCGGTGCACTGGTAAAGTGGAAAAGGGAGAAAGGAGAACTGGAAGTGCTCTTGGTATACCTGAAACTGCTGAATTTTCAGGGGTTGAAGGGCGGGGCTCTGAAAATAGGCATCCTGCAAATCCAAAGCCGCTATCCAGCCTCCTGGGTCAATGGCCAGAGTGAGCATCTTGAACGTGTCCTTCCAGAGGAAAAAGGTCAAAGGATGGAGATAAAGGATGGGACATTCGTCCTTCTTCAGCACCAAGAAATATTGGGTGTAACAGCAAGTCCCAATCTTTGATGCTGAGAAACTCTATATGGCTCCCTTGGCCAAGAGAGCCTGAATTTCTCCTTGGACTATGGACAGGTGGTCCTCCTGAAGGTGCTTGTGTGTTGGTGTCATATCCGGGGGGTGAGACAGGAAGGGAATGGGGCAATTGAGTTCGAAACATTGGAGCAACCATTGGTTGGATGTGATGCTCTTCCACCCTGGGGAGGTAGAGGTAATGCGGCCTCCCACCCAACTGTTGTATGCTGCGAAGGATGACAAAGTGTTTTTTTTCTGTAGCTGCAGGAGGGTGGTCTGAGTTTTAGGTAGATCGTTGCCCCTGGGGGCCTGAACACTGCCATCGGTGATGGCGTTGAGACTCGGGCTAGCATAGTAAGTCGTGGAGGTGGTGTGGGATGTTGCGTCAGTACAGGAGTCAGTGGAGCAGAGGTCGAGAAGGTATCTGGCCTCTGGTTGAGGTCCAATGGCACAAGTGGTGTCGGGACAGATCCGCTAGCGGTAACCCGACCCAAATTTATCCTCATACAGCTCTCCACTTTGATCGAGACCGGGCCTCCTTCAACTTCCATCATTGTTCTGCAATGGCAAGTTACATGTGGTGGCTGACCTTTCCATTTATCTTGACCCATTGGTCACACGATACTGAGTAGTGTTTGGAGACAAGACACCAGAGACAGACATAGTGGGTGTCGGTCACAGAAATCTGGCAATAACAGTCCTTGCATGGTTTGAGCCTTGTAGTTCAATGTAGGGTCATGTCCCTTGCACACCGGGAACACTTTCTGGAAGATATTCTGGAAAGCTGACTGGATTCGAGAGAGCTCTGGATCAGTGTAAGAAGGCGTGGAAAGAATAGAACTGATGTCAGTGCACGAAGATGAAACTGATATAGAGGCTCCGATGTCACATGCAGGACAGGATAGATCTGACATGGAGCTGCATGATGCCACCTACCAACGTGTGAGGGAAATGGCATCAAAAATCCTTCACCTTCAACCCGGGTGCTCAAAAATGAAAGTGTGCAAGGGATAGGGTGATCAGAACAAGAAACTATGTGTATGGCAAGTGGGATGATGACACTTAAAAACAGTTTATTGCTGGGAAGAAAAAGCAGTGACAAACCAAGTGAAGATAATCAAAAAATTTAGAGCTGAGGACTTGAAGGTGAGTAAAAGCTGTGATGGTGCACATTCACTAAAGATGCAGAGGCAACACGTGATAAGCTTATAAATATACCTATATATATATATATATAAATATATATATATATATAATAATAATCTTTGTCATGCAGTATTGTAACATTATTGAAAGAACGTTGTAATCAAATCAACTGTAAGGAATTAACTACGAAAAACGGTCTCTGAAGCGGTGAACGATATCGTGAGAATAACGAGGTGTGAATGAAGCCGATGATATGCGTTGCGCTTCAGGAAATAATTCCTATTTGAGTATAGAAATGTCACATCTGATAATCTTCCATGCCCCGCATGTGGCTGCTACGGTGACAATCTCCACCCTGGGTTGCAGCAATATGTGTAGCAACAAAGACTACAATGGAGTACCATCTGTTGCTCTTTCGCTGGTGTAGGATTATGAAGACTGTTGTGCATAGAATACAATTATCTGGAAAAATGTCCCTTGGCTCCCAAATATTACTTTTCCAGAACTGGAACCTTGAAGCCATCTCTTACATAAGGAAGCGTTATAACAAACTAAACGACCTGTGACTATCTGCCCAAACCAGCCCGATCAACAATGTCTTAAGGGCCTGGAAACATTTCTTATTCAACGGAATGGGTATGTTCATGAACAAATACAGACATTTGGGGAGCACTACTATTTTTTTAAGTGCTACCCAGCTGTCCTCGAAAATAAGCAATTTTATTCAGACATTTATCTATTGGGGTGATCTATCCACTGGCAGAGCATAGCTCAGTCCAACAATGGCCTGTGTATCACTGTCTATCACCTGCAGGTACGTAACAAAAACATCTATCTATCTGATTCTGAATTCCAACTCAGTTTTGATTGTGTTACCAGTGAGTGGAAATAGTTCAGTTTTATCTCAATTGATAAATATGCAAGAGAATCTGCCAAATCTAATAATCTCCCTCATCAGGGTGTTGCAATCAATAAAAGATCCTTAGTAGGCAGATGGTGTAGATTTTATGATGAAATTTAATAGGAGATAATAGTCTTAGTTACAGGTTACAGATGTGATGCAGATGTAATATCCATGCCCCACCAGGAGCAGCCTCTTGCTGCTCAGCCTGCTCACTCCAACTGATCTCTCAAGCATCCATAAACATTCTAACTCTGGCATCACGCATACACCCTCTGGCTGAGCAGCAGGTAGCAGAGAACTAAGGGGAGAATGCATCAGGCCTAATTCAAGATATAACAGAGGGGGGTGAAGTTATACACCGCTTACCTATCAAAAACCAGAATATCATCTGCATACATAGACAGCAGTAGGCAACATGAACGAAAATAAAGGAATCTGGAAATTACGTTCACACAGTGGGTAGGTTAATGGATCCATGGCCAGTACAAAAAGTACAGGTGACAAAGGACAACCATGCCTGTTGCCCTGGCTAATGGAAACATATCTGAAGTTAAACCATGTACACAAACTCTGGCTGCTGGCTTGGAGTATAACAGCAGCATTAGCTGTAGAGAGTACTCCCCAAGGCCGAACCTTCACAGTGTTACCATTACAAAGGGCACTCTAGGGAGTTAAATGCTTTCTTAGTGTTGAAAAGGACTGCTGCAAATGCTAGTTCTGGGTTTAGTTGATGTAGCACCACAAACACAGTAAAAAGAATGGATGCAGTGTGTACGAGTGGTATTTAAAGAATCTATTTGCAATAGGAGACTTGAATAAGGATGGCTGATCTGGTAGCTGAAGAAAAGCAAGGATGGCGGCAAGATAACCTTTAAGAGTGCCCAGAGCAGAACCCTGCTGGGCCAAAGAAAGTATGTACAAGAGGACCTCTGAAAAAGGGGCAGAAAGAGGATCCACAGCCTTTGCTGTGCACCATGCCACAAGATGACAGTACAGACTTCGGGCAGAAGGTCGAAAGCTGTCAACTGTCGCCGCTCAATCTCCACGCAAGGAGGAGGAGGCTGGACAGGTTTGGGTAAAGAACCATCCCCTGCTGCTGCGACAGATCGCGCTTGATCTTCTTGAGCCCCCGGGGCAGAAGTGGTACTGGTGGAAAAGCATACAGGAGGTCGCAGTTCCGCACGTGATGAAAAGCGTCACCGAGCAAGTGCCGTCTTGGAAACTCCAACAATCAGTACTGCTGACATTTCACATTCTCTTCGGTGGCAAACAGATCTAACCAAGACTCTCCCCACCGCTGAAAGAGACCTTGCACCACCTCCGAATGAAGACGCTATTCGTGATCGACCAAGCACCGGCAGCAGAGTTCGTCCGCCTTGGCATTTAGAGAACCCGCCAGGCATTGAACCACCAGGGTCATGCCCTGATGTTCCAGCCATGTCCAGAGGCGAACAGCCTCCTGACATAGGGTCCACGACCCCACTCTGCCCTCTTTGTTGCAGTACCGCATGGAGGTGGTGTTGTCTGTGAACACCTGCGCCACTTTCCCTTTGGGAGAGGGAAGAAATGCCTTCAGTGACAGTCGGATCGCCCAGGGCTCCAGCAGGTTGATATGGAACCTGGACTCCGCCGGAGACCAGATGCCTTTGATCTCCGCATCTCCCAGATGCCTGACCCATTCCTGGAGTTACACATCTGTCACCACTGTTAGACCTTGTTGGGGAAGGGAGAGGGATCTGCCTCTGACCCAAGCTTAGATGGTTATCCACCACTGCAACAGTTGTGCAGTTCCCTTTGAGATCTGAACGTAGTGAGAAAGATTCCCTCGATGCTGCGCCTCCTGGAACTTCAAGTCCCACTGCAGAGCCCGCATATGCCATCTGGCATGATCCACCAGCAGGATGCAGGAGGCCATGAGGCCCAGCAGCCTCAGAGTCATTCTCACTGAAAACCGGGATAGAGGCTGAAACATCAGTATCATAGCCCAAATATCCCGGACTCGCTGCTCGGGAGGATAGGCTTGAAACTGCACTGTGTCCAGAACAGCTCCGATGAAAGGGAGCATCTGAGAGGGAGTCAGGTGTGCCTTCGGCACGTTTATAGTGAACCCCAGCGAGTGCAAGAGGTCCACCTTAGTCTGGAGGTGGGAGACGACAGCCTGGGGCGAACTCCCCTTCAAGAGCCAATCAGACTGGAACCCCTGATCTGCGCAGATGAGCTGCGACCACCGCCATCACCTTCATGAACACCCGGGGGGCACTGCTAAGGCCAAAGGAGAGCACGGTGCACTGAACGTGCTTGTGGCCCACCGTAGATCGCATCTGTGGGCTGCCAAGATAGGAATATGGAAATAGGCATCCTGCAAGTCCAACGCCACCATACAGTCTCCCGGGTCGAGGGCAGACAGAACCTGAGCCAACGTGAGCATTTTGAACTTCTCCTTACGGAGGAAGCGGTTGAGGGCTAGAATGGGACGCAGGCCTTGGTCCTTCTTGGGCACCAGAAAGTAGCGGGAATAGCAACCACGACCTACTTCTATAGCACCCTTGGTCAAGACATCTGAAACTTCCTGGCGGAGAAGCACCAAATGATCCTCTGACATGCGATCGAAAGACGGTGGCATGGAAGAAGGGGTAGTGTCAAAGGGGAGGGAGTAGCTCCTTCAGACTATTTGCAAAACCCACCTGCCCAACGTGCTAAATTGCCTGGGGAGGAGGTGATGGCGAATACTGCCTCCCACTGGCCACTGATGGGCCTGAAACATCGGACTAGAAATGTTGGGAGGCTGCGGCGTGGGATGGGGGAGGGTGGACTGGCCTGCCTGCTGGCTCCCAGAACTGGGAGTTCGCTGGGTCCCACATCCGCGGCTATGCAGTGGCTGGGCAGCTTGCGTGAGCTGGAGGCTAGAGGGGCCAGACTTGGTTGGGTGCCCCATCCGTAGCCTCGAAACGGAGGAAAAGCAGACTGAAGTGGACGAGAAAGCGTGGCGAGGCCCAAAGAACTGGCCGTAACCTAAGAATCTTTAAAGCGGTCCAGCGCCGTGTCTGCTTTGTCACCACCACAGCATAGGATGCTCCATTCTCCGTAGCCACGGTAGGAGGGGAAAGCAAGCCAGTGTCTGGAGAAGTGTCCAGACCACTAGCGTCACCCAAGTCCTCTCACCAGTCAGGTTCTTCCAGCTGATCAGTTACAGAGTTCAGCGGACCCTCCCAGTGCTCATCACCACCCTCTCGTCGATAGGGAACACCAGGAAAGAACAGGGGAACAAAAGTACCCTCCGGCGTCGCTTCCGACATCGGCTGATGTTGGTCCGGCTCTGGGTCCAACTCGGGGATGAGGATGGGGACAGCATTGGTCGGGGACACGACCGGCGCCGTGGGCATCGTCGTCGTGATCATCGCCGGGGAAGGTCGGGTGAGATCGACCAGTGTTAATCTGGATCCAGGCCTGGAGGCGCAGGGGACCTCCGGCACCAGAGCCGCCGGCATCGACTGCCCAGGAACCCCGACCTGCTCCGCAGGGCCGAAAAGCACGCCGGCGGAGTTGGACTGCGCAAATATTAGCTGTTAGGCTTTGTAAAACTGAAGAAGTTGGGAAGGGAACGCTCTGGCTCCCAGAAATGTGGTGAGGCGCGGAATCGTCCCTGAATCAGGCACCGGAGACGGAGCCTTTGAGCGATGACGCTCCAAATGCTGCATATGTCAGCTGACCGACGGGTAGAAGGTGAAGAGCGCTTGTGCGTCTTTGACTTCTTCTTGTGTTTGGACTTACCCGCAGACCTCGACAACTTGGAGTGCGACGAGGAGTGGGGGCTCAGCGAGCAGCTTTGAGACATTCCTCTTGAATGAGAACGAAGCGGAGCCGACTGCCGGGACTCCAACAACTTTCGGGACGGCTCCCGCAAAGTCTTCGGATGCATGGCCCTGCAGTCGGAGCAGGACTTCGGGTCATGGATGCGCTCCAGACACCACAAGCACACGGGGTGCGGGTCCGTCACGACATCATCTTATGACAGGACCTGCAAGGCTTGAAACCAGTTCTACGCTGGGACATCCTTCGCGCACCAGGAGTCGAAAGACTCAAAAAGAAGTCGACAAAACATCGCAAAAAGGCTAGCCAAAAAGTGGCTAAGGGGTAGCTCTCTCCATATCTGCGCTAGGCAGGCATGGAAAAAAGAAAGAACTGACATCAGCACGCAGAGGCAGGGCCTAAGTAGGCTCTGCAACGTCATCCTGGGCACTGCTAAGAAAAATCTCCGGATCTAGTCTGATGCCTGGGAGAAATTCTAAGGGAAGGAATCTACAGCTAACTGTCTCTTTGAGATATAGCTAAACTGCCTTTACAATGCTCATTGTTTTTCTTCTAAATGGTGCAGAGGGTCAGGGAAAAACTGGATTGCTGTCTCTCTGTTCCTTCAGCAAAGAACTGTTAGTTTGTGGTATTACTGCTAACATTGATTGTTACAGTTCTGCCTATTTCACATTGCTTGTTCCGTCCACGGGATTAGATCCTCCGCTAAAGGACATCAACTGATCGGGATGTAGCAGCAGCAGCCAGTTTACTATTATATATTTCTTGTAGAATCTTTTTGCCTCAGCAGCATTTGTAAAATGTGCTTTTTCACATTTAGTTTGATCTTTAGTTTAGCAGGCTATTGCATTTCATGTCTTTGGCCTGGAGGATGACCTTCACTTCTACAAACTTGCGTCTAGCCTCCTGAACCGCTGACAAAGTCTGGACATACTGCCAGTGTTGTGTTCTGGTATTGTAGCAATCCCGTCTATCTTGTGATCCAGAGGGTCTGTAATATCGGTGAATGAGATGTCAATGCATGCCATGATATATGCACGCACAAGAACGTCAATACCAATAAGTGCAATGTCAATGTATGCCATATCTATGCATGCACAGCAATGTCAGTTCCAGTATAAACAATGTAGATGTACGCTATGACAAATGTACACATAATAATAAGATAGTCGATAAAAATATCAATGACCGCCATGTTATATGTGCATGTAATAACGAACTTTTATCATTGCTGTCAAATTCACCTGAGATTACCTCCCCATCAACCCAGAGTCAGAGATATGTGGCCAGACAGGCCCTGCAAACAAGCCTACTGATTGATAGGTACAGTTACACTTAGCCTGAAGACAAACGAGCAAACAGGGATAACCCTCACTGATCTCACAGATAGGCAGTTACACCACAAACAGGTCAGAGGAGATTGGCCCCAATAAAACATGATTGGCCAAAGGTGAGTGTTCCCAAAATACCATAAAGTCAGATGTCACATGTAGTTAGGAACACTCAGCAAATCAGAACACAGCATGCACACCACATGCAGTGATCATGCGCTCCCCATGCGGGACATCAGACACAAACACATTGGCCTACACTACCTATCTGCGAGGTTTAGAGCCACCTGAGTCCCCCTTATCAGATGGTAGTATTTATGCTTCATGACTAGGCCTGGATCTACATGCTTTACAAGAATGTGTAATGGTTTTATTGTACCTCAAGAACTGTATATATTACTGGCCAAAACTTCTGTACATTGAGACTGTCTTCAGACACAACTCTGTTGATGCTCTCCTGGCTGCTGAACTTAATTAAACCAACTTGTTCCTGTTTTGCCAAATGCCTCTTGTCTTTTCATTTTTTCAAGGTAAATTCATATGCGAGCAACAGGCCAAGGAAGTCGTGTGCTCAACCAAAAATGCCCTACAGGCTCAGTCAAAAGGTTCAGACAGCAGTGTTTCAATAAAGGAGTTTGGACATCCCATGTTTGTAGGCTCAGCTCTGCCTATGATTCTTATGTTATTTCACTGAGACCGTGCTCCCAATGTTTGTTCTTGGCAGGGATGGCACTGACCAGTTTCTCCATTTACAATAATTTCTCAGTAGTCACAGTAGGGTTGTCCTCAAAGTCTAAAATCCAGCATTCTGCCCCATCTAGTCTGACAATCTGGTGGTTGATTCTTTCTGTAAGATTGGTCCAGGCGGTCTCATCAGCATGGCATGGTTTGTTATGTATCCTAATGGCAGCAGCTGGACAGCTCGGCCTGGAGTTCTTGAGTTAAAAATCAGTTTCTCAACATTCAGGACAGTCTACACCAGTCTCTCCTTCGGGTAACAACAAACAAGTTACTTACCTTTGATATTACTCTTTTTGGTAAAGACTAACTGCAGATTCCTCACCTTTTGAATATTGCCCAGGCTTCAGACTGGATCCAGAAACTTTGAGCAGTACCTCGATCAGGCATTAGATGGCACCATGTGGCTCTGCACTGACGACGTTCCTCTCTGAAAATGATATGCAGGGCCCATATAGGCGCCACTCCCGAGGCTAATGTCAGTTGTTTTTAGAGGCTGTCCGCGTCCCCAGTCTCAAAGCAACAACAGCAAATTTGCTTTGACCAGTGGGCAAATTCCTAGAATTGGGATCTTATTAATGGATAGATCGCAGTTCACAGAACTGTAAGGATGAGAGGATTGTGAGGAATCCACAGTTAGATAAGAGTTTCAACCAGAAAGTGCATTACCAAAAGTAGATAACTTGTTCTTCTGTTAGAGACTTCTACCTGCAGATTCAGAACTTTTTGAATAGATACTAAGGCAGTACATATTTGAAGGAGGTTTGTGAATGGAATCAAACCAGAAAGTCCTGCCGGACTAAGCAGGCAAAATGCCCCCTCTCAACAAACCAGACTGCAAGACAATAGTGCTTCGTGAACATAAGGAGGGATGCCCATGTAGCCGCTTGGTAAATGTGCAGGACAGGGACACCAACACAGTGGAATCAGCTTTGGCTATGATCAAAAAAGCACGCAGTCCTTCTGGAGGCTGCTTTTAGGCAAATGCATAGCAGATCTTAATGCAGAGCGCGGTCCATTGAGAGATTGTTCTCTTCTGCACAGCCTTGCCTTTATTTGCTCGAAACATCTACTCGCCCACTCGCAATTGCGAGTGAGATTTTATCAGGTCAAGCTATTTTTAGAATTTACTCGTCCCTGCTGGCGAGTTAACTTAAGCTGAAAGAAACAGGTGTTCTTTTCATTCAGAAAGCGAATGAGCAATAAAGAGGCCTTTAAAACTTGTTTTCGTCTCTACACATTTGCAGTCTGTTCAAAGACAGAGGTAACATGTCAGTTTGTTTTAATTAATTGTTGCTTATCTGTTCCTGGAAAATGGTGTTTAATTTTCTTTCTTTTGTTATAGGTAGTGCTTTTTTGTCAAGTGAGTTATGTGACAATAATTGTGGAAAGAAGGCTGCAAAATATCAGTTTTTTTTTCTAACATTAAAACAGCTTGTAAATGAATAATACAAGTATATAACAGGAAGTATCAAATAACTTTTTTTTACATAGGGGCATAACAAATCAGCCCACTTTACTTCGTGATGTGACATTGTCCACTATATAGTTTTAAAACAATATGTCAGTGGGAAATTCTGTGGCCATTTGAAGGTAAAATCTGCTGATTGCAAATGACAATGTGCTGCTACTTTATGCTTTAGTTATGTATTTAATAAAAGTGAAAGTTTTTAAACATGATTTGAGAAATATTCCTGCCCCCGCACTGATGACAATGCGGTTAATGAACTGAGGCAAGTCAGCGGTCATGTGTATCCTATATGTGGCTAGATGTGTATTATATATGGAGCAAAACTTTACTCTAATAAATTGAACAAAGAGTTGTCTGTACAACAGACATGTCAAACTTGCGTATTTGAAGGTGCTTTCATGTGTGATCAAGAAGAAAAGAATAAGTTACTTACATTCAGTAACGATATATCTGTAAGAAACATTAGTAGTGATAGATTCCTTATATTAGAATTACCCCAGGCATCAGACTGGATCCAGAAAGTTTTCGTCAGCAGTACCCCTGTGCTTCGGAATGTGGTGTTGTGCGACTCCGCGTCCGTCGTTGGCGTCATGGTCGCCGAGATGACGTCGCGGCAGCTACTTAGACGCCGCCCTCGTGCACTGATGTCAGTTCTGTACACAAGACTTTCTGCGCCAGAAAATACTGACGACTTGTGCCTTGAAACTAGGGCCCTGAAAGGGATGACCCAATGCTGTAGTGGCTGCAGTCGCCCTGGTGGAATGGGCGCGCAGCCCCAACGGAGCTTCCTTTTTAGCCAGAGAAAAACAGGCTTTAATACACAAGACGACCCATCTGGAGATAGTCCGCTTGTGTGCGGCCTGACCTTTTTTGGCGCCAACGTAGCCAACAAAGAGCTGGTCATCCACCCGGAACGGTTGTGTGCAGTTCAAGTAAAACGTGAGCACCCGTTTTGGGTCCTGATGGTGGAGCCTCTCTTCCTCTCTAGAAGGATGTGGAAAGAAGGTGGGCAAAGGAATGGTCTGCCCGATGTGAAAGGCAGTGACAACCTTTGGCAGAAAGGATGGACGTGTCCTGAGTACAACCTTGTCCGGATGGACAGACAGAAAATTAGGCTTACAAGAAAGAGCCTGGAGCTCACTCACTCTCCTGGCAGAGGTGACGGCAACCAGGAAAGCAGTCTTCAAGGCCAGCAGACGAAGAGGACAATTGTGCAGAGGCTCAAAGGGAGCGCACATTAGATATGTAAGAACTAGATTCAAGTCCCACTGTGGCATTACGAAAGCAATAGGAGGAAAAAGATGAGTACTGCCTTTGAGAAATCTATTTACAACAGGGGACTTGAAAAGAGAGGGCTGATCAGGGAGCCTGAGAAATACCGAAATAGCAGAAAGGTAGCCCTTGATAGTGCCCAGAGCAGAGCCCTGCTGGGCCAAAGAAAGAAGAAACAGAAAAACTTCAGAAAGAGGGGGCAGAAAGGGGATACACAGCCTTTGCTGTGCACCATGCCACACATTTATTTCACCTGCAGGCGTATACCAACTTAGTGGAGGGACTCCTGGCTGCCAGAATTACATCAAAGACTTCAGGAGGCAAGTCAAAAGGAATCAGCTGCCACCACTCAATCTCCACGCGAAGAGGTGGAGGCTGGACAGGTTCGGGTGGAGGACCGTCCCCTGCTGCTGCGAAGAGGCAGTCGGATCTGGGGATCGATTGTCATACTGAGTAGCTCAGGATACCATACTCTTCGAGCCCAGTCCAGAGCCACAAGAATGAATTGAGCCCGGTCGCACCTGATCTTCTTCAGCACTCTGGGTAGAAGTGGTATAGGTGGAAAGGCGTACAACAGACCGCATCTCCACTCGCGATGAAAAGCGTCGCCTAGCGAGTGCCACCTTGGAAATTCCAAAGCGCAGAACTGCTCACATTGTGCGTTCTCTTCGGTGGTGAATAGATCTAACCAAGGCTCTCCCTACTGTTGAAAGAGACCTTGTGCCACGTTCGAGTGAAGACGCCATTCGTGATCCATCATGCACCTGCGGCTGAGTTGGTCCGCCCTGGCGTTCAGTGAACCTCCCAGGTGTTGAACCACCAGGGAAATGCCCTGCTGTTCCTGCTGGTAAGGCCAAAGGGGAGCAAGGTAAACTGAAAATGCTCATGGCCTACCGTGAAGCACAGGTAACGCTGGTGGGCCGGCAGGACGGGAATGTGGAAATATGCGTCCTGCAAGTCCAACGCTACAATCCAGTTTCCAGGGTCGAGAGCAGACAAGACCTGAGCCGGAGTTAGCATCTTGAGCTTCTCCTTCCGGAGGAAGTGTTTTACGTCCCTGAAGTCCAAGATAGGACGCAGGCCCTTGTCCTTCTTGGGCACCAGAAAGTAGTGGGAATAACAACCACGTCCCACTTCGGGCGCAGGAACACGCTCGATGGCCCCCTTGGCCAAGAGGGCCACGACTTCCTGTTGAAGAAGTGCCAAGTGATCCTCAGACATGCGGTGGTATTAGGGTGGCATAGCTGGAGGGGTAGTCTCGAAGGGGAGGGAGTAGCCCCTCGGACTATGTATAAAACCCACCTGTCCGAAGTGATGGTGCGCCAGTGGGGGAGGTGATGGCGAATCCTGCCGCCCACTGGCATTTGATGGGCCTGAAAAAACGGATTAGAAAGGTTTTGGGGCAGTAGTGGCCGGGGTGGAAGCGGACTGACCGGCCCGCTGGCCCCCTGAACCAACTCTGCGGTTCCTACATCCGCACTGCTGCGGCCTGTGGCTCTGAAGCAAACATGCTGGGAATATGCATACAATGGGTGTAGGGTCTACAAAAGCAGATTAACTGTTCAAGTGGTATGTTTAGTCCCCATGTTTTCACTTTAGTAACGTCATGTTTTCTGACACCAATGCAATTAGTGATGCTTTCCGACAACAATGCAATTAGCGAGAGAGGGAGGGAATTCTTTCTTCTTCTCTGGTTTTGTAACTGCCAATGCATATGAAAAACGAGCCTGTAGAGACCAGTCTTGGAAGGATGCCTCTACAGAGGGGAATTGTTTGCTATCTTTCAAGCAAAGTAGGAGCCAAGCACAAGTGACCCCTCGCCACTCTACAAGACATTATTAGTGATATAGATATATAGGATACTGATGCATGGGCGGGGTCAGACAAATGGAACAGATGCTGAAGGGGGGGGATGCTGAAGTGCTGATTTCCAAACGCTGACTTGATGACAGCATTAGGTATGCAGAGAAGCAATACATGACATAGCATATCTAAAACTTAGTAGACCAACACAATCATGTAAATTAGATGGCTGACGACATGTAGACACTTTAGATAGTAAACATACTAATACTTTAGGCATGTGTGATGAAATTTGTTCAGATGCTTTCTAATATTCAACCTGATGTACATGTTATCTGCTGAGTTGTTTATAATAATAATGATTATTCTGATACTGATATTATGATACATATGCTTTCTAAATTAATACTGTAAAATAAATATATATATATATATAGAGAGAGAAATTATATAATAGTAAAACACCAACCATTGTGTGTACATACTGATTTTGTGTTACAAGTTCAGGGCGCCATTTATCATCACCTGCAGATGAAAGATTCTTTCATACTTATGTCTGATTCCTAACACTCTCTTGTCTAACAGACCATAACGCACTAGAAGGTGAGAGATACCTGCCATTTTCTCTTTTCCCTGAAAAAGGTATATATTTGCTTTTGGCGTTACATGGATCTATAGTGTGTGAGCCAAGTAATATTGGGGTTAACACGACAATAGAGTGGCAGTTGAGTGGAGGGCGTGGAGGGGGCCTAACTTGCAGATTTGGTGCAGTATTTGATGTTTTGTATGTTTGAATCGGGTTCAAGGGCATCTTGCCCAAAGTGTAGTTTGGTTTTGTATTAATTAACAACCCATAATAGTCTTAAAGTTCTGGTTCAATGATGATGGAAGGGTCTTCAAAAATACTATTAAGGAATATTATAAAGTTCAACAGGGCCCGTGCATAAAGTCCGAAGTTTGAACTACACGTTTAATCGGACATCTTTTTAGAAGGTGACTTTTCCATGCTTTGCACATACTTGATAGCGCACCTAGAAAGTATTCTGCTTGCAGCACCTTTCTTGGTAAACATTTTATTATGACATGGTAAACTATGTCCAAAGCTAAGGAACACTTAGCACGTTGCACTTGATTTCATTGTTCGATTGAAGACAGCTCTGAATAAGAAAGACAATCACTTCAGCATTGTATCTCTGACACAGTGCGATTAGAGCAAGGCTTTGATTATATAAACTAAATCCGAGCTAAATGTGCCTCAGGAGCATTTCCATGGATAATCCTGGAACGCTTTGCCAGTGACTGATATGCAGCCCTTCTGACACCAATCTCTATTCTGTCATGGACTGCAGCCTGATCTGCACCAGACTGGCTTCCTGAAACATCTTACATAGGTATGGGGAGTTGGGTTGTCCCAAGAGATCTGGCAGAGGCTACTCTGCCTATGCTCTCGATAGTGTAGATAGTATTAGGTAGGAGTATAAGTATATGCATAATCATATATTGTTGTCCTAATGGTTTATCTTTTTCACCATTCTTGTAATGCTGGTTACAATGTGTTGTTTCATTCTGCTAATAATTGCAGCTCATTCTGTTTTTTACACAACAATAAAACTGCTTCAATAAATGTTCGAAATGCCAACTTGTATATTTCTTGTGACTCCCTTTGGGCATGCCCAAGTAATAATGAATGGGTAGATCTGTTTCCACGATTTCCTTGGAGAATTATAGTGGTGATGTTCTAAGGTTACAGATACCATATTGTATCCTGTAAATTTGGGGGTCCAGATTGCGCACTGTGAGCTAGCTAGGAATTGGGTCAACATACTCTGATTATATGAGTGGACTCAGTCTCCATATTCTGACATTTATGTTGTCCAGATACACAGTTCTACTTGATTTGTGGGAACCATATGACAGGATTGTGATTCTAGTCAGACAGACTCCCAACAAAAAGGTACCTCTTCAGCCTGCATCTGTTGGAGTTGATCATAGGAGGTAGTGCTGGGAACGCGCACATTTTCTTTATTCAAGAGTTATAAGTAGCCAGTCCCTTGGCTACATTCTTTGTCAAGACGATGGTTTTTTTGAACACCAAAGGATGACCTGAATAAACCTATCTAATTGAGTCATGTGATGAAAAGGGATCACAAAAAGATCCCACCTCGAGCAGAATCACAACCCACTTAACAATCAAGCACATCACCTGCCAGGTGATGGAAGATGTAACTTTCCTGTGCAGGAAACACACTTTCTACATCAGAAAAGATTAAAGCGGAAGCAGGGCACACAGGGGTACTGTGTCAAGAACTGGCCCTGAAAGGCTGCGGGTAGTTTCTGACAAGTGACTTGTAATATGAAGCTAGCTTTGGGAAGCTAAGCAGCATAGCAAGGTAATATTTGCTAAGTGAAAGTTTGATGAATACCAGAAATAAATTCTCATTAGATGAGGATGAGGAAAATTGAGAAGCTTAGGACCATCATACTAAGCTAAAAAACATGGAGATACACAGCGCAAGTTTGGAGACCAAACATGTTTGCAGGGGTCACTAAAGTCCGAAATAAGGAGAGGACGGATGAGTATGCCATAAGATTTCACATTTCTATGGTTCTCAAGAACCTCAAATGTTTTTAAATCTGTAACAATCTCACCTTTCAAGGATACAGTTAAAGAACAGTGAGATGTCTTTATATGAGCTGCTATGCTTGCTAGCATATGGCTTCTCACTTCTACATTAAAAAGACCTAGGGAATTTGGCTTTAGATGATTTTGTCATTGCCTTCTCAACAAAGAGGCCTTTTAGAAACGTAGAGCCAGATGTACGACAAGAAAAATTGCGCCTAGCAAATTGCTACTCATTTGCGAGTCGCAATTTGCAAGGTGCAATTTGCCATGTACAACAGTGTGTTTAACACAGTTTGTGAATCCCAATGCGGTCGCAAATTGCGAGGGTCATTAATATTAATGAGCCTCTCGCAATTTGCGAGCCCATTGGGAATGACAGGCCCTCCCACGTATGGTGGTCTGCTGGGCTCAGCAGACCACCATGTATGGGACTGCTTTTAAATAAAGCAGTTTTATCTTTTTTAAAGGAAAACGGGAAACGGCTGCATTTAAAAAAACTAAAATATTTAACGTTTTCATTTCATTTTTTAAGGGCAGGTAGTGGTCTTTTTATGAACCAAGCTTGCTAAATCACAGTTATATGCAGGTCAGAGAGGATGCATCAAGTTTCGACACACTAAAGTGCTTGGGCGATTTTTTATCCTTCCATACACTAGGGTTTTTGTTTTGGGCTCAGAAGGGAGGAAATGCAATTTTTAACATTGCAAGAGCCCTGTCACTAGCACGTGGTTTCTCAGCCTCACTGCTCAGGGAATCTACTTGAGTCGATTTTCTGTGTTAAAATTCAACTTAAGTATGTGTTCTTATGGTGTTAGAAGGGGGACTACTAATGCCAGGTTGTCAAAGCACACGCACCTGGACCCGGGTTGACATTACCAATCTCATTTCATATTATCTTCTCACCAATCACTAGTCTAGATTCATATCTATGTACCTAGAGGTGAAATACTTATACAAAACGCAGAAAATTTGTGTTGAGGCACTACATTATTTTCAAAACTTGAAAGGACACTACCGTGAGGCGTGTGGATTGTGAAGAGTGAGTCACAATTTTGCATTGCTTTAGTCACTTGTATGAGTTTTATGGTTAATTTAGAATTTAAGAGTACAGGAGAGCCAAGCCACCCCTTAAGTGCAAGCTTATCCCTACCTGTGCTCTTCATCAGAAGCAAAGGCTCTATGTAATAAGTGAGAAAACTTCAACAGCATACCTGAGCCACTAAGGCTTTGCGGCTGTCGCGTTTGACAGCCATAGCGAAGTCCAGCCATGTCCATGTGTTGTTGTGGTACTCTAGACAAGGTAGCACCAGATTGAGGTCTCCCCAGTCCACACTGTTCTTCTCACCCTGTGGAATAAGCAGTACGTTTAAAGGTTTGGTATCTATGCAGCACCCCAATGTTAAGAGAAACACAGCTAATGAAAGAACCTCTTCACAAGATATCAAATGTATAATGAGCAATGGAAATACGCCTCTTGGCCAGAGCAGGGGGTCTTCATTTTTCTGGTTTTATATATTTTTGTACATCAGAAGGTCAGTTAAGGGTGCAGTAAAATGAATAAATGGAATTAAATAGTGAACATTTAAAGCTGTTAGATGCTCCACGGAGTGACAGCAGACACCATGATTTCAGGAAAATCACACAATACAGACAGGGGCTGATATGTCTTATATCTGGTTTGGAATCATCAGTGTAAAGTGGTTCATCATGGACATGTGGCAGTGGGTTGTGTAAGAATGGCATCAAAGGCGCAAGGATAAAGAAGGGCATGCTGTGGATCAGGAATTGACATGACATGCCACAGGTTGGTGACCAGCAGTGTAAGTGATACTGTGCACATACACTGCTTAATTTGTAAAAGAAAACGTGTTATGGTATAAAGTTTCGCTCATAATCAAGCAGCCAGCACTTATCGAATGTCAGGAGCGGCAAATATCAAGGCACTTCATGCCTCTTTGCATCCACTACCAGACATTCCCTTACTCTTTATCTTACTCTTGCAAATTCTTTTTCACCCCTGTTTCTATGTCACAGTTTTTCAGTCTCTCTCTTCCTCCTACTTCCCCCCTCATATGTTTCTCTCTCTCTCTCTCTCGCTCTGGTTCAAAGCCTGTTGAGGAAAAATAAGTGCTGGTCCCCAAGAATGAGTGCCTGTGAGCCCCACCTGCAAACGAGCTCAAATTAATCACTGATGTGTATGCCAGGAAGTGACAACAGTTCAGCTAATAGTAGGCTGTAACTGGCTGGGTATGGAGTGGGCCAGGGATCTTTTGGGCATAAAGGAACAGAATCAGTAGGGAATGAACTAGACTGGATGTTCACAGAGCCATTTAGAACAGTATTTGGCAGGGCATGCAGTGGATAAGGATTCAAGCAGAGGATTTGGCACACTAAAGATCACAAAGGAGTGGTGTGGATCAGGGCTCTGCAGGACATGGTTGGCTAGGGAATAATGGGGCATATGCATCAACATTAGCATTTGCGATTCCTTATTAGCGAAAAATAAGGATTCGCTAATAAGGAATAGCAAAAGGCTATGCATGTAGGAATCGCTATTCAAATAGCGATTCCTTAACTTTCCTTAATTGCTACTAGCAAATAGCGAGTAGCAATTAAGGAATGCCGTCCCAATCATTCCTATGGGCCTCCAGGCCCATAGGAATGAATCGGAGATTGCATGAGCAAATAGCGAGTACCAGTAGGTTCTCGCTAATTGCTCATGCAATTTCAAGGGTGCAAGGCTGTCAAAATGACACCCTATAGCACCCCTGAAAATGATATGTGCACATATGTTGCACACACACATGCTCTAAGGGCATGTGTGTGCGCAACATGAAACTTTGAAAAATGCACAAAAGTGCATCTTTCAAAGTTTTTGCAAATTACCATGCAGTTCATCTTCATGGTAATTTGCTCCCCCTATTAGCGAAATCGCTAATTTTTTAACTTTGATGCATTGCATTTAAGGAATCTCACTTTGGGATTCCTTAAATGCAATCGCTATTTAAGGAATCGGTATTTAAGGAATCCCTATTTAAGGAATCGGTATTTAAGGAATCCCTATTTAAAGAATCGCTATTTAAGGATTCCTTAAATAGCGATTTCTGCTTTTGGGTTGATGCATTGGGATTGGGTATTTTTAACTTAATACCGGGAGCTATTAGCGAATCGGTATTTTACCGACTGGATTTTGGGTTGATGCATGAGGCTGAATATGGTTAGTTAGGGAATAGCAAATTCTACAGCATGCTCAATCAGTGAGGTAGAATTGGTAGAGTACTCAGCAAGATGGCCAACGAGCTTGCAGCAGGCTGGGGATCAGTGGGAAGTGCGGCAGTCTATGAATCAGTAGGCTGTGTTAGAAGCCAGTATTTTGACTAGCGGTGCAGGCCATGTATCAACAGGGATTACTATAGGGTGGGAGTCTTAGAAGCGTTTACTACAGCAAGGTTCTGCTAGAGGAGTGGTGGGTACTGGATTCACAGGAGGTGTAGTATATATAGATTATAGGGAAGAAGGCAGAGCGGTCTACACCACGGTGTGCAGCACAATACAGAAAACCCTACATGCCATAGCTCAGGATCTCAGTGCATCTTTGACATCCAGTGAGCATTTAAACATGCACATTTTATCTGTCTGGGAATTGATAACGGTGACATGTGCACTATAAGAGAGATACTTGGAGTTGCTAAATGCACATGAAAAGTTTTTTTAAAGTGTAGAAGTGTGGAATACATAGCTGCTGAATAATAGCTGTTAACATCTTTGGAAAGTCAAGACATACAAAAGAACTCTATTTACACATTTAAGCAATGCTTACACTAAACATGAAAGCAAGGGCAGGTGTGTGAGCATTCTAATGTACTGTCATGAAAGCCACTACCCAGGAACAAACCTTGTAGCTGACACACAGAGGCACCTGCGGAATCTTGATGTAGATGAAGGAGTTATTCATCGCAGCTCGCTCCTTCATCTTATCGAGGTCATCCACAGGATACTGTGGGGAAAAAACAAAGGAGATTTTACAATTACTTATAAACATCAAGTGCCACACAATGTATTTACTAGAGCCCAGTGTCATCCAGAGCAGCAAATAACAGCTGTGAGTGCACAATCCCCCAGAGAGAGGCCCAATATAGAGTTACTGTCTCACCATATGGTACAAAACAGAACCACCAGAGCCACCTAAAGCAACACAATATACAACCACAAGCATTGACTGACATCCAATGCTGCATAGCATAAATTCATATGAGCCTTTGATAACAGCTCAATAGACCGTGATCAGAGCCCAATGCCATTCAGTACAACCCGAGATACGATCACCAGAGGTTGCTACTATTCAGTGGCCACAATACAAGATCCAGAGGCCACAGTCATCCAGCACAGTTTTATATACAGTAACCAGACCCATTGCTATCTAATACGACACAAAATACAGTGAGCAGATCTCACTGGAGTTCAGCGCAGCATGTAATGGCCTGCAAATCACTGCTTTTCAGCGCAGCAATACCCCACATCACATGTATGAGATATATGCAGCACTGTATATTAGAGAGACTTAAGGAGCACATATATGAGGCAATGCACAAACACCAGTAACATTCATTGTCAGGAAAGGGTTTATCAATTGCCATCTGCTGGTGATTGGGAACAAACCATGGATACCATGGTTTGCCTAAGGAACAAGACCAGTGGCCACACCCCTTCATTATAAAATTAACCTAATGTCATTAAAATTTACTAACAACACCTAGAAGGAGCACAATTTTCTTACCTCTGGCGCTTTGCGGAATGACCTCCTGACCCCAGTTGTGCGGTTCAGACCCTGAGTTACTCCTTTCGCCGAACTCAGTGAAACTGTATCGTCAGCCACAATCAGCTGACGAGGCTTCACCACAGGCATGCCTAGGGTTAGAGGAAGGGATTATTACCTACAGGGAACAGCGATCCAATGAAGGCCATGTTTTGGAGGATGTGGCAAAGGAAGGGTTGGTAAGACACACACCCAGCACAAAACCTCAACCAAGAAGGAACAAAGCAACAAAACACAAACTTCAAGTCAGACATTTCACAAACTCAATCTGAAAGAAGTCTTCAGTGTGCCAAACATTCAATGTGTGTCTTATAATAGTTTCTGTTTATTATTCCATGTGCTCTTCGGGGTTAAATTAGAGTCTGACTCTTCTCCATGCATATATATATTACCCTCTGGGGACAGTAATCCACCAACTCACACCAATCCGGTCTTCCTTCTATTCGCAAGTCGATTGTCTGTCAGGTTTCGCAAGTGCAAACAGGCTTCTCTCCTAGGACTTCATCACTAGTAAATAAAGCCTTAAAGGATAACCTTACTTAACTGTATCTATTAGACTACTGCTATCAGTATTTTGTATTTACCTGCTGTGCACTCTCCTTCCATCTAGTGCTGAGTTCTTTAAACTTGTGCTAGCTATAGATTTGTCAAAAATTAGTTGCAGTTCATCTTCTACAGACCTGCATTCCAGAGAGCGGGATGGGTCGCATGTGGATCTACAGCACTACAAGCTGAATACATATTTGAGAGAAAGTGCCTCTTTTTGAGTGGTAACTCCCATTTTTTGTAGGGTGATGCTGTTTTTACTTACTCTGCACTGGGACGCTGCTAACCATGACCCAGGCCATGTGCTCTGACCACTAAAACATATCGAAACTGGCTTACTCCTAATTGGCCTATTTAACTTTCTTATAAGGCCATAGTATATGGTTTCTTAAAATACACTCATGACATGGAGTGGTAAACATCACTTATGGACCTCACTAGTGTGACAAGACAAATTAGACTCCAGGCCAACGACTGTAGCCCGGCTGCTGCAGTTTTGAAAATGCAGCCCATCTGTCAAAATGGCCCTTTCTGACAGCAGAAAAACACCTTTAAATATTATTAAGTAACTCCTATGTAGGCCTAATAGCTCACAGGACAGGGTGCATGGCATAAAACTGCAGTCTAACTTGACAAGAGAAAACATACATTTTTTAATAAGTCCCTCCCATGTAGGCCTTGTAGCTCACAAGGTATATCATTTAAAAGGAGGATATGTTAGCATTTCCTTACATCTACTAGCACCCAAAAGCTATTTTCACTGTAGAAAGGCTGTCTGACCTATGATGAAACACTGAGAAGCTATGTTAACTATTAGTTCTATTAACTCTGGATTGGGACCAGCTGGAAATATGAGTAAACCACTGTTTTTTTATTTATTAAAAGCTCCACTCAATGGTAAAGTCAGATGTTTTAATAAATATTGAGAAAAAGTAACTTTTAGAATGTTACATTATCCCTCCCTGAAGCTCCCACTGGATAATTTGCATTAGGTCTCTAATAGTGGTCCAGTGATTGCTTAGTCTTGATGAGGTGTGAACATTGTTCCCAGAGCAGAAACAATGGCCTGGCTGTGGGGAGGTGATTTTCCTCCCCTGACAGGAAGACCAGTTGAGCTGTGCTCAGGAAAGTAATTTTCTTCACACTGTCCTTCCTTATCACAAGCAGATGTCAGATGACACTAAAACATGCCACTTCCTTTGTCCTCCCAATCAGGCAGGCACCAACCCCAGAGAGGGAAAGCTGCCCTCAGAACAGGTTTGGAGTGAACACAGAGGAGGGTCTGCTCACTACACCGACCACACTGCGTGGGGGCACAGGTTCTGCTCATGGGGACAAGGGTTTCTCCATGTTGGATTTATTGAGTGATAGGTACTGTGGGATTGTTTGTAATAGGGCACACAGGAACTGCTGCAAGGGTGGGTAGGGTTACCCATGGAAACCTTTAGGGGCCAGATGTACAACTGTTTTTTGTGGTCGCAAAGGGGATTTTGGCCCCATTGCGAACGCAAAATAGGTCAGCCCAATTCACTAACCCTAGTTTAGGGTTAGCGACTCGCTATTAGGAAGGGGCGTGCCAAGGGAGTCCCTTCCTAATAGCGAGTCCATAACCATGTATGAATGTTTTGCAAAACATTCTTAGAAGGGTGAAAAGGCATTCGCAAATGGGAAGGGGTCCCCATGGGACCCCTTTGGGAATGCATGTGCAGATATTTTTTAAGAGCAGGCCGTGGTCCCAGGGACCACTGCCTGTCCTTAAAAAATGAAACCGAAAAGTTTCATTTTTACTTTTTTAAATGCATCCGTTTTCTTATAAGGAAAACGGGCTGCATTTAAAAAAAATGCTTTATTGACAAAGCAGTCCTAGAAATGGTGGTCTGCTGACCCCAGCAGGCCACCATACCTGGGAGTGGCAGCCATTCCCAATAGGGTTGAAAATTGCGAAAGCCTCATTAATATTCATGAGGCAGGCAATTTGTGACCCCATTGGGAATCGTAAACAGTGTCTGAAACACTGTTGTACATTGGATTTTGCGACTCGCAATTTGTCGCAAATTGCGAGTTGCAAAATCCAATGGTCATACATCTGGCCCTGAGCCCATTAGTTAGGAAGGGGTCAGGAGTCACCCCCAACCACAAGCTAGGGTCAGTCATAAATGTGGCACGCAAAGACCCCTCCTTTAGAATACTCTGGACCTGTGAAAGAACAGTAGAAATGCATTTGCCGTCTGAGACTTATGAGAAGACCTGAAGGGTAGGACTTGTTCGTATCCAGAACAAATAAGTGGACACCAAGAGTCAGTTGGCCTCTTGTGTGGCTACAGGGACACAACAAGCTGAAAGAGTCCTTTTTCCTGAAGTGCCCAGCGGAACGGAATGCACTGGACCTGACCTGGGCCCTGCTTGTGGCCTCTTCTGGAGTGAGCCTTGATGTCAAAGTGCTGTTTCTGAGGTCCTGGGACCTTTTACTGTGTCCCGCTGGACTTGTCCTATCACTCCTGAAAACCTCAGACTTAATCAAGATTTGGACTTCAGGATGTCCGGAGGCACAGGACAAACATGCCAAGCTGATTTACCCAAGGCGCAACCTCGCTGGACTGAAGAAACAGATTTCCCCCACTCAAAGCATTTCCACAGCACCAAATCAGGACACAGCCCATAGCCTTGCTCCGTTCGAAGATTTCATGCACCGAAAACAAGACTAAATCTGAAGATATAAATCGTGACCAAGTGAAGGCAACAAAAGTATTTGACAGGCAAGAGGACTTCCCTCGGATCGAAATTCTGGAGGTTTTCCAGCAACAACAAATAGCTTCACCAGGATCTCGTACAACGCCTATCGGACATAATGAAGCCCTCTTCACATTCAGCCTGCTACTTTGGCCAGCAGACGGATTTTTACTTCCAGAAAAATAATTTTTTTTATGGTTTCACTACCTGCCTACTTGGCGGTCCACCTGCTCTATTTTGATGTGCCGTCGTCTCGGGCAGAATTTTTCTCCTGCAGCAACTTCGTCATAGGCAAAAGCGGCTGTCGACGGGAGTCCAGCAAAAGTTACTGCCGGGTCAATCACGATGTGCCTTTCCGTCGAGGAAACTGTGGGAGGGATACCTTCAACTTTCTACTTTGTGTTGGGGGAATTGAAGGAATTGAGGTAGAAAGGAATATGCTACTTACCAGTATGCATCTGTTCTTGGCATGTAGAGCTGCAGATCTACACACTTGTGCATAGATCGCCATCTGGTGTTGGGCCCGGATGTTTGCAATTGTTTTTCCTCTTGGAAAGTCTTTGGAAGTCACGAGGTCGGTGACTCCTCCTTTGGATCGTATTGCGCATGGGCTTCGGCTCCATCCTCAGATTGTTTTTCGCCAGCAGGGAAAGATGGAGCGTAGTAATAACAGTGAAGATGCCCATGTGTGTTGTATCTAAATAAGATAAACTGGAACAGATAAAGGCAGCCGGGGAGGCGGGCGGGCGTGTGTAGATCTGCAGCTCTACATGCCAAGAACAGATGCATACTGGTAAGTAGCATATTCCGTTCGAGGCATATGAGCTGCAGATTACACACTTGTGCACAGATTATATAGCAGTACCCATCTCTAGCGGTGACTACCCGTATCTGTTGCAGTGGTTTGAAATAATGTTTTGAGTACAGCCTGGCCCACACTAGCCTGTTGCTTAGTTTGCATATCTACACAATAGTGTTTAGTGAAAGTGTGCTGTGTTGACCATGTAATGGGATGTTCCCTAAAAAAGCCACTGAAGCCCCTATTTTACGTGTAGAGTGGGCTTTAGAGGGAACGGATAGCGTTCGTTTTACTTTGTGGTAGCAAATCTGAATGCATTTGACAATCCACCTAGCTATCCCCGACTTGGAGATGGGGTTGCCTTTGTGTGGTGGTGAGAAAGAGACAAACAGTTGTTTGGTCTTACGGAAAGGTTGTGTTCTCTCTATGTAGTAGAGTAAGGCTCGTTTGACATCTAATGTGTGAAGAGCTCTTTCTGCAACCGTTTGTGGTTGCGAGAAGAAGACTGGTAGTTCTACAGATTGGTTTAGGTGAAAGGGAGAAATGACTTTAGGAAGGAATTTTGGGTTGGTACGGAGAACAACCTTGTTGTGGTGCATTTGGAGAAAAGGTTCTTGAATGGTAAGTGCTTGTATCTCACTGACTCTTCTGAGGGAAGTGATGGCTACAAGAAAAGCGGTTTTCCATGTTAGGAATTGAAGTTCACATTTGTGTAGAGGTTCGAAAGGAGACCCTATTAGTCTGGTGAGAACGATATTTAAGTTCCACACAGGTGAGGGTGGCACTCTGGGGGGAATTAGTCTTTTAAGGTCTTCCATGAAGGCTTTAATGGCAGGTACTCTAAAGAGTGATAGATGTTGCCTGTTTTGTAGTTAAGCTGCTATGGCTGCAAGGTGCAGTCTAATGGACGTATAGGCTAGATTGCATATTTTTAGATGTAGTAAATAGCATATGATGTGTTGAATAGACACATCTAGGGGATTGATGGTGTTGTTGTGGCAATAGACAACAAAACGTTTCCACTTGGCCGCGTAGCCCGCTCTAGTGGTGGGTCGCCTAGCTTCTTTGATGACATTCATACAGTCAGGGGGAAGATTTAAGTAATTGAATTCTAGGATTTCAGGAGCCAGATCGCAAGGTTGAGCTGAGCTGGGTCCGGGTGCCTGATCTCTCCATGGTTCTGGGTTAAGAGGTGTGGAGAGAGGCATAATTTTTGGTGCGGTACTACAGATAGTTCCAGCAGTGTGGTGTACCATGGTTGTCTGGCCCAAGTTGGAGCTACTAGGATTAGTGTGAGGGAGTGTTGTTGAAGTTTGCGCACCACTAGTGGAATGAGTGGGAGAGGCGGAAAAGCGTATGCAAATCTGCCTGACCAGTTCATCCATATTGCATTGCCTTTGGACAATGGGTGTGGATATCTGCCGGCGAAGCTTGGGCATTTTGCGTTTTCGTGGGTGGCGAAGAGGTCGATCTGTGGATGCCCCCACATTTGAAAATATGGGTGAAGGACTTGTGGGTGGAGTTCCCACTCGTGGAGTTGTTGCGTTTGTCTGCTGAGCAGATCTGCTATGGTGTTCTGGACTCCTGGGACATGTTGGGCTAGGAGAAAGATTTTTTGTTTTGGGGTATGGCCCATCTCCATATGCTCTGTGCTAGTTGAGAGAGCTGTGGAGAGTGCGTGCCGCCTTGTTTTTGTATGTAGTACATGGCTGTTGTGTTGTCTGTGCGGACTAGGACTGCCTTGCCTGAAATCTGTGTTTGAAAAGATTTTAGGGCTAAAAATATGGCTAGTAACTCCAGATTGTTGATGTGGAGTAACTTTTGTTGAGGTGTCCATCTGCCCTGCATGGTGTGATGTAATAGGTGAGCTCCCCAGCCGGAGAGCGAAGCGACCGTTGTCAGTACTATCTGAGGAACCGGGTCCAGGAACGGTCGACCTTTGGAAAGGTTTGTGGTGGTCCACCACTGCAGAGAGCGATGGGTACGACCGTCTACCAACACCAGATCTGTTAACTGACCTTGGGCCTGGTTCCATTGGCACGCTAAGCACTCTTGGAGAGGACGCATCTGGAGCCTTGCGTGAGGTACTATGAATATGCAAGAGGCCATCATCCCTATTAGTTGCATAAACACCCGAGCTGGAAGAGAGTGCCGTGCCATAAATTTTGCGCGTATAGCCTGAATGCTTGTAATCCTGGCAGGACTGGGGTAGGCTAGCGCTTTTGAGGTGTCTATGGTGGCACCGAGGTATTGTTTTATGTGGGATGGATGTAGATGGGACTTTGCGTGGTTTACTGTGAAGCCCAGTTGGTGAAGTAGCTGGATAGTGGCATGTGTGTGTTGTACACAATGGTTGTATGAACTCGCTTTTATTAGCCAGTCGTCTAGGTATGGGAAGACATGGATGTGTTGTCTCCTTAGGTGTGCTGCCACTACTGCTAGGCACTTGGTGAATACTCGTGGTGCTGTTGTGACTCCGAATGGGAGTACTTTGAATTGGTAGTGTTGGTTGTCCACTATAAATCTGAGGAACTTCCTGTGAGCGTTGTGCACAGGAATGTGGAAATAAGCGTCTTTTAGGTCTAAAGTGGTCAGGAAGTTGTTTTGGGACAGCATTGGAAGTACCTGCTGAAGTGTTACCATGTGAAAATGGTCTGAATGTATGTATGTGTTTAGGGGTCGGAGGTCTAGGATGGGCCGTAGAGTCTCGTCCCTTTTTGGTATGAGAAAATATAGGGAGTAAACCCCCATATTTAGTTGGTTGGGAGGAACGTGTTCTATCGCCCCTTTTTGTAGGAGGGAAACTACCTCCTGCTTTAGTAATGTTAGATGTTCCTGTGACATTGGGCGTTGCCTGGGTGGAATGTTTGGGGGGGGTAGATATTAGTTCTAGGCAGTAGCTTGACCGAATTATTTGTATGACCCATTTGTCTGAGGTGATGGTAGCCCATACAGGAAGGAAATTTTGGAGTCTGCCCCCGACCGGAGTGGGATGGTCTGGGGGGAGTGGAGGGAAGTCATTGGGTAGGTGTGGAGGCAGAGCGGGCGGTGTTTGTCTTGCCTCTGCCTTTATTATTGTTGCACCTGTAGCCTCCTCTTTGGTAACCCCTTGTGAAGGTGGATTGGGTAGGGGCTTTATTAGAATTGGTAGCGGTATCAGAGGAGTATCCTCTGGATGTGCTCCGAAAGGAAGAACGGCGAAAGGAGCATCTGGGAGGGTGTGATTGTAAGGCTCCCATAGATTTCGCTGTGTCTGTGTCTTTTTTCATCTTTTCTAGGGCGTCATCTATTTTTGGGCCGAACAGATGTTCCTGGTCAAAGGGATGGTTCAGGATGGAAGCTTGTACTTCTGGTTTAAATCCTGAGATCCTTAGCCAGGCATGGCGACGGAGGAGGACGCTAGTATTGATGGCCCTGGAGGCGGTGTCGGCTGCATATAGGGCACAACGGATGGAGGTATTAGTGATGGTGTTGCCCTCCTGAATTAACTCGTTTGCCCTATTTTTGTATTTGTCAGGGAGGTGTTGCATTATGGCTTCTAATTCGTCATAATGGGCCCTGTCATATCTTGGTAGTAGTGCTTGTGTATTAGCAATACGCCATATGTTGGCAGCTTGTGAAGCAGTGCGCTTGCCGGATGCGTCCAAGAGTTTTGACTCTTTTTCAGGTGGTGGTGCTTCGCCTGACGCCTGGGAGTTGGCCCTCTTTCGTGCTGTGGACACTACCAGGGAATCTAGTGGTGCTGGCCCTCTGATGTAGGAGGGAACTGTAGGGGCAGATTTATATATTTTTTCTCAATGCGCGGGTTAATGACCCTGGCTCTGACTGGGTCTTTAAAGACTTCCGGCGCATGTTTTATAACCCCTTTGAGCATGGGCAGTATAGAGGTGGCCCTATGGTGTCAAAAGTATCTAGGAGGAAATCCTCCTCCACGGGGTCTGTATGGAGATCTACCCCGTGATAGTGTGCAGCCCTTTGGAGTAAGTGGTTGATCCCCAATGAGTCTTCTGGTGGGGATGGTCTCGAAGGATAGAGATCATCTTGTGGGACGTTAGGGATGTCAGGGATATTATAATCGTCCCATGGGTCTGGGGAGCCTGTGGGGGTACCGTCCCCTGTAGGTAAGTCATGGGGCACGTCCCCTATGTCATCGTATGTGTCATCATGATCATCATCATCCGATGGAGGTGTTGGGGAATGATGAGGAGGGGGTGAAGGTGGAGGTGGAGGAGGGGAAGGTAGAGGGGGTGGAGGAGGTGGGGAAGGTATTCTGAAAGGTGAGGTAGCAGAGTCCTTACTCTTTGGAGGTGGAGCTGGGGCAGGTTTTTCCAGCTGTCTCTTTTTGATGCTGAGCATCAAATGTCTGGTTTTGGGATCCTTGGTCAATGTCTTTTGCAATGGATCCGGTGTAAAAAGTTCTACTGAAGGTGGTTTATCCGTCGGCGTCGAAGGTATCGGGGCCGTTGGTTTTCTGGCTTTAGTGTCCTGTTTGGAACTATGCGGTTTGGAAAGGGTTTTTTGTTTGGTCGGTGCCGAGATGGTATCCGGCTTCGAGATCTCTGTGCCGGTGGCCTTATGTGCTTTTATCGGTTCCGGGGATGGTGTCGGTACCGAGGAGCTGGAGCTGGGTTTCGGCACCGAGTGTTTCGGTATGGAGCTCGGTGCCGAAGAGGAGGCCATTTTCTTTTTCGGTGTCGGTGCGGAGGAGTGTTTGTCGGCACCAAAGGTGGGCTGGCTCGAGCCCAGCCGCCGGAAGGCTTAATCGGCTTCTTTACCGGTCCCGAAGGTGCGGTGTGGGAAGCAGTGTCTGAGGTCTTACCTAGGCCCAGAGGCGAAGACGTGACCAAAGCCTTTTTCGGTGACGGCAAGGGTGGGGGGGGGGGGGTATCAAAATGGTACTTACGACCCTCTGTGCCGGCGTGATGTCCTCCACATCTGAATCGTCGGCTTCGGAGCCGCTGACGAGGCCCTCGTCAGTGTGGTGTTCTTCTGGGGCGTCGACGCCCTCTCCGAAGATGTCATCTGGAATCGCCGTCGACGAGTGTGCCATGGTTCTTCTTGCCCTTCGGTCTAGAATAGTTTTCTTGGACCGGAAGGACTTGCACGCCGGACAGTCTTGAGCCTCGTGTTCAGGGGAGAGGCAGAGGTTGCATACTTCGTGGAGATTGGTGTGGGGGAATTTGGACCCACATCGAGGACACTTCTTGAAGGGAGTCCTTTCCATTAGCCAGGACCGGAGCTTGGGTAGGCCCGAAGGCCGTCGTCGACGACTGGAATCGAAGGTCTTGATCGATGAGAGCAGCGCCGAGAGTGGAGATCGCGATCGAAACGATACTGCGAATTGGGGTGAGGACTGCGCGTCGATTGAACTAGAAATCTGTTCGGAACCGGAGCGCGAAGATTCACATCCGAGCCCGATGGCGGAAAAAAACAATCTGAGGATGGAGCCGAAGCCCATGCGCAATACGATCCAAAGGAGGAGTCACCGACCTCGTGACTTCCAAAGACCTTACAAGAAAAAAAACAACTGCAAACATCTGGGCCCAACACCAGATGGCGATCTGTGCACAAGTGTGTAATCTGCAGCTCAAATGCCTCGAACATACCTTTTTTCTGTTTCCCACTTCACTTTTCATCTTGAACCCCATTGTCCAGGTACTTCCTTTGCTGCTTCTACTTGAACACAACGATAATCAACTCCGTTGTCGCCGGAAGGTAAGGTAAGATTCTTTTACACTTGTCTTATTATGAATAGTGTGTTGACAATTAGCCTTGTGTATTTTTACATTGCTCCAAACAACCAATTTTTAGTTGACAACTATCTGTATTGACACTTAATTTTTATTTATTTATTTTAATTTAATTTAATTAATTTTATTTTAACTAACGTGCGCTAACATGCAGTGTAAGTGCCACAACAAACAGGAAAATGCATAGTACAAATATTGTCATCATATAGCAGTCAGTCCATAAATCATGAAGGGAGATGTCATCATAGAAAGACAATGGAGAAAGGACTATAGTGCCTAACCTCCCTCCCCTTGCTAAGAAGAAGTATTATTATATAATAGAAGATCTCTGGGCTTTGTCAGCAGACCTCATACCTTAGCCTGTAGATGGTAGATCTACATCATCTCTTTTCCCTGATAAGGTCCATCTCCAAGTGTGTGTAACCTATTCATGCACCCCACTAAAAACCCAAGTATGTTGTCCAAACAACAGCTGCATCGGTATGTTTTATCTATGGGGCTAAGGACTGGCCAGAACAAAATAACACAGCGATGAGTTCTCATGTAAAAGCATAGTAAAGTGCGTAAAGCAGCAGGCAAGCTACCTCGTGCTCATGCTAAGTTAGTGAAAAACGACAATGTCCCTATGGGCCACATGACAACACATACTCCCAGCTATATAGATAGGATACATAGGATATATATAAATGACACAACATGTTAGTGATGGCCTTTTACAGAGCGGCTTAGTGCCGCTCAGCATAAAACAAAGCACTGTTATCAGCATAATGCTTCTTTAGGCCAGAGCTTGGTGTGCCCCTGGGATCACTTGAGGACCCCCTACTGGGGCCCGCCTCCCAGCCTGTAGACCCCTGGTATAGAGGGACCACCCACAGGTGCGTCAGTTTCTTTCATAAGCTTGTCCGCGCCTTCAGATGCAGAGATTATCAGAATATTGTAAGGACCAGTGTGCAGATTCCTAAATTGGAACATTTTTAGATGGAAAGGGAGACCATTCCAAAGAATGGGGAGGTGGGAAGTTGGTAAGGAGTGTATGGTTAGATAGAGTATTCACCAGAAAGTGTGATATGTTCTTCTGATGAATACTTCTAACCACAGATTCTTCAACTTGTAAATAGATACCAAAGCAGTACCTCCCAAACTGGTGGGTCTATGGAAAGGCTCAGATCAATAAGCCTTTCCACAAAATGCCCATTTCACCAGACCCGACTTTCAAGGCAATTGTGCTTTGTGAATGTGTGCACTGAAGTCCATGGAGCAGCCTGACAGATATCCTGGACAGGCCCTCAATGTGCCAAATCAGTGGTAGCGGCCTGGTGGAATGAACCGTCACACCCACTGGAGTCTGTTTCTTAGCGAGCATGAGGCACATCTTAATACAGAGGACTATCCATCTTGATAGGGTCTACTTCTGCACCATCGTGCCTTTCTTTGTTCCACAGAACCCCACAAAGAGATGATCATCCACCTGGTAGTCCTTGGTATGACCGATGTAAAAGCTCATTGCTCTCTTAGGGTACAAGCAATGAAGTCTCACCTTCTCTTTCGAGGGATGAGGTGCAGCAAAGAATGTTGAAACAGTGATGGTGTGTTCGACATGAAAATCATGACTAACTTTGGCAGGTATGCAGCTCAAGTTTGTCTGGAAAAAAGGTGGTGTAAGGTGGCTGGCCCAAGAGGGCTTGAAGCTAACTCACATGACAAGCGGATGCTATCTCGACCAGAAAGACAGGTGAAGGTCATGAGTGATTATGTACTATTATGCACTGGCTCAGAAAGGGTGCACTGTAAGAAAGTGAGAACCAAATTTAAGTACCTCCGTGGCATCACAAAAGATTTAGACAGAAACACATGTTGTGAACATTTAAGAAATCTCATCACAACATGTGATTTGAAAAAGGACGGCTGGTCGGCAAACATAAAAAGGCCGAAAGGGCCAACAAGTAACCTTTAACAGTACCCACCATGTTCTTGCTGGGCCAAAGTTAAAATGAACAACATGATATTCAACAGTTTGGCTAGCAACAAGTCTGTTTGACGGGTGCAGTTCCAACCCACAAACTTATCCCAGCGTTTGGCGTACACCGATTTCATGGAAGGAACCCAGTCTGCGAAGATCACATCAATAACCTCAGGAGGAAGATCGAAGAAAATCAACCATAACTGATCAATCTCCACGTATTGAAGAGCATATTGGGGAGGCCCGAGCGCAGGAACCTGACTTGCTGCTGCAACAGACGGTCCTCGAGAAGTCCCAGCCTGATCAGAGGACCGATGTTCATGGCCAGAATTTCTAGGTACCACAGTCTCCTGGCCAAATCCGAAGCTACCAAGATGACTTGGGCCTGGTCGTTCCTGATCTCCTTCAGAACTCTGGGCAGGAAACAACCTTTACAACGCAGTCATTACATCACACTACCTTTACATAGCAGTCATTACATCGCAACATCCTTTACATCGCATGTCATTACACGCAGCCATTACATTGCATGTCACTACAACGCATGTCATTACAATGCATGTCACTACAACGTAGGCAATACATCGCAAGTCATTACAATGCATACCATTACAACGCATAGTACCCTTACACTATCCAACACTTACCCTGCTTTTGCACTCACTGGACTTAGAACAGTCATTTTTACCCCTACACTATCCAACACTTACCCTACTGTTGCACTCACTGGAGTTAGAATAGTAATTTTTACCCCTACACTATCCAACACTTACCCTACTGTTGCACTCACTGGAGTTAAAATAGTAATTATTACCCCTATACTATCCAACACTTACCTTAAATGCAATGTAATGGTATGCGTTGTAAAAGTATAATGCGATGTATTGGAATGTGTTGTAAAGGTAGTTTCTGAAAATGCGATGTAAAGGCATGCATTGTAAGTGTATGCGTTGTAACGTCTTACATTCCTCTGGGCAGGAGAAATTGCGGAGGGAAGGCATAAAGGAGTCCCAGGCTTCATTCTAGGCAAAATGAATCTCAGACAGCGTTTTCTGGGGAACTCCAATGAGCAAACGTGTTGACACCGTACGTGCTCAAGGGTGGCAAGCAGGGTGAGCCATGGTTCTCACCTTTCTTGACAGACACCCGCGCCACCTCTGTATGGAGCTGCCATTTGTGATCCGCTGAGTTCGTCTGACCTAGCATCCAAAGATCCTGCCAGCCGGTTCACGATGAGGATCATAGCCTGAATGTCATAGACTCATTGATTTGGAGGGATGCCCCAAAGGAGTGCTGTATCCAGGATGGTACAGATAGAGGAAGCCTCTGTGAAGCAATCAGGTGTGACTATGGCAGGTTAAATGGTAAAGGTGGTTCCCAACAGACTGTGACATGCTCACCTTCAAGAGTCAGTCGAGGAAGGGGAACACTGGTAACCCTAACCGCTGAAGATGGGCAGCGACCACCACCATCCCCTTTGTGAACACCAGAGAGGCACTTATGTTATGTATATTTGTATAGCACACAACACACCCAGGAGAGTAAACAGGCACTGAAGCAGGAGCTGTTTAGGCCGAGTCGGGGTCGTGCAAGGTGAAGAGCCAGGTGTTCAGTTTCTTGCTGAATTTAGGAACCGACGATGCAGCTCTGATGTGCAGGGGCAGGTCATTACCGATTTTAGGAACGAGGTAGGAGAAGGCACAACTGCCAGATCTGGTTCTGCGTATGCAGGCAGGTGTACAAGGTGGACAGATGATGATGGCGGGTGGGGTCATGTAGGCATTGAATAGAGAGAGGTTGAGTGAGGATCTCTTTGGAACTGCACAGATGATGTTGACAGCGTCTGAGGTGAAGGTAGCCAGGCTGTCTGACTAGGTCAGCGTGGTGCTTTGTGGAGTGACGGCGGTTGTGCTGGTGCAGAGAAGGTGCATCTGGAGCAGGAGAATGGTCCTACCGGAGAGTGCCTTGTAGCATGGCAGCAATGTTCACTGGGTTGTCCATCGTTGAGGGTGTGGAGGACGGTGGCATTTTACCTGCGATTGGTTCGGGAGCCAGGGTTCCTGGCATTGGGCGGGAAACATGAAGTAGATCATGGGGGGAGGGGGGGCTAGGTGGCAGTTGGCTGGGCTAGCGGGAGGCTGGAAAGAATGGTAGGAGTGGCAGCAAAGAAGTGCGGGGGAGGGAAAAGAGCAGGAAAGGGCAGTGGAATTCGGCACCACAGAATGGAGGCACGATAAGAAAAAGGCAGAAAGGGCAAGGCAAAAAGGCAAACTAGAAAGCAAAAGGCAAAGCAAGAAAGCAAAAGGCAGAAAGGCAAAAGTGGAATGCAAGGGGGCAACGACCCGAGCAAAAGCAAAAGGAGGCAGTCAGACCAGAAGGCAGCGAGACAACAGGTGTTCGGGAGCCCGACAGTAGCGGGGGAGGCTGGGCCAGAGGACGAGGTAAGGTACTCTTGTTCAACGGGCCTAACTGGGTCTCTGTAGCCAGCCTGCATTCCATCACGATTGACCTGAACTTTTGACTCTGTCCAGGTCCGGCGTGACCAGATATCCACAGTGGGTGCTTTGTGCCTTTTGGCGCTATTTTTACTGTAATCTTTAAACTTGAACATCTCCGGTTCTACTGATAGGATTATTTTTTTTAGATCCTTTTGCGGAATGTTGTTCCTGTTTGAAGTGTTGCACAAATACTTTACACATTGGCTCTGTGTTAAGCCTGACTGTTCAGTGCCATGCAACCAGAGAGTTGAGTACAGCTTCATTTAGGGTTTGCCTGTGATTTCACCCACACAAGGATTGTGGTTTCTGCTTGAGTAGGGTTTTACCTCCCTTAACCAGTAAAAAAAGTGTAGTATTCCAATCCCAACAGTAGCTGGCAGGAGAGTGGGTACACTTAGACTCTGAGGAGACAACCTACAGTATCCTTCTGTGACACCGGCAGATGCAGAACCCGGCATCAGTATTTCTCAAAGACAATCACGGACATCATACACACTGTCGGTATCCCTCTTGGCATGCACAAGCACCAGGTGCAGCCGTTTAGTATTTATCCGTTGCACAAAGGGACATTAAACTGGAAACCTGAACAAACCAGCTCCATTTATTGTCTACACAAGGGATACAGCAATTATGGTGGGTCACTTGCAACAATTCCTCTTCCCACCCACTTGCGTGACATTGCCAGGAGCAAAGTGACAGACCAGTGTAATGCCACCCAACTTCTCACACAGGGTAACTGTAGTGCATTTACTGTCCAGTTTATTTTCACAGGGTTACCTTGGTCACATTGCCATTCTAATCACATTCACCAGAGCAGTTTGAGCAGATTCGTTTAGCAGACCTCTCACACAAGGTGACCAACTACAGTGGTAGAGTGATCCTTATGGAAGTCTCTTTACCTACCAGTTGTTACAAGCTTAGATTTATCTTCTTCATCCCCAACATCTTCCTCTTCCACGTTTCGGCCTGGAAAGAAGAAACCCATCATTCTGTGGAAGAACTGCAGCGTGAGCTGGATTGTAAGAGGTACCACATTCACCTGGAGTATGTGAAGAGACACATATTATGATATGATCAGCCAGTGTTCCATATTATTCCAGTACCTAACTAGTGATCAACTCGGTCCAGCAAAAAACAGGCACACGCTGACAAAAATAAACAGCCCTGTATCTACCACCCCCCTGGCTCCCATCAAGGAAATGAAACACCATCCCCGCTCTTGCCAGCTTTCACTTATGCCACGCTCAATGTTCTACAGATCCCTCACCTCTGATAGTGGTAACAATCATCCACTACTGTACCCATCTGGCACCCAACTACACTCAAAGATCAAGACCTGTACCTAATTCACTAGTGCCTGTGGTTACGAAGATTCTGTACTGTAGCCATCTCAACTGTGCCAGCAGTCACCAAGATAAACACTATGTCCATCTACTCCTTGCTAGCAATCATCATCTTTCAACTGTGTAACGTTTCATACACCTGAGAAAGTACATTTCTACTGCTTGTCAAAGTTCGGTCCTCTAGAAACAGATGGGAACAGGCTAATGTGCAGGAGTTTAAAACACGGCAGCCAAATGTGAAAGATGCATTCACTTTCAAGAGACACAGGAGTAATACACCCATCACAAACATGTATCCAAAAGGGGGGTTTTGCAACTCCAATATCAAAACTCATTTGCATCTTATAGTTCCTATAGAGAAGTATGAAACATCTCTGAATGCAATTTGCCTTAATGAGGAGAAGGCTTTTGACACTGTTATTTGGTTATTATTAAGAAAGACCCTGGAAAGATTTGCCTTCCCACCCTCCTTTTTTGAGCTAATTTTCAACACTTACTGAGGGGCTTCCTCGTGTGTCTCAACCAAAGGCATACTATTTAAAAAGCATTTTCTACAAAAAGGCCCTTGTCTTGGTTGTTCTCTTGTTCCCATTTTGCTTGATTCCTTATAGGTATCATTCACCATATCTTTACGAGATGATTAGAAAAATGTCAGACTCGCTTGTGGCGATTAAGATTCAATTGTATACAGGTGATGTTTTGTTAGCTTTGTTCTGGATTTAATTCAGATAGTTGAACATCTGTATATTACAATGTAAACATAAAATAGAGAACTTTCTCTTTGTCTAGAAGCTGTACGAAAGGACAGACTGCAAATATCAGGTCATATTAGTTACTAAGGCATGAACACAGTGCATGATCTACATACTACGTTGCACGTACATTTTAAAGGGGTTCCTGCAAAGATACAAGATTTTTGTGAAATGTAGACTAAAGCTGATGCTAAAATTGTGGGTAAGATAACCTCATTAAAAGGTGTACCCTTCCAAAGCTTTGCTACATTCTTTTTTGTTCACCTTATCGGGTGGGGAGAAAGGATATCTGATGCCTGCAAGTTCTTAAGTGACTTCATATAGGACTTGGGATATAATCATAATGCAACTGGATTTGATTGAAATTGAATGCAAAAAAAAGCTTTGGTTCTCACATCTGTTATTGTATCAGTGAGATTTCTCTTTACAATAACTATCTCTGCGGTTGGTTCCTACTTAAGACAAACCCAGCTGAATGACACTAGACTATTACGCTTAATCTCCTTTCCCAGTATTACCTTCCATTTCAATGTAAAAAAATGAAAATCTATTCTATTATATGATACTTCTTAATCATTACTGCAAGAAAAGAAGATGATTGCAGGACCAATTGATACTACTTTGTGTGTGCTGTGATTTAGTCCTATAATTCCTCTTACTTATTGGACTGTACCACGTTTCAATATAGAAGCATCCTATTCACCTTTTCCCTTCCACCCCTTCCCGTACTGTGTAGTGTAACATTCCACGAGCTGTCAACGGTCACCAGGAGAAAGTTGGTATTGTAAGCCAGCAGCTGACTGGAACTGCTGATGCGGAATAAAACTACTTTGTTGACATTATCTCATTCTTTTGTATAAAATATAACAGTGTGATAGACTTCTCATTAGGCAGAATGGTAAAACACTTCAGGGGATTGCGAGGTGGGACAGTAACAAGCCATCTGGTCCGCCATATGACATGGTTTTGTGACCAAGTCACTGAATTCTATAAGGAGGTATTCATACATTGGAGCTTTGTTAGATCTTGTTATACCTGTGTAACGCTTTTACATCATTACACCTAAAGTAACACTAATTTGTCTTTCGTGTATTGGCAATTTCAAAGAATGCAATATTACAGTTCAGAAAAACCAGGCTTATGTCACAGGTTGGATAATCAAACAAGACCAGCTAGTATGGCAAAAGCTTTTCATCAAAACAAAGGGGTGCTGTACAATTTTGCCACTGTCTAGAACAAATTGAACTGTCGTTATGACCAAGTTTTGCTCTTATCCATGATAATAGTCTTTTCCTTTCCCATTGCTTCTTTCATAGTTTCTTCATATTTATTATTTTTTTGCCTTCCCTCTCTTCATTATTTGTTCCCCTCCCACGTTGGTAGGCAAAAATATGCATATGTATATTTATTTTTACTGTTTGCTTTGCTAGCATTTGCTTTAATTAAGCCAATACAATTCCACTTCCATATTGTTTGTTTTTGTATATATTTGTATAGAGAAATTGGTTCACAGAAGCACAAAAAAGGCAGATGTAACACTGAGTCTACTTTGAACCAAGGTTGCCAATCCTAAGTAATGAAGGAACAAGATAATCACAGAGTGTGCGCGTCTCTTTGCTTTTCCTTTCTCTGTATACAATGTCTAATGAACATTTCACATACTCGGGGGACTAAGTTTGTAGACTCCCTATGAATAAAATGAAAGTCAACTTTCTTTCTAAGAAGATGTCTGTAAAGGCAAGACACCAATGTGTAACTGCCTAACATATGCAGATTTCCTGAGTGCTATCTTTCTAATCTGAGAGACCTGTCATTTATATACTGATGCACCCATCTGTGACAGCTTTGCCTTAATCAGGGAACAGATGTAGAGCATAACTACTACTCTGCCACTGCACATGGAGAGTCCAGAAAGCAAAGTATTTTTGACTTTACAGATTTGACATTTATTTTCATCTCCCTAACAGCTTATGTTTGGATCATCTGGTTTGTTAACTAGCTGACAACTGCTCCTTTGTGCAAAGGTGAACTAAGCTTTGCGCCAAATATACTCTTTATTGTTAAAAAAAATACTGGTTGCAATTTGCGATCAGAATTTTTGCGACCAGTGTGTAAAATGTTAATTGTCCTGTAGGCATCTATTATATTGTGTGGTGCTGTATGCTGTGCATACTCCTGCCATTTAGTGTTGGGTTTGGATGTTTGTAAGTTGTTATTCTTTAAATAAATTCTTTGGATTCACGAGATGCAGTGTGACTCCTTCCTTAGTTGCCAATGCGCATGGGCACATGCACCATATTAGACTGTTTTTTGCACAGTGGGTGAAAGTAGCATGAAGTGGTGAGTAAACGCAGTATGGTGAACATGTGTACTATGAAAGGAATTTATTTAATAGAGGACAAGATATGTGATCAAGGCCACACATTTTCGGTGGGGAGGGTGAACGCGTGTGAACCTACAACACTACAAGCTATGAACAGGTGCATACAGGGTAACATTTTACATTCATTACATGTGTTGCAAAGCACTAACCTTCTGCAAGTGGTGGCTCTCGTGTGGATGATGCAGATGCCAAAAATAGTGTCCACAAGACTGTTTGGCCAACCATTGCCTGTTGTCTCGCTAAGATATCCACACAATAATTTAAAGATGAGTGGGGTTGCCCAAGTAGCTGCTTTGGATATGTCAGCTAATGGAATATTGCCCAGAAAAGCCATAGTTGTTGCATTTTTTTATGTAGAGTGTTCCCTGGGGGTAGCAGAGAGAGCTCTTTTAGCTTTAAAGGTAGCAAGTTTTGTTGCACTTGACTATCCGCTTGTATATGCCTGCTAGAAGATGGCTGGTTTAGCAAAACATGTTAACTGGTCAGCCTTGTGGAAAGGCTATGTTCTGTTAACGTAGTACATGACAGCCTGTTTGACATCTAGAGTGTAAAGGGCTCTTTCTGCCACTGAGTCTGGTTGAAGGAAAAAGACAAGGCGCTCTATGGTTTGATTGACGTGAAAAGAGCAAACCATCCTGGGAAGGAACTTTAGATTAGTTGTGAGTACCACTCGATCTTTATGAACCTGAATGAAGGGTTCTTGTAGTGTGAGAGCTTGTATCTCACTAATATGTCTAAGAGATGTTAAGGCCACAATGAAAGATACCTTACAGGAAAGGTACTGGAGAGGGCAAGAGTGCAAAGGCTCTAATGGGGTCTTTTGAGTCAAGTGAAAACTATTTTGAGACTCCTGGAGGGGTAATTCTTTTAAAGCCCTTCATGAAGGTTTTAACTACTGGTGTGAGAAAAAGGGAGATATGTTTCCTATTTTACATGTAAGTGGCCATGATTGCTAACTGAAGCTGTATGAATATGTAGGCGAGACCTGACTTTTGCTGGAGAAGAAAGTAGCAGATAATGTCGAGGCTGCAAGTTTTTTTTGGGGGATACAGGTGTTTGGGGATGCAATAATGGACAAATCATTTCTACTTTGCTGAGTAGCAGGCTCCATGTGGTAGGCCTGCGTGAGGCAGGTTGCTCTTGGTCATTGGAGTCTACCATTGATGGAATTCTCGGTACTAATGGCAGCTTCGGGGTCAAAGGTGGCCTTGGTGCCAGGATCAAAGGTGTCTTTGGCTTTTTTAGGCCCTTGAGGTTTATAAAGGAATTAAGGGGTCGACGGCCGTTCAGTGTAGGTGCCTGAGTTGGGAGTCTCGTAGGCTCCAAAGCATTCGTTCTTTTGGTGTGTTATATAGTGCAAACTTGACCCGAAGGTATCAGATCGCTTTACATGAGCACCAGTTGCATTACAGATGGACACATTCATTTTTGTTAGGCACGGGGAGATTTAAGTGATTTGCCCAGAATCACAGTAGGTTGAGCGTCTCTGCCAAGACTCGAACCCGGTTCCCCAGGTTTGAGGTCGACCCCTCTAGCTGTTAGGTGCCAACTGGAGCCCGAAGAGGGTGGAGATCCCTTGGGGTGGTGCTCTTCCACTGCATAAGGCCTCCCGGGAGACTTGGTGTATGTGTGTGTTAGTGCTGGCCATACCTAAAACCCTTGCAGAAGTTGCTGAAGTGAGGAGAACCATGAGGAGAACCTTTTCTTCTTCTACCTCTGGTCTGAAAAGGAAGACATGGCCACCTCTGGACTAGGCAAGGGTTGACATTGGGATGCCGAAGTCCCAGCCGCTTCACCTTCCTTGACGTCGAATAGGGCCTGTTTTGTGAAGATGTTGGGGTTGCAGTCAGAGGCTTACTGTTGCATCTTCTAATGGGCACACATTCTCTCTTGTCAATTCAGGACGATCTTCTTTGAGTGGAAGGTAAGACAGGCCTGGCAGGTAGTGTAATCAGGGGAGAGACAGTGGTTACGCACCTTGTGGTGATTGGACTGCTGATATTTGGCATGGTACTGGGAACAGCACAGAAATGGCATCTTTTCCATCACCGAGAGTATTCTTTGTGGAGAAATCAATGAAGATGAGGGGCGTGCAGCCCCGAAGAAGGCACCAGACCCTAACCATCAGGAGTTGATGGGAAAAGTCAGCCTCTGGAGGTTGTCATGAAGAGGAACTCAGGCGATAAAGGCTTTTCACAAGGATCAGAATTTAATTGCACAGTCTGGGTCCGAGCAGAAGCATGGAGAACACGTCCAAACTGAGCCCCAGTTGTACGCGTCTGAACACAATAGAGGAAAAAAACATTCTAATATGGAGTTGGTGCCCATGCGCAATGCAAGCAAAGGGAGGAGTCACACAGCATCTTATGACTAGAAAGACTTTTTTTGAAGAAACACAACTTGAAAACATCCGAGGCCCACAACAGATGTCAGGAGCATGAGGGGCATGTGTACCTACAGCAACACATGGTACGAACATATTTTCACAGACCGACATATGCACCCTCAGGTCAGTTCTTAAAAAATACAGAACAGGACTGAGACACAATCTGGCCTACTTAAGTAAATGAGTATTAGGCTGCAAATTATGACTCAATTCGACTGGCCACAATCACAGGGATGACGGCCTACAAGGGTCAGCAGGCTATGTGATTGATTTTCAATTAAGTAACTTTTTTTTATTAAATGCAAAAAAAGTATTTTTCTGGACCACTGTCTACTCTTAAACAAGCAATATTTTATTCACAAAGAGGAAGGCTTCCCCTCTTTTTGTTTGGGAATAGGTTACTACCTCCTTTGAGATGTTTGTGAACTTTTATTGTTTTGCAACTGGATTTTGGTCACAAAACAGTGGTAAATAAGATACTGACTAGTATTTGGAAGGAAGGCCTAAAACACCTGCCTTCTTCCAGCAACTGAATAGTATCCATTCAGAATTCGATTTTCCCACTTTTCTGACTTCTAAAATGGGAGTAGTACACTGGAAAAAACGCCTCCCCCATAGGTTCATTATTAAATACCTTTAAATTGAACTCTACTTTCCTCTCTAAAAAGTTCCCAATTTAGAATAATCTTTTGATGTTTCTTCTGCTCAATTTTAAGTAACTGATTTCTGTGTTTTTAATTAATAGTACATTACTTTTGAAAAGCACGTTCAGATTGCCTTGAAATAAGTACTAGAAATGGAGATCTATACTTCATTGACAGCTTAGGCAAGTGGTACGGAGGCCCGGTTGTCTCCAGTATCATCACTCACCATGGCTTACAATTCTTCTTTAGGATATGCATATCCAGCATACGCATGTATAGACAGATAAAGAAACCCTTTTGTAGACAAATGCACTGAGCTGACTGATCTCACCTCAAGATGCTCCTTAACAGAGATCCCACCAACGGGAGGCCGAACTTTGCTGAAGATTCGAAGGGCCAACTGCCGTCCGGACTGCCCAGGACTCTGAGGCCGCAGCACAACCTGGAGGAAATACAAAGCTTACAAATTAGCTACATTCATCCACTCTTGTGGAATGATTCCCTTTTCTTCAAAGACACATAGCAACATGCTTTATGCCCATGATGCACATCACACCCTTGCCTATCACAGAGCAGTAAATAGCCACTCTCTTTTAAGAAAATGTCCTGCTCTTCTTTTATACGTAGCCTTAATTCTTTATAACTGGTGTTTTTCTCTCCTCTATTATAAGACTCAGAGTCTTGTAGACGACCTTGCCCCTTGGTCACTTGCCTTGTAGATAGCATTAGGGAGGAGGTTATTCATTGTGAACCATCCCAGCTCCAAGAGATGTTCTGCTGTATCATCTGACTTATTCACCTGCAACAGAAGAACCAACAGGTTACAACCCCTCTACAGAATGGTTGCCTAGGGATACCAGTTTAATCAGAACATTAACATACAAGGAAAAACCCAAAGACATCCTGTTAAACAGATCACCACCTCCCTCAAATAATCCAGTGTGGCACAGACACCGAACTTGACCTATCAACGTTCCAATTTTCCAAGACTAGATGCTCTTGCTTAATGACAATGAATGCATAAGCTTTCCTATGTTACAACATTGTATGTGAGTGAACACAAGTTAATTAAAACCCAAATTAACTAACAGGAGAAAATGGGATAGATAGTGCATGTAGATGATGTGGAATGCAAGTGTACTCAAACGTTTAGTGGATTAGATGTTATCTCATTTAATTAAATACATGGCATGTGTTTCATAAGGCAATGTTGTGCTTAGGACAACACCAAAGTGTTTGCCCAAACTACGAACTGTGCTTGAGCATCTAAGAATGAATGTATTGTTGCTGTTTGGACTTTTAGCTATCAATTACTCGCACTCACTGAAGTAAAACAATATCTGGCAGTATTTCACAGTCATGTGGCAATAGAGTGGAACAAGAGTCAACGACTAGACTATTACAGTTAAAAAAACAAAAATCTGAAACCATTCAATGTTCAAAGGAGCAAAAATAACAAATGTGCTTACTTTTGGTAACATTCTTTCTGGTGGATACTCTATCTAACCACAGATTCTTCACCTTTAGAATATCTTCAGGTGGCAGACTGGAAGAATGGATCCGGAAGGTTTTAACAGAATAGCCCCTGCAACCAGTGGTGTCATGAAGCTCCGCCCCGGAAGTGATAACTGGAGCCAAATATAGGCACAACCCAAGCGCACTGAAATCAGTTTCTTTCTAGACCTTTACCGTGCCCTCAGAAGATGAGCCCAAAAGTAAGCAATCATGACAGTGTGCAGATCTGTAATTTGGGATCTATTTAGATGAAAAAGGAACCATTTCACAGAACAGGGAGGAGGGAGGGTGGTGACAAATCTGCATTAGATAGAGTATCCACCAGAAAGAACGTAACTGAAGTTATGGAGTTGGGGAAGAATTAGGGGAATAGAGATTAAGGAGGGTGGTAGGGCAGAAGTTGGCGAATGATAGGCAACGAGAGTGTGGGTAATAATGTAAACTTTTGTGGTTGCATAATATGACAACTATGTAGGGGTGAAGGGAGGAGCACAGTACTCCTTAGTATTGAATGCATCAATTGTGAAAGAGATGATGCTGAGATGGAAATGGAAAATAATAAAAAAAATTGTTACAAAAAAAAGAACGTAACTGAAGGTAAGTACTATTCTTTTGATGGATACTTCTAGCCGCAGATTCCTCTCCTTTAGAATAGATACCAAAGCAGTTACCTCCCCAGGTGATGGTTCTGTGGAATGTCTCAAACCAACAAGTATTGTAGAAACAAACATCCAAAATGCCCTTTCTATTTGAAGTAGATGTGAAGGCAGTAGTATTCTGTGAAAGTGTGCACTGATGACCACGTTTTCACCTGACAGGTAGTCAGGACAGGTGCTTGTGACAACGCATTGGTATCAGCTTTGGCCCTGTGTAATGGGCCCTCAATCCTTCTGGAAGTTGCTTCTTCCTCATCACGCAACAGATATTGATGCATAGGACCATCCAACTGGATACGTTCTAGTTCTTCACTATGCCTTTCTTCGCGCCAGAGAAACCAACAAAGAGCAGATTGATAGTCTGATGGTCCTTGGTAAAATCGAGGTAAAAACTGAGCGATCTTTTGGGGTGCAAACATTAGAGTCTTTCCCCTTTTGAGGGGTACGAAGAAGGTCGGAAGAGTGAAGGATTGTCCGACATGAAAAAAGGTCACATCTTTCTGGAGAGAAGCTGCTCTGGTCCTCAATACCAGCTTGTCTGGAAAGAAGGTGATAAAAGACAGCTAGACTGACAGAGCTTGAAGTTCACTCACACAATATGCTGTGTTAATGCAATGTGGAAAACGGTCTTCAGGGTCAGCAGAGTGGGGTCAGCTGTGTAATGTCTCAAAGGGACTACACATAAAAAAGTAAAGACCAAGTTAAGGTCTGACTGTGGCATTACAAAAGGCTTTGGAAGGGAAACATATAAACCAAATCTTTGAGAAAATATATCTCAACAGGTGATGCAGACAAGAACGGTTGGGCCGGTAAACACAAAAAGGCCGAAAACACTGACAAGTAAGCTTTAACAGCCCAATCCAAGACCGACCAAACAGCAACACATCCGACAACTACGGGTCAGTGTTACAGGTGCCACACTAAGTCACACACATATCCCAATGTGAAAAAAGTTCATGGATGGATGCCTGGTCACCAGGAAAACATCCATTCCTTTGTTTGAGATTGAATACAGACAATTGTCACTGCTCTATCTACAAGCATGGCGGTGTAGATTGCACACTCCCTGGTGCAAGACCCTGCTCACTGCGACACTAGTGCTGCCCAAAGCAGCAGCTGGATTGGAGGACAGTTACACAAGCCCAGAAGTTCCAGGTACCACACTCTTCTGGCTCGATCAGAGGTCACTAAGATGACTTGGGCCTAGTTGCTCTGGATCTTCAGGAGTAGGCAGGGGAGCCACACGTAGGAAGGCACAGAAGAGTCCTGAGCTCCACTCTAATTGCAATGGGCATCCAAGAAACAGCCTTAGTGGGAACTTCATTGCGTAAAAGTGTTAACATTGTGTGCTGTCGGCCGTGGCAAAGAGATTGAGCCAGGGTGCTCTCCCTTGTGGGAAGGTGTGCCGTGCCACCTCTGGGTGCAACTCTCATTTGTGATCCACTATGCATCTCCAGGTGAGTTAGTCTGCCATGGTGTTTAAAGATCTCGCCAGGTGGTTTATAATCAGGGAGATGCTCTGACAGTTCACCCAGGTCCAGAGGACAAAACAAACACGAGCCCATGTGTCTATCAAGAAACAGATGAAAACAGAGATGGCTGACAAAGAAGAAGGCATCCCTTTTAAAGGACGGTTTCCCTCACCCACCAGAGGTGTCATGCTTCATCATTGGGAATCCTCCTTGCACCATGAAGCCTAGCCATGGTGCAGGGCTACAACCCCCTCGCTGCGAGGGAGGAGCTCAGGGATGTTTTTTGTGTAAGGGGGTAGTTACTAAAGCCCAATGTGAGCTAGCAGGATGTTGTGAGGGGTGCAGTGCTATTGGTGAAGTGGATTAAAACTAGCTACAGGGTTTATCACATATCTTGTATACTGGCTACCATATGCTAGGATTAAAAACATTAAGTACGATGGAAACCATTAGAGCCAATCGTACTGTACTCAGATCGACCTGTTTCAGCCAATGTCCTAGAGTGTGTCGTGGCTTTCTTTAGGATCTTAGGTGAGCTACTGCTGTGAAAGTGGTATCTACAAAAAAGTGTACAAATTATACATCAAGGCAAAGAGCTGGTATATTGAATTTGATACAAAACCAGTGACCCAAGGATAGCAAGATGGCGGATTCACCGGTGGTACCTGTGAGGGGACACAAACAACATACCGAGCAATTTAATGATTGTTAACAGCTTAAAGCAGATCTCTACTCAGCCAATGTTCAAATTAAAGCCCACGCAATAAGTCAAGAAAAATTCTTACGTAAACATGAGTTTAAGAGTTTCCGAACTAACACCCACAGAGTACCCTATAGGAGGGGGTGTTCCAAGATTGCTGAGAATCAATCAATTTGCCACAGTGAGGGATGTCTAGAAAGGTACTCCAGTGCAAAAGTCAGGCATAGTGCCCCAGCTGTCCTTAGCATAGGTGCTTAAGGTGTAGAGATCTGCTTTAAGCTGTTAACAATTCTTAAATGGCTTGGTATGTTGTTTATGTCCCCTTACAGGTACCACCGGTGAATCCACCATCTTGCTATCCTTAGGTAGCCAGCTGACCCCCTGAAGGCCACCATCTCTATGATTGAGGGCAATTGGACTGAGTCGCAATTTGCTGCATAATTTGCATTTTTGCCACATAATTTAGACTATCTTGCCACATAACTTTGTTCTTCATGCAGCTTAATCCTATTAGCTCTGCCAATGTAAAACCTCTGCAGAATAGTTTGAGGGGGGTTATCTTACTGATAACAACATATATCCAATACTTCACACTTCCCTTTGAAATATGCGTTTATATTTGACTGCATTTTGTGCAATAATAGCACCAAAACAGGTGCATATTTAGATAGATATAATATATATATAGTATGTATGCAGATGTGCAAAGTGTAATGTGCTATTTTTTACCATTATGAGTGCAGCGAGGGGACAATACTCATACAAGTCACATGCTGGCCTCTCCAGTTCTTCAACAACGGTACTAAATAACATATTCTTATGTTCATCAGCATATACTGTTTATGCCTTGCTATTCTTTCACATGCATTAGGTATAAACACATCTATTCATGCCAATCCAGAGCATAATTTCATTGCAAAGGCCCTTAATGTGAATCAGTAAAATTCTAGAGGATTATCCTGTCCCAGACGACCCGGAAGTTGCTGCTCTACTATGGCAAAAGCATGGAATGTGAACTTTGCACTATAGTAATAAATGGCTGAGTGTGTGTGCTGTTGTGTGTGTAGTACTACTCTTGCTCCAAATAAGATGCTTTATTTTAATTGGCGTGGCATAATATATACACACAAATACATACAGGGAATCCAGTGTCTAAGAAGGCACTGTTAATTTGTGATTAAAGGTTCCTGCTGGACGTCCGCCGGCAACATATAAGGACACGAGGATTAATTGGTAATAACTTATATTAAGTGACAACATACTGGTTGGTTGAGCACTTGGTGCGGCTGAGAAGGAGGACCAAAAAGTGCCAAACCAACTCCCACATGCAAGTCATTCTTAATTCTTCCTCACACCTTTCAACTAATACTGACAGACTGCTATTGATATGGTAGCAGAAGAATGCAGTGAAACATATACTGCAGACGTAAGAGAGGAGGGCACCAGAATGAGGAAACAAAGAGCCGACTGCACCACTTTTTGATGAAAAGGTAAACACTAGTCCAGTGACTGTGGGTGATTATATTAATTTACATCCCTTAAAGGACAATTTCATCACTTGGAAATATTTCTGGAAAACAACTAAACAAATTGTAGAAGACTACCTCATTACAAAACTAGGTGGATGTATAAAAGTTCCACCAGGTCTATGGATTTTCACTGTTCCCTCCTATGAAAATCCCAACTTTTGGATGTTTGAGGAACGCAATACGCACGGTCCTTTAAGTTGTAATGTTATGCCGGAGATTCTGATAAAATCTGCATCAATTGATAGGATTAACTACTGTTCAAAATAGCTGAGGTCGAAAAGGAATGGGCTGCTTCTGATCAGGATACTATTTAAGAATTTAGGTATATCAATGGACATCTGACTGCACAAGTATGAATGGGAAATAAAAGTAAAACAATGTCCATTATAGAGCAAACGTTTGAGTGGAAGAGTTCCATCCTCTGCAAAAGGATTCTACAATCTGCAAAGAAAAATAAAAGTTCAAAAACTAGAATTGAGGGGAGGAGGAGCCTAGCGCGCAACCAAGATGGCCGCGTAGGTGCGAGGCTCCCGAGGACCTCCGCAACCTCCTACGACTATCCTGAATTTATCCTGTCTCGGACGAGGGGAATGTGTTGGTGAGCCTGAGCTGAGGTGGCACCCGTTTCCCGTTGTCAAATCGGACCTCGGACACCGGAGTGAGCACCGATTGAAGTCTGCGGCCTTCTCCTCGCCAGACCCCGGATTTGCGCTGAGGGGTGACCCAGTGACAAAGTGAAAAACAGCGGCAGGCCGGGCCTGGCGAGTCGCGTACCTCGCACTTTCGCTTTCGCACCCCCTTGCCGTCTCTGCAGGGTTGGGTCGCGGGGCTCTTTGTGTTGGTGTGGTCTCGCGGGGAGACTCGGCCTGCCCGCCGGCTGTGACCCACCCCGCCGATCTGGGGTGGCCCCCCCCGGAGCTTGTGGCCCTGATTGCCTGCCCTTCACGACGTGGCTGGTGCGACCGGGGGACTGGTGGCCATGGCCACGAAACAAGATGGAGACCGGGCAAAGACCAAATCGACCCGGCGTGGCACCACCCATCAGGCCAACAGTATGGACCGCTATACCCTCCAGAAGGGATCTCCCGGCGGACCGCACAAATCCCCTGAGGGCCCTCCTGATGCCCCGGACCTGCCCACGGATCTGACTCTGCGTGATGTCATGGGCGCCATTGCCGAGATGAAAGCCTCGGTGGGCCAGCGGTTCGACACACTGGCACAGAAGATCGACTCGGTCCTCGTGGATGTTGGCCTGGTGAGGGCCGATCTTTCCAAGACCAACGACCGAGTTGATTCTTTGGCCCACACCGCATCGGGCCTTACTACTGAGGTGGCGGCACTACAAACAGAGGTGCGCCGGCTTAGTCAGGCGAGCGCGCTTATGGATCGGCGCCTGGAGGACTCCGAGAGTCGGGCCCGGAGGAACAACATCCGCATCATCGGGGTGCCCGAGGGACGGGAGGAAGCGGCGGCGGACCTATTTGTGGAGGACCTGATCGCTACCAATCTCCAGCCACGGGGGCTGAGTAAATTCTTCGCGGTGGAGCGGGCCCACAGGGTTCCCGGGGGAAGGCCGAAGGTCGGAGCCCCTCCGCGGCCTCTCATTGCCCGGATTTTCAACTTTCGGGACAGAGACGCTATCCTGCAAGCCTCCAGACTGCATGGGCCGGTTAAGCTTGAAAATATGGAGGTGAACTTTTACCCCGATTTCACCCCAGCGGTCCAGAAGCAGAGACTGAGCTTCCAAGGCGTCAAGCGCCGTCTTCGGGACCTGAACCTTAAATACGCTATGCTCTTCCCAGCCAAGCTGCGAGTGGAGGTAGAGGGGCGCACGCACTTTTTTGACCGTCCCGAAACGGCCGGAGACTGGCTGGACACTCTGTCTGGGGATCGTGATCTGGGGGGCGGGGGGGGGGGCGGCGGGGGGAGACGGCACACTGGATCGGGACTGAGGGGGTAATATTGGGCTTCACTCTGGACAAAAATGATGCCACTCTCGATTAAGCGTCTGTCTGTATAATTTCCCCTCCTATGGAGGTTGTGTGGGGTCTACTGGGGGTTCTCCTTCCTCCTCTAGGGGGTTTAGCTAGTTTTTACTATATATATGGGGCGACAGGCACACTGCACGTTGGGGGGGCTGTTCGGGCTCATGCAGGGGTGCAGGGAGGGGGGAGTTTTGTTGGGGCGGGTGGGCAGGGATGGGGGGGTGTTGTTCGTTTTTACCACAAGGCAAAAGTATTATTGTGCTAGCTCTATAGTGCTCTCGGGGGGACAAATGGTGGCTTCTGTCTACGATGGGGGGTAGGGAACTAACTCTGTTGTCCTGGAACGTGAATGGACTGGGGGACAGGATAAAACGAGGTGTGGTCCTGCAGTTCTTGAAGCGAATCTCGCCCGATGTAGTTTTTCTGCAGGAGACACACCTCATTGGCAACTCCTTCTGCGCCATGAATCGGCGTGGCTATCGCCTAGTGGCCCATTCGGGCTTCACGTCTGGCTCAAGGGGTGTGGGCATCATGGTTAAGAACTCGCTCCCGTTGGAGATTGATGAGGTGCTCCATGACGACAGGGGACGTTACGCGGTCTTGGTGGGAAGGATGGAGGGCAAAGTGGTCGTTTTTGTGTCAGTATACGTCCCGCCGGGGCTGCAGTCGACTACCTTTGCGGACCTGGGGCGCCTCCTCCTTGACCTTCCGGGGGGGATTCTGGTGGTGGGGGGGATTTCAATGCGGTGGTTTCCGGGACTGTGGATCGTCACCCCCCTAGGGACCTCCCCCGGGCCCAAGCGTGGCTACCTGGTCTATTGGACACCTTGGGATTGGTGGATTGCTGGCGTTTAAAACATCCCACGCAGTTACAGTATACCTTCCATTCGGGGGCCCATGGTAGTCTCTCACGACTAGATTATGTCCTTGTCCCGGCGGCCTATGTTGGGAGGGTGGGAGAGGTGCGTCATTTGGCACGGGGTATCTCGGACCATTCCCCGCTCCTGTTACACCTGGATCTTTTTCCGAGGGGTGAGGGTAGGGTGGTCCCGACCAATCCCTGGTACCTGCGCGACCCCACCATTCGCGCTGAATTGATTAAATCCCTCCAGCGCTATTTTGACGAGAATGTGGGGTCCGTGCCGTCGGCTGTCTCACTGTGGGAGGCATTCAAGACAGTACTACGAGGAGAGGCCCTGTCCCTCATTTCCCACACCCGGAGGCGCGAGCGGGAGGAGGTGACCCGGGTGGAAGCTGAGATAGCCGAGTTGGAGGGTAATCTAGAATGTGGGGTGACGGATGCTGTATTACATGTCCTCCAACTCAAGCAAGCGGCCTATAGGGCCCTCGTCACGGAGGCGGCCAGGGGCCTCAGTAGAGAGCAACAGGGGAGACTGTATGATGTGGGTGATAAGGCTGGTAAATTGATTGCGTGGCTGGACAAAAAGGAGAGAGCGAGTCGTGTAGTCCCGCTGATTGAGAAAACGGATGGTGTGTGTGTTACTGAGCCGGAAGAAATTGTCTCCTGCTTCGCGGATTATTTCCGTGGGGTGTATTCCCCGGTGTCTTCCCGCTCTGAAGAGGATTCCCGTGCCCTGCTCAGGGATATCGCGCTGCCTTCCCTTTCGGAGGAGGACAGAGTGTCGTTGGACGCCGCTCCAACCTCCGACGAAATCGCCCTCGCCATACGTTCGGTCGCTTCCGGCAAGGCCATGGGTCCTAATGGTCTCCCCATCGAGTTGTACAAGTTGCGACCGGATACGCTGGCTCCACATCTCCGATCGATGTTCCTGGAGGCTCATTCGGTGGGCTCCCTCCCGCTGGACCAGCGTCTGGCTACAATCGTGGTTATCCACAAGGAGGGGAGACCTCGGGACCGGGTTACATCCTATCGGCCCATTTCGCTACTGAACGCGGAGCCCAAAATTCTCGCCAAGGTCCTGGCCAATCGGCTGGTCGGCGTGGTGGGCGAACTGGTTCACCAGGATCAGTCCGGCTTTATTCCCCATCGTAACACGGCCCTTAACTTGCGGCGTTTGCATGGGGTGCTCGCACGTGTTCAGTACATACGGTAGCCGGCCATTTTGGCGTCCTTGGACGCCACTATGGCGTTTGACACGCTTGAATGGCCATACATCTGGGCGATGCTTGCGAAGTTTGGCTTTGGCGCTGGGTTCATCAGTTGGGTCAAATTGCTGTATTCGGGCCCATTGGCGCAGGTGGTGGTGAACGGTAGAGTATCGGCTCCGTTCGAGCTGGGCCGGGGCATGCGGCAGGGCTGCCCCTTATCGCCGCTCCTTTTTGCGCTTGCCTTGGAGCCCCTGGCGGAGTGTCTGCGGTGGGAGCCTTCCATCCGTGGTCTCCGTTGGACCCCCGAGTATGAGGACCGCGTATCCCTATACGCTGATGACATCCTCTTGTACCTAGCTTCCCCACGTAAATCACTGATAGTACTGGTTGATGTTTTGCATTCATTTGGTCGTAACTCCGGCCTTGTCATCAACTGGGCTAAATCGTGTGTGTATGTTCTCTCTGGGGAGGCTCCTATTCTCCCGCGGGGCTGTCCGATCCAGATCGCCCCGCAGGGATTTCGGTACCTGGGTGTCTTCATTACTCTGGACCCGGAGGCCCGGTATGATCGGAACTTGCTTCCCCCCCTCCAGCGCCTGAAGGAAGATGTCACGCGCTGCCGGCGCTTGCCGCTTTCGCCGCTCGGCCGGGCGGCATTGTTTAAGATGATGTCTCTGCCGCGTTTCCTGTACGCTTTGCAGAATACTATGGACCTCGTCCCAGCGCGCTACTTCCGTGAGGTGGAGAGTTTGCAGCGCCGCCTGTTCTGGGACGGGAGGCCGCGTATCGCGCTGGCGAAGCTGACGCTCCCATGGCATGACGGAGGGATCGCCCTCCCGGATATCAAACGGTACTATTGGGCCTCCCAGCTGGCTGCGATTAATCACGGCCTGTACGGGCCCGCCTTAAACCCGGAATTCGAAATGGATAAGATGCTACTCCCGGGTGGGGACTATAATCGAGCGCTCTACTCCAGCGCGCCCGACGCTCGGCTGACCGGCCCCACGCGTGTCATGGTGCGAGTGTGGCACGCGGCCAATGTGGCGATGGGGTGGAAGGACCGTCTGACCCGGGCATCGCCACTATACGCGTCCGAGCAGTTGGGCTCCCTGTGGACCTCGAAGGGCTTCGAGAAGTGGGACATGATAGGCATCAGCAAAGTGGGGGATCTCTGGACGAGGGGAGGATTTAAAACGTTCGAGATGCTGCAGACGGAATTCCAGTTGCATGACAGGGAGTACTTTCGGTATTTGCAGATCCGTCATGCACTGGGCTCCGTCTTCCCGGACGTTGCATCCATCCCGGAGTATTCCCCCCTGGAGGATAGAGTGCTGGATGGACACGTTCCGGACAGCACGATCTCACTGATCTACAAAAAACTGATCAATGACCGCTCGGGATTGCTGACTGCCCTTCGTGAGGCTTGGGTTGCCGATGGACTGGAGCTGGACGACGAGGACTGGACCTCTGCGGTGGCCTCCCCGAAAGAGGTGGCCATACCGGCCCGCCTTCGCTTCGTCCAGCTCAAGATACTCCACAGAGTCTACATGACGGGGCCAAGGCTCCTGCGTATGGGTTATGCTGTGGACGGGTTGTGTAAGCGTGGGTGTGGCGCTTTGGGGACCTTTCTACATATACTGTGGGAATGCCCGGAGGTGGAGCGATTCTGGCGTGGTGTGCATGAGGTCCTGCGTGTGGTTACGCATGTGGTGCTGCTACCCGAAGCGAGGAGATGCCTGTTGAATGTGTGGGAACCAACCGACTACTCGGCGCCACAGACGTGGTGGGTGACTCTGGGATATATGGTGGCCAAGCGTGATATTGCTCAACTGTGGGGATCCCAGAGGTCCCCGACTGTCTCGGCCTGGAAGGAACATATGGATTGGTGCATGTTTCGGGAAAAGGTGGTGTATGTGGCGAGAGGTAAGCCTGGGACATGGGTGAAAGTATGGGGCCCCTGGAACGCCTACCGCGGGGGAATTTGTGCTCCGCCGTTATTGCCCGATCCGTCGCCTGCCCCATCCCCTTAGCCGACCCATCTTCCTTGTTCCGGGCATTGAGTTTACCCAGCCCTAGTCCTGATCTCTTCCCCTTCTTGATACTCCTATGGACTGGTAGGGTCCCCCTCTCAGGGGAGCACATGCTGCTATTTCGGATTGTGGATTGCCTTGTGGGTTTGTTTTTCTGGTTGTTTTTTCAGTTTAAAATGAAACCGTACAGTGGGGTCCGGATGGTGTGGCTATCAACGCTGCTAACTCCTGTGCATCTTCCTCAGCCGCAACGCACGCTCTACAATGTGTATCATATGCTCCTTTTGTCTACTAGCGGCCGGCCGGAAGGTTGTAGGCCCATCTTTGTATATTTTTTGAGTTTTGTAATACGGTTTAAAAAAAAACAAAAAAAAAAAAAACTAGAATTGATATTTTTCCAGTTTGTTACTAAATTACATACCATTGGTAACTAAGTTGCTGGTGGATAGTCTACATGCAGTTTCTTCACATCCTGAAACCCCTTGAGGTGCCATACTAGATCTGGAAACTTTGCCTCATATCTCTTTAGTTGGAAGTTGGTGCCTTGACTCCATTTCTAATCCAGACATCAACTCGGACATGATGTCAAGGAGTCAAAGGTGCGGCCACTCGACTGCACAGACATCTGTTCCCCATCCTTTTTTTCCACACCCTCTGAGGCTTAGATGAGGCTGATGAGATTGTTAAAATGGCACTGTGCATCAGAACTTTAAAGGAACATTATTATGAACAGGGCATGACCACTCTTCAAAATGGGGAGGGAGGTAAGAACGGTGAAGAATCTGCAGGTGGATAGAGTACCACTAGAAAAACTGATACCAAAATAATTTTGTTCAAGAGATGAGGGATTTGCAGGTAGAAGTATTCGTCAGAATGAAAGTTACTTAATGCCCATAAACATTCTAGGGATATCTGGAAGGACAATAAGGTGGATATAGATCTTCCCAGTAACTCAAAAAATCTTCAAATCAGTGACATTAAGGTGCTCTGCACTTTGCAAAACCTATCTGAATGGGGGCCAATGTATGAAGGTGCTGAGGATGAATACAGTGAGGCTACTTTAAATAACATGGCACATGATTATTAAGAAACAGCTATGGGAGGCATGAGTGGCCTAAAGTGTAATCTAAATATGTCCCTCAAATTCCCCACGATTCCACTGATACATTCATAAAGAAAAAGTAACATATTCGGTAATGGCCTTTCAGGTGGACACTTTATCTACCAGCAGATTCTGCGCCTTTGGATATCCTCAGGCTCCAGACAAGTCTGGAAACTTTTGCAAAAGCTGTCCGGCAGAAAGTGCCATTTCCATTACATCATCAGGCACTGGGTCGTGATGACATCATTGGGATCATATAACGCCAGGACCGGTGCCCTGACATCAGTTCAATTCTGGATTTACTATTACTTGCCAAGCATTATCAAGATGACTGACAACCAAGCAGTGCTGCATCACAATACTAACTTGGCATCTTATTAGGAAAAGCAATATGGTTCCTCCAAAACGGGGAGGAGGGACGGTCGGTGCAGAATATGCAGGTAGATAGAACAACCACCAGAAAGATCATTACCAAAGATAATTAATTTTTTCTTCTGATGGAAACTTCTACCTGCAAATTACTCGCCTTTAAACAATCTCCCAAACAATACTTATCTTGGGTGGTGGGAGTGAATAACTAAATCAGAAAGTCATGAAGGACAGACTGGACAAAGTGACCCCTTCTCTTCAATTCTGAATACGAGCAATTGTGTTTGGCAAAAATATGGAGAGATGACTTTGTTACCACCTTGCAGATATTATCCACTGAGAACCGCTGTAGCCAGGACTGAAGTGGAGGATTTTGCTCTTGTGGAATGAGTCCTAATTGCTTCAGATAGATTTTTCTTTGCTAGAGCATAACTGATCTTGAGGCACAAAATTATTCAGTGAGACAGAGTTCACTTTTGCACTGCCTTTCCATTTTTACGTTCAGTGTAGCAGACATAGAGCTGGTCGTCTGAGCAAAATTCTTTTGTACAGCTAATTTAGAAGCTTGCTTCACAATTCAGGTAGAACCTGTGAAGCCTTGGTGGGATGTGGTGGAAGGAAAAAGGATGGTAGGGTGATGTATTGTCCCACATGGCAATGAGACATCATTTTAGGGAGGAAAGTAGATTTAGTTTGCAACCCTAACTTGTCTTGGTAGAAACATGTAAACAGGAGTCGGACAGCCCGCGCTGACTTGGCAAACCAAGGTGATGGCAATTAAAAAACTGTTTTTTAATGTCAAAAGCATCAACTGACAACTGTGCAAGGGTTCAAATGGAGTCCCCATATACTAAGCCAAAAACAAAATTGGGTCCCTCTGAGGCATTATAAAAGAGGATGGCGGATACACGTTTGTTAGATCTTTCTGAAATTTCAATACTAACGGAGACTTAAACGGGGAGGGGTGATCTGGTAAACAGACAGAGAGAGAGAGAGAGAGAGAGAGAGAGAGAGAGAGAGAGAGAGAGAGAGAGAGAGAGAGAGAGAGAGAGAGAGAGAGAGACAGCACTATGATGTATCCCTTCAATTTTGCCACTGCATAGCCTTGTTGTACCAAGAACAGAGCACACTGTTGTAATTTGGTAAGGGAAGCTATTAAAAGATCAATCCTCCACTCGGCACGCCAGGAAACAAACTTGTTCCATCTCCCTGATAACACTGACTTCATGGAAGGGCGAAACGTGCAAAGATCATGTCCACCACTTTTGGTGGTAGGTGAAAGATTTCCGGGCTCAAGCTCTACGTATGAAGATGTAGGCTGTGAAGAATGGGGTGTATGACCTGTCTCCCCAATTGGCTCAACATATCCACTCTAAGTGGAAGACAAAGAGGGGCAACAATCAACAGGTGTAGAAGGTCTGTATACCACACCTTTGGCCAGTATTGGGAAAAAAGAATGACTTTTGGCCGGTTGTGCCGAATCTTCCTCAGAACCTAAGGAATCAAGGGTATGGGGGAAATCCGCTCCAACACATCCCTCAATGCTCCCCGAGATGGATGTTGGGAGGGCTCTGAACTTGGGGCAGTTGGTGTCTTAAGTGGCAAAGAGGTCCTTGTGAGGTGTGCCCCAAAGGGCTAAGACAACCTGTCCCACCTCCAAATAGAGATGCCACTCATGGATGGCAAGATGACGCTGACTGAGACTGTCACCCATGGTGTTTAGAGAACGAGAGAGACTGTTGTCCACCATCCACAAGCCAAGGTGGTGTGTCCAGGTCCAGAGTCACAAACGTTCTAGATAGAGTCTGAGGGCCTGATCTTGTTTGTTCAGGTACGATAGTCTGACTGTATTTTCAATCAAAATCTGGACTGACTGACCGTTACATGTTGAGAGAAAGGCCTTCAGTACCAACTGGATTACCTCAGTTCCAGCAGACAGCGATGACAACCATGATCTTCTGGAGAACAAAGGCCCCTGTTCCTCAAAGTCTGCCAAATGTGCTCCCACCCTAGGGTAGAAGCGTCTGTAACACACGTGGCCATTGCTGGACAAGAGCAGAAAGAACTTTCCTGCTAAGGGTGCTCCACCCTTATCCACCAGATAAACTCCACTGCAGCATCCCTGGGGACACACAATGGATTCCTCTAGATCCCTTTGATAGTGGAACCACTGTCTGCAAACGCAACTGCAGCGTACCCATATGCCACTGTGCATGAGTCACCAGCAGGATGTAAGAAGCCAACAGACCGAGCAAACAGAGGACCTTCAGGACATCGGAATAATATCCCAAATATATATATATATGGGGAAGCTCTGAAGAAGATAGTTTCCAATACCTACCGTCCGATGAACAGGAGACACAGAAAGGGGTCCAGGTGAGACTTGAGGCGACTGATTGAAAGCCCCAAGTCGAACAACAGGGAAGCTGTTGACTGCTAACAATGTACCAGCTCGGGTGACTTTTCTTAAATCAGTCAGTCATCCAGATACAGGACTACTGTGATTCCTGCCCATCTGAAATAGCCTGCCATCACTGCCTTTAACTTAGTCAGGTGCTGGTGTCAATTCGAAAGGAAGTACTGTAAATTGGTAGTACTTTAACACCCACCACAAACCGAAGGTTCTTCTTGAGGGAGTGTAGGTTCAGAATGTGAAAGAAAGCGCTCCGCAAGTCTAAAGACACCATGCAGTCTTCCAGCTTCAGTGCCAATAAAACCTGAGCCTGGTACAACATCCTTAACTTGTTCTTTCTGAGGAACCAATTTATGAGCACTAGTCTAAGTAAAGGCCGCTGACTGCCGTCCTTGGGAAAAAGAAAGTACAGAGAGTAGCACCACCATCTCAGTTACTGCTCTGGCACCAGTTCTACTGCCCCTTTCTGCAGCAGAATCTCTACCACCTGCTGCACCATCTGAAGGTGGTCTTCTAGACCCTTGAAGGGATAGGGTGGACAACTGGGTGGATGCTGGCAGAAGGGTAGGGTGTACCTTGTTCTCCAGTTTGTAGGGCTGAAGTGATGGCCTTCCAAGCCTGTAGAAAAAGGGACTACCTTCCTCTCATGTTGTGCTCCTCGGACAAATTTCTGCTGCTTCCCTGGTGGTGCTGGGGAAGGGGAAGAGGAAGGAGGAAGCTGTCTGGCAAGTCCCTTGGCTTTCCCTGTGTACTGAAGCACAGCCTCTCTGTTACTGCTGACCTTGCGTGAAGGCTCGTGACTTCTTTTGGAAACCTCGAAAAGGAGCTTGGCTTTTCAAAGGGACCAGACTGCAATCCTAATGAACGCACTGTTGTTCTACTTTCTTTAAAGTGCAGTAGTTCTACATCTGGGTTTTGATGGTATAGTCTCTCCCCATCACAGAACATATCCAACAGTTTGCTTTGCACATCGAAGAAGGCCTAATAGACAGGCAGTGTAAAATGAGTAAAGGACTAAGTTGCCAGCTGAAAAAGCCTTTTTTCCTGTAGTGTCTGGGCATTTGGAGTTTTCCGGTGAGGGGTGAATGGGGATGAAGGTCAGATCCCAAGGACTGGTCTGTAATGGTGAGCAATATCACTGTTAATTACAGGGGATGAGGATGATTTGCCTAGGGCTCCTTCAAGGAGCCTACAAGAGCCTTGATGAATGAGAGCAATGGTGATAAAGTCAACATCATCACTTGTGAGAGATTAGTGGGGATATCGGCCCTTTGCTCCACTGCAGTTAGAAGTAGTTCAAGGACCTCAGGTTCTTTTTTATTGATTGAGTTAAAAGGCACCATCTGCAGGGAGATGAATCTGGAACGATAATGCCTAGAGCCACCATCGTCACTGTCATGGGACTGCACATCAGAATCAGCCCCCATAGTGAGGTATATGGCATATTTTAATTCTGCCAGGAGGTGGATTACTCTTCCCTGGAGGGATGGGTTTATATTGAGAAGAGGGATTAGGTGAAGTTTGCAGCGCCCATATCGGCGCCTCCAATGTTCCCGAATGCGGCACTGCAGGAGTAGTCGGGCCAGCCAATGCAGGTGCTGGACTCTGAGTAGTGACAGCATTTCTACCAATGCCAGTATCAAAACCAATGGGTGTGCTAGTGACCCAAAAGAAGGGGATGGCATCTGTGTGGCATTAAAGGCACCCCAAGAATGAAGACATTTGGGCCCAAGACTGGTTACATGTGTGCTCAAGAGGGGAAGGTTGTCCTCTTTAAGGTGTCCATGATGCCCTGAATGCAGGTCAAAATTGGACAGCAAAAGCAGTTGAGGGTGGGGGACGAGGTAGCAGTGGAGATGGCAGCACCGGCACTAATTCCTGCTCTGGAGACAGGGGCAGAGAGGACTTGGACTTACCTGCCGATTTTGACCTTTGAGGAGAAGAGGAGTGCTTTTTCTTCTTCATGTGCCTTCTCTTGTCCTCCAAAGAAAACCTGGCCCTTGGCCATGACCTCATCCTGTGGCACCCCGATGACCCTCTTCACAGCAAGCCAAAAAACACTTGGCCCTACACTTGTGATGGCCTTTGGGTGCATCTGCTGGTAGAGGTCACACGATGATGTGACGTGCCTCTACTTGAGGTACCAGAGACAGTGGTCGTGCAGATCCGTGATGATCATTTGGCTGACACACTGATGACAGGGCTTGAAACCAGACTTGTTATGAGGTGACATGTCACTATTTGCAGAGACTGACATTTTTTGAGAGAAAAAAACTCTCTGCAGAGTGAGAACAAAGGTCCGGATATTATGAAATCCCCTTCTTATATCAGAAACACACAACATATTTTGAATCTAATGAGTGATTTAACATGAAATTAAGAGCTGATGGTTGAGGCACTTGAAGCTATGGCATTTTACACTACTAATGAACACAGATGAGGACTTCACTCATTGGAATATTACCTGATTGAGGGTTCTGCTAAATTCTATACACAGAAGCTACTAGAAATTATGAATGTGATTCTAAATGTTAATGTGTTATGAGGTTAATTGGTAAAAGTAGCTCTGTCCTACGGCAATAGGCTCAAGATTTGCTCTCACTTATGCTAATCTTTTCATGGGCTGTTTTGAGGGGGAACATGTTAGGGGTTCAGAAGCAAATACATGGTCCAATATAAGATATGATTGGGGACATTTAAACATGATATCTTCATTATATGGACAGGGAAAATACAGGAGTTGAACGTTTCTGAATTCATAATCACTAAAATATAAAGTTTATATTGAATCATGGCAAGAACAGAATCCCATTTCTGGATGCAAAATTTGATTGCAGTTTAAAATATAAAGCTGAATGTTTAGAAAGGAAACAGCAGCCAGATGCAACTATAGTGGGCATTCTGAATTCATGTAAAACATTAAACATATGAAAGAAAACAAGGTGTTTAAGTAGAGTTTATGACCATAAAACAATACAAAACACAGTTTCCAGAGTGATGAAAATAAACAAGTCTACCACTTTGATTCCAAGGGGGTGTAAGAGAACAGCCATTAATAAGGAGGTTACTTGATTAATTTCAACTTATGGTGTACACAAACCAAGTCACGTTCTGAATAACAGTGGAATATATAATTCTGGATGATAAACACATATCTGATTGGATTACACTACATAAGAGAATTACAATCTGGAGAGGTACATCTATTATAAAAATGTTTAGTCCTACCTATCCAAAAAGAAACCCCATGAATGCAAACTGGTTACAAACCTTGAAGCAATGATTTTACCAATGTGGCAAATGTTGCTCTTCATAACTGCAACACAAACTGGATAATGGTATTTATATTGTGAGCAACTAACCTTTTAGTCTACACTATTGTTTGACGTGTGGTTAACAGTTATGTTGGTAGTGCCATTAGACCACTAAGTGAAAGGATTATGGACCACATGAGAGCTATTCGAAAAACAACCCTTGTTTCTGGAGAGAATTAAAACACAAAGATTCTTGTGATGACATCAAATATTTAATGAGGAACATTTAATTGTGATATGGCATTGTATTCTATGTACATGTTGGGACCAATAGTGTTCCATTTTGGAGACCCAATAGGGTGGCGGGTCTCCTTCCTTGTGTAGCACTCACCTTATTACAGCATTTGTCTTGAAAAGGGTGTTGGGTGGACTGGTATACCCCGTGCTATCCAAATATTGTTATTCTAATCATAGTGGCGATAGTTCATCAATTTTCTGACTTCTGTTCTATAGAATGACGTCCCAATTTCCATTAAGGCAAATTTAAAATAATTTTGACTTCCGGAAAGCATCCACAGCGTTTCTATTTACATAACTGGGGAGTTGGCCAGCTGTCCTGCTCTCTGCATGCCCTCGTCCAGTTCAACTTTTAGCTGTGTCCTAGTGCCAAGCAGCCACTCCTTGGTTCATGTTGTACTTCATAAATATATAAATCAAATAATTCAATCAGTCTTTCTTAAGAGAGTCATCCATGACCAAAAGGTATTTTGCTCTGGACCAAATTCTGAATCAAGTAATCTCAAGGAGAAAAAGCCAGCAGAGATGCTGAACATTTCCAGCAAAGTTGTGAAAGAGTCAGCTAGAAGGATAACCTAGAGTAGAACTCTGATGAACTATCTTCCAGCTGAAGACTGGGCAAAAAGTCAGGATTTGATTCCTAAAGAACAAACTCAGTATAGGCCGGGCTGGTTAACTTTGAACATACATTTGCATTTGATTACATTATACCTAAAACAACCTGTACTGGTATTATAAGCTTATGCTGCCTTGATTTTTAATTGGCTTTTGATGTCCTTGATCCTAAGCTACAGTGGTCCACTCTGTTTGCTAAAGGGACCTAATGCGTATTGTTTGTGCATCATATTGCACTGCAGACAGATTCTTGGGCACTGGTAACTATGGGTAAGTGTGGGAGAAAAAAACAGAAGGGTTGCTGTGCAGAATGGGTTTACATAAAGTTGTGTCTGTGCTATTCTCGTATGCAGTAGTCTGTTTCCTAAGTGATATGTGGAACCCACCTTAAATAAGCACACTGCTGTTTACAAATGACCTAGTTGTGTTAGATTGTACACCTGTAGGAGTATATGGGAAGTTGATGGCTTTAGGCACTAATCGTACAATAAATGGGTTGATCAATAAATAGGTTAGTTATTAATATTAATTAAACACAGGTGATGCAAATAAGGAGAAGCCTTTTGGTATACATGATGTAAAGTTGCAAATTATAATCTCTGATAAATATTTAAGTGTTAAGTTTAATTGTAAAATGTTTTTTACTGAGCACATTCAGCAGACGGTATCCAAGCAGATGACTGCCACATAGGGACTGTGCCATTTTAACTGGCAATATGCAGGGTCCTCTTTGTGTCCACTATTAAATCCCTATTTGGGTAAGATTGTACCAATTGTTGCATTCAGATTCCCTTCATGGAGATACATTCTGATTGTGGAAGATTCAAGAGATGCACACGCAGGAGATGCTCTGCTTGCCAACAAAGGTTGGAACTGAAGCCTTGCGCTGGGATTAAGTCTGTTAGGGCTGCTAAATAAGATTGCTGGAATAAACTGACAAGTTACTTATGTTCAGTAATGCTCTTTCTGGTGGCTACTCTAATCTACTCATAGATTCCTCATATTTTGAATACCCACATGCCTGATCCAGAAATTTCTCTTAGAAATGCCCTCGCGCTCTGTTAGGTGGAGCGGTGCGGCTCCACGTCAGGTCCCTCCCCCCCCTGAAGTAACTTCGGGCCACTACATAAACCACCTTTGCACATTAATATCAGTTTCTTTAGGATATCTGTAAACATCGTCCGATACAGAACTTTAGTAAACAAACTGCGACAGTGTGTAGATCTCTAATTTGGAATCTTATTAACATGGAGCATGCGAGTCCATTCCACAGAACCAGGAGGAAGGCGGGTCGGTGAGCAATTTGCAGTTAGAGTATCCACCATAAAGAGTCCATTCCACAGAACCAGGAGGTGGGCAGGTCGGTGAGCATTTTGCGGTTAGAGTATCCACCATAAAGAGTCCATTCCACAGAACCTGCAGGAGGGCGAGTCAGTGAGCATTTTGAGCCTTAATGAAGTATCCATCTGTAACAAAACTGGTGCTCATGTAAAGCGCTCTGACATCTTCGGCTCTCGTTCACGCTATATAAAACTCTATAAAAAAAAAAAAATCATTTGCGGTTAGATAGAGTATCCACCATAAAGTTCTTTACCAAAGGTAAGCAACTTGTTGGTGGGTCTGTGGAATGGGACACACCCGGAAATCCTGCAGGACAGAACAGACATATGGCCCCTCGGGTCGGACCAGGTTATACAGGCAACAATGCTTTGTGAACCCAAGCACATGTAGCAGAGTGTGCCAGTGCACTGATAGCAGCTTTTGCTCTAGTAGAATGAGTCCATAGGCCTACTGTAGGCTAATTCTTGGCCAGTCCGTAGCAGATTTGAATGCACAAGACAATTCATAAAGCGATGGTTCGTTTCTGCACAGGCTTTCCTTTTCTCGATCTCCGAGAAACCCGCAAACAGCTCACCATCCATCCAATGGCTTTGATGTGATCTGTATGAAAACATAGAGCTCTCTTTGGTTCTTGGCGATGTAGCCTCCCTCCACGTTGGATGGATGAAGATGAGCGAAGAAGACCGGTATACGGTTACTTCTCAGAGACTGTTTTCAGCTCACTCATGCGACATTCTGATATTATCTCTATGAAGAACACTGTCTTCAGCATAAGCAATTGGAGAGGGCAGCTGTGCATTGGCTTAAATGGAGTACACATTAGAAATGTTAGAACGAGATTGAGGTCCAACCTACTATCGCTGCTCAATCTACAATCAAGTTGTGCAGGACCTTGCCCTGTTGTTGAAACAGGAGGTCCTCCCGAAGAGGCAGCCGAATCAGAGGACCGATGCTCTAGCTCAGAAGTTCTGGATACAACACTCTCCTGGCCCAATCCTGAGACACTAGAAAGACTTGGACCTAGTCATTCCTGATCTTCTTCAGAACTTTGAGCACAAGAGGCAGTGTATACAGGAGTTCCAAGTTCCAATCCAGGCGAAAGGCATCTCCATGCGAGAGCTGCCTTAGAAACTCCAAAGTGCAAACATTTGGACACTCTTGGTGTTGGCTAATCGATCGAGCCAGGGCTCTCCATGTTGCTGGAAGACAGACGAGACAGGCGAATCATTCTCTGACACTTACAATGACCAAGTGTTGATAATTATATTTTTTCATCTTCCATGATCGCCTTTATAATGACTAATTGAAACCTTTTTATGTTGCACTGTGTGTCACTTTTTTTGTTTAGGTTTAATCACTGGTTTCATTGGGACACCCTTGATAATTATGTATTAAGACTGTTATTTGTTTTAACTATGTACCGTGAGATTGTTTCTAATCTTTAAACACATTTTTTCATTATAAATACAAAAAAATGTTTTCTGTCAAAATTCCAATGTGTTTGGTCAACTTTTCTTTCTGACGTCATGTTTAACCCTCTTTTTTGATTGTTATCTTTGACGTATAGTATATTATTGATTATTAATCCACGTGAGCCATTGTTTCCTTTCATAAACCATTACCCAGGCTCTATGTGAGTAGGGTTTCCTTGTCTCTTGGTAAAATAGAATAAGGAAGACAGACTAGTGGCACCTTCGAGTTCAGCTGCCATTCGTGATCCGCCACATAACGCCACCTGAGTTTGTCTAGTGGGGCATTTCAAGATCCCGCCAGGTGGTGAACAACCAGGGAGATGCCCTGAAAACCCAGCCAGTTCCAGAGGCGCAAAGCCTCCTAACACAGGACCCACGACCCCACTCCTCCCTGCTTGTTGCAAAGCCACATGGTACTTTTGTTTGGGAGTACCTGTTCCTCCTTGATGGAAAGGCTTTTTATGTCAAGCAAATCACCTGGAAATCCAACAGGTTGATATGGAGACAGGATTTCCAACAGAGACTAGAGTCCTCTTACCGTCACCTCTCCTAGATGACCTCTCAAAACAAGCAACAATACATCTGTCACAACCGTTAGGTCTGGGTCGGATTGCTGCAGGTTGGACCAAAGATCTTAAGGAACCGTTGGCATAATGTTTGGCACCATATCCCACAACATATGCGAATAACACCCCAGGAGACAAATGAAATTGACTCACCTGAGGGCAAGGCTGGTGGATGAAAACATGTGTTTGCCAAACACTTTTATCTGCTTTGAATCTCTGTCTGGTGGGGTGGTTGGAAACACACTGGGGTACAGCCTGATGGTTGAAACCTGAAATACTAAGCTCAGGTGTTGGGTGTTGCAGGACAAAAGATGGCTCTCCAGGAACTGGTCTATGATTCCTGGTAATTTTACTGTTTATTGCGGGACAAGATCCTGGGTTTCACCAGGTACTCAGGAGTGTGTCCATTAATGCTTCATTAAAAGGTAGACGAGGTTCTGGGAAGGTCTGTCCGGGTCACAGGGCATTGGTAAGCACATCTGTTTTAATTTCCATTGATGGAATTTCTAAGTCCAGTATTTTGGCTGCCCTTCACCATGGAGAACAATGCAGATTCTTCAGCAGAAGGGCCAGGAGATGGTGAATTAAGGGCAAATCCGATTTAAGTTGATGTAGAGGTCGAGGGGGTGCACCTTCAAACGAGGTCGCAGTAGGTTTGTTTCTCAATCCAATATAACTATTGGCACCTCCTCCAGCATCGATGGCACCACTGCCACTGTCAAAGCTCGGGGCCTGGCACCGATCTCTGTGTCATATGAGGATATAGAGCAGCCGTCAGTCATGGAGTAAGTGCTGACTCCGAAATGGGGTCAAGAGGCACAGACTAGGACAGATCTGCCGGCAGTAATCCAATTAGAGGCATCCAGGAGACCCGAAGGCGCTCCAGTGGGATCTGGTGGGATACTGAATATCCGCAAAATGACCTCTTTGACTGATTCTCCTGCGGTGTCGCTGAAGGACCACAACTTGGGTTGGATCAGCACTCAAGCTGGACTTGGTTCCGAGGCCAGAGACCAAGACCGTGTCTTCGAGGTACCCCGACGTCTGTGGCTTTTCTCTAGATGAGAGTGGCAGGACGAAGGAATGCTGTGTTTGGACTTCTTATGTTTCTTTTTCTTTGGCTTGCCTGATGATTTCAAATGTAGCAACAACTTCGCTCAGGAATGGCCTCTGGAATGAGAATGCATCCAGATCCTGGACTTCGACTCGGACTTGTAAGCTTTTTTGCCGTGCTCGGCGATGTAGAGTTTGGCCTTGCAGTCCTGGATGGGCTTAGGGTTCATTCGAGCGCGGTTGCAGCACAATCTGAAGCCATGTGAGGAGCTCATACACCAGAGTCAGACCTTGTGTTGGTCCGTCAGTGACATCAGTTTGTGGCAGTCCTTACGGGGTTTGATACCTGTTGTCTTGGGTAGAAACATGTCCCTTTCACACTGAAAATTAATTGAACGTGTTTCAAAAACATTCTATGTGTAAGGCGTGACAGGAAGAGGGAGTGAGGTCTGGATGTGCGTCAGAAAGAGCGGAAATAAAAGAACAGGCGTCAGTGTGCAGAGGTGGAGGCTATATAGTGGCCCTGACGTTACTAAAGGGTTGGGATGGGTCCGACAAGGAGCCGCACCATGCCACCAACCGACGTATGAAGGAATTATTGAGAAAAATCTCTGTATCCACTCTGGCACCTGGGGGTATTCACAAGGTGAGGAATCTGTAGTTAGAAGTATCCATCAGAATGTGTTGTTTCATTAACGTGCACAGATGACTGCTCAAAGGCAGCCAGCTGCTTTAACAATCTCTGTGGGAGTGAACTGAAAGGTGCCTCCAAGACGAAACAGAAAATTAAAACATTTCTCAGAAAGTATGGTATACAATTTTGAAGCTGGTGCAGTCCTGCAAGAAAAAAACAATGGTGTGAATAAAAACCCTTAAGCAAATTTGAGATGATGTGTGATGCGGACAAAAACTATACAATTTAGTAGTCACTAGTGCACTTTACGAAGATCAGTTAGTTGCCACGTGTAGCACCATATCTGTTCAATGTACCTAATCTTAACTTATGATGGCAGATCTTGCTGTTTGGTTGGGGGTGTATCTTAATCGACAAATTTTGTGGAGTGGTATCCTTTAGTTTAGTTATAATTGCCAATTTCGTCTGCTTCACGATTTAGCCCATTTTATACAGCTATGCCCAGCTGCTATGATGGAAAGGAGGAACTTCCTAAAACAAATAATTAACACTGATGGGATATGGACTTTGACTGTTGAATTCGATAAATATTTTTACATATTTTTGTTTTTTTCATCATATGCATCAGTGTTCAATCATATTCAACTCCTCTCATTAACTTGTATACCAATTATCATGCATTACTACCATTAAGCATTACTTTACAGTCTCGCTATACAGTAGATCTTTCAAGTACGTTAATTTCTCATATACTTTAATAGTAATCGGAGTTCTGCTTTTCTTCTTCCTGATCATTGTGTTGTTCCATATTAGTTTGTGTCAGTTCCTAGGTCATTATGCTTAAGTTGAACCCATGCTGTATTGACTTCATTTCGTCACTCCACTGTCAATCATTTAATCACGTCTGCTTCCCACGTGTTATATGCTGGCGCTACACTTTTCTTCCATCTCATAGCTATGTTCCTCTTAGCGATTGTTAATCCCAACTCCATAACTTTTATTAGCGCCCGTTTGTATTTTTTAGCTGGTACAAATCCAAATAGGCATAACTGGATGTTGTGCTGAATTGCATTACAGGGACATAAGTCAAATGGGCAGACTTGGGATTTACATATTTAAGTAATGTTCAGTGTAAGCTGCTCTGTTCCAAACTTTGGGTATAGTCTGCACTTGTAAGGGGTGTTTGTGGACAGTAACCGCAAGGCTGTCAGTGTTTTTGGAGTAATCAGGTTTTGTATTAGTGAGATTACTGGATCAGATAGTTCTGATTCCAGACATGATGCCACATGCCACAGTTGTGCTGCCTGAAAGTAGGTTAAAAAATCTGGTGCAAACATTCCTCCATCCTCCCATAGCAATCTCAAGGTTTCCAATGACATTCTAGGCCTCCCACTTTCTCCGTGTAGCTACCCCATTAAAATGTCTAGTTTCTAGAAGCATCTTTCCAATATCGCCATTGGCATATGTTGCATGGTATAAAGAAAACAAGGGGCATTTTGCCCCATCAGGTACTTGGAATATTTCAGCCAATTTAACAATACTTGCCTCCAGTGAACCAATAAGAGCATTTATACTACTATCATATTAGCCTCTATCTATCTTAATGTAGTCTCAATCTCTCTCCCAAATTTAGCTGGGACCATCAGAGTCAACAATATATCATCAGCATATAGTGATATAATATGCCTTGTCTGCCCAGTCTGCATCCCAATATGGGAGTGCCTCTTTCGTATTATTTGTTGCTAGGGGCTCAACTACCAGTGCAAATATCAGAGAGGAAAGGGGGCATCCATGTCTCTGCCTCTGTGTACCTGTCAAGTGTCTGATATCAAAGATCCCGTCTTCACCCGTGCTGTTACATCTTGGTATAGCAGCGCTGTCCACTAAATGAACATGTTGCCAAAGTGATAGCTTTCTTTGTTCATAAATCACCAATCAACCATATCAAATGCCTTATGGATGTCCGGACTCGTTATCACACAAAGTATATTCTGTTTATTTGCCGGTTTTATTACAAAAATGCTTTCCTTATATTTGTGCTTGTGCTGCGTCCGCCCACAAAGCCCATCTGATCTGTATATATTAATTTGGCTGTAGCAATTGCTAGGCATCTGGCCAGTATTTTCACCAAAATGTAATTGTCCATGTTAATCATGGAAAGCGGTCTGTATGTCTCACAATCCACAGGGCCTGTGCCGGCTTTCAGGCATGACTATTAGTGCTTTCCTGAGTGCTCCCAACAGCTGTCCTGACTCAAACGCTTCATTATACATGTCAAGCAATAGGGCTGCAAAAGAGCAACATATTCCCTATAACATTCTACGGAAAGTCCAGCATCAGCAGGAGTTTCCTCTGTCCCAAGGTGCAAAATAGCCTATTTTATGTCCTCCATGTCTATGGGTTTGTGATGTGCGGTTGAAACCTGAGACATGATGGTCTATAGAGGGAGTGTGGTGCACAGTGTCTCCTTTTGACTGGCTGAAAATAAAGGCCCAGTAAAGTGGCTTTTGAGCTTTGTATGAAGAACACTAGTGACTGAAGATTACAAAAGAACTTCCAACTAGAAAACGGGGAATGGTTCAAGCATGTGAATCTATGAAAGATCAACTGCTAAAGGTCCTGCCTACTCTCAATACTACCAATTCATCTTTCCTTCAAAACTAACCCCTGGCCAGGAGCCTTCCTGTTTATGTCCGACTCACCTTACTGTACAGGAAGCGCTGCAACTCCAACTCCGCAATGCCCAGCTGCCCGTCCTGCTCTGTGAGTCGCCATCGGGCCTGAGCAAAGTAGAACTCCGTTCGCCGGGCCACACTCACATCCTCCTGCTGCTTACGTGGCTCCATCTTATTAGCTCTCTGGAGCTGAAAATCTTTGAAGCATCTGCATTTGAAAACAATTTCATAAACAAATAAGGCACTTAGTTCATCAATAGGGTGTAAAGACTTTGAGCAACATCTGAAGCAACAGCGGAGCAAAGTACATCTGCCTCTTTTAACGTCCCAGCTATAATAAACATATGGATATTGATTCTTGGCAACTGGGAGTACACAATAATAACAACAATAAGTTTCTTCCATTTCTAGTTCTCCATCATCTGAATCTTCACTGAAGTCATAAACACTTCAATCATCCCACTTCTGTGTGATTCTTGTGCCTTTTAACAAGGGATAAAGCTATCAGTCTTTATATATGCCTACGGACAGACTACTAAAGTACAAACAAACAAAGAGACTTTATTCGATTGCTTTTTGAGACAATCATAAAAGTACATATAAACAGTTCATTCATTAAGATTATAAAAACTATACATGATTACATTAATAAAATCAGCATACAAACAATCGTAATAGTCTCCATAATTACAAAATTATAGATTTCCTGTGGCTAAGAACTTTTTTTTTTAAACATGCCTATCCACCAAGCTCTATGTACATCGTCCAGGAGCTGCAGCACCAGCAATGCAGGGCGGCGTTGTCTCAGGCCTAGCTCCTTTAAAAATCGTGACAATCCAAATTTTCCTCAGGTTACTATAAAACCTACAGAATAACAGAACGTGAATTGTCGATTGATCCGAACAGTTGTCACATGGACACAGTCCTAGAGTTCGTGACCAATCGTTCATACCTGGGAAGCTCACTAGCCTGTGAAAAATATTACATCTAAAACGGGTTAATAAAAATCTGTCGTAGCCACCGGGTACAATCATTATGTAGGACTGAATATTAAAAGAGGATAAAATCAATTGATTATATTGCACAGTGGGCTTTAAACTCTCGCTAGCCAATCTAATTGAGTCCAGATGAAGTAGGCCCTTTTTGTTTTTAGTTCCTTTCTACTGATCGACTGCATTGAGCTCGGGTTATTATAATACTCAGAGTGGCCGAGATCAGACATAACATTTCTAATAAACCTCAGCCATGGGATCAGTAGTGCTCCTTCAAGCTTTAAACTATCTGCTAAAACTTCCTGATTTAGCTTGGTCTCAGGTTTCGACAAAAGTCTGTGCCAAAGAAGAACAGGCTCCATTTTTATCAGGTCTGAAATAAATGGCAACCCGAGCTCTGAATGACAGACATATGCTGAAATACTGCTGGGAACAGCTCAAATATATCTCAAAAAGATATTTTCCACCGTTTGAAGTGAATGAGTCTCCACGAAACCCCATACCCAGACTACTAAAGTAAACAATGGCACTCCTAGGTATCATTCAAGAGTTCAATGAACTATTTAATGGCTAAGTAGACAACTTCCATTAATGTGATCACCGTGTAATTATGTTTCAGACCACATGTTGATTTCAAACCATCTTTATCTCGTTCATTCATAAACAAAGCTACAGCGTACATTCATTAATTATATTGTAATCATGTGCTCGGTGTCCCCAATGAACACAGAACAAAAACGGAAGGATTTTCTCCAATATCCAAAGTGCATGGCTGTTTCTCATAACAAACAACATGAAATTGTCAAAAAAATTGTCCATATTCCCTATCCATGAGGCGCATTGTTGTGTTTGTTTGTTAAATTAGTCAATGACGTTTCGACCCAGAGTAAAAATACAAGGGCTCATCAGGACAGAAAAGATAAGGGTGGACATCTGGAAAAAACAAATAAATATGAATTATTCAGAATCATGGTGGTCAAGCTAACTGTGAATACTACCTATCGCCCAAAATGGAGAAGGCTGCAGCAGTCAGCCTTGTTAATAGATTCACCCTTGTGTGGTAAACATACAGTTTACTTAATACAGGGACAACAGGTAGGCGTGCAAAAAATGAAAGCAAATGTCATGAGTCATAGATATACAAATAATATTGCCGCGACCAGATGGCAGATGTTTTACGAGGCACTGCCCCCTGATAATAGAGTCCATTGCATGACAGGATTCAGGAAGGACCGCAAATGGCGGATCGAAACCACAGGAGAAATGCAGAGGGCACAGCAGTGCTGCATGGAGACCGCACACTAAGTCTACATACTAAGAATTAAGCAAAAAGATATCAATTACCATAGCTCAAATTAAAGAGGACCCTGGCAGAAAATAATAAGATCCTTTCTAGTGTGTAATTGGGAACCATAGATCATTTTCACAGTTATAAGCAATCATATAAAGTATGAGCAACGTAAAAATAAAGCAACATCTGTGCTAGAAATTATACACAATAGATGATGGATCAGTACACAAGTGAAAGAGAAAAACGATCAAGAATTTTGAAAAAATAGTAGAAAAGAAGATAAGTCAAACTTAGTCCATGGGGCACGTACTCCTTTTAGAGTCTTTCCACCGTCTTAAATGACGGGAATATCCAGAAATTCCTGAATTGAATCATGGAGCAGGGAAATGAGACCACGCCACTCTACACTGGTATTCAGACCCTTTCGATGGACTCACAGAGTATTATACAATTTGCATTCCAGTTTCTGAAGGACCAAGGTAATATTATGGCCACATCAAGCCCTTGCCATCAAATGTTGCTGAATGAATGGCCGACCTCTATAAAGTGGGTTACCATGGGGTCTAGGTTACTCCACACCGAATCCTACTCCTGTGTTGGCCAATGCAGAACTGGAGTTGCTGTGTGGTCTGGCCTATATAAATCAATGGCATGGACACCATACACAATGTAAGACATTAGACATGTTCCATTTTGAAAAATGTCTATGTTCCATGTTAATGCTACCATGCACAAAGGTCTTAGTGCTACTAGTGAATTGACACACCACACAATCACCACACTTATTGTGTCCTTTAATGGGGGGTAACCCCCACAAGTCCCACACAGTATTACCACAAGGCTGGTTGCTAATTGCAGAATGTACTAGTTGGGCTCTTATATTTTTGCCCCTTTTACATGAAAACAATGGTTGATTTAATGTGTGGTCTATACTTTGTATGATGTGGCAATATTTTTTGATTATAGCTATTATCTTATTGGTGTGTGGGGACAAAACGTAGTGACACATATTAGCTGTTGGCTGTTTCTGTTGGGTTTTGTCTGTAATAACTCATCTCTGTTGCAATATCAAGCCCCTTTCAATGTAGTCCTTACAATCTTTTTTTTTTTAATATCTTTTTATTAATTTAAGGCAGTGAATAACATAATATCACACCACTATCTTGCACATTATAGCAACAAGGCATTACATCACAGCACAGTACACTATCCAGACATATTCGACTTCAATAAAAGCAGTCCGTACAATCTTAAGGGGATAGCCTCTATCCAATAGCCTATTCTGGAGTTCATGTGCTTCTCTGAAATAGTCGCATGTATGCATGAAATTGCGCCGCAGTCTCAGAAACTGGTTATATGGAAGGCCATCTCTCATAGCCCGTGGGTGAAACCTTTGTTATGCTAACAATGAGTTCCTATCCTTAGGCTTCCTGTACAAGCACGTTGCCAATCTACCAGCATCGTTTTTGATCAATCGATCCAAAAATGGCATCTGTTGGTTGTCCTAATTGCCTGCACATTTAAGATTAGTCTATGTCTGATTGACATATGAAACAAATTCTTTGTGTCTAGACACAGAATCACTTCAGACTATGAAAATATAATTGATATATCTCTTCCAACATCTGATAGAGGATCTAAAAGGTTTGGAATTAACTAGTACAAATTGGTGTCCAATGACATAAACATAAATGCACGCCAGGTTCAAGGCAAAAACGGCTCCCATAGAGGTGCATATGCTTTATAGTACTGTCAATAATTGCAAAAATGATCTAGGGTTCCTATTACAGACAAGAAAGAACCTTATTTGTTCTGCCTGGGTCCTTTCCAATCAGGGGGCCCCCTGCAATGGGTGGAACGCCTACTACGCTCCAAGCCTCGCCTAAGTTTGCCATCACCCGCTCACTGACAGCGCACGCTTGCGCTTTTAGACAATGAAGGTCTCTGCGCTGCACTGCACTGCTGTGTCACCTTCTGCGTTTCTCCTGTGGTATGTAACTGCCATTCACGGTCCTTCCTGAATCCTGCAATTCACTGGACTCAATTCTCAGATGGTTAGTGCCTTAAAAAACATCTGCTGTCTGTCTATGGCAGTATTATTGTATATCTATACTGTTTGCATATGTTTTTTTGTAGGCTTACCTTTTGTGCCCCTAATAAGTATATTGTTTGTTTAACCCACAAGGGTGAATCTAATAACAAGGCTAACTGTTGCAGCCTTCTTAATTTTGGGCGCTACGTAGTATTCACAACTCTTAATTTTCACAGTAAGTTGGACCATCATGATTCTGACTAATTCATATTCATTTGTTTTATCCAGTTGTTCCCTGTAGGAAAGCGCCCCTTTTTGACCTGGTCGCCCCCACTTTTTGCCTGGTTTTGTATGCGATTTCAACTGGAAGTGCACTGGACCCCTGCTAACCAGTTTCCCAGTGCCAAATCTCTTTCCCAAAACTGTACAATTATTTCCCACAATTGACAATACCTTTAGCACTCTCTGTTATTCACTAGTAAATGGTGCCCCTGGTGCCTGGGGAACTACACAGGGTCTCTAACGATTGCAGCACGAATTGTGCTACCCTAAGAGACCCCTTCGAAACACATGCAAGACTGCCAATGCAGGCAGCGTGTATTGGAGCAGACAAAAGTGAAAACCCAACAAGGCACCCATCCCTGTGTACCATGTCCCCAGCATTGCATGTAATATTTGTAAGTCACCACCTACAGCAGGCCTTACAGCCCTAGGGCAGGCTGCAATATATTGTATGTGAGGACATATCTGCCTGAGCAGATATGCCTCTGTACTGGTCAGTGCCATTACAGCCAGTGCAAGTAAATTGGGAAGCCATTTTAAAACATGTGCTGGACACTGGTGAAAACGAGTTCCCCAGCTACAAGATGGTTTCACTGAAAATAAGAATGTTTGATATCAAACATCTCATATTAATAAACCCACACTGGGTTTGAAATGAGAGTGTAGCTCCACTCACAGGAAAGGAAGCCGCCCCCCTTTGTCCAGAGACCTTTGCCACCTAGACAGGTGGGAAAATTAGCTAGTCATGTAGGCATGCCCACCCCAGGCTAGTACCACCCCTAAGATGGCATAACCTGAAGTGGACACAGCCTGTCAGAGTTGGCCATCTTAGTGATGGCAAACTTAGGAATTCTGGGACAGGGTTATGTACACTTCCCACAGGAAGAGAACATATAGGGGCCTCAGTGACCCCAAGGGTCAGTAGCCCATTGGCTACTATTCAACACTCCCATAAAACCCCTAAATTCAGTATTTAGAAGAGCCTCTGGTACCAGAAAATTAGATCCTGCCAACCTGAAAGAAGACAACGGACGTGAAGAGTCACAAAGAGCAAGAACAGCAGACCCCGCAACTGACTTGGCGCCAACCATGTCGGCCTGCCAGTTGGCTTCGACAATTGCCCCAATAGATAACTTGTCCAATACCTGCTGAGTCCCCAAAGCCCGGGAGACCTACAAGCGCTTTACCCAGGAACCAAGAACACCTGTGAAGCAGCAGACCTGCTTTCCTGCATCGTGCAGGCACCCAAAGGGACCTGAGAGGACTTCAAGACTGCAAATACACGATGCCTAAGGACACCACTGCAACCGCTGCTCCAGGCCCGAGCTGAAGCGGGCCAGCGGTGCCAGCGTGGTCCCTCAGCCCTCCAGAGACGAGTCCACTGTGGTTTCACCCTTCATGAACTCTCCAGCGCCGCCAGCAGCATCTGTTAGAAGGCCCCCTCTACTGCAACTGCTCGCAGTAAGGAAAAGCTGACACCTAAAGACACCTCTGCACCCGTTGCCCCGGCCCGTGGAGAAGAGGACTAAAGGTGTCCCTTCATCTTCGAGCATCGTGAGGCCTGAGCCCACTGTTTGTTCAGCCTGACTGGCCTCACAGTTAAAGCCTGCAGCCACTTTACATGAAGACTGTTTCCCATATACTAACATTGGGCACCAAACACTGTTCTGCACTCCTGCACCTGGTCGCTCTAGTGCCGCTGGTGGGGTTCTGCTGGTGCTGCCTACGATTTTGCTCACCACTCACCTTTAGTCCAGGAATTGGTCCTGTAAGTCGCTGTCCTGTACCTGAATGCTGCACTTGCTTTTTCTCCCAGAGAATAACATTGCAGCTTCTGAAAAATGCACTGTCGACTTATTGAATGTAAGAGTATTTCTATTGAAAAATGTACTTACCTGAGCGTATTGATTCTGGTGCCTAAATATATATTAAGATGCATGTTATTTTTATAAATTGGTGTGGATCTCTTTATTGAGTTGTGCGCATCATTTATCGACTATTGTGTGTATTTGGAGATGTCTAACACTCATCTCTGATAAGCCTAAGCTGCTCGACCACACTACCCCCTAGAAGAGCACCTTGGGATTGCTAGAGCAAGCCCCTGCCCACTCATTAGGGAAACCCTGGACATCTGTTCACGATATATATCATTTTGATATATCATATAAAAAGCCAGCTTCCTACTTTCTTATCTTTTCTGTCCTTATGAGCCCTGGTTATTTTACTTTGAGTCGAAACGCAGTCGACTAATATAACAAACAAACACAACAATGTGCCACATGGATAGGGCATATGGACTATAACATCGTTTGTTATGCGAAACAGACACGCACTTTTGATATTGTTGAAAATCCTTCCATTTTTTGTTGCTCTCTGTTCACATGGGACACCGCACACTATCATTAATGTGCAATGTTGATTTACTTATGAATGAACTGCATAAATGTTTGAAATCAATATGGTGGTCTGAAACATGATTGCACGGTGATAGCATCAACAAAGGTTGGCTACTTAGCCATTTAAATAATTAATTGAATTCTTGAATGATTCCTAGGAGTGCCATTGTTTTACTTTAGCATGTATACCTAGGCATCATGGGTTGATGGGCAGATCTTGTAGTTTATAAGATATTGACAGACTACAGCAACAAACATTTTTCAGCATTTCTTGTTTAACCCCTTCGCTGCGGCGGGAATTCCGCTGCAGCGCTGGGGGGGGTTTGGGGGCAGCGCGGTGGCGCTGTGCTCATGACGGAGCCACTCCGTCATGAGCCACGGTTGAGCTAGGCACATGACGGAGTGGTTCCGTCATGACTCCGCCCACGGCGCTAATCGCCCGCACAGGCAGGGAATTCAGATTACAAGTTGGAAACTTTTATGGTATCTCATGGAATCTTCACTTATAGTCACTTATTGTAGAATACCATGGTCTCCCCCACAACAGAAGCGGTAGTAACAATGAGAACAAAATATATTGAACAAGCATTGGCATAGCCAATAGGTCTCGCCTTTGGGACCTTATAAGTGTTTAGCCATGCAACAGTTGATGATGTTGCACCAAGGATAGTGTGCTGCATAACTAAATACTTATAAGGTCTTAAAAGCGAGACCTATTGGCTACGCCAATGCTTGTCTTGTATGTTTACTTGGCGCGCCCTGCTGAGGCTTTCCTTTCAATCCATGTGTACCAGCCATCTTGTAAAGGGAATTGCGTATTACATATTGTAAAGAAAACTCGCAAAGTTAAGAACCTGACATAAAATGTAGGATTAATGACAAGTTGTTACAATGTGTTGAAAATGTTTTACCAATATCACCAGTGAAGACATTTTTAGAACAAAAATGTACTTGACATTTTCTTTTTAACATTATAGTGTACTAGAGTTAACTGTATTTATGCAAACACACAAATAAAGCAATATTTGATTCTCATGAATATATTTACTTTACAGGATTCAGAATAGTACAAGAAAAAAATAATAAGATGGCTCCTAGTTGATGTATTTAGTTTCTCATTCATTTTTGGCCAATGGGGTGTAGTAACGTCTCCAGCATCGTTCCTAGTCCAGCGAGTCACAGTCAAGATCATCACCCTTGACCTAGTCAGCCCAAGCCAATGAATAGCCGAAAAAAAACGTCTAGCTCGTGAAACTCTACCAATTATCGCCATAGACATGGCAAATTACAAAACAAAGTGGGCATGGGGTATTTATAATGCGCTTGCGCCCGTCTTAAACGACAAACCACTTCAACTGTTGAAGAAACTATGGTGGCTAGTATTTGGTTGGTGATTTCCTTCACACTAAAGCGCTACGTGTGTCCGCGTCCAATCCCATTCGAGAAATATGGTCAATTTAATTATTTATTTAACACTGAATAAGGCTTTTGAAAGCGTAGATGTTTATTCAATGTTTTAAGATGTCCACAGTCAATCAAACCTCAATAAAAGTCACGTAGTGACATTTTCTAGTTTTAAGTACACGCAAAACAAGTGGGAGGGGTATAGTCATACTTTGCTACATTGCAGTGCATCAGTGGAGCCGTTCACTGTCCATGCTTCTGCTGTTTCTTAGTGTTTGATACTACATGCGTACAATGATAATCCTGCCTGTACAACCGAGTGCTCCATCCAATGCGGCCAGCCCGGAAGGGTTGTAGGCGGCTTGCTGTGTATTCCCCTACCCCCTCTTAATACGTTATCTGCACACTTGCAATGTCGCATTGCCGACCCGTTTGCGGTTGAAGGCAGTATGCCGAGATGTATACTTATTATTGGTCTAAAATAAAGACTTTTTTTTCCCCAAAAAAAAAAAAAAGGGGGGGGGGGGGGAGTGCACAGAACGGAAGAGACGCAACTGAAAAAAAAAAACTTTCCATGGAAGTTACGGTTTCAACGATTGTAGACTAGCTACAATACCAAATAAACAAGTGGGAGGGATGGGGGAGTGCACAGAACGGAAGAGAAGCCCTGGGAATGCTTCCCGAGCACGGCTGCGAAATAAACAAGTGGGAGGGGTGGAGGGAGTGCACCGAACGTCCTGGGAATGCTTCCAAACGCGCGTTAACGAAATGAAAGCCACCACGCTAACGCGCGCCCGCAAAAATGAAATCCACCTCGCTAATTTGCGCGCTGCTGCTCGCTCCTGCAAGGTGAATGCCGCCACTCGCACGAGTGTCTCAAAAGTGCAGACCGATTCCAAAAGGTCATCTCCTAGAGCAGCGCATGCGCGATGCGCTATGCTCAACCAAAAAAGGAAACAGTGCATAAGTCAAAGAGGGTCCACACAGAAGTCTGGCTCACGTAAGCACCTTTTTGGGTATATAAATGTAGAGAGAAGTGGCTAGAAAATGTGTGAACAGATATGAAGGTGACCACTTTGCAAACAAAACATTTGAATATTACTCAGCTAGCACAACTGTAGTGGTGGCGTTTACTCTCAGGGGCTAGGCTTTGCCTTTTTTAGAGGCATAACATTATACACCAAAAATCTATTTTGTTAGCAGCTGCTTGGTTGGAGGTAACTCCCCTCAGACAAGACCATAAATGACAAAAATGAGTTACACTTTTCTAATCTCTATTGTTCTTTACAGACAGTACCACCCTTCTTACCTCTGGTGATTTATGTGTGACTTTTTTGGCAAATATAAAGCGTGGAAGTCTCATAACTACCCTATTAATGTAAAACGTTTTGTAGGCTTCTTGTATGCACAAAACCTGAATCCTGATACAATTGTCATTCGTCAATAAGGACACCGCTTTTCAGCAGCAGCTCCTTAGTGCTGAAGTCTGGCCTGTGGGCTCCCCTTTTTTTCCACTGCATGATGAGTCTGTCAGACAAAGTCAAGGTCAACCTTACAGGACACTGACTATGTCAAGGTCAGTTAGCAAGGCGCTTTCCATGAGTTGATGCCCACTTGCTACCCAGCAAAGGCTTTCTAGGCATAAAATCTCACAGCACTAAAGGCAGTGACATTATAAGGCCAGCAAAGTCCTGTGAAGATCCTCCTTCTGATGACACATGGCAGTGTCACTGATAACGTCATCCCTGGGCGCTTTAGGCTGAAGGCCTGAAATGCCATATCGACAGTCAATCAGAGAAGCCTCATACCACCCTTTCCCAACTCTTCACAGAACGGGGTGTGATCAGCAAGTCTCACTCACACCAGCAAGTTAAAAAAGGCCCCCGCTTATTGGCTTACTATTTACAAGGTGCGCCCATTAGAGGAGGAAGCGGGATCTTCCAATTCTGATTTGCAGCCTGCGAAAGCCACTAGTTCCCTCATGTGCTGTTATTCTAAAACAGCCAGCAGTTCTCACCTTCCGCCCCCTGCTGGCGCTGCTTTCAATGCAGGGCTGTTATCACTGTTATCACTGCCAAGGCACACCAAAGATGTGTTTCACTCAATCCTTGCATGTATATTTGTATAGAATGCATGTGTGAGTATGTGCACGTGTGTAATATGAGTGAGCCCTTGTGAATGGATGGGTGTGCGTTTGTGTGACTATTCTTGCATTTGGGTTTCTGATTGTATAGCAAGAAAGCCTCACTGCACCACAGCTTTAAAGGATTACCAGCCAACACTGCAGATATTCATTGCAGCTGTTATAGAGATACTCAAAAGGAGGATACATCAGTTAAGAAAGAAGGATATAAAGCTCTTATGGAACGATTCTAGGAAACTTTCACCACTGGTAGGGTAAACAAAAGAAGCATGCAATGGTCTATTTTAGTAGGCTCGTATAACAATGACCTCTAATTACGCAGGAGTACCGAAGGTCAAACTCTGCTAGGTGCAGCTGATATGACAAAACAGCTTCAGTCTTTTTTTTTTGTTTGTTTGTTTTTTTTAGATTTCGGCAGTCCTGATGAAACTTCATACGGTCATTTATCATGAGCTCAGAAGCAACATAGCTTCAGAGGCCACGAAGAATGGCTACCTGAAGTTCCCTCAAGAGGAAATCAAAAATGATGGTAGGCTAGGACATTGTCTTCATGTAAATCTCCTGTGGAGATTTTCCAGACATCTGAAACAGCTCTAGGTACCACCAATGAATGTGCAAATACTGAAAGAGGAGTATAATTCTGGCTTTACACTTTCTAAACTTGTTGATCAACAAAATCCATGGGAAATATATAAATAAAATGTGCTGAAAGTGTATAGGCATTTCTACAACAACTAGTTGATTATTTTGTTCCATGCACTTGCAAAGAAGTCGATTTGGGAAAACCCTCAATCTTGAAAAATGCCAAGCAGAATGACATCATGTAGGAACCATTTGTGATGTCATAAAGCATTCTGCTCAATGCACCTGCCTCGCCATCTTGCCCACTAGGCAAATAAATTGCTGAGATATTCAGGTTTCTGTCTTAAAGCCAGTGACAGATGGTTTGGGCTTCAAAGAATAAAGCATAGAAGCTTGCACATCATTCCTTGTTTAAATGTTGGCCCATCTGCATAAATCAAAACTAAGATTTCTGTGAATAAACTTAAAAACAAATTGAGCAGAATTCCCTGACCCACATAAGATTGTTGTGCTATGCTTTCTCCTTCAAAGAGCATGTGCTTCGGATCTGATAAGGCCTTTTACTAGCCCTCAGACCCTCTGGGATACATCAGTTATTACTGCTTGAGAAGGTAGATTCAGAAGCAACCAAATGCCTACAAGTCTATTCTTCTGGGAGAACCTCAACTAGAGTGAATACATTTGCTATTTGATTAACTGCAGTTCATCTTTCCAGCACCCCTCATTTGAAACCACGGAATATGAATGCATATTTTTGGAGGCAGCATCTGTAGTAGCTTTACTTTCAACGAGACAAAACCAGCCAAACCATGGTATGATGGTTGTATACCTTTACAACTCATGCCTTTACCACACAACCTTTACTTTTATTGTGCATGCTTTCACCACACAAGGTAAGTACCATCAAATAATAAAGATATGTAAAACCGATAAATATATATATATATATATATATATATATATATATATATATATATATATATATATATATATATTACCTACTGGCGGTCGCCAGTAGGTAGTTATAGTTAGGACCCTGTTTCCATAGGAAAACCGCAACATTCTATTTGGAATAACTTTGGCGCCGGTCGACGAATCCTCGCGGAATTTTCAAAATAGGTGTGGCGCTACGCTCCGCTCCTACCCTGAAAGTCTCGGGGGGATTCGTCAAGCGGGGGCTGAGAAAAAAGGGGGGTCCCAAAACGTGTTTTTCCCATGCATTTTTCCATAGGACCTTTAGACACAGCTACAGCCCGAACGGCTGAACAGAGTTACTTGAAATTTGGCAGAGAGGTAGTCCTCAGGTCAAGGAAGTGCCTTTTGTAGGTCTGGTGTAAATCTGTTCAGTAGTTCCTGAGAAAATAGCATTTAAATCAATATATATATCTGTGGCAGCTTACGGTGCGCTTACGGTAAGCTTACGGTAAGCTTACCGTACGCGTACGGTGCCGTGCGCGAATCTGATTGGCTGTTAGATCTTAGTAAACATTCGAATCGGTCGAAACCAGGAAGCGGCGGCCGCCATTTTCTCTCTCGCACTCTGAGGGGGGGTTGAAAAACAAAGCCCAAAAACATGTAAAGGGGCTGTTTAGACAGCTCCTAAACACATAGCCATGATGAAGGAGTCCCCAAAGATCCCCCAAGGTCAAAAAGGCAATTTTAATTTTTTTGAAAATTTCGCCGATTACGCTTACCGTACGCGTACGGTAAAAATTTAAAAAAAAAACATAAATTATCCCCACTCTCCCCACCCCGTGTGCAAAAGGTGCCCGAAGAGCACCATTTGTGCATGGCATATGAGATCACACAAAAATTAAAAGATTACCTTTCACAACGAAGCGCATAATATGGCCTCCATGTGCGCACGGTGCGCGAAGCGCATCGTGCGTACATGGCCCATCTAGCGTAACGTGGGCACGCGTGCACGGCGTGCACGGCACTAACTGCGTAAAGTGGGTGCGCGCACGGTGCGCGAAGCGCACCGTGCGCGCACGGAACGAACTGCGTTAAGTGGGCGCGCACGCCACGAATGGCGTAAAGTAACTTAGCATTTAAAAAACCGTACAAATTCACTGAAAAAACCATAGGTTTCACACACGTTATAGTTAGGAATTAGCATTTAAAAAACCTTGCAAATTCAGTGAAAAAACCATAGGTTTCACACATGTTATAGTTAGCTGGACATTTTACTGATAAAAAACCATTGAAATTCCCCCGTTATAGTTAGTGCAGGCAACTATAACTCGCGCGACCGCAATCCTCTGCTGATGACATATGTGTCTTTATGAAAAAAAAATATTTGTAATATATGTATAGCTAAAATTTAATGGAAGAAGACATGGGCAAATAAGTGTCTAAATACAGTATTAGCATCAGCAGAGGATTGCGGTCGCGTGAGTTATAGTTGCCTGCACTAACTATAACGGGGGAATTTCAATGGTTTTTTATCAGTAAAATGTCCAGCTAACTATAACATGTGTGAAACCTATGGTTTTTTCACTGAATTTGCAAGGTTTTTTAAATGCTAATTCCTAACTATAACGTGTGTGAAACCTATGGTTTTTTCAGTGAATATATATATATATATACACACACATACTTTTTGCTTTATGGGAGGAAACTCCCCAACCCCTCCCTTCTTTCATTTACTTCTAACGTTTCTAACCCACTAGATACCTATAAACCCTATGATTACACTTAGTTGTGTGCAGTTTAAAATTACCAATTCGACTTCGCAAAATAACCCTTTTGCCAGGCCTAAACCTTCTTTTTTAAAACATATAAGTCACCCCAAAGGTAGGCCCTAAACAGCCGTTAGGGCAGGGGCAGAGGATTTAAAAATTTGGACATGCACTTTTAAGTTTTACCTGCCCTGGTATTGGAAAAATTCTTACATTTATTTTTCAATACTGCAAAGCCTACATCTCCCATACAATAGAATTAAGTTACCTTAGGACATTTTTATAAGGGGTCACTTTTGTTTGGGAGCAGGTAAACTGTCATGTTTGGTCTCTCAAGAATTGTGATTTTAAATCCTCTTTAATGGTAAAGTTGGATTTTAAGTCACAATTCTGAAAATTCCACTTACAAAGTTGGCATTTTCTTGTCCTAACCATTTGGTGCCTGCAGCCGCCTGTGCCCTGAGTCACATGACTAGATGTAGTTGGCTGTTGGCCTTTGTGTATTCCTCCCAGCCAGTGTCACAAAGGGGAATTGGGTGTTGGCAGGAGGGCCATCCTGACAGGATGGGAGGGGCGGAGCTGATTCCGCACACACACAAAGAACTTCCCCATAGCATTTAATGACTCCAAACATTCTGGGACCAGGGCATGGAGGAAGGAAATTCCATCTGTGGGGGTGGGGCTGATGGGTGGGCTAACTCCAGAAGTTTCTTTCACTTCAAAGCTGGCACCAGATACAAAAAGAGGACCCTCACATCCACTCTTCAGTTCACTTCTGGACCCGTGGAGAACTCTCAGAGGACTGCCCTGCTGCCTGAGACCTGTTTAGTACTTCAGAGGACTGCCCTTCTGCCAGCCCTGCAACCTCAGGGACAGAAAAGGCTCCAACCATCTTGAACCTGCACCTGGATCCAGTAAGTACTGACCCTCCAAGTTGTCCGCACAAACCTGGAACCTTGGAAGAGGTGCTAAAGGTGCCTAAACAGTCAAAACCTGCGACTTAGAAAATGTTCCACCCAAACATGCTCTGAGAACCGAGAGGAGACCGGGACCTAACTGCTTGCAGATCCACACAAGGTGAATCGCCGGTTGGCCTGAGTTCACAGTAGCTCCCGCTATGTTTTTCTCCGCAGAAGCAAATCCTGTTCTGCGGCTCTTCACAGGAGGATTATCTGGCCTTGTGGAATTTTTGTCCACTACAGTCTGCAGCCTTGTCCCGCATGGGATCTTTAACTTCCAAAAAGAGGCTACGTCCGAATAAAGGAATCTTCACCGCAACGTCATCCAACATCGCCCCAATGATGCCACCTCATCCTCAGACACGCCACCGCCAATTGCCTTGCCCCGCTGAACTTCTTCTAAGTCAAAAGGTAAGCCAAGACCAGACTAAATCCATTCTGAGTAGCAGAACCATGCTCCATAGAAGCTGTCCTTAAATTTTGACCAGATACCTGCAGTTGGCACTTTGTTCTTTTTGGCGATATTTTTCACTTTAAAAATTCATAACTCCACCTCTACTGATTGGAGTTGTCATTTTGGTGTTATTCTATTTATTATATTTTACTCTTTTTTTTTTAATTGGTGTGTTTTTTTATTCTTGCGTTGTGCTTTTACTTTATTACTGTTTGAGAACTGCATAAATACTTGCCTGACTGCTTTCATGCCAAGCCGCTAGATGGGTAAACACAGGTTAATTGAGTGACTTTTGTGGTTCACCATGACAAGGATTGCGGCTGTTGCTTGAGAAGGGCTCAGAACTCCCTCAACCAACAACACAATTTCTCACAACTCCCCTCCTCTAAATCTTAAAATTAGTCTAACCACACTGTTCCACTACACAACCCTCAAACCTAAAATTTCTCTTACCACCCTTTACCATTACCAACCACTAAACCCTAAAATTACCCTTACCATCCTTTACCACTACCCAGCTCTAAATACTGAAATTACGCTTACCAGCTTTTACCACTACCCACCTCAAATTCCTACAATTACCCTTACTACCCCTATCCCCCAAAATTAACATTACCACCCTTTATCACTACCCACCCTTAAACCATAAGTTACCCTTGCTACCTTGTACCAATACCCCTAAACCCAACATTACTCGTTTCACCCTTTACCACTACCCACTCCTAAACAATTTCAAACACCATATTTGTTTAAAGGTGGTGCAGTTCTCCACGGCTGGACTGCCGTGATGAATATCTTCCCGTTTTGTCCACAGACGAGGGAGCACTCAGCAGCTGTAAATCTGAATTTAAAAAATACTGTTACAAAGCAGAACCCACCAAAGGGTACGAATCGACTTTCAATGCACTACAAATTCCAGAATGCCTTGAGAGGAATACTCACCTGTGTGGCTCACCGGAGGGAAATGATGTCATCAGCACAGCAATACAAGCGCATTTGGGAGGTTCTGTAGGCTTTGAGTAAAGCCTATGATTAAGGAGCTGGGGGCTTCGAAACTCGTCAGGCACAGAGAGAATTCAGAACATTTTAATGCCAGCTTCCCTGCTATTGAAGAATACAGTGAATTGGCTGATGCTGAATGCGCCCCGTCTATGGACAAAACGGTAATATATATATATATATATATATATATATATATATATATATATATATATATATATATATATATATTCACTGAAAAAACCATAGGTTTCACACATGTTATAGTTAGCGGAAATTTTACTGATAAAAAACCAATGAAATTCCCCCGTTATAGTTAGTGCAGGCAACTATAACTCACGCGACCGCAATCCTCTGCTGATGCTAATACTGTATTTAGACACTTATTTGCCCATGTCTTCTTCCATACATTTTTAGCTATACATATATTACAAATATTTTTTTTTCATAAAGACACATATGTCATCAGCAGAAGATTGCGGTCGCGTGAGTTATAGTTGCCTGCACTAACTATAACGGGGGAATTTCATTGGTTTTTTATCAGTAAAATTTCCGCTAACTATAACATGTGTGAAACCTATGGTTTTTTCAGTGAATTTGCAAGGTTTTTTAAATGCTAATTCCTAACTATAACGTGTGTGAAACCTATGGTTTTTTCAGTGAATTTGTACGGTTTTTTTAAATGCTAAGTTACTTTACGCCATTCGTGGCGTGCGCGCCCACTTAACGCAGTTCGTTCCGTGCGCGCACGGTGCGCTTCGCGCACCGTGCGCGCACAGTAAGCACGCGGTGCGCTTTGCGCACCGCGCGCCCACTTTACTCAGTTAGTGCCGTGCACGCACGGTGGGCACGCGGTGCGCTACGCGCACCGCATGCCCACGTTACGCTAGATGGGCCATGTACGCACGATGCGCTTCGCGCACCGTGCGCACATGGAGGACATATGATGCACTTCGTTTTGAAAGGTAATATTTTAATTTTTCGTAATTTTTATAAGCCATGCACGAATCATTTGCACACGGGGTGAACAGAGTGTGGATAATTTTTTTTTTTATTTTTTTTTTTTTAAATATTATAGTTTATCTCATCTGTTATAAGCCATGCACAATTGGTGGCATTCGGCCACCAATTGCACACGGGGTGGGGAGAGTGTGGATAATTTTTTTTTTTATATCATTTTTTTACCGTACGCGTACGGAAAGCGTAATCGGCGAAATTAGCGAAAAAAAAAAATCCGTTTTTGGCCTTGGGGGATCTTTGGGGAATCCCTCAACATGGCTATGTGTGTGGGAGCTGTCTAAACAGCCCCTTTACATGTTTTTGTGCTTTGTATTTTCATCATCACTCTCAGTGCGAGAGAGAAAATGGCGGCCGCCGCTTCCTGGTTTCGGCCGATTCGAATGTTTACTAAGATCTAAGAGCCAATCAGAATCGCGCTCGCGCACGCCACCGTACGCGTACGGTAAGTCTGGAGTGAAAAGTTTGCAGAGAAAACAGATATGGTGAGAGACCTTGCTTTGCCAAATGTAGACATTAAATGGATTGGTCAGAGAGGGTTAAAGTGGCACCAATTGATGCCATTGGTGAAATCCTTCATGCAAATCCAACACCCTGACCTCATAATAGTGCACTGTGGTGGCAATGACCTAGGCACTTTGACTGGGGTAGGTCTGGAAATGCTTATGAAGGACACCTTTGCACAACTGTTTTCACTTTTCCCTAAAACTGCCTTTGTGTTTTCCAACATATGCCAAAGGCAAAAATGGAACTGGTCCAATCATTTCTGTCCACAGATTGACAAAGCAAGAAAGCACGTCAACAAATCTGTTTCTGCTTTCCTCCGTGACTATGGTATGGGTGCCATTTACCACAACAACTTGCGTTATGACATGCAAGACATTTATAGAGGAGATGGTGTGCACTTCAATGATGAAGGGAACAGAGTCTTCCTTTTGAACCTTAGACTCTGCATCGGTACTTACTTGTAGGTACCACTAAAAAAATGACTTCATAAACACAACAGCTCTTTTTAGAGCTCCCTAATATCTAAACTCTTAAATCTGCTTTTCATTTATTTATTTTTATTTTTTTTACCGTACGCTTACCGTAAGCTTACCGTACGCGTACCCCGTGATTTTTTTAAAAATCAATAAATGTTTTTTTTGTACTTTTCTGTCCTTCTTTGACCCCCTTACAAATGTTAGGGGGTCTGTAACTCTCCTCATTGCCCCCTTTTCTTGTTTTCACTCTTTTTTTTCAGAGTGAAATACACAAAATGGCGGCCGCCGCTTCCTGGTTTCGGCCGATTCGAATGTTTACTAAGATCTAAGAGCCAATCAGAATCGCGCTCGCGCACGCCACCGTACGCTTACGGTAAGCGTACGGTAAGCGTACCGTAAGCGGGCTCAGATATATATATTGATTTAAAGGCTATTTTCTCAGAATCTACTGAACAGATTTACACCAAACCTACAAAAGGCACTTCCTTGACCTAGGGACTACCTCTCTGCCAAATTTCGAGTAATTCTGTTCAGCCGTTCGGACTGTAGCTCGTTCTAAAGGTCCTATGGAAAAATGCATGGGAAAAACGCGTTTTGGGACCCCCCTTTTATCTCAGCCCCCGCTTGACGGATCCCCCCGAGACTTTCAGGGTAGGAGCGGAGCGTAGCGCCCCACCTATTTTGAGAAATTCGCGAGGATTCATCGACCGGCGCCAAAGTTATTCAAAATAGAATGTTGCGGATTTCCTATGGAAAAGGGGTCCTAACTATAACTACCTACTGGCGACCGCCAGTAGGTAATATATATCTATATATTACCGTTTTGTCCATAGACGGGGCGCATTCAGCATCAGCCAATTCACTGTATTCTTCAATATATATATATATATATATATATATATATATATATATATATATATATATATATATATATATATATATCCTACTGGCGGTCGCCAGTAGGTAGTTATAGTTAGGACCTTGTTTCTATTAAAAAAGAGTTTTGAAAAGCCTATGATTAAGGAGCTGGGGGCTTCGAAACTCGTCAGGCACAGAGAGAATTCAGAACATTTTAATGCCAGCTTCCCTGCTATTGAAGAATACAGTGAATTGGCTGATGCTGAATGCGCCCCGTCTATGGACAAAACGGTAATATATATATAGTAGGTAGTTATAGTTAGGACCACGTTTCCATAGGAAATCCGCAACATTCTATTTTGAATAACTTTTGCGCCGGACGACGAATCCTCGCAAATTTTTCAAAATAGGTGGGGCGCTACGCTCCGCTCCTACCCTGAAAGTCTCGGGGGGATTCGTCAAGCGGGGGCTGAGAAAAAAGGGGGGTCCCAAAACACGTTTTTCCCATGCATTTTTCCATAGGACCTTTAGACACAGCTACAGCCCGAACGGCTGAACAGAATTACTTGAAATTTGACAGAGAGGTAGTCCTCAGGTCAAGGAAGTGCCTTTTGTAGGTTTGGTGTAAATCTGTTCAGTAGATTCTGAGAAAATAGCCTTTAAATCAATATATATATCTGAGCCAGCTTACGGTGCGCTTACGGTGCGCTTACGGTACTCGTACGGTGACGTGCGCGAGCGCGATTCTGATTGGCTCTTAGATCTTAGTAAACATTCGAATCGGCCGAAACCAGGAAGCGGCGGCCGCCATTTTCTCTCTCGCACTCTGAGTGGGGCAGCATAAATGAAGCCCAAAAATGTGTAAAGGGGCAGTATATTGAGATAATAATCACCCAGCAATGATATACGGGCCCCCAAACAACCCACAAGGCCAAAAAAAAAATCTTTTTTTTTTCGAAAAATCGCCGATTACGCTTACCGTACGCGTACGGTAAAAAAAAAATTTTAAAAAAAAAAGTATCCACACTCTCCCCACCCCATGTGCAAATGGTGCCCGAAGGGCACCATTTGTGCATGGCTTATCAATCAAATGAAAACAATAAACAAAACATTTCACAACGATGCGCATAATATGTCCCCCATGTGCGCACGGTGCGCGAAGCGCATCGTGCGTACATGGCCCATCTCGCATAATGTGGGCACGCGGTGCGCGCAGCGCACCGCGTGACCACCGTGCGTGCATAGCACTAACTGCGTAAAGTTGGGGCGCGGTGCGCGAAGCGCACCGCGTGCTCACTGTGCGCGCACGGTGCGCGAAGCGCACCGTGCGCGCACGGAACGAACTGCGTTAACTGGACGCCCACGCCACGAATGGCGTAAAGTAAGTTAGCATTTAAAAAACCGTACAAATTCACTGAAAAAACCATAGGTTTCACACACGTTATAGTTAGGAAATAGCATTTAAAAAACCTTGCAAATTCACTGAAAAAACCATAGGTTTCACACATGTTATAGTTAGCTGTAGATTTTACTGATAAAAAACCAATGAAATTCCCCCGTTATAGTTACTGTAGGCAACTATAACTCACGCGACCGTAATCCTCTGCTGATGACATATGTGTCTTTATGAAAAAAAAATATTTGTAATATATGTATAGCTAAAATTTAATGGAAGAAGACATGGGCAAATAAGTGTCTAAATACAGTATTAGCATCAGCAGAGGATTACGGTCGCGTGAGTTATAGTTGCCTACAGTAACTATAACGGGGGAATTTCATTGGTTTTTTATCAGTAAAATCTACAGCTAACTATAACATGTGTGAAACCTATAGTTTTTTCAGTGAATATATATATATATATATATATATATATGAAACAAAACTTCTCTCAGGCTTCACCCCGAGTCCCAGGGTTCGTCGCAGCAAAGGAAAAGCACGGCACCACAGAGAGTTCACCGTTAGTTTTTATTCAGCATAAATCTTCAAGGACACGCACAAAAGGACGGTCGACGCGTTTCGGCACTCAGCCTTCAACTGGACCATAGAGTCCTATTGTCCAGAGTGTCTCTTTTAAAGCAACATTTTCAAATTAATAATAGAAACTGAAAACATACTGGACATATATCGCATCGTTGATCAAAATATATTATTTACAAGTAAATGAAGGTTTAGATCAATTTAGAAACACAATAGTTCATGCCACCATGGTGGTTGTTTGTTGATACAAATAAAGTTTTAGGAAAATCATTGAAATTGATCTCATGGAGTTGCGAATTTATAGATGACAATCAAGGTGAAGTACCATTGAAGTGATTATTTACATCAAGTATGTGAAATCAACGAACAAGGTGCGTATTATTGTCAAAATTCATAACGTTCCCAATCTAGAGTCAAAAGGAGGTTATTCCAAGTTTATGCAAAGTAAATTTCATATGTCTATACCAATAACAATCAAAGAGTAAGTGGTTTAGAAGAGATGCAGTGAAGATGATGAGCAAATGACAATTGTTGATCAAGCGTGGAAGTATATACAAGTGCAAGAAGGCAAAAGAGACTGAAAGGTGCCCATCATAGATTTTCAGTTTGAGAGCCATTAAAGGTGCACATGTAATTCAGCATCCAAGTTATGTCCCAATGGGTTTTCAGTACCCATTAGTAGTATCATTCTTGACTCTGCTCTTCTTAAGGCAAGCATACGATTTCCACCCCTTTCCTTCTGCTTGACAATTTTGATGCCAGAGTATTTGAGCTGACTGTTGTCACATGAGTGGAAGTCATAAAAATGTTTTGCCATAGGGTATGTGAAATCCTTGTTCTTGATCGCACGCAGATGCTGTAGGATGCGAAGTTTGAGTTTGTTAATCGTGCTCCCTATATAATATTTCTGGCAAGGGCATTCCAGTCTGTAGACTACATATTTTGATTCACATGTGATGTGGTCTTGAATCATTTCATGATGGCCATTCTGTAGTTGGTAAGAGGTGATGTTTTTACCCTGTTCACATGCCTTGCATTTTGAACATTTCCAAAATCCAGGTGTGGTTAACCAGGACTTGGTGATTGATGGTTTAACTTCAAAATGGCTTTGTGTTAGAATGTCTCCCAGGGAGGCTGTCTTTCGATAGGTAATTCTTGGTCCGGGAGGCAAAATTTTCTTTAAGGTTTCATCGAGCAGTAGTACTCCCCAATGTTTAGAGATCATTTTTTGTAGTGCGTTGCTTTGGTTATTGAAATCAATAATGAGTCTCGTAATGTTGGCAGTATCTTCTTTGTGCCGACCCACTTGGAGTAATTCTTCTCTATTTTTGTTCTGAACTCTATTTACTGCTGTTAGAATCACCTCCAAGGGGTAACCTCGTTGTAGGAAACGTTGACTCATCTTCTCAATTTGTAGGTTGAAGTCTGACACTTCTGAGCAATTCCTTCTGGCTCTTAGCATTTCCCCATAGGGGATGCTCCATTTGAGTTTTGCTGGATGCCCACTGTTGGCATGAAGTATGCTATTACTGGCCGTCGGTTTTCTGTGCATTTTGGTACAAAATTTGCCGTTGAGTATGTATACTTCGACATCCAAAAATATAATGTTGGAAGTACTGATGGTAGATGTAAAAATCAATTGGTATCTGTTGATGTTAAGGGAGTCCAGAAAATTCCTGAAGAGCTCAGAGTCGCCTTCCCAGATGATGAACAGGTCATCAATGTATCTTGACCAAAATTTGATGTTCTTAGCGCGGTCGTCTTTTAAGACTTCAGTTTCCCATGTCGCCATCAGAAGATTGGCATATGTTGGGGCAAAAGATGTGCCCATCGCGGTCCCTTGTTTTTGTAGGAACAGTTCACCTCTGAACAGGAAGACATTGTGTGTCAAACAATAAGTCAACATTTCAATCAACATTTCAGAGTGTTCCAAAAAACAAATTGCTCTGGTATTGAGGAATTCTTTTACTGCTGCGATTCCATCAGTATGACGGATGGAGGTGTAAAGTGAAGAAACATCAATAGAGGCCATGATGTAGTTTTGTTTCCACTGTAATTGATCAATTTTTTGCAGAAAATCCATTGTGTCCCTTAAGTATGATGGGAGAGCTGTAACATAATTCATTAAAAAGATATCAATAAAACGAGATGTCGATTCCAGTAGAGAACCGATGGAGCTAACAATGGGTCTACCAGGTGGGTTGATTGCCTGACGAGTTTCGAAGCCCCCAGCTCCTTAATCATAGGCTTTTCAAAACTCTTTTTTAATAGAAACAAGGTCCTAACTATAACTACCTACTGGCGACCGCCAGTAGGATATATATATATATATATATATATATATATATATATATATATATATATATTGAAGAATACAGTGAATTGGCTGATGCTGAATGCGCCCCGTCTATGGACAAAACGGTAATATATAGATATATATATATATATATATATATATATTACCGTTTTGTCCATAGACGGGGCGCATTCAGCATCAGCCAATTCACTGTATTCTTCTATATATATATATATATATATATATATATATATATATATATATATATATATATATATATATATATATATATAACCTACTGGCGGTCGCCAGTAGGTAGTTATAGTTAGGACCTTGTTTCTATTAAAAAAGAGTTTTTTCTTTTGCAAATATCTTTGGCGTCGTTTGACAAATAATTGCAAAATTTTCAAAACTAATGGGCGCTCTGGCCACCTCCTGTATTGAACCTTTCGGGGTGATTTGTGAAGCGGTGGCCGAGAAAAAAGGGGATTCCCAAAACACGTTTTCCCCATGTTCATTTCCATAGGAATTTTGAAACAGGTTACAGCCCGAACTGCTGAACGGAATTACACCAAATTTGGCAAAAAGGTAGCTCTTGGTTCAGAAAGAGACCTTTTTTTTAAATGGTGTGAATCCGTTCCATAGTTCCTGAGAAATTAAAAAAAGAAAAATATTGATATTGATATTCGAGCACCGAGTAGTCGCGACTCCCGGGCACGAGCTTCACTCTGATTGGCTGACAACACTCTAAACCAGAATGTGTTGGCAGCCATCTTATGACTCGGTAACCGAGTCACAAGAAAACAGAAAAAAAAAGTTAAAAACAAGAAAAGGGCCAAAAACAATCGTCAGAATTTGCACTGGCTGCGCGAATCCTGCCCAAAAAATTAATAAATAAAGCGCTTTGTTTAAATGAGCCCCCGGGTGGGCCAGGGCAATGCCACAATTATAGAGCGGGGTCCACTGGGGCCCCTGCAGCCCCGGGGACTGCCACCTCACCGGGGCTATGATTATTATGTGCGGGAGGCACGCGGGGCAATGCCACAATTATAGAGCGGGGGACCCCACAGCCCCGGGGACCGCCACCTCCCCGGGGCTTCTTCTTCTATAGTGAATGCGTGGGGGGGTCCCAACCCCCCCACGCTGCCTCAGGGACCGCCACCTCTACGGCGCACTGTATAATAGTATGCGGGGGCTTGCGGCCCCCACCGCAGCCCCGGGGACTACCACTTCCCCGGGGCTCTGTTTATTCATTTTTAAAAAGATGTGTGGGGGGCAAGAACCCCCCCCCCCCCACACACCCCAGGGACCACCACCTACCCGGGGAACATACTCTTTGAAATGCGGGGGTCTGAAGTGAACCCCCTGCCCCGGGAACCACCACCTCCCCGAGGCTATGTAAATTAAGGGAGTGGGGCCGCACGGCACCCCTCCAGGAGCCCTTGATGGCCCTGGGGACTGCCACCCCACAGGGCCGGCTCCTGCAATGTCCCGGGTTGCCCACCCCCTGGGACATTGCTGTTTGCTATGGCAGGGCTGGAACACGGCTCCCGCCCTGTCATAGCAAACTCTGCTTTGCTTCATTGAAGCGAGAGCAGGAAAACCTGCTTTCGCTTCAACGAAGCAAAGCAGAATTGCTTTTGAGCAAGGGGAGCTGAATGTCAGCAGCTGCCCTTGCTCAAAAGCAATGCCAGCTCCCTCAGGAGGCGGGGAGCTGGCGGGCCCGTGGGGGCATTGGGGCTCCCCTCATGGTCCTCAACGGTAAGGCCAGACCCCGGTGGATGGAGTCCCCCGGGGCCAGAAGGGGCCTGGGAGGGGGGTCACGCAATTCCCCTCCTATAAAAAACCCACAGACTGGCCAGGACCCGTAGGATGGGATCCCCGGGGCCAACAGTGGCCTAAGTAGGGGGGGGGCCGCGCAGCTCCCCTCCTAAAAAAACCCCACAGGCTGGCCAGGCCCCGGAGGATAGGGTCCCAGGGGGCCAAAATTGGCTAAGGGAAGGGGGGCCACGCTGCACCCTCCCCCCAAAAATGTTTGAGAAAAAAAACAAGGCTGCCAGGCCCTGGGGGATAGGGTCCCCGGGGAAAAATGTGGCCCAGGGAAGGGGGGCCATGCAGCCCCACTCCCATAAAAGAGAAAGAAACCGGCAACTCGCCGGAGGCCCCGCCCCCTCCCTGCGGCACTCTGCAAACGCACGCCCTGGCACGTTCTAAGTTGGGGAAATTTAGTCTCCTTTAATACCGAGTGTCCCTGGGAGCCACCTAGCCCACCAGGTACCTCCAATAAGCACCACACAGCTGGATTGCAGAGAGATGGTCCGGGGCCATGCCCCTTTTTACATCACTCTGCAAACGCGTTTCTTGGCGCACTGGTGGTAGGGCAATGAGATCCTCTTGTGTCCTGAGGACCTCAGGACACAAGTGGACTTCATCCCCCGAGTAGCAGTGCGCTAAGAGGCGCGTTTGCACAGTGGTGTAAAAAGAGGGCGTGGCCTCGGACCACCTCTCTGCAATCCAGCTGAGTGGCATATACTGAAGGTACATGGTGGGCTAGTTAGCCCCCAGGGATCATCAGTATTCAAGGGGACTTATTACCCCAACTTAGAATGTGCCAGGTGGCGCGTTTGCAGAGTGGTGGAGAAAGGGGGCGTGGCCTAGTATGAGTAGTTCGCAATCCTGCTGTGTGGGACATACTGGAGGTAATAGGAGGGGTAGTTGGCCCCCAAGGTTGACGCTGACTACCCCTCCTGTTACCTCCAGTAAATCTCACAGTGGGATTGCTAAGAGGTGTTCGGAGGCCACGCTCACCTTTCTCCACCACTCGAACAAAACCAGAGAAATTTGACCGTTATAGTTAGTTGAGCTAACTATAACTCGCGCCCCCACAATGCACTGCTGATGATGTCACATATTACATCATTCGTGACATGGTCAGTGACATCACTGATGACATCACTGAAGACATCTCAAATGACATCACTGATGACATCATCCGGTGACTGTGTGTTTCTGTAAAGTTTAAATATGTTTTATACATATATAATCCGCATGTGAACAAGGGCTCTTGAAGCCTGAAACGCGTCGTGCGTGGGTTGGAGATTTTAATGAAATAAAACATCTTGCCTGATAAACTGCGGGGTCTGCGTCTCCTTCTTCGCCGCCTGGAGGCTGGAAGTTGCAGGTGTTGAAATTCTTCGATATATATATATATATATATCGCAAAGTGTACTGAAGAATGAGTGGGGTATACGTCTGTAGGCTGCAATGGCATCTAGGTGTAACCGTATGGGAGTGTAGGGGAGACATGATTTCTATACCTGCAAGAGATAGCAGATGATGTCCTGGACATTAGGTTTTAGACTATGTTTATAAATGCAGTGGTGGCTGTATGGTAGGCCTGTACGCTTCGGGCAGGATAGTCATGCATTTCAGTGAGAGATCAAGACAGCCAAACTCAAAGATCTCAGGAGCCAGATCTCTAGGTTGAGCTGTCTGGGGTCTGGGTGTGTGATCTGTCTGTGGCTCTGCGTGAGATTTGTAGCCCGATTGGGAGCTTTTTGTGGGGGCTGATGGGCATCCCAAGGTGTATGAGTGTGAGAAATGTTTGGCTGCATTGCCCATGGACTGTGGATACCCAGAGGAGACGTTTGGGCATTTTGCCCTTTTAGGGGGGACAAACAGTTCTATCTGGGGGGTGTCCCAGGGCTGGAAGTAGCTGCAAAGAACTTGTCAGGGGAGCTCACGCTTGTGGACTTGCTGATGCGTACTGCTGAACAGATCTGCAAAGTCAGTGTCCACCCCTAGACACTGACAGGTGTAGGTGGTAGCGAATGGCCTAGTGCCAGATCTCTTGTGCTAATGCTGGCAGTGAACGAAAATGTGTGGTGCCTTCATTGTGAAAGTAATGGTAGCTATGCTGTCTGTTTTGATACAAACTACCTTGCACCAAATTACCTGAAAGAAGGCTTTGTGAGCTAGACATAAGGCCAGCAGCTCAAATTAATTGACGCGGGCCCCTGGAGTTCAGGAGACTACACTCCCTGAACATTTACATTGTCGATACGTGTCACTCAGCCTGCGAGACAGGGGTTCATAGTAATGATCATCTGCGGGACAGGGTCTGAGAAAGGCCTGCTTTGCAACAGACTGCTGCTGTTCCCCCACTGCAGAGACCGATGGGCACTTTGCCATTACCAATAGTAGGTCTTCCCAGTAACCCTCTGCTTTTGACCATAGCATTGAAGGGCATTCTTGTAATAAGCACATGTGGAGCCTGGCGCGGGGAAAATGCCTATGCAGACCACCATTATTCCTAGGAGGCACATTATGGTTCTGACTACAAATTGACTGGACTGAAAAAAATGCAGCAGCTGCGGAAATGCAGTAGTGCTTTCCTGTGACTGTGTTAAGGATGGGCCCAAGCATGGGCTGGACCTTTAGGAGTTCTGGGTTGGATTTAGTGGAATTTATGGTGAATCCTAGGCTGTGTAGTAAGGAGACTCTAGCTTGAGTGTGGGCGAGGCATTGTTGCCTGCCTGCTCTCTTATCAGCCAATTCTCAAGGTAGGGAAAGACACATGGGCCACCCCTCAGTAAATGAGTGGCCACCTCAGCCAGGTACTGCGTGAACACCCTTGAAGCTGTGTTAACACTAAAAGGAGTGCTGTACACTTTCCACAAAGCAATTGTACCATCGGTGGGCAGGGTGGATGCATATATAAAAGAATAGGCACCCTTGAGGTCTAATGCTGTCATGTAATTGCCTTGCTGTAGCAGTGGGATGATGTCTTGAAAAGTTGTCATACGAAAATGTTCATATAGAGTATATTTGTTATGGGGTCTGAGGTCCAGCATTCGCCTGAGGGATTCATCCTTCTTGAAAACGAGGAAGTAAAGACCGTAGACGCCCATGCCCTTCTGCTGTGGATGAACTCTTTTGTCCCATTGTGATGGAGCGCTTGCGCCTCTTCCTCTAGGAGGTGAAGATGTTCCCTGCTGAGGATGCTGTGCATGGTGGCATGTTTGGAGAGGCTATGAGAAGTTCTAGGCAGTAGCTGTGGCGAACCACAGCTAAAACCAGGGATGTGGAATTTAATAAAATATCTTCTTGTCCATGGGGCAGCTTGCTTTATACATCTATTTGTCCTGTAACAAAATCCACTTCTCTCTTTTGTGTCATGTAATGCGGCGACAAATTATGGCAGCAATCTCATTATATAAGAGTTCTGATATACCCTCTCTGATTATTCAAGGGCTCATACCATAGTAGGATTTGAATACTAGCAATTCCTTATTTTGCCACGTTTCCGCAGATCTTCATAATGGGGTTGAATGTAGTAGTACGCAATAGTTCCAGGGTTGGAATGCCTTTTTGAGTCTTTGAAATATACTAATTTGCATGTTTAAAGGTTTTCACCAATGCTTCTCTAATCTTTTCCCATACTGAGAAAGGTTGGGAGTTTACTCCTGACAATGGCAGGGTACAACTTCTTTCAGGGCTGGAAAAAAGTGGCTGGAGAGAAAGTGAACTTGCAAACATTCAACAGATTTTCTCATGCGCAAATGTACACATTCATGTTTCCTCATGCTAAAATGCAGTTCACAGATATTTTCTAGGAGTGGGGGTGGGGTGCATGGCCCAGAGATGGCCACGCGTTAAAGTAGCTCCGCAAGCTCGATCTTAAATCCTGCATGATCGTGCTTCCCTTTATACAAATTTATCCCCGCCACGGAGCATAGGAACACTCTGGGGAGTGATAATTAGCTGACACCGAGGAAAATACAGCAATGTCGCGGGGAGCGCCTCTCCCTGGGCCCTGTTCGCGGCCTACAGCTCGGCGTGCCAGAGACGCGCACTCGTTCTCCCTCAGTGGCGCGCGAGTAAGGCGGAGAGGGGCAGCGACGCGGCCCTCGGTCTAGGTGGTGGTAGACTCTGGGGCGCTGCTGACCCACCAGATCAGGACGGCGACAACCCAGGTGCGGTGTGCCCCCCACTGCTCGGGCCGAGAGCCGCTGTGGGGACACAAACGCCACATGGGCGGATTGCCTAAACGAGGACGGCATCGAACACTAGGCTTCAGAGTGGAGCAATAAGGTAGGAGACGCTCACCGGCTGCTGCCGTGCGCTCCGCGCCCCTGCCTACCGATCCTGACTCTCCCTGCATGCGGATATCGAAGAGAGTGGAGAGAGGGCCCGATGCGAGGCCTAGACACCCCCAGACTGCCATTACAATCTCCATTCCGGCACTCCTGCTGTGTCCTCCGCCTTCACAGCGGGCAGCCCCTAGACCCTAAGACCGGCACTCCTCCTTGAAAATTTACCCAGGGACACGGCATAACGAAAGTGATCCCCCCATAGAGGGAAGCCATCTCCAAATATCGGCGCCCAAGGGAATTTCCGGCCGGCACAGCAGTCATACCGGAGAAATGCACAGCATCAGCTACGCAAAGACGTGAAACTGCAGGCGCCTGGAACATTGAATGGAGGCGCGATTCCATATATTTCTCCAGTGCCCTCATTAGTCAAAAGGAACATACGGGAACGCAGGGACATTAGGAGCCACCGGCTCCCGGGAACAGAAGTAACGGTACGTCAGCACGCACAATTGCAACGACATAAGCCTCCGTGGTGTGCTGGGCAGCCTCCTGGCTGGGGTCAGGCCTGGAGGTCCGGCGGAACTGGCCACCATAGAACTCGGAACTCTCCTGCTGGCCTCACATTGTGCAGTTGCGCTCAACAGGCATCTTACCTCCTTGCCTCCCCAAGCCCCTGCTCACATCGCTGCCCCACTGATGTTGCAGTTAGCGCACTAGCCTCCGGCTAGAGCGCGAGGGGAAAATAAGCAAGTTGCGCTCACGTCGACGGACGTGAGCGCGTGTATATATAATAAAGGGGCGGGCGAACAGTCAGGCAGTTCGTGCCCAACAGTAATAGCGTGTGGGTGTCCAGTCATTGCGCACCGCGAGCGCGCTAGGCCAGAGACAGGTGCAAGCAGGCGCTGCAGGCCCCCACCCTCTACCACGAGGGGAGAAACAGAACACTGGTGACGAAGGTGGGCCCCTGCTTCAATTTCACGCCACCGGCCTCTGAGCAGCAGACACACCCCTCGAGCCTGGGAAGGTCTCGCCTGGCTGCGCAGCACACTGAACCTGCCTGTAACGAGCCACCGGCAAGTCAAGTGAGTGGAGGACCACTGTAGTCACGGCGAGCACGTGGGTGGTATTTCAACGCCGTAATGAGCGACACTGAACAGGCCGGCCCAGCAAAGGCGCTGCCCCATCACCCCGCGTCAGGGGTCTTGCCTCCGTTCAGCGAAGCCGCTGACCCCACGACAGCTGCCCGCGATGGCAGATCTGGCTGGGCAGGCTAGAGAACTATGTTATTGGTCAAGGGAGACGGATGGAGCGGTGAAACGGTCTCTCCTCCTCCACTACGCGGGGGAGGAAGTGTACCTGCTGTTCAAGCACCTGCCTAACAAGGGGAACCCAGATGACTACCAGGCAGCAGTAGCGGCTCTGAATGCGCACTTCGACCCCCAGGTCAACCCAGACTATGAACACTTTAAACTACGCCAAGCGAAGCAGCGCGAAGGGGAATCTGTGGATGCTTTCCACACGAGGCTGAGAGCCCTCGCAGACACGCACCTCGTAGGGGACAGGGCGCAAATAATTCTAGGAATCCGGAGTAAGACGCTTCGAGGGCTGATACTTCGCCAACCCAAAATCACTATGAACGAGATCCTGGTCCTGGCCAGAACACATGATTTGTCAGCGGCGCGAGCGGAAGAGATGGACCAAGCCCTAGTCAAGGGTGCAGACAAAGGCGTAGAAGTGAAGGTAGAAAAGACGGACGCGGTGCGAGCGAAAGAAAGGCCACAAAAGCCCCGGGACCGGCGGGCCCCGGCTCAAGCCCGGCAGTGTGGATACTACGGGTATGACGACCACCCACTCAAAGCATGCCCGGCTAGAGGGAAAACGTGCACCAACTGCGGCATCGACAACCATTTTGCGTCAGTCTGCCGGAGGAATGCGCAGAGAAGCGGACTCAAGCGAGACAGGCCGCTGAGGAAGCTGGTGAGACAGCTATCACACACGTCGCTGTCGTCACAGCCGAAGCCCAGGAGGGGACAGACCAAGGGATATCAAGACTCAAGCACAGAGTCCGACGATGAAGACGAAACGTACCTTGTGTCGTTCACCAAAGCCCTAAAGAGTACCAGACGACCGCAGCCGCGGTGCGACATACTCATAGCCGGATCGGAAGTGAATGCCGTGATCGACACAGGCGCGTCCGTAACAGTGATGGGTGTACAGCAGTATAACCGCCTCAGACCAAGGCCTGAGCTCCGACGATCCAAGGCCAAGATATACGCCTACGGAAGTGACACGCCGCTTCCGCTAAAAGGCAAGATGACGGTAGCAGTGCAGTCGGGACGATCAGAAATTGTCATTGACATTCACGTAATCGACCAAGAAGTGGACACATTGCTCAGCGGGCACGCGGCAGAGGATCTAGGGCTCATCACGTTCCTCCGGATGGTCCAGGACAGGCAAGTCGAAGACCTATTGGAAACATTCCACGGCCTATTCTCAGGACTAGGGAAGATCAAGAGGGCGCCGATACGACTCCACATCGACCCCGCGGTACAACAGACAGCCCTCAGACACAGGCAAATTCCATTCCACCTACGCCCGCTGGTAGAGGAGGAGCTCCAAAGGCTGGAGGAACAAGGAGTGATTGAGAAGGTCACAGGGCCCACACCGTGGGTATCCCCAATGGTGATAGCTGAGAAACCACGACAACCTGGGAAGATCCGGCTGTGCATTGACATGCGCCTCCCTAACAAAGCCATCAAACGGGAGAGGCACATCACTCCGACCATGGATGACATTGTGTTGGATCTAAACGGTGCCAGATGGTTCTCGAAACTAGACCTAAACGCGGGCTACCACCAGCTCACCCTAGCGAAAGAGAGCCGGTACATTACGACATTCAGCACGCACCTAGGGCTGAGACGGTACAAACGCCTAAACTTTGGGATCTCGAAATTTTCCAAACCACCATTAAAGACATTTTGATCGGCTTACCTGGTGTCCTAAACGTGAGCGATGATATCCTCATCTACTCCAAGACAGTGGAGGAGCACTACAGACATGTCCGTGCCACCCTAGCACGCCTACAGGAGCACGGTGTCACCTTACACCGGGAAAAGTGCCAACTGTTTCAACAGACGATCGAATTCTTCGGATACGTGTTTACTAAAGAAGGCATCCAAGTGGATCCCCGGAAGTCCAACACCATCAAGGTGGCGGCAGCCCCTGCGTCAGTGGCCGAAGTCCGCAGCTTCCTGGGGATGGCCACTTATTGTGGGAGATTCATCCCGAATCTGGCCACCCTGGCCGAACCTCTCAGGCACCTCACCAAGACAGACGTACGGTGGCAGTGGACCAACACCGAGGAGGCAGCGTTTGAGGCGATCAAAGGGGCACTACTGGACCAAACCACACTGGTCTACTTTGACCCGAGGAAAAAGACCGAGATCCTGGTGGATGCGAGTCCTGTGGGGCTAGGGGCGGTCCTAACGCAAGAACAAGAACCAGGCCAGTGGGCAGCTCTAGCGTATGCTAGCAAGGCCCTCCCGGAGAAACGATACTCCCAAATCGAGCGTGAAGCTCTGGCGATCCGATGGAGCTGCCATCACTTCCATTTGTACGTATGCGGACACCCGTTCACAGTGGTGACAGACCATCAGCCGCTAGTACCACTATCCCGAGGGACAGCGCCACACCCGCCCCCACGAATAGTACGATGGGCCATTGGCCTTCAACAGTATCACCTAAGCGTAGTATATCGGCCAGGGGCTAAAAACCCAGCGGACTTCCTGTCCCGACACCCAGAGAGTGGAAGCAAGCCCACGCCAATGGACAGTGAGGAGGAGGCGGAAGGTCACCTCGACATGGTGGCTGCGCTGACGTGTCCCCGTGTCTTTAACTCTAGAGGTGATTCAAGAGGCGGCCGCCCATGACCCGGTAATGGTCAAAGTCAAAAGCGCCATCCTCGAAGGCTCGTGGCAGCACTTCCTACAGACAGCAAATTCAAGGTCCAACGAGAACAGAGACGACCTCCAACACATGTGGAGAGTACGCCACGAGCTGAGCATAACCAGAGGAGGACTCATCCTAAGAGGCTCCAGAATTGTCGTCCCAGCTGCCCTCAGGATAAAAGCTACGCAGCTAGCCCACAAAGGACACCAGGGGACGGAGAGAATGAAGGCCAGGATGAGGGAGAAAGTCTGGTTCCCAAGCATGGACGAATGTGTAGATGACACCGTTCGCAGCTGCCAATCATGCCAGCTAACCAGCGGAGCCCAACCACCAGCTCCCATCATAACCGAAGAGCACGGACGAAGCCCATGGGAGAAAATCAGCGTGGACTTCGGGAGCCTGCCAGACGGGCGAGTCATATTAGTAATCATCGACAGCTACTCGAAGTACCCGATAGCAGAGGCGTTGCCGTCCACCGCCTTCGTGCACGTGGGACCAGCCCTGGAAAAGGTGTTTGGGATGTTCGGATGCCCGGAGGAGCTGCGGAGTGACAATGGGCCCCCGTTTCAAGGACACGAGTTTGAGGAACTCGTAAAATCACATGGCATCCGCCACCGGCGCGTCACCCCGCAGTGGCCCCAGGCCAATGGGGAGGTAGAGCAGTTCATGCGTACCATCAACAAAATACTGCGCATCGCCGTGTCCGAACAGGTAGACCTGGAGCAAGAACTGCAGCGATTTTTGGGGGAATACCGCAGCACTCCCCATTGTTCCACCCGCCAGGCGCCCTGGGCCCTAATGTTCAACGGAACTCGCAGGGATGGACTACCAATCGCCCCAGGCTGGACAGCACCACCATTCAATGAGGAGAGGGCGTTCCGGGGGCGCCAAGAGCGCAATGACCGAGTCAGCAAAGCGCGAAGAGCCACGCCGTGATAGATCTACATAGGAGATACGGTGGTTCTAAGAGAGCGACGGCCCGGAGGAAAGTTCAAGACACGGTACGAAAGAGGCTACTGGAGAGTAGTCGACCGGCAGGGGACCATGGTGACGGCGCGCCGGGTAAGAGATCTGGTCACCCGGAACATATCATGGTTCAAGGTGGTGAGGAGGCCCGCTGACGACCAGGAGGCTACGGGAGTCGATGAAGACCATGACTCCGGAGCCCTCCCAGCGGGTGTACCCAGCTCCGTCCCACGGTGCAGCCCAGGGACTGATCTGGACAACACCGAACACCCAGGTGGCGAACCAGGACAAGAAGCTGCACCAGCAACCCGAGCCCCGGCCCCTCGGGGGGCCTCAAGGTATGAACTGAGAGAGAACCCCAGGCCCAGCAGCCGGTTGAGAGACTTTGCGTGCCAAGTAAGTGACGCCGCGAATTAGAAGCGGAACTGCCGTCAAGGACTAAAGTTGGAGAGGGATGTTGCAGTTAGCGCTCTAGCCTCCGGCTAGAGCGCGAGGGGACAATACCCAAGTTGCGCTCACGTCGACGGACGTGAGCACGTGTATATATAATAGCGGGGCGGCGAACAGTCAGGCAGTTCGCGCCCAACAGTAATAGCGTGTGGGTGTCCAGTCATTGCGCACCGCGAGCGCGCTAGGCCAGAGACAGGTGCAAGCAGGCGCTGCAGGCCCCCACCCTCTACCACGAGGGGAGAAACAGAACAACTATCAGGATCCAGCTCCCCCACATTTGAGTCTGGTGCCCCCTGTGAGTCCTGATACTCCAGGGTAATCCCAACATGAGAGGAACAGAAAGGTCACAGTCTATGCTCCAATTTGAGCCGCGCATGACCCCCAGACAACAGGACATTGAGAGAAATGCCTCAGAAACTGGCTAAGAGATGGGGGATCCACCTACGGACCCAGACCTGAAGCAAATACTGGTGTCAATGCAGCGCAACTTAACCAAGATCGATGGGAAAATTGACGCCCTCACTTTCCGAATTGCGACTAGACACAATGGAGAAAAGGGTCTCGGACACTGAAGATTCGCTAAACTCCAACTTACTAACGGGCATGAGAATGGACAAATTACTACACAGCGTTCAATCCATGGCAGAAGCTTTGGAGGTGCGCTCCAGACACAATAACGTGCGCATAGTTGGAATTGCTGAGTCCTATAAAATAACAAATATGAAGCTTTTTGTTGAGCAGTTGTTGGTCGCGCTTCTGGGCAGGAACACATTCTCGCCCATTTTTAATGTAGCAAAGAGAACAATGCAAAAAAGAACAATTGATGGACAGAATGCAGAACAATGTCACACATTCACCCCAGTACAAAGATCTGGGCCTAAATTTATCGTTGTTTTACTCCCCATGCTATTCCAGTTTGAACCCAGCCATATGCAAAACAATCTTGACCATGCGCCCAATAGGAACAGTCCAGCCCGAACTGCCAGGTCAGGTTCTCCGACATTTTTATTGTAGAGAATGTACATCGTTCCTTGGCCACCCGGTCGATTACCCCCCGCGCCCCATCATTGCAAGAGTGCTTAACTACAGGGACAGGGACGCAGCCCTCTGTAAGGCCAGAGAGCTACAAACACTGCGAAATGAGGGCATGGACATCACCCTCTATCCGTACTTCATGCAACAGGTGCAGGATGTTCAATGACAATTCTTGCAGGTGAAGCAGAGGCTCTGTGACCTCAATCTGGACTATAACATGATGTACCCTGCAAAACTGAAGATTCACGCCGATGGGAAAGCGTATGTATTCACAGAACCAAAGCCGGCATTACGTTTCCTGAAAAAGAGAGAAAACGACAAAAATCGGAAGGGATGCCCAGGATCACAGATAGCCCAGAAGGAAGACACCTAGGATTTGGAGGAACAGTGAGTAATTAATGAAACTAAACCATACCAGCGATTGGAGATGGCGCCCCATAGTCGATCCACTAGTGTGCCCCACAAGGAGCCATGTCTGACAAGACCTGGGGATGCATCGCTTCCTACGGTTAAGGTAATCCACAATGACTAGGCAAGAATGTATTTTTCCATTTGGGTTTCGGTGAGACTGTTTTCTGCTGCCTTAAAACTTTGAACTTTAAAAGACACTACTAAGGTCAGTGAATTCAGTCCCTAAGTTTCTTAAGTATAGCTAAAGATATGCCTCATCTCCTCAAACTCGCTCTTGTTTGAACGCTGTGATCTAGCCGTATCCAGGACATTTGCAGGAAAGGGAGATAAGTTCCTGAAGAGGAGGTACACTTGATGTGTAATGTTATGAATAAGGGAAGCATTTTATACTGTGTATTACAGGTTATGCTGGGCTATAGATAAGAAACAATGCCGGCAACATCTGCCTCCATGTGTTACCCACATTGTGTTATTGGAATTGTTTGTTTTACCACCCTAACGGCGTGTCTGGTTTATGGGAAGGGGGGTAGGCGGATTGTCGACTATGCCCTGTTGGGGGTTGCATTGGGTGGGGGGTTTCTCTGGGGGTGGGGAATGTTCTTATTCAATCTCGTAGGGTACATGTTTGTACCTAGAATGGTGATACATCACACACAAAGGAGCAGTATCACAAGACTACAGCTAGAATGGCTATAGCAGGGACACCTCAAAACACAAACAGTAAAAATAAGATCCTGACATGGAATGTCCGTGGTCTGAATGACCACAGAAAGCTGCGTAGGGTGGTGGCATATTTAAAAAGGCATCATGTTGATGTTGCAATGATACAAGAGACGCGCTTGGCCACTAATAGTTGCATGCTTACTCCGAGGCGAAGGCAAGGACAATACAATGCCGCTGGGTTCACTTCGCACACCAGGGACATCCTCATATGAGTTATCTCTAAGTCAGGCATCACATTAAGGGAAGTGGACATAGACCCTAATGGTAAGTTTGTCATCACAAGATGCCAAAAGAAGGGCTAAATATGAAACTAGTGAACATTTATGGCCCTAACCACGACGATCCTCAGTTTTACCATTCACTAGGCTCTCGCCTACTTAAAGTAACTGACCTCCCACAAGTCTGGGGAGGCGACTTCAACAGCATTTTGGACCCCTCCCGCGCTTCTCCAAAGGCCCTGCTAGACAGCCCCCTGCTGCTTCGGGAGTTATAGCTGACGTCATTGACCAATTAGGCTTGCTGGATATGTGGTGGCTGCGCTCCCACGACACCCCAAGATTTATATATTATTCTGCCCCGCACAACACACATACCAAGATAGATCACTGGCTAATATCCAGGTGTCTCCTCACCTGGGTTGTCTCCTGGGAGCCTCTCCCAAGAACATATTCAGATCATTCCCATGTCATATTAGATATAGAACTGTGCACTGAACACTTCGCTCCCTTCACTTGGAGGTTCCCCCATTCTCTCTACTGGACCCAGTATTTCGAGCGGAGATAGCCAGATCCATACAGGGTTTCTTTGAAGACAATATAGGCTCAGTTACCTCTTTTTCGACGTCTGGGAGGCGTTTAAGGTGTACATAACAGGGATGGCTATTTTGAAACTCGCAGGAGTGCTACGTTCCATACGAGACAGACTATCCAGATTAGAAAATGAGATAGCACAATTGGAACAAATACATTTGAGGACAGGGGACACCATGCTCTTAGAGGACATTAAAAAAACCCTTGAAGAATACCACGATATGGCCGACAGCGAGGTTAAACACCTAGGCAAATATGCTACTGGCAGAAAAAAGGGGCGGGCGAGCGCCCTGGGGACACACTTGCAGGTTTACAGCACCCTAAAAGGGAGGCTAGCACATTTATAGAAATAAAAACAAAGATGGGACCCTGGTTCGCAAGACGTCAAGTATCATTGAGAGATTCAGTAGTTTCAAGTTTATTTTATTTGTTTGATTAATTAAAATCTTACAAAAAATGATTAAAATATCCTCAAATATAAAATAATTAAAATACTATAATCACAATTGCTATTATGTCTTAAATACAATATACAGTATATAAAAAGTAGATTCAATTATTACTTCCCTAATTTTTTACCAACAGTGCTCAAAATTTTTACAAATGCAGAGATCATGAATATATCTTTCGAATTTAGGCATGCCATCACTGCTTGCCTACATGACCTTAGTTCGCGGTCATTAAATAGTCTCTTTAAAATGGCTTTCCTTTCCGTTTCTAACCCAGGGCAAAGACATAGTAGATGTACAATATTCTCTTGACCACATTTGCATAACCTACAATCAGTGTTATCTTCTGTCTTTTTCCATATGGGTACATGACATAAACCCGGCAGTAACCCAAAGCGTGCTCTAATAAAGATTTTCTTGTTTTTCGGTGACCATGGTATTTCTAAATATTCTTGAACTTGTTTTTTGATAAATCCATTTATGATTGGCCATGCATGTTTTCTTTTCACAAGTATGTCCATGTCTTTTATCAGAGACAAATGATTAATAAGTTTATTAATTGTTTTTTTAAAGCTTTCTTGGGTAATCGTATTCTCCCAGATCGATATTACACCAAATTCTTCTTTTGCTTTATTAAGACCAAGCCTGTAGGTTTTATGTTTGACTTCTTGCCATAATAGCTGGGACATTTGATTTTCTTGGTCGTTTTTTTTCTCGATTCCAGACTTTAAGAGCTTGTCCTTTTCTTGCAAGTAGCTGGTTATTTATCCCAAATTCCAGCCTCACCTGTGCTTGCGAAGCATTTTTTGGCAGGCAAAATAAAATGTTATACGTTTTTGAGATTGCATTGTTAATAATCTCTGCGTCTTTCCCATTTAATACCTCAGAGCCATATGTCAGTGTAGGTAATAGCTTTGCTGAAATGATCTTTAGTAAGGGGCGATAAGATAAATCAGTTATTGATTTCTGAATTATCCTAAATGCAGTAATCATAGTATTTGCTTCTCTTGTAATTTCTTTTTTTTGCGGAAGAAAATTTCCAGTATCGTTAAATATAACTCCAAGATACCGGTAGGAATCAACTTGTTCTAATCTCGTTCCGTCCAGCTTCCAAGTATATATTTTTTTAAGCCTTATATTTTTCGTAACTACCATAACTTTGGTCTTTGTTTCATTTATCACCATATCATTTTGTTTTGCATACACTGATATACAGACTATTAACCTTTGCAACCCAACTTTGGTATGACTTATAAGAATAACATCATCCGCGTACAGGAGATTAGATATTTGTTTATCTGCTAATCTAGGCGGATGTGCATTTACCTCATTCAATGCAGTTGAAAGATCCGCTAAAAATAGATTAAATAGCAGTGGTGCAAGAACGCACCCTTGTTTTATATCTCCCGTCGTAGGTATCTTGTTGGTTAAAGTTTGCCCGTCACCAATTCTTCCCCTGATCCAAGTATCAGTGTACAGTAGTTGTATCATTCTCAATAAAAAATTTGGAATGCCTTGCTCTTTGAGTTTTTTCCACAGATGATGCCTATTCACACAATCAAAGGCTGATTTGAAGTCAACAAAACAAAAATACAAAGGCTGTTTGACTAAAAGTGCCTTATCCATTAATACAGATAAAATCAATATATTGAAAGATTCAGTAGATATTATGCCGATTTATACAGATCACGGATAACGACGATGCAAAAGATCACTTGGAGTACATACAAATGACATGCCTCACTGACTCACACAGAGAACATCTCATGGCCCCTCTGGACCCTAGAGAAATCCGGGCTGCTCTTAAGACTATGTGGGCCGGGAGTACTCCCAGTATAGACGGATTGACAGTAGCTTTTTACAAAGCCAATCAAGAACTACTTATACCTTACTTAATCTCTCTCTACGAAGAAATGGTTGAGACCCGAACGATGCTCCCATCTATGAGAGAATCAATGATCGTCACACTCCTTAAGCCAGGGAAGTCCCCGAATGATTGCTCATCATATGGATCCTTGTCCCTATTAAATGTACATACAAAACCTTTTGCCAAAATCATAGCCAACCGATTGGCCCCTCTGGTCCTGCTGGTAGTGGTTCCAGAACAGGCAGGCTTCATTCAAGGACGCAGCCTAACTTAGAATCTCTAAACTGTCTTCAGAACCATCCAAAACATAAACCCACAAGTCAAAGCTGCAGCAGTTTTCTTAGACACTGAAAAAGCATTTGATTCAGTTGAATCACCATTTATGAAAGCAGTGCTATGACAAATTGGAGTGGGAGAGGTCTTTCTCCAGCTAGTATCAGTCTTACACAATGCCCCAGTTGCTAGAGTCATATTGGGAAACAGAGTTAAATTTCCCATTCCCATTTTGAGGAGTACCAGCCAGGGATGCCCTCTATCTCCTCTGCTGTATGCCTTGGTTGCGGAACCCCTGAGCTGCACACTTCAGGAGTAGCATGGGCATAAAGGAGTGTGCTTCCCAGGCTATCGTTTGATCATCTCGGCCTACGCTGATGACATGCTTCTATATATTAGGGACCCTGAGAGATAACTCACACCTGTCCTCACTGAGGTGGTCCGCTTTAAGCTATTATCTGGCATCAAGGTCAACTAGGCCAAATCTTACATGTTTCCCCTAATGCCAGCTACACTTCCAACAAATCTGGAATTCCTTTTATAATGAATCACAGACTCTGTCCGCTATTTAGGAATACAGATTCATACTGACCCTGGAGTTATATTGACAGATAATTACAGGAAGGCACTTCATAATCTGGAAGAGGATGTTTCCCGAAGGATCAGGCTGCCACTCTGCCAGATGGATTTCCCTCATGAAAATGATTATACTCCCTAGATTTCTGTTCCTCTTTCAAAACATCCCTATGCTGCGACTGGCACATATATTTAGTACTATTTGATCGCTATTGACTAAATTAGCATGGGCTGGTAAACAACCCAGGGTTAAGTGGGAAAAGCTCACCTTACCATACTCAATTGGGGGCCTGCCCCAGATCTTGAGTTACAATATTGAACAGCCCAAAGCTCTCACGCTCACACTTGGATACATCACCCGCAGAACCTACCACATCTATACATAGAGAAGAATGCCGCTGAACCGAATACTTTACCACAGGTATTATTCAACTCCCTAGTCAGAAAAACACAGTGTCCTAGACTCACTAAACTCTGTCATTCACGCCTGGCGGAACCTATTGGCTAGACAAGCGGGAGCGCGTATACACTCTTCACTGATTCCCTTAGACTGGTGCTCCTGGTGCCCGATGGGTAGAGAAAGGGAGGTCTGTTGTGCGATCCGGAAAGAAGGTATCACCAAGATGGGCGACCTATTTCAGGACGGAGTGTTACGCAAGTGGGATAACATACAAACGGAAGGGCTTGAACCCTTGACTCTGGCACAATATCAATACTTTAGAGTTAGACATGCTTTACAAGACATGTGAGGAGAAGGCCTGCAAGAACCATCAGAGATGTTAGCACTCACTCATATTATCCACACTCCCTCTCCCTCTAAACTAGTGATGAGAGTCTTTAGCTTCACACAAGAAAATAGGAGATCACATTTAATGAAGGCATGCCAGGACTGGCAGAGAGATTGAGCTTTCCCAATTGGCAACAATTGCTGGCGGTACTGCAGCGAGGTGACTAGACAGATTTCATTAAATGGTCGACACCGGTTAATCCATTTTAAATATTTTAATAGAGTGTATTACACGCCGGACAGGCTATTCAGATATGGTCTACGAGACTCACGGTCTGCTATCGCTGCTCGGAGCAGGAAGCTGTGTTCCTACATGTGGCCTAGCATTGTCCTAAAATCTCTGACTTCTGGGAGAAGGTTTTCTGTACAATTAACGACATCACAGGTCTCTCTCTCACCCCAGATCTGTATCTTTCACTGCTGGGTTACGTTAAACAAACTGACAAGAGCGTACGATGCCTGGTGGCTATAGGTTTACTGCTGGCTAAGCACAGGGCGGCAATGCGTTGGGCCAAAGGACCAATTCCCACAACAGAAGAATGGACTTAAGATATGATATATTGTAACACCCAAACAGACACATATAACAAATGACTGACCCACAGAATCGACCCAAAGGCTTTTGGGGATTATTTCAACAATAACTGGTTGGTATGGAGACAGGAGAGCCTGAGGGACACTTAGACGTGCACTAGTCACGCTGTTCACGATACGAGGGAAGTCAGCACCAAAATGAGTGGGAGAGATTCATAGGATAACTAACACCACCACAAGTTCTATTGTAAATAATGGTATCCACTGGTGTCCCAAAGGAATTCCTGATGAATAACAAACTGATTCTTGCAATTTTGTGTGATCTTTGTGCTTATTTCTGCATTGTACTTTACCCGAGATACGAGCAAATGTAAATTTATTAACGTTTTGTTTACTGAAAAGCAATAAAAAAAAATATATATATATATATATTTTCTAGGAGTACTATTTCTTGGCCTACTTCTGTAAATTCTTATGAAATCACGAAAGCCGTAAATCTGCACTTAATACAAGGGCATACACCATGGGTGCACTTTGGAGACTTTCTTTAATAATTGTGTCCCTAATTAGGTCTGGCGTCAACCATGACCGTTTGTGTTTATTAAAAGTCTGTCTCTCTCTCTCTGTCTATTGGCTGGCTTCACTGTGAGTGACAGTATTCTGCTCTTTCACAAAGAGCATATCGGCACACAAGGTAGCTTTGTTCAGTGCCAGGAACTACTGTGACAATGTGTGCTTTTTGAGACCAAAAACAATTTTTGCTTTTGCCAATGTTTGTCATAATGGTGAGGGCCCGGCAGCTCCCACACCAATAAGGATATACAAAAACCATGCCAAAACAAGACACGTATAGCCAAAACCAAAAGGCTGATCACCAACATCAGACCTACTGGCTTTGCCAATGCTTATTTATTTTTATGTTTCTCATAATCTTATTAAAATTGGTTACATTAATTTTGCATTTAGAATATTTTTGGGAAATACTAGCATACAACAACACATTTTACTAAATGATGCTGCAAAGAAATGGCACCTAAAACTTTATAGTAGATTATCAAAATGTCTTTTTCCTACTTTCATTTTTTGTGAACATTTTATTTTGAAAGTAAAGAATCATCAATCTTGCTTTAAAGCTTCTGCAAATATTTGCATCTAATCAGAGAGCTTTCTGGGGTATAATACATAGCCTCATATTGTTAAACTTTGAAAAAGTCTGTACACATTTTCATATTGGAACCACTCTGTCAGTTGTGCTGTCCAAGCTTAAAACATTTACTTAGAGCACTCACCCTAATAATAAAGGGTTTGCATTAATGAACCATAAATACAAGTTTGAACAGCATTAACACTTGGACGCAAATATTACCTTAATTGCAGACAATGGTGTTCCCTGATCCATAATGTGCTACTGTAAACTGGCAGCCTAAGGGTTTGTGGTGTAGGGGGGTTGGGTCTACTTGTTCCAAGGACAAAATACACATGAAAATGTGTTGCCCTTGACCACAAACAGTACGGGAGACAAAATATTGTAGTCTCCTCCAGAGATTTGACATGTAATTGGTGGGAAGTGGGGCAAGTCACTACTTGGAGTTGGGGGCTTTAACGGAGCAACCTCTAACTCTGCCCTGGTTGTTACCCCTGTAAGCACCTCTGGTGTAACGCCTTCCTGCTTGCTGGTGGAAGGACTGCTACTGACTTCTAAATGACTGCAACAGATCGGGGGAAGTAGCCTTGACTCCTCTCCCCTGGGATGCTGTTTGTAGGGCAGTCACAGAATTTGCACAAACAGTGTGCTTCTTTATTTTTTCCAGCATCTTAACCTCAGACCCAAATAGTGGTACCCATCAACTGAGAGGTTGAGGAGATGCTGCTGGCCTGTGGTTTAATTAAGCTTGAGACAAGAGCGGCATCTCCGGAGGACGGTAGTCTTAATGCCTCAAAACGATGTGTCTGCAGAATCAGGAACACAAAGAATGCTGTTAGAGATGGGCAAAATGGTTCTTACCTCAGACATTATTTTCTCCCCTTCTTCCTAAACTCCTCAGAAAGGTTTTTTACGTGCTCCTGCATCTCCTCCCACTGGGACCTGTCGTATCAGGAGAGGATCCCGATATTGGGTAACTGCCCCTATAGCCCGTCTCTCACCCGCTGTACCTATTTTCTTGCACGCTGTGTGAGGCAGAGGGACATCATCTGTAGCCTGAGTGGAGACCCTTTTGCGGGCAGTGTGAAGGACCCACTCAATCGCCTTTGATGTACAGAGTCTCTGGGTAAGGGTTTGAACATTTTCTCCACCCATGGCATTATTACCCTCTTTTAAAGGCTTCTTAAAAGTCTCAGGTGGATTTGAGCATGCCCCAGAGCGCTGGTAGGAATTGCACCATCTGCTCTGATTGGAAGAGTGTCTCATGGAGGCATATGCATGTACACTATATGCATGTGGAAATCCATTTCCTCGTGGAGGACATGCATGTCCACCTTAAGTGAAGACTGTGGACCACTGACTGACCTCGCGGAAGGCCGCAATAGCGTCGGGCGGGAATGCCCTGATAGTGGCTGACGTCTGATTCTCCCAGGGGTCGACACTGTAGCTGTCCCAAGGTCATCTGTGTGACCTTGATCTAGGAGCTGGGCACAAAGATAAGCAGGATCAAAGGAACTGCCTGGATCAGAAGAGGTACATTGGGACCTCTAAGGTAACTCGAGCGGAGGAAGAAGGGCTGGTGTGGTGCCAGTGGAGGGATGGAGGAGATAGGATGATGGTGGTGGAAACGGAGAAGGAGGTAGGATATAGAGGACAGGGCTAGTGCCCCTATCTCCATGCTTCTTCAGAACCGGTTCCACAGAGGCTTCAGAAATGTTTTTTTCCTCAAAGGCAAGCCTCCTTTTGAGGGGCAGAGTCTCTGATGGCTTTGTCGGACATGGTTTTGCTGAGATTTCCCTGGTGACGGGATGAATGAAAAGGTGCGTCTGCCAGGTGTCAAGCTCTTCTTGGAGCCGCTGCACATCGGACAACTCAGACCCCTTGGATCAGACTGTAGATGGTGCTTTTGGCACTGACGGGATATTCTGCATTAATGACATTATGGGCATCTACGAGGCTTTGGACTGGTTGTGAGGGCAGTCGAGGCTGTTCAACACCTTCGGGCCATGTAGGACTCAACGGTTGGTAAGCTTCGACGCCCTTGGCCAGATACTTCTTCGGTTTCAAAGCCTCTTCCCAGTGCCTACTGGGGCCTGAAAGGGGCGGAAGCAGCAGTCTCTTTTGTGGGGCTTGATGACTGATTCCCCCAGGAGCGATGATCTACTTCGGCCATTAGTGAGTGTCAGAGCAGTGTGGCATACTTATGACCCTGGGCATGGTTTTCGTATAAAGGTCACTGGACTTCAGCTCGAAGTCCTCTTTCTCCCTATGTTCAGAGGCACTCGAGGAGACTGACTCCGGACTCGGTGTGGCTTGGGCTGCTTGGATTTTGGATAGGCGGGATACTTCTCCTTTATCAGTGCTGAAGAGATCCAGTTTGTCGAAAAAATCAGTGGTCTCTGAGGCTGACTGTGATGTGCTCAAAGCCTCTCTCTTCAGTAAGGTTTACTTGGAGCAGAATACGAGGAAGGACACGTAGGAGCCATCGTCATGGTCTGGAAAAAGGCACAAGTGGCAGAAATTGTATTGGTCCAAATTGGCGGACATGGCGTGGCGTGGGGGGATTTGGAGGGGGAGGAGAGGGCTAGGTTTGTAAGGGTGTCCTTTGCGGTTAGCATTGTCCAGTATCGAAGCTCGATTGGGGGCAAGAGGCTTAGTGCAGGGACTAGAGCACTGGTTGGCGGTTGCCAGAAGGTGTCTGAAGAACACAATGATAGTAGCCAATGCAGCCTGGTTCTTCGGAGTTGTCCGTGCCAAATTATAACTGCGTGTTCCAGAAAAAATAGATGTAACATAACGAAGCTCAGAGCTCTCTTAGTGTATGTCCTAAACAGAAGGTGAAAATAAACAATACAACATTGGTGGTCATGCCGAATGTCCTCTTAAGAAGTCACAGTACATCCAGCAACTCGAAAGACTTCTTTGAGGAAAAACAACCTGCAAGAGTCCAAGCCCAACACTAGATGGCAAGACTGTCTAGAGCATGTGTATCTACAAACACACATGCAATGAGCATTACAGGTCCCTACAGGACTCATTACAGTATTTCCCTGATAGACTCTGTTGCAAAGGCAGAGAGAATTTTGGGGGTCATCAACAGAAGGAATGGTACCCTGCCAGATCATTAGTTCAGCTGTAGACTCCTCCAAAGTTATGGCTCATGGTTACTTGTCATGGTCTAGAACTAAGCTAGACTGAAGGAGATTGAAACTGCTGAGAGTCCAAATTGTCCCACCCATTCTCTGAAAAGCAGCTACCACAGCAATAGCTCAACTATAGAGAACCAAGGGGGAGAGGAGGGAAAGAAGAGAGAGGCACTAGTGCCAGTCAGAATAAGCCGGTTTAGCCACCAGGTGCACTTGCATGGATTCTTTGGAATCAGATGTAGCACAGAAAGGGAAAAGGAGGCAAAAGATTAGAAAAAGAGACAAGGACTAGTGGTAGATCAAAGTAATGGCAAGTTAGGCAAGGGTGATGTTGCTATGATGTGTCTTCACACAAACTGGGAGCTGGCTAAAACCACTAGATACCAAGGAGTGGTAAACCAGAGGCTTGATGGCACAGCAATCAGCACAGATAAGCACATGAGAAGAAGCAGTGGAAACCAAGGGAACTGGAGAGGGGGAACCAAAAAAAAGGAGGAACAGAAAGCATGGTGAAGCACTATTGGCAAGTGGAGAAGCCATACAACGACACGATTCATTGCCAGGCACTTGGCTGTGGGCTGAAGGGTTTAAATACTTGCTCTGCCTCTGGCATTGTCTGCTTTACTACCCTGAGCCTTAACATCCAGCCATATGACAATCATCCTGGCAAAGACTCACAGGACCTAAAAACTGAACTGCAGCTGCACATTTTTAATCTGCCTTATCCGGGTAGCACACTTTTTGGTTCTCACGCAGACGATGTGAGGCAGTGGATTAAGTGCCATATCAAAAACCTGAAGGCCACAGGTCTAGAAAAGAGTACAGGAACCACTACAGGCCTTTTGATCACTAATCCTTCATTGAGAGGGTTCCAATCTATCAATAGTCTCATTATCACCAACTAAGGGAACAAAAGTCATATCATCATTGAAAAAAATCACCTCAAAGCAAAGGTGAGGTGGCCAACACAAACATCTCCTTCAGGAGGTAAGAATTGACTTCTCCCCTTGTCCCTCTTATGGATGTTGCTATGGTGGTGTGGAAGCATTGTGAAACACCTACAAGAATAGCAAAGCATCACAAAGACAGAGTGCTGAGTATTGTACAACATGTCTACTCACTGATGTTCACATTATCTATTAGTGCCATTCCTCAAAAGAAGTTTTCCCAATTCCAGTTGCAGAAATTTGGCCAAGAGATCGGCACCCTTCTGGAGAAAGGCTATGGAACTAGTCCCAGCTTCCCAAAGAATTAAGAGGATTTATTTTGTTACTTCTGTTTTGAAAGAATGGACAAGAGTAACATTTCAGACACATTCTCAACTTGAAGAAAAGCAACAAATGGATAAAGAGCAAAAAAATTGCAGATGCTGGCCTTGCAATAAACCTACTCTCAGCTCTGGCAAGGGAAAATGAGGTGCACAATGGACCATCAAGTATGCTTACTAGCATTTTCAATACAGAATCCTCTGTTTCTGAGGTTTGTTGTCAAAAATCAACATTACCAATACAAAATCCTTCCATTCTGCCTCATATCCCTCTCGAGGAATATCCAAGTGTCTGGCAGTAGTAGCTGTCAATCTGAGAAGATAAGGAATTTTCATCTACCCATATTTAGCCAGGCTGATAAAAGTTTCAGCATCTCAAGATGTCCAGAGAGCTATAGACGTTCTCAATAGGCTTATGCTATGAGTCAACCAAACAAAAAGTCAATTTCAATGTCTATTCACTGCTTGAAAGCATTGCTAGACACGTAGGTGGTCAAAGTTTATTCTTCAGAGGATAGACTACATTCTGTTTGGCTGAAGTGTAAAAATCTTCTATTTTCCCACCAGTCAGGAGACTCTCTAGGCCTTGGGGATAGAATATGGTTCTTGAAAACGACTAAATGGGTCTCACTTTTGAAAGTAATTATAGGGTCACACTTTGGAATACTTAACGGAGGGCTGCTTTCTTAGTAGTGATCACATATGCATACAGGGCTAGTGAAATCCATGCTCTATGTTCGCACAAACCCTATGCAGTCTTCCATAACTGCAACATGAGTATGAAGACACACCCATGTTTTCTTCTTAACCAAGTCTCTGATTTTCACATTAATCAGACTACTTCTCTTTCCACATTTTTCAGAACCCTTCCACTCCAGATGAAAGGTCTTTTATACGCTCTTGATGGTTGGAGAATTGTTAAGTTTTATCTTGTTAAGACAAAAGGCATCCGCAAATCTGACAACCAATTTGTAAACTATGGGCCTGTTTATACACGTCTGTCCCCATCAAAGCATTCCATTTACAGTTCAATTGTCTTTTGCGTACTATTGTTATCTGAAAGCAGATAGATCCTTACTGGGTAAACCTGTTCTACTACTAAAGCTAAAACTGTGACCACACATTTGTTGAGGAACATCCCTGTAGCGGTAATTTGTAAGGCACACATATGGCACTTAGTTCAAACATTCCCAAGTCACTATTGTCCAGTCAGATTATAGAGCAGATGCCTAGATAGGGAAAGTTTCTACTAGGAATATATTTGGCTAGGTCTGAATATTTCTTCTACCAACTGATTTTTGGTATATGCATGAACCAAATGAAGGAAAAAAAAATCTAAGGTGGAGTTGATGCCTTGGAGCACTGGGAGTTTTGCAGGTGAGTATCACGCGTCACCTCGAAACTGAACCCTCTTCTTCGAAGAAAAACAACTTATGATAGCCGCACCCAACACGAGATTGCATGATTGCACAGAGAATGTGATCTACAGCAGCATAAGCTACAAGCTAGAAAAAGTGATTGAATAAAGAACAGGATCCTTAGCCACTGATCAACAAGAACTGGACGAACTGTCTGACACAGCATGAAATGATACTGGTGGACTGTGTTTTTGAAAAGAAGCAGTGTTGCTGTGCCAGTCTATTTGGGCTGCAGCTACATTGCCCTGTTTTTCTCTCACTTTAAAAAAAAATTGGTGAAAGAGTTTTTATTGCAATAGTTTTTCTTTAGTGACTATTGACATTAGAATTGTCTGCTTTCTGTTTAAAGAAAAATAAACAAAAATGGTCAATTTAGGCTGTTGAAAGTGAAATGAAATGAAAATAAATTTGTACCACGCAAACTCAACCCGATGGGCATCAAGGCCCCTAACATAATATGATGAATCACCATGCTGTGCTTAAGCATACGCTTTCCCAAAGAGCCAGGTCTTAAGAGCTTTCTTAAAGAGGGGCAAAGATGATAGATCTTTGAGCTCGAAAGGGAGAGCATTCCATAGCCGAGGGGCCACTGATGCAAAGGCTCTACCTCCCCATCTTGACTTTTTAATGAGGGGGATAACAAGGAGGTTCTGTTGGGAAGATCTAAGGCATCTGCTGGGAGCGTAATTAGAGAGCAAAGATCCCAGTCCGTCAGCCGCTCCTGCTACAAGAGTCTTATAGACTAGGCAGATGATTTTGAAAGAGATGCGTTGCTCAATGGGTAGCCAATGTAGATTCTTCCTGGCTAAAGTGGCAGAGGCTGAGCATGGAAGATCCAGAACAAATCTCGCTGCTGAATTTTGTATTACTTGCAGGCGATGTAGCAATCCCTTGTTAGTCTCTGTGTATAGTGCATTGCAGTAGTCTAAGCGAGAACCGACTAATGCTATGACAGTTTGTTTTCTTGCCTGTGGGGATAAGTAGTGAGCTATTCTACGAAGGATTTTTAGAACTCCCCAACAAGTAGCTACCGTTCTGTGGATCTGTAAGTTCATGGCCAGCTCGGTGTCAAAGATGACCCCTAGGTTTTTTGCCGACTGTGAAGGAGCGGGACAAGTTCCTAGTGATGGCGGCCACCATTCACTCGACCAGGCGTCCCTGTCCTTTCCGAAAATCAGCACCTCGGTCTTATCGCCATTCAGCTTCAAGGAGTTGAGAGTATTTTAATTTTAAGAAGAACTGGCTTTTCTGGAGAAAAGCATATACTTCTATTTTGTATAACGGTCTGGGATCCCACACTTGGACGAAATAGTTCAGTGTTTATGATTTCAATAGAGATTCCCCTGAAAAAGAACAAGGATTACAGGTAAGCAACTTTTCCTTCTTCCCATCCTCCTATGCTATTAAATTCCTTCACTGCGTTCTCTGATATTTCCTGATGAATTGGGCATTCACCTTTTGTGTGGGATTCAGGTACACATACCACACTCTATCCCTGAGATGCTTCTACAGACTTGTTCCCATCACTGGAAGACATCAAGTATGGAGTGAGCACATTCTTCACAGTAACACATTGAAATGAGAGGTTCAACACCAGGTAACAGCACTGAGTGAACAAAGAAGTTAATGAATGAAATGGAAGAAAATGTTCTGTTAAAAAAACTGTGAGGGTACAGCCCAGTGCACCAGGATCCAGGTCAACAAGAACTGAAAAAATGACAGACCAACTACCAGTACATGGCGTTGTAAGTCAGAAAAGGTGCTATTTCTCTTAAAGGTGCAGAGTACCACTTCCAGCTTTACAATGATGCTCCCTATATGCTTTTCTTTTCAAACAATCACTATTTGAGAAAATAGCAAATTGATAACATTCCAAAGTATGTTTTGTTACTGACTTTAAAAGAATACACAATCAAATTTCAATTTAATCAGAGTAACCAACATTAGATGCAGAAGGAAGGAAATAGGGGATGAAGATTCAAGCAGATTGGTATGTGTGTTGACTTGTGGATCCTTCAGCTGTCACAACCTTTACAATGCAGAATGTGAGAAGTTGGCCTGATGTATGATGTCACTAGTTCTAGTGTACACCTTATATCAGTCCAAACAACCCTTATGGTGATTGGTCAACCTTATAGACCAGCTATCCTAGTGATAGCATGGACAAGAGCAGTCTTAAGCTAAACTCTGAATGGCATGTGAAGCCAGCTGTTATACCATTTGTAACCCCTTGAATACCAAATGAAAGGACACCACAACAGATATATATATAAAATAAAGTGTATTTATTCTAGTCAAACCCTCAGCACTCTTTATGAGATTCGAGGTAAGTACAACACAGTCTTATTTAAGCATACATTAAGTCACACAGGTAAGTAATACAGTTAGGCCCTAGGGGCCACGCAAACCATATACTAAGTAAGTGGTATAAGGACCACTGTCACGGAAATAGGATAGGCCTAGGCCTAGGGAATCGCTGGGGCTACACTATACTACCAAAGGTTAGGAAGTGGGAGGCCCAGGGGATTCAGGTGCAGAGTGGAAACACTCACGCGTAATGCGTATAATCGATAGAAATAGTACAGTTTGGAAATAATAAGGTTTAGGACACTTCTGGAGTAACTAGGAAGTCGAGACTTGAGAACTAGACACTAGGATAGTCAATACCCTGATGAGTACCGGAGTACCCAAGTTACCTAGCCCACGGACTGCGGGTGCATAGGTGTGAAGTTGCGTCGGGTTTCGTCGTCGACTCCTATGGATGCCTGAAGGAAAGATGCTGACAGGCAGTCAGTGAAGAGTGTCCAGTGGATCCCAAGGCCGGGATCAAGAAGGAAGGATACCTGCAAGCAGAAGGGACAGAGTCTGGGTCACTAGCCAGTGACCACGTGGAACCAGGAAGGAACCAGGCGATGTCGGGAGATTGCAGGTGAAGAGGTGAAGCTTGTCGCAGCAGCCACGGGTACCAGGAGACGTCGAGGACGACCAGGACCAGGAGGCGAGCTGTCCCACGAAGGCTCGTGCTGTCGGCGGCGTCGAAGTCGAACTAGGACTAGGACTCACCAAGCCTTGGCAAGCGGAACCCACGAAGAATGGAGGACTTGCTTCTGGTGCAGACCAGGGAGGTCTGGGGTGCTTCTCTTTCGCAGAGGAGCAGGAGCCAGTCTGGAGGAGCCAAACCAGCAGTGGAAAATTGAAGGTCTGTCGTCACAGAGGTTACTAGCCAACGGGCAAGCAACCGGACAGACGCGACAAGCAGGAAAATGCAGAAGGGCCCCACGCAAGACTCGTGGAGTGTGGGGGGCTGATCTTCGGTGCAGATGGTGCTTGGGGTTGGGGCTTCTCAATCTCCGGTGCACAACCTCGAGGGTGCCTCAGAAGCTGCGCTGGAAGATACTCGCCACTTTTCCCAGGTAGCCGGTCCCACATCTCTCGTCGCCTCCACGGATCTCAGCTCGGCTGTGGATGTGGATCAGGGTCGGAGAAGTCTGGAAGTCAAGGCTCTGGTCAGGCTCTGCAGTCGGTCCCTCGTAGAACTTCAGCAAAGCAAAGGGTAAGTCTCTTGATGGTGCCTGTTCGCACAGGGTGGCCACTCCTTGGCCACAAGGGAGATTCTTCAGTCTTCTTCTTTCGTCGAATGTCGAAGGTCCAGAGTTTCTGTTCAAGTTGCAGGTTCAGGATAATCTAATCTCCTGGGGCCCAGCTACCACACTTATACTAATCTGGGGGGCTGGGTTGCCTGCTAGGTCACGCCTTATGGGTGGGACCCCGGAGGGGGGTGGTTACACCCCCTTCCCTTTGTCCAGTTTCGCGCCAGGACTGGGGCTGGAGTGCCCCAGCACCGGTTTGAACTGGACTATGCATGGGACAGCTTGTGTGCCCCAGGCAGTGTCTAGTTCCTTTCATCCCTCCCTGCCCCAATACACTAAGGCCTGTCTGGGGTGGTGCTAGCACCTCCCAAGGCAGGAAACCTATTGTCCAAGCCTCCCGTGCCGGGATCACTCCCAGCAGCAGGAGGTCAGACTTGTGTCGCGGCAGCAGCATCCATTTTGTGATGCTGGGGCTCTGGTTAACTTTAACCGGGTAAGTAGGTTTCAACATGTCTTAGAAGGGAGGGATAATATCCTCATCACCAGAAATGGGTTGGGGGTGTTAGACACCTTACACGACATGTTTTGATAAAGCCAAACCATAGTTACCATAACCGTTTAAGATTATAAGGCACTTTAAGAGTATATGGTAGGCTATATCATAGAACAGCTGTAAGGACATGGTTCCGAAAGCTGCAGACAGGCTCAGCTCATGCTAGAGCACTATCTCACATGTTACCAAGCACTCTGCCTCCAGGATTGTTAAGGCCTGCCATAGGAGGGTACACCTATGCCCTGGGTACCTAAGGTACACTGTACAGGGGCCAATAAGGTGATGCTATCCAATTGGGTTATGCACCTAAAGTACATAGTATTAATTTAGAGAGAGAACAGCAGAGCTGTGGGTCTGATTGGCAGGCCCACAGCCACATCTAAGTCGAAAAACAGTAAAGCAAAAGCAAAAAGTGGGGGTGAACATAGAAAGCAGACCCTACTCTCCCACACAGAAGTCAAATAAAGGACTCATGTAGTAGTTTAGACATGCTCACAGACCAATCTTAGGGCAGAACTACATTAAGAAGGCTAATAATAGACATGTAGCTAAACAGTGATGGAAGCCACTCAAATACAATGCATAAACAACAACAGAATAGACAAAGCATTCACTAGGTGTATTCAATGAAGACAGGCTGAGACTCATTGCCTTAACATTCCTATTTCGTATTTAGTATTAAGAACAGTAAAGCATTCACGGGGTCCCTTATGTGGTGGAGAAGGTAGAGACTGATGCGGAGGGCAGATAGGTGTACACAAAAGTCAGGTTGAACGGCTCATTACTGGCTCTGTTTACGCTCCTAATGTAGAACAGAACTCTTTGCTTTTTGGGTTAACCGAGGTCTTGGCCCCTGGAGTGGAATTCCCTGGTTGATAGGAGGTGACTTTAACTTGGTGTTGGATGTAGAACTAGATCAGTCGTTTCCACCCCTGACACGAACCGCAGCTGTGTTAAAATGCACAAGCGCTGACCGAATGGCTAATTCATTGGTCTTTGGCTGACATATGGCATACTATCAACTCAGACGCTCGCATCTACTCATTCTATTGCCCAATGCATGGCCTGCAAGTACAGCTGGACCTCATAGTGGGGGTCACCCAACCTGTTTCCTCTCATCAATGAGATCGAATAGCTAGGACGCATGCACTCTGATCCCAACCCCCAGCTCTTGCAATTCAAATGGAAGGCAGGCCTGGCACCTGTCCCCATGAACATGAAATACATGAAGCAATGAAGCGCCATTATGCATCACTCTACCTGGCACCTTCTAACAGTGGTGCTTAAAGACCAGGCATTTCATGCCTCCTTGGTGTTGCAATCATGGAATACTTTGAGGTAAACGACAGCTCCACAGGCAATGCGCTAGTAGAGTGGGACATCTTTAAAGTAACTACTAGGGGGCATTGTCTAGGGCTCACCTGGAATATTTGCAAGCAACTAAGCGAAGCACTTAGTAAAATAGAGCGCCAGCTGCTGCAATATGAGACCAGCACGGCTGCGGAAACAAAAGTCACACAGTGCTTAGACTAGTTGCGCGCTGAGCATGTAGATCTATTGGAGATGCTTAGATGCCACAATTATGTAGAACATTCTGCACGCACACATGCAACATCAGCTAAGGCAGGACTGATGCTTGCATGGCTCCTGCGCCAGGAACAGGCCCGCCAACCTGTATGCACTCTGTGAGACGAGGCACAGGTTATATATGCAACATGAAATACATGCAGCAATGACGCGCCATTATGCATCACTCTACCAGTCCTTGGAGCAATGCGACGAGCAGTGGCTAAGTGCCTTCCAAGACTCAGTAAGCCTGCCCAAGGCAAACCCTGAACAGCGTTAGACATTAAATGCTCCAATTTCCTCTGATAAAATTCGTGACGCGGTTGCGGCACGGGCAAAAGGAAAAACTCCCAGGCTAGATGGGCTCCCGGCCGAATATTATAAGGAGTATGCAGCAACATTGGTTCCGAGCCTGCACACCCTTTATACTATGGCACTGGCAGAGCTGAGACTTCCCTCGTCAATGCGCGAGTCTAGTGTCACTGCTGAAACCCGACAGGGATCCCACAGATCTGGACTTCTATAAATCACTAGCCCCCCTAAATGCTTCTAGCGAAGATCCTAGTGGACCGATTGGCACCAGTGGTCCCAACCCTCGTTCATGCGGATCAAAATGGGTATGTACCATCTCGAAGAACCTCTTCACGTATTCTGCGTCCCATTAGCCACATTCAGGATGTATATTATTAGACCTGGAAAAGGCCTTTGACTCCCTGGAATGAGACTTTCTATTCGCAGCCCTAGCTCGAAATGGCCTTGGTGACAAGTTCATCCGTATGGTTAGGCAGCTGTACAGTGAACTAACGGTACGAGTAAGAGCGGGCCCATATATATCTGAGCCAATTTTGGTAAGAAGAGGGACCTGGCAGGGCTGCCCGCTGTCCCTGCTCCTCTTCTTGTTAGCCATAGAGCCACTAACGGAGGCTATCCGTGCCAGAGCGGACTGGAGCATCCCACTAGGGGATGGCATGCACACGATCTCACTGTATGCCGACGACCTCCTGGTGTACATTAGAGATATCCGATCAATTTCTACGTGGCTAGCACACACTTTAGGAGGCTTCGCATACTTGTGGGGCTGAGAGTTAATGATGCAAAGTCATGTTTATATCCTTTCAATGAGACATGTCAGCACCCAGTGTATATACTTAATGGGGTGCGTGTGCAGTGGAAAGTTGACACCTTTCGTTACCTGGGTATATGACTATATAGGCAGCAGGCAGACCTGGTAGATGGCAGGCTGGGGAGAGCACACTGCCGTCCACTCTCAAATATCTTTCGAGGTGACGCTTCCACAGTCAGTATCAGGCGCGTTTGGCCCTCACAAAGATGATGATCCTTCCACGCTTCTTGTATTATTTTGCAAACCTACCTCTATACATTCCTCCGCCTCTTTATCTTACCCTCGAGAAGATAATCAGAGACTTTATATTGGGCAGTTCTTGACATCGGGTGGCGATAAAAAAAACTACTTGCCCACAGACCAGAGAGGCCTGGAGGCACCAAACATAGAGAACAAGTTACTTACCTTCGGTAACGATGTATCTGTAAGAAACATTAGTTAGTTAGATTCCTCACCTTAGAATATCCCCAGGCGTCAGACTGGATCCGAAAGATTTTTCGTCAGCAATACCCCTTGCGCGTCACTAGGCGTCGTCTGCGGCTCCGCGTCCGTCGTCGGCGTCGTGCGCCGGAATGACGTCGTCGGAGTACTTAGACGCCGCCCTCGCGCGCTGACGTCAGTTCTTGTACATAGCTTTCCGCGCCAGGAACGCAGAGCCATGCAAAGACCGACACTGGTGCCAAAAATAAAATCTAGGGGCCTGAAAAGGATAACCTTAACCCTAGATGTCAGTTCGCAGAACGGGGAGGATGGGTGGGTCGGTGAGGAATCTAACTAACTAATGTTTCTTACAGATACATCGTTACCGAAGGTAAGTAACTTGTTCATCTGAAAGAAACACGTTAGTTAGATTCCTCACCTTAGAATAGATACCCAAGCAATACCATCCCCGGTGGTGGGTCTGCGAACCAAGATCACACCAGAAAGTCCTGGAGGACAGAACGGCCAAAGAAGCCATCCCTCCGGACTTGGCTGTCAAGGCAATAATGCCTGGCAAACGTGTGTAGCGAAGCCCACGTCGCCGCCTGACAGATGTCCTGCAAAGGGACACCCCGTCCCAAAGCAGTAGTAGCCGCTGTGGCCCGAGTGGAGTGGGCGCGCAGCCCAACAGGAGGGTCCTTTTTTGCCAAGGAGTAACAAATTTTGATGCACAAAACGACCCACCGAGAGATGGTCCGTTTGTGCACCGCTTTCCCCTTCTTAGCACCCACGTATCCAACGAAAAGTTGGTCGTCCACCCGGAACTGCTTTGTGCGGTCCAGATAAAAGGAGAGCGCACGTTTTGGGTCCAGACGGTGGAGCCTCTCTTCCTCTTTGGAAGGATGCGGAGGCGGAAAGAAGGTGGGCAAGGTGACAGACTGCCCAAGATGAAATGGAGTCACCACTTTCGGAAGAAAGGAGGGACGAGGCCGAAGGACAACCTTGTCCGGATGAACAGACAGAAAAGGAGGCTTTGAAGATAAAGCCTGGAGCTCACTCACCCGTCTAGCCGAGGTGATGGCTACCAGAAAAGCAGTCTTAAGAGTCAGAAGACGAAGAGGACAATTGTGAAGAGGCTCGAAGGGAGCGCACATCAGGAATGTCAAGACAAGATTCAAGTCCCACTGAGGCATTACAAAAGGGACAGGAGGGAACATGTGAGTAATGCCTTTTAGAAAGCGTGTAACTACAGGGGACTTGAAAAGAGAAGGCTGATCAGGAAGCCGCAAGAAGGCAGAGATGGCAGCAAGATAACCTCTCAGAGTGCCCAGGGCAGAGCCCTGCCGGGCCAAAGAAAGAAGAAAGAGGAGAACCTCAGAAAGAGGGGCGGAAAGGGGATCCACAGCCTTTGCTGTGCACCATGCCACAAATTTGTTCCACCGGCAGGCGTATACCGTCTTTGTGGAGGGACGCCTGGCTGCCAGAATGATATCACAGACTTCAGGAGGCAAGTCCAATGGCATCAACTGCCGCCGCTCAATCTCCACGCATGGAGGTGGAGGCTGGACAGGTTCGGGTGGAGGACCGTCCCCTGCTGCTGCGACAGAAGATCCTCCCGCAGGGGCAGACGTATCGGAGGATCGGTCAGCATACTGAGTAGCTCGGGATACCAGTACCTTCGTGCCCAATCCGGAGCCACCAAGATAACTTGGGCCCGGTCGTGCCTGATCTTCTTCAGCACTCTGGGCAGAAGTGGTATAGGCGGAAAGGCGTACAACAGACCGCAACTCCACTCGTGACGAAAAGCGTCGCCGAGCGAGTGCCGCCTTGGAAATTCCAACGCGCAGAACTGCTGACATTGCGCGTTCTCTTCGGTGGCGAATAGATCTAACCAAGGCTCTCCCCACTGCTGAAAGAGACCTTGCGCCACTTCGGAGTTCAGACGCCATTCGTGATCCATCATGCACCGGCGGCTGAGTTCGTCTGCTCTGGCGTTCAGAGAGCCCGCCAGATGTTGAACCACCAGGGTGACGCCCTAGTGTTCCAGCCATGTCCAGAGGCGCAGAGCCTCCTGACAAAGGGTCCACGACCCCACCCCGCCCTGTTTGTTGCAATACCGCATGGCGGTGGTGTTGTCCGTGAACACCTGCACGACACTTCCCCTGACAGAGGGAAGGAAGGCTTTCAGTGCAAGTTGGATCGCTCTCAACTCCAACAAGTTGATGTGGAGACGAGACTCCGCCGGAGACCAGAGGCCTCTGATCTCCGCCTCTCCCATATGGCCACCCCATCCCAGGAGGGACGCATCCGTCACGACGACATGCTCCGGTTGGGGAAGGGAGAGGCTCTTGCCCTTGACCCAATCGCGGTCCGTGAGCCACCACTGCAACTGCTGTGCAGTGCCCTCCGAGATCAAGACATGGTCGGACAGGTTGCCGTGATTCTGGGCCCACTGAAACTTCAGGTCCCACTGCAGAGCCCGCATGCGCCGTCTGGCGTGATGCACTAGTAGGATGCAGGAGGCCATCAGCCCCAGAAGCCGCAACACTAGCCTGACCGAGACCCAGGATAGAGGCCGAAAGATGGGAATCAGGGCCTGTATATCCCGGACCCAATGTTCCGGTGGATGGACCCGGAACTGCGCCGAATCGAGAACCGCTCCGATGAAGAGGAGCTTTTGAGAGGGGCTCAGGTGTGACTTCGGCACGTTGATGGAAAATCCCAGCAAATGCAGGAGATCCGCCGTAGTCTGGAGGTGGGAGACGACTGCCTGGGGCGAGCCCGCCTTCAACAACCAGTCGTCGAGATAGGGGAAGACTGGAACCCCTGATCTGCGCAGATGAGCTGCGACCACCGCCATCACTTTCGTGAACACCCGAGGGGCACTGGTGAGGCCGAAGGGGAGCACGGTAAACTGAAAGTGCTCTGGGCCCACCGTGAACCGCAGGTAACGCCGGTGGGCCGGCAGGACAGGGATGTGGAAATATGCGTCCTGCAAGTCCAACGCTACCATCCAGTCTCCGGGGTCTAGGGCAGCTAGAACCTGAGCCAAAGTTAACATCTTGAACCTTTCCTTCCGGAGGAAGGTATTGACGTTCCGGAGGTCCAAGATAGGGCGTAGGCCCCCTTTGCCCTTCTTGGGAACCAGAAAGTAGTGGGAATAACAACCACGACCTACTTCTGGGCTCGGAACGCGCTCGACGGCCCCCTTGGCCAAGAGGGCCGAAACTTCCTCGTGGAGAAGATTCAAATGATCCCCCGAGATACGGTGGTGCTGCGGTGGCATGGCCGGAGGGGTCGTCTCGAAGGGGAGGGAGTAGCCCTTTCGGACGATTTGCAGCACCCACCTGTCCGATGTGATGGACCGCCAGTGGAGCAGGTGATGGCGAACTCTGCCTCCCACTGGCGTGGAATGGGCCTGAAAGCTCGGACTAGGAAGGCTTTGAGGCGGATGCTGCCGGGGTGGATGTGGGCTGACCTCGTCGTCCTCCAGAACCGCCTCGGCGGAAACCACGTCCGCGACCGCACGCAGGTTGGTTCTGCGGCTGGTGGCTAGGCGCACGTGAGGAGGCACCCCTTCCTTGGCCACGAAAGGGGCGAAAGGCGGAAGTTTGCGACCGCGGGGCCGAGAGGCCCAAGGACTTGGCCGTAGCCCGGGAGTCCTTAAAGCGATTCAGCGCACTGTCCGCTTTCTCGCCAAAAAGGCGAGTGCCATCAAAGGGCATGTCCATGAGAGTGCTCTGGACATCGCCCGAAAATGACGTGGACCGCAGCCAGGCGTGACGTCTAAGCGCCACGGAGGTAGAAATCGCCCTACCCAGCGAGTCCGTGGTGTCAAGCCCACATCGTATAGCATGTCGCGCGGCATCCCTACCATCGGCCAGAGCCTGGGTAAGTCCGGACACAGGGGCAGCGCGTCCTCCACCGCATCCCACAGAGAGTGGGAATAACGGTGCAAGAGACAAGCGGTGTTCAAAGACCGCAGGCCCAAACTAAGGGAGGAGAACAGCTTCTTGCCAAACTGCTCTAGTCTCTTGGAATCCCGGTCCGGCGGGGCGGTCGGGAAAGAGGATTGGGAGGTGGAGGCCTGGATAACCAGGCTCTCAGGGGTAGGGTGTTGGGACAGAAAACTGGGGTCGCCCGGAGCAGGGCGGTGGCGCCTGGCGACGTTCCTGTCCACAGGAGGAACTGTGGAGGGCTTGGACCAGGTGCCCTGTAGAACGTCAGTGAGGGCCTCATTGAATGGCAGCAGAGGCTCAGTGGAGCTTGCTGCAGACTGAAGCACCTCAGTGAGGACGTTCGTCCTCACAGCCACGGCAGGTAGCTCGAGCCCAAGGGCTGCGGCCGCCTTGCGCAGCACCACGGCGAAAGCAGCACCTTCCTCCGAAGCCACAGTCGGAGGAGAGATGAATCCAGTGTCTGGAGAGGTATCCAGGCCACTGGCCTCCCCCAGTTCATCTGCCCAGTCCTGGGACAGTTGGGCCTGAGCGGCCATAGGATCCTCGGATCCCTCCCAGTTGTCCCCATCCTCCGACTCCTGGTGTAGAGGAGAAAGTAACGGAGCCGGGCGGTAGACATAATGTGTCTCTAGCAGCGCCGATAGCGGCGTCCATCGACGTACCGCGCTGGGCCCGGAGTGGGACTGAACCGGGGCTCGACGTCGAACGGAGTCGACGTCGGGGGTGGTACCGGTGTCGACGCCGGCGGAGGAGGCGTGACGAGGTTGACCGGCGTCGACGGGGACTCAAGAACGGGTCCCACGGGCGCTTGCGGCGTCGAGGCCGGAGCCGTCAACGGCGCCGGGGCCGGAGCCACCGGCAGGCAAGGCAGCCCAGTCGGGTCCGCGGGGCCCGAAGGCGCACCAGCGGGCGCCGACGGCGGAGCCAGCTTCCTCATGGCCGAGAGGAAGGCACTGACTTCCGCCGGCGTCGCGTCAGTCCCAGGGACCGGAGGGTATGGGGACGTGCGCGGCGCCTGCGGCTCCGCCGGAGCCGCGGGGGTGGAACCACCCTGACCCTCGGCCGAGTCGCGCGACCGGCGAGGGGAGTCCGAAGAGCGGTGTCGCATCTTGGACTTCTTGGAATGCTTCGACTTACCCGAAGACTTGGATCCCGACGACCGATGGTGACGTCGGCTGCGGCTCCGCGACCGATCCTTGGACCTCCTCCTGGGCCGGGATCGAGAGGCGCGCGGAGCCGAGTGGCGAATCTCGAGAAGCTTACGGGACCGCTCCCGTCTAGCCTTCGAGGTCAGGGCCTTGCAGTCCGAGCACGACGCCGCGTCGTGATCGAGGCCCAAGCAATAAAGGCACCGGCGGTGATGGTCCGTAACCGACATCAAGCGGGTACAGTCCGTACAGGCTTTGAAACCAGGCATCCTACCGGCACCGGAGTCGAGACAGGATCAAAAAGGATCAAAAAGTTAGTCAAAAATTGACTAAAGGGGTAGCTCTCCCGGATCTGCGCTTACTGGCGCGGAAAAAAGAAGAACTGACGTCAGCGCGCGAGGGCGGCGTCTAAGTACTCCGACGACGTCATTCCGGCGCACGACGCCGACGACGGACGTGGAGCCGCAGACGACGCCTAGCGACGCGCAAGGGGTATTGCTGACGAAAAATCTTCCGGATCCAGTCTGACGCCTGGGGATATTCTAAGGTGAGGAATCTAACTAACGTGTTTCTTTGAGATACAGTATTACTTAGCAGCACAATTGCAGTAGGTAGCAAAGTGGCTGGCTCTGTGACACAGCGACCACACAACCGCCCTGGACCTTAACTGCCCTGACTAGGCTGTTTCACCCTTGCGTGAAGGCGAAACCACCAGAGTCACTCCTGCTTAATGTGGCATACAGATGTTATCACAGGAGCCTGTATATCAAACAGGAGTGTGACGCCATATGTGCCTGTTTTACCATTGGAAGGCACACCTAGGGGATCCATCATAACTACAGCAGTCGAGCTATGTGGCTGACCAGGAATCCCCCAACAAATCTCACCATCCAATACTTGCATATAATGGGGCGAGGTGGGCATCTCACACAGTGGTTTGCTGCTTCCCTGAGACAACACACTGCAATCACATTGGCGCCACGGAGACTTCACTGGGAGCGGGATCTGAGCCGCCCACTCACAGACCCCTAATGGGCCTCGGTGCCAGAGGGTCCTGTGCATATCCCCAGGAATGCGCGCCTTTGCCAGATACCGTTTTGCATTATGCAGAGGGCATACCTCACTCCTGCTAAAATGCTCAGTACTTTAGCTGTGTTGACGCCGCCTGCCCCCACTGCCACCTTATAGACGCCGACCTACTGCCCATGTTGTGGAAGTGCCCCAGCTTACAGGGATACTGGAGGGAGCTAGAGAGCACCCTTTCCCAATACACAGATCGGACCCTTCCATTTGAGTGGAAGACCTATATTCTGCACCTCTACCGTAGAAGCCAAAAACATAAAGTGACATCTCGTTTCCTAGCTCTAGGAATTGCAGCGGCTAAAAGGTGATCACCAGGAGATAAAAGGCCTCTGAGTGCCCTTATATATGGAGGCGTTCCATGCTGATCTGAGCTAAAGCAGACTGTGTTGCACTACGCTGAGAGGACACACTGGGTATTCGCAAGACACCACTTGCTACAAGCTGAGATGCGATATTGGTTGAGCTGCAACACATACACAGAACTGACATAGATGCACTGCCCTCGGCTGACAATAATGCCTCGGAACACACACTGAAGGGGAAGCGTAGGCACTGACAGGGAATTGGTTCTGAGTTAATGGCTGGTGGACACGGTCACGCAATACCTAACGCTAACCTAAGGGCACACACCAGACTCCCCTTACCAAAGACAGCAAAGGGGACACCTCAATCAAGGGAACCAGGAAGAGCTCCAGTTTATCACACAATCACCGGTTATATTTTATGTTGTTCCGTTTCATTATTACCAGCCTCCCCTGTTAAGAGACCACTAAGCGGTAGGCAATTACAGGGTCGACACACATTAGGTACTGAGGATCTCCAGCTGACATCGATGGTCGGTGTGTGATAAACACACGCACATAGCAGAAGCAAGTGAGCATTGCCGATAGAGACATGGATCCGTCCTATTTGCAGCTGTGTCGTTGTATACTCTCCATTAATGAACCAAACGGCTGACACAAAAAAAGTGATTTATACTATGTATGTCTGTATTGTAAATTAAAACTTAATAAAATAGATTAAAACAAAAAAGAATGGTAAAGCATTCACCAGAGCAATCCCACAGAGAACACACTTCTATGTGCGCCCAGGTCAGAGTGCTTCAAAGGCAGATCCCAAGATGCAGAGAGCCACTGGATGCCAAGGCCTGAGGCCTTTGTTGGCTGACGCGAGAAGACAGTAAATGGTGAGATTTGATCTCCCCCTCCCCCCCACATCCCTCTGCGTTTACACCTTTTCACCTCTCCATCACAGAGTATTACCGGATAAGGATGTTCAGCTCTTCGCTCTTTTGCTGCATGTCTGCCTTCTCCTGGCTCAGCTGGGCCTGCAGTTTCTGATGTATGTCATGCAGGGTATCATTCTTGCTTTCATCCTGCAGAGACTGAGAGAACACTCCTTTATTTCAGTGGACATGCATGTGCTCACTCCAAAACCATAATGCGACTTGCTAGCACTAAAGGAGGGCCAAAGAGCAAGCCTATAAACCCACACCTAAAATAAGAGAGAGAGATTATCACCTAAAATGGCAGCCCAAATAAGAAACCAACTACCTTCACCCTTACACTCAGAGAAAGTTACTTATTTGGTGGTTTGAGTCTCTATTAAATAGATCCTTTAGGCAAATATGAGACCAGGAAGAGCTCTGTATGGATGTGAATACCATAATATCAGTAGATACTGTAAGTCAACCAATAAAGTTCATAACATGGGCTGCATGTGGTTTCAGTGCTGAAGTAGGAAGGTATGTAGGGCAATACTTAGGTGCACTGGCATAGTAAAGTGGAAGTCTTAATGCTTTATACAGCACAAGACGCTGCAGGGCTTTAAAGATATGTATGTGAGAATACTACTACTAGGGGAGCAGAGGATACTTCAAGTCAAGAGTGGGTGCAATGGCAGGACTACGGACTATATTGAGAGAGAAGGGTGTGCTAGAAGTCAGAATGAATGTGTACAGGCAAGGCTGGGCAGGGGTTATAGCACATGAATAGGATAGGGTGCTGCAGGCTAGGATGAGTGAGTGCAGTTAGGCCTTGGTATGGATTACACTACTTTAACACAATGAGATGGTGCAGGTCAGAAATGAGTATAATGGCACAGCAAGAGGGGTGCAATTCATAACTGAGGTGTACCGGCAGTGTTGCATGGAAGGGTAAGCACTGGTAGTGCATGTTAAGTTTGAACTACATTGACCGACTTGTGCAGGGTAAACAATGAGAATGTAATCGATCTTCCTAATCATTTGAAGTACATAGTTCAAATCTCTTAGTAAACTCTTTATCAGCTATGCAACTCTCATGTGAGGAGTAACCAGATCGGACTCTCCCAGCTACAAACTAATGGCAGAGGAAAAAGAGGAGGATTTCCACCAATTGTTTACTTGGTGAGCTAACTTCACTTTCCAAGTGTTACAACAGGAGTTATTACATCTCAAGCAGCATATTTGGAGTCTTTATATTGACAGTAACTTTTACTACATTAACATTACTAGTTGTTACTTCGCATGAAAGCAATAACAAACCTTAAATGCACTTTACCTGTAATTAATCAAATACACTAACATACATATATAATGGCGGCAAGCCAATAAAAAAATAAGTAACTGACATCCTGGGTCCGTGTTTGGAGAAGAATCTGGCAGTACGCGGAGTGCAGATATATATATATATATATATATATATATATATATATATATATATATATATAACCTACTGGCGGTCGCCAGTAGGTAGTTATAGTTAGGACCGTGTTTCCATAGGAAATCTCAAAATTCTATTTTGAATAACTTTGGCGCCGGTTGACGAATCCTCGTGAAATGTTCAAAACTAATGGGGCGCTCCGCTCAGCTCCTACCGTGAAAGTTTCGGGGGGATTCGTCAAGCGAGGGCTGAGAAAAAAGGGGGGTCCCAAAACGCGTTTTCCCCATGCATTTTTCCATAGGGACTTTAGTCGCAGCTACAGCCCGAACGGCTGAACAGAATTATGTGAAATTTGGCAGAGAGGTAGCCATAAGGTCCATGAAGTGCCTTTTGCAGGTTTGGTGTAAATCTGTTCAGTATTTCCTGAGAAATTAGCATTTAAATCAATATATATATCTGTACGCGCGCAGCGTGCGCGCACTGAGCAAGTAATGTGCGCGCACCTTGCCGATCGCGAGCGCACTTCTGATTGGTTCTTAGATGTCAGTAAACATTCGAATCGGTGGAAATCAGGAAGCGGCGGCCGCCATTTTGTCTCTCGCATAAAGAGGGGGTGATAAACAAAGGGGGAGAACTTGAAAAGGGGGCAGAGTGGGGAGATATTGACCCAGTAGGCATTGTAAGGGGGTCACAGTAGGACCTTGTAGGGCAAAAAAAAAGATTTATATTTTGAAAAAAAATATCGCCGAGTGCGCGCACCCAACGCGCACCCGAAAAAAAACTTTAAAAAAAAAAATAATAAAAAATCGCATTTAAGTGTTTAGATATAAGGTGGCTCTAAAAAGAGCCCTTGTGTTTATTGTTTGTTTTTTGGTACCTACAAGTAAGTACCGATGCAGAGTCTAAAGTTCAAGAGGAAGACTCTGTTGCCTTCATCAGTGAAGTGTACACCATCTCCTCTATAAATGTCTTGCATGTTGTAACGGAAGATGTTGTGGTATATAGAACCCATACCATAGTCTCTGAGGAAAGCAGAAATAGATTTGTTGACGTGCTTCCTTGCTTTGTCAATCTGCGGACAAAATTGGTTGGACCAGTTCCACTTTTGCCTTTGGCATATGTTAGAATATACGAAGGCAGATTGAGGAAAAAGCGACATCAATTGCACAAAGGTGTCCTTAATAAGCATTTCCAGACCTACCCCAGTTAAAGTGCCTAGGTCATTTCCACCACAGTGCACAATAATAAGGTTAGGCTGTGGGAGATGTAGAAAGGTTATCACCAAAGGCATTAATTAGTGCCACTTTAACCCTCTCTGACCAATCCATTTAATGTCTACATTTGGCAAAGCAAGGTCTCTCACCATACCTCTTTTTTCTGCAAATTTTTCACTCCAGAAGACATAGCTGTGACCTACAATCCACACTGTGAACATCTTCAAAGGAGATCTGGATGCACTCAGGAGGTGTCTTTCAGTAGAAAAGCGAAATGAAAGACAGTTGAAAAATGGGGGCACACATACTTTTTTTTATAAAAAAGAACTCATTGGCTGTTTCAAACCATTCTACACTAAAAACTAGGCTGTATGTTTAAATTTTAAAAAGCATGTTTTGTATTGGTTCAGAAAAATGTGTGAACAAAGAACATTCGTTTGGATTTGCTGTTAGGTTTGAAAAGTCAAGCACTCTTGCTCTTTGGAAATGAAACATTGTCTGCTGAACTTCTGACCTCTCTGCTCACACCTGTGTTCCATGACCTGTTGCTATGGTAGCAGGCAGAAGTCAAGTTGGGGGAAGGGTACATTTGGAAAGGGGTTGAAGTTTTCAACCAATAGAAATGTGTGATTTCATTTGAAAAAATGTGGGAAGCACTGAGATTTGAAATTAACATGTATATGTGTGAAAAAAGAGAGGGAAACTGTGCCATTAACTGGTTTTGCTGAGAGGAGAGAGGTGTTCAGCTCAGAGATTCTGGTCTGATAAACTGCTGTGTGACTGCCACATTTCTTTCACAACTAACTAATTTTAAAGGTGAGTTATGAGTTTGAGAGGGGGTGTTTGTGGTTAATTTAGATATAAAAAAAAGAATTGTGAATATTTGTTTAAAGTTGTGATTTACATTTTCTGTTTTGGGAGATATTTAACTGTTTTGAATATGTAAAATAGTATGGAGTATGTTTTCACCATAAGTTAATGTGTACTGGTAACAATGAGGAATACTGTTTTGTGCCTACCATCAAATCATGAGTCTGTGTGCAGAGAAGAATTGTTGACAGAGATTTAATTTGTGTTGCTGTTGAAAAGTAAGACTTGCAGTTGAAAGAAAAGGACAGCTTCTTTTTAATTGTGATGGTTAGCATTTAGCAGAAATCACTTTGAAAGAAAAGAGAGGAAAATGGCAGCACATTTGAAAAAAACATTAGTTCTGTAAGAATTGATAACCCAGGAAAGGGGCAGCCTGTGCATTGTGCCTACCAACACAGCATGAGTCTGTGTGTATATAGGAATTGTTGTCTGAGATTTAATCTGTGAAGATGTTGTTCAGTAAGAAATGCAGTCCCAGGAAAGGGGCAGCCTGTGTTATGTGCCTAAAATGATGGCATGACTCTGTGTGCACACAGGAATTGTAGGCAGAGATTTAATTTGTGAAGATGTTGTTCAGTAAGAAATGCAGTCCCAGGAAAGGGGCAGCCTGTGTTATGTGCGTAAAATGATGGCATGAGTCTGTGTGCACACAGGAATTGTGGGCAGAGATTTAATTTATGAATTTGTTGTTCAGTACGAAATGCAGTCCTAGGAAAGGGGCAGCCTGTGTTATGTGCTTAAAATGATGGCATGAGTCTGTGTGTGCACAGGAATTGTGGGCAGAGATTTAATTTATGAATTTGTTGTTCAGTACGAAATGCAGTCCTAGGAAAGGGGCAGCCTGTGTTATGTGCTTAAAATGATGGCATGAGTCTGTGTGTGCACAGGAATTGTGGGCAGAGATTTAATTTGTGAAGATGTTGTTCAGTAAGAAATGCAGTCCCAGGAAAGGGGCAGCCTGTGTTATGTGCCTAAAATGATGGCATGACTCTGTGTGCACACAGGAATTGTGGCCAGAGATTTAATTTATGAAGTTGTTGTTCAGTAAGAAATGCAGTCCCAGGAAAGGGGCAGCCTGTGTTATGTGCGTAAAATGATGGCATGAGTCTGTGTGCGCACAGGAATTGTGGGCAGAGATTTAATTTGTGAAGATGTTGTTCAGTAAGAAATGCAGTCCCAGGAAAGGGGCAGCCTGTTGTGTTTACACAAATTATCCCTTAGCACACATGCACTGTTACATACATCCCTGCAGTCTTTATGCAGTTCTGGAAGTCTCTTTACTCATCTGTCTTGCACCAGACAATACACAGTCTTCAGAAACACACTCTTGGCACACACACAGCAGCTTCTCCAACACTCTCATGTGTAGTACTCAGCTCTGTGTGCTGTTTCAGATAGCAATGTGTAATGCAAACACATTGAACGTCACCAAGGCCTCATTTAAATTGATCTAGTCTAATCACTCACCCTGTAACACATGGTCATGGTGTTAAGGAGCTGTTAAGACATGTGCTGTTTTCTGCTTCTGTAAATGATGTGGGAAATGTGTCAGGCAGTAACAGTAATTTGGTACTATTCAGGGACACTGTTTTGTTCCAAAAAACATAGTATGAGTCTGTGTGCGCACAGGAATTGTGGGCAGAGATTTAATTTGTGTAGATGTTGTTCAGTAAGAAATGCAGTCCCAGGAAAGGGGCAGCCTGTTGTGTTTACACAAATTATCCCTTAGCACACATGCACTGTTACATACATCCCTGCAGTCTTCATGCAGTTCTGGAAGTCTCTTTGCTCATCTGTCTTGCACCAGACAATACACAGTCTTCAGAAACACAGTCTTGGCACACACGCAGCAGCTTCTCCAACACTCTCATGTGTAGTACTCAGCTCTGTGTGCAGTTTCAGATAGCAATGTGTAATGCAAACACATTGAACGTTACCAAGGCCTCATTTAAATTGATCTAGTCTAATCACTCAACCTGTAACACATGGTCATGGTGTTAAGGAGCTGTTAGGACATGTGCTGTTTTCTGCTTCTGTAAATGATATGGGAAATGTAAATAGAATGCCGACCAGAGCTGTACATAATAATTTAGAATTGGATGCTATTCCTGCCGAACTTTCTGAATTAAATACATATGAGTCTATACTCATTCAATGTGTTCATCCGTTCCAGACCATAGTACGTATGGAGCCCAAAACTGGTAAATTACCTCCTTCTGATTTACTGAGAGGTTTAACAGGAAGAGTAGTGTATTTGCCGTTGGATTTGAAAAATAATATGGAAACTATTGATGCAGATACTTTGGAAACTGAACCATTAGTAATTCTGGTTAATGGTGTACCTACAAAGAATAAGAAGATTTGGCAGGAGCTGGTGGATGTACGAAAAGTACAAAGAGCAAATTTGTATTTGAAAAAAAATTATAAATGGTATGAATCAATTTATATAGAAGAAGAAGAAGAAGATTTACAAGAAGACACAGAAACACCAACTGGTCAAATTGAAAAAGTGGACAAGTCAAAGGAAGAAGAAATTTAAGAATATTTTAGCATACATCCTCTTCATTCAAAAGAAGTTATGGGAGACACTATTGATCTGTTTCAGATGAAGAAAGCAAAAGGAACTCTCGTGAGTGTATGGGAGGAGAGCTTGGAAGCTCGATGTTTTCCCCAGCTGTTTCCTACAGGAAAAGGGGGACGATACGATGAACGTCCAGAACAGATTCCAGCTTCTGAGTATCGGACTACAAGACTATATGCAGAAGATCCAAGATTTCGTCAAAGTATTCCTTATTTGTTTCATCTTTTATTTGAAAGCGACTTGTCTGCATTATTTTATGCAGTAAATCACATTTTAAAAAGTGGAGTACATTTACAAAATGTGTCTGCTAAGGATTTTATGGAGAAAGTGCAGCACCGAGATGATCATTTGGAAACACAACTGATCAATCTGATGGCTTGTCAGCGTGGGACAAATGAATATTGGTACCGACGCCATGGTGAATTAAAATGCATGTTACGGAATTTAGGAACTCCTACATGGTTTCTAACCCTAAGCTGTGCCGAGTACGCTTGGGATGATTTACTGGATTTTCTAAGAGAGGCAAATTCAAACATTAAAAACATTGAATACAAGACAGCTGGAGAACTGTGCTCATTGGATCCAGTTAATGTTTGCAGATATTTCAATCATAGATTTGAGGCTATGATGTCCTTCATCTGCAATAAAAAAAATCCACCTCTTGGAGAAGTAGTGGATTTCTTTTGGAGAAAAGAGTACCAGGCAAGAGGTGCTCCTCATATTCATATGCTGTTGTGGATCAAGGATGCCCCAAAGTTTGGAACAGATACTGATGAAGCAGTGTTATCTTTCATTGAAGAATATGCAACATGTGCTATACCTAAAAGCACAGAAGAGAAAAAGTTAAAAGAGCAAGTTTTACGTTTCCAAAGTCATCGGTGTGGAAAATACTGTCGACGGAAGTATAAGACGAAAGATAAATTCTACACAAAGTGTCGATTTGGATTTCCTAGACCTGTTCTTTCAAAAGGAAGCTTAGGCCTTGCAGGAATGAGAAATCGGGTACTGAAATCTGTTGGAGAAATTGAATATTTGGCCGAGAATGACCCAGAAAGTACAGATATTTTGAAAACAAACATGTTGGACACATATTACCCAAAAAGAAGTCATCATCTTGAGAACATGTGTCTCTATGAAGTGCTGCAGAACTACATTTATTCACGGAAAGCCACAGAAGACATCAACAATGGAAAATATAAAGTCATTGGTGAGGAAGGATGTTTGGTGAAGCAAACAAAAGGAAGTTTGATAAATCACAGGAAGCTCAGTTGCGAAACTACTGACAAAAAGGAATTTTACTACTTGGCTCTTTTACAGCTGTTTAAACCATGGCGTTCAGAGGACGAACTACTGGGAGAATTTCAAAGCTATGAAGATTCTTTTAATGCTAGCAAAGACAGTATAGAATGCAGTACTTTCACAACTTATGTCGAAATGTTAAATGAAGAAAATGAACAGGAAGCAAAAATTGCAGCTGAAGTAGCTAGAGACAGTTCTCAAGACAGCCAAAGTTCAGGAACACTTAGTCAAGATCCCCTAGGACAACCAATCATAGAAAATGAAGCTGCAGTAGCCATGACTGAAGTAGAAACGGCTATGAATCAAGCACAGGAAGATTCAATCGACTTACTAAATCTGGAACAACAACTGAATGAAGAACAAAACGAAATTTATGAAGAAGTCATCAAAAAAATTGATCATGGATTACTACATGAAAAGAAAGAGTGCTCATGCACATCATTTGAACCAATCAGGATGTATGTGAGTGGACAAGCTGGAACTGGTAAAAGTTTCTTAATAAAAGTCATCAGAAGCTATCTACAGCAAAAAACAGCTTCAAATTTGTCTCGTGTGGTAACTGCTCCAACTGGGTTAGCAGCCTATAACATAAAAGGAATTACCTTACATCGCTTGCTAATGTTACCAGTGGAGCATGAGAACAAAATAGAATACCACAAGCTAACTGGAGAAGCATGCCTCGAAGTTTCAAGAGTGTTGAAGAAGATGCAAGTTCTCATTATTGATGAGGTGAGCATGGTTTCAAATGTAATGCTTGCCTTTGTGCATTTAAGAATGCAACAAATTCTTAAGAGAGACTATGACGTGTTATTTGGAGGAAAACACGTCATAGTTTTTGGGGATCTTCTGCAGCTCACTCCAGTTAAAGGACAACCAGTGTTTAATACTGTGACACATGAAGACATGAAGAAGTCATTAGGAAGCATTGGTAATGCGAATATTTGGTCGTTCTTTGAGTACAAAGAACTCACTACCAATATGAGACAAGCAAACGACGAAGATTATGCAAGTATTCTGAAAGATATTAGAATTGGACTACTCACAGAAGTTGGCAAAAAAGCATTACAGAGTCGGTTGCTACATAACTTATTTCCAAATGAAGAAATAGTTGCAGAGAAAATATACCAGAACATTGCAGAAAAAAATACTGTAATCTGCTTAATGCCAACACTACGTGAGTGCTCAATATTCAATGAGGAACTTTTGAAATTGGAAAAGGAAGAGATTAAGAAAATGGAAGCAGAGGACAAAATTCAGCATGAAAGAATTACTTTTACATTAACAGGCAAACTGAAAAATAAATTGGATTCACTAGAGAAGAATATTTCCAAAACAGCTCGATTAGAAAAAAATCTATATGTTTGCATGAATTGTCGAGTGATTTTAAGGAGAAATTTGGATGTAGAAAAAGGTTTAGTGAATGGAGCTATGGGAAGAGTTGTGGGTTTTATTAATTATCAGAAAAAAGATGGAATTGAATGTTTAAAAATAAAATTTGATCAGATAGAAGAAGTTCAAGACATTTGTCGTTGTTCAGTTCGTTTCATGCTTGTGAAAGACTTATATGTACGTAGGAAGCAGTTTCCGTTTTCTCTAGCATATGCTGTAACTATTCACAAGTCTCAGGGATTGACAGTAGATAGTGCTTTTGTAAACATTGGTTCTACTGTGTTCAAAGAAGGTATGGCATATGTTGCTTTGTCACGAGTGAAAACATTATCTGGTTTATTTATGATAGACTTTGATGACTCAAAAGTTAGTGCTGATACAAACTGTGTAAAGGAGTTTAACAGATTAAGAAGAACCTATGCTCCTCATTTAGGTCAGTATCCTGTGATTGAAAAACATGTTGTTTGTCGGAAAAGGAGATTTGAGAATATCTGTAATGTGGATGAACAGAACAAAAAAAAAAAGGACAGTGATGTGATAGCAAGGAAAAAGAAAAAGTACAGTGTTGAAGAGGTTGTTGGTTGCCATTTTGAAAATAGCTCTGGTGTCAACTGCTATGCAAATGTAGTGCTGAATGTTGTATTTTATCTTGAAAAGTTGCTAGAACAGATAATAGTAAATCATGGAAAAAGATTGTGTTCTCTGCTGAGTCTCCTTTATGAGAAGCTGAGTAATGATAAAACTGAAATAGAAAGTGCTACTGATGTTAGAAATCTTTTAGATGTATGTTGTGGTTCTACACAGTTTAAAGAAAATGTCCAGCAAGATGCTCAGGAATTCTTAATATATATTTTGAGTGTACTAGAAGATGAAGGAGTAGAAGTAGAAAACTTATTTGGTGTCTCTTACAAATGGGAACATTGCTATGAAAACTGTATGAACACATGTAGTAGTAATGTTGATTCAGAAAGGTTCATATTTTTACCATTACCACAAAGTAAATCAGTGACTTTTAGTAAATTAGTTAAAGATGCCAATCACAACATGGAATGTTCTGAATGTAAATCAGACATGTTTTCTACATTATTTTTACAGAAATGTGGTCAGTATGTAATTTTAATGATGCAACGTTGTAGAGCTGATGGTTCAAAATTGGACACTTTAATAAAGAAGTTTACAGGACAGCAATTATGAATTTCTGGAAAAACTTTTGTTACAGTTGCAATAATTTTTCATGAAGGACCTACTGTAACTTCTGGGTATTACACAGTTTATCTTAAATGTGAAAAAGGCTGGACACTGTGTAATGATTCCCAATTGATTTTCAAGCAACGTTTGCCTTATGATTTACCCAATTCTTACTTAATTTTTCTGAAACCTAAATTTTGAAAAATAAAAACTGCATCTGAAGAAAGCATTTTTTGTAATTTTAAAGGATTATAATTGAAGATATCACTTAAAATGGATTTTGAAATTACTATTTGGCCTAAAGGAAAAGTAATAAAAACAATTGTGGACTCCTTTGACAGAAATTATTTTGGCATGTGTGCTTTTGCGACAAGGTTTAAAGACGGTTTGTCTAGAAAATGTTTATTCATCTAGAGAAGTACTTGTAATATATATGTAATATTTCTAACAAGGTATATTTTAGTGAGGAAAGTTTTAGGGCTTCTTTTAAGCAATCTTTCAGATTGTTTTTTTTTTGCCCGCTGTTAAATGATGAATACAATTGTTTTCACTATTTTAAGTGAAAAATAAATTCTGAAAACAGCAAAAAAAGGGCAAAAAATTGCTTAGTAAAATATGTAAAAACATGTAATGCTTTTTGTAATGTATGATTGAATATTAATACTTTTTTTCTTTTTTTGCAGAACTGGAAAGAAAAAATTTAAAAAAAATTCTGTTCCCTTGCAAAATACTTTTTAAAAAAAAAAATCGTTTTTTTTTTTTTTTTTAAATAAGTGAAAAATATTAGTATTACTCAATCCTCCCTTTTCATGCTTCCATTTCTTCACCTCTTTTTGTACATTTAATTTAAAAAAAAAAAAAATGTAAAAAAAAAACCTTGGGTGCGCGCAGCTAAAAAACAAAATAAAAAAAAAATCCCTCAAAAAAAAATTTGGGGGGTTTAGTTTATAAGTGGCTCTTAAAAGAGCCCTTGAGTTAATGGAGGGAAACAGGAAGAGAAAAACGAAAAAAAAAGAAAAAACATCTATGGCCTACTTGCACTCATGGGCCTCAAATTTTCTCTGAATGAGATCAAGACTGGTCTCACCCACAGAAATAAGTTTACCGCAATCAGTGCAGCGTGTGGACAACCTAGCAAAACAAGGTGGTCCAAAACGAGGTGTGGAAGAAGGCAAAGGCACCACTGCAGAAGAAGTGCTCGGCTGAGCTGCCGAAGATGTGCTCGGCTGAGCTGCTGCAGATGTCGTCGGTAGAGCAGGTGGAGGGTTTGCTCCAGAAGCTCGACGAAAAGTCACTGGATGCATTTTGTCAACATGCCTCAACATAGTGTGAATGCTAAAAGAATATTTCTTGTTAGGATTCCCACGTGACAAGACTTTTTCACAAAGTACACATGTAACTTTAGGTGCATTTACCTTTTTTTGTCCCTCTGGAAAAGTGAAAAACTGCCATATAAAGCTGTCTTTCTGCTTCCTGTTCCTCTGCCTCTCAAGAGTGTCCTGGTCACTGTCTGAAGATGGTTGCTGTTCAGCCATTGTCTCTCAACAACAGAATAGCTCCTTCTCCAAAGGAATCAGAACTAATAATGAGGGGAGTAGGTGTGGTTTGGGAAGAATCTGGAACTGAAAGTACTTCAAACCAATCAAAAGTGATGATTCTTGATCACATGACTTGCCATGAGGGGATTGGGTGTGGTGTTGAAACAATTAGAAACTGAAAGTAATGATAACCAATAAGAAGTGCTGTTTTATTATGCATAAACCCGAGGTGCGCGCACTGCGCAAGCTCCGAGCGCGCACCTCGTGATTACGTATGCGCGAACGCGTAGGAGCGCATGTGCATACGTCATATGCGCGTACCTAGCGCGCATACGTTGAACACGCGTATACGCGACCGCTATTGCGCGTAGTTTTAGCGTATGCGGAAGTAAACCGCGTGGAGCGCATAGGACGCACGCACGCATGCGTACGTACGTACGCATACGTACTGGGTGCGCGCTCCCAGCGCGCACTATACGTATATTTGCGTACGTAAATAACGTACGGCGGTATTCATAAAAAACTTATGAAATTGTACTAGGAGCGCGCTCAGAGCGCGCACTCCAAGAATTTATATATAAAAAAAAAAAAAGTGGAGAAAAATTAATTGCAAAAAATAAAAAAACTGTTCAACTTTATCCTAATTGAAATTTTTTTTAAAAAGCAAAAACAAATAAAAAGATACAGATAATATATAAATGAATACATAGGAATTTTATTATTAATATACATTTTTTTTTAAATTAAATAATACAAAAATTAGCATTTAAAAAACCGTACAAATTCACTGAAAAAACCAAAGGTTTCACACACGTTATAGTTAGGAATTAGCATTTAAAAAACCTTGCAAATTCACTGAAAAAACCATAGGTTTCACACATATTATAGTTAGCTGGACATTTCACTCGTGAAAAACCAATGAAATTCCCCCGTTATAGTTAGTTCAGCTAACTATAACTCGCGCCCCCGCAATGCACTGCTGATGACGTCACATATTACATCACTCATGACATGGTCAGTGACATCACTCATGACATCACTGATGACATCTCAAATGACATCACTGATGACATCATCCTTGTGACAGAGTGGCAGACCTCCTCTCACCCTAATATAACCTTTGATACACACATTCAAAAATAGAGACTCAAATTTTCAAAAAAATGGACATACCAATACCAGTTACAACAACCTCTTGAGTAATTCTAAGATCCACATACACATCCACTCATTCACCAACAGTCCTGTACAGTCACTCATACATGTACTCACTCATCATATGTACTCATACACCTATACATCCTGTTACACAATGCCACTCATCCACAGAGTTACTGACACACATAGTCACTCATGAAAATAAAGAAAGAAACATACATTTACTTGCATATACATTTATACACACACCACCACACTTACTTCTACGGGAACTTACACATACTTAGTCTTTTAAACAATCACTTATAGAAACACATACTTATTCATACAGGAACTCTTTCAATCTCTCACTCTCACATATACTCAGTTATATACACCAATAGTCACATATACTAGTTTAAAACATATGTAGTTACTCATAGAGACACTATTGAGACAGTCATTCACTCACTAACACACCCATGCACACACTCATCCACCCATACAGTCCTGCAGACATGCTGTCTTCAACATATACAAACAGTGAGTCACTCATTCATGTACCTATGCAGTACGTAATACCCCCCACCGAACCATACACACACTCACACTGATACTAAAAAAAACAACTAATAACCTATATAAACACCCATGTAGCTACTGACCAACCCATGCAGCCACTTATACACAAAGTGAGAGACTGATAAAGATATTTACATATTTAAACATTACTCAGTAAGCCATGTATTCACTAAGATACACTTAATCAGTCAGTTATACAATCAATTTTTCAAAAACAAATCATCCATTTAGACACTTATATACCCATTTATTCTTCCAACGACCTTGAGATATACATATATAAAACATATGTAATTTTCATAAAAACACACATTCACTATGTTAAATATGTTTTATATATGTATATCTCAAGGTCGATGGAAGAATAAATGGGTATATAAGTGTCTAAATGGATGATTTGTTTTTGAAAAATTGATTGTGTAACTGACTGATTAAGTGTATCATAGTGAATACATGGCTTAGTGAGTAATGTTTAAATATGTAAATATCTGTATCAGTCTCTCACTTTGTGTATAAGTGGCTGCATGGGTTGGTGAGTAGCTACATGGGTGTCTATATAGGTTATTAGTTGGTTTTTTGAGGATCAGTCTGAGTGTCTGCATGGTTCGGTGGGGGTATTACGTAGAGCATATGTGGATGAATGAGTGACTCACTGTTTGTATGTGTTGAAGACAGCATGTGTGCAGGACTGTATGGGTGGATGAGTGTGTGTATGGGTGTGTTAGTGAGTGAATGACTGTCTCAATAGTGTCTTTATGAGTAACTACATATGTTTTAAACTAGAATATGTGACTATTGGTGTATATAAGTGAGTATATGTGAGAGTGAGAGATTGAAAGAGTTCATGTATGAATAAGTATGTGTTTCTATAAGTGATTGTTTAAAAGACTAAGTATGTGTAAGTTTCCGTAGAAGTAAGTGTGGTTGTGTGTGTATAACTGTATATGCAAGTAAATGTATGTTTGATTCTTTAGTAGCATGAGTGACTATGTGTGTGAGTAACTCTACGGATGAGTGGCATTGTGTAACAGGATGTATAGGTGTATGAGTACATATGATGAGTGAGTACATGTATGAGTGACTGTATAGGACTGTTGGTGAATGAGTGGATGTGTATGTGGATCTTAGAATTACTGAAGAGGTTGTTGTAACTGGATTTGGTATGTCCATTGTTTTGAAAATTTTAGTCTCTATTTTTGAATGTGTGTATCAAAGGTTATATTAGGGTGAGAGAAGGTCTGCCACTCTATCACAAGGATGATGTCATCAGTGATGTCATTTGAGATGTCATCAGTGATGTCATGAGTGATGTCACTGACCATGTCATGAGTGATGTAATATGTGACGTCATCAGAAGTGCATTGCGGGTGCGCGAGTTATAGTTAGCTGAACTAACTATAACGGGGGAATTTCAATGGTTTTGTACAAGTGAAAAGTCCAGCTAACTATAACACCCCTGAAACCTATGGTTTTTTCAGTGAATTTCTGAGGTTTTTTAAATGCTAATTCTTAACTATAACGTGCCTGAAACCTATGGTTTTTTCTGTGAATTTCAAAGGTTTTTTAAATGCTAATTTCTAACTATGCCTACAGAGATAGGACATGTGAAGAAAGAAGAAAAAATGCACAGAAAGAAAAAAAAAGTGCAGAAAGAAGCAACAGAAGTCCTCAAAGACGAAGAAAAGTGCAGGAAGAAGGATAACGTGCAGAAAGAACAAAAAGAAGAGCAGAAAGAAGCCTTGTTGCAAAATCATCCTGTACCCTCAACTTTTTCAGACGGATACTGGTGGTAACTGAGTCTGACTAACCAGTCCTAGAGCCAGTGCTATATTAAAAGACACTTAGAATACAGTGAAAACACCTACATACACTAGGGAACATTATGCGTTGGGGTCCCCCTGTGATTAGCATGACCTCCTCTGTAAGCCCCTAGTATATAATAGGGCAGGGGGATTAAAACTACCTCTTAAAACAGGCCACAGGGCGTTTTTGCACACGTTAGCTCAGGCCACGTCCCCTTCCTTCACCACTGTGTAAACACGCCCTGTGTCCGTTTTTAGTTGGGAGATTAAGTTAATTTGAATCCTGAGGGTCCCTAGGGTCCAACTAGCCGACTAGGTACCTCCAGTAAGTGCTACAGAGCTGCGTTGCAGAGAGGTGTAAAAATTGGCACGGCCTGGACCACCTCTCTGCGATGCAGCTCAGTGGCGCTTACTGGAAGCACTTGGTGGGCTAGTTAGCCCCCAGGGGCCCTCAGTATTGAAGGGAAATTATATCCCCAATTTAAAACGTGCCATAGTGCATGTTTGCACACGTCACCTCAGGCCCCGTCCCCTCCCTTCACCACTGTGTAAACGCGCCCTGTGGGTGTTCTAAGTTGAGAGATTAAGTCCCCTTGAATCCTAAGGGTCCCTAGGGTCAAACTAGACCATTAGGTACCTCCAGTAAGCGCCACAGAGCTGCGTTGCAGAGAGGTGTAAAAAGGGGCTTGGCCTCAGAACACCTGTCTGCAGCGCAGCTCCCTGGCGCATACTGGAGATGCCTGTTGGGCTAGTTGGCCCTCAGGGACCCTCAGTATTGAAGAGGAATTAATTTCCCAACTTACAACTCGCCAGGGGGCGCGTTTGCAGAGTGCTGCAAGGAGGGGGCGTGGCCTCCGGCACGATGCCAGTCTTTTATTTATTTTAATTTTTTAGAAGGGGGGCTGTGTGGTTCCCCTTCGTATTCTAATGTATTGGCCCTGATGACCCCATCCCCCAGGGCCTGTCTCCTAATTATATTTTTTTGACCCCAATCCCCAGGGCCGGCCACTGTTATTTATTATTTTAAAAAAATATATATTTATAGACACACCTAGGACATGCTGGACAAACCGTACGTACCTATCACCATGACGATTTGCGTGATATTCATTAAAAGGCGACTATGCATACAATGAATCCACGTGGAATGTATTTACACCACTAGTGAAGCTCTGACATGTCTGATGCTCTACCGTGCCTTATCCCGGTAGACACCCTTGTTGTTTATTTATACAAACATGGGTAGCTATTGACGGGCACATTTAATACACATGCACACCAAGCCATTCAAAGGGGATTCGACAAAAATTTGACCAAAACTATGCAAGAAATCCCCCTCACGGTTAATAAAACACACAGCCACTGCCGGATGTGTAATACTTTTTATTTTACTCTCTGGAAAGGGGACGAACATCACTTGAGAGTCACAGCGCGCTCCTGGCAGAGCCCAATGCTGTGTTACACCCACCATTGCCTGCTGAGTGCCACACACCTCTGTGTTGTATTCCACTAGCTAGTGCATATGCTATGACACTCTCTAGCCCATGTGCACTGTAACACCACCCCGTGAATATGTCATGCCACACTTGTCTTCGCACGGGTTATATTGCCCCATCTAACGTGCCTTCCTCGATGCCTATGTTATAACGCACAGTGCTATGCCATACACATTACAATCTGCGATCCATATCTTTGTCACAGTGCATATGCAACATTACACTCCCCAGCACATATTTTATATTACAACTTTAGAGACTAGTTAGGTTACACAACACTGCCCTGTGCATATTACACTCCAAGGCGCATATCGCATAGCACGCGCTAGTGCCTGTGCTATCTCGCGCTCTCCAATGAATCTGTCATTGCGCACAATGTATTGCATATCATATTTCACGCCCGGTTCATCTTATATCACACTTTTTGGTGCATAGTTTATACCATACACTATATCTAGTTTTCATTTTCAATCGTGCTCTCAGGACTATGTTCTATATAACACTGTGTTCACCTATCCTTTTCACGGGCATTACATTTTGCGATAGGGGGTGGAGGATCAGGGGGTGTTTCTGCCAAGTGAGCCCGGAGTCACAGTCACAAACGTCCTCTTCTTCCTGAATAAAAGTGAGATTATGCTGCATACTTGTTCATATTTTAAGTAGTTCGCACAGACACACGTTTTAAAAACAATAAAGTTCCTAATACCCGCCTTCTCTGAACAGTTAGCTTGCTGCCCCATCCCCCTCCTCCCCCTCCTCTGTTGTGTGAATCCATGGACTAGCCTCCTCCCTCCTGCCATGCATGGTCTGATGTGCTGCCACTGCCCTCAATTTAGTATGATGTACCAGTCCACTCCTCCTGCCCTCCATTGCCCAATTCTATGCCCCATCATTGACCTCCTGCTTAAACTCTGTGCTTAGCTTGCTGCCCCTATTCTCCTTCCCCCTGCCCTCCGATGTCTTTGTGCATGCCCCTGCTCCATCCTTTTTGCCCACCATGTTCCATGGACCTGCCACTCCTATCTACTCTGAGTGTTCTGTTGAGCTGCCACTCCCCTCCCACCTGCCTAGCATTGTCAGATGACTGTAACCTGTCCCTGCCACCTCCACCCTGCCTGTCCACATGCCATGCCCCTATCCTCTTCCTCCTGTCCTACATGGTGGTCCATTGTACTGCCACACCCTTCTGCCCTCCCTGGTCTGTTGTGCTGCAACTGCTCCTCCTGCCTGCCCCGTGCGGTCTGTTGTGAGGCCCCTTCCCCTGAACTTTCTTGTCTGTGCACAGGTCCTGACCCTCCCTTCTATCCTCCATTGTCCTTTGTGCATGCCCCTGCACCCTCCTTCTTGCCCATCATAGCCATTGTGCTGCCACTAACCCTCCCACTTGCCATGCATGGTCTTCTGTGCTGCCATGGCCCCTTCCACCTTCCCTGTGTGGTCAGTTAGCTGCCCCTGACCCCCTCCCACCTTCCCTCCATGGTCTGTGTGTATGCCATCACAGTCTCACTGTTGCTCTTCATGGTGTGTCTTGCTTCTAGTGCCCATCCTGCCTGACCTCCATGGCTATCTTGCTGCTCCTGCCCTGCCCCCTTGCCCCCAGCCCTCTGTTTACATGTGCAGACCCCTACTCCCTCCCTCCTGGCTTGTCTGTTCCATTGTAATGCCCCTGATCCGTCCCTCCTGCCCTTTATGGTCTGTTATGCTGCAGCTTTCTCTCCTGTCTGTCCATTATGGTCCTGCCTCTTGCCCCTCTGTTCTCTGTTGTCCATGTGCATGGTCCTGTCCCCTCCCTCTTGCTTTCTATGGATTGTTGTGCTGCACTCCCGTCCCGCATGCCCTGTGTGGTGTATTGTGCTGCTGAAAACCCTGATGCCTGCCCTGCAGGGTCAGTTTGGTGCACCTCTCCATGTCCCTCCTGTCCTCTGTTATCCAAGTCCATGTCCCTACCCCATTTCCTTCCATGATCCAATGTACCATACTTGCGAACATTTTGAACTTGGTAAGAGGGAGATTTTGAAAAAAAAACTGGGGTATTGATTTTCCCCTTTGAGTTACATTGAAAAAGAGGAGATTGTAGACAGGAGACAGATCAAATAAAGCCCATTCGAGCTTAAAAACATTGGACGTTTCCTGGCTGAATCGGGTCTGTTGGCATGTATGGTTGTACTACCATTGCCTCTTCCTTCTGCCCACAATGGTCTATTACATTACCACAGCCTCTCTTGCAAGTCCTGTATCGTTGGTTTGTTGCCCCTGCCCCCCTTTCCACTGCCCTCCATAGTCTGTTGTGCTGCCACGGCCCTTCCTGCCTGCTCAGTGTGGTTAAATTGTTGCCTTTGCACCCTCCTACCTGCCTTCAATTTTCAGAGTCCGTGCCCCTGGCCTCTGCCTCTCAACAGTATCCTAATGAACAACTAGATTGCTACCATTCTATATTTATTACAAAAGTGTGGAACGCCTGACGTCATCTTGATGTAATCAAAACTTTAATACGTAGAGCATTTCCTTTAGAAATTACATATATGAGAGGGTCTTATTGGCATCAAAATTATGGTTAGTGCTCTAAAAGACTAAAATAAGGACATATTTTCTGAGTTTTCAAATAGCGACAAAGCACTTTTAAATTATTTGTTATCTTTATGTTTTTTTTATCCAGTTGACCACTTGATTAAATGTTGCACTTAGGGGAGAGGATGTGGTGTTATTTCCAGAACTGCAGACTTTGCAACTGGGGAACCAGGTTGGAGTTTCTGCTTCAGCTCGACATTCTGTGATTCTGGTCAAATCACTTAGTCTCCCCATGTCTACAACCAAAATGAATTTGTTCTTGTGTGATGTAACCAATGCTCATGTAAAGCACTCCAATACCTGACAAGTCTGCACTATATAGCACTGCAAAAACACAAAATAATAAGTGTTTTGCACACTTCTGTCATTGGGCTATATCTGGGCTACATCTGGGTGATTTTGGGCTACATTTGGGCTCTTTTGTCTCTGGTGGCCATCTTGGGAGACTTATTTGTTATGAAGTTTCCTAATTTCCTCATTTACTGCAGTCTCCTCAGTAGGAAATACTTTCAGTTTTTTACTTTGATTCCATCAAGAAGGCATTCAGATGTGTCACACATTTGCCATAAATTCAGAATGTTAGCACTCTTTTTGCTCATTAGATCACTGTAGTAAAGCTACTGCTCACCAGGGAAAACTGCTGCTGGTATTGAAAGTGCATGTTTCAGTCTGCATGTCAGAATTTTTTAATGAAATAGAAGAGGATTTGAGAAGTCACTCAAAATGTGCCCTAATTTTTCTTTCTGCAGCACTAATCATACTTTTTATGGAAAAATGAACCCCCTCATTTTGTTCCTTTTTAAATTAAATGTTTTAAGAGTTACCACTTTAATCCAAGCAAGATGGCTTCAGGTGTGCCTATGTTTATCATAAGTAAGACTGTTAGCGCTCTAGTTGTTCTTTGGAACACTCTGGGAAGCTGCAGTAGAACACAAAGGAATCAACTGACAGTCTCTGCCCTTGTTGGATGTACATGCTTTACTGAGAATGTCAGACTTCATTCTCACATGACTGAGAAAGATAATGTGAATTTACAGAAAATAAGCTCTCAGTTTAGCTTATAGATCACCTTCCAAACCTCTGTGGGAAAAGCATGAGAAAATATTTTTCTCTCAATCATGATATCCCAGCAGAAGGCTTTTTCACATGGTGAAATCACCTTAGAACATACCACAATTCCTAAAATGAGTATGGTACCATCAACAAATGATTTATAATGTAACTAAAGTCTTAAAACCTTCTATTAACTGCAATGCTTTTTAATGAGGTGCTATCATGTATATTGGTCCCAAGATGGCTGCCAACACTTCTTGGATGAAGTGCTGACAGCCAATCAGATCTCAGGATGAGATGTGTGGTTAGGCTCCGCCCACATATATATATGATTTTACTTTTGATTTTCTCAGGAACTACTGAACAGATTGACACCAGACCTGCAAAAGGCACTTCCCTGACCTTATGGCTACCTCTCTGCCAAATTTCACGTAATTCTGTTCAGCCGTTCGGGCTGTAGCTGCGACTAAAGGTCCTATGGAAAAATGCATGGGGAAAACGCGTTTTGGGACCCCCCCTTTTTCTCGGCCCCCGCTTGACGAATCACCCCGAGACTTTCAGGGTAGGAGCGGAGCGGAGCGCCCCATTAGTTTTGAACATTTCGCGAGGATTCGTCAACCGGCACCAAAGTTATTCAAAATAGAATTTTGAGATTTCCTATGGAAACTAGGTTGTAACTATAACTATCTACTGGCGACTGCCAGTAGATTATATATATATATATATATATACATATATATACATATATATACATATATATATAGATAGATAGATAGATAGATAGATAGATAGATAGATAGATAGATAGATAGATAGATAGATAGATAGATAGATAGATAGATAGATAGATAGATAGAGAGAAAAATATATATAACACAGTGAAGGTCACCATTGTGTAGTTATAGTTAAGTCAGAGTTTCCACAATAGGAGTGTTTTTTTTGTTTTTGATAATCACTTTGGTGTCATTTGACAAATCTTTACAAACTTTTTAATCCACCTGAGCTCCTTCCCTACACTGGGGTGATCGGGCAGGTAGTGGCTGAGAAAAGCGGTGGTCTGAGGAGGATGAAAGGATACGGAAACAAGAATTTGCAACGCAATAGGTCTCGAATTTGCAAGAGTTTAAGCTATTGACATTGTAAATGACAATGCCTTTTTCATTTATGTGTTGTTTTTTAAAACATAAATAAAAGGCATTGTCATTTACAATGACAATAGCTCAAACTCTCACAAATGCGAGACCTATTGCATTGAAAATGCTTGTTTGTTTATTTTTTAACCATCTCATTAACTAATGGGGGACCACTTTTATTTTGGTGCCCTTATACCAATGCTTGATGTCCACTGACCAAAAACAGGTCTTCCTACATATAGTGTGTATGATTTCTTGGAAAAATATTAGTCTAATGAGACAGCTAAAACTGTATTAAAGGCCAGACCCAACAAGAGCAACAAGGAAAATGCAGCACGCTGAATGAAAGTCAAACCCCCAGTATCTTGACCCATGGGAGTCAGGTGATCAAGTCTCCCTGGGTGCCACTGGACCCCCACAATCGAGTGTATTTGACACAAACGCGTTAGCTGACGGCACAGGTGGGGCCCCGGCGCCCACACAGTTCACCACTTAGACACCCCGGCTCCAACCAGACCTGTAGGACGCTTTGTTACCACACACAGAGCGCAACTCGCATCTCGCAGGGTCGTATCCGGTGTGTCATGGGCCGTAGAGCAACGACCAATGAAAATGCCATCATCCCCCGTCCCCCGAGCCCCCCCCCCAAGACACATACAGCTTCAGGGCTGCTGTTTGAACGGTGACATACAGCACTAATCAGGGTAAAGTGGACCACTGAGGTCTCTGGGCCCCGGTACGGCTGCACCTGCTGCACCATTGGAAACTACGCCCAGGAAAGCCGGATCAGAAGCATCATTGGGACAGACAACTCGCAAAAGCGCCAATGAACAACTGTGGGAGCTTCTGCGCTGCGCGCTATCCGGAATCTGCTCACAGGAACGTGGTATCTCCGGGTGAAGGGCACCTGGGGAATTGCTGCCCCTTGTACGCGAATCCCCCGAGCTCGGAGGCCAGCACGGGGCAGACTGTGGACAGCTCAAAAGTCTGGGCATTTTATTTAGAGCCAATGTATTGTGCAACGTGCTGACAAGTCAAATCCCCTTCATCCACAGAGCACCCTTTGCCCTGGTGGCAGCAGCACAGCAGCTTGGAAATGTACAACAGAAGTAAAGTCCTCGTGCAGTGAGAAGAGCGTGCCGGCGAACGTGCATGCACAACCTGGACTGGAGCCACCAGGCTGCGGTTCCAGAGGCCTGTGCCCAGATTCACAGCAATGTCTGCAACAGTGCCGGGAATCATGGCGGGGTCCGGAGAGGGAACCCGCAGCGCAGCTGCTAAACTCTGTGCCTTGAACGAATACTGTCTCGCTCCCCCATCGCGGCCTTGTTTCCACCCTTCTCATCTTTCTTCTGTGCTATCTGTGCCAAGAGGGGGGCCTTTCCAAACACAGGACGGAGAGGCAGTTCCCTGCCAGACAGCCCATGCACACAGGGCCCCTGCGCCCACTTCTAGGCGAGGGAGGAGTAGGCAGAGTGACCTCGCCCTGGGGACCCCCTCAGACTCCAGCGGGGACCTTAAACAACAGAAGGCGTCTGTAGGGACTTACAGAACGGATATTGTGAAGCTCTGCCTTAAAGAGGCCGCCCGGCTCAGCCAAGGACAGAAAAACAAACAAAACATTCTTAATCCTGATGTCAAAGTTCACCTCTCAGCCCGAGCCAAAACAACAACAAAACATAGCACAGCAGGTTCCCACACGGGCATCAAGGCGCGCAGGTGTCTCGTCACCTGCAGTCTCTTCACCCCAGTGTGAGTGGCGCTGAGCTGTACACTGCCTTTAAACTAAAGTCGGGTGTTCTGCGACACTTGTCACAGATTCCGGTGTTTGAAGGGTCGCGAAACCCAAAGTAAAACTAAGCGCTTTGCACACCGTCCATCCGTGCACAAGGCACTACACAGACCTGACGCGGAGTACGTTCAAGCTGTTCTGCACCGCCCACCTGTCAGCCAAACACTGAACAAACTCCACGCCCCACACTACCAAACCCAACGAATAACACAGCTGCTTGGTGGCATTCCCAGGCTCGCAAGAAGAGGTGCAGGGGGGTGCGCTACAATGCCAAAGCAATGGTAGTAAGAGCTATACATAACGTGTTCCTGTCAGAGAGCTGCCTCGACCTGGCTTGTGGAGGAGGCCAAGGCCTGAACAGGCATCTGTTCCAGTACAGTGCGCAGGATCAACACCCTTTCACGTCGAACCCCAAACTTTATTCCAATGCACCTTAGAACAACGTGAGGCTCCTGGGCGTCCGGAGAACTTCGAGCTTGGGGGCGCCCGTGTGAAGACGAGGGGGAGGAGTGGGTGGTGGTCTTTGTGTAAACTCCAGGGTACGGAAATACGTGACAAGGTCCAAAACCTGCTTTTCTGAGGTGATGGCTTGCCAGTGAGGGAGGTAATGGGATATCTATGCACCAATGGGATGAGAAGATGTCGCAGCTGGTACCTGGAGAAGGACAAGATTTGTGACCAGTGTCACAGCTCAGAGTGGGTGGTCGTCTATGAGGCCCTTGCTTGGAGAAACCAGCTGTAGAGGATTGTCTATATGATTGTGTTTGGTATCCTGTTCTGGATTGTGGCTGGTACTGCTGTGAGCGCTGGTATCTGCCCTGTATGATGAGAGCCCACGGCCATGTGCTCCTCTGAAGGGCACCTTGTGGTATTGGAGCATGCCTAAGGACTTCGCAGTATTGGTGTCAGTCTTAATGGCAAGTCGTCTATATGCTTGCCAAATAGTGTGTCACCATCGAAGACCATATCTAGAATCTTCGACTGGGCCTCCGGTGAAAATGAGGTCACCTTTAACCCCCCTTGGCATCTTAAATGGCTGTGCTAGCTAGCTGACGAAAGCCTGGGGATGCAATGTCCATGGCGTAGTCTATAATTTCGGACAATGTCCGTTCACTCTCCAACAGAATCTTCTGTGCTTCCTTCTAACTCTCCTCAGGAATGAGGTCGATGATATCCCCAATTTCAGAATACATTTGGCGGTCATTGTGGCCTAGGAGGACAAGGGAGTTGGCTGCCCTCAATGTGATCTGGACATGGCCCGAAAACCTTTTCCCTATATTATCCAGGTGGCATCCCTCCTTATCAGGTGGTGCAGAAGTAGGAGCACCTTGGTTTTTCGACCTCTGCTACTCTACCTGCAAGATAAGGGAGTCAGGCTTGTGGTGTCCTGCCAAGCATGACGGGGAATCCTCAGGCACCCTGTACTTCTTGTCGAAATGCGGAAGGACAGATGGTACAATGGCTGTTTTTTTCATGATTTTCACTCCCTCTTGCCAAATGTAGTCAACTATTGGTATAGAGAGAGAAGATCGTCTGGCCTACTGTTTGAAATCACAGAGGAAGCAGTCAGCCTGCATCACTGCCATTAGGAGTTGAAACCTTGTTGTAGCTCTCTGCATTAGGTTCTGAAAACCTCCAATATCTTCGGGAGGTGAATCGGTCTGGCGATGTGGAGCTGAGGATGGAGTTGGGACTGTCGGAATTTTTCCCTCTTCCCTCTCTTCATCCGAGGATGGAGGGTCCTTCCGTGGTGGTAACGCCACATGGGATGCAGGTGTCATCCTAGGTGCAGCTGGCGGTGGAAGGCATGGAGGAACAAGAGGGGTAGAAGGTGGTGGTGGTGGCGGATCAATATGCTGCTATTCAGGAGATTGTGGGAAACGCTTCCTATAATCAGAGAGCATGACCTGGAGATCCTTCACCAAGAAAGCAGGAAGAAGTGAAGTGTCCCACATAGGAGGAGGGTCAGAGTAGTATCCACATTGCTGATAATATCTAGGCGGGGAAGGATAATACTGTTGAAAATATTGTCCTTTGTCCTCATACTCTTCGTCATCCTCCTGGGATTTGACATCCATCCCTGAAGTACAGTGAGCTGCGCCAAAGAGGCCACCATCATCATCTGACTCATCAATGTCGAGTAGGGGGTTCAGAGGCAGGGATGAGACCTTGCTAGGTGGCGTGACTCCTGGGTGTAGGAAGGTCTCAGAGATCATAGATGAAGGTGTCGCTGGAGGAACTTTTGTCGGTGGAGTCACCACCGACGGGACCACAGTCGACAGAGACATCATGACGGAACCACAGTCGACGGAGACATCATCGACAGAGACATCATCGACAGAGACATCATCGACAGAGACATCATCGACAGAGACATCATCGACAGAGACATCATCGACAGAGACATCGTCGACGGAGACATCATCGACGGAGACATCATCGACGGAGACATCATCGACGGAGACATCATCGACGGAGACATCATCGACGGGGCGGTCGTTGGAAACAGAGTCGATGGCAGTGATATCAACGGGATTGTCGACAATGAAGGTGCCAACGGGAACTATGCAGACTCCTGGATCTTTGTCATCAAGATAAGAGAGTTGATGGCTATCAGTCGTCTTCGCCATCGTCCGCGATATGGTAGTGGTCATCGACGATACTTGAGTTGGCGGATAGGTCGTCGGAGATTTTGAAGCAGACTTCTGCATCATATAAGGGACCACAGAGGAGGAATGTGGATGGTCTCTTTCTCTGGCATAAGGTGTCGACAGACCAGGTAAAGTGGTCGCTGAGGAGAAATGTTTTTTCTTCTCCTTATTCTTGGAGCTGTGAGGTACATGGGAAGTCTTGATAGATTTTCTAGACTGCTCAAAAGCTCCTTCGAGGCACCTGGCACTCTTGTGAGACTTGCCAGAAGAATAACTGTCCTCCTCAGATGCCGTTCTTTGGGTCTTCTGAAGCCATATGAGAAGCCTGCCTTCCCCGTCCTTCAAAGTTTTTGAGTAGAAAATGTAGAAAATCTTAAACTCCCATACCTCGTGCTTGGGATGAAGACAGTAAAGGCAATCCTTATGTGGGACATCCACATGAAGTCTTTTCTTCCAACAGGTCTTGCAGGGACAAAAAAGGCCTTTACATTTAGACATGTTAACAATATTATGTTGAATAAAGCTTTAAAAATGAGAAAAACTGAGCGGAGCTCAGGGTGACTCCCTTCACACACAATGTGCCGTGAAAATCTAAGGGACTCAACCTCCCTTAACCCCATCAGCGCTGCGCGGATTACCGCGCCGTGCTGAAAGTTCCGTGCGCGGGGCCGTGACGGAGCGGCTCCGTCATGCGCACAACGCAACCGACGCGCATGACGGAACCGCTCCGTCACTCGCATCGAAGGGGCTAAGAGTGTTCTAGAGGATGCTAGCAGCTGATTGGTTATAGTTCAAGTTTGGTCCTTTTTTTTAAAAAAGGACATAGATAGGCAATTAAACCGAGGGCCTAGGGCCATTCTAGCCAATGTGAAGTGTTCTATTACTGCTTGATTATGGTACTGTGGGACTCCCACTTCGACGATGGGGAATGACTCAAGCATGTGAATCTGTGAAAGATACCCCAATACTGGATAATAATGGCACTATTCTGGTTAGGTCCTGTAAAGGTCACAACAATTCTTGAGATACAAACTTTGTCAAAGAAAAACAAGTTGCAAACATCCGGGCCCAACACTAGATGGCGTGAGAATGAACTGCATGTGATGATCCGTCAATTGTGGACTAAAAATTGAAGGGGGTTGGGTCCACAACATCGATTTCTCATTTTAATTTCCACTGGAAACTTTGCTCTTCAATATGGAAAAATGGATTAACGGAATTACACCAAACTTGGCAGAAGGTCAGAACTTGACTCCGAAAGCATGATTTTCATTATTTGGTATATATCTATTCAGTAATTTGAGAAATTTATTTTAAAAGAGGTGCTCAGTGATCATGAAGGGGTTAATCTTCTTGTTCAGTTAGGGATATATGGACTGTTATGTATCTCGGGGCCCTGGCAGTCTTGAACATTTCTAAAATAAGCAGATCACATTGTGTGACAGTGCGTTTCCCCCTGTCTGCTAATGGGTTCCGCGGAAATGCTCTATCTGATTGGCTAGCCACAACGGCTCAAGTGTTGCAGAGGTCATTATAGGACCTGAGGACTCAGTCCAAGTGTCCTGAAAACGTTTTGAAAAAAGGCATAAGGGTGCAGGTAGTGACACCCTGAACTTCAGGCACTTGAGGTGAGAGCCCTATTAGTGATTAATATAAAAAAATTATCCAGGCCCCAGGTACAGTGGTTCTCCCGTGGGATACAGCGCAGAACTCCCATGGGGTACTGCGGTACTTGTGTCAGAAATACTGTACAAGCATCTTCCCTATGGTATTGCGTTATCAGGAAAGCTTCTCCAAGGACATTTGCATGGTACCATTGGGTGCAAGCTCATATAGTACATCACTCGTGGCATATTACATGACATCATCGATGACATCACTTATTAGACTTAAAGAACATAATTTTTCAATGGAGGGGCAAGTTAAAATTAGCTGACAAAACAAAAATTGGTGTATTGAGTGTTTTTCTTATTTTTGAACGCATGTTCTTGTCTCATTGCAACACTTAGTTTTTAAAAATATTTATTTTTTCATTTTCGATTGTCAACAGGAAACAGTAGAGTACCAATTGCAAAACCAAAAACAACTGTGTAACATACCCTCTACTCTCTGTGCATCCTGTTAAAGAGTTTTACAGCATGCATGTCGTTGTGCGGCCCTTTGAAAGTCATCTAATACATTATTCTGACATTCCATTCAAAATGATACAAATGTTTTCTGTTGTCTATCGATATACCATCCTCCTGCTTGTTTTCGCTCACCTATGCAACCCCTCCCACACCAATCGTTAGATAACATTAAAAGATTTGGATGCCTCCTATTGCTGCACTCCCTCCATTCTTTGCCTCCCCAATTGCTGGCAGTGTGGTTCCTCATGTTTCCAGATCCTTGTTCACCTTCTCGTCTTTTCTAAACATCCTAATATGCGTCTCCTCTGCCAGTGCCCATTCAATCATGACTCTCACCTAGAGTCACATTATCGGTCCCCTAGTTCCCACCCAACCCATGGCTACACGCCTTTTCGCTAATAGCAGTGCTAGGTACATTTTATTGTATCTTCTTATTTCTGGGTTTAGTTAGGATACCCAGCAGACAATGTCAAAGGGAGAGACTGGGGACAATTCCTGCCGTACCATGCAATCCTACCACTACTTCCCACCAGTACGTTATAACTTTGTCACAATACCATGCCAAGTGTGTAAACGTAGCTCCTCTCTGTTCGCATTGAGGACAAATCCATAGAACGACCTGTGTAAATTCTGTTCAATTCGCGCAGGGTAAGATAGTTATGATGCACATGACTGAAATGCGTCAACGTGAACCTCTCAGTACTAGAAGAACTTTTTATTAATTCATAGGTTAGTTTCCAGAAACTATCTGTTAGTTGTCTATCCAGGTAGTCGATTCATGCTGTTCTAACTGCCAGCTCTCTCTCAGATCTATCTACTTTGACAGTTTTGATTTCAACACCTAACTATAAAGTCATTTTAACATTTGTTCCTTTCAGTGAATATACAAAAACACACATTTATTAAATAAAAAAACTTGTGATGCTAAAGTACTCCTGGTGGAATGACTCCTAATGTTGTAGCATCTGTGAAATTATCCCAATGTAGAGGCAGGCAAAGTAATGACTGACAATCGTGTACGTTTTTGATTTCAGTCTCAGGAACTACTGAGTTTCTTTATTATAATAAACCTCAGTGGACTATTTTTTGTTGGATTGTTTTGAAACTTTGTAATGTTAGAAACATTTTCTTTAGGGTTGTGTGGAGTTCCATCCTGAGACTCCATACCACCCCCTACCAAAGCTAGACAACCTGGTCACATCCTCACCTTCATAATCGAGTAAATCTGCTTCTCCAGTTGGCGGATCTGCAGTACGTGCTGCCGCACTGCCTCCTGCAGGTGCAGGATGCTGCTGCGCTGCTCCTCTGGGTTACTCGAGATCTCCAGCTGAAAGCGCACCCGCTGCTTCTTCTCACTGTGTGCCTGCAAAGGAAGACAGAGTTAAAGGAATACATGATATCCTCTGTCTCAAGTGGTAACGCTTCACCCCCCCTGGAATCTAGATTCCATATAATCATCTTTCAGGTAAAAATCGAGCAGCCTTTTGTATAAGCTGTAACAATCCCTCCTTCCTCGAGGTACTCCATTTCCCTTATTTGTCCTCCCCCAAGCAAACCCCCACTCTCCAAAATGTAGCTGTCAATCTCTCACTCCACTCTCCCGTAGGCAGCATGCTTGTTACTTCTAAGCAGCTGTGAATGTGGGGTGTTTCCACAGTAAACGGAAGCCTCCTTGCCCGAAAGGTGTTTTAGACTTTTCCCCTCTTTTTCAGCCCAAATCTTAATACTAATCTGGAGCTGCTCTCACCTGGCAACCACTCATTAGGAATGAAAAGTCCCAACCAAAAGGGAGTTGGCTGCTATACAAGCACACACTTTGCATTTCAGCGGAACATAAAAATTGACAGGTTTCTTACCTTTGGTAATTCCTTATCTGGTCGAGACATGATCTATACGCCTTTCCTTATCTTTGAATTTCCCAGGCATCCGACTGGATTCAGAAGATTTTTCTTCCAACAATACCCTTGCGTGCCGGTAGGTGGCATTGGTCGGCTCTGTGTGACGTATCTGTCATTGTGATCTCCACGTCACTTATATAGGCGCCACCTCGGTGAGCGAACGTCAGTTACTTTTCATGACTTTCCACGCCAGGAGCGTGGAGCCATGAATGCACTGACATTGGTGTGTTTTGAACAACTAGGGCCCTGAAAGGGATCAGCCCTGACCCTGAAAACCTGTCAGCAGTGCGGGGAGGTGGGTGGGTCGGTAAGGAATCTGCGGCTAGATCATGTCTCTACCAGATAAGGCGTTACCGAAGGTAAGTAACTTGTCCACCTGATAGAAGCATCTAGCTGCAGATTCCTTAGCTTTAAATAGATACCCAAGTAATACCATCCCCAGAGGAGGGACAGCAGACACGTTTAAACCAGGAAGTACTGCAGGAGAGAGCAGCCAAAAAGGATGCCCCTGCGGACTTGACTGCCAAGGCAGTAATGCTTGGTCAATGTGTGCAGTGATGCCCATGTTGCTGCCTGACAAATGTAGAGAACTGGAACTCCACGTTGCAAAACAGTGGTAGCAGCCTTCGCTCTGGTGGAATGAGCCCTTAAGCATTCAGGAGGCTGCTTTTTGGCATGAGTAGCACATTTTGATACAGAGGATGACCCATCGCGAGATAGTCCTCTTCTGCACCGCACAACCTTTCTTTGAGCCAACATACCCCATGAAGAGTTGGTCATCAATCCGGAACTCTTTAGAGCGATCAAGGTAGAACGACTCTTTTTCAGTCCAGATGGTGGAGTCACTCCTCTTCCTTAGAGTGGTGCAGAGGAATGTAGAAAGTGGGCAAGGTGACTGATTGGTGTTACCACTTTCGGTGAGAAAGAGGCCCTAGTGCGAAGCACCAACTTATCAGGGAAGGTGGTCAGGTAAGGAGGCTTGCAATTCGCTCTCCCTCCTGGCAGAAGTTATTGCCACTAAAAAGGCTGTTTTGATGGTAAGCAGCCAGAGGAGGCAGTTTTGTAGAGGTTTGAACTGAGCACATATCAGGAAGGTGAGAACCAAATGAAGGTCCCACTGAGGGATGATAAAAAAAGGGCAGGTGGGAACATATGTACAACCCCCTAAGAAATCTATTTACAATAAGTGATTTAATAAAGAGGGTTGGTCTGGCAGCCTAAAGAAGGCAGACAGGGCGGAAAGGTACCCTTTCAGAGTGGCCAGACAGAGCCCTACTGGGCAAGGGTCAAAATAAAAAGCAGAACTTGAGAAAGGGAAACAGAAAGAGGATCAATAGATCTTTCTATATAATGTATTAAAAATGTGTTCCACCGGCAGGCCTACACGGTTTTGGATGAGGGATGCCTGGTTGCCAAAATAACATTACAGACTTCGGGAGAAAGGTCGAATGCTATCAACTGCCGTCTCTCAATCTCCATGCAAGAAGACCTAGAGTTGACAGGTTCAGGTGGAGGACCCTCCCCTGCTGCTGTGACAGAAGATGCCCCCGAAGAGGTAGCCGGATCGGAGGATCGATACTCAATTGTAGAAGCTCAGAATACCAAACTCTCTGTGCCTAGTTCGGAGCCACAAGAATGACTTGGGCCCAGTCGCCCCTGATCTTCTTGGGCACTGTGGACAGGAGTGGTATGGGGGGAAAGGCGTATAGAAGGCCTAAGCGCCACTCAAGATGAAAAGTGTCTCTGAGCGAGAGCCGCCTGGGAAACTACAATGCACTAAACTGCTCACATTGCAGTACCATGTGGCGGTGGTGTTGTCTGGGAACACTTGAACCATCTTTCCCTTGAAGGAAGGAAGAAAGTCTTTCAATGCCAAGCGAATCGCACAGAGCTACGGCAGGCTGATGCAGAGTCCGGATTCCGCTGGAGACCAGAGTCCACTGATCTCCACCTCTCCCAGATGGCCGTCCCATCCCAGGAGTGACAAATCTGTAACTACTGTGTGAGCTGAGTGGGGAAGGGAGAGGGGTCTGCCTCTGACCCAATCGTAGTTGGTCAGCCAACATTGAAGGTCCTTCGAGATCTGGACCATGTCGGAGAGACCTCCCTGATGCTGCGCCCACTGGAACTTCAGGTTCCACTGCAGAGCCCGCATATGCCATCTGGGATATGCAGCAAGTAGGATGCAGGAGGCCATGAGGCCCAGCAGGCTCAGAGTCATTCTCATCGTGATCCAGGATAGAGGCTGAAACATCGGTATCATAACCTGAATACCCTGGACTTGCTACTCGGGAGGATAGGCCCGAAACTGCACTGTGTCCAGAATCGCTTCAATGAACGGGAGCGCCTGAGAGGGAGTCGGGTGTAACTTTGGCATGTTCATAGTGAACCCCAGCAAATGCAAGAGGTTCACTGTAGTCTGAAGGTGGGAGACGACAGCCTAGGGCGAGCTCGCCTTCAACACCCAGTCATCGAGATAGGGGAAGACTGTCAACCCTGATTTGCGCAGATGAGCTGATACCACTGCCATCACCTTGGAGACAACCAGAGGGGCGCTGGTAAGGCCAAAGGGGAAAACCGTGAACTGAAAGTGCTTGTGGCCTACCGTAAACCACAGGTAGGGCCGATGAGCCGGCAGGACAGGAATGTGAAAATAGGCATCCTGCAAGTCCAACGCTACCATCTAGTCTCCACGGGTCTAGGGCAGACAAGACCTGGGCCAGAGTAAGCATCTTGAACTTTTCCTTTTTGAGGAAGTAGTTGAGGGATCGCAGATCTAGGACAGGGCGCAAGCCCTTCTCCTTCTTCGGGACCAAAAAGTAGCAGGAATAACAAGTACAGCCTACTTCTGGCACCGGAACCCTCTCTATGGCTCCCTTTGCCAAGAAAGTCATGACTTCCTTCGGAAGCAGATTCAAGTGATCCTCCGCCAGCCAGTCGTAAGTGGGAGAAATATATAGCGAGGGAGTAGCCCTTTTGGAATATCTGAAGAACCCACCTGTCCAATGTGATGTTTTGCTAGTGATGGCTGATCCTGCCACCAACTGGCCGCCCATGATCTTGAAGGGTGGGGCTGGGAGGGTTTGGCGGCTGAGGCTGCAGGGGTGGTGGGTGGACTAACCTGACCTCTGGCCGCCTGACCCATGGGGTCAACAAACCGTGCCCATGGCTGTGCAGAGGTTGCTGAATATGCGTGGCCTTGTGGCTGGAATAAGGCTGGCGTGGCTGAAAGCCCTTTCCGTAGCCACAAAAGGGGTGAAAAGCAGACAGGGGACGTGTGGCCATAGCCAGTGAGTCCTTCAAGTGCTCCAGGGCCATGACTGCTTTGTCTCCAAAGAGATGGAAGGACATCAGTCAAGGCCTCGTTGAATGCCAGGAAAGGATGTTTGACTTTTTCCACTGAAGAGAGCTGAAGGTCTAGGACTTCAGCTGCCCTTCTCACCACCATAGCATACAAAGCTCCTTCCTCCGGAGCTATGGTAGGGGGAGACCGCAGGGCAGAATCTGGAGAGGTATCCAGTCCACTGGCCTCACCCGATTCCTCATACCAGTCCATTTCGTAGTGAGGCTTGTCTTGTAAAGGGTCCAGCAACTCCTCCCAATCTTCCTCGATTCCTAGCTCTTCAAAATAAGGCTGATGAGCTGACCTGGACTTAAAGGTGCTGTCAGTGCCAATCTGGCTTAGGGCGTCTGCGCCAGAAGGTCGCAGTGGTGCCACTGGCGTCGTTCCGGATCTAATGGAGAGGCATCTGCACCAGAGCTGTTGGTGCGGAACCCGAAGGACACCCCCCACCCCCACCCGAGCCTCCAGGGCTCGAAGGCACGCTGGGAGGATCAGGCTGCCCAAACCCCCGTCCAGCTCAAAATTCTTTGAGCTGGACGGGGGTCACTCCAGCTCCCAGGAAGGCAGGGAAGCGCGGCGCCAACTCAGGCGCAGGTTATGCAGTACACGCCAGCCGAAGGATGTGGAGAAGTCGAACACTTTTTGTGTTTATTATGTCGCTTACCTGACGCACCTGACAACTTCGAGTGGGAAGACAAGGACTTAGGACTCCCGGAGCGGTGACCGGTCCTTCCTCTCAACTGGGGCCGAGAACGAGACTCCCGGGGTGAGCGATGTGGTGCAGAGTGCCAGACCGCATGAAACTTTAGCGACTGCTCCCTTAAAGCTTTCGGAGCCATGGCCTGGCAGATGGAGTACGACTTGTGGTCGCATTTCTGCCATCAAAGACAAATCAAGGGTGGACCCGTCACCAACATGGCACGGTCGCATGTGCCACATGTTGAAAAACCCTACACACCCAAAAATGTTCGACAAAACATCAAAAAAGCCTGTCAAAGGATCTGCGCTGGCTGGCGTGGAAAGAAAAGAACTGACAGCGCATCTAGGTGGCGCCTATATAGGTAATGCGGACGTTGCAACGGCAGAGAAGATGCCGACTACTTCAGGCGGAGGCGACAGACCCCACCTACCAGGGCCCAAGAGTATTGCTCGAAGAAAACTCCTCCAGATCAAGTCGGACGCTTGGGAAATTCAAAGGTAAGGAATCTGCAGCTATATGTCTTTATCAGATGTATTAATCAAAATTATATCATTTTTAGACTGACCTATGTGGACGATACTGAATAATCAGAACACAAACATGTTAGATGAGTTGAAATATAAACTGCAGCTTTTGTTTCAGGTAGCTCCAAAAGTGACATCACTCATTCTGTCAAGAATGGATTGGTACAAAAGTTGCAATCTTGGTATTTCAAATGCTGTTTTTTCCAATCTACAACTACTACAGAATTCAGATGTCCGCTTGATATTTGCATTGAGGAGACAAATACATGTGTCTATTTTCAGAAGCAGATTACACTGGCTGTCTATTGAGAAAAGGATCTTATTTGAAAGTTTGTGGCTGGTTCATCATGTAGTCCATCGGAAGAGGGCACTCCATTTGGCCAGTGATCATAATCTTGTCCTCCACAATATTAAGAAATCTGAAATGGGAGGTCGAGCTTTGAACTGTTTAGCAGCTGAACAATAGAATTATTTTGCCCGAAGTATAAAGGAGAAACCTGTGTATCTTTCTTTTAGAAAGGCTCTAAAAATGTTGCTTTACTAGTAATCTGGAGTTGTGATGTGTGCAATGTTGCTTCTTAGCCAGCACCAGGATGCTCTTTTTAAGTATCAGTTTGGGGTTATATTCAGATTTTATGTTATGTTATGGGTTCTTATGAATCACAAACAAGTAAGCAGGACTTCCACATGTTCTTGGAACCTCGAATCCAACAAGTTAAAGTGCCTTGCAGTCCTTTCAAGCCAATGAGTAGTTCTATTTCCGAAAAGTTGCTGCAGAGCACCATGGAGCAAATAGAGATTCGCTACCATTCTTTTTGAGAATAAATTAAAAAATTAGGTGATTTCAAAGGAGGATCCTTTCCCCATTTAAGGAGTCAGTCCCGTGTCGCCGCCAACCCTACGTCCTTTCCACATCAGGAGTACTTCCCTAGACAACAGCTACCCACATTACTGAGTGAGAAGGTCTTCTCAGGAAACAGAGAATTCTTAAACAGGAAGTCTCATTTAAAGCAGGAAACAAACTGCATCAGGGGTTCTATGAAATCAGCTCATTGGTTTTTGAACTAATACCCATTTTTCAAGATCCACAATTAATATCCCATCCCCACCATCCACCTGTTACAGTGTAAAGTGTGCAGGAAGAGGCCTATAGCACTCTTGTGTGCCACAGGGGCCTGAGGAATACAATGCAATGCACAGCAGGTGTCATGTGAAATAGTGAACCATGGGTAACAAGATCCTGTGAAGGGCATACCGCATAAGCAGCAGTGTGTGAAATTCATGGTAAAATGCGCAGTATAACATGATGGTGCTGAGCTGCAGGAACTGGATCGTGGCTTCAGACAATGTGGTGACCCTGAAACAGATAAGAATTTAACATGCAATGTTACACTCTGCATGTCATGAGGGAATCGGCTTTAGAAATGGAGTGTGGCCAGCCTAAATTATGTGATGGAAAGGACAAGTTACTCTTTGTAGTAATCTTTGCACAGCTACGGCCAGATGTACGGCCCACCAATTTGCATCTCGCAAATATCGTCGCATTTGCGACTCGCAAATTGAGATGCATATCAGTGTCTCAGACACTGTTTGCGATTCCTAATGAGGTCACAAATTGCATGCCTCATTAATATTAATGAGGCAGGCGCAATTTGCGACCCCATTAGGAATGGCTAGCACTCACAGGGATGGTAGCCTGCTGGGGTCAGCAGACCACCATGACTGTGACTGAGACCACTGCCTGCCCTTAAAAAATATTTTCTCACATACTCACAAAGGGGAAGGGGTCTACTTGAAGTAGGTGGTAAACTGCGAGTGTTTTGCAGCCGCAAATGCGGTCGCAAAACAATAGTACATGGAATGGTGACTCGCTATTAGGAAGGGACGCCCCTTCCTAATAGCGAGAGTCGCAAATGCTATTAAGCGAGTCATTGACTCGCAAAATACCATTTGTACATGCCATTACCCTTTTTTGCGGTTGCAAACTGTAGGATCTCCAATTTGTGGCCGTAAAAAAGGGTCGTACATCTGGCCCCTGGTCCTTCAACTAGCCTTACATCCTACAATTAAAACATCCTTCTTCATAAGAAAAAGGAGAAAAGGGGAAATTCAGACTCAGGAGCAGGCAGGGCCTATACACCCATGTGCCGGCCTTGCCCCAATGTCCTGTACCAACTTTCTCCCCTCGCCCTTTTTCTGACCCTGAAGGAACTGGATGCAATGTGCCATCGACCTGAGAGAGAGCTTTTCTCAGCGATAGTTGCTTATTTTGTTTGCTTTTTTAACACAAGCTCTGGTGCAGCCTAGCTGCTTCCTCCCAACCTTCCAAATCATCTTCATGCCACTAGAGGCCTTGATTGTTGCAAATGCTGCAAGGATGGCAAGCTTCACGCTTGACTGGAGATCAGTGTTGGTCTCTCAAAGGTTCATGGTAGGTCTTTTCCCCACTCTGGATGTACTTGAGCTCTAGGATGGCAGTCGCTGCTTTCATCTGGAGTCTCTGGATTGGTTTACCTAAATCTCCCTGATGTATGGCAGAGCATCAAAGTCAACCCTGTGAAGTGACGTAGCAGTTTCGCCTTCTTCGGGAGTGAAAGGAGACCTAATAGACACACCTCCGTGGCGTCCCAACGGGTGCGTCCCGTTAGTGTAGATAACTCGTGGGTAACTTCAGACCAAAACCTCCCTAGGACAGGGCATGACCATAACATATAAGTTAAATCGGCAGGATGGTGGGTACATCTGGGACATTGTGCAGCAGTTAAGGGGTACATCTTGTGAATAGCCTGTGGTGTAAGATAAGCCCTGTGTAGTATTATTAATTGTATAGATTTCAGCCGAAAATTACGGGACACCCGTCGAGGATGTACTTGGGCAGCCTCCCATTCCCTATCCTCCAATTCCCTTGCCAGTGCCAGTTCCCACTTCTGACGGAGAGGCAACAGTGGTACATGTAGGTGCTCTCGCAGTCCGTGGTACAGCCACCGTACTAGGTAGCGTCCATGGCCCATGATGTGAAGTGACCGCAACAATTGAAATGTAGGGGGTTCCGCCTGTGCCACTAACCAATACTTCCGGACATACTGTACAACCGATGCATGCGTGAGGAACAGTCTCTGGCACCGCTCTAGTGTAGACAAACTCGTCATGAGTCATCAGTGTACCGTCTAGGAAGAGATCCCCCAACTGTGGACGTGCCCGCCTGTATCCAGTTCCGTACCTGGCCAGCCGACAATACACCACGTCGGCAAACCACATAGGGGGATGTTCGGAGCATATGGATTTAGGGCTTTAGCAGATTTCTGAGTTTGCTTCCAGTAGTGGAAGGCAATGGACAACAGGAAGGGAGGGTCTCGCATCTTGTCTGCCCCGGGACATAGCAGTGCCTGTAAGTTCCCTCGCCGTAGGTGCGCTGGGGTGTAACCTATTTTAAGCAAGTTATGGCCCGCCAACCAATACACCAGCCACTGCAATTGCCCAACAATACAGTACGTTTTAAAATCAGGTGCCCCCATGCCGCCCGCCGTGCTTGGCAGCTGTATCTTGGATAGTGCTAGTCTATGTCTTCCTTGTCCCCATAACAAGGATGTGAGCAATGTATTTAGTGACCTGAAAATCCAGGCCGGCAGGACCACAGGAATATTGACAAAATGGTATAAGAGTCTAGGTAGCATGACCATTTTGGACACTGCTAGCTGGCCCGCCATGGACAACAGCAGGGTGTTCCAGAAGGATCCTTGCGACCGAAGCGAGTTTATAGTCCGCACCACATTCCCATTGATGGTGTCGGCGGAGGACCTATAATTTTGCATCCCAAGGTATTTAAAAGTTGTGGGTTCTATTCTGAACTGCACCGAACCAAATTGTAGGTGGGTCCCCTCGTATGTCAGAGAAGGAGTATGCAACTGACTTTGCGGCATTAAGGTGCAGACCAGAGATGTCTATAAACTGCGAGAATACAGCGGCAATGACCCGCACGTTCACGCCAAGGTCCCTAAAAAATAACAGCATATCGTCTGCGGAGAGCGAAACAGAATGTATTACTGGCTGCAACGGTATGCCATATGGGGCCATCAAGCAGCGCAGTCGCTGGCAATGCCAACACAAACAACAGGTGCGACAGGGCACAACCCTGGCGAGTCCCCCTATAAATACGATATGCAGGTGACATGATCATTCCCGATTTGGCACGGGCCGTGGGGTCAGTATTGGGGAACTGAAACCACTTGCAATATTCGGGGGGTATACCAAACTTTACTAACACTGCAATCATATAGGACCAACTTAACGTATCGAACGCTTGCCGTATATTTAGGGACAGGCATCCAGTTACCGCATGCATCACGGCGTGTAACCCACGGATGTTGAGAGAAGTACTACGCTTGGGAATAAAGCCACACTGATCTGTGTGTATTAGTTTAGGGAACAGGGGAAGTAATATGGATGCCAAGATTTTACTTAGGAATTTATATTCCGTATTAAGTATTGGTAACGGTCGGTATGATGTCAATTCAGTGGGAGCTTTATCTGGTTTCAGTAGGGACGTAAGTATCACTTCCTTAGTAGTGGGGGCAGTGTGCCTTCTTCTAGGGAGGTGACATACAGTTGTAATAACTTTGGGGCCAAGGCGTCCATATGTGTGGAGTAAAATTCTACAAGTAAGCCATCTGAGCCTGGGGTCTTATTACATGCCAGCGCTTTATTGCAACCCGGATCTCTGCTATGGTAATCGGTGCCGCCAACAGCTCAGCAGATGCATCCTTTACCGTGGGAAGGTCTATGCCTGTAAGAAATTGCATCGACTCTTCTGATCTCTCCGACTGTTGTGCACTATACAGAGTAGCGAAGTGGTCGTGGAAAGGCTTATTATTTCGCTCTGGGTGGTTAGTATCATGCCGTGGGCATCATAGACCGCCAAGATGGGAGTGGGAGTCAGTGGGGGAGCAATCAGTCGCGCCAGTAGCCTGCCAGTCCTATCTGCTTCAGCATGTGTACGCAGCGTGTATGCATGGCGGTCTACTGTACGGAGCCGCTCTAATAGCTCGGTGTACCTAATCCTTGCCTCCTGTAATTGCTCCACTACCGTTACATGTCCCTGAGCAGCCACTTCTAGCGCCTGCAGTTTGTCCTCCAAGTCTGCCAAGTCTTTGGTCACTTCTCTCCTAATTCCCACTACACTTCCCATAGCAACCCCCTATATTGTGATATTGAAAGCCTCCCATTCAACTGACCTGGTGGAAGCTGTGCCCTCGTTATCAGCAAAATACGTGACAACAGCGTCTGCTAATCTAGCACAGAAAACCTGATCTTCCAAGGCCGCAGGCTGCAGTCGCAATGTTGGGATAGGCATAGGGACCCGCCCCCAATGCAGTGACAATTCTATAGGATTATGGTCAGAAATGGTTTTTCCTAGGAATGTACTGTGATGTATGGCAGAGGACAGATCTATGATACAAAGGAAATGGTCTAATCGGGTATGTAGGTTATGTGGGTGTGAGTAGAAAGAATATTCCCGCGTATTCCTGTGTTGGGACCTCCAGACGTCCACAAGGTTCCACCCCCGTGCCCACCTCTTCAGTGCGGCAGCTTGATTCACAGCATTGGTTTTCGACAAAGGGGGATGGGAGCAGTCCCAATGGACATCAAACACAGCATTAAAATCCCCACCCAATAACCATTGGTATTGTACCCAGTCCGAGAGTGCCTGTGTTAACCTGGAGAGATAGGCCTTCCTTATCTACGTTCGGAGCATAGATGGAGCCCAACACTACCTGTCTACCATCCAGGGTCCCACGAATCAGGACATACCTGCCATAGTCGGGACTCGGTATGAGCAAATGGGATTCCCGTATCCATATTGCAGCCCCTCTAGAAAAGGAGGAGTACGCTGTAGCGTAAAATGGGCCTCGCCACCTCCTCTGTAGTTTACATGTTTCAGATTGTAAAAGGTGCGTCTCCTGGAGACATACTATTTGGGCCTTGCGACGATGTAGCTGAGCTACGATTCTGTGTCGTTTCTGGGCCGACCCCATCCCCCGAACATTCCAGGATATGACAGTATACAATTTCTCAACCGACATTTGTAGCTGTAAAACCAACTGCCCCCTCGGGTCCACTAGCACCCCACCACCCCAGCCCCCGATCAGAATATGCAGCAACCATAAAACCAATGCAAACAATTCCCAATACTGGGTCCCACGACATAAACTCGTCTGACTAAACTGTGCAAAACAGGGTTAATATTGTACACTTAGAACTCTTGCTTAAGCTTGTGGGGTAGGCTACGTGTGGAACACACTAGTGTCCTGAGCAATGGTAGAGATACATGTCCAAGTCGGGCCGGGCCATTATACTAACAGAAGTACCCCCAGGTCCCCCATGTGCAACCAGTGACATTATTAACACATTATACAATACAGACCAGTGGGGAGTGGAGCAACCCATATCGATTTAGTAAGTTGCTGAAGTGGGCGGACATGGCCCCGTTAGTTTAGCGTGCACTTTCGTTCAAAAAGGAGGGGGTGGGAATCCCCTATATTCAACCTAGAGAGTCTTGACTAAGTTGAGTGGATGTCGACTGGAATAAAGCCATTCTACTCCCAGAGTCGGAGTCCGAGTTGGCTGCCTCAGAAGGGCTAGAGCTGATCTCTGGCCATGGGACTCTGAGTGTCCCGGCTGTCCAGAGGGCCTCCCGCCTTCCCTCCATTACGTGCTGGTGGGACGGGGGAGAAGTTCCCTCACTCTGCATAACCATAGCCTTCTTGCGCCAGCTGGGGGTTGTTGTGATTTCGGCTGCATTGGGTCCAGTCTCCGTTCTGGCAGGATATCAGGGAAGTGTCGGTCCAGCCATTCCCACGCACTCTCGGGGGTATCAAAGAACAATGACCGTTGGTTGTGATTGATCTTGAGCTTGGCCGGGAAAAGAAATGTGAATGTCAAGCCCGCCGCACGGACTCTAGCTTTGACTTCCATGAAAGAGAAGCGTTTTCGCTGGACTGCTAGAGTATAGTCCGGGAAAATAGAAACCCTCGCGATCTCCATTTGCAGTGGGGCCTATTCCCTCGCCGCCTGCAGCACCCGGTCTCAGTTTCTATAATTCAAAATACGGGTCAGCAATGGATGTGGGTTTGCTCCAGACAAGGGGTGTCGCGTAGGGACCCAGTGAGCCGTTTAACAGTAAAGTGTGGAGATAGACCCGCAGGTGCCACCACAGTTTGCAGCCACTCCTTGATGTAGGTCGCAGGATTGGGCCCCACTGTCCCCTCGGACTTACCCACTATTCTGAGGTTGTTGTGTCTCGCCCGCCCTTCCGCATCATCAGCCCGGGCGTGTAAGGCATCAATCTGTTGTCGCATCTCCTTCAGTTGCCTATCATGGTCAGTGACTTGAGGCCCCATGATGTCCAGCAAGAGGTCAGTGTTTTTGACCTTATCAGACAACTTTCGGTGGTCGTCTTTAAGTAGGTTTAAGTCTACTGATAGGGTGCCCAGCTGACTCGCTAGTGCAAAGTGGGAGTCATGAATTTCCTTCAGGATCAGGTCCAATTTGTCCCCTGCTGGGACGGGTGCGTGGTCCTCTGCCATCCGCGGGGATCTGCCAGATGAGGACTCTGAAGGCAGTGAATGGGATCCCCTCTTGCTCGACTTTGGTGGACCCGGTATCCAGCAGGGAGATGGTCACTGCGCACAGTGGTATAGGGCCACAACCAGCGACGCAGGGGGGGGGGCTAAAGTACCTCCAGGAATAACCACACTAGGCCCCACCAGTGTCCCAAGCAACGCAGTACCTCACATGGTCCTAACGTGCCCAGGTCTCAGCCCTCCGCAGTTTATCCGCTCCTAGGAAAGCCCGGGACTTCAAGAGGCCATTCCTTCTTGGAGGCAGAACCAGGTCGCCATGCGGTCCCAGGCTCCACGTCGCACCCACAGTCCGTCCCGCAGTGTCGCTAAGCAGCTCGCCCCTCGGGGGGTTTGAGGGGGGAAACTCCTATGCTTGAACCAGCGCCGCGTTGTACCTGCAGCTCTGGTTCGACGCCTCTCGCCCCCTGAGCTCGTCGTCGCCACCAAGTGTGCCAGTCACCTCAGCCCGGGTATCAGCAGAGGCGCGCCTCCCAAGTGTGTGAGTTCCCCTTCCGATTCTGCCGGCTGGGGGGAGGGGGATGGGGGGAGGCCAGGAGGAGGCCAGCCAAGCCACCACCACCCGCACACCCCCCGTCGCTGTTGCTGGCACCGGCACAGTCCAGGATCTCCCGCCTCCAAGGCGGTGAGGGAGTTGGGGGGTTGTACTCCCTGCTGGAGGTGAGGATGATGGTACTCCCGGTCCTCAATATTCCAGCCCCATGCAGTTCGCCGAGGAGTCACTCACCGTCAGGCCATGCCCGCGCCCGCGCCCGGTAGGCCAAGCGGACCTCGCGCAGGAGTGCGCCCGTCTCTCGCACAGACTCCAGCCAGGCCGCCTCCAGGAGAGTCCGCTGTGCAGGTCGTTGCTTCACCTGCAACATGGCCCGCCGCGCCATCGATACGTACGGCGTGCCGTGTTCGGGCCCGGAACCACCTCTGCACCCCAGCTCCGCACCGGAAGGTATGTGCTCCACTCTTGTCTGCCCAACGGCACATTCATGCCCGGCAGTGCCGTAGGGGTCCAGATATTTCCTCTTGCTATGGCAGCCCGGCCCAGAGCTCGTCACCTATGCGACCATCATCTTGGGCTGTTAACCACACCCCCGGCCAAATAGTGCTTGATACATAAAAGCGGCCACACTTACACTCAATCACATAAACCACTAATTTGGTCTGACAAGTAATATTGTCACATATAGTGCAACTCCTCATCTGTGTGTCCTGGAAACGTTTTACTTTATCTTTAGCCCATCTACACATTGTGCATAACTCACATTTGTAGAAACCTAACGTATGTCTAATGAGCCAAATTTCTTTCTTCTCAAGTATAGGATAGCTGGGACATAATATAAACCGGAGAGAGTTCTCCCTCTCCGATATGTAACAGCTGGGTGGTTAGTTATACGGTCATCCAACATCTTATCCCCTTTAAGAAGATACCAGTGTTTATTCAAACATTTACTATATCTTGCTGACATACTATTGTAATCTGCAATGTGGCGTATGAGCCTGGAATCTCTACTGTCTTTATTACAAGTGTCCAAAGTGTATTGTCTATCTATTCCATTCCAGCCATTCTTCTTGTGGCGGATCTCACCACCTGTGGACTGTAACCCCTTTCTATAAATCGTTCCTCCATGTCCTTTATACAATGTTGATACTCATGCTCCTCACTACAAATCCTTCTGACCCTCATCATCTCACCAAAAGGAATAGCATTAATCTGATTCCTGGGATGCTTGCTAGAGCCATGTAATGTAGCACCGCAAGATGTAGGTTTGTCAAAAAATCTAATATGCAACTTTTAATGTACAGTTCCAAATCTAAAAAATCAATGTTTACATTACTGTATTTAAAGGTGAATCTAATATTGTCATTGTTGGTATTTAAATAAGTAATGAACCATCGTAAGTGTAGCTTATTGCCTGTCCAAACCCGCAGGCAATCATCGATATTCCGCCCTCATTATAGGATATATTCTATCCAAGGGGCACCTCCTGGTCCCCAGGCATGTCCCTCCTCAAACACCCCCATAAAGAAGTGGCACATCGACACTTACTTACCCCTTATTTAGCTCTTCTCCTCATAGATTTTGAAAAAGCTTTCGACTCGATGGATTGGGCATACCTACAAGACGTATTGGCCCTGATGGGGTTCGGACCACAGTTCATGGCTCTGGTTCGTGTACTCTATGCACAGCCGCTCGTGCGAGTGCTGGTCAACGGCGTATTGTCCGGAGCCTTTCCCATTGCTAGGGGTACGCGGCAGGGATGTGCCCTTTCACCCCTGCTGTTCGCCTTGGCGATGGAGCCCTTGGGGTCCCTGGTACGGGCTGAGGTCTGCATTAGGGGCTGAGAATGGCCAAATACTGAAGCAGACAAAATTGCGTTATATGCGGATGATGTCTTGCTCTTTCAGGCCGAACGCGCCTCCTCCGGACCACATTGCCTCTAGATTTTACCGGCATTTGGGCAGGCCTCCGGTCTTCGAGTGAACTGGGGGAAATCGGTGCTGGTCCCACTCAACTTACCGAGAGACTGTTAAGACTGGCAGTCCAAAATACCGCATTGGCGCAACTCTTTTAAGTATTTGGGGATATGGGTCACCCTGCTTTCAGAGTTGGGCTGGTCCCTCAATGTCACCCCACTGGTTAAAAAGGCCAAAGAAGACCTCCAAAAATGGAAGACGTTACCCCTAAACCTTCTTGGTAGGGTTGCCTTATTTAAACTGATGATCCTCCCCAGGTTTCTTTATGTCCTTCAAAATACTCCCTTCTGCTTCCCTGGGTCCTGGTATAGGGAACTGTATAGCTTACTGACCAAATTTCTCTAGGGTAGGGAAAGGGCGTGCCTGGCCCTCTCCACGTGCCTGGCCCTCTCCACATGCCAGGTCCCCTTCTTTGACGGGGGCATGGGGTTGACGCATCTGTATCTGTATTTTTTAGCAACGCGTCTATTAGTGGTCCATGACTGGTTCAATGGGGGATGGTCTGACCCGGCCAACCGGCTGGAATTGAGCGAGCTGGGACTATCCAAAGTCCAGGCCATGAGGTTCGGGGGGCCTATCCAGTCCCAACTACCGGATGTGACGCGGTCCGCGCTGCTGGCCTAGCGGGCATCGTTACGTCATACTAGCTGGTCGTGTAGATTGACTCAATGCATGCCTCTTTGGCACGGGGCTTGGCTTCGGGAGGTTAGTGGTCTGCGGGGATTCAAAACTTGGGATCTTATCGGCATCACGCAACTTGGAGATGTTTGGGCTAGAGGCCACATGCTCTCCTTCCAGGACATGCAAGCCCGTTACTCCCTACATCCCTCCCAATTTTACAAGTATTTGCAACTAAGACACACACTCCAGGCACGCATCGCCGACGACACTCGGCTTCCGGAATACAGCCCTACTGAGGCTCAGACTCTGTTAGGAGATCTGGGTAGGGGGGGCATCTCCCGCATATACTGCACCCTAGTCAATAACACTCCCACCTCACTGGACAAGTTGAGGGATCAATGGGTTGAGTGGGTGGGTCCCCTGGACGAGGTGGACTGGCGCAATGCCCTTATGGCACCCAAGACAATCACCGCCTCCGTCAAACTTAGGCTAATTCAGCTATACTATCTACACGCTGCCTACCTCACTCCACTGCGCCTCCATCAAGCGGGCTTACGCCCTGACGCGTCATGCACAAGGTGTGGCCAGACCCCTGCTGACTTTTTTCAAGTGGTCTGGTCCTGTCCTAAAGTGGAGGGATTTTGGGGGCTATTGTGGGAGAACTTAGACCCACGTCACTCACTATTAGGGATCACTGATTGGTTGGATGGGTCCAGAAATGACAAGATATTTTTTAACACACCCATGACTGTAGCCAAGCGCGACATAGCGACGGCATGGAAATGTTCCGATCCACCGGACCTGGGGAAGTGGCGCAGGGGAGTGGACTGGTGCGCGACCCAAGAAAAAGCTTTGTACATGGCACGAGGATGTCCTAAGAAATATCGTAGGGTGTGGGGTAAATGGCTGGACACTGTGGAAGATACTGAGTGATTTTCTTAACCAGTTTATTGATCTGTATCTCATGGGGTGTAGAAATGTGGGATGCATTGTTCTCTAAGATGTAACAGATCTATTGTCCTCCATGTTTTTGCTGATTTGCTTATATGTTCAGAAACCAATACATTTGATTATCAAAAAAAAAAAAAAAGATGGTTCGCGTAAGAGGGTGCAAATCTGGAGCCCATTGCAGTTCCCTGAAGTTGTTTGTACCAGTTCTGTTCAAGCATAAACACATTATTCTCAAGGATAGATGGCAACATTGCAGTATGTTCCAAATAAACCACCGATATAGTATTCAAGATACGCTTCAGTGCTGCTATGCCTTTCTCGTGTGAGATGCTAGTACAAAGAGACATAACGTCCAGTGTTACCAACCACATGCTTGACTCCCACTGTATATCCTGCAGAATATTAAGGACATGTTTAGTGACTCATATGAGAGGGTAGTTTTTCAACATATGACTGTAAAAATAGATCAACGTATTCGGTTATTCTTTCCATTGGCCCCCAAATTATGATTTCACTCGGACGATATATTACGCTATATATTATACAGATCTAGATCATCTACTGCCTAACGTCAGAATTCACTTTGATTATTCCCTGTGTATTTATTTCTTTTTCAAAAACACTTTATAGTTAAAGAACGTTATTTTCTCCTGAACATTGTGTTCTTATAGTGTGAGAAGATGCAACACTAGTATATCATCCCATTTCTTTGCCAACAATTTGTAATCCCCAAGTGCCTCACAGCTTGACTCTTCTCTTTGAAACAGAATGGAAGTTCATACCGGGGTTTGTGGCTCAAGTAAATTTATGCAGGGGTGGTGTTCTTTGCTCTTATATGCATTGTGGTATGTGGTGCACTGTGGTGTGCTTAGATCTGAGATATGATGTCCTGTTGTGAGCTGTGATGTGCCCTAATGTGCTGTAATGTGTTGTGCTACTATACCATGTGATGAACTATGATGTGCTCAGATATGTTATGCTACTTTGTGCTTTGATGTGCTGTAGTGTACTAAGGCAAAATGTGTCATGTTGTCAAATATTGTGCTGTACTTTAAGAAATTATGTGTTGTACTGTACGAAATTAGGTACTTGTCGGCAACTCCAGTTCTCCTACATTGAAGTCTTTCCTATATTCACATCCTTGAGTGATTCTCCGTCGTCAGGCTGGGAAGCCCAGGGATATTGAGATAGCAGTAAATAGTGTTAAGATGGCAAAAGTACTGATCAACAGTGTTTGTTTGGTAGCACATCCATTCATTTGAAACAACCCAAATTTCAGCCAATGAGGTGGAAGTGTCTGCTCTCCTACCGCCCTAGAGGCCACCATAGCTCAGATTGTAAAGCATAAGTGTGAGAAGAGTATGTAATGAATGAGCATCTGATTGTGAGGAGGGAGGGTGGCATGTGAATATATAAAATATTTCAATGTTGGAGAACCGAAGTTAAAGGTGCATGCTGGATGTAAAGGTGCACAACTAATTTCTAAAAGCACATAATTACTTCCTTCCCCAATGTTGGATCTTTCATATATTGACTTGCTTGAACAAAATAGTCAGCAGTATATAACTATAATTATATACTAATAGAGGTACTGGCCTCAAATGACTGAAGCAGCGCAAACGTGTAGCGGAGCTAGTCAGGTGAAAGCTGCTTGCACAAAAATTGCTTATGTGCACATATCTGTTAGCATTTTTACTTAGAAGCACCTTTTAATCTTGCTCTGTGGTTTCAAAAGAACCTTTTCATTTCTTTTCCTCCGACCGCTGTATTTGCTCCTTGGAGGAACCAATCTAAAATCTAATCAGTGTCCGGGGGACCAATTAGAACACTGCCTTGCACTTGTTGTAGGGGGGGCTACTACAGCTATCAGCCACAAATGACCGAAGCAGTACGGACACATAGGAAGGCTAGTCAGGTGAAAGCCGCTTGCACAAAAATAGCTTTATTTTCCCATATTTGCACACACATGAACAAATATTATTTGCACATATGTGTTAGCATTTTTACTTAGAAGTTTAATATTTCAAGACTATACGCTCCCACTGCTTAATAAGCCTTGATTTATCACTACATTCATTTGCTTTAAAATGCACCTTTTAGCAATCTTTTTTTCATTTCTTTCTCAGAAGAGGGACTCCCCCTGGACCGGAGGTTTGTCCATAGTACTTGTTCACATCGCTTGCTATATAGAAATTATGCACAACGTTTATGCCTCACAGCTTTCAAATGTCACCAGCCGCCACTGCCAATAATGATAAGGGATGAGAATCAACCATTGATTTCTGTGATCATTTTAGCAACTTAAATTTCACACATTTGCTTTCTCCCACCCACATTGGAGGCCCCACATTAGACCAACTCTAGACCACTCACCTATTGTTATCCAATCTCACGGTTTTCCCCATGTGCATGGTCCGACCCATAGCTGCACTAAATTATCATTAACTGAATGGCTCCCCAACCATCTGGTCCCAGGTCAATCTGAGTCTATTTTTCAAGTATCTGGCCTGAACTAAACAATATCAAACTAAACGTTGAAGCAATATCAAACTGGCTAATGACAGCCAGCAATACCCATCAGCAAGGACTGTCTCAAGGACCTGCTGAATAAAGTAAAATCAGTATCCCCTAACAACATTTGTCCACCAAAGATTTGAAAAACAGTATTCTTAAATTTCTCTGACCCAGTCCTCTCACTCCTCTATCACACTATCAGCACAGGAACAATACCCAGCACATTCACAGAAGGCATTGTGGTAACCATACAGAGGAAAATAGGAGAGGACGCACTAATACAGAAAAACGACTGCCCTATATCCCTGTCGCCATCTTTGGCTAAGGTATCAGAGGCACACGTTGCAAAAAATATTTGCGCCTTCTTAGAAGAAACCAAATTCTTGGACCCTTGTGAGGCAGTTTTTTGCCCACGTCACTAAACAGAAGTAGTCATCCTTTCTGTGACAGATGGCCTGGGGAAAGAATGTGATAAAGGGGTCACTTAGGTACTGGTCCTCCTGCACCTGTTCACGGCCTTCAACATGGTGGACCATAACAATGTCAAGGCCGCAGGACTTTGAGGCACAGCATTGGACTCATCATCTCCCTTTTAAACACAATGCACCCAGTCGGTCCCACCTAACCCCTTATAACTCTTCTGAGGTCCTGCTGGACTGTGGAGTCCCGCAGGGCTTGTACCTTTCTCCTCACCTCTTCAACCTCTAGGTCCGCTCACTAACCCACTCTCTCAAAGACAGGAAGTGTATGATCTACAACTATGTGGACACACAGTTATTGTTCAGAATTGGTAACTCCCAAGAATCCAAGGAATTCTTTCAAACCACAATGCTTATCATCCGTGATTGAATTAACAGCAATCACCTCAAACTGAACTGAGATAAAACCAAAAAAGCCACTACTAAAAGTAAGATTGATTACTGGACAGCATCATTCTGACCCTCTGAGATGGGAATCCCCCAATCCCCAAATATCAGTAGAGAGCCTCTAACTATGAAGCTATAAATCTCTTCATCCTTCTTTATGCTCTGGAGAATCAGCAAAATGGCAAAATTCCTGAGTCCCGCGGCCCTTTAAACTGTTATTGCACTTGTAATCAAAGATAGATTACGCAAATTCCCTAAACACAGATCTCGATAAATGCCTCCCCAATAGACATCTGGAGATCACAACATTCCGAAATTGCAAAAGTGCACTGGCTGCCTTAATGGAAGTGACTGCCATTAAACTAATTATTCGACCCAGATAGTCTACGCACCTACTATCCCTGTCTGGAGGACCAGAGGATGGTGTAATGAGATTGTGAGATCTTCTCTGAGCATCCAAAGTTATCACTAACTCCGGAGGGGCGTCGCCAAGCTGCCGACCAAGAAAGACGCGTAGCTCTGCTGTTACGCCCATCTCCCCACAATCCTAGCCATGCACGGGGTTACAATCAACCTCCGTACAGCGGAACCGATGCAATAGCGGGATGTGGCACTGGCGGAACCCGGCTGGGTGCAAAAACAGCATGGGTGTTGATGTAATCGCCATCAGCCTTGGAGGGAAGTAGAGGCACCACCGGCCCGAGCAAGAACCCTGCAGGGCTGAGAGACGCCATGCTTGAGGAGGGGCCCAACACCCGGCTCGAGTGGTAACATACCAGCTGCGGCAAAGTGAGACCCGCCCCACTGGTGGAGTCGGTCATTCTTGGACACAAGGCACCAGGGGAAGACGCGACAAGCATGCGCCACTGACATAAACGTGCCCAGGCTGGGCCCCAAAAAGACCCTGCATCAGTTAACATTGGCCCACTCTACCACCGGAGGCCCTGTGGTGACAGGGGCCACAGATGAGCCTGGGGGACAGCAGTCAGGCCGTGTTGGGCCAGCCCGAGTCTGAGCAGGCCTCCCCAGTCATCTTCCTTCCTGTCCCTTTATGTGTCTTGGCCTCTCCCTTGTGCCGGCCCATGGATAATGAAGCACCAACCTGTGAGAGTGGGAGCCTGAGACGACCGCGACCCTGGGCCCGAGGAGCACCGCAGTACTAACTGCCAAAAAGCCACCCTCTTGCTTGCAACCCGTTTGCCGGAGGCGGCAGAGACACCGGCACCCTGGGTGGTGGGAGTGACTGACCCTGCACGGACTGCCCGAGCGGGGAACTGATGCAGCAGCTGCTTAAGGGGTGCAGTGGCGAAGCTAACTACTGGTGAGACTGCTGAATTTGATTGGGCCTCGCCGATCGGCTATCCGGCGCATTTACTGTTTGGTCCCCCCCACACTGCTCCTGGACTGACCCCCATTAGCAAAACGCAGGCATTCCGACAAAGGCCGCATGGCCTCTGCAGGGGCCCAGGCCCCACCTTACTCAGAACACAGCCGCGATCTCATCCACTGGCAGGACATGATCCGTGGGGACCCAAAACAGTGCAGGCTGACCTTTGCTAAAACTAAGCGTGCTAAGGAGGGACCCGGACCTGAAATGGCAGAGAGAGGAAACCTACAGGACACCCACGCGGCAGGGCGGCCAGGCCGGAGGCCCTTGTGGTGGAGCTTTGAGCAGGCTTCAAGGGCCTGGACACTCATTTTGACACACTGGACAAACACCTAGACTCAATGGGGTCATGCCTGGACCGGCATGAGTGACGGCTTGACATAGTGAAGGGAAGGATTTCAGATCTAGAGGACGGATCAGCCCAGAGGACCAAAAGGTTGGAACACATGGGAAAACTCCTAAAGACGGCTGCAATGAAAAACGAGGACTTGGAAGCCAGACGTAGATGCAACAACATCGGTATTCTGGGTATTCTGGAATCTACAGATACGGGCCGACTTAATGGATTCATAGAGCAGCTTTTGACCAACTTATTTGGCCGGGAATCCTTCACATCCAGGTTTGTGGTTGAGAGGGCTCATCGCACATTGGGGTCGTGCCTAAATCCGAGCTGTCCTCCACGCCTGCTAATTGCCCGGCTGCTTAATTTCCGGGACAGAGACACTGCACTGCACCTGGCGAGAGAAAAGGGCTCCCTCAACTGGCAAGAGTCATCCATTTCTCTTTACCCAAACTTCACGGCCATGGTCCAGGATACCCCCAAAAATGCACAAGTTACTTACTTGTGTAACGATATATCTGTAAGAGACATTAGTTAGTGATAGATTTCTTACCTTAGAATATCCCTAGGCGTCAGACTGGATCCGGAAAGTTTTCATCAGCAGTACCCCTGCCCGTCTGCAGGCGTCGTCGGAAGGCGTCGTCGTACGGCTCCACGTACGTTGCTGGCGTTGTATCCGCCAAGATGACGTCATCGGCGCTACTTCAACACGCACACGCGTGCTGACGTCAGTTCTGTACACAACTTTTCCGCGCCAGGAGCGCAGAGCCATGCCAGAGACCGACTACTGGTGCAAAAGAACTAGGACCCTAAAAGGGATGACCTGAACCCTAGAGAACAGTTCGCTGAACGGGGAGGATGGGCGGGCGGGCGGTAAGGAATCTATCACTAACTAATGTCTCTTACAGATATATCGTAACTTGTGCATCTGAAAGAGACACGTTAGTGATAGATTCCTTACTTTAGAGTACATGCCCAAGCAATACCAACCCCGGTGGTGGGTCTGCGAAGTGAGATAACACCATAAAAAGTCACGGAGGACTGAACGGCCAAAGAAGCCGTCTCTCAGGACCTGACTGTCACGGCAATAGAGCTTAGTAAAGTATGCAACGAGGCCCAAGTGGCCGCCTGACAGGTGTCTTGCAGGGGGACACCGCGTCCCAATGCTGTAGAAGCTGCTGTCTCCCTGGTAGAATGGGTGCGCAGCCCAACCGGAGGTTCCTTTTTAGCCAGAGAGTAACAGGCTTTAATGCACAAGACAACCCATCGGGAGATAGTGCGCTTGTGCACAGCCCGGCCTTTCTTGGTGCCCATGTAGCCAACAAAGAGCTGGTCATCCACCCGGAAGTGTTGTGTGCGGCTGAGATAGAACGAAAGCGCACGTTTTGGGTCCAGACGGTGGAGCATCTCCTCTCCTCTTCTCTTGAAGGGTGCGGAGGTGGAAGGAAAGAGAGCAGAGTGACAGTTTGCCCGAGATGAAAGGCAGACTACTTTTGGTAGAAAGGAGGGACGCGGTCTCAGCACAACCTAGTCCGGATGAATCGCCAGGAAAGGAGGTTTGCAGGAAAGAGCCTGGAGCTCACTCACCCGCTGAGCGGAGGTGATGGCCACCAGGGAGACAGTTTTCAAAGTTAATAACCGCAAAGGACAGTTATGAAGACGCTCAAAGGGAGCGCGCACATCAAGTATGTGAGAACCAGGTTCAAATCCCATTGAGGCAACAGAAAAGGAATAGGACGGAAAAGGTGAGTAATGCCTTTGAGAAATCTATTGACAACTGGGGACTTGAAAAGAGAGGGCTAATCAGGCAGCCTAAGAAAGGCTGAAAGAGCAGAAAGGTAGCCCTTGATAGTGCCCAGAGCAGAGCCCTGCTGGGCCAGAGAAAGAAGGAACAATAGGAGCTCAGAAAGAGGGGCAGCAAGAGGATCAACAGATTTCGCTGTGCACCATGCCACAGCTTTTTTCCACCGACAGGCGTATACCGTTTTAGTGGAGGGACACCTGGATGCCAGAATCACATTACAGACTTCGGGAGGCAAGTCAAATGGAATCAGCTGTCGCCGCTCAATCTCCACGCAAGGAGGTGGAGGCTGGACAGGTTCGGGTGTAGGACTGTCCCCTGTTGCTGCGACAGGAGATCCTCCCGAAGAGGCAGACTGATCGGGGGATCCACGCTCATACTGAGTAGCTCAGGATACCAAACTCTTCAAGCCCAGTCCGGTGCAACAAGAATGACTTGGGCCCGGTCGTGCCTGATCTTCTTCAGCACTCTGGGCATAAGTGGTATAGGCGGAAATGAGTACAATAGACCGCAACTCCACTCGCGACTAAAAGCGTCGCCTAGCGAGTGTCGCCTTGGAAACTCCAACGTGCAGAACTGCTGACATGGCATGTTCTCTTCGGTGGAGAATAGATCTAACCAAGGTTCTCCCCACTGCTGAAAGAGACCTTGCACCACCTCCGAGTGAAGACGCCATTCATGATCCAACATGCACCTGCGGCTGAGTTCCTCCGCCCTGACGTTCAGGGTACCTTCCAGGTGTCGAACCACCACGGAAATGCCTTGACGTTCCTGCCACTTCCAGAGACATAGAGCCTCTTGACATAGGGTCCACAACCCCACCCCGCCTTGATTGTTGCAGTACCACATGGCGGTGGTGTCTGTGAACACCTGCACTACTAAGGAATGCTTTGAGTGCAAGTAGGATCGCCCTGTGCTCCAAAAGATTGATGTGGAGCTTGGACTCTGCCGGAGACTAGAGGCCTCTGATCTCCGCCTCTCCCATGTGGCCACCCCATCCCAGGAGGGACGCGTCCGTCACTACTGTGTGCTCCGGTTGGGGAAGGGAGAGGGATCTACCGCTGACCCAACGCTGGTTCGTGAGCCACCACTGCAAGCCCTGTGCAGCGCCCTCCAAGATCTGGACATAGTCGGACAGGTTGCCCCGATGCTGCGTCCACTGGAACTTCAGGTCCCACTGCCTAGCCCGCATATGCCATCTGGCATGATCGATCATGCCATGAGGCCCAGCAGCCTCAGTGTCTTCTTGACCGCAACCCAGGACCAGGGCGAAAGATCGGAATCATAGCCCAAATGTCCCGGACTCGCTGTCCGGGAGGATAAACCCAAAACTGCACCGTATCCAAAACTGCTTCGATGAAGAGGAGCTTCTGAGAGGGAATCAGGTGCGACTTCGGCACGTTGATGGAAAACCCCAGCAAATGCAGGAGGTCGGCCGTAGTCTGGAGGTGGGAGACGACTGCCTTGGACAAGCCCGCCTTCAACAGCCAGTCACCGAGATAGGAGAAGACTGAAACCACTGATCTGCGCAGATGAGCTGCGACCACCGCCATCACTTTCGTGAACACCTGAGAGGCTCTGGTAAGGCCGAAAGGGAGCACGGTGAACTGAAAGTGCTCATGGCCCACCGTGAACCGTAGGTAACGCCGGTGGGCTGGTAGGATGGTGTTATGAAAATAGGCATCCTGCAAGTCCAACGCTACCAGCCAGTCTTGTGGGTCTAGGGCAGACAAGACCTGAGCAAGCGTGAGCATCTTGAATTTCTCCTTCCGGAGGAAGGGATTGACTTTCCGCAGGTCTAAGATAGGGCGCAGACCTTTGTCCTTCTTTGGAACCAAGAAGTAGTGGGAGTAACAACTATGACCTACTTCTGGCGTCGGAACGCGCTTGATGGCCCCCTTGGCCAAGAGGGCCGTAACTTCCTACTGGAGAAGTGCCAAGTGTTCCCCCGACATGCGGTGGGACTGAGGTGGCATGGCTGGAGGGGTAGATTCGAAGGGGGAGGGAGTAGCCCCTTCGAACTATTTGCAGCACCCACCTGTCCGAGGTTATGGAGCGCCTGTGCGGAAGGTGATGGCGAATCCTGCCACCCACTGGCATCAGGTGGGCCTGAAACACCGGACTAGGAAGGTTTAGAGGCGGCGCCGGCAGGGGAGGTGGTGCCCGCTGAGACTGTGGCTGCGCAGCCTTGCGGGTCTGAAAAGAACACGCCTGGGCGCCCCGACCTTGACCTTGAAAGGGCCGAAACGCGGACCCCGAGGGAGTACGCGCGGTGGCAAGACCCAAGGACTGGACCGTGGCCCGACAGCCCTTAAAGGGTTCCAGGGTGCTATCCACCTTATCACCAAAGAGGCGTGTACCATCAAAGGGCATGTCTAATAGGGTGTTCTGGACATCCCCAGAGAAGCCCATAATTCGGAGCCAAGCATAACTGCGGTTGCAGGACCTCAGTTAGGAGATTGGTCCTGATAGGCACGGAAGGGAGCTCGAGGTTAAGAGCCTCTGCTGCCCTACGCAAAACCACAGAAAAAGTCCCAACCTCCTCTGTGGCCACGGAAGAAGGGGACAGAGTACCAGGGTGTGGAGAGAAATCCAGATCCACTGGACCCTCCACATCGCCTTCCCACTCAGGCTCATCCTCGCATTGAGCTGCAAGAGGGTCCTCAGACCCCTCCCAGTATTCCCCTACGTCCACCAGTTGCCGCAGAGGCCGGTAAGGACGAGGTGCCCTGGGAAATGGGATAAACTCCCCTCCAAGAAATGGAATGGGAGGGTAAGATACCAAGTCCGGGGCTGGCGCCAAAGCCGGGTCCGGCGCCAAGGCCAGAGTCGGCACAGAGGCCGGAGCCGGTGACGCCGCAGGGTATGGTGCCGGCGAAGCCAAGGACAGAGGCGGCGGCACGGGCGCAAACCCTTCCGACGGATCAGCGGGGCCCGAAGGCGCTCCGGAGGGACCCGGCGGGGCAAACAAATGGCGCAAGGCCGACATAAAGGCCAGCACCTCGTCCGAAGTCGCATGCGGGCCCGGAAAGGGTGGGTAGGCCACAGGCAACGACGGAGGCTCCAACGGAGCCATGGGGGAGTTACCGCCCACCCCCTCCACCGTGTCCGGTGAGGGGTAGAGGAAGAGCGACGTCGCTTCTTCGACTTTTTATGGCGCCTAGACTTACCTGTCCCTGATTCCGACGAACAATGCTGATGGTTCCACGACCGGTCCCTTGACCTCCCACGGTATCGGGACCTTGATCAGCACGGAACCGATTGCCGGACCTCCAACAACTTTCGGGAATGCTCCCGCAAAGCTTTCGGCGCCATGGCCCGCCAATCGGGGCATGCCTCGGGGTAATGGGCAAGCCCCAAGCAGAAGAGACACACGTCGTGAGGGTCAGATACCGACATGTTTCGACGGCAGGCCCTACAGGACTTAAACCCGGGCATCTCTATTGCACCAGGAGTCAAGTACACGACGAAACAAGTTGTCAGAAACCAAGTTAAAACTTTGAACTAGGGGTACCGCCTTCTCTCGGATCTGCGCTGCTGCGCGGAAAAATAAAGAACTGATGTCAGCACCCGCGGACGCTTCTAAGTAGCTCCGATGACATCATCTCGGTGGCTACGACGCCAGCGACGTACGCGGAGCCGCACGCCGCCGCCTGCCGCCGCGCAGGGGTACTGCGGATGAAAACTTTCCGAGTCCAGTCTGATGCCTGGGGATATTCTAAGGTAAGGAATCTATCACTAACGTGTCTCTTTCAGATACACTGAAGTTAAAGATACGTTTCTCAACTTGGGCCTTAAATATGGGATGCTATACCCAGCGCGCCTAAGGATAGAGATCAATGGCAGGTCACTACTTTTTGAAACCCTGACAGCGGTGCAGACATTTAAAAAAAAAACGTTTTATGGAGCACAGGGTTCACGCCAAACCTCTTCTCTTGAACGATCGCCTCCTAACTCACACTCTGGTGCCAGACTGGACCTTTTTTCCCCAGACCCAGACCAAAGCCGGGAGCGATGCCTAGGCCGATCATAGCCCGGATGCTAAATTATCGGCCTTAAGAGCAGCAAGAAGTACGAGGTCGTGGTCTTATGATGGTAATTCCTTCACGCTGTATCCGGACTTCACTCCACTGGTCCAAGAGGAACATAGGAAATTCCTTTCAGTCAAGACGAAATTGCGAAACCTGCAAATAGACTACGCATTACTCTACCCGGCGCGCCTGCGGGTCACGTACCAAGGGAGACAGAAATTCTTCACAAACCCACAGCAGGTGGAGGATTTTCTCAAGCAGCATAAACGGACTCAACCGGTGGGGGCTGGAGCGGAGGATGAAATGGCCCCTCGTCAAGAGATGCTGGAAGATGGTGAACCGTGAGTGGAAAGCACTGTGTCTGCATACAGAACTAATGTAGAGCGCAGATCGTTGCCCAAGAGTTCAGATTGGGATTTATCGTTGAAGGACACTGTACTGTTCTTTTTATTGGTATGCTTGATGTGGGGGATGAGAGCGTGTTATGATGGACGGTTGCTACTGGGGCTCCTGTGGTATCGGGTCCTTCTCCGGCTGCGATGCAGGAGTTTCTTGTTGTAACAGGATTATTAATATCATTAGTCGCTGGTGGCATGTCCCAGATGCCTCAGATTATAGCGCCGGACGCCCCTCCTGATTGCTGGGCTGGGCTACACGTTGTGTGGTTCGGGCGGGTTGTCACGGGGGGGTATTAATGATGCCACCTAGATAAGTTTCCTGATGGGAATTACCCTAGCATACGGTTTTGGGGTTGTGGGATGTCTTAGCCTTAGTTATCGGGGCGTGTGTGGGAGGGATGGGGGGGGTACATTGCTGGCAGGTTGGGGATTGCTTCAGTGGGAGGGGGGGTACAAGGGTTGCAGTTTTGGTTTGTATGTTTGGAGTTCGAATATTGAGATGAGTGTGACGACGGGGTGCGGTGGTGGTGGGCTACGGTATAGGGAGTGGCTAGGAGTGCACAGCGCTGGCACCACGGGTGCTCATGTGTTCACATTGGCTGGAGGTCGCTGTGGTCAGATGTGGTGTAGTCGTTCCCTTTGGCAGGCGATGCGTGTGAAGTTGGGTGGCTATTTGGATCATGTGTGGTCGACTGAGGATGACTGAACAAGATCGTACTTCCAGACTAACGGTCATGACCTGGAATGTCCGTGGGTTGAATGACGCGAGGAAGTGTCGGAGGGTGGTGGCCTATCTAGAACAGCATCAGGCGCACATCGCACTGCTGCAGGAAACGCATCTTAGTCCCCGGGCTACTTATACATTTGCGAGTAAATGGGCGGCTGTGCGTAGCTTCTCCTCATATTCTGGGTACGCTAGAGGTACGGCGATTTTGATTAAAAAAACTGTGCCGTTTGTGCGGTTAGGTGAACGCATGGATGAGGAGGGTAGATTTGTACTGTTATGGGGTAGACTGGGTACTGATACGGTCACGATTGTAAACTGCTATGGGCCAAATGTGGACTCGCCTGCGTTTTACACCAAGTTGTGGGGAGCGATACTGAATACAGGATCCATGCATATCATAGGGGGGGGGGAATTTCAATATTACATTGACACCTGGATTGGATAGATCGGACGGTAGCCCACAATATAACAGAAATGCGAGGGACGCGGTGGTGGGCATAATGAAGGAAGGTGAACTCATAGATAGCTGGAGGTTCGGGCATGCCGGGGTTCGTGAGGGGACACACTACACAGCGCATGCCAACACTTGGGCTAGGCTTGATTATTGCTTGCGGTCCCGTGGATTAGCGGTAGATTTAGGCAGAGTGACGCATTTGCCGCGGTCCTATTCGGACCATTGTCCGGTGCTGGCTCGGGTAGCTATCCCGGGGTATGGTAGGGCAGCATCACCGTGGCGTTTGCAACCCACTGCATTATTGGATCCCCTATTCCAGACAGAATTGGGGGAGGAGATAGCGGATTTTTTTCCGCGCAACAAAGGATCGGTAGATAGTGTTGAGACCATCTGGGAGGCGTTTAAGGTAACGGTCAGGGGTTATTACATTTCTAAAAGCTTTGGTGTATTAAGGGCCATACGTGGCTCGCTCGCCAAGCTGGAGTCCGAACTTAAGGAGCTGGAAACTAGAATGTCCCGAGAGTCGTTGGGCACTCTCCACAAGGAATTTAGGGAAAACTGTCGCAATACGAGCAAGAGGCGGATAGAGAGACCAAATTCAGGGGTAAATATTGGCAGGCCCGTCGATATTGTGAGGGGGAGAGACCAGGTCGGGCATTGGCGGGAATCACTAGGCACTCACGAGGCACTTCGCACATATTAGAGATACGTGCATCGAGCGGTGTTATACATCAAGACAAAAAGGGGATTCTAAGGCAATTCACTGAGCATTATGAAGGGTTATATGCAGCCCGTGATGGAGGGGATGTTCAGTTTGGGGACTTCCTAGACGATGTAGCATTATGTTGGCTGAGTGATGAACACAGGCAATTTCTAGGAGCCTCATTTGAGTTGGCTGAGATTCGGGAAGCGATTATGTCTCTGAGTAATGGTAAGGCGCCTGGACTGGATGGCTTACCTGCGGAATTTTACAAATGCTATATCGATATCATGGCTCCTGTGCTTCGAGAGGTTTATGAGGACTCCCTGGAGATGGGAGTGTTGCCGGGAACAATGAGGGAGGTGGTGATAACCTCCCTGCTGAAACCAGATAAGGACGCGGCGGATTGCGACTCCTATAGACCGCTATCCTTGATAAATTGTGACGCCAAGATTTTGGCGAAGGTGTTGGCCACGAGACTTTCACTGTTAATGACTAAAATTGCCCTTCCTGATCAGGCAGGGTTTGTTCCGGGTAGATCCACCGCTAGTAATTTGCAAACTCTCTTTTCCTTGATTCAAACAATAGCGCCGGAGCTGCCTGTCGCGGCTATATTCCTTGACGCCACCAAGGCGTTCGACTCAGTTGAATGGAATTACCTGTTCACTATTCTGTACAGGATGGGTTTTCCCAAAATCTTTGTTGCTTGGATAAAACTGCTCTATACTGACCCTACAGCGAGAGTGCTAATCAACGGGGAGCTGTCTGATCCGATTCCATTAACCAGGGGAACCAGACAAGGGTGCCCGCTGTCCCCACTGTTGTTCGCCATAGCAATCGAACCTCTGGCACGTCGTATCCGACAACTGCACAAGCAAAGTGCCTTCAAATGTTTTCAAAGGCAGATTGATGTGTCCTTATATGCTGATGACTTAATGCTATATGTGGTGGATCCGCAGAATAACCTGAATCCGCTGCTCCGCAAATTCGTGGTGTTTGGGAGATTGTCTGGAATTCAAATTAACTGGAAGAAATCGCAATTTTTTCCTCTGACGACCGCGGTGGGGAGATACTCACTGGATTACCCGCTCGAGTGGTGTGAGTCGGATCTCAGATACTTAGGGGTTCAAATTTCGAAGGTCCGGGAAGAGACTTTACGTCTAAATTATGGCACAGCCATGAGTAACTTGGCGGAGGATGTTACGCGCTGGATATCGTTGCCGTTGACCATGGCTGGTAGGGCCTCATTGATTAAAATGGTGGTGTTGCCTCGCTTCTTATATTTTTTTCAGAACATTCCCTACTACCCAGGTGCGTTTTTTTTCCGGACATTGCGCTCTGAGTTACTGCGATTGTTCTGGGCTGGTAAACAGCCCAGACTGGCTTGGTCGACTATCACCCAGCCGTACAGTAAGGGGGGATTTGACGTTCCTGACTTCCAAGCGTATTACTTGAGCGCGCAGGCACACTTTGCTTATCATTGGTTTACCCCTACGCCATGCATGCCGCAGCTGGCGGTAGGGGACTGGATAGCCCGGCCTCTGCCACTGCAGGGTATCATTCACGGTTCCGTCACTGCGATTGAGACGCCGTTCACCACCGTGACGTGTACGATTGATGCTTGGCAGCGAATACTGCGCAGGATGGCATTTAGTCTTCTATATGCTCCGACTTTGCCGCTGGTTTATCATCCGAGCCTCTCTCTGTTGCAGGAAGGAGGGTTCCGCGGGTTATGTGCTAAGATAAAGATCCGACAATGGGGAGATCTCTTTGTGAATGGTCAGTTCAAGACGAAAGAGCAATTGTTTGAGGGATGTCAGCCTAATCCGCTGGAGGTCTTTTACTATCTCCGGTTGCGGCAGAGGATGCGACTGGTGATACCGCATTATCCGGAGGAACCTGAGGTGGTGAATCCGTTGCAGGTTCTGCTTGCTTCTACGGATGGAAGGCACTTGGTCTCTCAGCTATACCGCAGTATTCAAGAGTGTGGTGGGAATGAAGTCTGTAAAGCGCTTAGATGTTGGATTGTTGAGTTGGGTAGGGACATCACGGAGGCACAGTGGGCGTATTGTTGTGAGCTCACTTCTCAGATCTCCTCCAGCTGCAGATTGCGTATTATTCATTATAAGTTTCTGCAGCGTTGGTACTACACTCCTGTTAGAAAGTTTCGATTTCGGTTGTTGGATACTGACCGATGTGAAAGGTGCCACTCGGAAGGGGCTGATTTTCTACATCTGGCTTGGATGTGTCCAGGGGTGGCTGACTACTGGTCGCAGGTCCATACTGCGCTTACAGCTATGGTGGGGGCTGTGGTTGAACTGGACCCGCTCATGATGCTGCTGGGCCATACAGCGTCGGTACCTAAGGTGCACCGTAAATTTGTTAGCATTGTACTGTTGCTTGCGAAACGGCGTGTTGCATGTAGGTGGGGTAGGGGTCGAGCACCAAAATTCAAGGAGTGGTTAGAGGATGTTTTGTACTGCCAGGACCAGAACGCGATCTATGCCGAAACGCAACCATTGAAGAGCAGGGCTAAAGACATATGGGATCCGTTTAGAGCATATCTGGCGGCGCAGACCAGCTGCGCTGAAGGGGAGAGTCAGGAACCGGCGAGTGTAGTGCTGACTGGTATGGCATCCGACTAGCAGGTGCTCATTGCGGCTTGGGAGTGGTGGAGAAGTGACGAGTGGGGACCTGCTTCGCAGGGTGCTATGTTTGCATGCCTGGAATGATCGGGACTCGTATGACCTCTGGTAGGCTGATGTGCTCCTGTTCTTTTGTACCCCATATTTGGTGATAGCAGTTGGCACATGGACCGAATGGGCCTAATGGACACACACTCATCTCACGGCCCGGGATTGCAATGCATTACACATGTCTGACATTCAGAAAGGTATATATAGGCGTGCCGCCGGACCTTCGGGTTGTCGGCTGATTGGCTGTGTACAAGGTGGTTTGATATTTCGATACAAGGTCTACTATAGCCGGCCCGTGAGGTTGTAGGCGAGAGGATGTATGGTTGTGGAATGCTGAAATAAAGGTTTTTGAACTTAAAAAAAAAAAAAAAAAAAAACTACACTGGATCATAAATCGGCATGATTACTCCTAGGCCTGCTAAGCCTAATAACCTAGTGCATGGCATGAAGCATTGTTCATTAGCATTGTTTTCCTTCACAGGGAGTGGGTAGCCAGCGTAGCGTCACCACCCCCCAAGTGTATTCACACCTCAGTGTTTGAGTGTTTAAACATGTTTCAAAACAAGCAATGTTGTTGGGAATGGGATTTGCCCGTAGTAACGGAAATGGGTGGGTGCTTTCAGTTTGGGATTGTTTTACAGTCAATTGTTATCCAGAATGTTGTTGGTACCGCACAGATGCTTTTAGAAATGCCCATCTTATATTCCCTAGCACAGCGATGATGGTACATGACAGGGTCCACCGCTTCACAGATGTTACACTAGTGACCTTGAACATACGCATGCTGAACAACCAGCGCAAGGGCAAGCAGGTAATGCGCTATCTACAGAGGAACCAAGCAGACATTGCCTTTTTACAAGGAACACATCTGTCCCCCACATCACCCAACACCTTTGCTGCTGCATGGGGTCCCCATCTGTACTTTGCGGGTTACAGCATGTACGCCAGTGGGGGTCTCTATACTTTTTCATAAGCATGTACCTTTCCAGATGTCAGCGGTTCGGGCGGACGTGGACGGTCGCTACCTGCTGGTGAAGGGTTGTTTATTAGGGTACACCATACTTCTAGTTAATGTATACGCCCCAAACAGTGACAGTCCGGAGTTTTACCTGGACCTACTGGTCCAAATTGACTGAATGGAGGCAGACCATGTCTGCATGGGGGTGACCTTAACCTACTGCTTGATCCCTAATACGACAGTACAGTGAGTACTCCTGACACCAAAATAAGATCCAGATACGCACTAGCATAACTAAGGGGAACATATCAATTTACAGATGCTTGGTGCCACCAGCATCCCATGCAGGCAGTCTATACACATTATTCAGCGCAACATGATGCATGGACTCGCTTGAATTACTGGCTCCTCACACCCAGCCTGACACAGTGGATTGACTTCATACAACACCTGCAGCACACCCTGTCCGATCATTCACCGGTGATTTTGCGGTTCCATATGCCCAGGGCGGGTGGGGTGGAGCGGCAGTAGAGATTTACTGTGACGGCCCTCAGTGATGATCTATTCCGATCCAAACTATGATCGGCAACATTGAGATTAACAAAGGGACAGTGAAATCCTGGGCTACATTGTGGGAGGCCATTAAGGCCTACAAAAGAGGGGTCTGTATATCTAAACATGCAGGAATCCTTAAAGACCTATGTTGCACGCTATTCCAATGAGAAAAACTATTATTGGAGGCAGACCAGGCCCATACATCGCAAGACCAGGCCGTGCCACTGGCAGATTTTTATGAAGCGGCGTAGTGCATTATTGTGAAAGTACGCTGTGGCAAGACAATACAGGGAGGGGGAGAGGCTGGTACGCACACTACTGCAACTGCTGCAACCACCTAGGAGCCAGTCTTACATATCGGCTCTCCAGCATCCAGCCGGCACCTACATTTCTGACACTTTCGGCATTCAAGACGAAGTACTTACCTATTACGCCGACTTGTACACGTCAAGGGTCGTGGCAGATGTATCAGACAGCAGCCGTTATTGAGATGAGGTGGCCATGGTTTGGCTCAAGCTCGGCACATCAACAATTCCTCGGAGAACCCTTTACAGAGGAGTAAATAATCCAGGCAACAGCACCAGGTCTTGACGGACTCTCGGGTTGCTTTTACAAAGCGTATAAGAACCTACTCGCCCCATATCTCTTAGAGCTCTATCAGGATGCAATGGAGGACGGCATCCTTCCACCTACTCTTCGTGAAGCAGTGATAATATTGCCCTGCAAACCTGGAAAAGACCTGTTGCAATGAGAGTGCTCTCAGTGCTAAACTTCGTCAATAAAATCTTTTTTTTTGTAAATCTTTTTTGTTAAGAAAACAACATACAAACACACAATAATGTGGTGCTAAAATCAACGTTCACAAATGATCATAATCAGGTAATACAATCAAATAGAAAATTATTACAGGGTCAGTGGTGGAATCATCTTTTTCGTAGCTTCCCTTGTGTTCACACATCACACATCTATGCTATCCAACAGTGCTGAGGGGGAATCGGCAAAAGGGGTACAGAGGAAGCCCCTACTTTTATTCCTGGGGCGCCAAATTCTCGTCCATTTATACGGGCAGCCCCATCTTTCATGAATAACTCTCTCTGCCTGCATACACCACTCCATATCGGACTCCCACTCAGTGTGTCGTAGTGGAACTCCTCCCTTCCATGTTCTTGCTATGTTGCGTTTTGCAACCATACAGCCCAAAGAGACCCACAACTTCCCTGTTCAGGACAGATCTGTGGGCTCCCAGATGTTTAAAAGGCAGAGTCGAGGGGATACATCAATAGGTACCTTATTTATCCGGGACATATCTGATATAATCTTCTCCCAGTACCCCCTAAGAATCGGGCACTCCCACCATTGACGTATGTAAGTACTAACGTGACCGCATCCTCGAGGGCAAGTCGGAGATTCTAGGAGCCCCATCCTGACCAACGACGAACTGGGATAGTAGACTCGGTGAAGTAATTTAAGTTGAATAAGTTTAAAGCGGGAACAGATTGGCACCTCGCGAGGGCCTCCCGCTAGTCGTCATCTATATCCCATATGTCGGCCGCCCATTTTAAGCGAGTTCTCTCCTGGGTATCTGGCATGTTATTCAGGATTTTACGATAGGTTATTGAGATGGCCTTCTCCTGGAGATAGTCGTCCAAAATCTATCCTCTAGGGACATCTCTGCTCAGAGCGTTGTGGGGCTGGAGATAACGAAAGTACTCCCGTTCCTGTAACTGGTAGTCCCTCTGGAAATCTGTGATTAGAGTCACCCCACCCGTCTTCCACATATCTCCGACCTTTGAAAGGCCGATCAGGTCCCCTTTGTCGAACCCTGGTTGCTTGGACAACATCCCTAATCGGCAAGAGTCAAGAAGCGGAGTAACCTGCATGATCTTAACTCTCCAACCAAGAGCCGTTGTTGCCCTGTGCCATAAGGCAACCGTGGTGGAGGTAGGAGTGATCTGGGCTTGTGTTTCGTATCACCATAGAGTGCCCTGAGATAGGTGCCCGGAAGCTTGTTGTGCCTATCCATCCTATAGGCAAGGTCTGTGATAGGTCGGTGCGTCCAGTGGTTCAGTACCACTAGTTGGGAAGCCCAATAATAGGATTCAATGGCGGGTAAGGCAATGCCGCCATCATACCAGCTTTTTATAAGCTTAGTAAGGGCAATACGGGGAGCAAAGTATTGGAAATAGCGAGGGGGAACCAAGTGTGGCGTATTCTGTAGGACATATATATTTTATAAAGGGTAGCTTTTCCTAACAGCGTGAGAGGCAATGTTTTCCAGTGCTGCACATCCACCTGAAGGCGGCCCAATGGGGCAACAGATTCCTCTCGTGAAAAACAGCGGGGTCATGTGTAATATATATTCCTAAATATTGTAAGCCATCTGTAACTATCTTGGCTTCACAACCACTGGGGAGCAACGGGGGGTCCCCACTCAATACATATATCAAGGATTTATCCCAGTTAAAAATGTAACCAGAGTACTTTTGAAAAAGGGTAAAAATATGCAATACCCTATGAATGGAGAAGTAAGGTTTAGCTAGATAAAGCAAAATATCATCGGCGTAGAGGGAGATCTTATCCCTCCAGTCTACTGACCAATTAAGAGCCCTTATAAGGGGATCCCCCTTATCCAGATAGCCAGTGGCTCAAGGGCTAAAGCGAAAAGCAGTGGTGACAGGGGGCAACCCTGCCGCGTGCTTTTTCCTAATATAAAGGTTGCTGACTGGCCACCATTTACTGCGACCTGAGCAAGGGGCTCTGAGTAGAGAAGGCGCACCCAAGACAGAAATCGAGGACCAAACCCATATCTTTCGAGTGCGCCAGACATATAGGGCCATTCGATCATATCAAACGCCATTTTGGCATCAAGTGACATAATTACCTGTTTAGCGGAGGCCACCCCAGAAGCGATGGAGAGTCAACGCGGTGTTCCTAGCAGGCATGAAGCCGGATTGATCCGGATGTATCAACTTATGAAGATAAGGCAAGAGGTGTCGAGACAGGAGTTTAGCTAAAATTTTGACCTCCTGACCCAGGAGGGAAATGGGTCTTTATGAACTACATGGATCCCGGGGTTTGCCCTTCTTATATATGACCGCAATAGTCACAAAGCACTGTGTCTCAGGTAGTACACCTTTTGTGACGCACTCTTCGTACAATCGCATGAGGAATGGGGCAATCGTGGAAGCGTTGACCTTGTAAAGTTCAATAGGAAGGCCACTTGGGCCCATGGCTTTGCCGGACTGCAAAGCGCCAATCGCTTTCGATATCTCCTCCCCTGTTAGGGCGGCATCAAGATCCTTGACATCCTGTGGCTCCAAAACAGGTAGGGGTAGAATAGCTAGTAGTCCGACACCTTCACCTGAGTGGATGAAGTCGTAGTAGTATAAAGCCGCCCAAAGTAAGCGGAAAACACCCTTGCAATCCTGTCTTTGTCATGTATTGCAGTCCCCTCATGGTGTGTGATTTGAGCTACCCATATTTTGGCCATCTCCCTCCTATCAAGCTATGCTAAGAATATACTAGCCTTGTCACCTATGTCATACACCCTATGTTACGTGACTCGATTATTGGCACTCGCAGTCTCCTCTGCCATATCCCTATACTCTTTTTGCTTAATAGCCAGTTTGTGCGCTGTGTCCGATGTGCCCAAGGACCACAAGTCACTCTCAAGGTGGGTGATCTTTCTCCACCTCTTCCATTTGCTTACGTTTTTCGTTTTTTATGGCCTGCTATCGCTGCAACCCCACCACCCCGCATCACAGTCTTATATGCCTCCCAAAGTATTACGTCGGGGTCAACCTCATTTTCATCAAAGTAATTCTTGGTGGCCCCCGCCAGTTTATCTCCAACGGCCGGCACCTTGAGGTACCCGGGATTGAGCCTCATGTCTCGACGAGAGGGAGGGGACACCCCCACATAGTACGCCAAAATCGGGGAATGATCGGAGATTCCCCTGGGAAGAAAGGAGATATCGCCAAACATGGGCAATTGGGAGGACTTACCAAAGAAATAATCTATACGTGAGAGACTACCATGCACCCCTGAGTGAAATGTATAACGTTTGGTCGTGGGGTTACAGGTCCTCCAAACATTTATCAGTCCTAGCGCCCCCAGAAAATCTGCCAATACTTTTCCTGATGGCTCCTCACATTTTGTATGCAAACGATCAATATCACCATTTAAAGCTGTATTGCAGTCGCCCCCGACCAATATGTCTACCTCGGGTAGATTCAATATATGCGGGCCCAAGTCGTGCAGTGTGGGAGAGTGAAGTCTGGGGGGCATGTACAGGGACGTCACATTACGGGATCAGCCCTCCCACTGCCCGGTGACCGTTACAAACCTACCCAGTGGATCCCGCGTGATTTTTGTGATAAGGAAAGGGAGGGAGGGAGTTACATACCAGGATACCCACACCTCTGGATCCCATAGTGTAGCCGGCGTGAGCCACCAATTTATAACCCCACCTATTAAGTGCACAATAGGTAACTCCCTGGATATGCGTTTCTTGGAGTACTACAAGGTCAGGGGCATGTCGCTTAAAAAATTGCAGTACTATACACCTTTTGATATGATCACCTAAACCATTCACATTCCAGGAGATTAGTTTAAAGCGGCTCAACGGCGGAGCTGTACCGTAATTAGCACTCATGCATGCAGGGGGCAAGAGGTCCCTTTTCACGAGGGGCTACAAGGACAGATAACAGCGGCCATCACTTTTACCCCAGTGTATGTTAGAACTTGAGACCATGTACGTGTGTGCAACAGGAAACTAACAATTGTATTGTTGATGACCCGAAATACGTTAAAGAAAGCACCATCCAGTTGACTGCATCGCACATACTTAAAATAACAAAAACAAACCCCAATAAAACACCCCAGAACCCCCCCAACCTGCCTCACTGCAACGTGGACCTAAAACTGCCTACCCCCCAATTTTGCAGAGTGCCTGTGAACCCAAAACAAACTTACTGAGTAAGGGAGAACGCTACAAAGCCAAGCCACCCAAGAACAGGAACACCTTCCCTTGTGATAACTAGCTTAGTAGCCCATTATATTGATAACAGTGCGCCCCTTCTACCAAGGAGTCAGTATAGCCACAGTTGGCAATCCTGTTGGGATCGAGCCCCAAAAATGTACGAATTTAGTGCAGGTGGTTGCACAATTTGTACAATGTCTATAGGTTACATCAAGAGACACAAATCCCAAATCATACATCATACAGTATAGTCACCCTTCCAACAAAAAGTAGAATGCATCTTCTCCTCATTTACCCCAGCTCAGAAGGGCGAAGGAACACACCCACCAGAAATAACCCAGTTTGAACCAAACCCTGGGCCAGTCTTTGATAATTTTACACCGCTAGGAATAGCAGAAACCACTAAACTCTTGAACTCCACGCGATCAGGATCCCCTACAGACCCATGCCCGGTTTTGGTTGTGAAATCCATTTAGAAAGTCATTGGATTTGTTTAAAGCCCCCTGATTAATAACATATTCGCCACCGGGATTTTTCCTAAGGCCTGGAAGAAGGCCTCTATCCTCCCTCTACTAAAAAAAAAACAACTCTGGATCCCACAGACCCTAGCAGTTATCGGCCAATTTCGTGGCTTCCACTCCCTGCAAAAATCACAGAAAAGGCTATGAACACCCAGCTTAGCACTTTTTTTCAAACCAACAATATATTTGACCCATCTCAATATGATTTCAGAACAGAAGATAGTACGGAATTGACCCTAATCAAAACTATAGAAGAAGTAAGGGAGGCATTGTATTGTGGAGGGAAGGCTATACGGATTATGTTAGATCTGTCAGCAGCCTTTGACACGGTCCATAGCGAGGTTCTGATGGGCTGTCTGTCTGATGTAGGGGTACAAAGTGTTGCCTGGAAACTCCTGCAATCCTTTCTATCTGAAAGAACACAAACAGTCGACTTGGATAATAATAAATCCAAGCTGTTCTACCTTCCTTGTGGGGTCCCCCAGGGGTCCTCATTGAAACCAACACTTTTTAATGTTTACGTGATATCCTTGGCTGGCCTGATAAGATCCTTCGGTTTCCAATTGACCTCGTATGCGGACGACACTCAAATAGTGTTATCCCTTAAAGATGGAGAAAATAAAGAAATGGGAGTACGCTTTCATGATTGCATGAAGGCCATAGCAGGATGGATGTCGACTAATTGTTTAAAATTAAATTCCAGCAAAACCAAGGTTATTGTATTTGGAAACAATCCTCATTTATGGACACCTGACTGGTGGCCAGTAGACTTGGGTAATTGCCCCACCCCTACCCTGAAAGCAAAAAATGTAGGGGTAACAGTAGATAACAGACTCACGTTTAGTGACCATATTTGCTCCGTGGTGTCTGCATGTTTCCTGATACTGAGAATTTAAAGGAAAATAAAATCTTATCCCTCAGAAGGAAAGCTCAGGACGGTGGTCACGGTACTTATTAAGGCACGACTGGACTACTGCAACAGCCTCTATCTGAATGCCCAAAAACAGCACATCAACAGGCTTCAGATAGCTCAAAACGCAGCAGCTAGGCTGTTGTCAGGTACATCCAAATTTGTCTTTGTGAAAAAATAATCAATTCAGCTACACTGGCTTCCTGTGAAGCAAAGGGTACGTTTTAAGGCCCTCTGCACAACCTTCAAAGCCTTTAAAGGAAAAGGCCCTGACCATTTGAGGCAGAGGTTCAAATGGTATGTCCCCGGCAGGACTCTTCGATCCACAGGAGCAAAAAACACCCAAATCCCTACATTTAAAAAAACCAGTTGGGAAGGTAGGAATTTCATTACATGCACATCCAAGGCTTGGAATGACCTGCCATTCCACCTGAGGAATGCTGCAGACCTCCTCTCCTTTAGAAAGGGACTGAAGACTTGGCTGTTTACTCATTGACCTTCTCTCCGCTAACCTACAGGCAATGCATAGCTCCAGGACACCTTAGGGTAACCGCTGCGCTCTATAAATCCAATTAACATAACATAACCCTCGCCCCAATGAAGCCAATCCGCTGAACAAAGGAAAAATGATGAGTCACAGCCACAGAACCCTGCCATCAGTTATCTGTCGTCTTCACCTCGATCGGCCCTTTCAAGACGGATGCCTTGCCGCTGCTGTCGGTTGGAGGGGGAACGTTCTCCATTGCCAGAGGAGCGCCAGCCCTCCAGCCACTTCTATGCCTCCTCCGGGGTCTGAAAAAAACATGATTTCCCCTCCGCCTGTACTCGCAGTTTAGCCGGGAAGAGCATAGCATATTTTAGGTTTTGGCTCCGAAGGGCCCGTTTAACTTCCAAGAAGGTTCTGCGTTTTTGTTGTACCTTATAGGTAAAATCAGGAAAAAATTTAATGGTAGAGCTTTCAAATTTGAGCGTTGGAGCCGTCCTCGCCGTCTGTAGGATAATGACCCTATCATGAAAATAAAAAATCCTTGCCAAAATGGGTCGTGGAGGGGTGCCTGGTTTCAGGGAGGGGGCAGGCACTCTGTGAGCAAGCTCCACCGAAAAGAATTGTGAGGGGGTGAGGGGGGCCGGGGCTGCAAGTGATTTTGAATTAAGTCCTCCACAAAGAGGTCAGCGGTTTGCCCCTCCGCTCTTTCAGGTACCCCCAAAATTTGCATGTTATTTCTGCGTGCGCGAACTTCATAGTCTTCCAGTTTTGCCTCGCGGTCCAATGTTTGAGCCAGCAAGCGCTTCACTGACGTTTCAAGAGACTTTGTAGAGGCCTGGAGTGTGGTAACAGGGTCCTCAGTCGCCTTAACTTTATCTCCCATGTTGCAGTGGTCTGCACGGATAAGGGTAACTTCGGTCGTGACTGTGTAGATCTTGTGTTCCAGCGAAGTTCGGACTCCCTGGATTGCCTCCATTACATACGCTAACGTCGGAGCCCCCTCTGCGCTGTGCTGCTTCGCCTCAGGGTCGCCGTGCTTTTCCTCGTAGGCGTCCGACATGCTATGCGTGAATTTCGTCAATTTTAATTGATGGGTCTGGCGGGAGCCTTTAGCAGTGGCCATTGTATCAAGGTAACCGGTGCAGACCTCAGATAGAGAAAGTGGTGGGAACAAGGCGACCAGAACTGCCGTCACCCAACATCTGGATAAAGGTGCGGTGGGTTGCACCATGCTCCCAAGTGCTGGATTTCCTGCGCTTCAAAAGGGGCCCCCAAAGACGCCAATGCTTACACCGTTCACTGCACAGGTGGGTCGGCCCTGTCCGAAAGGGAGTAGCTGCACCCCCAGAGCATGGTTCTGCAGAGACATGGGGCCAATACAGGACGTGGTGCAGTCAAATTATGCAATACCCCTCCTCATAGGGGTGTCCAGCAGTAGCCATGAGATGCGGGGGCCCCCTGGCAGGGATTCCTTGGTGCACACCCTCCAGATTACAGTGGGACAACGGGGGCTCACCACAGTCCGCTCTGCACGATGGGGAGGGGGTGCAGTAACACGGTGTAATGCTGCCGAGCAGGCAATGGGCGACGGATCACACAAGCGCAAAGAACCACCCAGACAACACCTCAAGCGGTGGGGAATAGGAAGGTCCCTCGCCTCCCCACTTACCGCTGTAATGCAGATGTCAGGTCCGTAGCAGAGTGACCCAAGGAAGCCGCGCGCACCGGAGCCCACCCGGCGCAGCACAGCGATCGCTGTCCACGTGGGGCTCGCCAGGAGCTGAGAATGCGAAACAGGTAGTATCTGGCAAGGGGGCGGACAGCTGTGTCCGGTTTGTGGAGTAAACAGCTCGTCACCAAGGCCTACGGGCCTGCTCCACCGAGCTCCGGAGTGTCGTAGGACACCGCCAGGTTGCGCCACGGCCAAGACCCCCCTCCTCTTGGCCAGGCGTTACGGAGCTGATTTCTCCGGCTCAGGTTGTCGGATCCTTCAGTCTGCGGGATCGGGTGACTCCTGGCTACATGTGGCCTCAAATCGTCAATTCGTGTGGGCTCACCGGATAAAAGTAACAGATGTTGGGAAGTTAAGATCTAGGTGGCGAGCGGAGCTCTAAGGGAGTGCGGCCATCTTGGGTGTTGGCTAGCCAAGCCCCCCCTAGACAATACATTCTTGGCCAAAATGCTAGCTACCGGGATTTCTCTCTTACTAGACCAGATAATATCTCCAGCCCAATCCGGATTAGTCCAGCATAAATCCACTGCCATGAACCTGCGTACACTCCTTGTGGTCCTCCATAGAATTTCACACACCGTCGCAGCTGGAGCTGGATAATGAAAAAGCATTTGATTAGTTGGAGTGACCGTTCCTGCAGGCCGAGCTGTGCAGAATGGGGATACGCTAGGATTCACTGCCCTTATTAACATATTATACATGAAGCCCACAGCGCACATTCACTTACATGGAACGCTGACATCTTCTTTCTTTCCTACGTGGGGAACACTGCAGGAATGCCCGCTATCTCCTCTATTGTTTGCAATAGCGTTGGACACCGTGGTGCTTCACTTACAGGAGAGACACCTTCACAGAGGTCTGCAGTTCAAAACTGGCCCGCTCCTAATCACACTTTATGCGGATGACATTATTCTCTACATACGGCACCCGAACGAGAATCTAGGCCCGCGCTGAGAGAAATAATCCGATATGGTGCTTTGTCTGGGCTGCATATACGCTGGGACAAATCTGAGATTTTTCCTCTGACATCTGTGAGAAAGTGGCTCTGTATATACTGTTCCCTAATAGGTACAGGGTGTACAGAGTCCACAGTCCCCCAGAGGCTGATAGAGGTCAAAGTTAGGTATGACCTTACTCTCAAAAGTGGTAGCTTGGTCGAGCAGTAAGGCAGTACCAGGGGACAGTGTAAAGCATTTATTGTACACACTCAGTCAGCAAATGGTTTCACACACTCAATAACTGAACTCTAGGCCAATGATTTGTATATAGAAAATATATGCTTGTTTTATTTTTAGAACCACAAAGGGGGTAAAAATATACTTTCTCAGAATGAGAGGTTGAATATAAATACTTTTGTTTTAAGCAATAAATTTGTGTAAACAGTCACAGTTGGTTGCAATAAACAATCCTATTTCCTAAACATAACAATGCATTGAGCTCAATGGTAAATTCAGGTTATTTGTAATAAATTACTTTTCAGATTACTTTTGGAATTCCAGGTCTGGCTCTTAGAACCAGCCTGGGGTCAGTATGCAGAATCAAGTGATGAAAGTCAACTTAATAACTAATGATTTTTAAATAATATTTAGCTATTTCAAAAGTTAGCACTTAGAAAATATTTCACAGAAAGCATTCAATGGATCTCTATGGCAAGAAATTCAAATTGCAGGTAGAGTACTTTGTCGTTACTTTAGTAATCCAGGACTGGGTGCCTAGACCCAGGACTGGGGTCCTTATCAAAAGCAGGTAAGTAATTTCGTTTGCAGAAATGGTACGATTTTAAAAGAATATTTCAAATTTGCAAAAGTAGACACTTAGAAGAAATTTCACAGAAAAGCAGACAATGGCTTCCTATGGGAGAAAAATGAGTTAGAGGTAAGTATAGTTGTGAACACTTTTCAGAGTCAGGGCTGGGCACCAAGATCCAGCACTGGGAGCTCACCTAGGAGCAGGTGAGTAAATTCGTTTTTGTCACTTGGCTGATTTTTGGTGAATTTTTGCAGTTTTGAAAAGTTCACACTTAGAAGATTTTTGAAGAAAAAGCCAGTCAATGTTACCCTATGAGGAAAATGAAGTTAGCGGTTTAAGGGTAAGTACTCGACTGGTAGTGTTGAAATTCCGGGCATGGACTCAGGGGTCCCCCAGTGTCAGGTAGGTACAGTTGGTTCACCCTCAGCGGTTTCAGGACGGCCGGGTGCAGAGAGAGTTGGGCCCAATGTTATCCTATGAGGGATAGGGGGGCCTTGGTTGGTGGCTGCTGTCTAGCAAGCCACGCGGCTGTGGGAGCTGGGCTCCTGGTCACTTACTCAGGGCAAGTGGGGAAGTAGGTTAGTGTAGAGAGGGCACTGCCAGGGCCACTCGGGCGGCTGGGTGCAGGGTGCTTTTGAGCCTTAGGGCGCTCAATGGAAATCAATGGGAATGTTCCGGTTTGGAAAGAGGCTGCAGGCTCGGGGACGAGGATGTTTCAGGTGCCACCACCACTTCGAGAGGTAAGTTGGGTAGTTGTAGGTTAGGTGGGTACCCCGGGATTGGGCACAGGGGGTCGCAGGGCGCCGGGTGCAGGGGTGCCTTTTGACGTCGGGAATCTTACCCTCTGGTTGATCGCGGCTGGGGTGGCACTTGGTTCTGAGGCTGCAGGCTTCTTCCGGGATGTCGAGGGGGGTCCTTGGGTGCCGGACTCTGGGTCACAGTCGCCGTGGGGTCGTCCTCTGGGTCTTTGTCCACTCCGGCACTGGCCAGGCTTGGCTGGTGCAGAGTGTGTTGGGTCCGCGGTCCCGGGCTGGTGCCAGGGATAGCAAATAGGTTTCTTGAGTAGAGCCTCTACTCGTGGGAGTCCCAGGGGCTTAGAGCTAAAAGGTAGCCAGGTCCTCCGGGGTTGGTGAGGTTGCTGGCCACGAGGGATGCCGCGCTGGTGCAGGTTCGAGAATCGACAGGCCGGTAGGGCTGGGGCCAAAGCAGTTGGTGTCTTCTTCTCTTTTTAGCAGCTGCAGGGCAGGTCTTTGTTCTTCTTGCTCTTCTTGTCGTTTTCTATCTGGAATCTAAGGAAGGAGGTTCAGGGTGCCCCTAAATACTAGATTTAGGGGCGTTACAGGTAGGTGAAGGCCAGGGACCAATGGGTCCTTGTCCTGGGGTGGGTACACCCCCTATCCTGCCTCTCTCCTGTGGGAGGGGGGCAGTAGCCTAATCCTGATAGGGTAGGGCCTCCCATCTTCAAGATGGCGAGAGCCCGGAGATGTGCTTCACCTCGCCTCCCCCACCTGAGGGGTGGGGTGGGCAGGCTGGCACATCCCCTGTCCTTGTATGGGGTTTCCGGCCAAGCTTCCCGCCAGAGTGGGGGGTTGCAGTGGCCTGGGGAAACTCCAAATGGCGGCATGCCTTTGAAGCTTCCCTTTGCTCATCCTGGGGGAGGAGATTTCTCACCTCTCCCAGGATGTGCATTGTTGCAGGCCCGGGAGAGCAGGGGCTCTCCCACCCAGGGGTCCAGCAACGTGTCTGCTGTGTGGCAGCCTGGGCAGCCTCAGAGCAGACGTGGATTGTAAGTTAGCTGTAAGGGGGCATCTTCTAAGATGCCCTCTGGGGTGCTTAGTACATTAAATCCTACACTGGCATCAGTGTGGGTTCAATGTGCTGAGAAGTTTGATACCAAACTTCCCAGGCTTCAGTGTTGCCAATATGGTGCTGTGGAGCTCGTGTTTGACAAGCTCTCAGCACCATGTATTCTTAAATGACAGCACTGCACTTACAGTGCCCAGGAATGGACCCGGGTACTGTAGGGGCACAGGGCTCCTGCTCCTGTGCCCACACCATAGGCGTAATGCACCCAGCTAGAGGGGTGGCTGACATATGCCTTGGCAGTGTAGGTGATGGGCATGGTACACAGTGATGTGTGCCATGTCGACTCTTTGTTTTGTCCTGCACCCAGACACTCAGCCTGCAAGGGCAGTGTGTGTGTGTAAGGGCCTCTGAGGGTGGCACAATGAGTGCTGCAGCCCTTAGAGGCCTTCCCTGGTCACAAGGCCCTGGGTACCTAGGGTACCATTTACTAGGGGCTGACATGTGGCTAGGGTTTGCCAATTGGGAGTTTGTGTGGTTTAAGGAAGGAACATAGGCCCTGGGCACCTGATTGGCAGGAACCCAGGGTACACTCAATCGAAGTACATTCAGCAATTTAGCAAAAAGTGGGGGCATACCATGCAAGAAAGATGGCACTTTCTCACAACATCGCCCTCCTGTAGCATGGATACTGAATTCCCACTAGTGTGGTGTGAAGACTGTCAACTATCTGGGGATATTTTTCCATGGCGAATTGGACCAAATAAAATGGCTCAACTGTGGGCCAGTGCTGGAAAAACTATCTGTTCCGATCGAGCGTTAGTTGAGGCTGTCCCTGACTAAGGTAGGCTGCATAGCTATTGTTAAAATGGAGGTGCGGCCCCAATTCTTGTACTTGTTCCACAATATCCCGATCCCATCGACTAACGTGTGTTTTTTACAACGCTTCATACACTGTTATTATGATTTATATGGGGTGGAAAACAACCAAGGATCAGCTAGGACGCTTTGACTCTACCGTATGAGCTCGGAGGCTTTGGACTCCCAAATTTCCACATATACTATCTGATAGCCCAGTGTAGTTTCGCTCGACATTGCTACCAACCAGACGCCAGGTTACCGCACGCCAAACCGAAGGCAGATCTCAAGCACCCCATCCCGCTCGGTGCATTGTTGCCGGCGGGACTGCCACGTGACCCGCACGACATCCAGACGGTTTCCATGATAAGCTGGGCCTGGAAAAGACTGATTCGGGCTACAAGGGGCCACTTATCGTACTCATCTGATCCCCCCTTAGCTGCGAATACTTTACTACCCATCACGCAGGAAGCCCTTTTAAGGCACACCCTATCCAGGTACTCCTTGAACACCATTGGAGAGCTGTTCCCTGATGGGCATGCATTTTCCTGGACAGAGGATTCCCTCTTTCAGGACTCTCCCCAGATCCTTAGCTACCCCCTTGAACCGGATGACTTTTCACCTTTGACACTACTTATCACGGATACGTGGTAATCACCTGATATCCAAGCTACAAATCGTGCATAGCACTGCTCCCTGCCCAGGATGGAGGGGTTCACGCCGCATGGGAACGGGGCCTCGGTCACCCATTGACTGACTTTTAATGGCACCACTGCTGTATGCAGACACACCTGGTATCACTTAATCACCCTTATTAGCTGCTACACTTTAAGTTTCTATGGCAGACATAAGTTACACCAGACAAGGTGCACCGGATGGACCCCTACCGTACCCATACATGTCCCAAATGTCACTCACTGTCTGCTGATTTCGCCCATATGACACGGACCACTGAGAAATTGGCTAAGTACTGGAGGACCATATTTGTGGAATTGTCACACATGACTCAACTAGCACTCACACCTGCTCCACTGCAGGCATGTCCCAAAAACATTGCGCCACTTCCTGGCCATAGTGCTCATGCTTGCTGAAAGGGAAGTGGCCAGACACTGGGGGAGCAGGTACCCACCGGGGCAAAAGACATGGCTTAACAGCCTAGTACATTGCAACACAAATAGCAAACTCAACGCACATTTCCAGCCACCAACATCTAGGCCACGAGACGCTCATACCTACTTGAACTAAAGGAACCAACTGACTCACAACTTGAACAATAATGTATGATCGCGGAGTCCAATACGGACATAGCACACACTGCCGAGTAGAAAGCAACCCCGTTCGGCCTTAGGGGATTTGGTCTCTCACGCTATATACCAGAACCTGTTGAGGCTGTTAAGGTACCACTGTATGTAAATGTGGATGGAATTCAACGACCACCATGTGACAAATGTATGATGATACATGTATGGTACCTTATTTACTAAAATGAAAAATAAGGTTAAAAAAAAAAAGGTAATCACTAAATCCAGATTTGGATGGCCAGTCAGACAAGCTGGAGCTGTACCTGGGGCTTTGTACTTTTTCTCCAGACTCGATATTACAGCTGGAACAGTAGTAGGTGTCTGCATTACATTTAGCCCTTCCGGCCAGACAAAATCCAGGATTGTTGGATTTTATAGACTTTCATGGCTGTTCCTTAAAATCATAAAGGAAGCATTGATGTTCCATTTATGTCAATGACAGGTTGAAGTTCTTGGCAGCCCTTTCCATTAAGGAATGGCTACAGGAGACATCATCAGATGAATCCAGAGGATTTGGCAGGTTATTTATTACCTTCACTTAGAATGATGTAATCATCTCTGTCATTAATACAACCATCAACTGATGGTTGTGAAAGAAAGGAACTGACGTCAGCGCACAGGAGTGGTGTCTATATGGCCCCCACATATTATTTCTGTAGCACAACAATATCAGTGCGGAGCCGCATAGTGTCATCCACTGGTGTGCAGATGTACTGTTGAAAAAGTCTCAATCTGAATGCAAGCATAAGCACTTAAAGACCAGACTGATTAAGTCTGCCAATACTTGTTTCAAAGTAGAAATATTATTTGGGTACATTTAATTTGGAAAACAGTCACCAATCTTGCTTCTATTCTTCAGCATGTATTAGCATATAATAATAGAGCATTCTGCTATCAGTATAAATAGCCCCAAATTCTTCTATTTTTGCAAACAAATGTATGTTTTTATATTGGACTCAATGTCATTAATTTATTGTGGTTTCTTAGAGCACTTGCCATAATAGTAAAGGCTTTGCATTAATGAACCATAAATATACAATTCTGACCATCTTACACATATGGATATTTATCCTGCCAGTAGACAATCCTCTTTCCCTGTGATACTGTAAACTGTCAGTCGAAGGATTTGGGTTGAAGACGGTTGGGCTTACTTGTCAAATTGACAAAGTAGACATGAAAACTTGGTGTCCTTGAACTAAAACAATATGCCCTGTGCATTGTGCAATAGGAATTACATTTTCCATATCATGTGGGAACCAGTGTGTGTTTAAGGGAATGAAACTCTTAGAACACATGCACCCAGTGACCCAACCCTTATCTGTTGTTTTAGAAGCTATGTTGAGCTGCCGTACCCCGAGACTCAACCCATTCCATTAATCTAAAGAAAATAGGGACAGGACGTACCAGTGTGTCGTATGCCATAGTACTTGTGCAGCATGAAGTGAAAATTGCTAGATTCAAAGCACCATGTACTGAAGCAGAAAGCAGTATGAAATATACATTTCCATGCTTTCCATTTACCTTGCGTTTGGGCTCCACATGCAACAGTAGGTTGTTCACAATATCCAGGATCATGGCGTACTGAGCGGGGTTTGTAGAAATCTCCAGGTCATGGTGAATAAGTGTGAAAGTGTCAGCAGCACCTGTGAAATAAGATTGTGCTCTTATGAATTTGTTTTATTATTTTTTTATTAGCATTTTCAACAATTTACATAACAATACAACCAACAAAATAAAACAGGCCAGTCATTGTTACATCGTGGTAGCATCTGTGATATGTCAGATGATGGATATTAATGCACATAGGTAATGGTTGGGCCCGTGAGCTCTGCTTCGAGGTACACGCACCTTAAAATATCCTCTTCGGGTTCGGGGATGTTCAACTATCATCTACATGTATGCATACATTAAAGCAGTTATATATCGTTACGAGTCCCAATTCGGCCACAGTTGCCTACTTTCAGCATTGAGGGTAAACAACTCCAGCCCACCTTCCAAATAGCCACCACGTATCAACATTTTATAGCCCGGAGTTTACATGCCCACGACACCGTCCAGTATAGCCTCCTTCCGCCTCTCCCGAGCCCACTGCACAAAGGGTTCCCAAATGTCATGAGGACGGGAGGTCGGAGGCATCAATTCCCAGAACGTAGTTAGCTGTGAGTGTCCATAGACCACATCCGCCAACCAACCCTGTACCGAAGGTACCCCACTCCTACCCCAGCACTTCGCCACCTGTCTTTTAGCGAAAAAGAAAAGCAGAGCATGCAATTTACGCAATTTAGGCGGGGTATCCTTAACATACCCCAGGATACCCAGCTCCGGGGATGGGGCGTCAGTCCGTCCCACAATCTTATTAGTCAATAAAAAAATCCGTGACCAGAAGTCTCCAAGTTTCGGGCAGGCCCATGCCATATGCAAAAAACGAAGCGGGCGAGTGTCTGCATCGCCAACAGCCAGCATCCTCTCTAAGCCCCATCTTATGCAGACTAATCGGTGTCCTATAAAGTCTGTGCAAATATTTTAAATGTATTAGTCTCAATCCATAATTTGGAGAGAGGTCCGTCAGCTGTCCACAACAAAAAACCCACTGTTCCTCCGTCAGCGGGGGATGAAGCTCCTCATTCTAGTGCTGAAGCGACTGGGGTTGAACCACCGGCGCTGTGTTCTGCATTTGTCTATATATCCTGGTGACTAACCTACGCAGGGATGAGGAGCTCACAACGTTCTCCAGTGCTGGAAAGGTCGGAGGAGCCAGCGGAAATGCCCCGCTAAGCGCACGGCAAGTTGCCTGTAGTTTATGATACAAAAACAGTTCTGAAAAGGATACTTTCTGCCCCTCTTCCGCCACCGGAGGGGGCATAAATCGGGTGTCCGGAAACAAGTCAGCAAACGTGCGGAGGCGCATCTTCCGCACCAGAGACCCACCCACTTCTCCTGCAATACATGGCAGTATCGGATTCTGTGTCAGCGACATAGATGGAGCAAACAGAATCGGTACTCCCGCCCTCTTGCGCAATTCCTCCCAGACCTATCGCAGCAGCTCGGCAGAATCTACGTCTCCCCTTGGACGTCGCACCCTTCCACAAATGGCAACATTCAACGGGACTGGCACCATACTATCTTGCTCTACAGCCACATGAGGCTGAAAGGGAGTGGGGTGGATCCAAAAGTGTAGAAATTGAGCTTGTTCACATAGTGCGTATAGGCGCATATCAGGAGCACCCAGTCCACCCTGCTTCAGTGGTAAAGTTAGCATGTCCCAGGATGCCCGTGCTTGGCCGCCGGCCCACGCCAACTCAATCAACTGAGAGCGTAGCGTTGCGAAAAAATGTGGCGTGAGTGGGATTGGAATGTTTGTGAATAAATATAAAACGGTTGGCAGTACGACCATTTTAATCAAAGCGATCCTACCCGTAAGTGACAGAGGCAGTCTCGCCCATATCTTCACCTTCACCTCCAGCCAAACGACCGCTCGTCCATAGTTCAAATTCCAAATATCCCGAGGGTGACGGCACAGCCAAATTCCCAGATATTTAACCGCCTCCGCCTCCCACCTCAGGGGGTACTCAGAGGGGACCCGTGGGGTACTGTCCGTCAAAGGAAATATCACCGACTTTGACCAGTTGACGGAGATCCCCGCCAACCCCTCAAATCGTATAAAGTTGCGCAGCACTGGGTCTAGGTTTTCCTCCGGGTTCAGGAGGAAGAGCGTCACATCGTCCGCATATAGCGATATTAACAAGCTTCTGGATCTGAATCCTACACCCCGCGCTGTGTGGTGCTGCCTAACACGAGCAGCCAGTGGCTCCATAGCTATTGCGAATAGCAGCAGGGAGAGGGGGCACCCCTGTCGCGTACCACGCGAGATAGGAAATGGCTCGGAAATCATTCCATTTACCCTGACCCGGGCACTCGGCATAGTGTATAACAGACGGATTTTTTTAATAAGGAGCGGGCTAAATCCTTTTCGATCCAGTATAGTAAATAAGTATGGCCATTCAAGAGTGTCAAAGGCCTTAATGGCGTCAAGAAATACTACCGCTGCGTGTACTTCTGGGTGCAAATAATGCAAGGTGGAGAAGATCGTGCGTAGATTGTGCGACGTTGATTGCCCCGGAATAAACGCCGATTGATCAGGAAGTGCTATCAGGGGCAGCATAGGCTGTACTCTATTAGCTATTAGTTTGGCCAAAATTTTCACATCAAAATTTATTAGTGAGAGAGGTCTATACGAGTCAATTTCCATCGCTGGCTTGTCAGGCTTCAACCATGTAATTATCAATGCCTCACGCATTGTTGCAGGCAACCTTCCCACCTCTAGGGCATCCTCATAGACCGCCAGCAGTTTGGGAGCTAGTTCCTCAGCATACGTCTTGTAGAAGGCTGTGGTCAGACCATCTGGGCCAGGGGCTTTATCCAGTGGCAGACTCTTGATTACTTGGGCAACATCCCCCGCATCTATCGGAAGGTCCATATATTCCCTATGGGAGTTATTAAACCAAACCAGAGCGATGGAATCCAAAAAATCCTCCATCCCTTCCGGGCATTTATCTTGAGTGGCCGTATAGAGGCCGGAATAGAAATCCGAAAAGGCACTTGGAGTTTCACTTTGGCCTCTGACCGTTTCGCCCGATTTAGTGTGTAGTTCATGAATGTACGTCTCTGATCTGGGCGGTCGTATCATAGTAGCCAGCGTACGACCCGGCCTATCTCCCTCCCCATACCGTCTAGCCTCCGCATACTTGCCCAAAAATTTCACCTCTCGGTACGCTTCTTCGGCATTATCCAATAGCTTAGCTTTCAGCAAGCCAGCAGTGTCTGAGTTGCCTGTCTCACAGAACTGATTTTCAAATGCTTTTATGCTAGCTTCTAGTGTTGTGAGTGTACCCCGTATAGCCTTTAGCACTCTCGCTTGGCGGGCTATGCATTGGCCCCTAATGACCACTTTAAATGCCTCCCAAAGGGAGGATTCAGTAGTCACCGACCCAGTATTCAATGCAAAATAGTCGATAATATCATTCCTGATCTCCTCTTTAAAAACCTCATCCAATAGGGCGTGGGGTGGGAGGCGTCACGAAAAGGCGCGTCGAGGCAAATCCGGGATCGACAAATGTAACATGCTAGGGGCATGATCTGACAAGGAACGGGGCTTTTGCCTCACGTCCCTAGTCCACATGGCAACATCCCGGGATACCAAACAATAGGCCAAACGGGACCAAGCATTTCGGTGCTCCGAGATACAGGTACCCTCCCTCACCGCAACATGCCTGCTTCGCCATATATCAACCAATCCTCCATCTGATATAATTGCTTTCAGGGCCGCGCCAGCCATTGGATGTAAGGCTCTAGCAGCCCCGCGCCTGTCAGCCGTGTCGTCAAGGACAGCATTGAAGTCGCCCCCCCCAGATTATGGTACCGCAGCCCATCGCCCTAGTCATTGCCCAGACCTTGTGGAAGAACTCAGGAGATTCATCATACGGGCCGTATACAGCCACAAGGACCACAGATACTCCACACAAAATCCCTGGAGCCAAAACAAACCGTCCCTCCAGGTCCCTCTGTATCAACCCTTCATCCAGTCCAACCCTCGTCTAATCAACACAGCCACTCCCCTAGCATATTTAGAGTATATGGCAGAGTAAACATGACCCCATCTATTATGTCTAAGGCGTGGAGATGAGGCGGTGTTCAAATGTGTTCCCTGCAGGAGGCATATATCAATCTTGTGACGAGTTAAATAAGCTTGCATCAGTCTGGACTTTCTACCATCATTCAGTCCCCGAACATTCCAGGTTAAACAGTTTAGGACATTAGCGGAGCTGCGTGTGTCACCTGCATTTAACATCTACCTAGTGATAGAACCAACAAAGCCCACATGACACAAATCAGGTTGTAGATTACCCACCCCTAAACAGAACATATACAGCAAGAAAAAGAGGGAGCCTTCCCGCGGGGGCGTACCTGTGCTGGCGACTACCCCATATAAAACAGGGTGGCCTGCAGAGGGCTCAACCCACCCAAGACCACATGAATAAGAAAAAATTAGTCACAACGTAGTGGTAACACATGAAGGAGATATGTACATCCACAACAATAAAGTACAGCTTCAGTGTAAAGCACCATGACATAGCTAGTGGACAGTCTATACAGTATCCCCAGTCAATCATTGTCAATTAGCTGGCCGCCGGCTGCCTCCGCACCCTCTGCATGCTTCTTGGGTTTTCTGCCTCCGACATGCTTGGCAAATTTTAACGCTGATTTGGCGTCCGCGAAGAAATGAGTGGTGCCATCAAAAGACACCTTGAGCTTAGCCGGGTATAACAAAGAGTATGGGATCTGTGCCTGCAGAAGCATTCGCTTAGCTGGGAGGAACTCTTTTTGCCGCCTGCACCGCAAGGGTGAAATCCGGAAAAAACGAAATGTTGTTTCCCTTGTGCGTGATGGTACCCTTCTCTCTAGCTAACCGCAGGATCAGATCCCTGTCCTGGTAGCACAGAATTCTGGCAATATTAGGCCTGGGTGGCGCCCCGACCGGTGGTTTCTGGCCCAGCGATCTGTGAGCTCTCTCCACCACAAAGACTTTTGAAAGGTGCGGGTCAAAGAGCTCATGTAACAGTTCCGTGACGTAGGTTTCCATTCTGGATATGGCAGTCGTCTCCGGAATTCCCGTTACGCGGATGTTGTTGCGTCGCGATCTTGCCTCCAAATCGCCATTTTTAGCTCTTATGACTCCTAGAAGTTTATCCATATGTAATAATTGTTCCTTGGTTTCCACCTGGAATTCATGGAACTCTGTGGAACGTTTTTCAAGTGCGTCTAGGCGTGTCTCGTGCGTGGCCAACTGCGACGTGAGCGTATCCAATTTAGTGTCAATGTTGCGGAGGCTAGATCTCATTTCCAGCATAAGGGTCCTCAAATCTTCCCCCCTGTCCTCTGCATTGGCTTCGCGTTGACTCTCGGCAGGGGTCTCGGGATCTGAATCAGTATGTCGTGTGGCACGTTTGTGGTCGAAAGTCAGTTTTGATTGCTTGGCGTCCTGTTTCCCCATTGTGGCAACGATGTTGGTCGCAACACACAAAAGGAAGGAGGGCCTCTAGCTTACCACCTCCCAGTAGGCACGGGGGGCGAAACTCGATCCAGCCACCTCCTCTACACAGTCATACCTTCTCTCCTCTGCCTCCACGTGCGTGGCCGCAGTCCACCACCAGCGCTCCGTGAGGTATATAGATCAGGGCTCTTGGGCGGAATGCCAACCACCGCAGCTACACCTTCAACGCACAGCCGCGCACCAGAGGGAGGGGCGCGAGGGAGCCGGATCATACACAGATCAACTCAAAGTTTCCAGGTCGCACCACCTCCACCCTCTCCCAAGGTGCGTCCTCCGTTGCGAGCCTGGTCAGTCCACAGCTAAGGCAGCCACCGACAGCTTCTTTTCATATGTGCCCCGGTAGCTTCTCAAAACATTCCGTATGAGGACCCTCCACTGCGCCACAAAAACAGCCAACTGTAGCGGCTTCGGTCTCCAGCCTCCCCCAGGCACTGCACATCCAGTGACACTTCCAATAAATGAAATAACACTGGTCATTTACAGCACATCCATCTGTAGTCTCATGAGGGGTAATCAGGCAGCCACTTGGCCCTGCGCAGCTCCAACAGCCAGGGCATGTAGGGCGAGCGTTCACAATTTTCTCCCCCCACATCTAGGGGGAGTCAGGGGGCATAGGAGACTGTCCAGGCCTCAGCGTTCCCAGGAGGGGAGGGCGCGTGCCAACACTCGCCCCCCCAGCTCCACACAAGAGACTTCAGATCCTCACCCCTCGGAGTTGTGCCATGCAACCTCCTCACTGCAGCCGGATCAGCCTGTAGTACCTCCACCACCTCCACGCAAGATGACGGTCCCCTCCACACCCGTCACAGGCACCGATCAACCAGGGCTCCACACAGCGGCAGTCCTAGCCCGGCTCAGGAAGCGCCTACAACCCCTCACGCAGCGGCGCCGACAAACCTGAGCCGGCGATCGACACTCGGCTTCCGCGCCGCCTATGGAGGACACAGCGCATTTCCGAGTCTGCATCACATCAGCACCCGTCTCGTAAAGGTCGGATACGACGGCCTTCACCGCACAGGCTCCACTACAGGTCTGCGATCCGGGCCACCGCAACCGAGCCTCACCAACGCGCCAGTCTATTCACATCCTCCCGCCCGGCTCGGTCACAGCGGCGGAGGAGGCCCCTCCTCCTCGATCTGAGGCCCTGAACAACGCAGCATCCACGGGCTCAAGTTGAGTTCCCCGCTCCAGCACTCCGAGGCAGTCCGCGGCCTCCTCCCGGCTCCGGGGTGATCCGGAGTACAGCGCAGCCCCCGGGTCGGTGACTCTTCGGATTTTCGCCCACTAGCACACCACGTCCTCCGACATCCTTGCCTCGGGTCTGGGCGAGTCCGAGCCACTCCGAAGTGCAGGATAACTGTAGAATATTGTTCCGGCCGGCGGAGCACACTTAGATAGCGGCCATTCCGCTGCTCAGCAGGCCACGGCCCCGCTCTATGAAATTTTTAATGACACAGTCACAATACCAATATCCAGCACTGGCTAATTCTTTACTGGATAAAGCATTGAACAACTATATGGCATTCAACATATTTCTTTCACGTTCCCAGATATTAAGTGATTGTTCCCTCACTGAAATCATGTTTATAGCCGGCCCCTCATTGATGTCCCTTGTTCATCTCAAGCCTTTTCTCAAAATTCCTGGTGTTCCTGTCCCGACCTTTCCCCTCACTAACAATCCTTGTGCAATTTCTGGTATTCACTTTGATTCTGTGTGCATTACCTACCTCTCAATGAGATTTCTTGTACATCCCCAGCCACTGAGCTTCCTTCTGCATTACCCCCAGATTCTTTATGCCTTTCTAGCCTCTCACTAAGATTGTGTATACAATCTTATCACAAAACATTTTTCTACACTGCCACAGTTTCATCCACTTACTGAGATTTTGTGTGGATTACCAGGCCCACGGCTGTTCCTTCTATACTTATCCTCATCCCTCTACTGAGATTCTTTGTTTTTTCCACAGCTTATTAAAAGTTCCATGGACTTCCCAACTCCTTGATAAGCTTTTTATTCATGTCCAGCCATAGCACATTCTGAGACCTTCAGTGAGATTCCTTGTACACTTAGTCCCTGACAGGGATGATTAGAAATATTATTATGGCTGAAATTACCCATAGATTCTCAGCACAAAGGTAATTGCAACATGTGTCTGTCTCCCTTTCCTTACACCCACAGAGATACTATGTGAAATTTTAGGAATTCACTCACACTCCATATGCCTCTTGTTTCCTGGTCATAACTATTTGTGTGTATCTTATAATGACATGGTATCTTCAAGATGTAATACAGGTATAATTTGTTCCCATTGCATCACGTAGATAGCCTGTATATTCATTAAGCTACTAATACAAATGACTGGACTTTGGCTCTTGTTAAAATTCGGTAATGTGTCCTGCCGATTTCAGCTCTTTGAACAACTGTATCATCTGCTTGATTTGCAATGAAAAAATAAAAAGTGGCAACACAAGACAGAGAAAGTTGTCAAAAATAGAAGTTACTGTATAAGGTTAGCAACAGAAAATGAGAACAAGAGAGTAAAGAAAGTTGGTATAATGGAGAGGCTGTTAAGGGAAAGGAGTGTAGGTCTCTCAGGCAATATATATACTCCTGAATATAGCAGAAACTAATTTAAATTGGGGGTATTGTGAGAAATGAGTGAAACTTAGATGATGTTTGCTGTCCATCATTCATTTATTTATTTGCATTGCATGAACCATACTAGGTCGTATCTTGCAGCATGCGCTGTAGTTCCTTGTTTAATGTTCTCTGATGTGGAAAGTTGGCAGACAGAAGGTCTTCGGAGCAGAGTCCACTGAACTATCAATGGGAAAGTGATCCTGCTTTCAAATGACCAATGATTCATATCACCAAGAAGGTAAATAAAAACATTCAGATCTCGATAAAAGACAGGGCAGGAGAACCAGAAAACAGATAACTTTGCAGATTCCCCTCTCCTGTGAACATACCTTCCTGTTTTTTAAGTAGGTCCTCCTTCTCTGGGATCTCTGGGGTTTCTGGTGGGTTGATCTGAGTGACGAACTCAGGATCGATGTCGTGGCTGTAGCTGATATAATACATGCGACAATTGCAGCGTGAGATGATTCTCTGCACCTGTTGGGTCTGCTGGGCCTCAGCAGGTTGATTCCAGTCTAAGAAAATGAAGCAGAGAGTTCAATGGTAGCTCTGCAGATATAGGGCACATGCGAGAAAACAACTTTCAGCAACAAAAACACAGCAAGCCTGATTTTACCTACTCTTAAATGTACTTTTAGACTGCCCTCTCACCTCCCACTTGATGTTCCATGAGAATCCTACAAATTTCAGATCATTAAGGGGTGGGCTTGTAGGAATGTAACGTGTGTGGGGTGGCTCGTGCAGCGGGTGTACGAAGTGTAGGGGTATGTGCATTTTATGTGTGAGCGCGCATGGTGTGTATCTGTGTTGAATTTACAAGACCGACCTGTACCTTGTCTCCTGACCATCTGTTTGAAATAAACCAAGATTGGTTTTAATGGTTGTGTCACACAATTACTAAGATGGCTCCTTGATCCAAGAGATAACATTTGCTTCTAGAAAATGTAGTAAATTCAGCTCCAACTTCTGCTTTTGTAGCTCAGAAACCAGTTGGGAAAGTACTATATTAGCTTACTGCTGGACTGAATTCACCACTGTTTAGAAGGATGAGGCCAGAATGAGCCTACTCTGCAGTGTAGCTTGAAGGTTCATGAAAAATAAGCAGAGAGAAACACAAAGATAGGCTTGGTACAGCAAGACTGGTAAATACCAAGACCAAGAGGGAAAGAACCCAGGTGAAGTAAGATGAATTTCCAGCAGATCACAAACTGCATCCCATATGTACCAGTCAGCCTACCTAAAGCAGCAGATTTATCTCTCCCTCCCAAGCCAGAAAACTCAACAGACCTAAAGACACTAATGACAAATGGAGGGGCAGTAGTTTGGCAGAAGACACTAGGCAGCGATGTGTTGGATATGGCAGAATTTGGGAACATGGTTTTCCTAACGTGACTCTGCCCTGCATGAACATAATGCAGAAGAATGTTTCTAAAACCTTCATGCCCATCCTGCAAAATGCACTAAAATCTAATTTCTTCTCTCACTTCAAAATGCAGCAGCCACCAACCACTTTTTAGTAGAGCAGAGACTGCATCCTTTCTCTCTGCCGTGATCCAACAAAATCAGAAAACGCTTATGATTAGGATGGAACCCAGCCCTTGTGGTGCAGCAGGCAAAGGGTGGCCTTCTGGACAAACTATTCCAATATTAGTTTTTGTTTCGTAATTTTGTATTCAGAATTTATTTTATAATGAATACAAAAACATAGAGATATAGAAAACTCATCTAACATTTTAAGCTCACAAAAGGTTATTATCAAACAAGTCACAATAAGAAACAGATAGAGGAAGAATTACATAAAGGATCTTACATGAAATATAGAATGGACTATGAAAGAAATTGATATATGATAGAAGAAAATAATAAATATATATATTTCATTACATAGGAGCAGTAAAGTAATTATAGTATGAGATTTAAAATGTAATAAATTGATCCATAAAATACAAGATGCATAGAGTGACGTGAATATTGAAAGATATGAGGGTAGCTGCTGGAGAATCATGTATAAATAGGTAGACAAATAAATTGTGAAATATATATATATATACGAAAGAAAAATAGAAAAATAAAAGTAAAAGAAAAAAGAAATTATTTAATATATTAACAAATAAAGAAAGGAATACAAAGAAAAATACAGATAGAAGTATAAGCGTAAATATATAAATACAAAGATGAATGTGAAATTAAATATAGAGAAATATAAAGATAAATATAAATAAATAAATATAGCGAGACAGAGACTCCTTGTCCAAATGTAATAGAATGAAGGATGAGGAAAAGATGAGGGGGGGAGTAAGTGTTTAGGATTCTCGAAAAAATGGAGTCCAAACTTGTTGGAAGACGTCCTCTTGATCGTGAAGTCTATATATAATACGTTTGTGGGATGCCGTTTGAATCATTGCTACCAGCCATTCTTCATTCGAAGGAGGATTAGGCAATTGCCAATGTCTTAGAATACATATTTTAGCTGTAGAAAGTGCAGTTTGGAGAAGACGATGTTGCGGACATGTAATGGCAGGAAGAGTTCTAAAATCACGCAAGAAAGTAAGGGAAAGGGTAAGGGGAAGACAAAAGGAGGGGATAGTTCCCTGCAAAGTGACTCCGATATAAGTCCAAAAACACAGCACAGAAGGACACTCACAAAGTAAATGGGGGAGATCACAATTGACTTCAGAGCACCTCCAACAAACATTTAGAATGCAACAATAATCCAGCTTTGTGTAATTTCAGAGGTGTCCAATACCAATCATGCAGAATTAACAAAAAAACAGAATTTCAAGCAAGCTTCTTGAGTGCCTTTGTCAAGAGCCTTCAATGTAGCCAATCATACATTATTTTCAATAGTAATGTGTAAACGTTCCTGCCGTTTTATTTGTAAAGCCTTGGCAAGCGGTTGTGAAAATAAGTGATGAGTTAAAACACCATACAAGCCTGACAGTACTCCTTTGTGTCATCTCCACGTAAGGAGATTATCTAATATTGGAGGAGGAGTTTAATATCCAGGGAGGAGAACCTAAACATCGTCTTAGACAGTGTTGTAGTTGTGAGTATTGTGAGGTTTGGTGTGATGGGACGCCAAACTCTTCACGAAGCAGGTCAAATGATTTTAGCTCTACATTGGAAATGATCTGATCAAGTGTTTCAATGCCACATGATATCCAACTAGACCAGTGAAGCGCTTTACTATTTATGCGAATACTTTCATTATTCCAGAGTGGAGCTTTGTAGTGTAAACGGTAAGAAATATGTACGAGGCGATGTGCTCAATGCCATGTTTGGTATGTAGCTTGCATCACCAGGTGTGGAGGGGAAGAACATGGATGTCGAGTACTATAAAGAAAGTTAGGGCCATCATGTCGATTGAGAAGAGAATGTTCTATTTGAACCCACTGTGGAGGATCGGTTGTGTCTGGGAGTAAATAAGCAAATTGCAAAAGATGCAAGGCTAAGGAGTAATGTTCCAGGGATGGTAAACCCAAACCACCATATGAATAGCGAGCTAGTAATTTAGCAGCAGCTAATCAAGGGCACATGGAACCCCAAACAAAAGACCGAATAAGGGCATTCACTCAATGTAATGTAGATAAGGGAATAACGGAACCATTCCCAGTATATAAGTAAAGTGAGATAAGGTGACCATCCGAACAGCCTGTGCTCTTCCCCACATAGAAAAACCTAAAAGAGACAATTTAGCAAAATCAGTTTCCATTTGTGTGTTAAGGGGAGTGAAATCGTCAGAGACCATACTTGATAGACCTCTATTAACTAGGACTCCCAAATATTTTAATTGTGATGATCTCCAACAGAAGGGATACTTATCAATTGATGCTTTTGTGGTACCGGGAGAAAGTGGAAGAGCCTCGCTTTTATTCCAGTTCACTCTGTAACTGGATTGGATTGCAAAACTATCAATAATTTCAAGTAAAGCTGGTGAACAGTGTGGAAGATCTTTTAGCATAAGGAGAATGTCATCAGCGTATAAATATAGTTTAGAAACACCATCTGCTATAGGTATGCCTTGTATTTGTGGTGAGTGTCGAATAAGTGAGGCTAGAGGTTCTATTGCTAATAGGAATAAAAAGGCAGAGAGGGGACAATCTAGCCGGGTACCCCTATGAATTGGGAAAGGGTCTGAAAGAAAACCACCACAGTTAATCTGAGCTACTGGGTTATCATATAAAAGACTAACTTTAGAAATAAACGAATCACCGAGGCCAAAGCACTTCATTGTTGCAAAAAGATATCTCCAGTCTATGCGGTCAAATGCTTTTTCAGCATCTAATGAAAGGGCAACCTCGTCTTCGACGTGTCATTTGCAGTCCATAAAGTATGAGCCAGAGTTCGAAGGTGATTTCTAGATGAGCGACCTGGAAAAAAACCTACCTGTGAATGGTGTATAAGAGAAGTAATAACTTTGCGAAGGTGTTCTGCTTGGGTTTTCGGATCAGATAGAACCCGCTCAGCAGAGCCTCTCTAACCCAAACCAGAACGTTACCCTCTCCCTAGGGCCTATTTACACCTAAATAACCACATATATGTACCACCTAAGGACAGGGAATTCCTACTATATATACCAAGACCTACAAGTCACAGCCTCGCGGTCCCAAACGGACCCAGGACTTCCTGCCCAGACGGCAGTCACAGCCTCGCGGTCCCAAATGGACCCAGGACTTCCTGCCCAGACAGCAGCCACAGCCTCGCGGTCCCAAACGGACCCAGGACTTCCTGCCCAGACGGCAGCCACAGCCTCGCGGTCCCAAACGGACCCAGGACTTCCTGCCCAGACGGCAGCCACAGCCTCGCGGTCCCAAACGGACCCAGGACTTCCTGCCCAGACGGCAGCCACAGCCTCGCGGTCCCAAACGGACCCAGGACTTCCTGCCCAGACGGCAGCCTTAGACAAGTCACAGCCTCGCGGTCCCAAACGGACCCAGGACTTCCTGCCCAGACGGCAGCCGCAGCCTCGCGGTCCCAAACGGACCCAGGACTTCCTGCCCAGACGGCAGCCTTAGCACGAGTTCATCCTATAATTACCACGGCATATAACAAGGGAATCAGTGTTACTATATATCAGATCACACAAAGACAGCTAGTTGAGCACAACTTGTTCCCCAGTTCGAAGGGCTCCCTTCTCCCTTATTCAGTTACCACCTACCTGATCAGGATTAACATCTGTTCATGTCAAGTCACAGCTGACTAGAAGAATAGGTTACCCTCTTACACAAGAACACGTAGCACATATCGCTTTAATACTTTATTTAGTTATTACATGCACACTCACGGAACATAATACATATCACATAACCTGCAAAGAAAAGTGAAAGATTAAGTTGTACACTCTAATAGTAAGGGGTTGACATCACCTTGGTCGTATGTAGCCTGCACTCAATGGTCATCTAGGTTCCCTTCTCGTCTGCGCCTCGGCTTCGCCTGGAAGTCACACCTCCGCAATCACGGGTTTACTCCCGTCTCCCTCTCCGAGTCACTGGGACCTCTTCCTCATCGGCTACTCTCTTCTCTTTGGAATATCTATTTCTCGGTTTTTCTCGACCTCCAAGTTTGTCATCTGTCTTCCCTGGAATAAGTAGCAGCTTTACTACTAACGGCCAGGTGCCGCCTATGGACTAGAAGCAAGTGCCAGCATCTGCCTCAGACTTTCACTAATATAGAGGTGCATTTTCTCATGGAAAATTCCAGCCCGTAACCTGCCGCCCACCAAATTCTTGTACCTCCCCGTGCCAAGGACACGTTCCCAGCCGGCCGGCCTGATGTAGTGTCTTCGGTATGAAGAAAAATACAATCCTTCGATAAGGGCCGGCCTGAACCGGTTCTCTCCAAGCGAATAACACCTCATAACTAAAACATCCCCTTTAACCTAGAAGCATCTCAAGCTGCCGGAGCAGAAAGAAAGATGGAGTCTCTCCCGTTTGAGGCCTACCAGGCCTGCATTCCGCACGGCTCCATGAAATACCCTCACTACAGGACAGGTTATCCCTAATACTAACGAATCTATCCCCTAGGCTATATGTGCAAGCCCTGATCTATGGGGAAGAGCACAGAATCATGTCGAAGTGCCTAGTAAATAGGCTCCATTCACTACTCTAACCCTTAGACTTGAATGGAAAGAGACTGAAGTCACCTAAATCACCCTTCAACACAATAAGACCGGAAAAATCGAGCAGTACAGAAGGCGAGCCCCAAAACACTTGCAAAGATCGTAATATCACTATTAGTGAGATGGGTCTGGATGACTGCAATCAATGCTCTATTAGAAATAGGACCAAGTGAATCTACTTGAACGGCCTCATGGAAAGCAGAAAATAGGGTTTGAACTGTTTCCATCCGGACCACTTATAAAATTCCGCAGGGAAACCATCTTCACCAGGGGACTAATAATAAGGAAGCTTAGCAATAGCTGCAGTTATTTCTTCTTTACTAATATCGCCATCACGGAAGGTTCTACCCTCATCCATAAGGCAAGTAAGGTTATGTCAGCAAGATAGGTGACTAATTGGTCTTCTGTTTTCGACATATCTGGAGTATAAAGTGGTTTATAAAAGGATGCAAAAGCCTCTACAATTTCTTGTGGTTTTGTAAGAAGCTCACCCATTTCAGCACATATTGCAGGGATTGCCATGGCTGCCTCACGCTGTTTGTGTACTAAATTTTCATAAATGTTAATGCGTTGTATTAACTTTTTTCCCCTATTGATATTACCTCATGATGGACTACGGGAAAACTATTCTATACACGTAACCGTGACAGTCCGAGTTTGACTGCGTACTCCAAAGGATAAATCTTTTCTTGTTTTTTGGCCTACGTATGAACCGAGCAAACGAGCGCTGCCATAGAATGTAAATTGGCAGGAATAGTGACAAATCCCCTACCCCTTGGTGTCGAAAGAATGTAAATAGGCAGTCTTTTCCAACAGCTTAATGGAGTAGCTGTATAACATTGTTAGACTATTTTGGAAACGTGGCAGAATTTATTTACTATGGCACTTAGTCCAGCTTTGACACACCGTTCCCTTCTTCTCATTCCCACGATATACTTGCAGCATAACATCAATCCGATTTCCACCCTCGAGCCCACAATATGATTAATCCCACCACCGACCACACGATCGTCGCCCAGTATAGGATCCTCTAGGCTGGAGAGGGTTTTTACCTTTGAATATCTGGGTATAGTTATTAACGAACGCATGACCTGACAGCCACACAAACTAAGAGCGAATATGAAACTGACTCAGTCTGTGGGTGGCATTGCCAGGATGACAAAGGGCCTTACATACAGACCCATAGGCCCACGTATACAAATATATAAGGTCCAGGCCCGGGGGGCCATTACTTATGGTGCAGAAATCTGGGGACATACGCCTGTGCAGAAGCTTCAGGTAACAGAGAACACTTTTCTCAGGCAGCTGACAGCTTTACCGGCCAGTACTCCTCTTCTGCCACTCAGATTAGATCTGGGCTTAAGACCGCTTTCAGAGGAGTTGGCCTTAAAACCCCTAACCCTATGGTGTAAAATATGGTCGTCCCCAGAACTTTCCAAATATAGAGCAGAGCTGCAAGAGATTTTGCGAATCCGTAACAACATACAAATACCATGGTTAAGTTACATAAAGCTTACCTGTGAGACACTGGGTAGACCTGACTTGTGGTATGATCCAGAGGTTACATGCACCAGGGATTCCCGCAAACTTATCACGAAGGTATTTCGTGAACACCACTTACAAGGTGCTATAAGGACAGCGAGGGAGGGCTCCCATATTGCCCACTTCTTGGCTTTTAAAGATTTTTACCACTTAGAGTCAACTTATAATGATATGGGTCCCACTCTCACAAGAAAGCTTTACATGCAATGGCGCTATAACACTCTCCCTCTGAGGGCATATACTGCCCTGTGGTCTCACTCAGCACACACGGCCCTTTGCCCCCTTTGCAAGCAGACACAAGAGACAGACCTGCATGTTTTATTCTTCTGTCCGGTGTACAGCAGAGCAAGGAAGTATTGGCTCTGCCCATTACTTAGAAACATGGGTTTCAAACAACACCTCCCAGCTTTTAGAATACTTAAATCTGACATCTCGCCCCCAATTGCCTTTGCTGTTGCCAAGTTTTTAACGTCTATGTGGTTTACACGCTCACGTCTTCTTAAAACCATATCAAGCAATGACGTTGGATTGAGTTAATATTTTTATCACAACTGTGTAATGTTTTAATACTGCTATGTTTTTATTGTACTATGATGCTTTCTTTTATGGTCTTAACGACCGAAATAAAGATATTTGATGATGATGATGAATATTATTTTTAGTACCAATTGGCTTTGATACTAAAGAACACGAGCCATTTGATGAGGTTAATCTCTTGGCATGTGTCTTTTTACCATGCATAACCTCTAATATCCACCCGTTCCTTACTTATGAGCCCGCTAATAATTCAAAAATAGGTCCTGTTAAACTAAATAACATGAGCCAATCATTAATGCAATCTTCACCCATGAGCCCGCAAATTGATTAACCTTAATCTTTCAGTATCTATGGGTTTCCAAACGTAAGAACACAAGCCCCGAGTAAAACACTCGACACGCAGTCTTTTTACCATCCATAAACCCGATCTTTATATACATCCTATAATATTAATCTTTCAAATTGTAGGCTTCCTATGAAACTGGGGTCATGAGCCACTATTTCTCGTAAATCACAAGGCAATAAGTCTTTTTTCCATACAGACGCCGCAACCACTTGTCAAATCTTGACAAGCATCGAGCGGCTGACTCTACGTGGAAAGCGCATGCACTGCGCAGGCAAGCCCCGTACTTAAACGATGAGGCTGCCAGTGCTCTGTTTCACATGACTGAGACGGACGCACGGAGAGGACACAAGGTATTAATTTCTAAATTGTTCACAGCCGGCTTTTCGGACCGCGATACTTACAGTTGACATTCCTAATGTCTGCCTGCCACGCTCTGTTCGCGATAGGAGGCCTTTTGTTGGGATCCAATTAAGGATTTTTTTCCTCCCCCTTTTTAATACACTTACAGACGGACTAATAAGTAGAGCTTTGAGGCAATTGAGAATATGTTTCGACTCTTAAGGTCAAAAAAACACTCTCCTCCCTTTCCCCTTAGGTGCAATCTATTAAACTACAGTCATTTTTAGGTCAAGCATTCGAGACCTATTGTAATTTCTTATGTTGGGTTAAAGCCATCCCCAGCTTTTCATTTGACTAGGTCAGTGTCCTTCAAAAATCCTTGCTTGCCAGTGGTCAGTCCTTCCTCTTTGTCCTCCTTTCTCTCTTCCGTTCCTCCCATGCCACAGGGACTAAGTACTGTCTCATTCCACTATGGTTCTTTATCTGTTCTCTGGGGGACCCTTTTCTTTCTTGGTTTCCTGCTCTGTTAGTGTTTGTCTGTGTTCAACTTCAGCCCCCGAGCTGCTTTCATTTAAATATAGCATTCTTCCTCCCACCTCCTCTTAACAACACAGTTGTTTTACTGCTGCATCTCCTGCCGTGCCTCCCATTTGGTTGCTTGTTCAGCTTGCCCATGACTCATCTTCCTGGTCTCTCATGCAGTGCCCAACACCATCTCACCCCTCCCACTTGCCCACTCCTCCCTGCGAGTTAGCAGTATTCAGAGACCTCTTTGGGCAGTGTATTGACTTCCCTCCACCCCTTTTGCCGTTTTATGCAAAGCGATCTGGAACTGTAGGTAGTGGAATGCTTCACACAAGAATCGGTTTTATTACACACTCTAACATTCATTTTGGTAGAGGCTCGGGTAAGATGATACTCGAACCTGGTTCCCTAGCTCCCGAGACAGCAGCTGCGCCCATTACCCATATCCTCTGCAGCTGTTCCCATTACCCATATCCTCTCCCTTTCGTATGTTTCTTCCCCACCCCCTTGACAAAAGCGGTGTTTTTATTATTTACGAACTAACACTCATTTAAGTTTTTTTCTCTCCTGGTGTGTTTATTTTCTGCATCATTTTAACAGCTCTGCTTAAAACTCTGTTTCATTAAACTTTACACCACATCAATCCGAAGGTGTGAACGGCTGACCAATTACAGAGGTGTAGTATGTCATGAGCATGACATACACTTACAAGTGCCTCATCCTACAATTGGATGATAGCTCAGGAATGTTAGTAGTGTCATCTGTGATGTCACGGAATCCTAGGTGGGGAGATTTGTATGTAAACTGGAGGAGTTGCTATTTGTGCCAGCTTCTGTATGGATGGGATCTCCATGGATTAAACTTGCTTCAATCAACCTGTCTGTATCCTGGTTTCATTAAGCAGGAATCTTTCACAGGCGTAGTCGGCAGAGTGCGGCCATGTGAGATCCCAACACAGAAAATTGGTGCGGAATCTATCAATCTAACAGAAAATAAGGAACAAGTCCAGGAGGCGTCTACATTCATCTGACAGCAAATATCAAACGTCTTGCCATGATTTGTATGCTTATCCTTCGCTGACGATTGGGAGCTTCGCCGCATGTGTGGTAACTAATGTGTACATACACAATCGATGCAGGCTCATCTTTGTGCTGATCGAAGTTAGCACATCAGTATTCTGACTTGTGAGTGACATACCACTGTTGGCAGCGTTTGATTGCACTGAGAACAGTTCCCTAGGTCGTCAGCTGTGGGAAAATTATGCAGTGCCTTTCTTGGTTTTAAAACTACAGTTTCATTTTTTTTTTATTTGGCATATGGGTTGGCGATGTTTCCGGATTGTGGGTGCTGTGCGTATGGAATAGCGCTCCTCTGACTTTCTTTCCAATGTCAATTTCGCACCCATTCTACATTGCCTGATTTTGACGATAAACGACGAAATTTATTTTTAAACAAGAGCCAACGAACGTTACCTGTCTCGAGGTTGTAGAATGGAGAGACAGGAGTGCTGTGGAAATATGGATTTTTATGGTCAGTTATGTCCCCTATCTTGGACCCCAACGGTTTCATGTATAAACCATAAGTACATGTATGTTCCCTCCAGTTCCAGTTATGAAGACGCAAACACATGTGCGTCCACCGTCAACATGTCCTCTTTCAGATCCGCCATGAATGGGCCGGATATTCTATTCCTAAGTATGAAAGGCCACCGGCTTTATATGGTTCACTTATCCCATTTTACAGTTCAGACGAGTAGGCCCTGATTCTGCCATCAAGTCTTTTCTGCCTTCTGCCTCTGAAAGCTCCAGTCTGAGCTCGCATCTGTACCCATGAACTTTGTCCTACTCCCTGCGCGGCTAACGGTGCCTGACTCCAGCCTGTTGCCTGCCAAAAACTGTATTTCACCTTCAAGATTATCTGCTTTGCTCCGCTCCCCATCCAATACATTCCTGTCTAGTAGTTTAAGTAAACATTCTCCCAGCTACCGAGCAAAGGGCCCGGCTTCTCTGTCTTCATGCAAGTAATTCATAGCCCTATTACTATGGAAGATTTCTGCCCTTGCATCTAGTGTAGACACTTAGACGCTTGTACACGCACTAACGGACAGTATAGTCAGTATAGAATAAGATTCTATCCTAAGAGACCTTTCTTTTTGGATAACACAGTTCTTTAAACATAGGATATTAGATATGATTTGGGATTAGGTTGACATAACCCCAGACTTCTGTCTCCACATGTAGAGCTAAATGTCAAGTCCCCTTCATCCCCTAGTTACACGTCAATCACACGTCATGCTGCTGCGTGCGCATCTCTGCCAAGTATTTCTGCTGACATTGCGAAATTCTTTCATGGAACCACCCATTTATGACATCATACCTGATGACGTTCTTTAGTTACACCCACTTTAGTTACGCATGTATGTTCTTATCTTTGTTATCAACTGTTACGCCTCCGGCATCTGTTTCACTGTAATGCCTATTGTATAAAAATGATTACTTGTCAATAAAGTGGGGTCCTTCACTTCCTGAACCTTCGTGGTGATGGAATATGGAGTCCTCAATTCGAATTGATTTTGGAATAAAGCCCGTTCCGAACCTCTAATACCACGGATTCTGCCTCTTATTTTACTGAGCTATTATTATAGATTTTCCGCATCAAATTAAGTCCCGGTAATTAAATTATTTACCACATAGATGGCGCCCGAATAGGGACACTTTCTCATCTCACGCGCCGGAGGTGCGTTGCAGGCCCGGTCTCCTGTTACAGCTGGACGGACAACAACGCGTACCCACAGGATTTCCTGTATCTCCCTCCTGCCGAGCGGGGGTAACTGAGGCTGCGATCAACACCCAGACGAGGCGGTGAGAAGTGCGAAGTATCCCGACCAGAGCCTAGCTGAGAGAGCAAGATCCGAGGTATACAGAGGCCCACCAGTTCCGAAGTTCCGAAGTTCCGAAGTTCCGAAGTATCGAGTCGAGTCCAGTCCGGTCCGAGTCCAGTTCAGTTCAGTTCCGAGGCCTTCCGTTCCGAGCTACCCGGTGAGTACCATTGTCGGGGAGGCGTTCTGACGTGCACATAGGTTGTGCCGGTCAAGACGGGTTTGGGTACACAAATCCGGTCTGCACTGTTTCAGCAGTGTATCTGTACTGTTTAGCAGTATATCAAGTATGTCTAGTATATGAAGTCAGAATTATCTAGTTAGTATCGAGTATTATGCTTAGTGAACGGCCATCATTGTTGTTCATTAAATGTTAAATGTTAAATGTTTTAAATACGTTCTGCATATTGTGGTGTGAATGACTGTTCATTATTGTGTTTCATTGTATTAAACGTGTTCAAAATTAGGTATCAGATCAGATCAGTTCTCAAAATGCCGCTCTTTTCGAAATTAAGACAGATCAAAACTAGAAAAGGGGTACTCGAAGAAGCTGCTCCCATTCCTCCTAGGGACACTCCAGGGTACTTTATGTATCATAAACATGGCCTAGACGCCATATTATTTCTTGATTTATGGGTAGACTACACCAAGGAATTACCAGAAAGTCAGAGGTGGCCCGCAGCTGGGACCTGGGATGCAGATTGCATCGTGAAAGTAGAGGAAGAATTATGGAAAAAGAAAGCTAGACAATCACAGAAAGACGCCATTGAATTATGGCGTAAAGAATCGTATAGACGTACAGAAAAAGCACGTAGACAGGAAGAGAAGAGTAAGGAGAATTTAAATAAAGTTCGAGAAAATATATTAATTGAAGAAGGTACTCGAGTAAAATCAGAACAAGTAGACAGACAACGAAATGCCCTTATGAATGGTATGTATCCTCTCCTGGCCGAAGGATTACCTAAGGCTACTCCGGAGATACCAAAAGACTTGCCACCCCCATTGTTTCCGATAAAGGTACATCCCAAAGGGCATCCCAGAACCGCAGAAGATGTTTTTCTTTCCTCTTATTTAGACGACGCAGCTCCCGAGTATGCTAATGCTGCGCCACATAGACCGCCTGCAGAGGGGGTTCAACGCCAAGACCCTCTTCCGTCTGTACCTCCGCAACAGCAAACTCCGACACAAGTTCAGGCAAGCACATCTGCTTCGACATCTGTATCCACACCTATAGTTGCTATATCACGTTCGACGAATCCTTTCACATCCAGCACCCCAGGTGGGGCTACCGGAGGTACATCAAACATTTTTTCCACGCCACCCAGAGTAAATAAACTTTCCTTTCAAGAATTAGCCCACCAACGTACGCCCAAACTAGTAACTCCCAACACGCTCAAGGAACTTCTAATAGATTGTAGATATGACCCTGTGTCCGGAAAAGGGGACGAAATGATGCTAGCATCATTGCGTATCCGACGAGCGGCTATATATTTAGGGAAGCTACCAGGAATGACTACACACTTAGAAAATATATATCACTTTGTCCAGTCAGGGCGAGATTCTGAGAGTATTAACAGAGCCATGGAGTACCAAAAAGTGGAAATACAGGGGGAACTGTTACGTTTCCTCATAAATTGTGTGATCAGAAATCAAGACCAACCAGGGGTAAATCCGAAAGAAATGCAAATTCTTACCACATGGAGTCAGAATATATCAGAGGGGAGACATGATAAACGATCATGTATAGTAGCTATGTGCCGAAAGATCCGCAAAGAAATAGAACGAATACACGAAGAAAGATTAGCAGTAGACGAACCTGAACAAACCGAAGACGAGGAAGAATTAGAACTGCCCATAGGACAGTTAGAAACCATGGCCTATGTAGGTAGAGGAAGATCTTGCAATAATACTAGATGCTTCACTGATCCGATACGTCCGGTACGTCCAGATAATAGCAGAAATTTCCAAACTCCTATAATAAATATAAGGTCCCCCGAACATTCGTTCCAAGCCGCTGACAACCTACTCCGAGAACGAAGGGGTTATCATATACTCGATTCTATGGACGAACAAGAATTAGCCAGGTCAGCCGTTCATTGGGTTGATAGTCCCGGAAAATATAGTGATGATACATTAGCACACACGTTTTTGAACCTCGCCCCAGATGAACAGCGTTTAGCTGGTATCTATATGATTCAACAACTCCTTATATTATATAAAAGCCAACACTCCGACCCTGGTCCCTTACCTGATATATTGACTAAACTACTCACGAATAAATGGAGAGGTTCAGGTACTGAGTTAATTAGAGAAATACTAGAATCCAGAAAGCAGTACATTCTTTTTGTATGTCCCGAACATGTTTCACTGCCCATCAAGGAAAGAACGACGTACTATATGGATAGACAGAATCCCTTACGCGAAGTGCACCCGATAAAAGGTGAGGACAATCAGTTTAAACGTGTGTTTGTATACACACCCATATCTAAAATAGAACTATTGGAAATGAAGAAGGTGGTACCCAGTCATGACAAAGACCCAGCGGGTTTCCACCGAGAAATTAAAGACATGTTGCTCATGGGAGAGTATACCTACCCCGACATTATGACAATATTGAAGGTATTAATGCCTGCGGGCATTTATGAAAAACTCAAGGAAAAGGATTGGGAGGTGGGAGACCAAAAGATAGATTGGACAGCATTAGAAAACGAAGAAAAAGCTCGAGGTCCAGGTGCAGGGCTTGGGGAGAAGACCAAAACACTACCAGGTTTACTAGTACAGGTACTGCCACGTTTATTAACCACGAAAAAGGAAGACTGGGGTGCAATCTCAGCCTGTAAACAAAAGCAAGATGAAGACACTAGTGATTTCTACGCCCGATTCGAAAAATGTTTTGGTATAAATAGTGGAATAAAAGCAAGTAGCGAGTCGTATCCACATCTGTTTGTGACAAAGTTAGTTGAAAATTCTTTGCCCCAAGTTAAGAATAGAGTATTGAAATTCGAGAGTACCTGGCAAGGTAACACTCCGTCACAAATGTTACAAATGCTACAGTACCATCACAATAGAATTAGAGAGGAACAAGAACATGAACAAAGACGCATGAAAGACACGAAAATGAAAATGCTAGTTTCCCAGACAGTTCCAGCTGACGGTCATAAAAAGGGTATGACACAGTCCAGTGTTTCAACAGGTCCTGTAAAAGGGACATGCAACTATTGTAAACAGCCAGGTCATTATGTACACGATTGTCCAGTTTTAAAACATAATATCGCCATAGGTAATACAAAAGAAAGACCACGGCCACCTAGACAGGATCAGAACCAACAAGGAGCCCCGCAGCATGCACAGTCCATGCCAGCTCCGCAACAGTCTCTGCCGGCTCCACCATCGCAGCCTATTGCTGCCACACAAACAACGACACGACAGATGTACCAGACCGCACAGTATGACTATCCTGATTATCAACGATACTCATGAAACAGCCTAGAGAGGGAAGTTGGCTTACCCCTTATTGAGGTCCCTGTAGATCAAGAAGGACCTTATGTACACAGTGAACTATTAGGCCAAGATAGAAAATTTTTACTTGATACAGGGGCAAGCCGAACAACAATAAAATGTAGTGAAGTTCCAGGGGCACCCCTCTCAGGCTCACAGAATATTTCCCTTGGCTTTTCAGGAAAACCTATCGTTAACGAAGTATCACAGCCTCTTCCCCTTACGATTGGTCCTTTGACACGAACTACAGATTTATTGCTTACTAAATCATGCCCAGAAAACTTGTTAGGTATAAAAACTTTGAAAGCTCTAGGAGCTATAATATGTTGTTCTCCGGAAGGAGTAAGATTGTTTTTACGTGATTTCAAAGGGCACTATGTGTCCCGAGACATGGATCACCGACTGCAGACTTTACCCACACATTTATGGGCACAAGGCCCTACAGATGTTGGTTGCATGAACATTACACCATATCGAGTCACACTAAAGGCAGGAGTGGTACTACCACGAATGCGACAATACAAGTTACCACCAGATGCTGTAGTGGCTTTACTGCAAATCATTGACGAACTTATTACCCAAGGAGTGGTTGTGGAAACAGACTCCAATGTATGTAATTCACCGATAATTCCGATTCTTAAACGAACTGATCCAAAGGCCCCGCCAGTATATCGATTGGTCATTGATCTGCGCGAATTAAATAAATGTATTGTACCACAATACCCCGTAGTTCCAGACATTTCTTCATTACTGACAGCTATTGATTCCGAAGCAACATTCTTTACTGTAATTGATCTCAAGAATGCCTTTTTCAGCGTCCCAATAGATCCGGAAAGCCAATACTTGTTCGGATTTAGTTTAAATGGACGAAGCTTTAAATTTACACGCGCACCCCAAGGATTCACAGAAAGCCCCAGCATCTATAGCCAAGCACTGAAACGAGAACTTGACAGTATACACATGCCAGTCAACACTGCCCTGCTTCAATATGTCGATGATCTGCTGATCACCGCTAGAAGCGAACCTGAATGTGAAAAAGCCTCACTGACGGTTTTACATTTTTTGGCCGAAAAGGGGCACAAGGTGTCCCCTTCTAAGCTGCAATTCTGTGTCCAGCGAGTTGTTTACCTTGGTCACTCGCTGTCCAAGGAGGGAAGGCAGCTTACACCAGATCGCATCCAGTTAATTGCTAACATGCCAATACCCAAGACACAAAAGGAGGTGCGGGCTTTTATAGGCCTCACTTCATATTGTAGGCAGTGAATCCCTCAGTATGCATTTCTAGCAAAACCACTCATTCAGTTGACAACACAGGAGGCAGCCACATCGACTGTCCTCCCTTGGACACAGGAACATACACAAGCTTTTGAAAGCCTAAAGAAAGCTTTATGTCAAGCACCCGTTTTAGCAACACCATGTTACTATAAACATTTTACACTCTTTGTTACAGAACGCGAAGGTACTGCTTTGTCAGTACTCACTCAGGAACAAGCAGGATCACACAAACCGTGTGCTTATTTTTCTAGTACATTAGATCCCGTAGCTCAGGCTCTGCCGGCGTGCCTGAAATCAGTGGCAGCAACAGCTTTAGCAATTAGACAAAGCGATGCCATAGTGTTAGGACACCAATTGACAGTACAAGTACCACATGCAGTAGAGGTTCTCTTGAACCGCACACAGACACAACACTTGACTATAGCACGACTCACTGGTTACGAATTAACATTGTTTCAGCCACATATAGAAATCAGACGTTGTAGTACATTGAATCCTGCCACACTGTTACCAGTAAACGGCACAGACCCACTTGCACATGATTGTATTGAAGTTATCACTATCACGACGAAACCTAGACAAGACTTGACAGACGTCCCATTGTCAGATCCAGACCTGACGTTGTATGTAGATGGGTCATGTATGAGAACAAGTACAGGAGAGTTAGTGGCCGCGTATGCAGTCACAACAGATACTGAAGTTATTGAAACAAATCGCATAAATACCTTGTCTGCTCAAGTAGCAGAGCTCGTCGCTCTGACACAAGCCTGTATTCAAGCTACAAACAAAAAAGTCAACATATATACTGATTCACGTTATGCATTCGGAGTTGTACATGACTTCGGCGTGCTGTGGCGAGAGAGAGGTTATTTAACTTCTCACGGTACCCACATTCAGCACGGACCCCTTATTCATGCCTTACTAGATGCAATACATCTACCCACTGCAATATCAATTATGAAATGTAAAGCTCATACGAAAGTTACTGATATCATTTCCCAAGGCAATGATTTAGCTGACAGAACAGCTAAACAGACTGCTCAAACCCACACGTCTGACATGACAAAGACAATAGTTCCGACACCAACACATTGCATGACGGTTAAGGATCCCGCTCTTGACGTAATTGACATACAGACACATGCTACACCAGATGAAATAAAGAAATGGACTGAATTAGGAGGGACCCAAACGGATCAAGGATGGATGACGAAGGAAAAATCTGTGTGGTTCCTTCCTGATTCAATGGTCCAAGTTATCATTAACACTGTACATAGTCCAGCGCACCTAGGAGAAAAAGCTATGCTAGACAGCATTCAACACATTTGGTTCAACAAACATTTACGAGCAGCAGCTAAACAAAAAGTCCGTACCTGTATGATCTGTTGTCAGTTTAACCCAGGTAAAAGCATTCCCGTAGAACAGGGTGGATTTCAGCCTCCTGATCACTCTTTTGAAGTCCTCCAGATGGATTATATCCAGATGGAACGATGTCGAGGATTCAAATATGTTCTCGTAGTTGTCTGTGCTCTTTCCCGTTGGACAGAGGCATACCCGGTTTCAGATTACACTGCCCCGACTACTGCCAAACAGTTGGTTCGAGAATTCTTCCCACGATACGGTTTACCACGTGTTGTCTACTCAGATAACGGCCAGCCGTTCTCCTCCGAACTAATGAAACACGTTTCACTTTTGTTAGGCTATCAGTGGAGATTTCACTGTGTCCGACACCCCGAGGCAGCAGGTCTCGTGGAACGACATAATCAAACTCTGAAAATTAGATTGTCCAAAATATGTAGAGAGAAAGGTGTCGACTGGGTAGTAGCCTTACCAGTTGCACTCTTTTATATGAGAATGGTAGCGCACTCTCGAACAGGGCTATCCCCTTATGAGGTGGTCTTTGGTAGACCACCAAATATGTGGGGGACGCCTATACCACGAAAAATAACTGATGTTGACTGTAACATGCTGACAGATTACTTGGCTTCCTTGATGTCTGCACTACAATCTTGTCGTTCACAGGTAGCTGCAGCCTTTCCCGACAACACCGAGGTGAAACCCCATGACGTAATTCCAGGGGATTTGGTGTTAGTGAGGAATTTTGACCGGAAGTCCCAGCTGGATCCTAGGTGGAGATCGCCTCAACTCGTACTGTTAACGAGGACAGCCGTGAAGATCGAAGGTCGAAAAGGCTGGATACATTCAAGTCATATCAAGAAATTTCATGGACTACCGTCCGATGTAAATGACACACCTTGCGTGTCTTCACCGATTGACTCAAAGCTTCCTTTGGTTGAACTGAATGACAAAGAACAATACAGACTAAAATTAAGGTCTACCAAGTCAGACAATTTGATTGTTTAAGTCCTCTCCAAGGTGAATCGGTCGAATTTGTCCCTGACATGAATCCCCTAGACCTGAATAGAGAAAGACACCGAAGGAAGCGAATGAAACAACATGCGTACTATAAATCACTGCGTAGTCATTGCACAGTGACGTTATTAATTTTGTTTTTCTTATGTCTTTTAATAATAGCTGCAAGTATATTGTTGCACATATATTATCCTATTTCTAAACATGTTCATAATGTTACTGCTGAACATTCTTTTAGTGAACTTCCCCCGCATGAGTTGTCATATAGATTTGCGCTGCGCAACAACACTTTTATTAGTATGTTACATCATTCCCATCAGGTTAGCAATGCTACAAATTGTTGGATATGTGGCCGATTCCCTCCCTATCAGAACTATAAAGGAATTCTGCCTCTCTTCCCATACCCGTTCACACACAATGGCTCCTGTGGAGCATGGTTTAGTCTAATTAATTCCCAAGATTCGAATTCCGCAGTTTATCAAGACAACTGGGTATGGGGAAACCTGCACTTAGTTTTACTTAAAGTCTGCTACCCTGACAAGAAGGGACTTCCCAAAAGAACAGGAACTGATCTAGAAAATGAAGTATATGGATTAGGTAATTTCACGCTTAATCTCATGATCCTGAATGTCGAATCCGAACCTGCACCAATTTTGCCCGCTATGTCAGTATTTCCAGTTAAAGGTGAATTATGTATAAGAAAGAATGGCTCTATACACATGGGCCACAGTAAATGCACCACTGTAATAGAATTCAGTGATCAAGGCAAGTCTACATTTAGAGCTTCTCGCCATTCCTACTTTGTATGTGGTCAGACTGCATATATACGTTTGCCTCTAGATTGGGATGGTACCTGCTACATTGGATTCCTTTTGCCACCTGTTTTCCTAGCTCCTCCTGATTATCATAGAAATACTCATTTAGTACACAATAGAGAACGGAGAGATCTCCCAATAGTCGAGTACACTGAGACAGCATGGGAAAAATACACAGATTTCAATAAAGGTCTCTTTCCCTATATAGGTACAGTTACCAATAGTAAGCTGATACGTAGATTAACCAGAACCCTTGAAGCAGTAGTGAACGAAACTATTTCCGCCTTAGGCAATTTAACAGAAGAGCAGTCTGCTATGCGGATTGTTGTGCTTCAAAATCGTCTTGTCCTTGACGTCATCTTGGCCGATAGGGGCGGAGCTTGTAGGGTCATCGGATCAAGCTGTTGCATTTTCATACCAGAAAATTCGCCATCTGTATATAAAGCCATAACTCGCCTTCATAAGATTGTAAGCCAGATACACCAGAATCCAGGCAACTGGACTTGGTCCAGTTGGTTTTGGAGTGTATTATCTACCTTTGGATGGAGGGTCCTATCCTTCCTAGGTATTGGCCTTCTCATACTATTCAGTTGCTGTTTATGCCTACAATGTGGACCAGCGATTTGTGGTCTGTGTGCCACCTCGTGTATCCCACATCCAAGTTTTCATTCAAGATTCCGGAAGAAGAAAGAAGAACAAATGATGCTATATGAACAGATCAACGGATTGATGAAGATTGATATCTCTTAAGGGCAAGTAGGGGACAAGGAGGGAATGTGGAAATATGGATTTTTATGGTCAGTTATGTCCCCTATCTTGGACCCCAACGGTTTCATGTATAAACCATAAGTACATGTATGTTCCCTCCAGTTCCAGTTATGAAGACGCAAACACATGTGCGTCCACCGTCAACATGTCCTCTTTCAGATCCGCCATGAATGGGCCGGATATTCTATTCCTAAGTATGAAAGGCCACCGGCTTTATATGGTTCACTTATCCCATTTTACAGTTCAGACGAGTAGGCCCTGATTCTGCCATCAAGTCTTTTCTGCCTTCTGCCTCTGAAAGCTCCAGTCTGAGCTCGCATCTGTACCCATGAACTTTGTCCTACTCCCTGCGCGGCTAACGGTGCCTGACTCCAGCCTGTTGCCTGCCAAAAACTGTATTTCACCTTCAAGATTATCTGCTTTGCTCCGCTCCCCATCCAATACATTCCTGTCTAGTAGTTTAAGTAAACATTCTCCCAGCTACCGAGCAAAGGGCCCGGCTTCTCTGTCTTCATGCAAGTAATTCATAGCCCTATTACTATGGAAGATTTCTGCCCTTGCATCTAGTGTAGACACTTAGACGCTTGTACACGCACTAACGGACAGTATAGTCAGTATAGAATAAGATTCTATCCTAAGAGACCTTTCTTTTTGGATAACACAGTTCTTTAAACATAGGATATTAGATATGATTTGGGATTAGGTTGACATAACCCCAGACTTCTGTCTCCACATGTAGAGCTAAATGTCAAGTCCCCTTCATCCCCTAGTTACACGTCAATCACACGTCATGCTGCTGCGTGCGCATCTCTGCCAAGTATTTCTGCTGACATTGCGAAATTCTTTCATGGAACCACCCATTTATGACATCATACCTGATGACGTTCTTTAGTTACACCCACTTTAGTTACGCATGTATGTTCTTATCTTTGTTATCAACTGTTACGCCTCCGGCATCTGTTTCACTGTAATGCCTATTGTATAAAAATGATTACTTGTCAATAAAGTGGGGTCCTTCACTTCCTGAACCTTCGTGGTGATGGAATATGGAGTCCTCAATTCGAATTGATTTTGGAATAAAGCCCGTTCCGAACCTCTAATACCACGGATTCTGCCTCTTATTTTACTGAGCTATTATTATAGATTTTCCGCATCAAATTAAGTCCCGGTAATTAAATTATTTACCACAGTGCTTCGGATGTCCTGTTGCTTAGATGCGAATCTTCGTCCTTCCTTCTTCTAATTGAAATCTTCTCGCGAGAGAAGCATAAGCTTGCTTCCTGTGTGTCGTCATTCCGCAGCTTACACGGAGGCCATTTTGGTGGTTGTGTATCGCGTATCCAGGCAACACAGAATTTCTCGCCGATGCACACGGCCTTTTGTTGTTTTGCTCTGAGTATTATACATCGACATACGCTTCTTCATAATTTTGTGATCTTGTGTAGCGCATGTGGAACTTCCTTCATCAATACTCACAGTGCTACATTCGAGCAGACAGCAAGGTAACTGAGAGCTTCTTCTGTGAAGCATTTTGCGGTGTACTTTGGTGGTGTGTACTACGTCACTATTGACACATCAAAGAAACTGGAAACTTCTTTGTTTAAACATTATGTGCTCAGCTGTTTATTGTTTTTTTTTCGCTGATGCGCACAGCATTTAACATATGCAATTACTTACGCATGGTTTTGGGTATTAATTAGAAACAGATACATATATAGTTGCTCATTATAAGAAAATTATTATTGGTAACATATTCAGCCTATATTTATTCAAGTGCTTTGAATATGCAAAACGTCACTGCAGCCCCATTCTTTTTATCCGAGCCTGGCAGTCCTCACATAAAATGGAAAAAGTGGAAAGTGGTATTCGAGAGATATGCTAGGGTATGTGGCCCTTCACTTAGCGCTGAGAGGAGGTCTGCTTTATTGTTACACTGTTTGGGGTCAGAGGGGCAAGACGTTTTTGACCATCTACCTGATTTATCAAGGGAGGAGGCGAATGGGCTCAATGACTATGAGATTTGCATAAAAAAGTTATATAAACACTACTTACCAAAAGTAAGTACCATCTTAGAAAGATACACATTTGCTAAGAGAATGCAAGCCAAAGAAGAAACAGTAGAAGGGTATATAACTGTTTTAAGAAAACTCGCATCTTCATGTAAATTTGATGGTTCAACTGATGAACGTATACGTGATCAGTTCATGTTTGGATGCAATATAGAGAAAGTTAGGGAAGAGTTATGGTTACGCGATGAACCTACTTTGAATGAGGTTCTCGTTGTAGCAAAAAGGATAGAACATTCTATAAAATGTGTTGCTTTCTTAAAGAAAGATTCTAGTAGCGAATGCAAGGTCCAAGAGGTGAAAAGTAATAGCAAACTGGACCATAAAAGTAAAGAAAAGACTCATAAAGAATCCTTGTCAATCAAAGGAAAAATGAATGAGACATGGAGTAATAGTAAGTGTTTCAGGTGCGGGAAGATGGGACATTTAGCTAACAATCCAAAGTGTCCTGCTCTAGGCTTGATGTGTCCTAAATGCAATAAGAAAGGTCATTTTGCCTCAATGTGTAATAGTAAAGGTGCACCGAAAGTAAAAGAAGTTGAAGTTAGAAACTATAGCTATGATGAATCTAACCCTTAGGATTATGAATGTGGTCAAATTGTAGTGCAGGTGGTGGTTGGAGAAAAGAAGAAAAATTCTCCATGTGACAAAATTCTAGTCGAAGGAGCAAAAACTAGAGTTTTATTTGATTCAGGAGCCAAGATCACAATAGTCTCAAGTGGGTTGTATATGATAATTTGAAAGGTAAGGTTAAACTCCTGAAACCCGACATTAGGCCGTTGGCTTATGGGGGAGAGCCCATCAAGTTGCATGGATATTTCATTGGTCTGATTGAGTACAAGGGGAAGTTGATTTCAGGAAAAATGTATGTATCAAAAAGGGGTGATAGCATCATCAGTTGGATCCATCAAGGTGATCTCGGGGTCTTCCTTGATCCCAATGGTGATCCTCCTATTCGATTTAAAAGCGATATAAACTCCATTAGGAAAGCAGGGGATGCTAATTTGATTGATGATCTCAAGAGAGATTATCCTAGTGTGTTCAGTAAAGAGCTGGGTTGTCTCAAAGGATACAAGCATAAGATTATACTTAACAAGCATTGGCATAGCCAATAGGTCTCGCCTTTGGGACAATATAAGTGTTGAGCCATGCAACAGTTGCATAACTAAATACTTATAAGGTCCCAAAAGCGAGACCTATTGGCTATGTGAAAGTGATCGCGATCACTATCAAACATAAAAGTGAAAGTAATCGCGGCGCGCGCGCCCGCGCACATGCACTGTAGCTCTAGGCTGGCCTGGAAGCACTTTTTGGAGCCCTCTCAATAAGTCTCGCCAGACTAGCGCATGCGCTGGGTCAGGCGAGACCTAAAAAGGATGCTACTCTTGTATGTTGCGAAGTGAGGAATGTTCCAATTTCAGTAAGGGAAGACATGCAAAAAGAAATTATAAAATTGAAAGAGGGGGGCATCATAGAGGAGGTTGGAGGGACCGAATGGTTGGCCCAAGTGGTGGCAGCACGCAAACCCAATGGGGACCTGAGACTTTGCATTGACTTGAGACAATTAAATAAATGTGTAGTGATTGATAAATATCCTTTGCCGAATTTAAATGAGTTGCTGTCTCTGCTGGGTGGAGCCAAAGTATTTAGTACAATCGATTTAACTTCGGCATACCACCAAATAGAGTTGGAGGAGTCATGTAGGGACTAAACTTCTTTCATAACACCTTTCGATACATTTAGATTCATACGCATGCCCTTTGGGTTGGTATCGGCTTCTTCCGTGTTCCAAAGGGTAATGGAAAATATCCTTCAAGGGTTACCTGGTATTTATGTCTACCAAGATGACATTTTGGTTTTTGGGCAGAACACCTGTCAACATGACTCTCGCTTGAGGTCGGTTTTGGGAAGACTTACAAATCATAATTTGACCATTAAAGCAGAAAAATGTAAGTTTAGAACTGAGTCTATTGACTACCTAGGGCACAACATAACCGGTCATGGTGTGAAATCTAAAGTTGACTTAATTAATACTATTCAAGAAATGAGTTTGCCATCCAATAAATGTGAACTCATGAAGTTCTTAGGAGTAGTGGAATATTACTCAAAATTTGTAAAGAAGGGGCGTGGCCAAGATGGCGGGGTGAGCGGACGCTTCCTCCCGTAGCTCCTCCGGCCCGGCCAAGCTAAAGCCCTTTTCTTATGCTTCTCTCCCCCCGCTGAGGCTCAGCGCGGGAGAGGAGCGTGGCGGAACATTAGGGGCATACACCGGTGCTGTTTTTGTCCGGATCGCCCTGGGGGAACCCCCCCAAAAGTTCGCCCGAGATCAAGGGACGACGGCGGCGAGCCCGAGGGGCGGAGCGTATTGAAGAGCTGTCCGGGCGCCTCGGTTGGGCCTGGTGCTGAAAGTTGCGGTTTGGAGGGGATCTGGCCCGCCGCTTGACGGTGACTGAAGGAGCCTGGCAGGAAGGGGCCCAACGGTGTGGACGGCTTAGGACGGGTGCCCCGGCACTCGGGCTGGTGATGGCGACACCTTGCACTGCGGAAGCCCTGACCCCTAGCCGAGGTACGGCGGACTCTCTGATGGGGTCGGACCGTCTGGCCCCCTGTGCGTGACAATCGGGGGCCGGGGGTGGAACCTATTTTACTGCGGGGTGCCTCGGGGCCCCAGAGGTGTCGCCGGGCCTAGTCGTCTTGGCTTGCTCCGACCGGCCGCCATTTTGTCCCCGAAGGAGCAGTGGTGGCGGTTTCCGCTGAAGTCCTGGCTGCTGGCGGCGGGCGACCTCCCGCTATTGCTGGGCTGCCTACCGGAGGGATGAGCTGTTGGGACCCCTCCGCTGCGGCCTCCTTGGTTGTCTCCCGCTAGCTCTTGCGGCTGCCGGTGACCGGACTAGGCCGCCATTTTGTCACCTGTGACGCAGCGACCTCACTTGTGGGGGATACCCGGGCCGAGTGCTAGCGGCGGCTGAGCTTCCCTGGGGCACTTGGACCAGTGCCCGACTGCGGAGCTGGCGATGTCTGGAAAAGGAGGCCCGAAGAAAGGGGACCGTACTCTACCGGACATGCTTGGCAGGGCCCAGCACTTGCGGGACAGGGCACAGCCCTCACCGGGGCCCTCCCGGGCTCCGGCAGATGTGACTGGAGGGGAGCCACCCGTCACGAGGGCCTTTATGGAGGAACTGTTTAGCTCCCTCAGGGAGGACTTCCAGACACTGAAGCGGGAGGTGGCCAGCGAGGTCCGAGAAGTGCGCAGAGAGGTGGAGGGCCTAGGTGAGCGTGTGGAAGCGGCGGAGACGGAGGGCCAACAGCGAGCGGAGGAGATAGTCCATCTCCAGCAGGACGTTCTTCGCCTCCGGGAACAGTGTGTGGAGCTCCAGGCCCACTCTGAGGACCTTGAGAACAGATCTCGGAGGAACAACATCCGAGTGCGGGGCGTGCCGACTGCGGATGAGGGGTCCGATCTGGGGGGCTACCTGCGGGCCCTGTTCCGAGAGATCCTGGGGGAGGCCACGGACTTTCCCATCAGCATCGACAGGGCGCATAGGGTTGGCCGTCAGCGCCAGCCATCGGCACCCCCGCCGGACATTCTGGCCTTCCTGCCCGACTTTCCACTAAAGGAGCGTATCATGGCTGAAGCCCGCAGGAAACAGCCCCTGACCTTTCGGGATCGGCCAGTGGCGCTTTACCAGGATCTCTCCGCCATCACTCTGCAGAAACGCAGGTCCTTTAGGATTGCCACTGACTTTTTGCGCGAGCATGAGACGCCGTACTCTTGGGGTCACCCCTTCCGCCTGATTTTTCGGTGGAACGGAGTATTACACCAGCTACGCTCCTTGCAAGACATTTGTGGTGTCCTGGGGCTCACGGCAGCGGAGGAGGAGGGAGCTACGCCGTCGTGGAGGTCCTCGGAGGGACGGAATCGGCGGAGGTCAACGAGGCGGCGCTCAGCGACCAGTGCAGGGCGCCCGGACTCCCCTACCATTAGGGCGGACAGGGCTGACGCCCTGAGGGCGGCGGCCGGGGACTCAACCGGCTCCTCTAGCGTGGCCTTGACGGCCTAACACGCACTCCGGGGGGAGATGTCTCTAGCTTCTTAACATGCTTGGCACGGGGCGGGGGGGTTGGGGGGAGCGGGGGGAGGTGAGTGGCCGGACGTCCACTTTGCTCTTTTCTACGGACTTGCCCTTCGGGGCTTGACTGAGACTATGGGGTGTTTGAGTTTGGGGATGGCTAGTTGCCGAGGTTGGGTTTTGAGTGGGGGTGGGGGTTGTTTTGGGGTTGGGAAGGTCCCGTCCGATGTTGTCTATGCCCGTTTTGTTTTGGCTTGCCCCGCGCTGCGGCCCCGCGCGCCCCGCCCGCTGATTCCCTACCCATTGCATGGCGCTCCCGATCCCTGTGAGGAATGCCGGGCCTAAAGGTAGTGACCCTTAATGTTCAGGGTCTGAATAATCCGGTGAAGCGCAGAGCGATCCTGTCGTTGCTGGAGGGGACGCAGGCGGACATTTGCCTTTTGCAGGAGACACACTTATTGCCCCGAGACTGCCATAGGATGCGCTCAGCTAAGTTCCCCACCCAGTTCTTTTCCTCGGCAGCGAACAAGACAGCGGGGGTGGCCATTCTCCTAGCGAGCTCCTTTCGGGGGGAGGTGTTGCATAAGTGTGCTGAACAGAAGGGGAGGCTCCTTGCGTATCGCATGCGCCTGGGAGGCATAGCATTTACAGTTGGCTCCGTTTATAGCCCAAACGAGCATCAGGAGCGCTTCCTAGATTCCGCGCTGGTGGATGTCACTGCTTCCCCAGACCGACACATTATCTTGGGCGGAGACCTCAACATTGTCTTTGACTCTGGGATGGACAGATCGGCCCAGCGCTTCCCGCAGACGGGGGAGCTGTCCCAGGATGGGAAGGCCCGGATTGCGGAAATGGACTTGCATGATCTCTGGCGCTCCCTGCACCCCACGGATAGGGATTACTCTTTCTTCTCGCACGCACACCGCACCTACTCACGGCTGGACTACCTCCTGGTGAGTGGACCGATGCGTGCCGCTGCCACGGCGGCGGACATCGGGGTCCTGTCCCTGTCTGACCACTCTCCAGTCACCGGCGTTTTCCGGTGGCCGGCGGCCTCCCCCTCTCGGGGGGCGTGGCGCCTCCGGGACACACTTCTACACAAAAAATCGGTGGTACAACGCGTCGGGGAGGTCATACGGGACTATCTCACTCACAACAGCAACACTGACACTTCGCAGGCGACACAATGGGCGGCACTGAAGGCCGTCTTACGGGGGGAATTCATCTCTATCTCTGCAGCCGAGAATAAGGAGCGGCAACTGAAGAGGGATGAGTTGACAGCTCAAGTCCGGGAGCTTGAGCAGGTCCACCGCCGTACGGGAGCGCCGAGGGTATGGAGGCAGTTGCAGGCAGCGAGGAAGCTCCTCTCGGCTTTGGATCTTGATAGGGCGGAGTACGCCGCCTTACGCTTGAAACATGCCTACTACACTGGGGGGGACAGATGTGGCAAGCTCCTAGCACACCGGCTCCGGGTCGCGCAACAGCGCAGCGTGGTGAAAGAACTGGTGGGTGCGGACGGGGGGGTTGTCTCCGGGGACGCGGAGGTAGCGGAGACTTTCCGCGGCTTCTACGAGGCGCTATATGCTGAGGAGCCCTCCTCGCCACGGGATGCCGATAGCTATCTGGAGTCGGTGACCCTCCCGGTACTGGACCCGGCTCAGGCTGACCACCTGGAGCGGGACATCCATGTGGAAGAGGTGATTTCGGCTATCGCGCGGCTGAAACATGGCAAGGCCCCGGGCCCGGACGGGTACACGTCGCTATTCTACAAGACTTTTTGCACGACCGTGGCCCCTGTCCTTACGCGGCTGTTTAACTCCTTCTCCGAACCGGGAGCCATCCCTCCGGATCTCCTGAGGGCGACGGTCGCGGTAATCCCGAAGCCTGGGAAGGATCGGGCCCTCTGCGGCTCGTACCGGCCCATCTCGCTCCTAAATGTCGACCTCAAGTTGTACACGGGGATTCTCGCATCCAGGCTGGGTCCACACCTCCCCGATTTGGTGGAGGCGGACCAGGCTGGTTTTGTGCCCGGTAGACAGACGGTTGACAACACCAAGAGAGTGGTGCATGTTCTGGAGAAGGCCTCAAGGATCTCGGGGGAGCGGATGTTGTTGTCCGTTGATGCGGAGAAGGCCTTCGACAGAGTTCACTGGCCGTATCTTGAGCGGGTCCTCACAAAACTGGGAATCGGCGATAAGTTCCGCACCATGGTATTTAATTGCTATAAGCATCCTTCAGCGTCGGTGCGGGTCAACGGGTGTAGCTCTGGTGGCTTCGCCATCGAGCGCGGCACGCGGCAGGGCTGCCCTCTCTCGCCGCTCCTGTTTGCCCTCTACATGGAGCCGTTTGCTCAGAGGATCCGTAATAATCCGGATGCTGTCGGGGTCCGGATGGGCCGGTACGTCCACACCGTCAGTCTCTACGCGGATGATGTCCTGCTGACTTTGGATGACCCTAGGAGGTCGCTACCTGCTTGCCTTCGAGAGTTGGACGCCTTTGCGGGGGTGGCCGGCTTCAAAATGAATATGAGCAAGTCGATGGCATTAGACGTGTCCCTGGCTGCGGACACCAGGAGGGATCTTCAACGGCTCTTCCCCATGCAGTGGTCCTCGTCCACGGTGCCGTATCTGGGGATTTTGCTGGCGCCTACATTATCGGAGATGGTTACGGCCAATTATGCCTCCCTCAGCAGGAAGATCAAGGACGAGCTTGGCCGATGGAACAAAGGCCTGCTGTCCTGGCTGGGGAGAATCGCGGCGGTCAAAATGACGGTGCTGCCCCAGATACTATATCTTTTCCGAGCCCTTCCGCTCCAGCCCCCGGTGGGCTGGATCCGACAAATGCAGGCTGACATCTCCCGCTTTGTCTGGCAGGGCCGCAGGCCACGCATGAAGAGGGTCCTCTCCACGCTCGCTCCGGAAGCGGGGGGCCTCGGCATTCCGGACCTCCGTAAGTACTTTCAGGCGGCACAGCTTCGCTATCTGGTGGAGTGGAGCAGGTGGGAGTCCGACAAACATTGGCTTTTTCAAGACCAGGCAGTGGCGGGCCGCACCTTACAAGAGGTCCCATTCTTGCGCCGCACGCACCGCCCCCCTAATCTTTACGCCTCCTTTGTTACGCGGGTCCCCCTGCGTGTGTGGGACGCGGTCTGCGAAACCCGGGGCCTCACCACCTTCCCCTCGCCGCTCTCGCCCATTGCGGGCAACCCGGACTTCTCCCCGGGGATGGAGCCGGGGGTTTTCTCCCACTGGGTACGGGCGGGCTGCAGGGCACTCTTCCAGATCTATGGTCCGGAGGGCGTGGTTCCTTTTCAGCAACTCCGCCAGGAGTTCGGCCTGACGGAGCTGGACAGACTGCGCTACATGCAAGTTCGGCATTGGGCCCTCCAGCCTCAGGTGCGTGCCACCGCTGCCCGTCCAATTACACCGTACGAGCGGTGGTTGGCTACTCGGACCTCCGACGCTAAACTGATCACTGATCTGTATAAACACCTACAACCCCCGCCGTTTCACTACTACAACCCGGGGAGGGAGCGTTGGCACAGGGAATTGGGTAGGACACTCAGCCACAAGGAATGGGACCAAATTGCGTATCGGGCTCGGCACTCTGCATACCACACGGGCCTTACGGAGACATTCACTAAGGTGTCCACATATTGGTACTACACCCCGGAGAGACTGTATGAAATGCATAAACACACTGACAAGGGGTGCTGGCGGAGCTGCGGGCAGGAAGGTACCCTTACACACATTCTATGGGATTGCCCAGTGCTGACCGCCTACTGGAAAGAAGTCTTGGACGAGGTGGATGAGCACTTTGGGATAGAGCTGCCGCGTCTCCCGGCGTATGTCCTGCTGGGCCTCCCCAATGCCCTAATGTACCCACTGAAGTCCCGCAGGGGTAGGCAGATTGCAATAGCGCTGGGGTCTGCGGTTCAGAACATTCTAGTCCACTGGCGCACACCCACCGTCCCCTCCATCACCGGTTGGTTGCATAGGCTTTGGCACGTGCTGGGGATGGAGAAGCTGTCGCTTACGGTTGCGGGGGAGATAGACCAATTTGAAGAGCTATGGCAACCCTTTCTAGCGCTGCTGTCCACTGAATTCCGGGAGCTCACCTGCCCGAGGTACCTTAGGCTTCTCAGGCTGAGGCCGCCGGTGGCCCCGGCGGACTAGCTTACATGTGAGATGGGGACCCCCGGGGAGGGGGGGGGAGTGCGGGGCTCCTGGCTAGGGCTGCTTTGATGCGGGACCATAGGACGGGGGGGAGGGGGGAGGGTTGTTGTTTTGTTACTGGGAGGATGGGAGATGGGGGGGGGGGGGGATGGTGTTCTGTTGAGGTGTTGATGGGGGGGGATGCTCTTGCTCAGCTTTGGGGTCTCGGATACGCGCGTGGGATTCCACAGCTTGCAATTTTAGCGTTCAGTCACTGTGTTCTTCCCTCTGAGCCACCGCGCCACCTATTGCCAACCCTCTGGAGATACATCCCCTCTTCTTTGACTGTATTCCATGTATCCTGCCTCCTATCCCCCTCCCCCATGGTTTGTTTTGTTTCAATAAAAAAGTTTTAAACATAAAATTTGTAAAGAATTTTGCTAATTGTGCAGTAAATATGAGACATCTATTAAAGAAGGGTGTAGATTTTATATGGACTGAATGCTGTGAGCAGGAATTCAAGGATATCAAAAGTAAACCTAAGGCAGCCCCTTCTCTTGCTAGCTTTAACCCTATGATCAAACCAATACAATGCAAGTGAAAAGGGTTTGGGAGCTGTTTTACAACAGCAAGGTGAGGATGGCATCCAGACTATTATGTGCTTGTCACGCAGCCTCAAAGATCCTGAGACTAGATATTCAGTTGTAGAACGTGAGTCACTTGCGGTATATTGGGCTATTAAAAAATTGAAGAAGTTTCTTTGGGGCATTTGAGGTAAGAACGGACCACAAGCCTTTAGTGGAGATATTCAGCAAGAAGGGTCTAGATTCAATTTCTAGCAGGATTACTAGATGGGTGATAGGATTGCAAGAATATACTTTTGTGATGAAATACATTCCAGGTGTTGAGAATAATGTAGCGGATGTCCTGTCACGTCTCACTCCCATAACGTTATCCGAGGAGGATGATGGGGAAGATTCTGATGAATTAGTTTGCGTCATTGATCAGAAAATCATTTGTGAAAGGAGATGGTGTGATGAAATGGTTATGGATACTGTTCTTAATGAAGTCATAGATCTGGTTAAGAAGGGCTGGAACAGTAACAAGCAAGGATCGGTTGAAAGCAAAAAGTTTTGGGCGGTACGCAACGAATTGTCGGTAGAGAATGATCTCTTATTTCGGGGAACAAGATGGGTTCCTCCTTGCAGTCTTAGGAAGGAACTCATAGATTTAGTTCATTCCTCCCATGCAGGGATTACAAAATGTAAAGAACTCTTGAGGATGTCATTTTGGTGGCCAGGCATGGATATAGAAGTGGAGCGTGCAATTCGTGATTGTATCCCATGCACATTGAGCGATAAGTCCAAGAGCACACGGGTACAGCCTATGGTTTTGAGGAGACGTCCTTCAAATCCGTGGCAAGATATTGCCTTAGATATTCTGGGTCCAATTCACGCAAATGGGTCTCAGACTTTTGTGTTAGTGATAATTGATATGTTTTCACATTGGCCTGAAGTTTTCTTTTTATCTAACATTGACTCGACTCACATTATTAAATGTTTGAGGAATTTGTTCTCCAAAGAGGGAATCCCTGAATCCATATTGATGGATAATGGAGTGCAATGAGTCAGATGAGATGAAGAGTTTTCTAGCATCTAAAGGTATTATACATAAGAAGTGCTCTCTTTACCATCCCGAGGCAAATGGAATGGTGGAGAGATTTAACAGAGTAATTAAAGAGACAATTGCATTGTCAAAATCCATGTCTTTAAATTGGAAAGATGAAGTGCTGAGGAAAATTGAAGAGTACATGTTGTCTCCTCATTCCACCACTGGTAAAACACCTTTTCTTTTGTTCCGAGGGAGAGTTCCCAATACAAATGTAGAACCTACTTGGGTTAATAGATATGAGTTGGGTAAAGGTAAAGAAAATAGGTGTAACAATGAAATGATTTTTTTTAAAAAGAAGAGAAAGGTAAATTAAGAAAATGCTATTTTGATGAGAAAAAAGCGGTAAAAACAACCAAAGTTGCACTTGGTGACTTGGTGATGATCAAACGAGGCTTGGTGGGGAATTCTGTTGCAAAATTTATGAAACCCATGAAAGTCATTAAGGTATTCAAAAATGCTATAAAGACTCAAGATCATAGAATTTGGAACTTGAACAGAGTAGTGGTAATAAAAGGAAGAGTGGATGGTTGCCAAAATGAATGTAATGATAATGTTCACCCAAAGACACCTGAAGGTGGCACGAATCATGCTTCATCTAGGGTTTGTAAGAAACCTTCTTATCTTTTAGACTATGTTTAAAGTATTTCCTTTATCTTCTGGTCTATAGGAATATGATACTATTGTAAATGAATTTTGTGTAACGAAGGGAGGTGTGTAGTATGTCATGAGCATGACCTACACTTACAAGTGCCTCATCCTACAATTGGATGATAGCTCAGGAATGTTAGTAGTGTCATCTGTGATGTCACGGAATCCTAGGTGGGGAGATTTGTATGTAAACTGGAGGAGTTGCTATTTGTGCCAGCTTCTGTATGGATGGGATCTCCATGGATTAAACTTGCTTCAATCAACCTGTCTGTATCCTGGTTTCATTAAGCAGGAATCTTTCAAGAGGGTTACGTCATCTTTGCCTCTCATACCCAATCACAAACTAGCTTTCCTGTCGTCTATGCAATCACAGCTCCAGCGCCCTTCTTCTCTGCATTGGTATGAGGCTCGAGGCTGCCATTTACTGTTGCTGTAGTACTTGGGTTGCCTGACTGGCGACGGGAACCTTGGTGGCGGATGTTTGTAAATTTCTCTATTTACATATTTCAGGAATTATTTCAGCCACACAGAGGGAGCTATATTCTTCCTGTGTCTGCAGGAATGCGTTATTAGTGTTACATTTCAGGGCCGGTATCGTTGTGTGGGCTAGATTGTCTTGAAAATCAATGTTAAAGGGTTGGGGGCGTTTCTTGAAGTTAGAGCGTGGGTTTGCTGGCAAAAGCCACTGGAAAGCTTGGTCTCTGTCTCGAGCTTTCCGTGGCTCCATCACATTTACTTAATAAGCTGCACAGGATGTTCCACATTTAAACAACTTTGTCATACTCTGCTTTTCATCTAATTAGGCTCTTTCGCATAATGCTCAAGTTATATCTTTCACTAGATTGGAATTCTTCCAGAAATTCTCAGAACTGTACTAACAACCACAATCAATTTCCTGCAACTCCTATTCAAACTTAACCCTATATTGTGCTCCTGGTCACACATGAATAGCTGGTCTAGTGCAAAAATTCCCTCCCTTGCCATTGTAACTAGCCTTTTGTGATTTTAGGCATAAATGATTAAAAGGGCCCTTGTGAACAGAGCGCGTCTTTCTTTAATGAAGGTCAAACGGCTGGTAAGCTCAGCTACCGTTATAACTCACACCCCATATGTTCGTTCCCTCCCACCCTTCCTTTGATGTCCGCTTTTCTTGTTGTTTACAAACCATGCCACACACTGCTGCACGCCACACACTGCTGCACGCCACACACTGCTGCACGCCGCACACTGCTGCACGCCGCACACTGCTGCACGCCGCACACAACCGCACGCCACACACTGCTGCGCACACTGCTGCATTACACACTGCTGCACGCCGCACACTGCTGCACGCCTCACACTGCTACACGAAACACTGCTGCACGCCACACACTGCTGCACGCCACACACTGCTGCACGCCACACACTGCTGCACGCCTCACACTGCTGCACGCCGCACACTGCAGCACGCCGCACACTGCAGCACGCCTCACACTGGTGCACGCCTCACACTGGTGCACGCCACACACTGGTGCACACCGCACATTGCTGCAGGCCGCACACTGCTACACGCCACACACTGCTGCACGCCACACACTGCTGCATGCCGCTGCACGCCACACACTGCTGCACGCCACACACTGCTGCACGCCACACACTGCTGCACACTGCTGCATTACTCACTGCTGCATGCTGCACCACACTGCTGAACGCTGCACACTGCTGCACGCCGCTGCACGCCACACAGTGCTGCATGCCTCACACTGCTACACGAAACACTGCTGCACGCCACTGCACGCCACACACTGCTGCACGCCGCACACTGCTGCACGCCGCTGCACGCCACACACTGCTGCACGCCACACACTGCTGCATGCCACACACTGCTGCATGCCGCTGCACGCCACACACTGCTGCACGCCACACTGCTGCACGCCGCACACTGCTGCACGCCGCACACTGCTACACGAACCACTGCTGCACGCCACACACTGCTGCATGCCACACACTGCTGCACGCCACACACTGCTGCACGCCACAAACTGCTGCACGCCACACACTGCTGCACGCCACACACTGCTGCACGCCGCACAATGCTACACGAAACACTGCTGCACGCCACACACTGCTGCACGCCGCACACTGCTGCACGCCGCACACTGCTGCACGCCGCACACTGCTGCACGCCACACACTGCTGCACGCCACACACTGCTGCACGCCACACACTGCTGCATGCCGCTGCACGCCACACACTGCTGCATGCCGCTGCACGCCACACACTGCTACACTCCACACACTGCTGCACGCCACACACTGCTGCACGCCACACTGCTGCACGCCGCTCACTGCTGCACGCCGCACACACTGCTGCACGCCGCACACACTGCTGCACGCCGCACACACTGCTGCACGCCGCACACACTGCTGCACGCCGCACACACTGCTGCACGCCGCACACTGCTACACGAAACACTGCTGCACGCCACACACTGCTGCACACCACACACTGCTGCACGCCACACACTGCTGCACGCCACACACTGCTACACGAAACACTGCTGCACGCCACACACTGCTGCACGCCACACACTGCTGCACGCCGCACGCCGCAAACTGCTGCACACTGCTGCATTACTCACTGCTGCATGCTGCATGACACTGCTGCACGCAGCACACTGCTGCACGCAGCACACTGCTGCACGCCGCACACTACTGCACGCCGCACACTAATGCACGCCGCACACTAATGCACTCCACACACTGCTTTTATGCGAGTTTATGCTACTGACATTGTAAATGACAATGCCTTTTATTTGTTTTAAAACCAAAACATAAATAAAAGGCATTGTAATTTTACAATGCCAATAGCTCAAACTCTTATAAATGCGAGACCTATTGCATTGCAAATGCTTGTTCTAGAGATGGTTGTATATACCCCTGTAAAATATGCGTGATTTTCAACCATCTATTTGTGGGTGGTCCAAGGTAATTTCAAGTTTACGCTTTATCCTAGAAATTAAGAACCACTTTTGTTAATTTCCCCAAGTGTCCCACATTCAGTCCTGAGGAAGACCCCGTTGTAAGGACTTAAACAGCTTACTTGATTTGGGTGTTGAAACGTCGACATGCTTTCCTTTGTGTGCCAGTTTGGTCAACAGTGATTTATTCAACTGTGCTATTACAAACAAATGGATGTGTATTCATTATTTGGCTGAGAAAAGCCGGTTTCTCATTGTAAATAATGGTGTGATGGATTTAATGTTACTACCCTTCCCTTTTCACTCCTTCCATCCTCACTTGATGCACAATACCTTTTCCCTTTCTTCCCCTTTTTGCGTGGGGCACTTGTCTGGAACATAATTGTATATTTTCTGTTGATATATGAACCTTCGTGCAATGTGAATAAATAACGTTGCATTTTGAATTACGGAATATTATCGCATCAAGTTTCTATTGACTTCTAAATAAGTGTCCTATTTAGAATTGTGATAAATAAGAAAAAAGGAGAAAAGAAATGTAAGGAAAAAAGAACATTTGCACTAAACGTTTGGACTAAATACGTCTATGTAATTCTATAAAGTAAGGAGGAAATACTATATTATGTTAGAGCTTAGTTTATATAAATTGATTCTTAATAACATTCATAAAAGTTCATAATATTTATATTATAACATTATAAAATAATTAAATTCTAGATAAAAGAGATATATAGGTCTTAGAAAAGATCTTAAAGACAGAAAAAAGTAATTGAAGTAAGAGCAAGAAGAAATTAAGGAGGAAGGATGGAATAAAAGGGGAACATGAATAAGAAATCAAAAACTCATCATCTCCATTAAGTTAGTAACTTAGAAAGATAAATTATCAAATAGGAGTTCAAGGCATATCTTCGTTAAATGGAGAGAGAAAAAGAAATACGCATGTAAATAATTATTGTCTCTTTCTATGTGGGGAGAATCAATGTGGAAAGATCCGAGGAATATGTACTCGATCACTTTCTCTTTCAGCGTCTTCTTATTCAATAAACAGAGAGTTAACAGATTTCAAGTCAAATTCAGGTTACATTTTCATCTGAGGAAGAAATTTCAGAGGAGAGCGAGATTTGTCTTGATCTTTTTCCTGTGTGAGGGCAGCAACTGCCTGAAGAGTCTGAGCACGATCTCCTGACGAACGGGTAAAAGGGTCTAGATCGTGGCTTCGGCTTTGGGATCGATTTTGATTATTTTGAAATTCGTTCACAGTCACAAGATTTGGTGATGAAAGTGGAGGGTCAGGTTCTGGTGGAGTCATAGAGCATTCCATGCTCTGAGAAGAAAGATTGTCTAAGAAGTTACGGAGATGATCTGGATTAAATAACTCTTTAGAAATCCCATCTTTGGTAATCCTTAGTCGTGCAGACTCAAATAAATCATACTTGGTATCAAGCTGTTGTAGGCAGGGTCTTAGAGAAAGGAAAGTCTTACGTAGGTGATTTTTTTCCTTTGAGAAATCCGCTGCTATATTAATCTCATAGCCTCCAAATGTATATGCGCCGTGAGAACGAGCATCAGTAATCAATTGACGAACTTGTTTGTGTCGTAAGAAACATACGATGAGTGATCGTACATTTTTCCCTACATTGGGTGGACCAATACGATGAGCTCTCTACATTTCCAATGGTGGGTCAAAGGAAAGACCGGTGAGCTTTGTAAGAGTTTCTTTGAGAAAGGTTTTGGCATCTGTACCTTCAGAATTTTCTGGTGAGCCAAAAAAGCAGATTTCATACCTTCTAATCGCCGACCTACAGTAGAAATTTCTTGTAAGATCCGTTCCATGGTGGATTCTGATGAAGTCGTAAGATGGATTTTGGTTCTCTTGAGGTTAGATGGATTTTGGTTCAAGGAATTGACATTTGTTGCATCTGAACTGGAGCGACCTTGATTTAAAGCTTCTGAGAAAGAAGTTGCTTGGCATGTTTTCCAGATGTCTTACTGGACGACATTCTCAGAGCCTTTGCGTCAAAACACTGGTGTATAAGTACTTTACTGAGTTGATGACTAACGTTTATTCACCTATAAACACATATGTATATCAGTTCAGGCTATGTACGTGGTTGTATGCCGGTCCAGTAATAATACAGCTTTTCCTATGTTGGAGAAAAAACCATTGTAAAACCTGAAGTTTTGAGCACTTTTAATTCAAATTCTTCTCCTCAGCTGCAGGTGCACATGGAGGGTCACAGTTTCGCATATATCAAGTTGGTTAAAAGCATCTATCCAATTTTATAACAGTGAAGCCTGAGTCTTCTTGAAGAAAAAGTCAGGTTTTAAGAGGCAATACATCAAAATGAACTGTTATAATGCAGCCCGAAATCGGAAAAATGCCAGGAGCACTCTTCACAGGTTCTCCCTCAAAGGTCTATAAATGTGTCATAAGTTAAAATAAATTAAAATTTCTCATTTGCGATATTATGTAGATATATCTGCTAGGTTTGGCATCAGAAAGAAGTGTTCTTATGTGAGGAGAAAACTCGGAGTCAAGAGGCATTTCATTACAGTACACACGCATTTGAAAAGGCCATCATGAAGGTATAGGGCGCTCAACATGTTTGCAGCTGTTCCCTCACCTCAGCTCCTGATGCGCATCACTGGCCGTGACCCTGCGCCTCACAGGCCTCGCTCAGACATTAGCTGTAAGGAGACTCTCGGTGATGCTAGTCAGTAAACGCTCGTCATAAAATGTTCCTATTTCTTTCCGCTGTCTGGGAACAAGGTTTTGAAGCAGTCTTCATTCACGGTAAGGTGCGTCTTCGCCATCCAGGGCTTCCCGCAGCATGGAGCTCCGAACTTGAGCAGCCATCTTGTCGCGTGGCCAGACCACACCCCCTCCCTCTGTCTTTTTATTTTGCCAATAATTGTCCTCTCTGTCTATTTAGCCGTTTTCTGCCCTGTGCCCTTCCCGCTGCCCCGACAGCCCCGCCCCGCCCCGCCCTGCCCTGCCGGTTCCGCTTCCTGCCTCAGAGCTGCACTTCCCCTCCTCCCTCCCCTACTTAATGGCGGCTGCTGCGAGGGAGTGCGAGCAAGACCTCTGACCGCCTGGTCAGGGACCTGCTCGCCCTCTGCAGCTCCGCTGTTAAGTGCCACCGCTCCAGGCACTGTGACCTACTCGCTCAGGTAGGTGTTCGAGGGCCTCCACCAGCCGCAGGTTCCTGCCTACGCCTCATCCCTGGTGGTCCAGTGGGAGAGCCTTGCTCTTCTGCTGGCTGCTGTTGTCTGTCTTTTTGTCACCTTTGTGTTTTTCTGTCTCTCTTGTGCCCGTGTCTGTCTTTGTGCCATCTTCTGTTTTCTGTCTCCCTTGTGCCTGCTTTCTGCCTCCTCTCTGTCTTTTTATTTTTATTGTATTCCTCTCTTTTTATTTTGCCAGTAATTGTCCTCTGTCTACTTAGCTGTTTTTCTGCCCTGTGCCCTTCCCGCCGCTGATGCCCCTGCGGCCCCTCCCCCCATGCCGGTTCCCGCTTCCCGCCTCCCTGCTGCGCTTCCCTCCCCTACTTAACGGCAGCCACTGCACGGCCATGCGCAGCGGGCGCCCCAAAGGCAAGGCCATCTGCGCCCGTCCGCGACCCGACCGCGGCCAGCGCAGGATCCCTGGATCTACCCCTCATCGCTACAACTCCACCGACCTCCTCGCACTCAACCCCGGAAGAAACAACAACTGCCAGAGATTAACGCCGAACACCACCCACGGCCAGTTCTCCTGCCGTCAATCCTTCACCATCAAGAGCCCCCCCACGACCCCTGAACCCAAGACAGGACGCCAGCACCACTGAAGCCCAGACTTGCATACTCCTTAAGTGCGCTCCCTCCACAGACACGCCATGGAGATCTGGGACCTACTCGACACCCTCTCGCCAGACGTCACCCTCTTCGCGGAGGCATGGACCAACGTCACTTCCGCCCCCGACATCGCCACCGCCATCCCCGACGGACACAAGATCCAAAGAAAGGAACTCCCCCACCGCCCAGGAGGAGGACTCGTCAGCGCACACAAGAGCTCCCTCCGACTCTCCAGGACGAGTGACCCCCTCTACAACACAGAGCACCTCCACTTTCAGATCCAAACCAGCCACAGAACCATGCTGCGCATGACCCTCGTCTACAGGCCCCCCCCGGGCCTCGCGCCTCTTCTGCGATCACCATTGCCGGCCTCGTTGTACCCGACGCCATCGCCTCCATGGACTACATTCTTATCGGAGACCCGAACTTTCACCTCAACAACCGCAGCCAACCGACTCTACCACCCTCCTTGACAACCTCGGACTGAAGCAACTCAACAGCACTCACACACCGTCGACCCCTTCGCAGGAGGGACAAACATTCACTTCAGCCACACCACCCAGCCCCTCTGGACAGACCACCACTGCCTACACTTCACCTTCAACACCAACACCGCACCAAAACCCACCCCGCGCCCACCATAAAGGAACTGGAGCAAGATCACAGAGGAACACCTAAACACCACCCTCCTCCATGACCCTCCCTCCGCCACGACCAACGCCAACTATGCTGCCAAAGAACTACACTGCTGGATCTCCAGATGCACTGAGAAGCTCGCATCCCTCCGCCACCCCATCAAACAACGCCCCCTGAAGGCCACCTGGTTCACCACCGACCTCCAAGAAGCCAGGCGCTCCTGCAGACGCCTCAAGAAACTCTGGCGGAACAGGAAAACCACTGAAGACCAGAACAACTACAGGAACGCCATGAATAAATACCACCAGCGGATAAGAGCCACTAAGCAGACCTTTATCAAGAACAAAATCCACACCAACGCAAATAACGCAAAAGAACTCTTTAACGTCATACAGCAGTTCACCAATCCCCCCAGCAAAGCCACAGACGTCACACCATCCCAGGACCTCTGCAACAAGCTCAGCTCCTACTTCCACCTGAAAAATCAAGGCCCTCTATGACAACTTCAGCTAACAGACTCCGGACACCACCCCTTCCTCGCCACCGACAACCAGCCGACCATCACCACCTGGAAACCTGCTAATACTGAAGACACCACCACGACCATAAAGAACACCCACTCAGGAGCCCCCACAGACCCCTGTCCACCGCACATCTACCACAGAGCTGCCGCCACCATAGCACCCGAACTAGGCTGGACCATCAATGCCTCCCTCAAATCCGGCATCTTCCCCGACGACTGGAAGCAGGCAGAGGTCAACACCACCTCAAGAAACCCTCGGCCGACCCGACGGACCTGAAAAAGTACCGGCCCATCTCTCTCTTCCCCTTCGCAGCTAAAGTCACTGAGAGATTCATCAACGCCCAGCTGACCACCTTCATCGAAGAGAACGCCATCCTCCACTACTCCCAGTCCAGATTTCGCAGCAACCACATCACCGAGACCACCCTCCTCGCCGCCACCGATGACATCCGCATGCTACTCGACCAGGGCCACACTGCAGCCCTCATCCTACTGGACCTCTACGCAGCCTTCAACATCGTCTCACACCGCACTCTCGCAGCCAAACTCCACGACTGGATCCGCTCCTTTCTCTCCAGCAGAACCCAAAGGATCAGACTGCCTCCCTTTCTCTCCAAACGTACAGAGATCAACTGTGGAGTACCCCAACGATCCTCGCTCAGCCCCACGCTCTTCAACATCTACATAGCTCCCCTCGCCGCCATCATCAGACAGCATGGGCTCAGCATAGTATCTTACGCAGACGACACCCAGCTCATCTTCTCTCTCACGAACAACCCCAAAGACACCAGACTCAGCTTCCAAGAAGGAATCAAAGACGTTGCAGCCTGGATGAACGACAGCTGCCTAAAACCGAATTCGGAGAAGACAGAGGTCCTCGTCCTTGGCCCCTCCCCCACTGTGTGGGACAGCTCCTGGCGGCCCCCTGCCCTCGGAAACCCATCCACCCCAACGTCCCACGCACGGAACCTCGGCATCATTCCAGACTCCTCCCTCACCATTACCCACCAGACTAACGCCGTCGCCTCCACCTGCTTCAACTCCCTCTGCATCCTCCCCAAGACCTTCAAGTGGATCCACCTGAATGCAGAAAAAGACTGTCACCCACGCACTCATAACCAGCAGACTGGATTACGGTAATGCCCTCTACGCCGGAATCAACAAAACCCTGCTACACAAGCTCCAAACCATCCAGAACACATCAGCCAGACTCGTTCTCGAAACCCCACAACACGAGCACATGACCCAGCACATACGAGACCTGCACTGCCTCCCCATCGAGAAGAGAGTAACCTTCAAGCTACTCACCGATGCCTACAAATTCTTCCACAGCATCGGACCCAAATACCTCAACAAAAGAGTCTCCTTCCATGTACCCAAAAAGAAATTCCGTTCCGCCGACCTCACCCTGGCAGAGACCCCAGGCATCTGCGGAACCAGAGCAGGTGGAAGGGCCTTCTCCTACGTTGCAGCAAAAACCTGGAACGAGCTCCCAGTCAACATCAGACGCTCCCCAACTCTGCACACCTTTAGGAAGATCCTCAAGACCTGGCTCTTCGACTGATCCTGAGCTGCACCCCCTGACCACCGTGCCTTGAGACCCTCACGGGTGAGTAGCGCGCTTTATAAACCCCTGATTGATTGATCATCACTCTCATTTTCTCGATTCTCTTTGGTCAGTGAGTTTCGACTTCAGATACTGTTTGTGTGTTTTTTGCTCGCATACCCTTCCACCCTCCCCTCTTCTGTATTTTTGCGTACCCTACACCCAAACCCTCCTCCAACGTAGTTGATTGTCCAGTTCGCCCCACCCCTCTCAGCCCCATTGATGCTTGTTCCATCCACTTCACAAACCCTTCCACTTCGTTGCATGTCCCTTCTGTCTTGCCAGAAAAAAGCACTTAAAGGTTGTGCCAATGGGTTTCAAAATGCTACAAAGTTACAGACATCGCTGTGCTCTCTGCTCTGCATGGTCTTTTGGCATTGTCTCCATGCATGGCCAACATGGCGAACTTCTGCTCGGATTTAAGGTAATTAACCTTTTTTTGTGAAGGCAGAGAATAATCTCATACTAAGAAAACAGACCTCTGCCCTTTGCGGTCGGTGCTGGCCAGGACATATAACGTTTTCCCCTAACTTTCAGCCATGCAGCACAGCAGCCGTGCTGCTGTCAGTGGCGGCTGGCAACTATGGTGAGTGGAGAAGCTAGCAAATGAGTGGTGGGTGTGGGGGGCATAAAATAAAACACATTAAAAAGTAAATTAAATAAAAAGGTATTTACCATACTTACTGCATGACACGTTCTCCTCACTCAGGTCCTCTTCTTCTCTTGTGACGTCAAGTCCAGGGTCCCTGCCAACTCCCATAACTAATCCTGGCGCTGCTCTCATGCTGTACACCAGCGTGAGAGCAGCATCAGGATTGAAGGGGGCGGCCTCTCTCAGTGCTCTCAAGAGTACTGAAGGCCAGTGCTTTCTCTAACCCAGCTTTCTAGAAAGCTCGTTAGAGAGGTTTAAAGTGCAGAGGTCTGGCTGGCCGTCGCAAGACGGCTGGCCAAAGAGACATGCACACTTTAAACTAGTGCACAGGCAGCCCTCTGCCCACCACTCCTCCCTGCTGCTGCCACTCAGCAGCCCCTACCCCATTCTGCCACTCGGTTTGGGACGTTTTGACGAAAAATAAAATGGTAATGAATTAACTTCATTACCATTTTATTTTTCATCTCTGGGGATTTTCAGGGGGCATTTTAGCGGGACGACGCTCCTCTGCTCTAATGCAGGAGCCGGCCCTGGCTGCTGTACAACATGGCTAAGAGAAACTGACAAAGCCAATATCTCTTTCCTAGGCGAGACATATTGGCTTTTCCAATGCTTATTAGCATTATGGCAGTGAATAGCCCTCTACCATAAGAAGCTATCCATGAAGCTCCCCACAGTGTCTTGTACATTCAGGCATTGGACCTCTAGTCTGAATCTTCTACACAGAAGGTACATGCATCTCTCTGTCTAGACACACCAACCTCCTCTGCTCTTCTATTCTTATCCCACTAGTCCACTGTAACAACTGCCTCAGCATCATGTTGTGTATCAAGAATATAGGAGAAGGAGATCACAGCACTCAGGACTCCTCCTCCATATGCTATATTTCAGTGTCCATATATATAACACATTGCGCCCTGGCACGCTGGTTTAGTTGGTTGAGATGGGTATGGATACCCATTCTTTTAATGTCAATTCAGCTTCTACAGGGAGGGAGGTCTCAAGCTCACAGGTTCTTCTCTTGGGCACGAGCCTTTAAGGAAAACGGGCTGCATTTAAAAAATGGCCATCTTGAGTGCCCTAGAGAGGTTTTCAATTGAGCCTACAAGCGTTTTTATTTTAGACAAGTTGATAGCAAAGCAGCTCATGTTACTGATAGGCTTGTAAATTTTAGTCTCCAAAACCAGCTTCCCTCCCCACTGCCTATTTCAGTAGAAACTATGTTTAATGAAGACTTGGAATTTACGTTTCCGCCGCACGCAAGATGGGTGCCCTCCTTTCAGTAATTTTATTGGTTTTCTTTTTTCTCGTGCTAATGTTGTGCAGAATGGTCGTAACAAAATTAATGCAAATAAATTCCTCTATCTTTATTAAAACCATGATAAAATACCCAAAAAAGGGAAAATGTTGGGTGCTGACAACAACCTCAGCTTCTTTGTAGTATGAATAACAATTTACATCTAGTGATCGAAAGAGAAAGGTATGGCCAGATCTTAATACCAGTTTGAGAACATCTACTAAATGAGATCAAGAAAAATTGGTTACAGACTTGGAGGTGAGGATTCAAACCAATGGCTTTGGTTCTCTACTTAGTGGAGGATTCCGGTTGAAGTTTTTTGTTAAGGTGACGGCTCCCCTCTCAATTCCCCACTTTCTACATTTGCTGCTGCCACCCATGTGGGACTGACCTGTGGTGGTGCTGACCATTCCTCCGACAGCCTGGCCACTTTCCATCAACTCTTGAACAGAGTCCAGAGTTCTCTGCCGATGCTCTTCAATGTTTTTTACCTAGTGGGTGACAAGAAAATTATAATCACTCTCCTAAACACCAAATTAATCACCCCTCCAACTCTGCCACTGCCGCCCCCGCCGTGGGCACTGGGTGACACAAGCACATAGGCTCGAGCACACATCTGTATCTCTGAAAAATGCCTTCTTTAGGTCGAACATTCAAGACCTCTTGTATATACTTTAGTATATACTTATATGTGTTTGTACTGTGGGCTCTGGAGATCGGCCCTAGAACTTGCCTGCTTCCGATCAGGGACTTTTTTTTCTGTTCAATTGCCTCTATTTAACTATCTTAATTGAAAACAACCAGTAGAGGTCAGTAAAAACCCAGAATTGCTTTCTGCTGAGGGACTTTTTTTTAAAAAAATTTCTGGCAACTGCCTCCATTTAACTTTCTTGATAGTAAATGACCAGCAGAGGTCCGTAAAATACAAGAATCACTTTAGCATTCTCTAGATTGCAATCCATAGAAATGGTCTTCCAAAAGCACCCGTAGACAATAATATATTTTTCAAGTCTTGCATTTTCAGTGATATGACCACCGAAGACCCTGATTTTATATGAAAAACAGAGCTTTGGACTATTCCATTTCCGCAGAAAGGAAATATTTCTCTCCATGTGTTCCCATACCTGGCGTGTCACGCAGTTTGGTGCTTACTTACCCTTCCATGTTAAAGAACAGTAGATGTTTCAGCACCCAGGCTAATGTCCTGCATAGCTAAATACATATAAGGTCACAAAGGCAAAACCGATTGCATTGCAAATGCTTGTTTGAATTGCACCCAAACTCCTTCCCTTCTGGTTTTAATTAGACTAAGCAAGCAACTGATAGGTAACTCTACCGCATTCTGCAACAGCTCTATCCTTTATGAGCTACTAACCTGCCCAGATTTCTCGCCATTTCGCCATAAAAAATTAGCTTCAAGTTGCTTTTAGACAAACTGCAACACTGCTCTGGTACTGAAAAATTACTTATCTGGGAAAATCGGTTTTCAGAAAATAGTGCTGTAAACTTTGCATGATGTGCAATCTGCTGCTATCTAGTGTCTTTGCTTTGGTGTCAAGTTTCCATACTCCCTAAAACCTGCAATGCATCAGGACACAGCCCACCCCACTCCTCCCTCCCACCTTAGACTACATGGCTTTGCCCATCAAAATACATTTCTATGTACCTATGTGACAAAAATTTCAATTTCTTCCACCTACTTCTTTGATTGCAGCGGGTAAGCTTTAAGGTCTCATGTGAATCTACAACAATGTAAGTTGCAAATTGATTGTTACAGGTAGGAGACATTTCCCTTTGCAGCATATTTTGGTGCAGATCACACCATCACTCCTCCTTTAAAGTTGTGGCTGGCAAATGTAACAAATACAGTTTTTAAATGAGTTTTATCAACATGTTCATTTATTTGTATACCTACACAAGCGTTTTGTGGGTGTATGTATAGAGTCCCCGAGTCAGCTTATCAATGTTCATACAAACGTACATTCACTCAAATTAAAAAGAGCCTGAATGCATCTAATAACCCATATGTCAATAGCATCTTTATCTTGATGTGGCATTGAGAAAGCCCCAAACAATTGCTTTGTTTTTCTGACAAGTTCAAGGCTATATAATTGAATAACTCTTTTTCCATCTAGATTTTGTAAAGCTCTTTTTGCTCCACTTTGTGTGGTAGTGTAGAACACTGGTAGTCCAATGACTTAATTAGTATGAACAGGTAAAACTATATTCAGTTTAAAAAAATGGGTGTGTCTGACTTCTCTATAGCAGTAAGGAGAGTTTAGTTTACACAAATCAATACCATGGTAGAGTTGACTTAGTTTAGTTATCCCACGTGTTCAAATAAAAAAAACATGCTGCATTAGCTAAGAGCATCTTAAACGTGTAGCTAGTGCTAGTATAAATTCTACTAAGTAAGTTGAAAGCAAGCAAAATGTATTTCCAGAGCTTTCTTCCTTAGTCAGTCAACCAACGTTCCTGGAGGGACAGAACGCCCTGAAATGACATGAGCATATACATCACTGATAATGACCGAAGCCACATCACCGGAGTTTTGAGCCAGAGAATGACTGCCAACTTATTGGCAATAGCTGTAAAAGGCTATACTTCCTCAACATCCACGAGACTTCGCATGCAGGGTACTCCATATAGCTGTGTGGCCCAATTTGTTGTCTTCCTGCCACTTGTTTATGAATGCCAGCAAATAGTCTCCAATATTGTTCAAAGCAATATACTGGCTGCACTTATAGACTGGTATCAATAACATTACATTACAAATGCACTGGTGTATGTGTGTGTTTCTGGCATTTTTAGATGGCCATTTCCACTTGCCCACATTACAAAAGAAAATATTAGATCTCTGAGCACACCTGTCCAAGACAAGTATCCTTAAGTATGTGCATGTATGGTTCTTCTACTGATAATTCTTCTAGCTCACTGATTCTTCACAATTTTATTGTAACTAGCGCTGCAGACCACGGGGGCTACACCACACAGACGTTAGGATAAGGGAACAGTAAGATATAAGCCTGATATTAAGGACTAGTACATGCCAACCATAACAAAACCCATGACAGGCGGCACTATAGTTGGGAAGGGAGAGGGCACTATAGTTCTGGCTGTGGGAGCCTTATAATAGTGCAGCCATGTCAAAGGCTGGCACTATGGAACTCCTAGATGGGACGGTAAGTTTACTCTTAAAAATCACTGATGATAGGTTTGAAGAACATCACACTTAGTGTACAGAAATGCCACTGATGATGTACGTTCCTACATAATTTAATAAAGGGGGGTATAAAATTAACCAAGCTGTGTCCCTAACCTGCCAGAGCACTTACCTCTAGCCATAGCTGACCATCTTCTCGCTCCGTGGGGTTGCTCTCTGTAGTGGCAAAGTATTGCATGCTGTCCAGCAGGCAGGTCCAGGATGTCTTCTGCTTGAGCGTGTCACCATACCAGGAGGGATGATGCTGGCACTGCAACAGTTGGGCCTTAGCGGCAGATACAATAACACAGCCATCCGTCTCTGCCCCACGCAATACCATCTACAGAGAGGAACAAAGGTGTCAGAATGAAACACTACTCTCTAACAGGGACAGCGAAGACACAACAAAAAAGAATTGAAGGGAAACAACTTCTATGAGAGTGCTGGGTGTGCATCCAATATACAAGCACTCACTGGATTCAAGGGATGGTCAAAGATTAAAGGATGCATGGGGTAGTATAGAAGAGCAGGCATTAAGGGCCCATGAAAGTGGTCTCCACAAAGGACTAAGGACAGTAACAGACAACAGGAAAGAGTATAAAGATAGTAGTTTTTATTGACAGTATAGGAAAGAGGACTTTGGGGGACAGTATGTAAGAGTCAACTATGGTGTCTCCAGGAAAGAACGCTAGCTGTTAGAGGTAGGAGTTTTGACTGAGGGGCACAGTGTTCTCACGTCCATGCAATAGCACTCATTAATGGAGATAATAAAAGTGCTAGATTTATGAGGGATTCTGAAAGTCCTGAATGTGACGGGACAGTTTAGAAATAATCACCAGCAAGCTTAGCCTGCCTCAGCTTCTGGTTTATCAACCATACAAGCAACAAGGCAAGGACAATCTCTGTACCTGGCAGTTCACAAGCTCAATCAACCAGTTGCGGTTGAAGATATCCTTGGTCTGGCATGCTGCAATGCCACAGAGCTGCTCGCTAACACCAGATTCCTCTTCTGTAAAAACGACAAACTTATCCGTCTCTTCAATGAGCTTCTGCAACATGTAGGCTCCTAGAATGAAGATAACAGAGTAATCACTTATTCATGTCCAGAGAAACAAGCAGTAATCTCATCTCATACTAACATACTGTTCACAACAGTCCTTTCTTGCCTCTTTGGTAGTGTATTGAAAAGTAGAAAAGCTGATGTAGGCAGAAAACATTTTTCCTACACCTTTTTTCTTCTTGACCTGCTCAATGTAATTTTCTTTGTTATCTGAGCTTACCTATCTGCTATTACAAGCTTGAACCATCTCCTGCTAGCGAGCAGAGAGTCCCCATAGTAATGCTTTAAAATAGAAGTAATCGAATCACCCTCACACTAATGAATAAGAGCTCTGCATTCCCCAAGCTCTGGAAACCCTTCCGAAACCTCTTGACGACAGAATTTTGCGAGCTCACATGCCCTAAATACTTACGCCTCCTTCGCCTATCAGAAACTAACGCAGCAACCACATAAGACACTATACCGAAGCAAGACATGCGAGATAGTGATACTTATACCACTTATCTTGAACTGGTGACTTATCTTGAACTGGTGCCTGGGTCCAGGTTGGGGGAGGGTGTGGGGAGTTAGGGGGATATTACACAATTTTAACACAGCAACTTGCATTTGCAGGTCACTAAGCGAATATTGTTTGTTATAAATAAAACTACAATAAAGAAATTTAAAACATAAAATAGAAGTAATAAAGCAGCTTCCTTTACAAATGGCAAAGGAAATCTTCAACTTAGTAGTGCAATGAGCTTATATAAAAAGATACCAAAACTTTGGCAAATTTGGTGACAGCTCTGCAGAATCACCTTCCCCACAGGTCACCATAATTCAGATTTCTGTAACACATCGTGTGGAAGGGAGTCTCTTCTGAGATTTGCTCAGAGTTTCTCAACATCTGGGGTTTTCTCCAACTTTGTTTCTTGGATTCCAGTTCCTTGGGCACTTGTTCTCTGGGATTTGTTGCCCATGGATTGTTGCCCAGATGAAACATTTTTGTGTTTTTGCTATTCATGAATCACCAAAGAAGGCTCTTTTCCGGCCATACCAATCTTATGAGAAGAAAGAAAAGATTGTGCTCTGATTACCCTCACGGGTACTGCATTTATTGCGTCTACCCCACCCTTAAACCAAAAGATTGCAAGATCAGTTTAAAATAAATTTCTGAGATACTGAATGACTGTGAAACGTGGCTTCTGAGGTGGCCCCAAAAGAAAAAGGCCAGTGATGACCCAGATTTCTCCGACAAACAGTCCACAGAGAGCACCAGTCCTGAAGTGCAAAAGCCTGCAAGGAGGTAAGGATTCTAAAATATCTCCTTCCGTACAGGAGTGAGACTTCTGGAGAACTTTCTAAGAAGGCCTCTAAAATTCAACACGATGCTACTACTAAGGATTATGCTACTTACCCAGTAAGCATCTGTTCTTGGCATGAAGAGCTGTAGATTCACATGCTTTGCATACTCCTGCCATCTAGTGTTGGGTCCGGATGTTTGCAAGTTGTTATTCTTTGAAGAAGTCTTTCCCAGTCAGGAGGTAAGGTGACTCCTCCTTTTGGTGATAGTGCGCATGGGCATCGACTCCATTGTTAGAATGCTTTCCAGCAACAGGGTGAGAATGGAGTAAGTGAGTGTAATACAAAGATGTCCACGCGTATGTAATGTAATAATGAAAAACTGCAACAACTACAGGTACCCAGGGAGGTGGGAAGGCACATGTGAATCTAAGCTCTACATACCAATAACAGATGCAAGTAGCATAATCTGTTAGAGGAATGTGTGCTGTCGATACACATGCTTTGCATAGACTATATAGCAGCATTCTCCCAAAGCGGTGGCTAACCAGTAGATGTTGCAGCTGTTTGAAAAAGTGTCTTTGGCACTGCTTGCCCTACATTGACTTGTTGACGTGCTAACACATCCACACAGTAGTGTTTGGTAAATGTGTGTGGTGTGGACCATGTTGCTGCTTTACAAATGTCAGCCATAGGGATGTTACCTAAAAAGGCCAAAGACGCTCCTATTTTACGAGTGGAATGTGCTCTAGAAGGTATAGAAAAAGTTATTAGCTTTAGCATAGCAGGTTTGAATACATTTAACAATCCATGTTGCAATACCGGATTTAGAAATTGGATTGCCTTTGTGAAGTGTACCAAATGCAACAAACAGTTAGTTTTGTTTTACGAAAATCCTTTGTTCTTTAAATATAATACAATAATGCTCTTCTGACATCAAGAGTATGAAGAGCTCTTTTTGCTGCAGAATTAGGTTGAGGAAAGAACAAAGGTAACTCAACTGATTGGTTGAAATGAAAATCAGAGACTACTTTGGGAAGGAATTTTGTATTGGTGCGAAGAACTACTCTGTCTTTATGAGGTTGAAAGAAGGGTTCTTCTATGAAGTGATCGCAATGAAGAAGGTAACATTCAATGAAAAAAACTGTAGCGGACAGTTGTGTAATGGCTCAAAAGGTGGACCCCTGAGCTGTGTAAGAACAATGTTCAGATTCCAAACTGATGCAGGAGGTACCCTGGGTGGTAATACTCTTTTAAGGCCCTCCATAGAGGCTTTAATTACTGGAATTTTGAACAAAGATGGATGTTGCCTGTTTTGCAAATATGCGGCTACTGATGCAGGATGCAATGCAATGGAAGTGTAGGCTAGACCAGCATGCTGTAAATCCAGAAGATCGTTACAACAAACAAATGATGGACGGAATGCTGACAATGCATACATTCTCCCCCAGTCAAGAGATCTGGGTTAAATCCATCGTTCTTTTGCCCACTACACCACCCCAGTTCAGACATGGCCATATGCAAATCAGTCTTGACCCTGTGCCTCATGGGAACAGTCCAGCCCGAACTGCCAAGCCATGTCTTCCCTGGACCGGAATCAAGCATCCTAGGACCGGTTTCTGGCTATCAGCCGTCATCAGCCAGGATAGCTTGACTCCAGTGGCGTAGTGAGCACGGGTCCCACGTCTGGGAATACCCATCCCACTTAGGGCGAAAAGCGTTACAACAAACAAATGATGGACGGAATGCTGACAATGCATACATTCTCCCCCAGTCAAGAGATCTGGGTTAAATCCATCGTTCTTTTGCCCACTACACCACCCCATTGTTCTGCATTCTGTCCATCAATTGTTGTTTTTGCATTTGTCACCCCGAGTGGGAAGGGTATGCTCAGACGTGAGTCCCTTGCTCTCCATGCCACTGGAATCAGGCTATCCTGGCTGACGAGGGCTGAAAGCCCGAAACCGGTCCTAGGATGCTTGTTTCCAGTCCAGGGAGGACCTGGCTTGGCAGTTCGGGCTGGACTGTTCCCATGGGGCACAGGGTCAAGACTGATTTGCATATGGCTGGGTTCAAACTGGAATGGCATGGTGAGCAAAAAAACGATGGATTTAGGCCCAGATCTCTGTACTGGGGTGAATGTATGACATTGTTCTGCATTCTGTCCATCAATTGTTGTTTTTGCATTTGTCACCCCGAGTGGGAAGGGTATGCTCAGACGTGAGTCCCTTGCTCTCCATGCCACTGGAATCAGGCTATCCTGGCTGACGAGGGCTGAAAGCCCGAAACCGGTCCTAGGATGCTTGTTTCCAGTCCAGGGAGGACCTGGCTTGGCAGTTCGGGCTGGACTGTTCCCATGGGGCACAGGGTCAAGACTGATTTGCATATGGCTGGGTTCAAACTGGAATGGCATGGTGAGCAAAAAAACGATGGATTTAGGCCCAGATCTCTGTACTGGGGTGAATGTATGACATTGTTCTGCATTCTGTCCATCAATTGTTGTTTTTGCATTTGTCACCCCGAGTGGGAAGGGTATGCTCAGACGTGAGTCCCTTGCTCTCCATGCCACTGGAATCAGGCTATCCTGGCTGACGAGGGCTGAAAGCCCGAAACCGGTCCTAGGATGCTTGTTTCCAGTCCAGGGAGGACCTGGCTTGGCAGTTCGGGCTGGACTGTTCCCATGGGGCACAGGGTCAAGACTGATTTGCATATGGCTGGGTTCAAACTGGAATGGCATGGTGAGCAAAAAAACGATGGATTTAGGCCCAGATCTCTGTACTGGGGTGAATGTATGACATTGTTCTGCATTCTGTCCATCAATTGTTGTTTTTGCATTTGTCACCCCGAGTGGGAAGGGTATGCTCAGACGTGAGTCCCTTGCTCTCCATGCCACTGGAATCAGGCTATCCTGGCTGACGAGGGCTGAAAGCCCGAAACCGGTCCTAGGATGCTTGTTTCCAGTCCAGGGAGGACCTGGCTTGGCAGTTCGGGCTGGACTGTTCCCATGGGGCACAGGGTCAAGACTGATTTGCATATGGCTGGGTTCAAACTGGAATGGCATGGTGAGCAAAAAAACGATGGATTTAGGCCCAGATCTCTGTACTGGGGTGAATGTATGACATTGTTCTGCATTCTGTCCATCAATTGTTGTTTTTGCATTTGTCACCCCGAGTGGGAAGGGTATGCTCAGACGTGAGTCCCTTGCTCTCCATGCCACTGGAATCAGGCTATCCTGGCTGACGAGGGCTGAAAGCCCGAAACCGGTCCTAGGATGCTTGTTTCCAGTCCAGGGAGGACCTGGCTTGGCAGTTCGGGCTGGACTGTTCCCATGGGGCACAGGGTCAAGACTGATTTGCATATGGCTGGGTTCAAACTGGAATGGCATGGTGAGCAAAAAAACGATGGATTTAGGCCCAGATCTCTGTACTGGGGTGAATGTATGACATTGTTCTGCATTCTGTCCATCAATTGTTGTTTTTGCATTTGTCACCCCGAGTGGGAAGGGTATGCTCAGACGTGAGTCCCTTGCTCTCCATGCCACTGGAATCAGGCTATCCTGGCTGACGAGGGCTGAAAGCCCGAAACCGGTCCTAGGATGCTTGTTTCCAGTCCAGGGAGGACCTGGCTTGGCAGTTCGGGCTGGACTGTTCCCATGGGGCACAGGGTCAAGACTGATTTGCATATGGCTGGGTTCAAACTGGAATGGCATGGTGAGCAAAAAAACGATGGATTTAGGCCCAGATCTCTGTACTGGGGTGAATGTATGACATTGTTCTGCATTCTGTCCATCAATTGTTGTTTTTGCGTAAATCCAGAAGATAACAAATGGTATTTTGAATCGAGGCATCTAGTGGATCAATATTGTGATTGGTACAGTATATAAAAAATCTTTTCCATTTTGCTGCATAACATGCTCTGGTAGTAAGCTTTCTTGCTTTCTTAAGAATAGTCATACACTCTGGTGGCAAGTTGAGATAGCCAAACTCTATGACTTCAGGAGCCAAATCGCTAGATTGACTTCTCCATGGCTCTTTGTGAGAAGGCTGGAATTGAGATGCAGCTTTTGATGTGGAACTACCAATAGTTCCAATAGTGTTGTGAACCATGATTAATGGGCCCAAGTGGGAGCCACTAGAATCAATGTGAGGGATGTTTGCCTGAGCTTCCGAACCAGAAATGGAAGGAGAGGGAGAGCCGGAAAAGTGTAGGAAAATATACCTGAGCAATTAATCCATGGAGCATTGCCTTTGGATAGAGGGTGTGGGAACCTGGAGGCGAAGTTTGGGCATTTTGAGTTGTCCACTGTAGCGAGCAGATCAATTTGTGGGAATCCCCATTCTTGAAAGTATGGAAGGAGAACTTGGCATTAAGTTCCCACTCGTGTATTTGTTGCCGCCTTCTACTGAGGAGGTCTGCAATCTGATTGTTCACTCCTGGGAGGTGCTCTGCCAGAAGATGTACTCTGTGATGATTTGCCTAATGCCAAATGGTATGAGAGCGGTGTGACAGTTGCAGAGAATGTGCCCCCCTCTTGTTTTTGTACATAGTACATAGCTGTTATATTGTCCGAGCGGACTAGGAGAACTTTCCCTATCAGGTGAGACTGAAAAGCTTTCAGTGCTAGATATACAGCCCGAAGCTCTAGATAGTTGATGTGAAGAGTTTTGTACTTGTTGGCCCATAGACCGTGAATTGTCAAATTGTGAAAATGGGCACCCCAACCTGAGAGAGATGCGTCTGCTGTTAGCACAATCTGTGGAACAGGGTCGATAAAGGGCTGCCATTTTTTTTAAGTTTTGTGTGTTCCACCACTGCAGAAAGCGATGCGTGCGGCTGTCTACCAACACTAGATCTGTTAATTGACCCTGAGTCTGATTCCACGGATGTGCTAAAGACTCTTGTAGAGGATGCAAGTGTAACCTTGCATGAGGCACTATTGCAATGCATGATGCCATCATTCCTAACAGTTGCAGTTCTGACTGCTAAGTATTGATGAGTCTGAAACTGTAGTATCAGAGTTTGAATATTTCACATTCTGGCTGCATTGAGAGAGACTATAGATGTGCAGGTGTTTAGGGTCGCTCCCAGATAGGACTGCATTTGTGAAGGCAGAAGATGAGACTTCTATGTATTGACTGTGAAACCAAATTGGTGGAGTAGGTCTAGTGTAGTCTGAGAGTGTTGTAAATACTTTTGGTGTGTGCTGGCTTTGATGAGCCAGTCGTTTAGGTATGGGAAGACATGAATCTGTTGTCTTCCGAAATGTGCTGCTACTACAACTAGACATTTTGTGAACACTCTGGGGGCAGTGGTTCCTAAACGGGAGTACTTAGAATTAATAGTGTTTTTCTGCTATCACAAATCTGAGATATTTGCAATGTGCTAGTTGAACCAGTATGTGAAAGTATGCGGCTTTTAAGTCGAGTGTATATATAAAATCGCTTTGTTGTAGCAGTGGAGGCACCTGTTGAAGCGCGACCATGTGGAAATGTTCTGACTGTATGTACAGATTTAACGTCCTTAGATCCTAAATTGGTCTTAAGGAGCTGTCCTTTTTGGGGATCAGAAAATACAGAGAGTACACCCCTGAACCTTGGTACTGTAACGGAATTGGTTCTATGGCTCCTTTTGATAAAAGAGCTTGTACCTCTTGTTTGAGAATCTGTAGTGTGAGAAAGTGCCATCTTTCCTGCATGGTATGCCCCCACTTTTGCTGAATTGCTGATGTACTTTCACTGAGTGTGCCCTGGGCTCCTGCCAATCAGGTGCCCAGGGCCTGTGTTCCTTCCCTAAAACTACATTGAAGCCTAAACCCAAATGGCATCTCTGCCACAAGTCAGCCCCTCGTAAATGGTACCATAGGTACCCAGAGCACTGTGACCAGAAAAGGCCCCTAAGGGCTGCAGCACTTATTGTGCCACCCTTAGAGGCCCTGTACCCTGATACACACACGCTGCCTTTGCAGGCTGAGTGTCTGGGTGCAGAACAAAACAAAGAGACGACATGGCACACATCCCTGTGTGCCATGCCCACAGACCACTGCCCTGGCATACATCAGTCACTCCTCTAGCTGGGTGCCATGGTGAGGGTACAGGTGCATGAGCCCTGCACCCCTACAGTGCCCAGGTCCATTCCTGGGCCCTGTAAGTGCAGTGTTGCCATTAAGAGTATATGGTGCTGGGAGATCGACATTACGAACTCCACAGCACCATGATGGCTGGCCTGAAGACTGGGAAGTTTGGTATCAAACTTCTCAGCACATTAAATCCACACTGATCCCAGTGTGGAATTTAATGTAAAATGCACGACAGGGGGCAACTTAGAGTTGCCCCCTGAAACTAACCCACAACCAGCGTCCTGACTGAGAGGCTGCCAAGGCTGCCACCCAGCAGACATGTTGCTGGACCCCTGGGTAGAGAGCCAAACGCTCTTTGCGCCGGGACGCCCCTGGGTAAGCTGAGCGCATTACAAATTTCATATTATTATTGTGGACCTGCAACAATGCACATCCTGGGGTGAGGTGCTAGGCCTCCTCCCCCAGGATGGGCAGGGGAAGCTTCAAAGGCATGCCGCGTTTGTGAGCCTCTCCAGACCACTTGCTGTCCTCAGCAACTGGTCCCCACCGGTTCTGACCCCCACTCTGGCAGGAATACTGGTGGGAAAACCCAAGTGAGGAAAGGGGGTGTGCCAGCCACTGCCAACCCCACCCCTAAGGTGGGGGAGGCGAGGTGAAGCACAACTCCAGGCTCTCGCCATCTTGAGGATGTGGAGTCCTACCCAATCAGGACTAGGCTCTTGCCCCCCTCCCACTGGAGAGTGGCAGGATAGGGGGTGTACTCACCCCAGGAAAGGGCCCCATTGGTCCCTGACCTTTCCCTAACTGTAACGCCCCTAAATTTAGTATTTAGGAGCACCCTGAACTTTCCTTCCTCAGATCCCGACTACAACTACAAAGAAGAAAGAAGACCTGCCGTGCAGCCGCTAACAAGAGGACGACACCAACTGACTTGGCCCCAGCCCTACCGGCCAGTCGATCCTCGAACCTGCTCTTGCTAAACCTCGGCGTCCCCAGTGGTCAGAAACCTCAAAAACCCCAGAGGACCTGACTGCCTTGCTCATCTAAAGACTGGGACTCCCACGAGCAGTGGTTCTGCTCAAACAGAAACAACCCCTAGTGCCAGCCAGGAACCGCGAATCCAGCACACTCTGCACCCGCTGAGCCCGGCCTGTGCCTGAGTGAACAAAGACCACGAGGACGTCCCCCCGGCGACTGTGACCAAGAATCCAGCACCCAAGGACCCTCCTCGACGCTCCTGACGACGCCTGCAGCCTCAACTCCAGCGACCCCCCCAACGCGACCAGCAGAGGGTAAGATTTCCTGACGCCAAAAGACACCCCTGCACCCGGCGCCCTTTGGCCCCCTGTGCCCAACACCTGGGTGCCTACCTAACCTACAACTTCCCAACTTACCTCTCGAAGTGGTTGTTGCACCTGAAGAATCTCCATCCCCGAGCTTGCAGCCTTTGTTCGTCACACAGCTTTCCCATTGAAATCCAATAAGCGCCCGACGGCTCAAAAGCACCCTGCACACAGCCGCCCGAGTGCCCGTGGAAGTGCAGCATCTGTTCTATTCTACTTCCACACTTGCCCTGTGTAAGTGACCAGGAGCCCAGCTCCCACAGCTGCGTGACCTGCCTCCTAGCAGCCACCAACCAAAGGCTCCCTACCTGCCATAGGCTAACATTGGGCCTACTCTCTCTGCACCCGGCTGCCCCAGTGCCGCTGAGGGTGTAACTACTGTACCTACCTGACCCTGGGAGACCCCTGAGTCTTATCCGAGAACCTTAGCTCTGCCAGTTGAGAACTTACCTGAAAGCCGATAACTTACATTTTCTCCATAGGGTAACATTGACAGGTTTTTACTTGGAAATTCTTCTGTCGAGCTTTGAAACTTTAAAATATTCACTAAAAATCATCCGATCAACGAAAACGAAATTACTCACCTGTTACCAGTAGAGAGCCCAGTGCTGGATCTTGGTGCCCAGCACTGACCCTTAAAAGTAATTACAACTGTGATTTTCAGATAACCTGATTTCCTCCCATAGGATAACACTGCCTGGTTTTCACCAGAAATTCTTCCAAGTTTCGATTTTTGCAACTTTGAAATATTCCCTAAAAATCGCCTGTTTACAAAAACGATTTCTTTCAACTGTTTACAGGAGATACACCAGGGCAGAATCCAGGATCCAGCCCTGAGTAAGAAAAACATACGTAAAGTAACTGTTATTACAGTTTGCTTAAAATTCCCATTGAGCTCAATGTTAATATTGTGTTAGGATTGTGTTGCATATTGCAACAACTGTATCTATTGCATTGAAAATTCTATTGCTTATTGAAAGTATACAACTATAGCATCTCTTCCTGTGAAAGTATTTTTATACCTACTTGTGGTTCTAAAATAAAACAACAATATATTTTTTATACAAAACAATTGGCCTAGAGTTCAGTTCTTGAGTGTGAGAGACCATTTGCTGACTGAGTGTGTACAACAAATGCTTTACACTGTCCTCCAATACTGCCTTACCGCTCGACCAAGCTACCACTTTAGAGAGTACGGTTATATCTAACTTTAACCTCTGCCAAACCTCTGGGGACTGTTGGACTCTGTACACACTAACCTCACTTTGCTGTAGTATATACAGAGCCACTTTCTTACATGTAGGTACGCTGACAAGAGTTTGTGTGTGCGGGGTGGAATATTGGGAGGATTGCTGGTGAGCTCCAGGCAATAACCATGTCAGATAATGTCCAACAAATCGTCATTTGTCTGATGTTATGGATTGCCAAATGGGGAGAAAGTGCTGAAGTCTTCCCCCAACAGGTGTTACATGATCAGGGGAAGTGTAGGCAAGTCACTGTTTATTGGGGGAACGGGAGTTACAGGTTGGCGTGCTCTTACCCCTACCTTTAAAATTGTTTCCTCTGTACCCTCCTCCAGAAGCCTCTAGAGGAAGAGGGTTGCGTGTTGGACTTATATGAGGAAGCGTTAGGGCCTGAGGATGTATTTTTGGACCCACCCCTATAAGATGAGCGGCAAAAGGAGCCTCTGCTTGATGGAGACTGAAGCGCTCCCATGGTTTTCGCCACGTCGGAGTCTTTTTTCATCTTTTCTAAAGCCTCATCCACTTGAGGACATAAGAGAATGCTGGAGGTAACTTCTTTTGCTACAGTGTTAGCAGCATCAAGAGCATATAAAATAGAAGAATTAGATATAAGTTTTCCTTCTTGGACTAGCTCTTGTGCCTTTTTCTTGTGTTCTTCTGGAAGGTAATGAAGTAAGCCTGCCATCTCATCACAGTGTGTCCTGTAATACCTAGCTAGTAGCCCCTGCGTGTTGGCAATGCGCCAGTAGTTAGCAGCTTGAGCAGCAACTCTTTTACCAAATGCATCAATCAATTTAGACTCTTTATCTGGGGGAGGGGAGGTGCATCCCCAGAGGTCTGTGAGTTCACTCTCTTACGAGTGTTAGAAACCACTATGAGTCTAAAGGGAGCTGTCCTTTAATAAAAACAGGATCAGAGGGTGATGGTTTGTATTTCTTATCTTATCAATGGTGGTGCTTCCGTGAGGCGCCTCCACTTCCTTCACACATTTTTTGTTGGATATGATGTGCTAAAAATCTTAGGGTGAGAAACGTACAAAACCTATCTATTTACAGTGAGCAGACACACTTGAGAAATCATTTTAATTAGGGTTAGGAGCACCCAGTGCGTACAGCATCTATTAGCTGGTACCTAAGCAGTTGAACCAAGATGTGGTTTTGGGTATGTTCATGATGTTTATCCCGGTTTAGAGCAGGATTTGTTTATGATTCTAGTAAAGCTTAACCACACCTGCCAAGAAGGTCCTAGATGCAGTAATGGAATCACAGGCCACCAGTCCGACACAGTTACACGTCAAGTATCAGGAAAAAGAGAATGAGGTTATGATCATGGCCCACATGAGGAATGAGGATGGAGGCACTTTTCTCAAGAGGAAGTCTCACATCGAGGTTATGGGCACTCAGTTTGACAGATAGTACAAGTTTACATGGGTCACCAAGTAGTCAAATATGTCAGATCCTGGTGGACCTAATAAATGACTTGCATTACATAACAGGGGAATATTATAGAGGGTTCAAATAGCCCAATTAAAATCATACGTATTATCTGTCACCTAAGCCAACACAATAGACGCAACCAACACCAGCTTTTCTGGCCTTTTCTCAACCAGGACTGTAGGAAGCTGGCTCTTTATGAGTGTGATATATCAAAAAACTGATATACAATGTAAAGAGACCAAGGGTTGTCTTACAAGTGGACAGGGGATTGCTATGCAATCACAAAGTGCTCTATTAGGGGGTAGTGTGGTCGAGCAGCCTTAGGCTTAACACAAAGGAGTGCAAGACATTTGCAAATACACAACATGATCAATAAATTACACACACACCACTCAAGAAGGCGATCACCACCAATTTATAAAAATACCAAATACCTTTATATATGTTTAGACATCACAGAAAATTCGTTCAGGTAAGTACATTTTTAAATATAAATCCTTTTGAAGTGGACACAGTGCAATTTCGGGAATATGCAATGTTACCCTATTGAAGGAAGAACAACTTCTGCAAACAGTTACAGTACATCGACCTGCACAACCAATCTCCAGGAGTTAAGATTAGTGGTAGGCAAGGTCCAGGGCATTACCAGCAGTACACCGGCAGCACGAGGGCGGCTGGGTTCATATCGGTGCTGGGAGCCCAATGCGTTACAATGGGGATCGCTCACTGTAAAAAGGGGATGTAGGCTCTAGGAAGTCAGTTGGGCTTAACCAGCAAGAAAGTGGGACCATGCCTTGCCCAGGGGCAACGGGTGAAGAGGTGTCCTCAAACGTTGGGTTTTTCCTTACTGGAGCAGTAGGGGTTGAAGAGGGTTGGCGTGCAGTGGTTGCTTCAGGTGTCGGGTTTTGACTGTTCCTGAGGCCTCAGTCTTCTCTTGTGTAGTTCTTCGGAACAGGTCTGCTGTTCATAGGAGGTCTTGAGTCTCTTTCGAAGGCAGGCAGTCCTCTCAAATTTCAGAAGTCAACAGCAGCAGACAAGTCGACTTTGGCGCAATTTTCGACGAGGGATGCAGACAAGACAGAAGGGTTGTTAACCAGGTCAGTTACTTCTTCTCTGCTTTTGCAGCTCTTCAGTGTCCTCTCTCTTCTTAGGTAGTCAGGATCTGCTTGTCTGGTGCCAGGGGCACCCCTAAATATTGAATTTAGGGGTGTTAGTAGAGTGTAGGATAGTAGCCAATGGGCTACTCACCCTAAAGGCCCTTACACACTCCAAATATGACAACTTCCTGTGGGAACTGGGCATGACCCTGTCTCAGAATTCCTACGTATGCCACCACAAAGATGGCTACTTCTGAAAAATCGTATCCACCTCACAGTAGCCCATCATAGGGGTGATACTAGCCTGGAGGTGGCTAGCTAATTTTCCCACCTGTCCAGGTGCCAAGGCGGCACTGGACAGGGGGGCTGGCTTCCTCTCCTGTGAGGGGAGCCGATTCGCATTCCAGTGGTGGCAGCTTCTTTGATGCTCGCCGGGCCAAGGAGGCTAATCAGCAGGTCATCCTGTGGGAGGGGGTGTTACACCCTCTTACAAGATAGGCTTTTGTTCTAGGTCTCCTGAGACCAAAGGCTCTCACTGTAAGAGGTCAGAAGAGAGTCTCTGGTAGCAGGTTGGAATAAACCAGTCAGCAAGGACACAAGAGCCTGGTAGGTTTTCAGGGGGCACCTCTGAGGTGCCCTCTGGGGACATGTATTAGTAAATCCAATGCTGCCTTCAATGTGGGTCTATCAATATGAGATGTTTGATACCAAACATCCCTACTTTCAGTGAAGCCATCATGTAGCTGGGGAACTCGTTTTCACCAGTGACCAGCACATCTTTTAAAATGGCTTCCCTGGTCACTTGTACTGGCAGTAATAGGACTGACTAACACTGGGGCATATCTGTTCATGGCCACATGTAATATTTAAGCACCCTGGCTTAGGGCTGTCAGGCCTGCTGTAGGGGTAACTTACAAATATTACATGCAGTTTTAGGGAAATGGCACACAGGGATGTGTGACATGTCATGTTTTCACTTTTGTCTGCACCAAGACAAGCAGCTGGCAATGGCAGTCTTGCATGTGCTTGGTGAGGGGTTCCTTAGGTTGGCGCAATTCGTGCTGCAGCCCCTAGGGGCCCTCTTTAGTACCTCAGGCCATAGGTACGACTGTACCATTTAGTAGGGACTTACAGAGGATGCTAAAGGTTTTGCCGATTGGGGGGACAATTGTACAGTTTTGGGAAAGAGCTGTGGCACTGTGGAGCTGGTTAACAGGAACCCAGTGCACTTTCAGTCGAAATCACGTCATTTACGAGGCAAAAAGTGTGGTTGATCAAGTCAAAAAAGGGCACTTTCCTACAAAAACCAGTGTCTTCAAAGGTACCACTTAGACCACCTCAACTTGAAGACATGGATAACTTAGAGGTATAAGAGGAAGGTGAGCTGTCTGGCTGTCTAGATGCACAATCGAGTGAATGGGATAACTAGATCTCACCAACAGGTGAACAGAGACACTACGTGCAGATCCCTGCTTGTCGATATAGCCATTTACTCTTCTTAGTGTAGAAAGCTTCAAAGCACTTCCAATGCCAGTTTCAGTGACAGAAACTGACTTTTATACATGAATAAAATAAAATAAAAACACACAAAGTAAGTCTGTCATTATCTCGTCCATCACTGACCATCTGTGGCAGAAAAGCATCAAGATAATGCAAGGAACAAGGCAGCACATATAGGGTTTCCAAATTGGAGTAAAAATGGAGCAGAATCATACTGCTTTCTGAGGCACCTCCTGATAGGTAAAGATAAGACATAGGATGAGAATGTCCTTCTTCCTCCAAAGAGTTCTTCGAAAGCCTCAGTCCTGCCCTTCAAGTTTTCCTTAAATCTCTCCATGAACCCATTTGTCAGTGGTAATACACACCACACTCATCCTACAATACCTTTATGTAGGAAGACATGAAGTTATGTGGATTCCTCTGGACTAAATGAGACAAGATGCTTAGTGGCTACTAACATGATACTAGTGCTCCTCTCGAGCACAGTCTTTGGCAACCTGGTGCATGATCTATCACAAGCAAGTACATGTTGTCTGAGGTCATTGCAGGTTACAAAGTGCTAAAATGTCCATTCTCCTACTTTCTCAAAAGAAATCACCTCTACTGGTGAAAGTAATTGTGGTTTCAAGTTTTGCACACAAATAGTCCTTCGAAATCTTTACATCCTGTCTCCTTCCAGCCCAGCAAAAGAGGGTTAACCTGGTTTTTGATGCCTGTGTTGTACATTTTGATGCATAAGATTTTTTGCGGGCCGGATGAATCAGGAAATCCAGTGCTCTTGTTGAGCCAGTTTTCTCTTGGATCGAGTCATTAGGCTTCATCTTCTCAGGCACCTTTGATGGTCCCAAGCATGTATATAACAGAGTTTCAGCAAATACTAAAGCTTGTCTACCAAAGCACCGAAAATCTGATTTTGTGTAATGAAAACTGCACGTCACTTTCGCAACCCATCTTCTCACTCTATTGCTTCACCTGGCATAAAAGGCCATAAGATGGACAGTTTCGGCAAAGGAGTTTCTACTCTAGCGGGCTGTTGGGAAAAGAAGGTCAAGTGCATAGTCAAGTCCCCTGCCCTCCGTGCCCTACTGAGAGTATCTGGTATTCTGATTTCTGGTCTCATGCTAACCTAGTGTGCTCTTGTGACTGGTCCTGGATCTGTCTGGGATCAAAAGGGTGCACCAGGTGAGCCCTCAGCAGTGACAGAAGACTACTGCCCTGTCCAGGGTTCACACGTAGAGCATGGTGGTGGCAGCATACTGTGTTTGCTAGCAATTCTCTTGTGACCAGGGCTTTTTACAAGTGTCACATGTGTGAGAGCCTACTGGCCCACTTGTATAAATTTCTACTGTGAACGTAGACCTTGGAATCCTATCGTAGAGATCCTAAGTGTCTGTATGAATGTGGGTGTGTATGATAAGCATGTTATACACTGTATGAGAGTCAGAGTGAACCAGTGATGTAACATAGGCCTCAGTAGCTCCAGCTGTACGGGGGGCGATTTCCAGGGAGGTCCCTCAGCACAGTACCTGGCCTGAGAGCTCCTGGCTGAGTCCAGAGGGGGACCCTCCATGTACCCCTCAGGGGGGCCCCTCGAGTTTTGTTACGCCACTGGAATGAATCAGAGTAACACAGGCGTGTGGGTGCATTTTATCAGCCCTTGGCCTGTTCATTTGCACAAGAAGGAGGAGGTCTATTGGCTTTGCCAGACAGTGAAATACTATTGCTGACATTCTCAATACTGGAAGGAGAGAACCTAGACTCTGAAACAGAGACTGAGAAAGGCTTCTGCTAAGAAGTTTCATTAGGTCCTTTTTAATACCGAGGGCGGCTAATTAGTCTTCCTAAAACTGCCATTTGGGAATGCCAGGGGACTGCAATAATAGCTGCTGCTGTTATAGTGTGACTGGACTTTTAGATTGAGAGCAGGCTTTTATCTCTTCCTGATCAATGCCAGTGTGGTGGTTGATAGTCAGGGGTGGACTGCTTATGCTTCTTTGTGCCTCTGTTGGAGGTTCTCCTAATTGGAGATGACTTGCTGTGAATAGCATCACTCAAGATAGCCCAAGAAGAAAACATGAAAGGACAAGTGGCCAAAACCCGTTCTGAAACAGCAGACCGTGAATCCACATTCTTTGTCAGCCATCCCTCTATAAAAATGGAGCTGTCAACCCACGTTCAAGTTCCCAGTTCTCGTTAAGGAGGGGGGTGCTTCATAGAGTACCCAGAGAACTACTGACAAACCGCAGTTGGTGTCTACCTGACAGCCGGCTTCTTAGATGTGACAGGACACCGCCTGGAGTCTAATCTGGAGGAGGAACTGCCCGTCTTGTTCTGGAAGCCTAAGGATACCTGCTTGAGAGACAGAGAAAAATGAGCTAACCCTGCAGGAAGAACTAACTGTCGGAGTGGACAGAAGCAGCTACCCTGGTACTGTGATCCGTTCATTAGAGGCCCAATGCCTGTATGACTGATGTGTTATAGTCCAGGAGCCAGCCTATTAACTCCTTGGAGGACCCACAGAACTTGCAAGGTGAGTCCGAGCAGTCTCTGCTGTCATCCACGTCATCCCAACTATAGCATGTGCCAAGTGTGTGCTATCGGTCTGCTGAACTGAAGCCAGAATCAACATGCCCTCGTGACATCTTCTGACTGCCCGTGATTTAGGTTGGTACAATGCCGGCCCTATCTGCCTGTACTCAAACTGCCCCTCCCATCCTCGAAGAAGCCTACAACCGGTGATGCACTTCCCAGGATACCCAAACAACTAGTCTGAGAGGATAGCCTGGCACTGATCAAGGTGTGGCAAAAATAAAAACTATGTCACAGCCAAAAAAAGAAGCTGCTGCCTTGAGGCACTTTGAGCCAAAGCACTGCCTTGCTGTTGGGGTGCTAGAGATCTACGTACCAGATTGGACTTGGTTGTTGTGCACCCAAAGCGCCTCAAACTTATTAAGACACTGCTGGGGCCCTGTGCCTGTAAAAGAGAACTGCAAGATTTAACAGAAAAGGGGAAGCATGCACAGCGGCCCCATCTTAAAGTATATGGGACTTGCACATGTACATCAGATCTCTGGAATATTTGGTGATTTGTGTAGCATGGTACCTTATTGTAGAATAACGTTTTTTCCCTCTAAAATAGAAGCACTGTGCTGAACAATCACGCTATTGCACTGCGGGGTGCATTGCTGCTGTCACCATTAAACACTCTGAAAACTCTTGGGGCTGTTCGTAACCCAGATGGGATAATGTTGAACTGGTAGTGCTGTCCCCCAACCACAAAGTGCAGGGAGAAGTGATGCACTGATGCACTGGATGGATGAGCATGCGAATGTAGGTATCCTTGAGGTCCAGGGTCACCATATGTTCTCCTGTGCAGAGCAGCGTAAGGACTCCTGCATGTAGTCATTTTTAGGTGTTCCGGCAGATATAGCAGCCGAGAAGCCTGAGGTCTAAGACATGCCACAGAGTTCCATCCTTTTTGGAGATGGGGAAGCACATGGCGTGCAGGCACAGGCTTGACTGCACTCTTGCTGAGGAGAGCATGTCTTTCCTCCTACAAAAGCCTCAGATGGTCTTGACGAATTGCCTGGGATGAGGTTTTGTGTTTGGTGGTGTTTGGAACTCAAAGCAGTACCCATGTCATACTACCCAGAGAACCCATTTGGCCGTGGTTATATCCTCCCACTGGGGAAGAAATAACCATAATCTTCTCCCAACAAGTGTTGTGTGATCAGGACGAATGAGGGACAAGTCACTGCTTGCACCCCTGCAGAAACAATCTCTGCCCCTGCTTTTACCACGGTAGACACCTCTTCCATAGGCTTTGGATGCCTGGCTTTCTTGAAAGGAATGATGCAGCTGATAACCCTACTCTGTAAAAGAGTTTGACGACACACAGCTGTCGATTACAAAAAGGTGCTTTAGACATTTGAATCTGCAAGGTTCCCATAACTTTGGTGTTTTCATTGTCTTTCTTAATCTTCTCAAGCTTATTGTCTACTTGATGGCCAAACGGATGTTTCTCAACAAATGGGACATTAATGAGATGTTGTACCTCTGGTTTGAATCTGGACAACTCGGGCACTCTAGGCCATATGTCGCAGCAGAGAACGCTGCTGACTCATCACTCAGGAAGCAGTGTCTGCAGAGTACAATGAATGTTCACACTGAAAATGATCTTTCTTTCTGCTATTAGTTCTTGCCCCTTTTGTGGTATACCCATGGCACACGCTTAACCAAAACCCCCTGCTCAATTTCCTCCCATTGGTCTTGGTCACAACAGAAGAGTAATTCAACCAAACTGTCTATTATCCATTGTGGTGCTGCCCCCACAGCTACCCATTTCCCAGTTACATCTATCTTTTTACCCTCTTGTTGAGGAGCTGCATCCCTGGTTGCTTGGACACAAGCACCCTTCCTAGCTGTAAACCAACCAAAGAGTTGGGTGGAAAATGACTCCTGATGTAGGAAGGGTCATCTAGGGCCGGTTTGTACTTCTTTTCCACCCTAGGTCTGATGACTCACGCTTCCACCAGGTTCTTAAAGTTCTCTGCACTGCATTTAGTCATGTTCTTTAGCACAGGTAAATAGTGGGTGCACATTTCAGTTTTGGAGAGTCCCTACCAAGAAATCAATCCCTCCATCTACTAGATACAGATTCACTTTATGATGGACTGCTGCCCTTTAAACAACAACGTTGTTCCCATTAGTGTCATCAAGAGGAGCGACTTTGACATGTACAGCTCTAAACGGGTGTTATTCTGAGAGTCAGCATGCTAATCTTCTAATGAACCATGGATGCAAGCCTTTAAGTACAGGTCCTGTGTGTCATAGGGACTCCCCTGGTCTGAGAGTATATGGTATGAGTATACAGTCGTCTGAGTTAAGGAACAAGGTGATGAAGTGCATTGCCAGGGCAGAGGCTGGGGAATTAATGGAGAATATGGAGGTGGAAGCTTAGAGGCCTTGTGCCTACTCTTTTTGGGAATTGGAAGGAATTCGAGTTGTTCCGATATCAGCTCCCCAAAAGTGAACTCTTCCTTCCTACCTTGTGTTGGCTTTGGTGGGTGTGTCCTACTAGAGGGATATAACCAAATCAGAAGCTGCCTAACATCATGTACTTCATGTATCGGTGTTAATCTTGTGAGTCCCCTAGAGGGTCACTAGTCTCTAAATGCCAAATTGATGCCTTTTTCGGAGAAGACTTGAGAGTGACTTTCGGAGTCATCTTCGCAGTCTATTTCAACTCAGATGGCAGCTCGTTGGAAACTCAGGGCTGAGTGGACATCGGCTGGTTCTGAAGCTCGGTGTCCTTTACCAACGGCTGTCCAGGAGCTGAGGGGGTCTCTCGGGTCGAGGGGCTTCGGAGTTGGGAGCCAAACCAGAAGGACAAAATCTTTTGTGGCCACTACTCTGCCTCCTGTTGAGACTGTTTTCAAGGCCATTCCACAGAGGGTCCTTCTTGAGTTTGGGGTCAAAGAATAGTGGCTTCAGGGGTACGTTCTGTCCTCTGTACTTGACTGGCTATGAGACACTGTTGATTCCACAACATCGGAGTACTCAAAGCTGGAAACCTTGAATGTTTTTTCGGCTTAGCCAGGTGGCAAGACTGGTGGGCCTTTTCCTTCCTCTTCAGTCTCCTCAATTACCTCCGAAATGAAGATGGTTGCTACATCGATGGGATCCAGATGCTGCATGCTGTGATGAACAGTGAATGCATCAGTAACTTAGCATCTTCATGTTTCTAAATGCCTGTCAAGCAATGCAAATCTGGAAGGGTGTTTTTCTATACCACCCTCCTCCAATAGTAATTCTTAATGCACCCTCAGTCATGAGAGTGATCCAAACTGGGATGATTCAGAATTTAATGCAGCGGTCGCTGATGTTGACTGCGATGCTTCTTCCAACTCTGTCGAGACGCCTCAGTTGCTGGAGCTGAAAAGAAAAGAAAATTTGGAGATGGCCCAGGAGCTCAAGCTGAATGTCTGAACACGAAAGCAGGAAAAAAATAATAATCAAAGGTTGAGTCTTTGCCCTGGTGCATTGCAGACTAAGGAAGGAGTCACAAGCTATTAACACCATGTTCAACGTTTAGAGCCTTAATGAGCAGTTGAACACAGGCCTGAAACGCGTTCACAAACAAAACGTAAAGATCAGATTAAGATCCCTCTTAGGCATCAAAAATGTTTCGAGGGGAAACAGATGGGTCAAACCTTTAATATAACACATTACAACTGGTGATCTAAACAACGACCGGGTGAAACAGTAAACACAAAGGCTAAAAGGGCCAATAAATAACCGTTCACAATACGTACTGCAAGACCTTGTTGGGCTAAGAAAGAACAAACAAAAGAATATCAGAAGGTTTGGCCTTTAAGGGGGTAAGAATTTCGTGCACCGCAATAGGCAACAAATTATTCCCAGTATCCAATGTATATAGACTTTGTGGAAGGGTGTCTGGCAGCAAGGAAGACGTTAACCAGCTCAGTCAGCAAATCAAACGCATTTAGTTGCCAACATTTAATCTTCACTCATGCAGATGTAGCGACTGTGCTGACTCGGAAGCCCTGCCCTATAGGTGAGATAGAAGACCCTCCTGAAGTGGTAGTGGCATTGGAGCACAGCTGCTCATGCTTAGCAGCTTTTGGTACCGCCTGCCCTGGCCAAGTCCGGGCAATTAAAATGACTTTGGCTCGGTCTGTCCCGGTCTTCTTCAAAACTCAAGGCAGGAGAGGTAGCAGTGGGAATGCGTACAAGAGTCTCTTATTCCTGTCAAGCCAGAATACGTATCCTAAAGAAAGCCTCTGGGGAAACTCCAGCACACAAAATTACTGACACTGCACATGTCTAAAAGAAGTCACCATGCAAGAGGACCTATTTCCATCATCCAGCTGCACAAGAAGTGGCATCACTGGATTTCTCATCATCCAGCTGCACAGGAAGTGACATTACTGTATTTCTTATCATCCACCAGCACAAAGTGCATCATTCTAGGTTTCCCGCCAAAACTGTCTTTAAAAGAAGAAGCCAAGCAAGAGGACTTTTTTCCATCCTTCATCTGCACAGGAATTGCCACCACTGGATTTCTCATCATCCATCTGCACAGGAAGGTACTAACGTTTGGTAACACATTATCTGGTAGAGACAGTCTAGCTGCAGATTTCTTAACTTTTGAATTCTTCTCAGGCGTCAGACTGGGTCCGGAATTAATCCAGTCTTCAAAGTTGTATGACAGGACATCACAACTTCGAAGACTGGAAAGTAAATACATCTTAAGACTGCATACAAAATCGCCTTTTGGCCTCAATGCGGATGAGGAGTGATATGTGCATTTATAGAATACATGAGAATCATATGCAATGAAGGTATTAACATATGTAAAAGAGGAATTGAATTCATTTCCCCAAAATCTAATGTATAAAAAGGTAGGCATATAACTTAGAACTATGGTCCCAGGAATACAAAAATGACAAACTCAATAATGGATAATGTAGTGATAGATTAGTCAAACTCAGATCAAACAGAGGAATAGGGGACCTGACCCGTACATATATATAGATAGAACACAACAAATAAGTAAAAAAATAACAATAATAGTGACAGATGCCGGGTAAGAGAGAACTCCTTTACAAAGTGTCAAGTATCCCATGAGAATATGAATCCGTGCAATACCTAGAATACACACCACAACCAACAGGATCCTGCAAATACCATCAAGTAGGTTAAAAATTGGATGAATCAATAACTAAACATGTACTAGTCGAGGACAAATAAATACATCTTCCACATCACAGAATATCATCATGTAGGACAGTTTTCAGACACAAGGGAAAATTAATTTTAAAGAAGAGTAAGAATGGGGCACTTAGCCCGTAGAGATCGGATCCATAGTTGTATTAAATCTATGGCACCAAAAATTACCAATATAATTAAACTGTCAACAAGTGGTACTCAGCCTATAACTCAGAAATAGACATAAAAAGATAAATTTATGTCAACATTAATATTGCAGAAGAGTGAATAATATTTGAGCCATGTAAATGTAATACATGTCATACAAAGTCTGTGCCCATATTGTGATCTTTTATGAAGTTTAAATGTTATTGTTAAAGTTGAAATGTAACCAAAAAAAGTACTAAACCACAAATCCCAGAATGCCTCATAATAGACAGGACGGGCAATGTGTATTTAAAGATGAAACTGACAAAGGACTCACTAACCATGAGCAAGACTCAGAACAGTTGAAACAGGTAGGTGTTTGCTACATTAAATAAACAATTGTGGAATTTCTACCGGAGACTGGAATGCAGTGTCCTTTTTCAAAAGTGGATCTGGCTTTAATTAGGGGGACTTAGTCTATCCCCAATGCTAGCACCAACAGAGGAGTGCGTCGTAATTTTCAGACTGTGTTGGTTTTATATATATAAGTATATGTATTCACATAAATATAATACAATGAAGTATGTAAATTCTGCCTGTCCACCTTTTATATGTGATTGTTCACAGGAGACGCACTAGAAAACTAATGGTGTTCCTCTATGATTTTTTCTTAAATTCTTCAAATTACATTCTTTTCATATTTATGATTACCGTTGCGCAGCAGCTTGATGATTTATAAAAATACCATTGTTATTTTTCTTCTAAATGTATGAATTGTAAAGTCTGTTGTTTATGTTCCTGTATGACTTTAAATACACTGAACTCGGAACCTATGGTCATGTGACCAAGAGCACGTTTGCTCGAAACGCGTCATTTTTGTTTGCCCGTAAACATTAAAAGATTCTAAATCAACTGGATTCGTGTGGCTCGTACTTACAGGAAGTGAAGATCTGTGAGCTGATGGAAAATTTTCATGAGCAGTGGCGCTTGCTCGGAACGAGCCCCGACCCGTCTGGATGGGAAGAGACCTGGCGCCGAACGACGAGAAAGTGAAGCGATTCAATTGCTTCTCTGCCCGCCGGTAAACAGACCCACCTCGATTTCGTAACACGAACAACGGAGAACGATACAGAAGCGGAGTGAGTTATGGAACAAGCTGAATCATTCAGGTACTCTTTACCGAAAGTCAGAGGTGAAGTCGCTGTTACCAGGGTCTGTCAGGGCATTAGCCCGGAGGACAGAATCCAGCTGAACGGAGGTCGAGAGACCGCTTTGCATTCTGGGCAATGGAGTTCCTGGAGGGCAGAGAGGCTTCTGCTGCATTAATCTTCAGAAAAACAACAACGTTGGAAGGCAACAGTGATGTTGCAAGCACAAACATATCGACGTCAAATTTGAAACAAAAAGGTAATCTCTTAGAAAGATTACGTAAAAAAGAATTAAGTAGATGGTGGGAAGCCACCTCGCTACAGAATTATTTGGATGTCGACCGTATCACGAGGGGCTTGAGAATTTTCATTGTACCAACGCTTAATAAACAAAAACATGAAGTTCTTAAAGCATGGTTAGACAACACTACCGCCTGCTCTAAGACTATGTTACAAATCTTAATTAAAAACGCGTGGGAGGAGCATAAAGATCTGGTTGATGAAATTCAAAAAATCTTGGATGACTTAGCGAAAGAGACCGACCAGACTGAAGTGAGCAAAATCCTCTCAACAATGAATGACAGAATTAAGATATTTGAAAAAGAGATCATTGAAAGGAAACAAAGAAAATTCGAGAGGGATGAGAGAGACTACAGATCAGGAAGAATTTTAACATTTGCCAGAAAGTTTGATAAACTACGTACCAACCTGTCTAAAGACCAAGCACTGGGAGCAGTGGACAGAGAAAGATGGGAATCAGGCACTAGTTTGAGTTCTGATGTGGGATCGACGGATAGTGCAAACTCATTCCCCGCAGAAATAACGTCTTTTTCCGAGGAACTCCGCCTCATGCAAGAGGCAAGCGAACATTCAATGAGAGGAAGAACGAGATTCCAAGGGAGAGGAAGAGGAAAAACTCAAGTAAAAAGAGGAGGGAGCGGCGAAGGAAAAAACAGCAATACTGGCGTGGGAACCAAGGGCCAGAACCAAAGAGGGAAATAATGGATGAACAAGAACTAACGGTAATGAATCTGTCTACCAGAGTTTTGACCCCTTTAGAAGAACAAGTCTTAAAATTAGGATTAAGTTTTTGTCCTTATTTTCCTCTTGATTATTCCCAAACACGCATTGATTTGTACTGCTTTGCACGCAAATTAAAACTATTTAAAATCCACCAACTAAAAAATAGCAATACTAATCTACCAGCAATAACTGTGGCCACTCTCTCACAAACTAGTGTAGATGAGGATAATGAGATTTTGAGAACACTGTTTAGTCTAAATGAGGAACATTTACTAGCTAACTCCCAAGCCTCTGATTTGTCAGATCCAGTCATTGAGGCTAACGAGTCTACGGAAGGTTCAGGTATAGATACAGGGATCATCACACCATTTAGGAGAAAATCCAAATATAGACCCCAGACTCCCAAAGATAACATAGATATCTTCCTAGAATTGGTCAACCATGACATTTTACAACTTGTCAGCAAACCTACGATTAATTCTAATTTGAATACAGCACAAAGGGAAGCACTACGCAATCTACAAAACGACAATAATGTAGTAATAAAGCCATCTGACAAAGGAGGTAATATCGTTTTGTGGAATAAAATGAATTACATACAGGAGGCCATGAGGCAATTGAATAATGTAACTTGCTACACCAAAGTTGACAAAACCTTTATTGATAAACTACAGGTTAGGCTCTTTAGCCTCATTGATGATTGGACGAATGAGAAACTTTTAAACTGGGACGAGTCAAAATTTCTAAAGAATGAGACACCCACTGTTCCAACTTTTTATCTCCTCCCTAAAGTCCACAAAAATCCTACACAACCTCCGGGCAGGCCTATAGTTTCCTCCAAAAACAGTTTATTGGAAAATGTTTCTATGTATGTTGATTTCTTTTTATCTGAATATGTGAGAGATTTAACATCGTACATCAGGGATACAAAAGATTTTTTACAAAAAATAGAGAACATACATTGGGATACAAACTATTGGCTTGTGTGTTTGGACGTAGACAGCCTTTATACACGTATTAGGCATACCGATGGACTTAAAGCTTGCAAACACTTCCTTGACTCCAGAAGTATACATTTGACCAAACATACCACAATGTTACTTCAAATGATCGAATTTTGCCTTGTGGAAAATGTGTTTACTTTTAATGGCTCATTCTATAAACAAATACAAGGAACTTCTATGGGCACCTGCTTCGCTCCGAGCTATGCCAATCTTTTGGTCGGCTGGTGGGAGAAGCAGGTGCTCTGGGGTGAAGGAATGGAACATTGGACTAACAGAGTCAGTATCTGGCTTAGGTTCATTGATGATATATTTTTTGTTTGGGAAGGTGGAGAAGATGAACTAGTGTTGTTTTTATCAGAACTGAATGAGAATGCCCTAAACTTAAAATTCACAATGCAATGTAGCCAAAAAACTGTTGACTTCCTAGACATCAGGGTGACAGTGCGAGACAATAAATTAGAGACTGATTTATTTAGAAAGAGCACAGCGGGGAACTCTGTTCTTCACGCAACAAGCTGCCATCCTCATAATTTTAGGTGGAGCATACCTTTTGGTGAATTCCTCCGTGCGAAAAGAAATTGTAGCACAGAGGAATCATATACAAGAAACAAAAAAGAGATGTCAGAGAGATTCCTTGCCAGAGGATACCCGTACATGATGCTGAAGAAAGGTGAGAAAAGAGCAGATGCTATTACTAGAAGCGAGGCACTGTATAAGGCACCTAGGAGCAAACAAAATGAAACAGAGGCTCCTATTAGGTTGATCACCACCTTTAATTCACAATCTAATCATTTCCAGCAGATTGTAAAGAAAAGATGGGATATCCTGACACACGATAAGATACTCAAACAAAAGTTAGGCCCATATCCAGCGATCACCTACAGAAAGGGTTTTGTAACGCCCTGAACGTCTCAGGATCGTTTAACAGACACGATAATGAGAACGCAACCACTTGTGAAGGTTTAGTTATTTTAATGAAGGCAAAAATAATACAAGGAATAAACAAAGGTTATAGTCACTGGAATCCTCCAGGCTAAGTACGTTACCAGCCCACAGCACGGATGGTCCTAACCGTCCTCTGCATATACGCCGATCCCGGCGTATGCCAACAGAGGGCAGAAATGAAATGGCCGACAATGCCAATCGGTAGGCTGTGAGGGGCACGAAGAGTGTTGGGGAGAATCGAGGAGTCAGGGAAACACCCAGCCGGGGTCTCTACCTGAAGAGAGCAGCCGCTCAACCTCTTCCTCAGACTGCACCGGGACGCGGAGTCACCTCCTGGTGATGCGTCACCGATACCCCAATCACAAGCAAAGAAGACTGAACCGAGAGCAGCCGCTCGATCGATCGATCCTGTGGACTTCTGAGTCTGTAACGCGGCAAACACCTCCTGGTGTGCGTTACAGCTGGCAGTCCCTGTATCTCTGGTCGGGCTGGGAGTTACGACTCCAACCAGCAAAAGCGCCACAGCGCTTTGACTCAGCCGAGTCAAAAAGCGAAGCTCAATGGTTATCCGGTAGAGCTTCCGGGTCCTTCACAGGTGACGATGGGGCAAGACACGGTCCAGGGAGTAACGACTCGACCTACCTCCGTTCTTGCCTTACTGGAGCACCACTCCGGAACACTGCTCTTCACTAAGCAGGTACGTCGGTGTAAACACAATATCCGACAGCGTTGTACCTCCCGGTTCCTCCCTTTATAGGGCGTGTTTTCCTTGAGTTATGTAACAGCTCTCCTGTTTACATAAGGGCGTGTTTTCCTTGAGTTATGTAACAGCTCTCCTGTTTACATAAGGGCGTGTTTTCCTTGAGTTATGTAACAGCTCTCCTGTTTACATAACCTCTCAACCGCTAAGCATCCTGGGAGATGTAGTCCGTTTTCGCTGGTTACCGTTTTCCTCCCCTCGCATGACAGGAATTCTTGACAGGTACCTCGATCAAAGATATGATTGTGAGAAGCCACTTTAGTAACACCAAACCCACATGGCTAGACAGAATAGGAGGGTTCCATCGCTGTGGAAAATGTAAAGCGTGCAGCCACAGCGCTAATGTAAAAGAAGTAATCCTGGAGAGAACCAAGAGAAAGTGGTATATTCGCAAGAATATACAATGCAGCACAGATTTCGTAATCTATGTAATCACTTGCCCGTGTGGCAAGTGGTACATAGGTTCTACCATGTTTCCAGTGAAGAAGAGAATACTGGAACATTGGCGTGCCATAACCAACAAAGACTTTAGTTACAGTACAGCCAGACACTTCCATAAAGAACACAATGGAGATTGGACCAAGGCGAAGTTTTTTGCCTTAGATACCATAACTAAAGACCCTCGAGGAGGGAACAGAATTCAGGCCCTACGTAGAGCAGAATCCAAGTTTATCTTACAAGCAGGAAGTGTAGCCCCATTCGGGATGAACAATGACGAAGAGATGCATGTGCATTTGTAAATTGTTGATAGATGCAGTTTTAGCCTCAAGTAATTCAGTAACTCCTGTTCCAAGTTATATGAGTTCACTGTAGATCGTCTTTTTAGCTGCAATGCATGGTATTATTCATTAAACTTTTTGTATTAGAAAACCCATGCACTCTGTGTAATAGGCCTCCATTCATGACTGCAGAATTTTTCTTGGTTGAATTTATGACCCCTGCTGTAGATATGCCTCTGTATTTAAAATCTTTTTTCATTCGGTAGGTGGAAAACCAGATATACTAGATTGTAATTGTGTGTTTCAAATGACACTGTACTATGTGCTCTAATATAAATTTTATTCTTGTTTTTCACATCTAGATGGGACCCGGAAATTCACAGACACCACCGTTACTGTTATCTGATACGAGCACGGAGCATCTGGTGACTATTTATTAGCACCATCTCCTTAAGGGTCACCGTGATTTTCACCATAGTATATAATGAAAATAGCCTGAAACACACTTTTCTTTAGTTTGACAGGGTACTATACCTTGATTTCGGGTGAAAACTAAGACTAATGAATCATTTACTATTTTCTTTTGCATATCCTGGCGGCGGCAAAATGTATGTTGAATTTGACTTACTATAAGTTCTATATGTATTCACATAAATATAATACAATGAAGTATGTAAATTCTGCCTGTCCACCTTTTATATGTGATTGTTCACAGGAGACGCACTAGAAAACTAATGGTGTTCCTCTATGATTTTTTCTTAAATTCTTCAAATTACATTCTTTTCATATTTATGATTACCGTTGCGCAGCAGCTTGATGATTTATAAAAATACCATTGTTATTTTTCTTCTAAATGTATGAATTGTAAAGTCTGTTGTTTATGTTCCTGTATGACTTTAAATACACTGAACTCGGAACCTATGGTCATGTGACCAAGAGCACGTTTGCTCGAAACGCGTCATTTTTGTTTGCCCGTAAACATTAAAAGATTCTAAATCAACTGGATTCGTGTGGCTCGTACTTACAGGAAGTGAAGATCTGTGAGCTGACGGAAAATAAGTATATATATATACATATATCTACACACACACACACACACACACATATATATATATATATGTATATATCAGCGCTCCTCCGTCACCTTTGCCCGTGCACTTGGGGGCGGATGCTTGGTTCACGGGGGTGTACCCGCATTTCAAATTACTGCTCTCAATATCCTCTTCTTTTTTCGATGTCTTCCTTCTCCTTAATTTTCTCTTTTCCCTTTTCTCTTTTTTGTTTTCCTGTACTTATCTTCGTTGTCCTACTATATTATCTCTTTTCTTTTCCTCTCTTTTTCTTTTGATATCAAGTGGAGTATCTACTTTCTCAATTGGATTTCTCGCAAGACCATATAGATTGATTGTTCAAATTAATTAAAACAGTCTAGTCATACTAAAATGGATATTTTCTGCAACTAATGAGGACAAGGAATGAACGGGCATATTGATTTCAATCAGAAATGAAACTGCGAGGTGGTTTTTGGCGAGAAAAGCCCATACAGGGCGGTAGGTGTGCAGGCATTAATATGACTGGACTAAGGTTGATCATGGTCTGGTAAATGGTATTACCAAAGGGAATGGTTAGCCCATTGTGGGGCTTTGTATATAGAATTATAATTTACCCATATAGGGTGTAATCACTACTTTACATTTTTAAACCATTCCAAGATGGCGACCATTCATACTTAGTCCATCAATTGTGTGGAATCTGATGCTTCATTGTCCAAACACGTTTGGTTTGGAGGAGGGATATTGAGTACAAGCCCATACAGAGCGTTATGAAAGAATAGTCATAGAACATGAATCCATAAGATGTGACATCCAGTTTTTGCAGAATGAATACATGCAATGTAATTCAATATGTTTAGAGTCTGCATACCACTCCAATATGGCGATTATGCTTTTGTATGCTTAGTCCTTTGTTGATGCCTTTGCCCGGGTCATGAAATGATTTAAAATGTGTCCAATTACGGCGCGCCTGATTACACCGAGGAAGCTGTTAGCTGAAACACGTCTGTTTTTTGCAAGATTTCATGGGATAAATGTATTGAACTTACCCACAAGAGTGCGGTCGGCTCAATTTTGCTGGATATATCGGCGTGTCTCAGGCGGTGAGATCCTGGAAAATGGCAGAGCCTCGTCGTGTAAATATTTCCAAAACATTATTGAAACCAAGTCGGGTCGCACTCACAGGTGAGTTATAAATCCTTTATTTTTGTTCTCTCATAAATTCATACAAGCCAGGGCCATACGATGTCCCAATGTGTTTCGGTCTCTAAAAATAAAGGATTTATAACTCACCCGTGAGTTACAGCCAACTTGGTTTCAAGTATTTTTTGGGAATATATATAAATATGTTACCAATATAACCAAACTGTCAACAAGCGGCACTCAGCCTATAACTCGGAAATAGACATATATATTAACTGAAAAAGCAAAGGTTACAGGGATGTTATATTTGGACTAAGGTTTCACTCATACAAAACAGGTGAAATTCAGCAGTTATAGTTGGCTGTAAAATTGTAAATTGATACTTGTATAGCGCACTACTCACCCACAAGGGTCTCAAGGCGCTTGTACGAATACCGCTGTGGAACCCATCCTGGCTTTCCCTGTGAGGTGTCCACTCCTGGGCACCCCCAAGGTGGAGGCCAGGCATCCTTAGCGTTGTGGGGGCCGTTGTGGAGATTAAGCAAGCTATTGCCCAGAGTTGCAGAGTGGGACTCCATGATTGGAATGGCACCGAGGCGAGAATTGTCAGGTCCGTGGAATTTTGAGCCCAAGACCCGCCGAGGCGGGGAATTGAACCCTGGTCCCGGGCCAGACCTCTGCATCAGGGTCTGCCGCTCTAACCATTGAGCCACACTTCTCCACCTGAGATACCAATAACTTGCGCCTCCTGCAATGGAATGCTTATGACCTCAGATATTACATCGCTCGTGACATGGCCAGTGACATCACTGATGGCAGAGTGGTGGAGAAAGGGGGGCGGAGCCTCCGGCGAGTTGCCGTCTTTTTTCATTTATTTTTTTGTCTCATGTTTAAGGGGGGGGGGGGGGGGGGCCTGCGTGGCCACTCTTCCCTGGGCCATTTTGGGCCCCCGGGATGCCTCAGGCCGGTCTTTGCAATTTTTTTTTTAAATCAATACTAAGAGGAGGGGTGCTGTGAAGCCCCCCCTCCCGGGATGATTTCAGCCCCAGGGACCCCATACCCTGGGACCTGCCCCCCTTTTAAAAAACGTTTTTATTAAAAAAAAAAGCGGGAGGGGGCCGTGCAGCCCCTCTCCCAGGCTGAATTCGGCCCAGGCATCCTGTCCCCCATGGCCTGCCTTTTCTTTTTTAGCGGCCAGGCCTCTACTCTTGTGGCACTGGTCGCTTCAGGGCACCCACTCTTATCTGTTGGGGGGCGAGCCTCAAGGCCCCCGTGGTCCCTGCCGGCTCCCCGCGGTCCCTGCCGGTTCCCCGCCACCTGCGGCAGCCGGCATTGTTTTGGACAGAGGGAGCTGCTAACATGCAGCTCCCTCTGTCCAAAAGCAATTTTGCTCCGCTTTCAGCAAGAAAGAGCATTTTACAAGCTCTCGCTTGCTGAAAGCAGAGCATCATTTTCTATGGCTTGGCGGGAGCACCTCGCAAACAGCAGTGTTCCAAGGGTGGCATTCTGGAACATTGCAGGAGCCGGCCTGTGGGGGTAGAGGTACCCAGGCAGCGCCGGTTCCTCTGCTAAGGCAGAGGAGAGTTGCCCCACTGCTTCAACTGCAAACTGAATACATAAAACAAAATGTTAAAAACATTCCGTTATTATCATTTAGTTTTTTGTATTCGGCTTGCAGTTGAAGGGGTGGAGTGGGGCTGGGCTACCCAAATCACAGGGGAAGGAGTGGTGAGCACTTAAGTGAGCATGAAGGTTTGGCCCCCCAAACCGTCATGTGTACTTTGCATGTCCTCCACCAAACACATGCACAGCCTGCCAGCCCCTGTTTGAGCGCCGAACCACGGGGCAGGGAGGGCTGACCCCGTATTATTTGTAATAAAAGCCCCGGGGAGGTGTCCCCCCTGGGCCTGCGGCTCCCCCGCATTATTTTCAACTTAAGTTCCGTGGAGGTGGCGGTCTCGAGGGCTCTGGGGAGGGGGGCGTTCAAGAGGCCTTCCATTTATAAAATCACAAGCCCTGGGACGTAGCGGTCCCTAGACATCAGAAAGCCCCAGGAGGGGGGGCCCGCGCACCTGCCCCCACATATTTGCACAATGCCACCGGGCCCATAATTAACGCTGCATGATACCGTGCTTCGTTTTTTTTTTGTTCGTTTTATTTGGCGGGATTCACGGATCTAGCTCGACTCCTGTTGGATAAAAATTTTAAATTCGTTTTTGGCAATGGAGGGTCCCTGTGAGACTCCCGTCCCCAAAAGGCCAAGCGGGTCAGGGTGTTTCTACCCTGACCCTTTTTCTTTTTTAAATGAGTCAGAAGATGGCTGACAACATTTCCTGGTTTGAAGTGTTGGCAGCTAATCAGATCTCAGGCATGAGATTGGGAGGGGTCGCGGATCCTCGCGTCCCCAGACATACAACAGGAAATGTCTTTAAATAGCTCTAAAACTACTAAACAGATTTACATAATGTATGAACCAACAGCTACCTTTCTGCCAAATTTGGTGTAATTCCGTTCAGCAGTTCGGGCTACAGGTGTGTCTAAAGAGTCCTTTGGAAATTCACATGGAAAAAAAGTTTTGGGATCCCCCCACCCCCTTTTTCTCGGCCCCTGCTTGATGGATCACCCTGCAATTTACAACACAGCAGCAGAAGTGACTGCCAAACTACTTTTGTAAATTTCACGAAGATTTGTCAAATGACACCAAAGTTATTGGCAAAGGAAAAAACGCTCCTCCTATCGAAACAACATCCTAAATATAACTACCTGCTGGCGACCGCCAGTAGGTAATATAGAGAAGATAGTAGCAAACTGCCACTCATATTAAAATTTGCAAAAATATAATACTTATCCTATCTTACTGTACATAGCAGAGCTATATCTAAAATGTATAACAGATCATTTAGACCTGCGTATACACCATATACTTGTATAGATAAAATAGAAGTGAAAAACTAGCTCATGATACCTATACAACAGAAAAATGAAACAAAAACAAAAAGAGAGCCGAATCAACCTTCAATAAAACACCATGACAGCGGCGACTTCTCCGTTAAGGCAGTGGAGCATGCGGGCGTGGCCAACTGCCGAACATGGCGGTCGCATCTTGGGAAAGCTCCAGACCCGGGAGACGACATCCTGAATGATAGCCGTTTTTTGTGCCACTAACAGAACACCGGAGGCAGGCACTGCCGTGGGAAGCCGGTATCGGCATTTGGAGTTGCGGACTGACCCCTGCGAGGCCCTGGCGGGAGATCCTCTGCTACAGGGCCTGCAGGACTGCGGGGGGCTGCGGAGGCCTGGGCCCACCAAACCGAAAGCAACGTCGTGGGACGACGGAGAGCTCCGTGCCAGAAGGGTGTCACTGGCGCTGTGGTGCTCTGTCGGGGTCGAACAGGGGCGGCCTGGACCAGACATTACCCTGGAGGTGAGCGGCTGCAGACCTGGTGCGTGCTGCCCGGGGTCACGCCTACGCGAGCTCCGGGGATGCGGTGCGGCCTGTGTGGGCCTGCTGCACATGACGTCGGAAGGCGGTGCCTCCCAATAAGCAGAGGGGATTGTAAGGCATACGTGAAGAGCGGCTGACACTGAGAGGGGGGAGGGCCCTGCGGCGCTGAGGGGTGCGAAGTTTGATGGACTCCTACGGAGGTGACGCTGCCTGGCTGCTGCAGGAGGACTGTTAGCCGCATGGTGATGTGGAGCAGACCGGGGCTGCAATAATGGGAGCGGTGGGGAGACTGACCTATGAGGTGTGGCAGTGGTGCACAGGATGGTGTGGAGTGCGCTGGGACATCAACTGCTGGAGACTGTTGGGGACTGCCCAGGAAGCACAAGGAGATCCTAACCCCCTGCTCACTGAGACAGCCGGGACCTGCACAAGCGAACAGCGCTGGAGGCTCAGGTGAGGGAGAAATGGGCGCTGCATAGAGCGGTGAAGTCAGGGTGAGTGGCTCCGGAGCCATAGTGTGCGACTGCACGGTCCCTGTGCCGGGAAAGGCCCCTAGCGACTCCATGATGGGGCGGCTGAAAGGCAAGCAACCTGACGGCGAAGCTGGTCTGGATCACGTCCCGGACACTGCGGCATCCATGGACGCCTCCCAGCCGTCCAGCTGTATTCCACCCACTAACACCAAAGAAACGTCTGATAAATTGGATTTAATACTGCGGGAAGTGCGTGATTCAAGAAAGGCCATAGAAATGCAAATTGGTGCCCTCACGACCGGTCTGTCGCAGACCACGTCAAACTATCTGACAGAGTAAAGGACCATGCGATGGAGTTGAAGGTCCTCTCCCCTCAGCAGACCCAAAACACCGCTCATACTAAACAGCTGAAGACCCAAGTGGCCACCCTGAAGGAACGTGTGGAGGACGCGGAGGGGAGAGCGCGGAGGAACAATATACGCGTAATTGGTATGCCGGAGAGAAGTGAAGGGAATGACGCTGCCCGATACATGGAGGGATGGCTCAGGGAACACCTCATCTCTGTGGGTCTTTCGGAGCAATTCTGCATTGAGCGGGCACACAGGATCCCTACAGGTCGCCCTAGACCGGGGGCCCGCCGAGACCACTCATTATCAAATTACTGAACTATAGGACCGAGACGTGCTCCTGCGGAAATCAAGAGACTTGAATATATTACTCATTGACCTCATTTGGGGGTCGGGTAGGCGGAGAATCAGTCTGAAACGCTTACAGCGCAGAACATCTGGAGGGGGCTTGGGAGTACCTGATCTTAGAGCGTACTTCTACGCCTGCCAACTACAGTGGCTGGCTTTCTGGACAGCGGGTCGGAACTTACACGAAATAGGGATGACTGAGCAAGACATAGGGCATGGGGCGCTACACACCCTTTTACTGCCCAAGAGCACACTTCCGCAGGATCTCCCCCCCCCCTTCTGGGCACGGCACTGCAATGCTGGAGGGCAGCTTTACAGTACACTGGAGTCTCCCCTGCTTATGCCGGGAATATACCTCTGCTTGGCATTCCATTGCAGGGTGGACGCCTGACGACGCGCAGACTCATGCCATGGTCGGATGCGGCGGTCACTTCGGTGGCAGATCTCTTTTGTGACGGGGTGTTGTTGGACCATGATAATTTTGTGAGAGAATCGGGGGCGCCGGCCCATTTATATTTATTACATGCAGCACTATTGCAATATGTTAGAGCGCATTGGGCCCCGCAAAGGCAAGAACCCCCCACAAATGATCTTGTGAAAACCCTGTATTACATGGGAAGGGGCCGGCACCTCATTAAATGGTTGTATGTAGGGCTGCGCTCCCACGCACAGATTGACCTGACCCCATTGCGTAATGTCTGGGCGGGAGACATAGGTAGGGCTCTTGAGGATAAAGAATGGGAGAGAGTACTGGGACACTCCAAAAAGGTGTCGAGGAACGCGAGGTTTAAGTATATTCAAACCATGATTTTGCGTATCTGACACCACGTAAACTGGACAAAATGTTCCCGACTACACGGCACCACTGCCCCAGATGTAAGGCGGACGGAGCTGACCTGATACACATGATATGGTAATGCCCCCGGATTTGAGGGTACTGGGACTCGGCTAGGAACCACACGGAGGAGATCACGCAGAGGGAGGTTCCGGCTACTATAGAGGGTTGTATTCTGGGATTGAGGAGAGGAACCTCCAAATATAAACTGCAGTATAGATTTGTTAATATGGCACTCCTGTTGGCAGTACGGGCGATCACCATGCGGTGGAAATCAAAAATGCCGCCCACAGTATATGCATGGCACAGTGAAGTGGTTCGATGGGGGGGGGGGGGTGGGGGGTGGGGGGGGGTGGCAGAGAGTGCTGCGTTAAGGCGGGAGGAGGTGAGAGGTCTGCGGAAGACCCCGATTGCAATGGACTGGGATATAATGATGGAAACGTGTAGGTCCTTGGAAGTGGTTTTTGATCCTATGGTTGGTAACACGCAATGAGGTGTCTGGATTCTGGACATAAGCAGAGTGCAATGTACCCGTAGTAGGTTGACACCATGGTAGTGCAAATGGCTATCGTTTGGAATTTTCTTTTCCTTTTCATGTTGTGGATTCGTATGCATGCAGGACTAGAGGGTGGGGGTAGGGAACAGCACAGTTGTGGGTTTGTTTAGTACTTGTTGATGTTAGGCAGTGATACAACCAGACACGGAAGCGTGCAGCAGATGCTGACAATTCAAATGTCGCCACATTGATGGTAATTTAAGTGAACAACAGCTATGTTTTTGTGAGATTCTAATACGTATTGCACTGCAAAGTATCAGATATAGTAATGTGGATAAGAGAGCAGTAATCACAGCAGAAGGCTATATGTAATAATTTAAGAGAACTGTAGTAGTAATTCTGCAATGCTATGCTAATCTGTGGTACATGAAAACTAATAAAATCAATAAAACTTTGTTTCAAAAAAAGGCAGTGGAGCATCTCCCACGCCCCCAAAATGGCGGGAAAATAACAATAAAACGTGACTAGTTTTATTTCTCCTCTCATGATGAGTCTGGGGGCAGGGCCTGGGGTGGGTGACAGCACTGGGGGAGTGGTAGTGCACTCAATTCACTGCGCATGACAGTTTGGCCGGCTGTCTCTGGCCGACCAAACAGTCATGGGCAGTGAAGCTCTCTATAAGATGCACTGCTGGGGTTGGAGAAAGCAGACACAGACTCCCAGTGTGCCCTGCACTAATCGAGGGTGCTTAGGCCAATCCTGAAGCTGCTCCCACATGAAAGTAGCTGCAGGATTGGCCGCAGGGCATTCTGGAAGCCTTTGCCTGAAGAAGCGGAACAGAGGATGGCAACATGGCCGGCTGATGCAACGTTTTTTCAAATTATTATTATTTTCCCCCTTACCCTTCGTGACCCCCATGTCCCCCCACAACCACACAGCCCCCCCCCCCCCGCCACTCGTCCCAAACATCGCCCGCTATTGCACCCTGGATGACTTAGTCATTAAGATAATGCTGACTGCCCAAAAGTATCCAGAGAGACTGTTGCTACCATATGCCTTAAAGAAAACACAAGAAAATGAAACCTCATCAACAGCCAACACTTACCACCACACCTGGTCCAATAGGTCAAAATGAAGTATCACCCATTCCATAGAAATCTCAACAAGAGAGTACTGGAATATTTGACCGTGAGGCATACCAGACAGATCCAAAATCTGCCCATAGATCAGACATGGGCTGATATACACATATAGATCCTTAAAAAAAAAGAAATATATATATATATATATATATATATATATACATGCAAATTGGCAAGCTGCTCGCAGCTAGGGTTGGCAGTCTCTCTTTGTTCAGTAGCGTTTGGTGTGTTAAGCGATTGTTTTTTGACTATTTCAAATCATTTTTGGGGACGATTAATGGCTTGGTTCAGCTGAGTTCTAAAGAAGTCCACCTTTGCCTTTAAGATTGTCCTGTTGTATGTATTCCTCAGCGCTCCAAAGTGAATTAGGTGTTCAATAGAGGGTACCGATCTCTACGTTCTATCAGCTGATCTTAGCTTGCGTCAGTCAGAGTTCAGATTCTCGTGAACCATGGTTTGGAGATTTTGGGGGGACATTTTTATTGTTGAAGGGGGGCTGTTGAGTCAAGTATTTCAAGAATAGTGGAATTGTAGCAGTCTGTGAGGTCATGAACATCTACCATGCCTGCCTGGGCGTTCAGGTCGGTGTTGCATCGGTTTGCTAGGCCGATAGGGTTAATATTTTGGATATTCCTTTTCCATTATTTTGTTTTCATAGGTTGGCATCTTTTCAGAGTCACCTCAATATTGATAGAGAAGAAGATGCTGTAATGGTCAGTCCAATCACAGGGGATAATGGTGTCTAATGTGACATTGTTCATTTTAGCTTTGATGAGGTCTAATGTCTCTCCCTTGTTGTGGGTTGGACTGACACAGGATTGGGTCAGATCCTGATCGGACAGGAAGGATTTAAGACATCTGCTAGTTTGGTAACTGATTCAGTTCACAGTGGCACTAGTGGCTCTGTGCGAGTTTAAGAGCTCTTTGGTAATGGTTGATAGATTCTGTATTTCGTCCTTGAGTTGGGATAGGCCGAGGGATATCTCGTTGAAGAGTGCGATTCAGTCAGAATTAGGACAGCTAGTTATGTGTTAAGGTGTAAGTAAGTGGGCACCTTGCATCAGTCCAGACAACCCTTACGGTGATTTAAGAGGTCCTTAGAAAGCTCTCTAAGTGGTAGCTGTGGAGAGCAGCCTTCAGGCTTAGTCCAATCAATCAATCAATCATGGCATTTATAAAGCGCGCTACTCACCCGGGAGGGTCTCAAGGCGCTGGGGGAGGGGGTATGTTACTGCTCGAACAACCAGGTCTTGAGCTGCTTTCTGAAGGAGAGATGGTCCTGGGTTCGCCGAAGGTGGGTGGAGAGGGAGTTCCAGGTCTTGGCTGCCAGGTAGGAGAAGGATCTTCCTCCGCCGGTGGCTCTGCGGATGCGTGGTACAGTGGCGAGGGCGTGGCTGGTCGATCGTAGCTGGCGGGTGGGCGTGTAGAAGGTCATGCGGTCGTTGAGGTACTCTGGGCCCAGGTCGTGGAGAGCCTTGTGTGCGTGGGTGAGGAGTCTGAACGTGATTCTCTTGCTGACGGGGAGCCAGTGCAGGTCTCTCAGGTGTCCGGTGATGTGGCTGTGTCGGGGGAGGTCCAGGATGAGTCGTGCGGAGGCGTTCTGGATGCGTTGGAGTCTTTTTTGAAGTTTGGCTGTGGTTCCGGCGTAGAGGGTGTTCCCGTAGTCCAGTCGGCTGGTGACGAGTGCCTGGGTAACGGTCTTCCTGGTTTCAGTGGGGATCCAGGAGTGTAAAGCAGCTTGTTTTACCAGAATGCAATTTTATATGTATAGATTAAGTGAAAAAGAACCACACAAGGTATTTATAAAAATATGTATTTATTATATAATACTCTCTAACACATACAAATATTTCCTACCCGGATATATGCACAATGCACACTATACTTTGCAAGGAAATCAAGTAAATAGCACAAAATACACAGTGGACCCGAGGAGGGTACCAAATCATATACTAAGAAAGTATAAGAACCACGACTCGGGTCAAGACAATGTCAAGAGGATGTAGAAGTGCTGGGGTTCCAAGGAAACACCCATGTTGAGTGACTAGGAACCCCAGGGAGAGCGTGTGCAGTGTGGGAACATGACCGCGTACTCCGTACAAGTCAACGTGTAAGTCGCGGTTGGATTTTTAAAGAGTAAGGACCAATTCCAGTGGAGCCCGAAGATCTTGGTGGAAGAAAGCCAACAAGTCTTTGCAACTGCAAGTTGATTCTGTGGACAGGGGTTCAGTTATTGCAGCCCCCACGAGGGATACTGGCCTTGAACTCAGTGAGAGGGCAGAGCAGGCCTCGAGAGCTGTGGAGAACCACCACCTGTGTTGCAGAACCCTTCGGAGTCCGGAGGAGCTCTGGATCAGCAGACCGGTCGACTTAGTTGCGGTGCCTGCGAATGCAGGGACGTGACTCCTTCACTTCAAGGGAGATTCCTTCAGGTGTCTTTCATGCCCACAGGACTTGGAAGGTTCCTGTATGGTGCACAGGCACAGACGATGAAGCAGACTGGAAGGGAGACAAAGTCGAGCCCAAGCAAAGTCCAGAGTGCCCAGGCGGTAGATGAAGAAGTGGTGTCTGCTCTGAACCTTGTCCCATGACGAATCTAGGGACCTACACCCAGGTAAGCCCTTAAGTACCCTAAGGAAAGGGTTGGGACGATTCAGGAAACCCTCTCAGGGGAGGGTCTGGACAGGGGGAGGTTACTCCCATGTCCTTTTTCCAGTTTTGCACCAGAGCAGGAGCCAATGGCTCCCAAAGCTCTGGTTTGAACTGGACTATGCACGGGGACACCACATGTGCCCCTCACGCAGACTTAAGTGGCACTGGGAAGCAGCACACCCACCTGGTCACCAATACACTTAATCCTGTCTGGGAGGTGGTCACACCTCCCTGTGACAGGATGCCTATTGTTCTGCCTTCCCCTGCTTGAGCTTTGCTCAGCAGCAGGAGGGCAGAATCGTGTCACTGGTCGGCAGCAACCATTTTGTGCTGTCTGGGTCTAGAAGGCTGGCACTGGGAACACAGAGCCTAACGGAGGGCACTTCCAGGGCTTGGAATCATACCTCCCACACTGTTAACGGTGTGGGATTATGATTCCAACATGTTTGATACCAAACATGATAGGATTAATTTCAGCCAATTTCGAGATGGTAATCGCTTAATTATGCGGTACCCCTCCATATCGTATATGGCGGTTTCACTTACAACCCGGTAGAATTGACTCTGTAGGCTGTAGAGGTGTCCTGCTCATGCAGGGGCACCCTCACACTTAGAACCACGCACCCTTCAGGATTGATAAGGCCTGATATAGGGGTGATATAGATTTTATGTGCAGTGACCCTAGATATAGGAAACCTATATCTTCAGTAAGTGGTGCTAGCACCATCTTACACAGTCTGCAATGGCAGGGCTGTAGTTTCATTTTGAATGTTCTTCTATGGGTTTCATAATGCATGCTTCAGCCCATGGGGGACCTCTGGGGTCCCTATGCCCTGGTTACTTTAGTACCATATACTAGGGACTGACAGGGGTACTCCAATCTGGGATGTACCTAAGTACTAAACACAACAATTTAAGGGAGAAAGCAGATAGGCAGGGATCCTGATTAGCAGGATCCCAGTGAGACTAGTCAATAACAGCTTAGCACCAGGCAAAAAGTGGGGGTAACCATAAAAGCAGATCCTACTTTCCTACATGGACTCCGTTTCACTTAGTCTATCATGGAAACATGGTAAAGACGAGTCGGCCTGGGCAACAAAAAGATGGGTGCCATCAAAAGGCATAATCGACCAAGGAAGCTTTGACTGCTTCTGAAAAACCTATGGTCCGTAACCAGGCATGAGGTCATAGTGCCACAGAGGATGCCACGGCCCAACATACTGAATCAGTAGTATCCATGCCACATCTAATAATCAGCTTAGAAGCATGTTGTCCATCCCTTATCAGTTGTTCAAGATTAGGTCGGAGGCTAATCGGAAGTGTTGGCAACATAGTCTGCAAAGAATCCCACAAAGTGTGAGAATAACACCCAAGAACACAAGATGTGTTAGTGGACCTCAAGAAAGAACTATTTGAATAAAAAATATATATCTGCCACACAAATCTTGCCTCCTAGATTCTCTATCCGATGGATCATCAGGCAGAGTATCATTATTTTGAGAGGCTGACGCAGCCTGTACCACCAGACTATGAGAAGTAGGATGCCTGAGGAGACAAGCTGGATCTCCAGGAGTCGGCAGGTGCCTGCGAGATATAGCACGATCCACTGAGACACCCATATCAGACTTAGCCCAAGTACCCAACATTATGTCGTACAGGGCCTCACTATATGGAAGAACAGGCTCCATCCCTATCTGACCATGATAAAGCACAACAATCAGGGGATCAGTAGATTTTTTCACAGTAGGGAGAGAACTCCAAAACCATAGTAACCCACCTAAGCATGTCTGCAAAGGAGGAACTCGCCTCAGTAGCAAGGCTAGGAGGGGAAATAAGTTCCAAAGCCAGAGAGAACTCCAGTCCACTAGCTTTCCCAAGTGCAGACAACCAACTCTATTCCAAAAGAGGTTGAATGGCCTCAGACATATGCATTAAAAGCCCCAATTCCTATGTGTCAGGCAAGCGGGAAGACAATATTACTGAAAGATGACTCCATCAAATCTGCACCCAACGTCGCCTGATGCCGGGAAGGCGACTCATCGATGTTGATAGAAGGAGATGGAACGTCCTTGATCGTCGCCGCAGATGTTGTTGCCGGAGTCGGTTGATCAAGGACAGACGTCGAAGGTGGAGACCCGGAAGGGCTTTGCACCAGCGCAGAAGCGGAGTCGAACGACCCAACGAATCAGTAAATCCAACTGTCGCCAGGGGCGAACACACCGACTTGGCTCCACAAACCTCCTTTGGACCTGGCGGCGTTCCAGAGGAAGGAGGGCGCCCAAAGATAAGATGTAGAGAGCTATAGTACTCCCTCATCTGGGCCATTGATGCCCTGGCTCCCGGAAAGACAGGGAGGCATGGGGCGGAGTTGTGTACGGCTTCCTTAACCAGCGAGCAGGAGGAGCCATGGGAGATGGATTTTCCACACAGCGAAGTCGGGGGTGCCACAACTTCAAGGGCCTGCGCTTACCTTGGGATGTCGCAGGAGAGCAACGTCCCTGCAATCGGCTCCAGCTCCTGAAACGGCCCCGTGAACGTACCTCTGACTGGGAAGAAGACCAAGGCTGTAAAGTCTCTGAGAACTGCAACAGACGCGCCGCCAGGAGTTTCATATGGCGTTCCTTGGGCGCCTTGGGCTTCAGCTTCTGGCAGGAGTTGCAATCCTCGGAGTCGTGGAGTTCTCTCATACATCACATACAAACGGAATGCGGATCTGTAGCCGACACCTGTCGCACACAAGACCAACAAGGCTTAAACCCTGACGACATAGGAAAAAGGCACACTTTTCCCAATCAAAATGACTGTCAAAGTAGGCCAGAAAAAACGGCCTAAGGAACCGCTTCTCCGGATCCGCGTTGTAGCGCAGAAAAGAAGAAACTGACGTCCTCGCACCAAAGAGAATTTTATGACTCCAAAGATGTCGCAACCAGAATCTGCGTCATCACTGAGTCATAAGGCGCAGTCTCCTGGCGCGCAGTGGTACTGCTGAAAAAATTCCGGATCTAGCCTGACGCCTGGGAAAAATTCAAAAGTTAAGGAATCTGCAGCTAGATTTCTCTATCAGAGAGGAAATGACACCACTCCACCCCTCTCCCAGGACCTACGTAATGGCGGCTGTGTATAGTAGACAAACCGCTGGTGCATTAAAGGAGTGCCAAATACACGCCCATTTGTTCTCGTTCAAGCCTGGCCCAGCGCCAGGAACCCTGGTCCTAACCCACTCCTATAGCTACCCCGCACCAACCCCCCATGCCATCAAAATTGGCCGCGGCTCCAGACACTATTGCCTTGCTGCACCACACAACAACGAGGGAAATTTCTCCTTCGCTTCTTGCAAGTTTTCATGCACTTACCCATACCCAACACTCACTGCACCTGCATCGAGTGCAATCAACACCCTACTCTCTTGCACTCACAAAGTCCTGAAACCATCCACAGAACACTCAGCACTCTGAGGCATGTTCTTCAACATCTGCTCAGTCACCAAACACACCACAGAGATCTGCGGACTGCTGCACAACAATGTCCCAGACCTATCTTTCCTCACGGAAACCCAGCTGAACCCTGCATCGACAGCAGACATAGCCACGGCCATCCCTGGCTACAAGATCACCAGGGAAGACAGACTTCACAGGCCCAGAAGCGGAATCGTCATCATCCACAAGAACACCAACAGCTGCACCCCCTCTACTGACACATCATCTTCGAACATGGAACACCTGTGGTTCAAGCCTCACATTACAGCCAACTTTAGCCTAAGCTGAACTTTCTTCTACAGTCTACCAAGACTGTGAACCAACTTCATCTACACCCTCATGGATTACATCACACCACTCGTCCTCAACGCTAGCAATTACATCCTACTCAGAGACCTGAACCTCCATCTAGAAGACCACGCCAACCCTAACTTAAAAGCACTCATCAAAGACCTTGGAAGCCTGGGACACACTGGAAAAGTACAGGGACCTACCCATGTCACCTCCTTTGACAATATCAGAGTTGATGAGCCCACATCAGTCTCCTCAACAGATCACACCCGTGTCAAGTTCAGCATCTCGATTCTGGTCAAATATACAAGTAACCAGCCAGATCAGCCTGCCAAAACAGCATCACTGACAAGGAATGAAACACTGCTCTCAACACTCACTGAACGCATCAATCAAAGTGATTAACAGCCTCCCCAAAGCCATCAAGAATTTCAACAATTGGATCATGTATTACACCGACGCCCTGTCCCCCCTCAAACACAGCAATACAACAAAATTTGTACTCTCGGACTGCTAGGAATTCAGACTGATGAAACGCCACTGCAAACAACTGGAGCACTAATGGAAAATAAGCCAGGACAATACAGACAAATCCACCCTGAGACACTTCCACCAAATGATCTTGACCATTAAACAATGGCGGACAGCATTGATGCCAGCACCAATATCAGCAAAGACGTCTTCGCCAATGTAAAAGATATCTCCACACCAGCGGCCACATCCAACACGATCACTTCCTCACAGGACCTCTGCAACAATCTCTCTCAATTTGTCAATAACAAAATCAATGCCATTTACAGCATCTTCAACCCGCAACTGGACTAGACAGACCTCACCTAAGGTGTCCCGACCTTATCCAAAGAACCAATACTATTCACATGGCCCGTCATCACCCGAGAAGAAACTGATACCAACATGAAATCCATCCATCCATGGACCCCATTGGACCCCTGTCCCCACCACACCTACTCCAGAGGACTGCAACCCATCCGTGCAATGCTCACACCCATTCTGAATGCCTTCACCTCTTAATGGACCTTCCTAGATGCTTGGAAACACACAATGGTTCTACCTTTGCTGAAGTAACCCTCCATGGATCTTTCTACTACAGCCTGATCTACTTGCTACCATTCTCGATCAAGGTCTTCGAAAAATCATCAACAGACGCCCAACCGAATACCTCTAGGACCACCAACTCCTCTCTCTCTGGTTTCAGGCCCAACCACAGCACAGAAACTTCCCTAATTGCCACCACGGATGACATCTGCCTGATGCTAGACAGAGTAAACACGGCGACTGTCATTCTTCTGGACCTCTCCGCAGCATCTGACATGGACTCTCACCCCATCCTCATCCAACGCCTCAACATCATCGGAATTTAAGGACACGCACTTGGATGTATCTTCTCCTTTCTGACTGGAAGGACTCAGTCAGTCAGCCTGGCACCATACATCTAGGATGACTGCGACCTCATTTGCAGGCTTTCTGCAAGGTTTCTGGCCTAACCCTCTTCAACGCATATATGATCCCTCTAGCAAGCATTATCTATTTTCCCGTTATCAACGTCCCCTTCTATGCTGATGACACATAACCTATTTGTTACATCCTGCTTTTCCTCTTTCTCTGTCCTTCTTTAGTGTTTGTTCTAAGCTGCTCAGCCTGTATGTATTATGTCATTTAGAGTTCCTTTGTGTATGTTTGATTCTATTGTCAGTTATATCTGAGGCTAAGCAGCAGGGCAGCTGCTCCCGGTGGGGCCTTAACTGGGGCCTTTTCTGAATTACATTCTTACTTGTATCCTGTACATTAATTATTGATTGCTAAGAATAAACCTACATCTGGACGCAGCAACCAAGGAATCACCATCTTTATTTTTATGAAATGTTACACTATTCCCTCCCTCACAGACAAAACGCCCAGCACCCAAATCAAGTTCAATGCTTGCATGATTGAAATCAATCAAATGTCTAAAGCTGAACATCAACAAGACCCAAAATCGTGATTTTCGGGATGAACACTTCAATCAATCAATCAATCATGCGTTTGTTAAGCGCTACTACTCACCCGTGAGTGTCTCAAGGCGCTGCGGCAGGGGGGTTTAGCAGGTTCCAGTCCATCAAGGAGGGGGTCTGTCGAAGAGCCAGGTTTTGAGGTTTCTTGTGAAGATGGGGAGAGATGTTGTCGGTCTGAGGTGGAGAGGGAGGGTGTTCCAGGCTCTGGCCACGAAGAAGGAGAAGGAGAGGCCGCCTGATCTGGTCTTTCTGATGTGAGGGACCACAGCGTAGGAGAGCTGGGCTGATCGTGGGGTCCTTTGGGGTGCGTGGAATTTGAGTCGGCTGTTCAAGTATGCTGGTCTGGTGTCGTGGAGGGCCTTGTGAGCGTGGGTGAGCATCTTGAAGGTTACTCTAGCTTCGATGGGGAGCCAGTGGATTGTGAGCAGGTGCTGGGATATGAGGCAGTATCTTGGCAGGTTGAGGACCAGTCTTGCGGCGGCGTTCTGGATGTTATGTAGCTTGCGTATGATGTTTTTGTTTATTCCAGCATAGAGAGGTCTGCTGGTGACCAGGGCGTGAGTGACGGTCTTTCTGTGTTCGAGGAGGATCCATTTGAAGGTCTTGCGTAGGAGGCGGAGGGTGTGGAAGCAGGAGGACGAGACGGCGTTGATCTGGTGGTCCATTTTGAGTTCGGAGTCCAGGATGATTCCCAGGTTGCGTGTGTGCTCCGTGGGGGTGGGCGGAGTTCCGAGGGCGGGGGGCCACCAGGTGTTGTTCCAGGCATCGGGGCATGAGCCCATGATGAGTACTTCTGTTTTGTTGGTGTTTAGTTGAAGGCAGCTGTTTTTCATCCATTTTGCGACGGCTTCCATGCCTTCTCGAAAGGTGTGTCTGGCGGTGTTGGGTTCGCTGGATAGGGAGAGGATGAGTTGGGTGTCTGCGTATGACACAATGTTGAGTCCTTAGGTTCAGACGATGGGGGCGAGTGGAGCTATGTAGACGTTGAAGAGCGTAGGGCTGAGGGATGACCCCTGGGGGATTCCGCAGGTGGTTGGTGTAGGGTCCGAGAGGAAAGGGGGGAGTCTGACCCACTGCGTTCTGCTGGAGAGGAAGGAGCGGATCCAGTCGAGGGCCTTGTCTTGAATCCTTGCGTCGTGGAGTCTGCGTATTAGGGTGCAGTGAGAGACCGTGTTGAACGCCGCTGAGAGGTCAAGGAGGATGAGGGCTGCTGTTTCTCCTTTGTCCAGTAGGTTGCAGATGTTGTCTATTGCGGCGAGGAGGGCGGTTTCCGTGCTGTGGTTTATTCTGAAGCCGGATTGGGAGGAGTCGAGGATGTTGTGCTCTTCGATGAATATGGCGAGTTGGCTGTTGATGGCTTTCTCGATGACTTTCGCTGCGAAGGGGAGCAGGGAGATGGGTCTGTAGTTTTTGATGTCGGTGGGGTCCGCCGAGGGTTTCTTGAGGAGGGGGTTGATCTCGGCGTGTTTCCAGTCATCGGGGAACGATGCGGTTGCCAGGGAGCGGTTGATGGTGTGGCGGAGCATGGGTGCGATGGTGTCGGCGGCTCTGTTGAAAATGTGATGGGGGCAGGGGTCCATGGGGGTCCCAGAGTGGATTGAGTTCATCATCTTTAGTGTGCCTTCGGGGGTGAGGGCTGTCCAGTTGTCGATTGTTGGATTCATGGTGTCGGGGGTGGTTGGTGAGGGTTCAGTGTGTTGGTTGTCTTCATCAAAGTTGTCGTAGATGCTCTTGATTTTGTGGTGGAAAAGGTGCTGAGTATGTCGCAGTGGTCTTGTGAGGGTGGGATGTCGTGGACTCGCTGGTAGGTTGGGCGAACTCATTGATGATGTTTTAAGAGTTCTTTTGCTGTTGAGTGCGTGAGTGGAGAGTCTGTCTTCGATTGCTTTTTTCCTCGTTTTTCTGATGAGTTGGTGGTGGACTTTGGTGGCGGCTCTTAAGTTGTTGTGGGCTTCTGTGGATTTGGTGTTCCTCCAGTCCTTTTCGAGGCGGCGGCAAGTGCGTCTGGACTCTCAAAGTTCGGTGGTAAACCATCTAGCTTTCTTGGTGTGGGTGTTGTTGTTTTTCATGAGGGGGGCTAAGGTGTTGGAGCTGTCGGTGATCCATCTGTGCAGGGTTCGGGCTGCGGCACTGGGGTCGTCGTTTTCCCCGACGGTCGGGGTAGAGTTGCTGAGTGATGAGGTTAGCTGGTCGTCGGTGATTCTGGTCAAATTTCTTCGTGGGAGCAGGTGCTGGTGTCTGTGGATGGTGGGTGTTCTGAAGGTGAAGTGGACGCATCGATGGTCAGTCCATGGGAGTTCGGTGATGTGGCTGAAGGTGACGGAGTTTCCTGTTGTGAAGAGGGGGTCGAGGGTGTGTCCTGCTGAGTGCGTGGGTTCAGTCACGATCTGGTGGAGTCCAATGTTGTGGAGGTTGTCCAGAAGGGATGTGGTGCTGGGGTCCCGTTGGTTATCGAGGTGGAAGTCGAGGTCTCCCAGCAAGGTCTAGTTGGTGGATGTGATGGCCTGCGGGGAGATGATGTTCGTGATGGATTCGGCAAAAGGTCCACGGGCTCCAGGGGGTCGGTAGATGAGGGCTCCGCGGAGGGTGGTGGTGGGGCTGGCCAGTATCTTGAAGTGAAGGTGTTCCATCAGGTCTGTGGGCTCGTCGGGGAGTGTCCTCAGGTGGAGAGTGGATTTGTGGACAATGGCAATTCCTCCTCCCGGGCGGTTGGGTCAGTCCTTCCTGGAGATCTTGTATGCTTGGGGATGGCGATGGTGATTTCTGGTCCCGAGGAGGTGTTGGTCCATGTTTTGGTGAGGAACGCTACGTCCGGGGTGGTGCTGTCGAGGAGGGCCCAGATTTCGGTGGCGTGTTTGTGGAGGGATCGGACGTTGAGGAGGATGCATTGCAGGGTCTTCGGTTCTGGTGTGTTCTTGCAGGTGGGTTGCGCTGGGTCCGTGGTCTTGGCGGTGCTGCAGGTGTGTCGGCAGCAGTGACAGCTGAAGGGTCCGTGGGTGTCGGCCGGTGACGCTAGCTTGCAGTTGTTGTTGGGGCCTGGGTTGAGGGCGTGGAGTGCCGCCGGGTCGTAGCGTTGGCGGTGCGGAGATCCAGGGTTCCTGATTCTGGTCGCAGACGGGCTTGCCTTTGGCACGCCTCTGGCACACGAGTGGCGCAGTCGCACAGCGGCCGCCATTAGGTAGGGGTCAGGGAGGACTGGACAGCTGGGCGGCGGGAGCGGGGAGGGGAGCAGGATTGGTCACGCTGGTCGTGCTGGGGGAGGGGCCGCAAGGGAAGCAGCAGCAGGGAAAAATGGCTGGGAAAGGAGGAATAAGAGGGGGGAAAAAGGAAAAAAAGAGTGAAATAAGGCAGAGAGCACAGAAAGTAGAAAAGTGCAGGAACGATATGAAAAGGGGTGAAAAACTAGTGAAAAACGGAACGGACAGCGGAGCGAGACAAAGGAGAACAGAGGTCCACTGGACCACCAGGGAGGCTAAGGTAAATAAGGAAATAAGTGGAAAAATGAGAGAAGGCATAAAAAGTGAAGAACAGAAAAAGACAGGGGGAGAAGCAAAAACGAGTGAAAAAAACCAGAAAGGAGAGCGGAGCGAGGCAAAGAAGAACAGGGGTCCATTGGACCACCAGGGATGAGGTGCAGGTGATCCTACGGGTGGAGGAGGGCCTCGAACACCATGAAACGCCAAATAGTGGAGAACAGAGCTATGTCTGACACCCACTCTCACCACCCACTCCAAGAACCTCAGGATCATCAACAGCAAACTCAACATGAACTCTAAAGCCAACGCAGTCATCATCTCATGTTTCCATAACCTAAAATGCTGAGGAATATTTTCAAATGGCTCCCAATCAGCACCTGGAAAATTGTCACATATACCCTGGTCACAAGCAAGCTGAACTACAGGAACAACCTCAATGGTGGGACCAACAAAAAAACTCACAAAAATGCTGCAGAACATTCAGACCTCTGGAGCCAGAATCACTCTCAACCTCCCATGCCCCACACTCATCACACCACACCTGAAGGAGCTCCACAGGGCTCCCATACAAAAACAAGCACAATTCAAACTGCTCACCCACACTTGCAATACACTACATAAAAATGGCCCAGCATATCCCAACAATCACATCTGCTTTCACACACCTCTGCTCTTCAAGACACCTACTTGCACACATCCCAAGCATACCGACAACCAGATCTGGGGGTCGAGCCTTCTTCAACATCACTCCTAAAGAGGCAAACGACCTGCTACTACACACAAGAGCCTCCTCCTCACTCCTTGAACTCCGTAAGAAGCTGAAGACCTGGCTGTTCAAGTGGTCCAACTAGGCCTTCGGTTTGTCTAAACTCTCACCTGCTCAGTGCCAGGATATCCTCCCTGGCGATAATGCACTCTACAAATCTGCATAACATAAAATAACATAACATTGCTGATGGCAGCAAATAGATCTAGCTAGGGCATTCCCTACTGATCGAAGATAAACTGCGTTCCCTCAGGGGTGGGGACGCTACCTGTGATCTGCCAGATGATGCCTGCTTAGTTCATCCACTTTAGCATTCAGCATTGTTGCTAGGTGGGTGGTGAACAGGAAGATGTACTGCTGGTCCAGATATTTTCTGAGGTGTAGGGCCTCCTAAACAGAATCAAGGACCCCACTTTGCCCTGTTTGTTGCAGTTGTGTTGTCCATGAGAACTTGCACCAGCTCCACCCATGGATGGCAGGGATGCTTTGAGGACCAGATAAATTGCTTGAAGCCCCAGCAAGTTGATATGGAAATGGTGCTCCAGCTGAGACAAAAGGCCCTTAACTCCACCTTTTCCAGGCGGCCCCCTCATTCCGACATTAATGTTTATCACAATAGTGAACTCTGAATAGGAGAGGGAGAGTGGCCTGCCCCAGGTCAGGCTGATGCCTGACAGGCACTGCTGCAGATCCTGAGCTATTTTGAGCCTCAAAGTCATCCTCACTGACAACCAGGACTGATCTTGAAATATTCTCTAATGTCCTAGTCTCTCTGCAGCAGATGCATGGCCTTAAACTCCACCACATCCAGGACTACTCCAATGAATAGGATCATTAATGTGGGACTCATGTGAGACTTCGGCCAACGATGTCATGTCTTTGGCAATCGCCTGTAGGTAGTCTACGACAGACTGCAGTGAGCCTGCCTTTAGCGGGCTGTCATTAAGGTACAGGAATATATGTACTCCCAACAAACAAAGGAGGGCAGAATAACAACAGTCGTCATTTTTGCAAACATCTGAAGGGCTGTCGTTATGGCCGAAGAGAAGCATGGCAAATTTAACATGTTCTTGGACCACTTTAAACTGCATGTAAAGACTGTGGGTCTGCCAGACGGATTTTACTAAGTATGGGTCCTACAACTCCAAGCACACCAACTAATCTCCTAGGTCCAGAGCAGAGAGCCAGCGTCAGCATTTAGGTATTGTCCTTCCTAGAAAGGCATTTAACGGGAGGAAGTCTAGAATAGTCCTGAGGTCTCCACCCTTCTTCAATCAATCAATCAATCAATCGGGGGATTATAAAGCGTGCTACTCACCCGAGAGGGTCTCAAGGCGCTGGGGAGGGAGCCCGGATCAGTCGAAAAGCCAGGTCTTGAGGCTCTTCCTGAAGGTGTGCAGAGAGTGGGAGCGTCTGATGTTGACTGGGAGCTCGTTCCAGTTCTTTGCTGTGACGTAGGAGAAGGCTCTTCTGCCTGCTCTGGTTCTGCGGATGCGTGGGGTTTCTGCTAGGGCGAGGTCGGCGGGGCGGAGGTTCCTACGTGGAAGGAGACTCTTTTGTTGAGGTATTTGGGTCCGATGTTGTGGAGGGATTTGTAGGTGTGGGTGAGTATCTCGAAGGTTACTCTCTTCTCGATGGGGAGCCAGTGGAGGTCTCGTAGGTTTGGGCTATGTGTTAGTGTCGTGGGGTTCTCAGGACGAGTCTGGCTGCGGTGTTCTGGATGGTTTAAAGCTTGTGTAGCAAGGTTTTGTTGATCCCGGCGTAGAGGGTTTTACCGTAGTCCAGTCTGCTGGTTATGAGTGCGTGGGTGGCGGTCTTTCTGCATTCGTGGGGGATCCACTTGATGCTCTTGCGGAGGATGCAGAGGGAGTTTAAGCAGGTCGAGGCAATATCATTTATCTAGCAGGTCATGGTGAGAGAGGAGTCTAGAATGATGCTGAGGTTACGGACGTGGTCTGTCGGGGTGGGTGGGTTTTCGAAGGCAGGGGGCCACCAAGAGCTGTCCGACGCTGTGGGGGAGGGACCATGGACGAGGACCTTGGTCTTCTCCGAGTTCAGTTTTAGGCAGCTGTCGTTCATCCAGGCAGCGACGTCTTTTATTCCTTCTTGTAAGCTGAGTCTGGTGTCTTCAGGGTTCTTCGTGAGATAAAGGAGGAGCTGAGTGTCGTCGGCGTAAGATACTATGCTGAGCCCATGCTCAGGGGGGCCTTGTAGATGTTGAAAAGTGTGGGGCTGAGCGAGGATCCTTGGGGTACTCCACAGTTGATCCTTGGGGTACTCCCTGGTCGAGGAGCATGCGGATGTTATCAGTGGCGGCAAGGAGGGCGGTCTCGGAGCTGTGGTTGCTGCGAAAACCGGACTGAGAGGAGTCGAGGATGGCGTTCTCTTCGATGAAGGTGGTCAGCTGGGCGTTAATGAATCTCTCAGTGACTTTGGCTGCGAAGGGAAGGAGGGAGATGGGCCGGTAGTTTTTCAGGTCTGTCGGGTCGGCCGAGGGTTTCTTGAGGAGAGACTTGACTTCTGCCCGATTCCAGTCGTCGGGAAGATGCCGGATTCGAGGGAGGCGTTGATGGTCTAGCCTAGTTCGGGAGCTATGGCGGCGGCTCTGTGGTAGATGTGCGGTGGGCAGGGGTCCGTGGGAGCTCCTGAGTGGGTGTTCTTCATGGTCTTGGTGGTGTCTTCAATGGTAGCAGGTTTCCAAGTGGTGATGGTCGGCCGGTTGTTGGTGGTGGAGAGGGGGTGGTGTCAGGAGTCTGTTTGCTGAAGTTGTCGTAGAGGGCCTTGATTTTCAGGTGGAAGTAGGAGCTGAGCGTGTTGCAGAGGTCCTGTGATGAAGTAACATCCCTGGCTTCTCTGGGGGGTTTGGTGAACTGCTGTATGACGTTGAAGAGTTCTTTTGCGCTACTTGCGTTGGAGTGGATTGTGTTCTTGATAAAGGTCCTGTTGGTGGCTCTTATGCGCTGGTGGTATTCGTTCATGGCATGTCTGTAGTTGTTCAGGTCTTCAGTGGTTTTCTTGTTCCGCCAGAGTTTCTCGAGGCGTCTGCAGGAGCGCCTGGCTTCTTGGAGGTCGGAGGTGAACCAGGCGGCCTTCAGGGGGCGTTAGTTGACAGGGTGGCGGAGGGGTGCGAGCTTTTCAGCGCAGCTGGAAATCCAGCGGTGTAGTTCTTTGGCTGCGGAGTTGGCGTTGGTCGTGGCGGATGGGGGGTCATGGAGGAGGGTGGTGTTGAGTTGTTCCTCTGTGATCCTGCTCCAGTTCCTTCGGGCGGATGCGGGCGGGTTTGGCCGCGATGGTGGTGTTGAAGGTAAAGTGTACGCAGTGGTGGTCAGTCCAGAGGGGCTGCGTGGTGTGGCTGAAGAGGATGTTAGTCCCTCCTGCGAAGATGGTGTCGAGGGTGTGTCTGGCTCTGTGGGTGGGGGTGGTGACGAGCTGCTTTAGTCCGAGGTTGGCGTGGTTGTCAAGGAGAGTGGTGGAGTCAGGTTTGTTGCAGTTTTTGAGGTGGAAGTTCAGGTCTCCGATGAGGATATAGTCCGTGAAGGCGTTGGCGGTGGCAGAAGAGGTGCGAGGCCCGGGGGGGGGGGGGGGGGAGGTCTGTAGACGAGAGCCCCGTGCAGCGTGGTTCTGGGGCTGGTTTGGATCTGGAAGTGGAGGTGCTCTGTGTTGGAGAGGGGGTCGCTAGTGCTGGAGTTTCCGTGAAAAAGGCGGCGTCTGACGAAAGGGTGTCAAGCAGGTCCCAGATCTCCGTGGCGTGTCTGTGGAGGGAGCGTACGTTGAGAGTATGCCCGTCAGGGCGTCAGTAGTGCGGGCAGCAGTCGTGGGGGGCTGATGATGGTGAAGGATTGTCGGCAGTGTCGGCAGGAGAACTGGCCGTGGGTGGTGTTCTTCAGAACAATTAAGTAGCAAGAATAGCACCTTTGTCCAAGTCTGGTACCCATTCGATGGGGCACTTGGAAAGTAAAAGACTGACCTCCTTGATCAGGATTGTAGAGTGCTCCTTCATAGTTTGCTTTGATGTTGGTGGATGGTGGGGTGGGGTAGGGAGGAAATGAAGGGTAAGGCTTCCTTAATTGGCATTAGTGGAGAAGATAAAGTGGGATCTGGTTGGAGAACCTTAGTCAGTTTGTTTGTATTCACCTCAGCAGTGGGCAATAGCTCCTCTACTGCCTCAGCTGCCCTTAAAACCTCTACTGCAAACAATGAACTTTCTTCTGTTAGAGTCTCCTGTGACAAGCAATGCTCTGTTTTAGGAGATGTATACTGACCACTGGCATTTTGCAAGTCTACATACAGTGCACCATCAGTGTCCATAGGGGCAATTTGTGCCTCCTGTACAAAGTCAGAATCAGAGTCAGAAAGAAAATTGAGGGAGTCTATGCTGTCCATTGTATCAAGGCAGAGATGTCAGATTAGAGTCTGGCATGCACTTTAGTAATTTTGTAGCATGACATTGGTCTAGATCAGGCTAACGGTTCCTCAAGGAACATGATCAGCAATAGGTATTCTAATGGTGTAGACAGAGTAAGTGTCAGCGTGGCTGGCTTGGACCAAATCACAAGAAAAATCACCAGATCCAGTCTAGTGCATAGGGATATTTTAAAGGTTAGGAATCTGAAGTTAGAAGTATCCATCAGAAACCGGCTTATCTATGTATGTTATCTGAAATGCAAACAATGTTCAAGTGTCAGGGTTGGATAACACAGTGTATTTTGTTTCCTGGTGGCTCACCTCCTGATGAAGTCCGCTCGGTTTTGCCACTGATGATAGGGGTAATGATCTTTTTGGGAGGAGGGAACCCGTGCATGGAGCCCCTCTTCAGTTTCTTCGACTGGAGCAGGGCATCAATCTTCAGTCCCTTCAACGCTTCTGTGGAGAGGTTCCTCTTAAGCACAGCCGCCTTCTTGTAGCCATCATAGAGGCCAAAGGCAATGTCGCGATTCAATGTAGTCCATGATGCCCGCAAATCAACCAGGTGAAGGCGGTGAGTGTAGAAAGCATTCTCCCCTTCCATGGCTGAGAGCTCCTGTAAGAAAAGAATGGATTTCAAATACAATGACAAGAAAGGAGTGGGTGGGCACACAAAAGAACATGTCACTAAGCGTGGGGGAGGCAGGCTGTACAGATCTAGGAAATCCGCCACAGTATTGCTTCCTCCGTCAGGTGACTTATTTCTTGCAGGCCACCGACATTTTGTCTTGCACTATGAGAACAGTTGTTGTTTCAGACATCAGGCAATACAGTAAATCGTATTACTTATGTCAACTGACTCAGAATTCGTTTTTAGAGCCTAAGATATTGTTCATATTACCTGTTTCTACCATGGATTTGGTGTGACAGGAGCACGTAACTCCAGACGCAGTTTACAGTACCGAAATATGTAAGTTACAGTGTGGAGTGGCGCACACTTTGTGATGCTCTTTTCAGCTTGGGAAGTAAATGCAGCTGGGTTCCAGCATAAAATTAAGCATAGAGGCGGCAAGACTCTACTCAGAGGAGCAAGCGTAAAGCCTGCACAGGTCCATATCATATCTGTTCTATCTCGTGAAAGGGGATGGAACCCATCAATCTTAGATAATATTTAGTGCCATCCCAGTCAAAGTCATATTGATTGTGATGGAATCTTAATTGTTGTAGAGCACACAACTCAATCAGTTCTCTTTGTGTGATTGGATATAATCCACTGTCTGTAATTCTTACCATGGTTTAAAAAGAACTGCAAGGTGAAGCTGTTGTACTGGAGAGCTGTATGATACCTTTTTACAAACTATTTTAATCAGGAACTGTAAGCCCATTAATTCTAGTGAAGCGCACCAAGACTAAAACTCCGAAAATGCTAACAAATGAATGTCTCTAGAGATAAGGGGTCTTCCCGTAACCTAAAAAGACCAAACATGTATTAATGTAGGTATGTTTAGTTTTTCAGCATCAATTTTCAAATGAGGATTCCACTAGACCAGGGTTCTCCAAAGTCAGTCCTGTAGGGCTGGATCCATGTCAGATGTTTTGCATATCACCATTTAGATAAATGTAGTTATCTTAAAAAGTGGCATTGAGCTGGCCCTCCAAGACTGACTTTGGAGAACCCTACACTAGAAAGCAGGGAGAGGAAAAAAGTATACGGTCAAAGTTCAATGGGTGAGACTCACCTCCTCTGTCCGGTTGCTGTGCCGTTGGTATGTCGAGGAGGAAAGACTGAGCAGATGTGTTTTCTGTACGAGGAGATCCAGTTGGTGGTCTGCATTCTCATCACAAGTTGACGCCATCAGATGGACAGTCACCAAGCTGAGGTCGCTGACCATCTGAGGAACGCTCCACTCAGAGATCAGGCGTCGCATTACTGTTCCAGCTGCAAGCGTGATAGGGAGAAGGCCAAAAAAGATACAGAGGTTGTAAACAAACAAAATGAAACACAGGAGTGAAGATAGGTGGTGGAAAGGTGAATTAAAAGAGAGCTGAGTTAAAGAAAGGATAAAAGAAGAATAGGCTTTGAGAGCAGGAAAGAGGACAGGATGAAGAAAAGAAGTGTTAAGCGACATTAGAAAAGAGGAGTAGTGATGCAAAAAAAGTGGAAAAAGACCCGGAAAAGGTGGGATCAAGGTGTGCAGAAAGGGAGAGATATTGCAGTTTATTTTAGAAGGGAGGCTGTCTGAACAGATAATGCATAACAAAATATTCAAAAGTAGAGCACGCACAGTTGAAATAGGCTACACGCCTGTGGCCAGAAATTCTAAATGGCCAGGAGTAGTAAAATCCTTCTTTATGGAAATTCTACGGTAATTTATGAAAAATAACTCAGTCTCTGCCATTTCCGCTCACCTCAGTGCATGTGCGTATTATTATTCCATATCATGACCTTAGGAGCACTTGTATGTTCTGTGTTCAATACACGTACAAAATGCGGCATGAGGAGCTCCCATATGCCACCCCAGAATGTAACGCTGGTCCCACATCTCCTTTCACCTGCACACCAACACTCAAACTACTAAGTGTTAGGTTCTCACCTTGTGGTATAAGCCTCTGCGTACCCCGGGCAAAAATGTGGCCCTGACTGCACTCCACCTGGATGCCACGCTGCTGTGCAAAGGAAGCCCAATAATGAATCTGGAGCGAGAGAGAGCAAGAAAGCCGCAAATTACTAAACATTACACAAAAACCATTATACACACGACAATCACGTCTATCAATCATCCCCATCACGATTACCATGAGTTCAGAACACCAAACTCTTTGCCATGAATGTCTTTATATGGGGTCAGTAAGTCTTTGAAACAATTACTGCAGTAACCTACAATTTTACAAACAAAAAAGAGCACGAGGAGTGTGCTAAGTGGAGAGGACAGCCTGCCCTTTCACTGTGAACATTTGAATGAAACAGAAAGTCCTATCCTCTGCTCTGCCCCTCGTCATGTTCTCCACAATTATTGCATAAGCACCTGGATAACAACAGTTACATTCTTGTAATTCAAGTTCTTCATTACGGGACGACACCGATATTGATGATACACAATATTTTCGTTTTTGGGAACAGTCAGCTGTAAACAGGTGAAGGAAGGTGGAATCTGACTGCATGGTTGCCCCATTTTTTTCCTGGTGTTTTGATGGTTTTTGACTAGTCTGGCTGGGATCCTGCTATTCGGGACCCCAGCCTATCTGCTTACTCCCTTAAACATGGAGTGCATATTAGATGCACTAGTGATTGGATACTGTGGTACCTTATGAGCCCCTAGTATATGGTACCTTAGGTACCAAGGGCATAGGTACTTCACAGGCCTACCAGGGGCTGAAGCATGCATTATGCCACCCCTGGGAAGCATACTAAATCTGACACCACAGGCCTGCTACTGCAGCATGGGTAAGGTAGTGTTAGCACTCCACACTGAGGTATAGGTTCCCTATATCTCACCTTACACACACATATAAACCTATCAGTCACCCCTAAGGTAGGCCCTAACAATCCTGAGGGCAGGGTGCTTGGTTTGCATGTGAGGGGGTGCCTCTGCCTGGGCAGGGCCCCTCTGCAGCTCTCAGAGTCCATTCTCTGTAGCTGTCTGTTGATGCGGTTAAACCATATATTCTTAAGTGCATTATAACCTAGCGGTAAATGCTAACTTTGGGATGGCTGCATCAAAACATGTTGTGTTTGGTGTCAAGCGCTTTGGAATCATACCCCCACACCAGTAACTGGTGTGGGAGTATGATCCCACTCTTCTAGAGGGATAGACATGTACCCACTGTGGAAACCCGGTAGAATCCTGAAGAGCCCTGGCATCACAAAATGGATGCCACCAGCACAGACACTGGGCTGCCCTCCTGCTGCTGACTGAAACTCGCAGTGGAGGAGGCCCAACAATAGGCATCCTATCACAGGGAGGTGTATCCACCTTCCAGACAGGATTTAGTGTATTGGGGCTTGGTGGGTGCACTCCTAGAGTGCTTTGAAGTCCTGCACTGGGGGAGCAGTAGGCTCCTCTGTGCATATGCCAGCTCAAACCGGTACAGGGGCTACCAGCCCCTGCTCTGGCATGAAACTGGACAAAGGGAAGTGGGTGTCGCCACCCACTCCCCTGACCCTCCCAGAGGAGTGGTCATAGAGCTAGTCCCTCCCTTCCTTTCAGGATAAGTTAGGGAACCCTTGCCATTGCAAACTAGATATCCCTGGACGACGCTCTGAAGAAGAATCCTGAACCTTTGACGTTCCACTACCTTTTGAAGACTGAAGAATCTCCCTTGGAGTCAAGGAGTGACTCCCCTGCTTGGCAGGCACCAAAACTTTGCATCAACGGTCGCAAAATTTCCTGCTCCCGCGAGAGTCCGAAGTTCCTGCAGCCCCGGAAGTGGATTTCCTGACTTCTCGACGGCCATCGTGAGTCCCCAGCGAAGCTGAGGCCAGCGGACCCCACGAGTGACTAGGAACAGCAATACCCGGGTACCGTGCACTATTGTCGAGTGCAACCCCTTCACGACATTCTAAGAACTTGTGCATTGGACCACGTGTGGTCTAAGCCTCCAGCAGGATTTCCTCCGAAGATCAGAGGCCTACCTCGTCCCGAGTGACCGTGAATCCTCCCGAGGCGTCTTCGCGATCCCTTGCCTGTTGGCTTGTGGGTCCCCTGAAGACTTTTCTACAGAACCAAAGGGCTCCCCTGGTTGCTCCAGGCCTGCCCTGACTTATCCTGACTGGGTGAGTCCCTCAGACCTTGCTGGTCTGCACCGCTGACTTTCTTCACTTTCCACGAGACTTGCTGTTGCCAAGGCGTGTAGGCTCCAATCCGGTTGCCAACACCTCAGTAAGCTGCAGACTTCGTGGGACACTCTGAATCCAGCTCCTGGTCATCGTCGACGCCTCCTGGACCTCGTGGCTGAAGAGTCAAGACACCTGTGATCACCTGAAATCACCCGACATCTGTGGGCCTCCAGCTTCCTGGCCCCGGGTCACTGGCAAGTGACTTTGAACACTGTCTCCACTGCTTTCAGGTCTTCTTTCTTCTGAATCCAGCCTTGGATTCCACCGGACACTTCTCCTGTCTTCACAAGCAGCAAGTCTTCATTGGCTCCCATTGAAAATGACACCGCGACCAGACACCAAAAGACACCTATGCACCCGGCTTCCCTGGGTGAGGTAACTCGAGTACTCCGGTGCTCCTGTGTATGTTGGCTCTAGAACTACTTACCCTGTAAGTGACTTGCATGTAGACTCTCCCGAAGTATCCTAAAACTTTAAAATTCCAACTGCGACTTAATCCATTGAAGTCTATTGGGATCCGGGGCTGTGTTCTCACACTGCATGCGTCTCCCGTGGGTCCTGTACTTACCTGCCTTGGGTGGATTAGTGAGGCCCCAGCGCTTCTGAAGACCTTAGGCCTTCTCCCTTCTCAAGTTGTTCTTCTTATACGTCTTTTTTAGTATATGGTCTGGTACGCCCCTAGGGCCCCAGCCACATAAGTGCTTAATTTGTTGTGAAATGTTGATTTGTGCATATGTCCTTGACTTCTAATCTCATAAAGAGAAGTTAAGCAAGTTATGCAGCATGCTAGTGACATCATGGCATGTGACATCACACGTGGCATCACAAGAAGTGGCATCACGGAAAGTGTCATCACAAACCATGACCACACAGAAACTGACATCACAAGATGTGACATCCGATCTTAATACCTCATACATATGTTTAGCAGGTCTATAATGAGAACATTTAAGCACATTACAAGATTTAACAAACTAAAATTTTGTGTTGGGGTTGTGCCAAAAAAGGTACTCAACTCCAGCACAAAATCTAGGCCTCAACACATATATATATATATATATTTATATACACATATAATATATATATTTTTTTTAACTCTGCCACAAAGAAACTGACAACAAAGAAAAATATGGCAGCAACTTTGTTCTGCTCAGCTGGTTGCAAAATTGAAATTTTAAAATATCTATGGGGCTTAGGCACCTCCTCCAGAGATCTTTGCATGCCCAGTAAATCTCGGGGAATAATAAAAATAATAAAATACTCTGAAGATTAGCACATTTGCTGCAGAGATTTACGTTTTGTCTCATCCCAGTTTCGAATCAAAGTAGCATAAAGGGTTAATGTGTCTCCTGCTAAGCAAATCATGTAACATGCAGACAACAGAATTTTATTTATTGTACATGGGTAAGTTGGTTACTGCTTTAACAGAGATTTTTTGTTATTTGCAGTTCATAAATGGTAAGCTTTCTAATATAGTCCACTAAGCTATGAAGGACATGTGACTCTTGCACCTTGTAACCCTTGCTATCCTACGTAACATAACCTGTACATTGATTTGCTACTTATATGATTCATTGTCAATGTATAATGTGTATGTGTGATATAAAGCACTCTGGCACCCTGCATTGGGATGAGTAGCGCTATAAAATAAATAAAATAGTGATGCTTAAATTGATATTTGTGTAAATACTGGGGCAGTCCAACACATCTGACTTTCTTACACTGCATGCATTTCTCTTATATACTGGGATTGAACAAAGTCAAAACCAGGCTTCTCTTAAGTACTTGTGAAGTAATAAGTACCTGGGTGCCTTTGTTTTCCCTCCAGAGCATTTGCTTCTAGATGTGAAGCTCCAGGTCGCTCACAGCCAGGATACTCGAATAAAAGAAGGCCTGACTGCCCCTTAGATTCGGGCTCTGTTTTGGGTCTAGCTGGAATTTAAAACAACAAAGCTCCCTCACTCCTTGAAACAAATGCAAACATGTAGGAGATGATTAAATGTGTCATTGTGTCTGAAAATTACCCCGGGACAAGTTCAGCATATTTCAGTGGGGCCCAAGTTTTTGGCAGGGTGGAGGACGTTCACCCTGTGAAGAGAGTGGGTGGACGCCATCTACCCCTGACTTGTGCCCTGGCTGTAAAGGTTCAACTGTGATGATTAACAGTCTTAGATATCCGTTTGGAGTCAGAATACAGACAATAGTGTCATACAAATTTGTAAAATGCACTCTTCAACCTATTCTGCAGATGTTGAAAATATGGAAATTTGTAATATGGAGTGCAAGTGCCAGTTTTTCTGTAGTTTTCGCTCTTCCTGGGAGACCTATTATCCTTCTGATAACAACTAATAGCAGAGGACCCAACGTCTAATAGAAATGTTGAAAAAATAAACCTCTTTTCGTTATTTCTAGTTTTGATACACTCTTAGCCTTGTAGGAACTGCTTGGTACACTGAAGCAGCATCCACCAAGCGCGGTCTGTGAACGAAGAGAGGAGATTCAAAGGAAAGTCAAATGTTTGCAGTTGTTTTTCCTTTTGGAAAGTCTTTGGAAGTCACGAGGTCGGTAACTCCTCCTTTGGATCGTATTGCGCATGGGCTTCGGCTCCATCCTCATATTGTTTTTCGCCAGCAGGGAAAGATGGATCGTAGTAATAACAGTGAAGAGGCCCATGTGTGTAGTATCTAAATAAGATAAACTGGAACAGATAAAGGTAGCCGGGGAGGCGGGTGGGCGTGTGTAGATCTGCAGCTCTACATGCCAAGAACAGATGCATACTGGTAAGTAGCATATTCCGTTCGAGGCATATGAGCTGCAGATTACACACTTGTGCATAGATTATATAGCAGTACCCATCCTTAGCGGCGGCCACCCGTATCTGTTGCAGTGGTTTGAAATAATGCTTTGAGTACAGCCTGGCCCACACTAGCCTGTTGCTTAGTTTGCACATCTACACAATAGTGTTTAGTGAAAGTGTGCGGTGTTGACCATGTAATGGGATGTTCCCTTAAAAAGCCACTGAAGCCCCTATTTTACGTGTAGAGTGGGCTTTAGGGGGAACGGATAGCGTTCGTTTTGCTTTGTGGTAGCAAATCTGAATGCATTTGACAATCCACCTAGTTATCCCCGACTTGGAGATGGGGTTGCCCTGTGTGGTGGAGAGAAAGAGACAAACAGTTGTTTGGTCTTACGGAAAGGTTGTGTTCTCTCGATGTAGTAGAGTAAGGCTCGTTTGACATCTAGTGTGTGGAGAGCTCTTTCTGCAACGGTCTGTGGTTGTGAGAAGAATACTGGTAGTTCTACAGATTGGTTTAGGTGAAAGGGAGAACTGACTTTAGGGAGGAATTTTGGGTTGGTACGGAGAACAACTTTGTTATGGTGAATTTGTAGAAAAGGTTCTTGAATGGTAAGTGCTTGTATCTCACTGACCCTTCTGAGGGAAGTGATGGCTACAAGAAAAGCGGTTTTCCAAGTTAAAAATTGGAGTTCACATTTGTGTAGTGGTTCGAAGGGAGGCCCCATTAGTCTGGTGAGAACGATATTTAGGTTCCACACAGGTGAGGGTGGCACTCTGGGGGGAATTATTCTTTTAAGGCCTTCCATGAAGTCTTTAATGGCAGGTACTCTAAAGAGTGATAGATGTTGCCTGTTTTGTAGGTAAGCTGCTATGGCTGCGAGGTGCAGGCGAATGGACGTATAGGCTAGATTGCACCTTTGTAGGTGGAGTAAGTAGCCTATGATGTGTTGAATGGAGACATCTAGGGGATTGATGGTGCTGTTGTGACAATAGACAACAAAACATTTCCACTTGGCGGCAGAGCACGCCCTAGTGGTGGGTCGTCTAGCTTCTTTGATAACGTTCATACAGTCAGGGGGAAGATTTAGATAACCGAATTCTAGGATTTCAGGAGCCAGATCGCAAGGTTGAGCTGAGCTGGGTCCGCGTGTCTGATCTCTCCATGGTTCTGGGTTAAGAGGTGTGGAGAGAGGCGTAATTTTTGGTGCGGTACTACAGATAGTTCCAGCAGTGTGGTGTACCACGGTTGTCTGGCCAAAGTTGGAGCTACTAGGATTAGTGTGAGGGAGTGTTGCTGTAGTTTGCGCACCACTAGTGGAATGAGTGGGAGAGGCGGAAAAGAGTACGCAAATCTGCCTGACCAGTTCATCCATATCGCATTTCCTTTGGACAATGGGTGTGGATATCTGGCGGCGAAGCTTGGGCATTTGGTGTTTTCGTGGGTGGCGAAGAGGTCTATCTGTGGGTGCCCCCAGATTTGAAAGTACGGGTGTAGAACTTGTGGGTGGAGTTCCCACTCGTGGATTTGTTGTGTTTGTCTGCTGAGCAGATCTGCTATAGTGTTTTGGACTCCTGGGACATGCTGAGCTAGGAGAAAGATTTTCTAGGGTATGGCCCATCCCCATATGCTCTGTGCTAGCTGAGAGAGCTGTGGAGAGTGTGTGCCGCCTTGTTATTGAATATAGTACATGGCTGTCATGTTGTCTGTGCAGATTAGGACTGCCTTGCCTGAAATCTGTGTTTGAAAAGATTTTAGGGCTAAGAAGATAGATTGCTAGTAACTCCAGATGGTTGATATGGAGTAACTTCTGTTGAGGTGTCCATGTGCCCTGCATGGTGAGATGTAATAGATGAGCTCCCCAGCCGGAGAGCGATGCGTCTGTTGTTAGTACTATCTGGGGAACCGGGTCCAGGAACGGTCGACCTTTGGAAAGGTTTGTGGTGGTCCACCACTGCAGAGAGCGATGGGCACGACCGTCTACCAACACCAGATCTGTTAACTGACCTTGGGCCTGGTTCCATTGGCGCGCTAAGCACTCTTGGAGAGGACCCATCTGGAGTCTTGCGTGAGGTACTATGAAGATGCAAGAGGCCATCATCCCTATTAGTTGCCTAAACACTCGAGCTGGAAGGGAGTGTTGTGCCATGAATTTTGCGTGTAGAGCCTGAATGCTTGTAATCCTGGCAGGATTGGGGTAGGCTAGCGCTTTTGAGGTGTCTATGGTGGCACCGAGGTATTGTTTTATGTGGGATGGTTGTAGATGGGACTTTGCGTGGTTTACTGTGAAGCCCAGTTGGTGAAGTAGCTAGATAGTGGTAGCCAGTCGTCTAGATATGGGAAGACATGGATGTGTTGTCTCCTGAGGTGTGCTGCCACTACTGCTAGGCACTTGGTGAATACTCGTGGTGCTGTTGTGACTCCGAACGGGAGTACTTTGAATTGGTATTGTTGGCCGTCCACTTCAAATCTGACGAACTTCCTGTGAGCGTTGTGCACTGGAATGTGGAAATAAGCGTCTTTTAGGTCTAAAGTGGTCAAGAAGTAGTTTTGGGAAAGCAGTGGAAGTACCTGCTGAAGCGTTACCATGTGAAAATGGTCTGAGTGTATGTATCTGTTCAGGGGCCGGAGGTCTAGGATGGGTCGCAGAGTCTCGTCCCTTTTTGGTATGAGAAAATATAGGGAATAGACCCCCATATTTCGTTGGTTGGTAGGAACGTGTTCTATCGCCCTTTTCTGTAGGAGGGAGATTACCTCCTGCTTTAGTAGTGTTAGATTTTCTTGTGACATTGGGCGTTGTCTGGGTGGAATGTTTGGGGGGTAGATATTAGTTCTAGGCAGTAGCCTGACCGATTTATTTGTGTTACCCATTTGTCTGAGGTGATGGTAGCCCAGACAGGGAGGACATTTTGGAGTCTGCCCCCGACCGGAGTGGGATGGTCTGGGGGGAGTGAAGGTAAGTCATTGGGTATGTGTGGTGGCAGAGCGGGCGGTGTTTGTCTTGCCTCTGCCTTTGTTATTGTTGCCCCTGTAGCCGCCTCTTTGGTAGCCCCCTGTAAAGGTGGACTGGGCAGGGGCCTTATATGGGGTGGAAGCGGTGTCGGAGGAGTAGCCTCTGGATGTGCTCCGAAAGGAAGAGCGGCGAAAGGAGCGCCTGGGAGGGTGTGATTGTAAGGCTCTCATGGATTTTGCCGTGTCTGTGTCCTTTTTCATCTTTTCTAGGGCCTCATCCACTTTTGGGTCAAACAGATGTTCCTGGTCAAAGGGATGGTTGAGGATGGAGGCTTGTACCTCCGGTTTAAAACCTGAGATCCTTAGCCAAGCATGGCGACGGAGGAGGACACTAGTATTGATGGCCCTGGAGGCTGTGTCTGCTGCATCTAGGGCACAACGTATGGAGGTATTAGTAATGGTTTTGCCCTCCTGAATTAGCTCGTTGGCCCTAGGTTTGTATTTATCAGGGAGATGTTGAATTATGCCTTCTAATTCGTCATAATGGGCCCTGTCATACCTGGCTAGTAGCGCTTGTGTATTAGCGATACGCCATATGTTGGCAGCTTGGGATGCAGTACGCTTGCCTGATGCGTCCAAGAGTTTAGACTCTTTGTCAGGTGGTGGTGCTTCGCCTGACGCCTGGGAGTTGGTCCTTTTACGTGCTGTGGACACTACCAGAGAATCTAGTGGTGCTGGCCCTCTGATGTAGGAGGGGTCTGTAGGGGCGGATATATATTTCTTTTCAATGCGCGGGTTAATGACTGGCTCTGACTGGGTCTTTAAAGACCTCTGGCGCATGTTTTATAACTCCCTTGAGCATAGGCAATATGGAGGTAGTCCTATGTGTGGTGTCAAACGTATCGAGGAGGAAATCCTCCTCCAAGGGGTCGGTATGGAGATCTACCCCGTGATAGTGTGCCGCCCTTTGTAGTAGATGGTTAACCCCGGTGAGTCTTCTGGTGGGGAAGGTCTGGAAGGGTAGAGATCATCCTGTGGGACGTTAGGGATGTCAGGGATATTATAATCGTCCCATGGGTCTGGGGAGCCTGTGGGGGTGGGGTCCCCTGTAGGTAAATCTTGGGGCGTCTCCTATGTCATCATATGGATCCCCCTGATCATCATCATCCGGAGAGGGTGTTGGGGAATGATGAGGTGGGGGCGGAGAAGGTGGAGGAGGGGAAGGTGGAGGGGGCGGTGGAAGTGTGGGAAGGTATTCTGAAAGGGGAGGTAGCAGAGTCCTTCCTCTTTGGAGGTGGAGGAGGAGCAGGTTTTTCCAGCTGTCTCTTTTTGATGGAGAGCATCAAATGTCCGGTCTTAGGATCCTTGGTTAGATGATTTTTGTAATGGATCCGGTGTAAAGAGTTCTGGTGAGGTTGGTTGGTCCGTCGGCGCCGAAGGCGTCAGGGACGTTGGTTTTTTGGCTTTATCCGTGCTGGTTCGTTGTTTGGAACTATGCTTGGAAAGGTCTGATTGCTTGGTAGGCGCCGAGATGGATTTCGGCTTCGAAGTGTCGGTGGCCTTGTGTGCTTTCGTCGGTGCCGAAGATGGTGTCGGTACCGAGGAGCTGGAGCTGGGTTTCGGCACCGAGTGTTTCGGTGCGGGGCTCGGTGTCGAAGCGGATCCCATTTTCTTTATCGGTGCCGAAGAGTGTTTATCGGCACCAACGGTGGACTGGCTGAGCCGCCGGAAGGCTTAATCGGCTTCTTTACCGGTCCCGAAGGTGCGGTGTGGGAAGCAGTGTCTTTGGTCTTGCTTAGGCCTGGAGGCGAAGGCGTGAACGAAGTCTTTTTCGGTGCCGGTGAGGGTAGATTAGTACTCACGACCCTCTGTGCCGGAGTGATGTCCTCCAGATCTGAATCGTCGGCTTCGGAGGCGCTGACGAGTCCCTCGTCGGTGTGGTGTTCTTCTGGAGCATCAACGCCTTCCACGAAGATGTCGTCCAGAATCGCCGTCGACAAGTGTGCCATGGTTCTTCTGGCCCTTCGGTCTCGAATGGTTTTCTTGGACCGGAAGGACTTACACGCCGGACAGTCTCGAGCCTCTTGTTCAGGGGAGAGGCAGAGATTACATACTTCGTGGGGATCGGTGTGGGGGAATTTGGACCCACATCAAGGGCCCTTCTTGAAGGGAGTCCTTTCCATTAGCCAGGACCGGAGCTTGGTTAGGCCCGACGGCCGTCGTCGACGGCTGGAATCGAAGTTTCTTGCCGATGAGAGCCGCGTCGAGTGGGTAGATCGCGATCGAAAACAATACCGCGAATTGGGGTGAGGATTGCGCATCGATCGTCGAACTGGAAGCTGTTCGGAACCGGAGCGCGAAGATCACATCCGAGCCCGATGGCGGAAAAAAACAATCTGAGGATGGAACCGAAGCCTATGTGCAATACGATCCAAAGGAGGAGTCACCGACCTCGTGACTTCCAAAGACTTTCCAAAAGGAAAAACAACTGCAAACATCCGGGCCCAACACCAGATGGAGATCTAAGCACAAGTGTGTAATCTGCAGCTCATATGCCTCAAACAGTATATTTTGATACCTATTGTTGGTTCTAAAATAAAACAACCATATATTTTTATATACAAACCATTGGTCTACAGTTCAGTTCTTGAGTGTGTGAGACCATTTGCTGACTGAGTGTGTCCAACAAATGCTTTACACTGTCCTCTGATACTGCCTTACTGCTCGACCAAGCTACCACTTGAGAGAGTAAGGTTATATCTAACTTTAGCCTCTGCCAAACCTTCGGGGACTGTGGACTTTGTACACACTGTACCTATTTGGGAACAGTATACACAGAGCCACTTTCCTACACTGACAATCTGCAGGACCCACCTGTTCAATGGTAAGCCTGGCCAATGTGGTAAGAATCTTAGAATCCTGTCTCCAACTGAGTGACTATGCTCAATTAAGGGCACGCTAAAGGGGTTTGGCAGGTGGGACGCGGTGGGGCAGTAGAGTGCTATCTCTGACAGTGGGCTTGATGGTTGTCACAGCCTCGGCCACGAAACTGCTAAGCACCTTGCTGAGGCTGAAGTGGCTGTCAGAATAGGGTACCAGTGCCAACACCACGAAAGGAATAGTGGGGCTAAACCATCTGACGAGGCGGGAGAGATAAGCTAAGGGTGTGCACTGTGGCTCTGCTCCCTTTGAAGAGTGGAAATGGCCTTCTACCCAAATAGATGAGTCCCAACAAAATATAGTCGACCGCAGCCAGCCATGGTGACAAATGGGCAACACTAGTGTCAATGGCTCACCCATGGAACCAGTTGTTTCTAGACTAAATTATAAATTTGCCAGTGTCACAACAGTCCTGTATGTCTTAGGTTAGGAGAGAGATTAAGTCTTCCGGGACAAGAGGAAGTACTTGAGTAACTGAATCCCAGAAAGCGTGGCAATAAACCTAGGGCCTCATTTATGAGGAACTGGCATAGAGCTGCACCGCAAATCTTCTTGGTGCGCTGCCCTACGCCAATGTGAAAGGGCAGGAATGCACCCTTTATCAAATACCGTACATTCCTGTCCTTTCTCCCTGTGCTGGGTCACAATTTGCTGCCTAGCACAAAAGTAGGAACTCTTGCACCCTGGTGCAAGAGTGCCTTTGTTGCAGGCAGGATTGTTTTTGTGCAGGAAGAGTCACCTTCCTGCACAAAAAACTATCACAAGAGGTGTTTTCCACTTTCATTGTGTGCTGCAGAAATAAAAATTATGTCTCCACGTTATGCCTGCTTCGGGGAGATGTACACTTTTAGCACTGCACCAGGTTTATGTGATTAAGTTAATCTGGGGAAGCGTCTAAATCCATGGATGTTGCGTGGGTAGACCCACCACAACGCCCATGGAACGTCTCCTTGACGTAGAGTAAGGCAAAGCAGCGTCTTGTGCTACTTTGCTTGACTTTACATGGCCTTATAGATATGAAGTAAGACAGAGTGGCTTTGCATCACCTCATAGATATGATTGAGAGGCTTGCCCACTGGAGCATCGAAAAAAGTGATGCTCCGGCAGCGCAAGCCTCTAATAATAAGCCTCCTAATGTATAATATGGGTGCATCTTCCCCTCTCTGGAACCACTTAGTTACTTCTTGATTTGCTTGAATGCCATCAGCCTATCATGGCCGTATAGACCATCTATCCTCTTGTAGTTGAATGCCTGCCAAGTTAAGTATTCTTCACATAATGCTGCTGGGGTGAATTCAGGATTACCAATGATGGGGGTGAGGGGTAGGAAGACAAGCCCCTGGAGATCACGATTCTGTTCCAAGCTACCATAGTAGATCTGAGTAATGAGGAGGAGGAGACACCCCAGGGTCTTTGCCATGGCATTTTCCAGAAGTGTATCCCTGCTATGGATTGATCAATGAACCACCAATGTTTTTCAGAGAAGGGGCTGTTCCACTCCAGCAGATATCACAACTGTGATGTTCTTTAATAGTTAGAGGGGTTTGGAATGCCGTGACCTCCCTGGGCCACCAGTAGATATGCCCTTTTTGTAGCCATATGGGGCCTTCTACCTCCCCATATGAATGTTTTAATCAATCGTTGCAGTTTGTTCACATGCTGGGGGTTGTAGGGGCAGTGTAAATGGTTTTATTGCACAACATGTTATTTAATTCATTACATATCATATAACTGTAACGAGTCAACAACCAAATAAGAGTAAATCTAAATTGTGTTTCATTATCATCGCACTTGCACTTTATACCACTATATAAGTAACGGTCTTTAGGTGCCATTCTTAATCACATAAAACATACTCGGTTTTAACTTCAAAAATGATATGAACTGTACTTCTTGTTTTAAAGGCTTTATAACATTGTAACTGTTTTATTAACCAAACAAAGTCTGATGATGGTGGAGCAGTGTCTGCATACAATGAGAATTTTGGGTAAGAGGATCATCTTGCTGCTGACATTTTGCCTATTCAGGACAGGCCTCCTGATTGCCAGGAAGGTAAGTCTTTGCGGGGCACATAAATTAGATAATTTTAGATTTGTTTTGTGTCATGTCTGCAGAAGATAGTTCGAGTCTTAGATACTGCATCCACCTGCATGCTGATGTGAGGGGGAAAAGAGCCTCCAGCACATCCCCGTCTTGCATAGTGATTGAGGATCTGGAACTTTAGAACATTATTCTGGTTTGCTTATGACTTATCACTACTTCACACATAATATCAGTGAGCACCTCAGACTCTTCAAGGGAGTAGTACAGGCATGGGGAGGAGTGGCACTAGGAGGAGGGAGAAATCTTTATAAAAAGCTGAGTGAATCCAACTAGGTCAGGGGCTTTCCAAATTTGTAGATTATCATTGCCTGTTGTCACTTCCTCTAATCTGATGTATGATTCAATTGTACTGGCTTCTTTGGGGGGGTTGGGGGAGATGAGGGTTAAGAAGGGGGGAGCAGTGCAATGTGAGCTGAGGAAAGTCATAGGTCTGCTGCCTTTGGTTCTGCCCTTTCTGCTGTTAAAAGGTTAGTGTGGAAAATCTTGAATACCCATGCAACATCTTCATCTGTTTGGGCCTCCTCTCTATTCGGGGTAGCAATCAGGGCAACCCATTCACTAAGCCACTTGGCATGTAGTTTAAATGCCAACAGCAATTCTGCCTTATTTTGAGCAGCTTAGAATTGTTGCCTTGTGTGGAGGATGGCTTTTTCTGCCTTGTCGTAGTCTAAGGCTTTTATTAGTTTCTAGCCTAATGTCAGCTGTCTCCAGGTCTTGCGTGCTCTGTTGAGCTAGTGGACCTCCAAGATCTTTCACCCACCCCTCTAGGTCAAGTCTATTACTCATCATATGTTTGTTGAGTCAGACCGAGATGGCCATAACGGAACCTCTGGCACTGCCTTAAGGGTTTCCTACAGTAAAGGGGCTGGAGAACCTGAAGTGTCATTATTCTGTAGAAAGTGTTGTATCACCTCGTGTAGCTCTGTCTGGACTGGACCGTTATGTGAGAGGTTATCATTAAGTTGTGTCTAGTGGCGGGGGACGTGGACGTGGAGGTTTTAAGAATAAGGAGGACAGGAGAGTGGTCCGTCAAGGCTAATACTCCAATTTCTGTTTGGATACTGACATCCCGAACTCAGAAAGAGGTTATGTAGTAATCCAGTTTTGCATAGATCTGTAGAAAGGTTGAGTAAATTGAATAGTCTCTGGTGGAATGATTCATGGGTCTCCAGACATCCAACAAACTAATATCTGATAAGCATTTAATGACCACAGGGGAAAGGGCCCCAGACTGGCTGGATCTCTGGGGCGATCTAGCAGGAGTGGGGACTAGGAACAGGTTGCATTCTCCTCCCAATACAATGTCTTTACCAGGTGAGGCCATAACCAGAGAGAGTTTTGCATATGGATTGTTCCTGCTGCTCACTGGGTGCATATATTGTGGTTAACCTAATCGTATAGTTGTTGATAGAGAGCTCCAGGAATAGTAACCACCCGGGAAGCTCAGCTGAGATAATGAGTACCAGGCCTCTGAATGTATTTGCTAGCAAGATGGGAACCCCTACCCTTTTGCTGGGGCCTAGGAAGAAATATTGTCTGGAGAATGCTTATGATCTCAGTGGTCCCCGACCCTTTTAAGGAGAAGTTTCTCCTAAAGGAGATATATGTCATAGTCGGAGTCGCGCAACATCATCAGCAAAGTCAGTCATGTAGCAAGGGCATTGAGACTCAACCATTTTATCATGGAGAGAAGACAGTTTATATTTTCTAATTTGGTTTTATTGGCATTTATCATAATGTACAAAACAGCATAACAGCAGTTCCAGCTTAACAATGGAAAGGAGAGGGATAGAGATGAGGAGGTAAAATAAGGGAAGGGAAAGGTGTTGGGGAGTGGATAAGGGTAAAAGAGTCCACAGATCCATAATACAGCGTAGAGCAGTATGAGTTACTAATGACACTCAATGAAACATATTGGAGAAGTGCACCTAACCCAGAATATGCAGTGCCATAAATAAAAGGCATGTATCCCCTTGAAGGATTCCTGATGAGTAACGCAACAAAATCAGTTTAATAGGCTATGTAACCCTTCTGTCATCCTGAAAGGTTGCGTGCAAGACCACAGTGAACCAGTGTGTTCAAGGGGGATAAATAGTTGCAGGTGAATCAGAGTGTCTTTGTCTAAGCCAGGTCATTAATGGCTCTCAGATGTACTTGGGGCAAGATAGGAGTAGCATGAGCTCCCATATGTTTGACGGTTGCTCTTGGCAGTATGTGACATTGTGAATCCATTATTTACTGGTGGGTGCGGGTCTTCTGCCCCAATGAACAGCCACTCTGTGCTTAGCCAGCAGGATTAGCATGGCAATAAGATGACGGTGTGTGTTGGGTATATCTTTGACATAGCCCAATAGTCCCACCAGATGAGTATGTGGGACCTCGTGCCCAGTGATCACGTATATGAAAGTAAACACCTCTCCCCAGAAAGAAGCTACCTTCGGACACTGCCAAGCCAGATAGTGAAAGGAGGCGTGCGGGCCTCTACATCGCAGACAGCGTGGCTCCGAGATCAATCCTATCTTGGATAATTGTAGGGGGTATGGTAAATATGATTTAAGAATTTAAAATGAATTAATCTTAATCTGTAATTCGGGTAGAGAAATTTCAACTGTCTACAGCAAAATAACCCCTGTGCGTCTGGTACTGTGGAGGGCTGATACTGACCCAGTCATTACAGAGCCCCAGCGTTAGTGATCGGAGAAGAACTCTGCATTGTATTGTAGAGGTGCATGATTCATTTACGTGGAGAAGGGGTGGTGAGAATATGTTCCAGTGCCAGTAGGGCCGGGGGTGGAGCTCGAAACGTGCTGCACAGTGTGCGACAAACCGCTCATAACTGATAGTACAACAAGGTGTCAAGGACTGTGATGGGTGGAGATATTTCAGTTTGCAGTGATGAGAGGAACAGTCCAGCTGGATAAAGATCAAATAGAACAATCTTATGTTTATGTGCTCGCATAATGGCTCCCTTCCCTAGAAGTGGAGGCAGCATGCGGTTATTTGCTAATGGGATGCAGGAGGCGTAGAGATAATCCAGTTTTGCTCTCCTTTTCAAGCCCTCCCATGCCCAGCAGACACATTCATCAGTATGGATCTCCTTTCTGGGCTTTTTATAAAGACAATAGAGCACAATTGACAAAGGGCATGGGGCCACCCGGTCCGTCTCTATGGCCACATGAGGTTGGTAAGGAATTGGATAAAGCAAGAAATATAAATATTGGGCCTGGGCACAGTAAGCGTACAATGTCAAGTCGGGTGCTCCCTTTCCTGTATGTGCTAGTGGAAGAGTAAGGACTTCCCATGAGATTCTTGAATGTTTACCTGCCTATAGTAAATTGATCATGTTAGACTTTAATCACCTGAGGAATTGGGCTGTGAGTGGCTAAGGTATATTGACAAACAGATAAAGAAACGTAGGAATAAAAAGCATTTTGTCCGGTGAGAGACAAGGGTAGTCTAGACCATATGTTTATCCTTTCCTCCAGCCAAGTCATTGCACAGCCGTAGTTCGCCAGCCAAAGCTCATCCATGTCACGGCTAAGCCATATGACCAGATACCGGACTGTGCTGTCCACCCATTGTAAAGGGTTCTCCGATGTAAATCATTGTGTGCTGTCCGTAAGAGGAAATAGTGAAGAACTGACCCAGTTAATCTGTATGCCCAAATAGCCACCAAAACAGATCACTCCCCTCGTTAGACGGGCCAAATGACCCTCCGGTTTGCAGGCATGTATAGTAAGGCCATCTACATACATCGAGACCACCAATTTTCTCATTGTAAAACCAATGCCTCTGTTGAAATAGTGCTGCCTACGTTTCGCCGACAGCGACTCCATTCCAATGGCAAACAATAGTGAGGATAGCGGGCATCCCTGACGTGGGCCACAAGCAATTGGGAAGGGATCATAGATTAAGCCATTTGAGCGCACTTGTGCCGTAGGAAGAGTGTGGAGTAGATGTATTTGCTTAATAAAGCTAAGGCCTAGCCTGGCCAGAAGGGGTAAAAAGGTATTTCCACTCTAGAGAATCGAATGCCTTAGTGGCGTCGAAAGGCACGGCTACTGCTGGAATTTGGGTGTCAAGATGATGCATCCTCTCAAATATTGTGCGTGAATTGTGGGATGTTGAGCAGCTGGGAACATAGCCGGATTGGTTGAGTCGCACAATTATAGGTAGAAGGAGTGGCAGCCTATTTACGAGGATCTTGGCATACATTCTATTATCAACATTAATGAGTGAAAGGGGTCGGTGTGAGCCGCATATTTTGGCGGGTTTGCCAGCGTGAGGAGTGTAATGATGACTGCCTCTCTCAGTGAAGTTGGTAACACACTTGTATTTAAGGACTATTGAAAAATAGAAAGCAGATGTGGAGCTAAAACTGAGGCCTAAGTTTCATAAAAAGCAGTAGTGAGCCCGTCCAGGTCTGGTGCATTATTGCCAGGTAAACGACTGATAGTTTGTTCTATTTCTTCAGTGGGTATGGGTGTGTCCAGATAGGCACGATGGGAATGATCAAGCCATAATAATTGTATAGTGTCTAAATAATAAATAATCTGTCCGCTCTGCCGGGTCTGAGGACGCATGGTGGAATATAACTGGGTGTAAAAAGATGTTATGACTTCCTGTAATTCGGTCACAGAGTATACTGATTTGGACTCTGAGTTAAGCAATTCAGTAACATAGGTAGTGGCCCGCATAACATGTAGCAGGGTGGCAAGCATTTTATTTGGATGGTCGCCTTCCCCGAAATGCCTAGCTTGAGTATGACAGTGAAGAAATCTAGTGTCTCAGAGGGCTTCTACTTCAAAATCTGAGATTTCCCCCCTGATATCCACCAGGGTGTCAGATTCCCCAGAGTGCATATGCTGGTTTTTCAGATTCTAGATATCACCCTTCAACCTAGCCAGGATGCCATGTATTGCCTTTAGGACCCCGGATTGTTTTACAATGCAGGCACCACTCACAACCACCTTGAACGCCTCCCATAATGTGGATGGGGACTTCACAGATCCAATGTTCTGTGCGAAATATTCAGCAATTTCGTAGCGTATCTCCTCATGGAACATCGAGTTTAGCAGCACTCCAGCCGGTAGGCACCAGGTGAATGCGCGGGGGAGCGTCTGCGGGATCTGGACCGATAACATGACATGAGCATGATCAGAGGGTACATGGCAGGTGAGATACTGATGCCCATGTTTGCACATCCCCAGATGCTAGCCAGAAATCAAGTCAAGACTACATATTGTGGAAAGACGAAATGTAGGTACCTTCCCGATGATGAGGATGTGTTCACCGCCAAATGTCAAATAGTTGGTTGTCCTTAACTATCATGTTCAGAGTTGATGTGGCATGTGGATGTAAACTTTTGGATGCACCAGTCATTCATTACAGCATTAAAATCATCTACCCATATGATTGTACGTATACCAAGATTGGAGATCTTTGCCCACAGACCAATAAAGAAATCTGAATCATCTCTATTTGGTCCGTACACTGCAGCCAACACCACCGGTCGTATATGCAGGGAACGACGGAGTCGGTTGTGTGTCATGGGAGTCTCCTGCGCAGTAACACCACGAGACCCCGGGCGTAGTTCGAGTATGTAGATGAGTAATTGTTCCTCTCCCACCAGCAGGCGCGCAGGCCGGAGACCAGCTGGGGCTTCTCAGGTGTGTCTCCTGAAGGAAACATACGTCTATTTTGTGTCTGTTGAGATAGGCGTAGACCAAACTCACCTTTCTGTGGTGGTTAAACTCTCTAATGTTCCATGTGATAAAAGAGATGGTAGCTATATTATTTGTGAAGAGTTGGCAAAGTGCTATTCTGTGAATGGTGGGTCTCGTTTAACCAGTATTGTGTAACCAGTACTGGGCATTGGGACACTCTGGGATTGTGATAGTGTATCGAGCTGTAGAGAGAAAAAAGAACATGAGAACTTACAACATCTCAACCATTCGACCCAAAATTCCCACCCACCCAGACCAACTCCCCAATCAGGTTGTGATGTTCTAACCACCTGATCCAAAAAATCAATAATGATGCACATAACTAAGCTGAAAATTATCCCTGGGGAACAGGGAGACACCGGGCCAACAACCTCACCAATAGCAGCGAAGGGGCCGAACTTCGGCGAAACAGAGCGACCAGGGTAATTATACAGAAGCTTATTTAGCACAGTATATTCCAGAGCGAATCACAAAAAGGAGTAATCGGATCAAGCAGAGAATTATAGTGCAGTGCAGTTCACCGGCAGTTCTACCCCAAGACCCCAGGGTGGGGCAAATGGGTAGGTATGTCCAACGCCATTGCTAATAAATTGTTATCCCTAAGCTGGGCTCCGGTCAATCAACGAGGAGAGTTCTCCTGAGTACATCGTTCCTGGCGGACATGTTTTGCGAATTTCAGAGCAGGCCTGGCATTAGTAAAGAAATGCATTTTATGTTCAAAAGTGACTTGCAACTTGACAAAATATAGGAGTGCGTATGGTATTTCGGCTTTCCGAAGAAGTTTTTAGCAGGTAGGAAGTCCAGAAGGGGTGCTTGCACTGATAAATCTGGGTAGAATGAAACTGTTTCCTTGATAGATAATAAAGCCACGTTCGCGCATCATTCGAACAACATCCCGATCCCAATAGTTTAACAATCGTGCAACGATTGGGCGTGCATGTGTACCCACTGGTGGTTTGGGACCGAGGGAGCTGTGGGCATGTTCTACAATGGAAACCGCTGAAAGGCCATCCCTAAACAGATCACGTCACATAGTTTCGACACAAAATCTTCCGTTCTGGAGATGGCAGTTGTTTCTGGAATCCCGGTAATCCAAAGGGTGGTTTGTCTGGATCTCTCTTCCAGGTCTTCGTTTTTTACCTTTATGCGGTCGAGGACTTTGTCCATGAAAGTGTTCTTTCGAGTAAGCCTGAGGATCATCAGCGTCAAACTATTTTCTAGCTGATCTATCTGTGTTAAATGCTTGTCAACATGTTGCTTGACATGGTCTAGGTTGCTAGTGAGTAGCTCAAGCTTGGAGTCAATGTTTAAAAGACTGGTTTTCACTTTCACGAAGAACGCACAAAGGTCGAGGTCTTGTGCGTCACCATCTTCGGCAGGGACCGTACTATTATCAGGATCTTGGTCTGCATGACAAGTGAGCCGTTTACACTCAAATGAGAGTTTGGATTGCTTTGTATTGTGTTTGCCATGGTGAGGTACGGGGGGGAGGCAACCTGGCAGAAAAGGAACTAGGGAACCGCTGAAGGCAGCAGATCTCTTCAGATGTGGGATTGGCAGCGATTTTCCTGGTGAAGCGCCTGGTTCATCGCCCAAAACGGTTGTTTGTTGGCTCTCCGTGTTCCTCTGCAGTTTAGGGGAGGTTTCTGAAGTGTCCACTAGACCCAGAATGGATTGGGCTTCCTCCAAGCTTAGACTGAGTGAGTTTCATTGTTCCACAGGAATGTGAGGCGAAAGAGGTGGCCCTTGTATTGTATCCCTTTTGCTTGTAAAAATGTAGTAGCTGGTTTCAACAGGTGTCACATATGAAGTGTCATGGGGCATAAATCTTTGTATAGTCAAATGTGGTCCCCTGAAAGGTGATTTGGCTGGTGATTCTTGCTGCAATCATGATATTTTTCTTCTGTCTGAAGTAATGGACACACATTAAAATGTCTAGTGTGCTGTTAGAGGTGCCAGCCCTGTGTGTTCAGTTTCAGGTTCACTTCTTTTTCTGCGTGCTCCGGGAGTGCATATCTGAAAATTATCATCATGTACCGATCGATGTTGCATCACATAGAACATCCTTAATGCGAACGTTGAAGTGGCACAATCTGTTCTCCAGGTTTTCAAAATGGGATTGCAAGTCAGTGTTCTACTCCTTAAGATTTGTACTTTGGAGATGAACATTTTCTAATTCCTTCTCTCTGGCACCTCGGGAGTCCTCCAGCGTCAAAGCCCTCTAGCCCAGGTCTGCCATGTCTTGTTTGATTTTCTTGAGCTCAGTGGTTACACTGTCTCTTAGGGCTGCAAAATCCTTCCAAAGTTTGCAGAAAAGGTCCTCAATGAAGGCCTGGGTTATGAGCGCTGCGCTGTCCCTAGATTCGAGGCTGTTGGTTGGGTGTCCTTTTTATCAAGCCCTTCTAAGTCAGTTTCTTTGAGGATTTCTGGTTTCTTCGAGGAGGCTTTCGCTAGCATCTACTTGGGGAATAGAATCCTTATTCTTTTTGAGCGCAGCTATAGCAATCCTGCAGGCCTGACTGACTCTCCTCAGGGTATTGTGGACTTATAGCGTAGTGGCTACGTGTAGTAGGGGTCGTGGGTATAGGGTAGTGCCCTCACCATCATGGCGCTTGCATAGCAAAATTATGTGTATGCCAGCACTGGTTTGAGCTGGTGCTATATCTCAATGGGTCTTTTGTAACATCCCCATGGTGTCATAGTAATGTCCCTCAAGGGACCAGAGTAGAGCTTGGCAGATAGGAGGACGGTGGCAGGGGGAGTGGGCGCTTGTGTGCAGTTATGCTGAGTAGGTTAAAGACCACGGGGAGACAGTAACTTAAGGGAGAGGGAATGAGCCCTCTCCCCATGCAGCTCAGGGGCATGTGCTCAAGGGACAACGTCCTTGGTTCTCCAGTCTCTCCACTGGGCTTCACGTGATGTCTGGGGGGGGTGCCAGTGTGTAAAGTGCCGCTCTGGGATCACTATTTTTAGTACTCATAGCATGGGAGAGTTGCAGATGATCATCTGTGTCCAGGGGATGAGACCCATCTTCCTCTGTGATGTTTGTGGGGCCCAGGAACTATGTTTGCTACATGATTCTCTTCCCTCGAGGAGGCGTATGTCAGAGGCCCCATGGATGTGGTTCTTTCTTAGGCCTGATCTCCCTGGGCATCTCCTAGCGCACTTTCCCTTTTCTAATGGGCTTCCAATGGTGGAGCCGGGGCGACAAAGCTCTTTACTTTTGTGTTATGCTAGCATGGACTGTGGACTACAGCATGCTTCCTGGACCGGGTGCGAAGTTCTGTTGTTAAGCGGCCATTCTATGTTGTTCCGGTGGCAGACAGGAATCTTAGGTTTGAAAGGGTGAAGCTCCATTCCATGTAAGCCAGTGTGTGCATTCAGCAAAGAGCAAATGTGTGTATGTGTGCCCCCAGTATTCAGGTGTGTTAGGTGAATGGTAGAGCCTAGTGGGAGCAGTCTGGTGGAGCCGGGATGGGAGGCCAATGAGGTCAGGTAGTGGAACTGCGAGGACATCTACTCGGTCACGTCCACCTGGATAGTTGAGGATACTTTTTTGGTCTGGTCTTCACATTATAAACTGGCAGTTCTTTCGACACGGGTTTCAACTTCCAATATTTAGAAGATATCAAAGAAACAGTTATCTAGCAGTCTAATTATTATAGGGCAGGGATGTTATTTAGAAATAGCCATAGTCACTAGCTGCAACCTTAGGCTTGCTTCTTGGCATTCAGGGACCTGCCCTTGCTATGGCTGGACCATGAAGGTAGTGGTTGAATTATGAAGTTATGTTTCATTTGGTACATGATGCAACTCCAGGAGCCCCTTGCACTATGGTGAATCAATGTCCATCACACAAGCTCTTCTATATAAGCTATATGGTGTTAGCATGTGCTCACATCTCAGCAGCTCTAGAAAGAGTGTTATGTGTACAGTGTGATCCTACTCACCTGCAGCTGTGGGAAGATTGCTGTATACGACAGCTGCTTGTAATGTTGTCCCAGTTTTTTCTTGCTAGGTTTCAGGTTATTAAAGAGTTTTCCTCTACATATTGGACGTGTCACGCTCGTCCAGGTGGCCCAGAAATTCTGCATCCAGCGAAGAGTGCTACTGTACAGCAGAATGCGTGGCTGGGAAATATCTGAGAAAAAAATGGCATATGTTATCAGAGAGGTTTCTGCTCAGAGACAAGTGAAAAGACTGTAAGAAAGACAGAGACCGCCCAATATACAGCAAAGACAGCCAGCATCAATGTCCATACAAACAATTTATCTTACTTTTAACAAGACTGCGTTCCTTTTCAGATATAGACACAGCTCAAATAGATTACATAAAACAAACTTGTTCACCTCAGGTGGGTTAACTTGTAATGTCAAAATAAAATCAACAACTCAATTTCTATCACTTAGAGCCTGATTACAATCTTGGAGGATGAGATTCTCCGTCAAAAACGTGACGGATATCCCATCTGCTGTATTATGAGTTTCATAGGATATAATGGAATTGTAATTTGGCCGACGGTATAGCCGTCACGTTTGTGACTGAGTAACCCTGTCCGCCATTAAAAATTATTATAAGTGTGTATTTTTCTAGATAACACTGCATCAAGACACACAGCATAACATAACAGAAGGCTGCATTTGTTTTTCCTTTATTTTTGTAGGAGACTGACCATTAGTTATCTATTATCAGCCATGATGATCTTTTAAGCTTTTTTCAAAAATTACTAGCCAAGGTCAGTTCAATGCCATATCCCAGCGTTTTAGGTCTTTGAAAGAGCCCAGGAATCAAATAACTTTCAAACAGCTGAATATTAAACAAAGACATATATTTTTCATATAGTGGTATACCGTTCCATCAGAATGAGCAGGTTTTGCTTCAATTCAGAGGCTTAGGAGTGTACTGAAAGTGTATCCCAACCCACTGTCAAGGCAAAACTTTTACCTCTTTTAACAGGCTATGAGGTGACTGGTGGTAGTTTACAGGGAGTTTAGAAATACAGGCCTTCTTACCTTTACACTGGGTTGGGGGGCTGCATAGCGGCTTGCCCAGACTTACCATAACTAGAGTTGCCTATGTTGTACATGTGATCCAGTGAGCTGTGATACATGTGCATGGTATAGGGGACAGGAGAATGAGTGCAAGGCGAATAGTATCCATACAGAATATACTGTGTGAATCTGGATGCAATGTTTGGGTTCATGGTGGTAGTCTTCATCCTCTGCAGGTTCAACATCCTGCGTATCCTGCCTTCGGGCTCCCATACCAGAGCTGTAGAAATCTGGTGGGTTAGGGATGAGCCTTCATTCCTTCCCTTCTAAACGAGCTTTTCCCATCTGAACCTGAAACGTCTAATTTTCTATGTTGTGCAGGGAAAGTCGGCTGTGGCTGCATGGGTCTAATCTACTATGCCCCATGACAAGTTAAAACTAGCTATGACTCTACCTGCCAGACCAAAGCCAGGAAAACTGATATAAAATCCCGGAAAAGAACCTCACTCCTGATTAAAATAGTGTTTCATGTATGAATGAAGAAGACTGCTCTTTAGTTGGCTCTAATTACCCCCCAATACACACAAAGCTGGATAAGGATTACTAGTGGCCCCCCTTCGGGCCAGTGCTTACTTCAACTGGACTCTGAAGAGTCTCGGCCTGGAAAGGAGATCCATCAGGGTTAGAGCCTTGATGCGAGAGATGGCATTTATGACCTTCTTCCAAGACAAAGCAAAATAGTGCAGCATGAGCACGTACTGGACAGAGAGGACAATCAAGCCCAGTGGATTAAAGTTCTGCAAGGACAACACCAGAATGCTGTCCTGGAGTAAAGAGGACATTGTAGCTACGTTGGCTGTGTGATCCAGAGCACAAGGAACTTCAGAGATGCTTTAAATGACCATGAGGGTGGTGTGTCTCTACTGGTAAATAACCCGTTGGGTACCTTACAGGGGCCAACATCTGCAGAGATTTAGCCCACAAGAGGACAGATCTACTAACTCATCAGCACAGGTCATGAGATAGTGGTTTTTGTCACATCTAGTGTCCAGTGATTTTAGAAACAGCCTCTCTAACTCCAACTGTTCAGCAGTACCAGACGGTTAAGGTCATAGCTGGTCAATGATCCTATATCCCAGTTCCAACTGATGGAATTGGAAGACCCAGTAGGTACCCCAGGTTCTGCTACATTCCCTGAAGATGGAAATCTTAACTGTGATTGGCCAAACTAAATAAGAAGCACTTGAATTCAGTACTCAAGGTGGACCTAGCTGTAGGTTCCCTGCATTTAGAACCCATCTTACCAGCACCTAACACTTCGCTACATGTGGAAAGTCAAGTGGGTGGAAGGAGTAACTTGGTAAAGCAACTGGAGCGCAACAATACCTGTGGACTTTGGGCACCAGCAGTAAATGACAATACACAACACTGACTGCCCTAACCAACAAGTTACCTACATTCCGCAATGCCTTATCTGGTAAAGACTATCTATACCCAGATTCCTTACCTTAAAATTATTCCCAGGCGTCAGATTAGATCTGGAAATTTTGCTGTGAGCAGTACCCCCTGCGTGCCAGTAGGTGAACTGGTTCGGCTCCGAGTGGCGTCGTCATGTGTGTGGTGCCTATATAGGCACCTCACCGGCGTGCTGTCAATTTCTTTTTGCAACTTTCTACGTCAGGAGGACAGAGCCGCGAAGAACAATGACCACTGGTGTGAAGTATTAGGGCCCTGAAAGGGGAACAGCCCTGCCCCTAGAAATCCGTTCGCAGAGTGGAGAGGATAGGTGGATCAGTAAGGAATCTGCGGCTAGTTAGTCTCTAGCAGATAAGGCGTTACTGAGGGTACGTAACTTGTTCATCTGATACAGACTTTTAGCTGCAGATTCCTTACCTCAGAATAGATACCCAAGCAAAACCTCCCAGAAGGTGGGCCAGCACAACTGTTTCACACTAAAAGGTCCTGCAGGACTGAACGAGCAAAGTGCCCTTCTCGACGGACCTGACTGTCCAGACAGCAGTGTTTTGTAAAGGGGTGAAAAGAGGCCAAGTTGCTGCCTGGCAGATGTCCAGTTCTGAAACTAAGCGTGCTAACATAGTGGTCGCTGCCTTAGTACTGGTTGAAAGAGCACGCAAACCGTTAGGGGGTTGCTTCTTGGCCAATTCATAGCAGAACCTAATGCAGAGCACGATCCAGGGGGACATGGTTAACTTCTGCACGGCCTTTCCCTTCTTCGCTCAGACATATCCAACGAAAAGCTGGTCCTCCTGCATGCGGTCAAGGTAGAACAACAACGCACTTTTTGGGTCCAGAAGGTTATGTTATGTTATTTATATTTTTATAGCGCACAGCTGCCCCAGCAAAGGGGCGTCCTGGAGCTATGACAGACACTACAACATAACACACAATAAAAGAAAAAGAAATTAAACAGACACGGGAAACAGGAAAGTTTTGATCGCCTGCCTGAAGGCGAGTAGGTCTTCAAGAGCTCGGATGTGTACCGGGAGCGAGTTCCATAAACCTGCCGCGAGCACCCTAAAGGAGCGGCCACCCATTCTGCTCAATTTAAAGCGTGGACAGACAGCCAGGTGAAGCCCCTCCGATCTCAAGGATCTCAAAGGAGTGTAGGGCGTGAGTAGGTTGGCAAGTGCCGGCGGCGAAGAAGATTTCAAAATTTTAAAGGTCAGGCACAGCGCTTTGAACTGGATTCGCTGTCTGACCGGGAGCCAATGTAAGGCCGTGATGGTACCAGACACTGAGCAATGTCTAGGGAGGCCCACAATGGCCCGTGCCGCGGCATTTTGTACCATTTGGAGCCTAGAGGCCTCTGCTTGATTCACCCCTAACAGCAGTGAACTGCCGTAGTCCAGCCGAGATAGTATAGAGGCCCTACAAGCTGTCTGGTAGGGGGATCAAAATACTTTAAAACCGGCCTTATTCCCCGCAGAATGCCATAGCACGTGGCAGCCACCTTCTTAGTGTGGTCCCTGAAGGTGAGCGCAGAGTCCAACCAGATGCCTAAATTTCTCACTCCAGAAGCTGGAATGGGAGTGACACCCAACTCTGATGGCCACCACTGGTTACTCCATAGCTCAGCGTGCTTCCCTAATACCAACACCTCAGTTTTGGTGGCATTTAACTGAAGGCAGTTGGTGCGAAGCCAGCTTGCTACTGCCATCAGACCCGCTCGGAATCTGGGGGCCTCCACCTCAGGGTCTCCACTGAGTGTCACCGCTAGCTGTGTGTCGTCCGCATATGAGGCCATCGTAAGACCCCACTGTTTGACGACACCAGCCAACGGTTTCACATAGAGGTTGAACATTGTAGGGCTCAACGAGGATCCCTGAGGTACCCCCAGCTCCAGGGGATAAGTGGCGGATTGGCCAGGTGGTATAGCCACTGTAAAGGATCGATCCGATAAAAAAGACCGAAACCACTGGAGGGCGAGATCAGTCACTCCCGCCTCCTGTAAGCGTTGGTGAAGGTGAAGTTGCTGCTTTTACTTGGAGGGATGTGGTGGAGCGTGAAAAGTTGGCAGGATAAAGGACTGGACTACATGAAAGGGAGTGACAATGTTCGGCAGGAACCACCCCTGACATCCTCAAAGCTGGTCAGGTAACCCCCATCCTTAAGAAAGTATCAGCGGACCCATCAGACCTAAATAACTATCGCCCAATATCCAATATCTCAACCTTGGCCAAACTACTCGAAAAATGTGTCCACATGCAGCTTAGTAAGCACATAGACCACTTCAACCTGCTCGACCAATTCCAATCAGGCTTTCGATCAGGGCACAGTACCGAATCAGCCATGACCCACATAATTGATGACGCGTTACAAATACTGGATCAAAACAAAGCATGTTTGCTAATCCTACTTGACCTCTCTTCAGCGTTCGACACTGTCAAACATGACAATCTACTTGACCTCCTGAAGCATAGAATAGGGCTATCTGGAACAGCGTTAAACTGGTTCACTTCCTTCCTCCAAAACAGAACACAAAGATTCAAGATCAACCAATCTTTATCCAACCCCACCCCAGCCACCTTGGGAGTACCCCAGGGCTCTTCCCTCTCCCCGACACTCTTCAATCTGTTTATGGAACCACTCACAGAGCTTCTCAACTTCGAAAATATCCAATATCACATGTACGCAGATGACACACAACTCTACATTAAGGTCCAATCTCTTGAAGACATCAAGTCCCTTAACTCAACGCTCCAAAAGAAAAAGACCTGGCTAGCTAAGAACCATTTAAAACTAAACACACTAAAAAAAGAATTTCTCCTAATCGCTCCCCCTAACCAAACAACTATAATCTGTGAGTGGATGAAGCTCCTAACTGCACTCTATGGTCAACCTCTCATCATTGATTCCGCTAAATCTCTAGGAATAACCCTGGATTGGATAATAAGTTAAACATGCAGAAGCACATTAGCGCTGCAACAAAAGGAGCACATTTTCAGATTAACACACTGAGAAAATTGAAACCCTTCATTCCCGCAAATGACTTCAAACAGGCGGTGCAATCTCTAGTAATTCCCAGAGTTGCCTATGGGAGCGTCGCTCTCTGTGATCTTCCCAAATCAACAACCGCTCCTCTCAGAGCATCAATCAATACAGCCGCCAGACTCGTTACAAGCACCAAAAGAAACTGCCACATTTCCCCTGACCTTCATGCCCTAAACGGGCTACCTTTTGAGGCCAGGATCCAGTTTAAAATCGCCTGTATGACTCATAAGGCACTACACCACAAAACCCCGAGGTACCTAGCTGAAAAACTGGTATTATCAGGTGGTAGCAGGTCTACCAGGAGTTCTAACAACCTTTTACTGAAACCGCAACGTTTCTCCAAGAAAAAAACGTACAATCGTACCTTCTCAGGATTGGCCCCCAGTATATGGAATGCCTTACCCCCAGAAACGAGACTCAATCCATCTACGGCTTTTTTCAAAAAAGAAGTGAAATCGATTCTCATGTCCAAATTCACCTGAACCTATATTTATGTGCCTTTCTCTGTATTCTGTATACTGTATACTGTATTCACATAATCCTGTATTTATATGTACATGTCTTCCTTTTTCCTATGTTTGCTATGTAAAGCGCTCTGATACCCGCAAGGGTCTTGTTCGCGCTATACAAAACCATAAAAAAAATAAGAAAGAAAGCTCTTGTGCGGGCACTAGCTTGTCTGGGTAAATGTATGACGTTACAACGCATACATTTACAATGTATGCCTTTACAACGCAGTTTTTACATCGCAACATCCTTTACAACGCATTATTTTACATTGCATCTTTAGAAACTACCTTTACAACGCATTCCATTACATCGCATTATACCTTTACAACACATACCATTACAATGCATACCATTACATCGCATTTAAGGTAAGTGTTGGATAGTATAGGGGTAATAATTACTATTCTAACTCCAGTGAGTGCAACAGTAGGGTAATTGTTGTATAGTGTTGGGGTAAAAATTACTATTCTAACTCCAGTGAGCGCAACAGTAGGGTAAGTGTTGGATAGTGTAAGGGTATTATGCATTGTAATGGTATGCATTGTAATGACTTGCGATGTAATGCCTGCGTTGTAGTGACATGCGTTGTAATGACATGAGTTGTAGTGACATGCGATGTAATGGCTGCGTTGTAAAGGATGTTGCGATGTAATGACTGCTATGTAAAGGTAGTGCGATGTAATGACTGCGTTGTAAAGGTTGTTTCCCTGACTGGGTAGATGTTCAGGTACGGAGGTTTGGATGACAAAGCCTGAAGCTCAATGACCCTCCGGGTGACCGCGCACGTCACTTCCGGTGTGAGTAACACCACTGACCGGCATGCAGGGGTACTGCTCACGAAAAAAAATCCGGTTTCAGTCGGACGTCTGTGGATAAGTAATCCATGGCTAGAAGTCTCTATCAGACACATGGGATTCACAGGGAACACTATGGTATCCTGACGTAATATATCTACTTTCCAAAGTATCCGATTAAGTCATGATGCCAGGTTGGGTAGGATGTCTTTTACTTACTTACATATGCCTAATTTTAGGAACATGTTCTGAAATGGAGGATGGTAGTGGTTTCAAGGTTAGGGCATCATGTCACCCCTCAAATATTTCATATGGTAGGACACATTCGATAATAAAAGGTCAAATATAAGGAAAAACATAGAGAGGACAACATAAACTGCTATAATTTCTTTGTAAAAAAATAAAATAATAACATTAATTTTGAGAGGCTTTTTAACCGGTCCCAGGCCGGACCCTTGGACTTTTAGAAGGACCCAGACCATGACTTACACAGTAGCTGTGTTTTTTCCTTTTTCTTGTGTTGTTCCAGAACAGCTATGAAAAGAATGAAAAGACATCTAGACCATCAACCTTGCAGAACATAGTGGATTGAGACAGGCTATCTAGATGAAGCCAGGCTACAAAGAGCCTAACCAGAACCAAAAATGAAGCTCAGAGTAGGAAGTGTAGAAAGCGAAACGTTTGACAGTGGAAGAGGACGAGCATGGCAGCACTAAGAGTGGAGGAGGAAATCCATTACTGCTTACCTCTTTAGGCACCAAGATTGCTTTAAAACTCTCTAAGTTCACATCATGGCATTAGGGTATAAAAGAGAACTATTAGGGATAGCTCCTTAAATTGACTTGGAAGCACACTCTACTAGCAATCCTGGTCTCTCGTGAGACTTTATATAGATTCCCTGCATGGGATTGCTCAAAATCGGAATCCAGTAGGTTCGTCCATGGCGTGAGGTCTGCTGTCCCAAAGGTCTCTCTGGACTATAAGTCAGGGCCTTACGATAATGTGTACCACAGTGGACACAGCTTCCAAATGAAGACGGACACTCTCAGAGGTTCAGAGTATCCATATCAAGTTTAATGATAGTGTCACTGCTCCACAATGCAAGTGTTAAAGCTCTAACCCTGTGCACAAACAGCATCATACACATCTGAAGGTCAACCCCTTAGCACTCACCAACCGCATAAAAAATCTGTTGCTATTTCCAGAGGCTATGTTGCACAGAAACAGCACCCCTTTTAGGAAGCATAACAAATCTGCTAAACTTGAAATGTTTTATTCTGTGCCTAAGAGATGTCCACTAAGCAAGGAGTATATGTTCCAGCCGAAGCAGTGATCTTGTCTGATTAATGGCTTTAGGTTGAGAAGGGTTAGTGTATTTACAAAATGACTGTGTTTTGAGAGGCAACAAACACTGCAACAGACCCCTTCACTACTTGTGAAAGAAGTAATGAAGGGATAAGTAGCACAGCTAAAAAAATGGCACCAGAGTGAAGCAGCGAGGGGGTGATGCACAAAGGTTTAGTGGTATTGTGTTTGGGCGAAGGGGAGGAAGAGGTCAGAGAAGTGAGGAAAGAGATCCCTCTCTGTCCTCATTCTCTAGAGATCAGAGATGCTATGATGCATGATGTAAAGGGTGGCCTTCACAGAACGGAGGCCATCAGAGAGAGGCAGTAGCAGGAGGAAGTGGGAGATGAGATATGAGGAGCACTGATGCAAGTCATCCTGATGTGGAAAACGTCTGGACCTACTCACCTCAGTGTCCAGCAGGCAAGAGCACGGCACAAAAGAGGATCAGAAGTACAGGGTATGCCAAAGGAGAAACTGCGGTGTAATTAAGGGAACAGTTAAGAAGCGACACTGTACTTGAGGTAAAGTGACAAGTCTAATTTAAAGTCCAGAGGATGAAGAAATGAGAGGATTAAAGCCAGACTACCTGGGCTCTCGACAGGGCCACAGTGCAGAGATTGAGGGGTCCTGAAGGAGTTTCAAGGAAGGGGCAGAGTGGAATGACCTTTGCTCTAGAGACATAAAAGACTTGGGGCCTGACTTAAATCTTGGCGGACGGGTTACTCTGTCACAACGGTGGGTGAAGGATATTTTGTCCACCGAAATATAAATCCCATAAAATAATGGGATTTATATTTCTGCGGACAGGATATCCATCCCCGTTGTGACGAAGTAATCCATCTGCCAAGATCTAAATCAGGCCCTTGGTGAGGAGGGTGATGAATGGAACAGGGAAGTGAGGGCTCTTTGGGGAATTAACAACACAGGAGAAGTAGAGATCATCACAGTCAGTTCCCAAAATAGGCTTGCAGTACAGCAGATTACCCACCTTGAGTGTGAGTGAGAGGCAGCAAGAGGATGACACGATAGCTGAGGTTGGCATATAGCCACTGGAGCAGATTGAGATGTGGCAAAGACAGTTTATAAAGGTGCTACCTTCTATATTCGCTCCAACAAGAGCAAGGGATAGGAGGAACGCTTCTGAAGCCCATGAGAAAAGTTTTTAAAAAAACGTGCTTTGCATTTATAACTCTTCAAAGTGTGTTTTGCATCTGCAAGGGCAATCATTTGGGTGTGATGTTGGCTGAGGTGCTATCACCTCCCCTATTCTGTGAAGCTATAAACTACAGTTGAGAACACCATGTATAAACAATTGTGTTTATTTTATGTTATGCTATTGTAGATTGTGAGCAGTGTGTCAGGCTACCCAATGATTTGGAAAACTGAAGTGAGCCTTCAATGACAAGCAAGAAAACAGAAGGAGGGGGATACCACTTTGCATTTAAGAAAGTAGGGGAAAGGCAAATACACCCAAAAAATACAATAGAACAAAACAAGGCACAAAAACTGATGATACTGGTGGAAATGTGCCTAAATCACTTACGTACTCAAAGTTTCATCCAAGGGTTAAAAACAGACCTAACAATAGAAACGGGCCTGAGTCAGGCTATAGCGTACATGAAGGCAAATGTAACAAAGGCAAATGTGGCTGCCATCAAAGAATTCAAAATTATGCACAACTTGTACAGGTAAGGGACTGCAACACTTACATGCATTGACACAATTGTTTTGGAATACATGTGGGCATTCAAAAATCACTCATGAAGGGACGATATCCAGACTAAAATGTGCAAGAAGGAAAGGGAGTCATAGAAGGGTATGTTTAAGCAGTCCTAAGGGGGCGTTAAACAGTCAACATCAAAACTAAGAGAATGCACAGCTGGACATCCTAGAGACATACTGTTGAAAATCAATTCCTTCACTCTACATGAACAGTTGATTAGAATAGATTAGATTAAAAGCTTATAAAGCACATGGTTACTCCAACGGAGTGTCCCTGTGCTAAGACACCCCTGTCTGAGAAAAATGGGGCCCTATCCAACGACAGGAAAAATTAGCACCAATCCTGGAAGGAGACAGGAAGAACCATGTTTTGAGTTTTCTACGGAACAGCACTTCTGAGGGCTGCATCCTCAGCTCCAATGGCAGTTGATTCCAAGCTTTAGCTGCTAAAAAGCTAAAAGACCTGCCTCCTAAACATGCCTTCTGGATTTTAGGCACTGTCAGCTTAGCCGTGCCTGCAGACCTAAAATTCCGGATCGGTCTGTTGGGAGTGAGAAAGGGCAGAAGATAGCTAGGTCCTTTCTCATTCAGAATCCTATGGCAAAAACACATAGCCTTAAAAGTCACTCTATACTGCACCAGTAGCCAATGTAGTTCCCTCAAGGCTGCTCCCACCAAAGTTCGCCTTGGCATGTTCAATAACAACCGGGTAGCAGCATTCTGGACTTTCTGCAGCATTCTCATATTACTTTTAGTGATCCCTAGGTAGAGAATGTTGCAGTAATTCAAACGAGATGTAATCAGAGCCTGAATAATGGTCTTTTTAGCATCTAGATGTAGAAGATCTAAGATTTCACGTAACATCCTTAAAAGGCCAAAACAGGTACCGGCCAAAGCTGATATCTGTTCCGTAAAAGATAAGAGTATTATCAAACCATACTCCCAAACTTTTGATCATAGGTTTTGAAACCGGGGTCGGCCCTAATTCTTCCGGCCACCAACTATGCGACCAGACTGCAGGCTGGTCACCAATTACCATTAGGTCAGCCTTGCCTGCATTTAATTGAAGGCCACTAAAATTCATCCAGTTAGCCAAATCAATTAAGCAGGCTTTGAATCTAGGTGCAGCCTCCATTTCCTTCTGCTCTAACATGATGATCAGCTAAGTGTCATCAGCATATGACACCAGCTTCACCCCATGTTTCAGTACAATAAAGGGTCATTGTAGAACTTTAAAGGATCTATCTTGTAGGAAATGCTTAATCCATTCCCATGTGCTGCCTCTGATACCGGCCTCCCATAACAGTGATGTTTGAGGAAAGTGAAATGAATGGGGTGGGTATTGCGGTTTTTAAAAAAAGCCCTAGGTGGAGAAGGCAATGGGAAGGGAATGGAAAGGCTAATTTAGAAAATTTTGATTGTGGCCACAGGTATCTCGGATTCAAGTTTTGCCCAGACATGGTATTCTGCGAAGACCTAGCTACAACCGTTTTCAAGGTTGGCATGGGAAACTTGGGGAGGAAGACTGAAGAGTGAGCAGAGTAGGTGACAATGGGAAAGAATCACATATATGTGTTGATGGTTCAGTTTCATAATGTAGATTAACACTCAGGATGATATATATGAAAGGCTAAATGCAAAAGGGCAGAATGCCACTAACAAGACGATGTGGATATTGAATCTTCTAAATGTCTTCGAACGTGATATTAATCACATAAACTAATCAGATTTATTAAGGGGCGGGGGAGGGGTCAGGGCAGACTGAGGGGATTCCCTGACCAATAGTTATCTTTCAAAGATGCCAAAACCAGCAGGGTGGTTATTCCCAGGAAAGAAAAGTTCCCCTTTACATATAAAAAAATGTAATGGCAAACATGCAATATATTATCTTGAAAGGGACAGTTAAGAACACAACTATCACAACTGTATCTGTGTACACTCCTGTTCAGAGCCAGTCTGAGTTACTGATGGATTTCCTTGAGAAAGTAGAGAAACTAAAGATGAAGTTTGGCTATTAAGGGGAGGGAAGGGACATTAACTCCATCTTGCAGGGATATTTAGATAGATCCAATTCCAAGGGACAATCAGTGGTGTGATATTAGAAATGCCAAATTACTGAACAAGAGCCTCTGAATGCCATGCCAGGAGTGCATGGCATTCAGAAAAACATAACTACACAATTAAACCTACGCAAATAAGTCATATACCAGGATAGACAACTTGTTCATCTCAGAGGAGTATGGTAGGGATCTAAGGGAGGTACAGATTGGTAACTTCACAGTCTCAGACCATGTATCGGTGACAAGTGAGACTAAGCTGCACATGGGATGGTATAATTTGAGACAACAGATTCAACAATGCTTCATGTACAGACCCTGTTGCAATACTAGACATAAGAGTTTCAATCAGTCAAAGTTTTTAATTCAAAGAAAGGTGCTGGCATGTGGAGCATGCAGTGATCAGAAGACAGGTGATAGTGATAGGGACAGAAATGGAAAGGGGCCGTGCTCTGACCCTGGGAACTTAGGAGTGAGAATTAGAGGGTTTCAAAATGAAAAATAAGGTATTGGATTTTCTGGCGGATTTGTGCATACTGAAGGTGTTAAAACATAAGAAAACTACCGCCTCATGTATAGTGCAGACTGATCCATAATATAGGTCAAATCAACATTTTATATTAAAAGAAATGACATTTATATCTTTGGCTTCTAGAGCACAAGACATTTAACAATCCATGTTGCATACTTAAAGGATGGTAAGAGGGTACCAGTCATTGTGACGACCAAAGTTATATTAGGTTTACCAAAACTGCATACAACCAAATCCCTGTATCTTAACTATGACACTCCAGTGTGCTTAAGTACATTGGATTGGCTATCACAGAAGGAACTCTTGACATCATACCCTGACGCTTTCCACCTATTCATATAATTCCTTTGTTCTCGCCAATAGCAGGGAGTAGTGACCTTTGCTAGGAGGTCTGAAGGGGCCTGCAGGATGATCAAGTATATGAAATGGGAACAATGAAGTCTTCACAGCAATTTAAGCAGAACAGAGGGTGAGAGAAACTGTGCAGCTACGGTATTACCAAATCAGTCACTGGTAGCTCAACTCTGATATCAAGACAATAGCTACTAAGAATTTAACAAAGTTTGAAGATGGTATATTGAAATTCAGAATTACATATCTTTCCTGTTCAGACAACTGCATGTCTACTCAACTGCCCAAATGTTGATAATACACAGTTGTGGGCAGTAGCCCACAAAGATTCAGCATTGAACAGGAATGAAATATGCTAAATGGAAGAATCTTTACATCCATCTGTGTAACAGGAAGGTCATTCTGAAGTTGATGTATAGATGTTACTACACACTGATGCAGATTAAGGCAATTAATGAGGTCAAAACAGATAGATGCTGGAAAGACTGTGGGAGCAGGTGAGACCTCTTCGATATTTGAGCCTTGGGAGGTATTGGAAGAAAGTGCAACGTATTACTTAGATTATTACTGGTATTAAACAGCCAGATGACCATTTGTGATATTGGAGGTTGGGAAGAGGAAGGAAGGACTGACAAGCTGCAAAATAAATTGATGGTTGCTATGCTGGTGATAGTAAGTTTATGGGGGGAAAGATGAGGTTTCCAATGCTTTCATGTGGCTCACGAAGGTTTCCTACTACTGGAGATATTTACTTAATTCCTGAATTAAGTGACCAACAATACCAGCTTAACTTGGGATCCTACTGAACTGCATAACAATATACAATAGAAACTATGTATGCCTGACCAATCTGTTAAGGCTGCAACCTTTACGCTGATATCAATACCAACATCAGTGTGGCTCTATTACCAGATAGTCTAAAAGGGAGTTCAGAAAGGGGCGTACTGAAGGACAGGATGCTGGTGTTACAGTTCATGCGTTTGTTTTGAAATGATTATATAAAAATGTTGAAACATTAAAATCATTTTTTAAGAAGGCAGACTGTATTTTTGGTACACCATAAGGTTTGGTACACGAGTCAGTGAACTACAACGTTTTCTCAATCAATAAACTATTTGCTAGGCCTTTTAACAACAAAGCAGTAATGAAACACATCACATGTACTAAAAAAAAGGACCATCAGGTTTTCAAGTAAACCGAGCAGTGCTGGTGTGAGAAATGTTGGGACAATTGTCCACCACACAGCTTTGAGAAACCGTTTTTTCCCCTGCCCTTGTGCTCTTTTCTGGATAGACATGTATTTTTTCTCCAGTGAACTCCAAAATTACTTGAGCCCACAATCAATCAATCAATCAAGGTACTTATAAAGAGCGATACTTACCCGTGAGGGTCCCAAGGCGCTGAGGGGTGGGGGGGCTACTGAAGAGCCAGGTCTTGAGGAGTCTTCTGAAGGCGAGTAGGTCCTGGGTCTGTCGTAGGTGGGTTGGGAGGGTGTTCCAGGTTTTGGCGGCGAGGTAAGAGAAGGATCTGCTGCAGGCGGTCGTACGTTGGATGCGGGGGACATCTGCGAGGGCGAGGTTGGCGGAGTAGAGCTGGCGGGTGGGGGTGTAGAAGCTGAGTCAGCTGTCCAGGTAGGCTGGTCCGGCGTTGTGGAGTGCTTTGTGTGCGTGGGTGAGGAGCTTGAAGGTGATCCTCTTGTCGATGGGGAGCCAGTGCAGGTCTCTCAGGACGGGGGTGATGTGGCTGCGGCGGGGGGCGTTGCGATCAGTCAGGCGGAGGCGTTTTGGATGCGTTGTAGCCGCCGTTGGTGTTTGGCTGGGATTCCTGCGTAGAGTGCGTTGCCGTAGCCGTAGTCCAGTCTGCTGCTGGCAAGGGCTGGCTATTCACATTTTACTGAAATGAAACACCAGAGCTAGGCTCTGATGTCACAGGGAACACGTTAGTGTACTTTACTTTTATCTGGTTACTAGTGTCTACTCTACTCAAGCTACATGTAGACTTACAGTAGTGGCAGCATAATCCTAATTGAGTGCTGAGGTCTTTTTACATGCAAGCTTGTGGGGAATGAGGGACTGCCTACTGACTACACCAGGTAAAATCTGTGAGGTCATGTGTAAGTAAGGGATTTTTTACCTTCATCATGTGTGGTTCATGCATGGAAGGTGCATGTTTTATCCCTCATGCACAATGGCCAGGACAGGTGACTGGTGAGGTCCACTGGACTCTGTGTGCGAGCGCTCAAGTTGGCTGTACCTTTTGAGGGATGCTGCTGGAGTCCATCTTGAAACACCAATCTGCATCTAGTTGTTTCTGTGTTTCCAGGAGGTAGCCAACTGGGCACCTTTAAAATAGCTACATTTCCCCTGCTAGGCTGAAAACTATGCTGCCTCCCTTTGTGCTAGAGAACTGCATTTCTTTGGGTATGGCCAGTCTGATGCTAGACCACACACAAACTGAGCCAGCTTAAAGCAGCCTCTAGACGACAGCAGAGCTGCATCACCTGACATAAAATGATCATGTCAAAATCATCCCCTTCCAGGATTGGAGCAGCGCCTGAGATTTGGCAGCCCACCGTGGTGGGCCAAGTTTGCCAATTGGAGGAAGATTAATACTGATCTACAAGCAGTACAATATTCAACATTTCTACTCGACAACAGAGGGGTATATCTACACCAACAAAGAGGAGAAAAAGAAGATACCAGAGTAGGAATGCTGATTCCTGGGCACTTTCCTTCCAGGCTGGGCCCTTGATCTGGCTATCTCGAAGAAGCTTGCTGAACTTGTGAAAGAAGGAAGATCTGCCGCCTGCTGAAGAGGTGGAGTGCCCCGAGCCTGAACCGGAGACAAGAGTTCCTTCCAACTAGCCGGCAAGACTAAGAACAACTCAACAGTCCAGGAATGTCTCCATACTACCTCCTAGAGCAGAGAAAGTTACTAAGAAAAATGAGCCATCTCTATCCCAGATTTCTCCTGTGACCCTAGGGTACCTGTACTAACCTCTGCATTCATCCGGTGCAGTTTTGAGGACCCCTATGCCCATTCCATTAGCTGGGAGGTTTACTTAGGATTCCAGAACCATTAGAATTCTAGTTTTAGTTCTTATGGGTGTGGAGATACTGCTGAATGAAGTCAGATTAGTTTCCGTGGCACTGGTCAGGAGTCCTATGGTTGCAGGACTCGCTGCTGGCCACAGTAGGTACCCATGATCCAACTGGTGTCTCGCCACTAGATAATCTCTACCTGACTAGTACATATTGAGATCCAGGTTGGGACCTTATAACACCTATTGCCACAAACGGGGAGACCTGGAAATCTTTCCAGCCCCTTTCCCCACAAAGTATCTAGTGACTGTTCCACAGATACCATCCACCAGACACTGGGTCACCCAACCAAGGACACCTCTAAAAGAAAAATCTTACTTACTGTGAAGGGTGGGCCTTTCAGTTAATTAGTTCTTTAGTGTGACTAGGCATTTGTGAGCATTTTGTTGGTCCTGTGATAGGGGTAAATTTGGGAGCACATTTTCAGTTTCATCAAAACCAAATCACAGCAAACAAGACAGTTAGTTCTTATTCTTTGAATATGTGCAGTTAGCTGTGGCCCAGAGAGTTATACGAGAGTAACCAACAGGCTCATAGCAAAAACCATTGTGCCTAAAACTCAGAGCTAGACATCTTTTGACACTGAAATCAAAACCTATTATGTTTGAGGGTCTAACCTAACACTGTCTTAGTGAGTTAGTCTTATCTGCTCCATCTCACCATCCCATGAAAATTTTTAAAGGGGAATATTTGGTCATTCAGTACCAGTGCAACAGTATTGTGGCCACATGACATCAGAGCCAAACAATATCAACAGTTGGTGGACAAGACGCCAGTTTCAGAAGACACCTATGACAGTAATAAGTCCACATCTTTACAGATAAGAAAAACCGACACGCATACTGTCTATCCATCTGACACACCATCTTCAGCGGTGCAGCACTTCGCTACACCATACCTTGTTTTCATCATATTTTATCCTCCCATCAACTCCACAAGAAAACCTATTCTGTACCCAACATAGCGAGTCACTTCCTAGGTTAAGGCAGTACACTCATTCATAAAACCACAACTCACCAATGCTATTCTGAGTAAGATCCATCTTTATGGAGAGGTTGAGGTTCTCAGAGCGGAAGGCTCGGTATGAGTCGTGATGTTGGCTGGAGGCAAACTCTGCCATGAACTCCGGAGATCGTAGAACAACACTGTGGTGATCATAAGGGTTACCATGACACAGCCACTGTAGGTCCAGGGTCATGCACAGGTCAGGGAGGTGAAGAAAACAGCAATCATCATACCTAAAGGAAAAGAAAATCTATGGTGTCACCACATACCACAGCACACTGCCAACTACAAGCACCTCTAAACGTGTCCTGAGAGACAGCAGATTGAGCTATGCCTAAACAGAACATAAATGATGCTTTGTCCATTTATGATAAGATTTTCCTGATGAGTTTGACGGTGCACTCAAGAGCACTTCACCTACACATGGATCTGCTTCTAACAAGCCATACCAGGATGGAACCGGAGTAGCAGTGACTGATTGTATGTAAGGAAGGTTTTACGACCAGCCCAGGGATAGGCAGAATGGCCACAATAACATCCACAAGACAAGCTTAGTAGAAAAGGAAGACCACCAATGTTAAGACAAGCCAACAAAGTGAATATTAGCAGACAATGCCCATCATTCATGCTATGCACTTACTTGGAGGCTGTTCGGACGTTGATATCAAGATTTCCTTTAAAGATGAACTGCCCAGGGTTCCACTTGAAGCTCAACTTATTCCACTCCCAGTGCATGTTCTCTGTGGTGTTGTAGGGATCCTAGAATAAACACACAATGTAAGTTAAGTTGTTTAGTGCCTACATTTATTGCATCAGGATTGTAAACCAAAGTAAGGATTGGTCCACCAACCCCAAGAGATAACTTGGCGATCTGGAAGCGCATTTACCTCTGTAGCTAGCTGGTGAAGGTTGGCTTGGTCGATGTCCATGTGCCAGTGCCCATGAAAAAGCAGTCTGCTTTTGTCCCACCACGGCAGTAGAGGACTTGGGTCCACTGAAGGCTTGGATAGGAGATCGATAGCCTGCCCGACTAGAGTCCATGCAGGGTCCCAGCATGGGCCCCAAACAATGGTATAAAGGAAGATCTCAGCTACAAAAAAAAAAGAAAGCACTCTTTTATAGTGCACAAAATGCCCCACACTGATCAAACCCTCCCACAGTGGCTAAAGCACCTCAAAATGTGCAGGTTATTCCACACTTGTGTCTTTTTTTTTTAAACAGCAATTTTGGTGTCCAGCTTATTTCTGTGAGTTTCCATGTCTTACAAACTAGGGAAGAGGGGCACAGGTTAACACAGTGCGGCCAAGAGTGAGAAGCCAGGCTTCTCACGAGGGGTTTCCAGGTTCCAAAGCTGACAGTTTTACCTCTAGATTTACCACACCATTATCCTGATCACCCAACATCTTGCTGATTACATAAACATACAGTGTTATACAATTTCCAAAGAGTAGGAAACTAGCCCTACACAGAAATGTGCAACGTGAACAACATAAATCTTCAAATGTAGATTTTTTTATATTTTAATTTTAAAGCAGATCACTCAGAAAAAATGGCTGAGCAAGTCTAGAGCAAGAGTGGCTAGTGATCTTTGCTAACTTCGAACTCTTTAGGCAGATATATGCAGATGGGTCAGCCACTTCTACAACACCCCTAATCCTGGACCCATTTTTAGATTGATGGACAAGACTTCTTTACTAAAGTTGCACAAGGGGGCTGCTTGGACAGCTCACTCTACCTATGGGGTTTTAAGCCTTCATCTTGCATAGAAGGAAATACTGTGATAGTTGGATACTATACGTTGCAACTATGTTAGATACCAGACTTTTTATCTTTACCTCAAGATATCTTGGCTACACCATTCTCCTGACAGTATCATGCCTCTTTCCAAGTCTTCCACTCCTATCTCATATCTAAGAGAGGTGTAATTTCAACATTGTCTTTCAGATTTTGCACAGTTTCTTCTAGCTGGGGAACAGGAAATAGAACATGTACATTAAAAAGTATGTTGTTTTATGGCCTGGGAGAAGATGTGTAAGTGAAAAAAAACACAAATTCCACTTTTAACACAATTTACCCCATTATAATTTCTTGATTATTTTGGGCTATGTGCCCTATGTGTTGAGCATCATACCAAATATCCTTAATTGTCTCTGTATTTAAGGTGTGTTTATTATATGTAGTCTTCAGAATGCTCAGAATCCAACAATGGCCCTTACAGGGAACTTTGAGCAGAGGATGCGGTTGATAGCTGTGCTGGTGAGATAAGTAGGGAACTAGTTAAAGTCTGGATCAAACACTTGTCGGAAGAGGAATGTGTGATATTTTCAGCAACTTGTGGCCCAGACACAGCTTTAAGAATGGGACACGCTGATTTAGGTTTGATCACTAAATTTAATTCCTAGTTTATTTATTTATGGCATTTGTAGAGCGCTCTGTGATCAGACTGGTATCCTGGCACTACGGTGAGAGGGAAAACAACCTTTACAACGCAGTCATTACATCGCATTACTTTACAACGCTGTCATTACATCGCAACATCCTTTACAACGCATGTCACTACAACGCAGCCTTTACATTGCATGTCACTACAACGCATGACACTACAATGCATGTCACTGCAACGCAGGCATTACATCACATGTCATTACACCTCATAACATTACAATGCATAGTACCCCTACACTATCCAACTCTTACCCTACTGTTGCACCCCCTGGTGTTAGAATAGTCATTTTTACCCCTACACTATCCAACACTTACCCTACTGTTGCACCCCCTGGAGTTAGAATAGTAATTTTTACCCCTACACTATCCAACATGTACTCTACTGTTGCACCCATTGGAGTTAGAATAGTAATTTTTACCCCTACACTATCCAACACTTACCTTAAATGCGTTGTAATGGTATGCGTTATAAAGGTATAATGCGATGTAATGGAATGCGTTGTAAATGTAGTTTTAAAAAATTTGTTGTAATGGCATGCGATGTAAATGTATGCGTTGTAAAGGATGTTGCAATGTAAAAACTGTGTTGTAAAGGCATGCGTTGTAAATGTATGTGTTGTAACGTCATACATTCCGGTGAGAGTTGTACAGGAGAGAGAGACTAAGAATGGTATGCGAAAACCAGGCAAAATGTATTATTTTGGAAACAACCAAGTCTTCAATGCTTTTCTGAACTTCAGCAAGCAAGTCTGTTTGTGAGTAGGCATGAGCGTTTTCCACATTTGTGCCGCTTTGAAAGAGAAGGCTAATCCATATTGTCGAACCTTTCAGAATCTATCTTCCTGAATGAGGTTAGCAGTAGCAGAACGCAGTAGCCTTATTGGAGCATATATTTTTAGTTTACACTGCAACAATACAGGGCCCTTGATGTGAAGGGCCCTAAACACAATGCACATGGAATTAAATCGAATCCTCTGATCCACAGGGAGCCAAAGGAGTTCCCTAATGGCACTAGATGCTGAGGCTCTTCGAGATCTGTTTAGTATCAGTTGAGCAGCAGTAATCTAGACTCTTAGCAATCTCTTGTCCAGGTAGTCATGAGCACCAAGGAGAAGCGCATTGCAATTGTCAAGTCGATTAAGTATGAAACTCCGAGCAATTCATGATTTATTATGTAAAGGTAGCACTGGGAACAATTTTCTGAAGCCACGGAGCAATGCAAAGCATACACCAGCTACTCTGTTAACATACTTCTCGAGTGAGGGCTGTTCGTGAAAATTGACTCTGAAGTTGCAAACATCCTCCGAGGGCAACAGCTCCGTCTCAGTGGATAGAGGCCAAAAGTTTGAAGGTAAATACATCGAGGGCTTATTAGCCGAACAACATAAGAATTCAGCTTTACTCCCATTGAGCTTAAGGGAGTTTACATTCATCCACTTACGATGTCAACTATACAGGTCTTAAAGGTATTTATCGCATCATGGTGGTCACAGAAACTGAGGAACCGCGGGTACCTGGAAACGGTCCTTCGGAAAAGCCAAAAAAAGAGCAAGGAATCAGCCTAGGGAGGTTCTCCTGGCGGACAATCCCAAACATACTGAGAGTATCCACCTTACCTGTGTAATGACATACAGCACAGCATCCAATTCTATAGCGAAATCTATCAGCTTACACTGGCGCATACTGCAGACTAACAAAAGAAAGTGGGAAAAGCCCCTTTTTTCTTTTAGACGGGCAAGGAGCCTTCGAGACTCCTTAGTACATACACGTCCCAGACAGCCAGACAGCAACCCCAATCCTTCAGTACTTAATGCCTGGGGTTTACCTAGTGTCACAGGACACTTCCACTGTAGGAATTGTAGTGCCTGCCATTTAACTACCTCTACCAAAGCTTTGAATCTAGAGCCCAATAAAATCTGAACTCAAAGATCCCATACCAACTGCAACTCCGCCAACGTGGTATATTTGATCACGTGTCCATGTGTCCTGAGATATGTGGGGATGACCGGTAGGAAAGTGAAACATCCGTTGCCACAAGAGCACCACGAAAATGCCGTACATTATCTCAAAGATGTGGTTTTTCTATTTCTGTTGTGTCTCATATTGAGCAGTCTGTGGTCTTAGACATTAGAATAACACTATTTAAATTTCTTCGATATCTACTTGTCAGACCTTTGATTACGCTATTTCTATCACCTGTTCGGGACGCCCAGTACCTTTTTAATTAGCATGACTTTGCACATTTCAACTGTTGTTACTGTAGTGGAGACAGGGTTTTATGTACACACATTGCTATGGTAGCATAAGCGTTTTAGACGCTAAACGCCATTTTGCCGCTTTGCTGCTTTTGCACACGACACTATAGGTAGCTGTCATTACAAGGAAAACTGCTGGCTTGCTTTATGTTCACATGAGAACGGTCTGTTGGTCACACCCCTAGGTTCAGGTTGATCGGCCCACGCTCTAGACCCAACACACACACAGCTGCAAATAACTGAAACTCGGGTGCCTTTAATATTGCATTTGCATGCATGATTCAGACACTTGGAGAAAACGTTTCCAGACACAAAGAGCAGAGCTGATCCTGTGATGTGATTCACCTAAGCTGATCTTTGAGGTATGGGGTTCCCCATTCAAACCTAGAGACCTTCTATTAGTTTATAAAACCAGTTTACTAGCCAAGGGAGGGTGGTTCACAAAGTATTATAGAACTTGTTTTCCACTATCATTTTTAATATGATTTCTCCCTTCATTTTCTATGGAATTGTAACAATGCTGATGGTTTTATTTCTAATAATTTGTTTGCTTATGTTAGTCAAAGTACTGCAGCTTAGAGCACGTAGTTAAAAATAAACATTTCCCACCATTCCTGAGAGTACTCTAAGTCGGTTGTTCTGGGTTGTCTAATCATTGGTAGCTTCGAGATGATACGGAGAACGAATGAGACACTGATGATAGTCGGATAGGGGTTCTGGGTACTGAGGTGAGTTTTTTTGTACCCCACAATTCACTGAGGTCCTGGTATCCTGTGCATAGTTCTGTGCATGAGCAGAACCCCTGCAACATTACATGGGATCTTTCTACATAATCCATTCTAAATTTTTCATTTATCCGGATCCCTCGCATATACAAGGTTTTTTGATCTTTTACACCAGATCTTTAACACACCGCATTGTCCAAAGACAGCGTTTACAGCCTAAAATGAAAGTTTTTGTTTAAAAGCGGCACGTCAGCCGAGTAGGGTTAGCGCTCTGTTCCCTGTCTAGACCTTTAGCCCAATGAGGGACCGCCACGCGTACACGCATACACAATGACATCACGGCCCGCGTCACGGTCCA